>NC_092591.1:8500714-9729285 GCF_047663525.1 Anas platyrhynchos
TCCCTAGGAGTGGCCACATCCCCAGAAAGAAAACTCTTGGCTGTGAACCTCCCTCCTCCATCCCTCTTTCCTCCAGCACCATCACATGAGGCTTCCCCACATCAACCACATAATGGATGGGGCCTGGGCTTGGATGGGGGGCACCCTCCAGACGCTTGCTCGCCCGGGGCTTTGGCACCCCTGTTTCCCACTGCGGGGGAAGCGAGTGCCTGCATCCGGGGAGCTGAGCTGCGGGGCACTTTCCCACAGGAGGGAAGAGGCTGGGTGGGTTTGGAGCCAGGGCTTGCAGCTATGTGAATGCTGTCTGTGTCTACAGACTGCATCTTCACCCTGAGCCAGCACGTGGAGGGGCTGGCGGGAGGGATGGACTCCTCCTGGGGGTGATGTCCTCCCTGCGAGGGACTCTCCAGGGATTTTTAAGCGTAGGCTGCAGAAATCTTTTTGATTTGTAGATGCAAGTTGATCTTCTTTGAGAGAAAACAATCCTTTTTTTTTTTTTTCCCTCCCCAGGCTACTTTAAAATCTTCTCCCACAGGGGCTTTATCCAAAGAGAGAAGACACCTCGCTGCATTAAAGAGTGTGAGCCATTGCATTGAACCCAAAATAAACCTGGAAAACATTGCCAAAAATAATAATAATGAAAGAAAGTGTCTGTGTGCTGTGAGAAAATATTTTGCAAGTAAATTAAAATAGGAAAGCAAGGGGAAGCTTTCCTGAAGTGCAGCCCAGACAATCTTTTAGGGTGAAGCCTGAGAGATGCTGACCCCGCTTCTGCCCCTTCTGCTGCCGTGCTGCAAAGACCTCTCAGGCCTCATGGCTCTGCCCCATCACACATCACATCTCCTTTTCCATGACCCAGCATGCTGGATCCATCCTGCTGTCCCCCCTGCACTACCCCAGCGAACACGGCAGCTCTGTGCATGAAGCTCGGTGCAGGATCAGGGCCTGGATTTACCCAGCTCTGAGGTTGGAGCATAGTGCAAGTTAGGAAAAATATCTTCAAGCTCTTCTGAAAGTCTCAGCTTATGCCATCACGACCTGTTTAAACAGGAAGAGGGCCAGCTATGGCCTTTTCATGCAGCATTTTTTTGTCTGCTTGAGCACAAGTAACACCAGCTCATTGATATTTTTCACATTTTAATAAAATGCAACAAGCATTAGGAACAGCATGCTTTTACATTTTCTCTTTTGGTCTCAACCACCCTAACAATTAGCAGTGCAGAGTGCTAGGCAGTCACTAGGATTGACTTATAGTTGCTGCTGCTGATGGACCAGATAGGAGGGAGAATACTGTTTTCTCAACGCTACTTTTATCTCATACTTTAAACCCCCATCAAAGAATTTCATGCATATTTTTCTACATATTGCAACTTGTTGTAGGGGCTGGACTTGGATACACTTTTTAGTTAATTGCTGCTTCACTTTGTATTTTATTTAAAATACACCAGTTCTAAGAAGTTCTGCTAGGAGGTTATTGTCTTAGACACTGCATAAATGTCAGCTATGTTTTCATTTGCTCCTTTCTTTCTTTATATCTTTATATATATATATGTATATATATATATATATATATATATATATTTTTTTTTTTGGGGGGGGGGGGGAAGGGGGTGTAGGCTTTTTCTCTAGGCCATTCCCCTTTCTTATTCAGTCCTCAGACTTCTGTTCCAGCCCTCCTAGCTTCCAGCTGAGCATCCTCCTACCATTAGTGATGTAGTTCCAGAATGCACACATTTCTTAGGGCTGAGATAAGAATCTTTGGGGTTTTCTTTCAGCAGCCTCTCTTCCTCTGGCCTCAATTAGAAATGTTGTTGCTGACTGTCGCTGTTCATAAGCAACAGATCTGCACCACTTCGATTCACAAATTCATCTCCTGTGTCCCCGTGGAGCTAATCCTGTAATTGGATCCAGACACAGAAGCCACATGCACACTGATAAATTAAACATGCCCAGTGGTGCTCCTGGGCACTGCGGCCAGTTGGCATGGAGCAGGCAGCATCTGTGCTGGTGACCCACCTAGTTTTAAGGTGTTTGCATGGTAGCTGTGTACGGGAAATGGTTCCTGGGCTGATCTAAGAGCTGTGTCCAGGGTTAGTGTTAGAATGGGCCAAATTCTCACTGGGGATGCTCTAACAGGCTGACTGGCTCAGCACCTGGGAATGCTTCTGGCATACCTGGACTTATTAACACTGTCGTGGCTGCCTGAGTGACTCCAGAGGCAGTGCAAGCACACGGATCAGTCCCCTGCTTCACCTGCAGGAGCCATCAGCACTGTGGTGCCACCCACCCCTGCAGTTCGTAATGGCATAACACCACAACTGGTGGCTCAATTGCACGTCAGGGGACATTTCTCTTAAGTACTGTAAGATACACCGTGAAGCTTAAGGCACTGCTGAATGACACACATTATCTTGATAGGTAGGTAGGTAGATAGACACATAGATAAATAGACAGACAGACAGATCAGGATTTTACATCCTTTGTCTCTTCTCGGATGTCTTGTCAGAGAAGGTACAGTAGATGGGACCTCCAAGAGACCTCACACTTCACTGCAGAGTACTGACATAAAAATCCCTAAACAAAGGCAACCTGTGCCCCAGGACCCTGTCTCTGACAGTGACCTGAAGCAGGTCTGTAGCAAAGAGACTCCAAAACAGGACAGGCATAGTGACCCTCCCGTGGGCATGGCCTCCTCCCAGCTTTTATCAGTCAGTGACTGCCTGAGCCTTTGCATTCAATACACACTAAAGGAATTTTTCCTCATCAATGTTTCTGTTCCTTTTCTGAAACTAGTTATACTGCTGGCCTCCACAGCACCCTGGGCAAGGAGTTCCACAACTCCATTAGATGTGGTATGAAATCATATTTCTTTTTGTCTGAAAGAGTCTGCTGCTTGATCATTTCTTTGCATGTCTCACAGCTCTTCTATTGTAAGAACAGCTGTCTTTATTTACCTTTTCCATGCCATTTGGGATGTTAAACATTTTTTCTCAGATGTTGCCTTTCATCATCTTTTTTTTTTTTCCATCAGAAAGGTTCTAGTTTGCATGTTCAGCCTTTGCACAGAATTTTTTCATCCATAACTATCATTCCATATTCTGTCAGAGTTACAGATCTAATCTAGTGCTGCTCTGTGCTTCTGAGATGGGGAGGACCAAGCCTGCTTCAATGTACTTGGATTTAATTTATGGCTTAATAATCTTTACTATATTTTCACTGTTCTTTTCCTAATAATTACTAACATCCCATTTGCCTTTTTGACCTTTACTGAGCACTGCTATGATATTTTCATAGGACTGTCGCCAGTGGTTTCAGTGTCCCTTTCCCGATTGGTAACAGCTATATCTGAAGCCCTCATTTTGTATGTAATATTCAGGTTGTTTTTCTCTGCAGTGCATTACTTTGCACTTTCCAACACTGAATCCATTTGCTGTTTTATCACCCGGTAGCTCAGTAAAGCCAACCTCTTCTGCAGCTCTTTGCTGTCAGCTGTGCTTCTGGCAGCCAGGTGCCTGTGGATTCAGTGGAATCCCCTGTGCTGACCCTTTATTCCACTTTTGATTCCTCTCTGTTAAAAGAAGCCAATTCACACAGGAGCCCATCCGTCCCTTTGCTAATTCTCTGCAACCTATACACTTTGCTGTCATCCAAAGAGAAGTCTTGCCATAGACCTGCCATTCTTCTCCAACTGATGTTGAACTAATGAATTAAATCTCTTATGCATGTTGCTGGGAATGAGATTGGACTTCTCCCACTCTATAAGCAATACACTGTGCTCCTTTGGCCCCGTGTAGCAGTTTTCATCTCCACATATCAAAGTACTTGCAAAGATGGGGGAGTATCAATGTCTCCAGGTGACAGCCAGGGAAACTGATACCCCTTTTAGCAGTAACAGTATGCAGTGTTCTAGAGTGGCCTGAATGCTATTTGTTGAATAAATTAGTTAATGAGTAACAGCAATAGTTGCTAATTAACATACTCAATGAATATTTATGCTGGCATCTCGCCAGTTGTACATCTTATACAATGTGTCTTTCACTCTCACTTTCCCCTTATTTATTTCATACCATGGGCTCCCATCGGAAACGACCTATCCTGGCTCTGCCTCCCTGGCATCTGTCACGAGGAAAGCTGACTTCTTCCCACCCAGCAACAGCCAGTCACAATTAAACGTGAGCCTCAAAAGTCATCCCCAGCCTCATTGCATCCCTGCTTCCCAACATACCGGTCAATCACTGGGTCCCCCACAGCACCCCTAGGATTTACAGACTCAAATTTTATAGGGGAAAGAAGATCCCATCTTGTGGGATGAGACAGAACCAATGGACCAGCATCAGAAGAGATGTGCCTCCCTAACACAAATGTCATGGAACATTTAAAGCTTCACAGAGAAAAGCAATAGCTTAATTTCAACTTGGAATCCAATCTGCAGCCAGCATAGCTCCAGGCCCATCACTGTACCCCGCTGCCTGGATCAGCTCCAGTGCCTGGAATAGCCCCAGGCGTGTGCATTACACTCATCTCACTAATCAGGCATTTCAACTCAGCACTCCCTGTAGGGTGGCGAGGTAGGAACTGGTGTTTGTAATTCAAGAGGTGAGGGACTCTCTTGGTATCATCTCTCCTGTTGAGATGTCCAGCACAGTTTTGGTCCAAAGAAGAGCATCACACCAGCACAAAACCCAAACCCTTGTGTCCAATACCAACCTTAGTGGTGGGACTCTAAGCATTAGCCTCTATTAATCTTGTACAGATTAGTCAAAAGCTAATCATGACTTTGAGCAGTAAAAAAAAAAATGTAATTCTGGTTGTGCAGAGTCACAGAAAATCTCACACGGCCAATGACTGCAATCTCCCATTAGTGGACGATAAAGTAGCAAATAAAAGTTTCATGTCAACAAATGCAAACTCATGCTTACAGGGGAAAAACAAAACAAAACAAAATAAAACAAAAAACTGGCAATGTCTATGCAGTAATGGACATTGCATTAGCTACTACCACTCAGGAAAGACAGACTGCAAGCACTGTTGATAGTGCTATAAGTAATAACTCGGGGTGCAGCAGCATTCAGAAAGAAAAACTGAACATCAGGAATTATTAGGAAAGAAACTGAGAAAAAGGAAGGTGCTGTCTCCATCCCTGTGTTTCTGTGCACATTGGTGGTGCATGCCCTCTTCTTGCAGTGCCTTGGAAAAACAGATTACGACTAGAAAGGTTTGCAGAAGATCAACAGGAATGATCAAAGCTACGGAAAGCCTTCAAAATAAAGAACTATCATATGGGCTGGAACTGTTTAGCTGGAAAAGAGACCACTGGGACAGCAGATGAGAGGGGTATGTGAAACCAGGAATGGCCTGCAGAATGTGATAAAAATGCGTCTGTCCCAGCGCAAGAACTGGGGAGCCTTCACATGATTAAGTGTCAGATTCAAAGCAAACACGCCCAACACATAACCACATTGTGACACTCGTTGCCGCAGGATGTCGTGGAGGCCAAAAGTATAAATGGGTTCAAAAAGCAATTAGAAAATTCTTGAAAGAGAAGTCCATCAAAGGCCCCTAGACTGCAGAGATGAAGATACTGCCCTGGCTCAGGAAGTCCCTAAACTCCAGATTGCCAGAAACTGGAAGGATGAAGTGGAGGAAATATCGCTGTGCTTGCCCTGCTCTTGTACTCTTTTGCTGAGCATCCGCTCCTGGCTGGCCAGAGGCAGGATATGGGCTAGGTGACCCCTCGGTCTGACTCAGCACTGCTGTTCCTGCAGCCTGGCTCTCTTCCAGCTGGGCTAATTCACCCCATGGCTGCTTGGAGGCTGTGTTTCTCCATGGCCGGCTGTCCTGGGTTATCCGGAAGGGAGGACTGTCTCTACCAGCGAGGGCAGACCCTCGCTGGGATTGAGTCAGAGGGACATAAGGTGTAAGACACAATGACCAGAGCTGAGGAACTTGGTACTGTGAGGTCCTGACAGTAGAGAGGTGACAAGGACAAGGACAATGAGCCTTGGGTCTGCCGTGGCCAGACTAGCATCAGCTGCGAGCATCTGGTGGGACATCTCTGGGGTGTAGGGAACAGCACTCAGCTCCATTCCTTCTGAGACAGGCCCTATCTCCAACCCGTGCAGCACAGCGTGGGAACACGGCTGTGTAAGGGGTTTTGGATCCACGCCGTGCTTTAAAGGCTTTCTGCCGACTCCGACTTCCACCAGGGCGTAGCAGCTCTGGGCTTTGCATTGCACCAAAGAGACCCGGGGTGAGGGTTGCTCCGGGCTCCTGCCAGCCTCTGCTCCCAGCCTTCCCATGGCAGATGCACAGTGCTGCAGGAGGTTCAGATAAGGCCTCGCTCCAACTAAACAACAAAACAAAACAAAAAACAACCACTCGAGCACCCAGGTAATGAGCAGCACCTGTGCACCTCTAGGCACATAGGCACATGGCACTTCCCAGAGGAGCCCATGGAGCTGCTCCACATGCTGAAAATTGCACCCATACTGCAGGATTTTTCTGTATCGGGGCATTAAATTGAGCAGAAAAACCCTCCTTTGCCTCGTTTTGAAAAGCTGCAGTATTTGTGAATGCCTTGCTGCCGATAAGCATTTTAAGTGCATTGTAGCACTGTGGCTGTTTTTGAATTACTAAAAACCCAGCACCACAAGCTTTGTCTGTGATAAGGCTAATCTCCTCTTCTCAGCATTATCATGCTAGAAATCACGCTGCAGGCCTGTGTAATCTGACTTCATTTTGCATTAACCATAATTGTGAGAACTTGCTTTCTGCATGCGTGTTTGGGCAGAGATTGTTTGCCAATGCCTTTATACAATTATTTTACTCCCCAAAGTATGCCAGAATTAATTTCTTTTGCTCGACTTAAATAAAATAAAATAAAATAAAATAAAATAAAATAAAATAAAATAAAATAAAATAAAATAAAATAAAATAAAATAAAATAAAATAAAATAAAATAAAATAAAATAAAATAAAATAGTTATCCCAGGGGAAAAAGAAGAGAAAGAAGTCCCTGTTGTACAGCATGACTCTGAAGAATACAGTAATGGCCTTAATAGCACAAATCAAGAAGTCAGAGGTACCAAATAACCAGGCTTCACCAGTCAGTGTGGCAGGCATTGCTTCTGTGAATGTCACTGTGAGAGATGAAGTCCCAACACCCCAGCTCTCAGTGGGGGCAATGTGTAATGGCATGCATTGCAGATATACCATCATTGTTGTTACTGTAATTAATACAGATGCAGCATTGGGATCAGACCTCCTTTTTTATTCCTCCCAAAATCCACACTTTCTGTTCATTCATTTCCTTTTCCTGTAGGGACTGATCCTATTCCTATTCACCAAGAAGAGACCTCACTGGAGGTGTGGGTCAGGGCGGGAGTCGGGATGGGAGCCCTAATGCAAGCTCTGCCTGCAGACTGTGAAGACAGAGCACAGGCTAGCAGCTCTCCAGAGTCTCCTGAGAGCTACAAAGTGCAAAGATCACAGCGAATATTTGCAGCTGCAAAGCAGACCTGATGCTGATCCCAACCCTTATAGATCCTGGTCTGATATGAGAAAGAAAATGATTTCATAGTCTTTCAATTAAACACCTTATCAGTGATGTTAAAGCATCTGCAGCGACTGAGTGCTAAGGAGGAGAAACTCAGCATGAGAGGTTTATAAAGAGGAACACCTAGGAACATGAAACCAAAGGTTTTATTATGGCTAACAAAACAAAGGCATTTGATTAATTACTGACATTGCAGCTAAAGAATTACATTTTAAAAAGTGATTACTATGAGTAGAGATGTTGAGGGCGATAATATGCACGAAGCAGACAGTAGGGCTGTAGAAGATTTATGAGATTCCCCTGCACCTTGGCTGTAACAGGGTAAGCTTGCTGAGTCCCAGGAGCTCACAGGAAGAGACCTGAAGAGCTCTGATTCTTTTCCAAACCCCCAGAGAGACACATTAACCAACTGGGTGTCAGTGACATGGACAATATACCCTGAGTCATCTGAGAGGGCGAGAAAAAGGCAAGGGCATTGGGCAGAGGAGCTGTTCCCAGTGCAGGGGTACAGCGACTTGGCCCTAACCAGAGTGTGCAGGGGGTGGTCTAGTGGGCACGTGGAGGTTCCCATGGAGTTTGGAGGCAGCAGGGTGTTCTGCCATGGAGAGCAAAACCGAGTTTTCCTGAAGATGTTCATCATGGGAAAACCTACAAGGTGAAAACGTCTGCTTTCCACCACCTTGACCAAGGCATGGTGGCATCGTACTGCCTCCCTGATCCTCTGTGTTGTGTTCCAGCACAGTTCACTCAGGAAACACCATCACATGTGGGCATCATGCCCCACAGGGAAGGGAAGGCATCCCACCTCCATCAGCTGCTGCATCCCCAAAGGGGTGTGGAAAAAAACAGCCCAAGGAGGGGAAGACCTCTCAGAAAGGGGTCTTCCACCCTCCTGCTTCCAGATCAGAACACCTCTGAAAGCTGAGGGCTGTCACTCGTGTTGTAGATATAAGTGCTGGAAATTGAGTAGCTTTTCATCGACATCTTATGCATTGCCAGGTGCCACACCTGGGGCAGATTAGTCACTGGTGGCTAGCAGAGCTGTCTGGGGAAATACCACTATCTGCTGCTGTTATTACCCTCTTCCACTGCCACCAGTCCCTGGCTGCTCTCAGAGAGCACCAACACATACCCAAAACTCGGGTCCCATGTTGCACGTGTAATTTGTGCACTGATTTTGCTCTCCTAGCTCTATTTGTACTCTGGCTCTGAGCTTCTGTTCATACTCAGAGCTAGCCATGCATATTCAGACGTGGTGGTGAGGAGGGCAATGCTCAGGACAGGCAGGCAGCCCAGCCTTTAATGTTTCCACCAGCATTCACATTGAGGACAGCACCTAGAAACGCTGCTCCTCGCTGCACTCTGCACGGAAGTATGGCTTTATTGATTACTCATAGGGCCGCAAACAAAGCAGTTCTGGAACTGGAAACAAATGGTGAGCACAGAAAGAAAAACAACTTATAAATGTACACTAAAAAAAAAAAAATCAGATATAAAAAGGCAAGTTGCAACAGTGAGCACTGGGGATTTGTCTAAGGGCCAAAAACTAACCCAGTGCTGGTAGGTGCTCTTGGACAACGGCAGGGTAAAGGTTTGGAGCCAGGTTTTCTGCCGGGGTAAACAAGCGATGAAGTAAATTGCACTAATCTGATTTATAGCAGCAGAGAGTCTCTGCCATTAAAAGCATAGATCCCTCCAGAAGAGCAAGGGGCATCTTTTATGAGTTGCTGCATGACAGTAATTCCTCATGCACTGAAGGAATATCTCAATGATTTCACTGGCAGACATGCCCATAAGGATGTTTCAAAAGGTGAAAAAATAACAATATCCTTAAGCTACCTGCAACAATTGCTAATTTCCAGCTACCTTCTTTTTTCATCAGTGAGACAGGCATATGTTGACATTCCTTTATCACTGCTATTAATCAGATCTGAATATCTCTGTTTAAATACCACCTCCATATGCCTCATGGCACTTTTTTTTTTTCCCAATTTGTATGACAGCTCCATAACCTTAACTGTGTTGCCCTACACTAATGACACAGAGTGTAATGCGATAGCTTCAGATAAAGGTGCTAATAAAATACGTTTGCAGATGCCCTTAACATAATGACATGTAAGGAACATTATAGGTCCTGCCCTTGCCAGTAGAGGTCACTGCAGAATGGATGTGTGAACATTCACCCAGAAACCCTCTCACGTCTGATACACAGTAGGGGTTTTTTATTATTTATTTATTTATTAATTATTATTATTATTTTAAATTTAGACTCATAGAGATCTGGGTCCAAAGAGCGCTGAAAGACTCCATGTAGCATAGTGAATGTCCACAGTGCCCAAGTACCAGACACAGAGCATTTCTAAAGCTCTCCTTGGATAATAGTGGTTTTAGCTAAGGGTAACCACTGTAACCAGAAACAATAAAACATTTTCTCAAAATAGAAATATACTTTAATATAATTGCTATCAGATCAGTCACTTTTGATAGCAGACCTATTGTGTAAAAAAAAAAATAATAATAATGAAAAAAGAGTATTTTTTATTTATTATTGTTCTTTATCTCAGTTTCTGAGGCCCTATGTTGAGTGCTGTAATCTCAGTGAGATTTAATTCTGATTACCCAGTATGGAAACACTTGTCTCATTCATCTCTCTGGGGTGTATGAGCACAATGTGAATATGGACCGTATGGATTTCCCAGTGCACACAGGGTCACAAGAGGGCTGCCAGACTAGGGAAGAACAGGGTTCAGCATGGAAGATCTACTCTGCTGGAAATGCAGTTTTGTCATGGGAGCTGTCATGATGATCGTCTGACCTGCTGTATAACCCCAATGTAAAATTATCTCCCATGAACTCTTCTCCATCTTCAGACCTTGCAGAGCAGCTTTCGGGAAGTCATCCACCCTTGATTTAAAGAGAAACTGAGAATCCAACTTTACTCCAGTAAGTAGTGGTTAATTGCCTTCAATTTTTACTTTACTTCTGTTCTGGATGTGTCTAGCATCAACAACCAACCACTGGATTTTATTATGGGTTTATTTTCTGTTTGAAACATCTGTTGCATTTTCCCCGTGCTCGTACTTGCAGACCACAATCAAGTCACCCCTTAGCCTTGTTTCAAACAGACAAACTCCGCTGGCTTTTTAGTCTCCTATTATAAAGTTTTCCAGATCTCAGATTGCTCATGTACCTTTCCCTGATGCCTTTCCAACCTGTCAACATTTTTTGAAGCATGGACATGAAAACAGGACAGAACGTTCCTGCGGTAACCCCCTGCTTTTGCGCACAGAAATAAATCCAGGTCACATCTCCTCCTGTGCATGCTCAGGACATTCTGCACAGCAGGATCACACAAGGAGCTGACATTGATCTGGTTACTTCCCATCACCCCTACAACCTTCCAAGTCCCTTATGAAGTAGGAAATGGAGCCCTCCTTTTTGCAGAAGTATTTTTGACCCCCCCAGCTCCATATACTGGAATGAAAGGCTGGCCCTGAGCTCAGGGAAGAAAATGGCTCCCCTGCTCTTTGGACCATTTGGCTTAGGACCAAGCCCAGGTTTAAGTTAGAGCCTCAAGGGAGACTCCCCAGCTGCAGCAACACAAAAAGGATGGAGCTGGGAGCAAGGGTGGAGCCTGCATTCCTCAATCTAAAAGGAGACTTTTAGTCTCTTCCTCGCCTCCCTTTCTTTGAAATGTCTCTCAAGAGATGGTTAGAGAACAAAGGAGAGGAATGAATAAAACACATTATCAGCACTTTGCATGAGTCCTGCAGGGAAAGGTGGCAAGCTCTCTTCTTTTCTTCTCCCTTTCTTGTTCCTCCCTTCCCATAGTGACTCTCTCACTCTGTCTGGTTTGGCACCCTCCCCTTGCAATTCTTTGCAGATCTCCCATTGGAGTTGCAGGAGATGCTGGCTCCCTTCTCTGTGGGCCTTGCTGCTCTGCTGCCATTTATTAGCATCCCTGTTAGAAACGCCTTGATTGGAATGATACAAATGGCAGCAGCGGAGGGAAACCCACAAGAATGGGAACAAAATGCTGCACAATGTTCGATGAAAAGCCAAAAATGCCAGGGAGTGGTACATGCCACTTACTCACTGGGGAGCAAGGCAGAGCCATATCACTCTCCAGTGCCAAGAAAAACTGGACGGACCAATGTTAAATCCTAGATCAACATTTTAAAAATGAATATATTCTTCCATTACTGTCTACCTAAGCATACCTTTGAAAACTACATTATCTGGCACTGCACCATACTTTTTTTTCATTGAATTTTAATTGAAATGATTCCCTTCCGATCCAATCCAATCTGTAGAGCTTTACATGCAGTTTCTTTAAGTGTAAATCCATTAGTGTCATGCAATGGAAAACCAAGCCCTACATCTTGTCCTAATTGCTCAGAGTTATTTGCATAGGCCAGAAAGTCCTCTGAATGCATTCTTCTATTAGTTATTAAAGGTTTTGTGCCTTTTCCAAGCAAGTTCTGCAGAAGATAAGCGTTTGCTAGCCTGGAATATGTCAGCAGAGCTCCAGGAACAATGTAAAGCCAGATCTGAATAATGCTATTGGTGGTAATTTGCATGATCACTTAACATAATCACAGAAAAGATGGATAGGGATGGATTGTCTATTTTTTTTCTTTTTTTTTTTTTCTTTTTTTTTTTTTTCTATACAAGATATATATAATATTTAGCTAGGTTCAAACCGAACTAGAGGTGCTAGTTTTGCATGCAAAAGATAGTAATCTATGGAATTGATTGCCAAAGGATGTTGTGGATGATAAAAGTTTATAAGGATATAAGCAGCGACTGGACAAGTTCATGGTAGAGAAATGCACCGAGGTTGCTAAACACACAGAAACCACACCTAGCTCAGGGAGTCCCTGAACTGAGAATACTTGGATGCTGGAAGAGTATCATGGGAAAATATCTTATAGGTTTGCCCTTTCCTTACTCTTCCCAAGGCATCTGCTAATGATTACAGTCCAAAACTAGATGCTGGGCTGGATGGACCTTGGTCTGACCTGGTATGGCTACTCTTCTGTTTTTGTTTGTGGTACAGATAGTTGTGATAAGGCAGCTGTAGTTGTGCTTGCATTTCCTGAAGTGTTTAGTTCTTATGAGAAAAATGACCTAGAGATTTGTATTTCTTTCTACCATTGCAATATGGTTTAGGTTATGCATAGCTTTCAAGATGCAGAGTTGCTTAATGGCAGTATCATATTTTCTGTGCATGAGTTGTGTCTTCTTTATTCTCAATCATAGAAGAAAATCAGGACAGTAGGAAAAAAAAAAAAAAAAAAAAAAGGAAGAAGAAAAGAAAAGAGAGTAAAGGAAAAGAAAAAGAAAAAAAAAAAAAAAAAAGAGTACACATATTATCCTGACCCAAAACAAGTCCATGACAGCTTAATACACACAGACATTTCAACAGGCATGTTGGCTTTATAATCCATTTTTGGCGTCAGACTAAGTGATGAAAGGTAGCCATGTGTCCAGATAACTCCATATGAATGATTAGAAAACCTGGTCATTTTTTCCAGTGGCACAGGCCCCTACCTGCCTTTTTAAAGACAGCCTTCATCCAAGATGCTTGATGAATGCCAGATTTTTGTGGTATTATCAGTAATGTCATATACCTGTGAACGTGCAGCCCAGCCCTGCAAGAAGCTTGTGCCAGGGAAGAGGATGAAAAGCAGCCCCTAAAAGCCTCAATACTCCAGATGGGCAGACTGTCCCCGGGGAAGGGCTCTCCTCTTGTTTCTATTAGCAAGCAGAGGGAAACAGTTAAAAGAGACAGGCCTTGTTTGCATTAATATTTAGAGTGTTTTGGCCAAAACGTAGCTAAATAATGAATCTGAAGGTACTAAACACTGTTGTGTGAAGTTGGAGCTCAGACCAAACAGAAAACGAGAAGTGGCAGGAAGGCATCCTGGGGAAGCAGAGACTCTGCTTGGACCTGGGTGTCCTCAGGTACTCTTTGGAGCACCCCACATAGATCACACCAAACCTGACAACAACCCCATGAGGAAACATTGGTGCCAAGTTAATGGCCAGCAGAGAGGTTTTTTTGAAGCAGCAAGGGACTGCAGCTTAGCTGAGAAGATCTGGTAAAGACTTGTCTATCCAGAGAACCGGGATCACTTTGGCTGAATTAATCTTTGAAGCTTTGAAAGCAGGCAGGGCATCGGTTCCCTGAAGGGCTGGAGATTGCCTGAACTTCCCTAACGCCAGTCAACAGGAATGGCGAAGAGGGGCAGGATCTGAATCAACACCATCATGCAGGATGTTCAACCTACAGGTGGAGAACCAAGCTCAAAAACTACTGCCAAGAAGCTGCTTGGAGTGGGAAACAGTGAATCTCACTTAGCTGTCGCAGATTAGATCTAGATGCAGACACAGATATTGTCAGTTTATTAATGCACCTATTCTCAAACTGGGTGGCATGTCTCCCCGGGGGACAGCTGGAATGCAGAGGGTTGAATAGTTTACTTCTGTGGGGGAAAAAACGTGTCTGAAGCCAATCCCTCAACCCGCTCCCCTTCGTGTGGCTGCCGGGATCACCCAGGTTTGCCCCTGTCCCAGCCTCCACATCTGACGTCCCTAGGCCAGGCATGGCCGGGTGCTGAGTCCCTGGCTCTGCACCGCCTGTGCTACTGCTGAAGGGGCCTGATGCTGGGGACAGGCATGATTGTGGGGCCAGGCCTGATGCTGGGGACAAGCCTGCTGCCCTCACCATGGCCTCCATACAGGCCTGGCCCGGCCCCAAGCTGAGTGCCCCTCAGCCATTCCCCCACTTCCCCACATTCAGGTTTCATCTTCTCTGGGGCCTGCAGTCTGTGTCGGGTTTTCCCCATTGAGGCCATGCTAGATTTTCTTCCCCTTTCCTTTTTTTCACATGCTTATAACTCATGCTTTGTCCACAGGAAACTTTGCCTTATAAAAACACACTGAGTGTACTAGTTTTCCTATTTTAGGGCTTAGACTGATGGAATCCATCACACCTGATGAAATCATGGAGCATTTAAACCTCTCTCTGCTTCTGCCCGTGTCGCCTGACAGGAAATCTGCAATATCAGGTTCTGCAATAGCAGTTTATGACAAATGGCTGGTGACTGGCTCCGTGCAGGAATGCCCCTTGGGCCTCAGTCAGGATGCTCTCGGTGTTGTTGGCCACCAGTCCCCCTGAACCTCCCTTCCTCTCCTGGTCCTGCATGTGTGGACAGGGAGCAGCCCCCAGACACGGGCCTCCTGCAAGCAGCAAGGACCATTCAGGTCCCAGCTATGCTGCAGAGTGAAGATGATGGAGATGCCAGAGTGGAAATTTGGAGAGGGACAAAATCCCAGTGGGGCTTGCATCTGACCTATGCTCAAGGCGAGTAGGTTTTATTGGACAAAACAGCTAAATCACCTTACTCTCAACAAAGTCTTGAAAGAAGAGGATTTAATCCTTACCACTGCCATGATCCTCATGTGTCACCAAACAACATTGCTTCTCTAGGCATCAGTTCCTTCCCCATGGAATGAGGAATTTCATCTTCCTTCTCCCATCCTTTGCTTTTTTCTGTCTACTTACACTGCAAATTGTTTATGCAAGGGCTGTTTCCTATAGGGTGTGCATACAGTGCCTAGAGGTCAAAATGGGTATTTAGGACTGCTATAAAATGACAAATCCCAATAAAAATCCTGCTCATCCCCCAGGCTGCATCTACCAGGCAGCAGCATATGTGGTCAGTGCTTTGAGAGGTACTATTCTAATATTTCCTTGTATTCTCCATCTCTTTGACCCCTGTGTGCTGTCAGACATACAGGCTACAGCAAGTCTCCCTCATTACTAGCTGCTGGCAAGTACTCAATCAGTCACCAGCTACTTCTGAAGCATGCCAGACACGTAGTGGAATATGTGCTCCTCTCAACCCATCTGCACAACAGGCTACAGATGCCAGCTGCTTTGCTTGGAATGACATGGAAGACAGAGAAAGAAGGGAAAAGGACAAAACAGTAACCATGAACCATGTTCTCCACACTTTTTAAAATTCATTTCCCTCTTGCCTGAATAATCTTGTCATGTTGTTTCCTAAATTCTTCTCTCCTTACCATGTTTCCATTGTCTATTTAGGCTATAAAGTTAGTAAGTGTAGTGAGTTTTCATTCCATGACAACAAAGTATGAGATGTTCTTAAAATACCTCTATAATACTGGTCTTTGAATATACAGAATTTTTATTCAACTACTTGAATATTCAGTTAATTTAAATACACTATCAGGAGACACCAGTTCTGAGAAGCCTTTCTTCACAAAGAGAATTGGTTTTGCTTGGGAACATTTCTGATTCACAAAAGGGTAAGATACAAAAGAGCACTGAGGATAATAAGCCTAACCTTGTTCTCTTTTATACTTTCCCAAGGCTACTCTGGTTGACTGTGATGAGCATATTCCTGGTTGATGCTGGCCAGCAGCTGAAAGGGAAATTGGGTAGTCTGAAATGAAGATGAAGCTGGTCTACAGCAGGTACACAAGAAAATGCCAGTGCCAAGTTTTGAGGCATGGTGGTATGGCAAACTTGTATACAAGTCTATCCAGTAAGTAGTTGCTCATCAGGGGAAAAAAAAAAAAAAAAGTATACAAGGGGAAATTATGTCACCATGACTTTTGAGCAAGATCATATTTTCTACCAGCATTTTAGGAAGAAAATCTGCTTCTTAACATTTTCATCCTTCTGGTGCAAGTCTACAGGCAAATCCTTTTATTTTAGAATAAATATAGCTAGATATGGTTTCATGCACAAAGGCACATGAACATGGCTGTATTGCCTGAATAAATTCCTGTTCAATGTGATCGAAATGGCAATACAATAAATAAATAAATAAATAATCCATTGGAGGAGTTAGGCATAGGAAAAAAGAGCAAAGAGATCTTCACTGTGTGCAACTTTTCCTTTTGAAAACAAAATGAATAAAAGCAAGCAAAGGTTAATCATTCCAGGTGATTGGTGAAGGCGAGAAGTCATCCTGGGAGCTTCATTTTTGTAGCACACAAACTTTTGTGAAATTCTGAATTCCGTCAGCATCTACTACATCAAGCTCCCCAGCTTCTCTGGGAGCCCTACCGACCTCTCTGCCTGTGTAATGAATAAATAAGACTGTGAACAGCAGAAGCCCCATTTCTTCTGGGTGAAGTCTGCACAGACAAACCAGATGAATGAAACCATTTTCAATTCACAACTCTTATTAATTTGGTGACAGAGGGGGAGAACACAAGCCTGGTGGGAACAATGGGCTAATTGGATAAAAAGCATGTGAAAACACTATACCTATAATGTACCTTGTTAGCATATGCAAATGAGATAATTATATGGGCTGATAACAGTTAGGCACAGTAATACACAGTCCGTGTGAACTGTCCACAAATACTTCTGAGATCAAGAAATGAAAGTAAATTCTTTAAACATCCTAATTGGTTGCCAAAAGGAAATTCATTCCAGCTAGAACGTTATTCAGTGTAAAGCAATGTAACTCATTTGATCTCAATGAAGATCAAAAAAAGACAACCATATCCAGACAATCTTGGATTAAGGTGCTTTGTTTGTATATATTTACTACATAAAGTTGTTATGCAAAAACAACCTAAATGAGATGAAGGCTCTGAAATCATTCATTACTATTTCTCATGTGTTATTAGTAAGCTCAACAGTGTCCTGTTTGTGCAAGGAGCCTCTAGATCTTCCTAAAATCTGGGCTTGCATACAGGACTTGTACAAGTTTAAGTGGATAGTCAGACATTTCTTATTCCCTCAATTGCTCTTAGTGATTTTGCACTTCAAATGCTTTTTGCTTACATAAATTTAGGCCAGCTTCTCACCTCTCATACTATTAATGTACCTCAGAGACATTTTGTAGGGAATTATTCAGGTAGACAACATTTTTTCTACTTGATTTGCTATGAAATGACAAGCACTGTTAAACCAAAGGTTAATCATTGATTAAGTTTAATGACACTAAAAGAAACAGGTCATGTGAGAAAGCAATTGCACTTTCATTTTTGCTGTCACAGGTCATTTATAGCTTTTGATTCAAATTCCACCCCACGCAAAGAGTTGCTAACAACATCCTACTTCAAATTCTAATGTACTACAACTGCAGAGCAAGCATGTGAGCTGGCAGTAATCAGGCCATTTGTAAAGCACACACAGATTCTTTCATTCATCCTGGCCATTAAACTGTTTGAAAAGATTATTTTATTGTTCTGCATTAAGAGGCAGTGCTTTTGACAACTTGTTTAACAGAGAAGTGCTCCCTTCTACTTGCACACAAGACTGTTCTGTCATTTTGGTGCATTTAAGAACCTCAATTTCATTGTCACCTGCAGTTCTTCCCACCTTGCTATGGACTCAAAAAAAAAAGAGAAGAGGAAACAAGCTCAAAAAGAGAATATTGATTTTCTCTGTTACCAATACCCTTGTGCCCCAAAATATGTGTGGAGCTGAAAAGTCAATAATTTTCTGTGAATCTTTCAAGGACAGCTACATCAGAAGGGAGATGCTTTTACCAGTAATAGAGCTCACTTCTGGTCTCATCGTCCTTTGTATCACGGTGTTTCCATTTGGTTCCAGGACATGGCTCTTCCTTTACACCAGCATCAAGCTGATCAGAATCAAATCTTCCACCTGCTGAGGGACAGTTAATGGTGATTGTTAATCCAATATGCATCTATGCTTTGGCCTACTAGCCAAAATAATTAGTCCTCTAACAAAGAAAGGGCCCTTTGAAAAGTTGGATGTGGGCAGGAAATAAGCAATAGAGGTAGATCGTGAGGCTTATAAGGCTATATAAAGCTTTCTTTTCTTCCTTTTCATCTATGTAATACGAAAAAGAAGGACCCGTGTGAGGACCCACGTATTTTATGCACAAATGTTAAATTTCAAAACTGACCTAATTTAAAATAGCAGACATAAAGTCAGCAATATTAGTGTGCATGATAAAAACACTTCATAAAAGTCATGGTTTCTGTTGCAAAGAGCATCTGTAGGCAAAGAGGAGCTGTGCTTTGAAAAAACTAATGGTGGGACAAAAGAGATGAGGTTGCTGTTATGTGTAAAGTATACCGGAACTCAAGGATGAGTCCAGCTTTTTGGAACAAGACCATTGAACAGATGCAAAGCTCCTGAGAAGAGCTTGTCGTTGAAGCATAGCAATAAATTTGATGAAAATGGGCTGTTGGTATAGATTTATTCCAGCGTATCACCGAAATTGGCATAAAGAAATCTGCTTTAAAGTGATAGTACAACTGATTCAACAAAAGGAATGCCTCAAAGCAATAAGATATTTCCTTCTCAAAGAGTGCAGCAAACATTATTCAAGCACATAAAACAAGAAGAGTGCTCTAATTCTGGTATATTGGCATGATTTTTCCCTTTAAACTTAATTCAGTAACGATCATTAAAAAAGTCTGCATTAAATATTCTCATTTTCAGTGCTGCAGTGCTGGAGCATTTCCACAGCCTTTTTGAAGAGCCACTCCACATTCAAATCTATTTTCACCCTTTCATCCCAATTCTATATTGTTATTGCTGACCAGTGAAGTTGCCTTTGAAAACATACAAAGTAGGTGATTTTTCAATTGTGTAAAGCCATGTTTGGCTTTCGGCATTTATGTTCATGGGAATAGCCTTTCCAAAAGCCTGGTCCAAAGCATAGTGAAGTCAATGGAAAAACTCCAGGTGACTTCACTGGGCCTTGGATCGAGCCCAAACTCTGGAGCCTCTAAGTCTGGAAGTTTCAACCGGGCACGGAGTTAGCCCTAATTGTTCAAAAACAGAATAAGAATTTTGCAAGGTCAACCTCCTCCACACACGCTGCGTCTGATTTTACAATGAGTCTCCTAGAAGGCTGTAGGCATTCAGCACCTAGCAAAATGAAGTCCCATCTCAGGATAAAACTTCTTATGAGTAGATGTGCAGTGGATCCATCATGTTGTCTCATTCCTTCTCTGCCAAAATGCATCCCGCTGTGCTGTTTAGTCATCTTTAGCCACAGGTTGTGGTCACGACTTATCTGCTGAAATTAGAAAGCTGCATGGAAATTCACTTCTAGGAGACCATTCCCACCAGGAACCAGCTAAGAAAAATAAATAAATAAAACAAAAATACAAAAATTTAAATTAAAAGTGTGATCTGATCTCCTAAACAATTCTTTACCCATAAAGTTCCCACCCAAGGAACCAGTTACATTCGTGTTTCAAGGAACTATATTGTTTAAAGAAACTGTAAATGTCACACAGTTAAAAGAGAAAGAAGCAGCTAGATTTAGTTGAACAATCGGCTAATAACTCAGTCAACAATATTCTTATCCTAGGTAGTAGTTATCAGCTTAGACAGCTGTTACAATCTTTCACTGTAATACTTAAAAGGCAAACCACCAAATTCAATACCATATTGTTTGTGTAGTAGTGTTTGTTTAAAGGTAAATCACTCATAAAAGTGTAATTTCCTGCTGATACATAATGGCGGACAGTGACAGGAAGCTGGTCCGAGCCGACTGAAACCCTGAGATATGCAACTCCCGATCGCCGGCAGTACTTTACCCCCGCTTTAAAATGATTGTGTTTTTACACCCAGTCACACCTAAATTAGCACCAGCATATTAGGCCTTCTTGCGGATGCCTGTTTTCATTTGTACAACAGCATAAGATAAGAAAAAGTGCTACAATCGGCACAATGAAGTCATGTTTCTCCAAATAAAGATTCCCTTCCTGCCAAGAGACCCTGCTGGGTAAAATTCCTTTCCTAGTCTGCTTTTCTTACTGATATCTTACAGAATCATACTTACATTTTAGGTTTCCTTCTGCTTGCATTCTCTGCCTCTTAGGATTTCATCATTTTAGGAACTGCTAATTGAAGTTCCCAAACTCACAGTATTTCATTCACTGGTTTCTGGGCATCAGCAATATAAAGAGAGATCAACTGTTGGAAGAGTTACTCTATACTGATGTCAGTATGAACAAGAACCAAACTAACCTCTAGGCACATACTAACTCTTCTTTCAATGGCCCCTCAACCTTTACAGGGGCTGGCAGTATGAAAGTGATGGGGATGCTGCCAGGGATTAGTCCCTGCACACCGACTGCACCAGAATGGGAGGAAATGTGCCCTGAGAGGAATCACCTGTTGTTCCCATCTTGGTCCTCTGAGTGCAATGCCTTTTGCCCATCTTCTTCTGCCTAAATCTCAGCTTGCTGAGAGCCAGCACTCTGAGGGATATTGTTTAGATGATAGCCAATGGAAAGAGATGCAGAAGACAATCAGCATCCATCTCTCAGATAGTCCCCAGATAGTCCCCCATACAGGTGCATATGTATTTTACCTTCTTTCATTTTCCTAAGGAGTTATAATGGGAGATCAACATGCTTCAGCCTGGTGCCAGAGCACTCTCCATGTGCCATAAGAGCTCCCTGCATAAAATCTTACAGCCTACATCCCAAATATACGCAGAGCAGGGAGGAAAGGATTTGCACTGTGGCTCTCACCCTTTCTGTGCCAAGAACCTACTTGCTCAACCAGGAGATGGTTAACATTAAGCCAGGAGGTTAAGAAAGGAAGAACTACTTGCATCCTCTGTTATCTGAAGAGTCAGACCCAGGCAGAGCTGGACCTAAGCCACAGTGCTCAGAGGAAGTTTTGATGTGCTAAATTTAAAATCATAAAACATTAATAGAAGACAAAATTGGAAATCAGTTTCATCTTCGTCTATCTGCCAAGCGCTGATTTCTCAGCAGAAAAGCAGATAGCTCAGGGAAATTCTCCCATCTATCTCCATTAGGGTTTGAGGTTATCAGCTTTTTCCTGTCACATACAAAAAAATTACCTTTAATTTAATCTCAGTTTACACCTACACTACCCAGCCTTGGAAACTTGCTTTAGGATCTGAGAATCTAGTTGTCTTCTCAAGTGCCTTATGAATCATCATCAGCAATGAACACATCAAGGTCCTTCAGCTCAGATGGGCTGTCTCTTGCCATAACTGAGGCCAATACCTAGTCCTGAAGATGGAGCTCCATTGAACAAGCCATTCCTCATGCACAGTCCCCCATCCATTCTGGTTCAGCCATCACTGGTCCTAAGCTATCACAACACTGAGCGGAACAAGAGCAACAAACTGCCCTGCCTTCCCATGTCAACAAATGCATCCCAAATTATGACTTAGGTAGGTCTAGGAAGATCTACTTGCCTAAAAGTACTTTTTTTATTATTATTATTTCCTTTTTTTTTTTTTTTTTAAATACAAATGCTGTTAGGAACATGAGTTTCCAGTGTTGTGTGAGCTGTTCTCATTCCCTGAAGTTCATGTTGTTAGAAGCAAAGGGGGATTCGTTTCCTGATAAGCTGGATGAAATCCTTTTGCAGGTTGTATAGTTCACAACTAAATATAGCATTTGTCAATGCTTTTCTTGCCCAGAGGAAGAGAAGATTGTCTATTGGTTTCCTCTTCATTACATGGTTGCTAAAATAAAACATCTTTGTTTAATTGAATGCCTCTGCAGTCTCAGTCAGGTGCAACTCCTATTTCTTCAAACAACTGGATAACAAAGGAAGCATGCAACTGCCACATAACCTTGTCACTCGCTTTGAGGAGAGGAAGAGCTACAAGCCAGTCATACACTTCCCTCAGTGCTTCAAGGACAGAGGGAACAGCTGTCAGTCTGGGGGCAGCAGGGCGGAGGAGGATCACACCCTGTATAAAAGCAGAACAGGAACTGGAGCTAAGCTGCACTCAGTCGGGGAATGGGCTGGAAATGAGTGCGAGGGACATTCCCCTTGGTACCGTGGCAATTCTTGCTGGTGGGCCATCAGGTTTCTGTTATGGCAAGTGACTTCATTGAGGAAGTTCTTTTGAAACCAAGTGAGATATTATAATGAGCCTGGTGTGAGTGAAGACACCATAATTTGGCATCACTTGTACAAATGGATATCTTTGATAAATGAGGATCAAGTTACCAATCTGAGTTAAAGATTGAATAAGTGTCTCTCCTTTCAATAAATATTATTTTGTATTGTTTGGGCTGTAAAGCTGACTGAGAACAAGACCTGTTTGTGTTAGACCTGCTGCATATCCACAGAGGCAGACCCTCCAGACCTGCATTTGAAATTGGTGACAAGTATGTTGTGTGACAAGGGTAACAAAAATGGAAAGGAAAGGAAGAAATTAGGTGGTCAGAAATCACACAAGATGTTAGTGGAAGTGCCCGAATGCCAGTTTTAGAAAGCTAATGATAAATGGTAGGAATACTGGGAAATAATTAAGGAAATCTTCCAGGAGCTCGCTGCTTAGCTGATGATAAAATTCAGGCTTTTGGAACACCACTCTGTTATTCATAACAAAAGAACTCAGAATAATACAGTCCATGAATAACATCCCTAGATCCATGGCTCTGTGCTCTATCCTCTGAAGAAAAACATATGAATCTCAGGCTTGTCTTTTCTAAATTCATCAGGTCTGATTTCACTTGTCAGAAACTACCAAGTTCTACCAGAGTGGGATTCAGCAGAGAGACAAAGAAAAAAAAGTCACCTGCCTTGATGTCGTAGTGAGAGTCAGCATGCATTGCTCTTGTAGGACATGTTTGCTATCCAGTAAACTACTCCCACACAAACATGAACCCATCCCCTTTTCTCTCTCTCCATATCTAACGTGCTCCTCATGCTGAACGCTGGCTGTGGTTGCTCATGCATTCACTTCTCCTCAGGCCTGAATGCCTTCTCCTGCAGTAGAAAAGTAAGTCTGGGCAATGACTGCAATTCCCAGATTTGTAATCCTACAAGTTTTAAGGCCAGAGAAGCTGTCATGATCTCGTGATTGTATAGTCTGACCTCTGGTGTAACCCAGGGCAGAGAAATTCATGCAGAAGCTCCTGCACAGTGTTGTGGTCTCGATTTGTGGTTGGTGGCGGTTTAGAAACTACAGCTTGCTGCAGTCTCCTGATGACGGAGAATCACCACATCCCTGGTCAGGTATTGCAGTGGTTTGCTCACTCTGAGTCACCATAACACAAATGCTGTTGAGCCTCACAGGCCTCCTATGGTTACAATACATTTTGCAGTCTCTCTTTCAGAACAACACAAATAAAAATCTCCTATTGCGTCTATTGCTCAGTCTAAAGCATCCAACAGAAGTGAGAGCTGGTGCTCAGGATATACACAAATTGTCTATAAAGTGTCTGATGAGAGGAAAAGCTACTTTCTACCTACGTCACTAATTTACAAGCTGGTGTATTATCTGACCCAGACATTGTTTTTTAAACCTCTCTTGGCCTTAGAGAGAAGGCCTGGCTTTGCCAAGAGGCTCCTAAGGACATTGAAACAGAATTTCTCTTCCTATTTGAAAACATCTCTCGTTAAAACACCCTTTAAGGGAAATCACAAACGCAGGAAACAGCAGTTACAGTGAATCGTGTTTGTCCGAATAGAAGGAATGTGATGATATCATTTTGGAATGTGCTTTCTTTCTCAGGTTTTTGTTTTGGTGGCAGGAATGTCATTTTCTTAAAAAGTAAAGCACATTCTTGGCCATTCTCTCCCTCTCCCCCCCCCCCCCTTCCAAATTTTGCCTACAAATCAATATTCCCATCTCCTGCCATGTGTTTTTCCCAAATTGTCACATACTGTTCTCATGTTACCAGTACAACCATCTGATGTCAGGCATCCAGGCATCCCAACAAGCAATTATAAAAAGTCATTTACTATTACCTAGAGAGCTTATTTCCATACATAAAAGCTTGAAGATGTTCTTTGCTATTTTAACTTGAAGGTGTCATTTTTTGCATTTGGGATAGAGGATTTGACCATTAAAAAACATGTCCATTTCCATCATGCCATTGCAAAACCCCAGCTAAGATCTTGGCCCTCTGAAATGAATAAATACCTCAGATGGTCCATTTTCAGAGGAACCCAAAGGCATCTGGTGCCCCTTTCTCCATGAATCTGACTGGGCACCTCTCTTACAGCTCTGCCTGAAAGTGCCCATTTACCAGAGGACGTATCCCCAAAGCCAGATAACATTCCTCTGTGTTGATGAAAACATGGAGATCTTTGCCATGGCTTTTCTGTGAACCATATTTTTTTCCCCCATTCTGACCTAATCCATGTCCTATGCACTTCTGTTCCATCATGCTTTTATGTTTCTACTTCTGGTTGTTGACCTGATCAGGATAGAAATTAATTCAGTGTCCCATTGAGGAAACAGTACAGGGAAAGCTCTGTGTGGTTGGAAGATTCCCTTTCCACATGGGAAAGATGTGTGTGGCTTCCCCAAAAGACAAGGCTGGTGCCCCAGGAGCTTGTCCTGCAGCAGTCTGGGACCTCTTCAAATGGAAAGTGGATCCCTGCTGGTTGGAGGGACAAAATGAGCTGCTTGTCCACCCTAGCAGCCAGATTCAGTGTTTAATTTTTGATGTAGAGTAGGGTAATGTGTAATAAAATAGTGAGTTACAAAAATCGCACCAATAACAATTTATGAAGTGTGTGCTTCAGCAGTGAACATCCAGTACACAGTAGAAGAGTGGCGCTGCAAATAGAGGAGTCAAGTGAAATGTAAAAATATTGACTCCTGTGCCAATAAAAGCCAACCCCAGAATGCTGACTCTAAAAATTGCATTATCCTAATACATCTCGTGTCTCAGAGATGATGTGGTGTGTTTCCTAGGTCTTTATTTCTCAGAGATCATTAACATTAACAGGTGTCAAACTGCAATTTCTGACCAGGATCATCGTGTGTATAATAATGAGCTCAGCACTACTGAAACCCAATTCATTGTCCTTGCTCTTCAATGTTCCATCTGATCTCCAAGGTTGCTTACAATGAATGTTACTGCATTATTTATTTATTTATTTATTTATTTATTTTAATTCTAAAAGTCTTTTCTTTCACTAAGCAATGTTTAACAGAATGCTAAGGATCTGTAATTGGACAAAGAATCAAAATTATCCAAAACAATCAAGGACACTTAAAGATCAAACATTGACTTTACACTAGCAGAGCTGTCGCTCCAGAAGAATTAAGTCTGGCTGGGCAGATGTAATACTGCAAGCATCAGTTAATGTATTTTCTTATGTTTTTTATACTGGCTACAAAATGATTATGCAAAACCAGAGGCTTCCTACTGACTTAATTCAGGATTGTGTGTGGGTGTAAGGGTGTGCCTTCGCTGGAGCAGTTTACATGACAGGGGCCAGAAACCCAATTCAACACGTCTCTGTATTCTTTAACAATTAGATAAACCAGTAATAAGTTCATAATTGCAATTCCACAAGGTAATTTCATGTGCCTGGGAGATGACAATATGCATGCAATTAAAAGAAGAAAGCTTTTCATCCCTGCAAAGTACATTACTGAATACTCCGTCTTCTATTTGCATCATGCAAGCAGAAGGGAGGGCAGGGGTCACCCTGAGCACGGTGGAGGTACCAAGAGGGGAAGCGAGAATCCTTCTCGAAGCTGTAAATTCACTCAGCTCAGTTCAACAGAAAATATGGAAACTCAGCTCCCTGACATGCTTGCTCTTCTTACCAAGTTTCAGCTTTTCAGTTGTGTGCAAGAGGAAATATCTTGGGATAAGGCTCTTAGGTCTAGTACAACAAATAAGGTATAAAAATCCCTTTATCCTGACCATCTTTTAAATTAAAAAAGCAGCTCAATTTCTGAATTATTACATTTAAGCTGTCTTTCAACTTTCCTTTTTCCCCCGACAGCCTTAAATCTCTTTGTGGGTGGAGATCTAATGTCGGCACATGCAATTCTATACTTTAATCATTTTTTAACTACAAGATCAAAGCAAATCGGTTTTTATTACTCCAGTGTCCAATACTTCATAACTTAACTATTGCATGCCAGGCAACAGGTCTTCTCAATAAGCTGCATTAAAACAAATCTTTCCAGATGCATCTGCTTTCCACCAAGAGATGTATTAGAGGAAAAAAAAAATAATATTTTAGTAATCTTCAGGTATGTAAATTAGTAGCAGTACAAATGAAATATAACAACCTTGTTCCTGCAATGACTCTGGGGCTGTGTGAGCAGTGCACTGCCCAAGAAGAAACCCATTGGCAGACCTCGTTAGCATCTTCACCTCATTTTCATTTCTAACACTTTCCTTCACTTTCCCTACTCCCACACAGGAACACAGAAAAATTAATACCTGGCCCTTAGCCAGGCTGCTTGGGTGAACGGTCCCCTGCAGTGTGACTCCTCTGGCCACAGCACAGGAATGATGGCATCTTTTTCCACCCCGATGTCTATCCATCCCTAAAAATGCCTGAATCCTGTCTGTGTTACTGGTCTCACCACGATAATTCCTCCCATGTATTTGCCAGTGCCTCACTCTCATGGGTAGGTATGAGGGGAATAAGGTTTTCTGGGAGAACCTCATACTGCCTTTGGTGACACTGCTGGCTTCAAGTTTGGGACATTTCGATCACTCCTTTGTGCTTCTGGAGAGAAGATCTCACTTAACATACCACCTGACTCACCAACATGCTCCCTGCTGCTCACAGGGAGGTGACTCAAGCTTGCTCAGCAGCCCAGGGAAATTTCAGCAGCATCTCACTGTGACCAGGGTTTAAGCTCGCATGCAAACCCCTGCAGACCCACAGCTGTGCCACTTGCCATTCGGCTGTGCCAGACATGGATTCGCCGGGCTGCACTTCCAGGCGAGCAGGCGCAAGGCTCACGCTTTGTTGTTGGGTTGAAATCCTCCCAAATACTTCTCTGTCACAAGCCGTTCCAATTAAGAAGGCATGCAATAATGCCCCTAATTACATTTTTCTTTGATGAGAGATCTAGGCTATTTTTTTATTATTATTTTATTTTAAATGCATGTTGTATAGCGTTAGGAGAACCTTCATTTCAATTCTTTGCATACCTTGGCACCGGCCTTGTCTCCGCCCGACGGCGGGCTCGGGGCCCTGCAGAGGCACGTGCAGCTCCTCTGCTCTGGCAATTCAGGGTTTTGGGTGCCAGCGGCTGGCAGAGTGACCCGGTTTTGGGTTCTGCTGACTCACCCCTGTGCTAAGTCCACCAGCATTGCCTGCTCCAACACGAGAGGGAGAAAGACCCTTGGCTCTCAGGGAGCTTTGGTGGAAGGGTCTTGCTGCAGAAACCCTCTCTCAGTGCTGTCAGGTTCAAGCCAGTGCTGAGCAGGAGATTTATATTTTGTTGATTACAATGGTAATAAGCCACAAACACAAATTCAAAGAGTAAGATTCAACCAAACCCATGTTCTCTTTGAGCAAGATAAAATCTCTGCCTTTTACACGCCTATCTATTGATGTGTTCCTGGATAAAATGTGTAATTTTAATTAACTGAAAGTACCTGCCTTTTATATTGAACTTGGTGCTAAAAACAAAGAAAATCATACAGCAAAAACGCCACGCTGGCTGGCTGAGTGCAAGAGAGATCTTTCTTTTGTGCTGAGAAATTGGTATGTGCACTGCTTTCCTCTCGATCAATACACATTAGTGTGCAACTGATGACTACAGAAATACCCATATCACTTTGCTAATCCTCTTGCTAAGCATTTATATGTTCAGCTCCTCAGATGCAAGTTCCTCAGATGAATTTCTATTAGTGGAACAGCTATGGGGAATACAGTTATTGCTAAAGTAAGGAGAAAAAAAAAAAAAAAGAAAGAAAAAAAAGAAGAAAACCTAAAAACAAATGCATCCATACAGAACTGGAGTTAAGCACAAGGACATCAGATTCTTTGCTGTAACTGTTTAATGCTGTTCTAGTACAACATATCTGTCTCTATTACTTAAACTGTTGTGGCAAAACCATCTCCATTTAACACACATGTATTTAAGTATGGATGGAGGTGTAGGTATATTTACATATATCTCAAGAATGCTGTGCTTTTGATGGATCTCTTAGGATTATTTGGTCAGCACAGATCCTTTGATAATACTGGAGAAGAATTTTAGGTCAGGAATTTACAGTTACACTGAACTAAAACCCCGAGCCAATGGGTATTTCATTAGAGCTAACTTCTCATCTCCATCCAGACCCAGGTCTCAAACTCCCCTTCCTGGATATCCTCTGTTGTCTCTGCCCAAGGGTTTTGCCATCTCACTCTTTCTTTTGACACCACCCTGTTGTTTGGCTACCGGGACGCATTGTTTCTCTAACTAGATCAAGGATTTTGCCAAGTCCTGTTGCTTCCACTTCTGTAGCATATTTCGAATTCCTCCAGCCCTCTCTATCTCAAAATTCTTGGCCCTGCACAACTGTTTTATTTTGGCTGCTAGAAGCCCACAGTAACCTAACCAGATTTTGGCTGGCAACACAGATCTTTGTAACCATGTCTGTTTTTCCCTGGGCACATCTTTGTTTACCAAGTCTGGTGGTGGTGGAACCAGTACAGTAAAACTCAGTATACACAGACACAGAGGAAAATCCATGGCTGAGTCCTTAACACAGATAAAAGTGCCACAAAATAGAGCTGAGGACATGGCTCAGCCTAGGTCTCTGTTTTCAATTTTTTTTTTTTTTTTTTTTTTGTGGATACCTGTTTCTGTCAACTAACTACAGCCTCTTTTTAGTGTTTCCATAATGTAAGCATACGATGCGCTATTTTAATTTTTCATGCCCAGTTTGCACACAGGTGAATGCCCACAAGCAACTGTCTCTGGGTAATGGCAAACACGATGCAGAGACTCTCGGATCCTCTGATTGAATTAGGCTGTTGCGGCTAATAATGTCTGTTAATTACATCAGAGGATCACTAGCTTAATGTACACCGGTGGATAAATGTAGATGCTGATATTGGTGATGGCAGTGATAAAAATGTAACAGTACAAACCCACTCTCTTCTGCTGCAAATCACTTCCTCCTCTATAAACTTTCTCAGGGTTTTCAGTAAAATTCAGCTTCAATTTTTGTAGCAAACCCTTAAGCAAAGCTCAGATAAGATTTATCCTATAACCATTTGTATCAGTATTATCTTCCTCCCCTGGCAGATTAGCCAGAGCACTAACTACAGCAGTTTTCCTATACACAAAATGCACAAGATCGCTTTCAGGATTGCCTCAGTGGTTTACTAAAAGACAAAGTTCATCTTTTTCTTTAAGCTTTTTATAAAACCCATTTTGGCTGAACTCAGAAAATGTGACTATACAATGGGAAAGGGCAGGCCCTCCTATTTCTTTTTTTTTTCCTTTTTTTTTTTTTTTGTATGAACACAATGGCAGGATAAGGGAGGCACCGCGCATTGCGAGGAATACACTTTAATCAAGTTGCTCAGCACCAAATATTCGTCTTCTGCCACTCTAGATGCCAATGTTTGTTTTCTGTCTGGGAGAAGGAACAGACAACACTTTCCATTTTAATAAAAATCTTTCAGAACGAAGCAAACAGAATTTGGAGGATCTGCTTCTTTCCTTGGTTTGCAAGTGACTTAGGAGGTAAAGATGACTGCAGCCTCTCCCGTTACAGCCCGGCTGGAGGAGGTTTAACGCTTTCCTGCTCAGTTTGCGAGCTGAGACACGGGAGATCCATTGCGATAGTGTTTAATCCGACTCTTCCCCCCTTCAACAACACTGCCATTACTATCATATACAGCTTGGCTTGAGTGGGAGCTGCAAAATGTGCTGCTATGACTAAAACTGCAGTCGGGAGGGTGGAAATCTAGTTTTATTAAGCACATGTAGGCACTTCCTAAAATTATGAGTGCAGCTAAAATCAGGACTTCATCTTTAGTCTCACAACAGTCCCGTTCTATGATATAACAGCATCCAGCACTGCCAGTTTTAAGGACATAATCACAAGCCTTCTGAGAGGTTTCTTTAAAATTCCCAGCTCCTACAGCGCTGGACATGTAAGTATATCCAGGCAAGAAAACATAATCATAAGAAAGACTCATCTTTCACCTAAATAATTCATTTCCAGCCTCCAAGTTTGCACAGGAAAACATAAAAGCCTTAAAGACTCGGTGCAGTAAAACTGAAATGCTTATTTATTTATTTTGAACTCTCATTACATCATGGCCAGTCTCCAGGACTTTGGGGCTTGAGCATTACAATTTTTATATTGTGGGCTGACAGCACTTGAGCACTACAAGCATCTCATCCTGTCTGCACGTAGCATCTGATAACAGCAGACCGACTTTATTATCTGTGACAAGGTAGAAATAACGGCCTGAAGACTCCTATTTTGTTTGTGGATTCTTCTCCTCTGAAGCCAGATCTCCTGCCCTTTTCTTTCAGCAGCAATTAATGCCCCAAAACCAAGGGAAGAAGAGGTAAGAGGAAGGGTGAAGAGGCAGAAACATGAAACCTATGTCCTCCATCCCTAAAATTGTGCCCCTTGGAGTACCAGAGGAGCAGCCCTGTTGTCACTGAGCTGCAGGTAGACGAGATGCCAGCACTGTAAGCTGTCCTGACAAGACGCCAGGCTGGAGCAGAGCACAGGTGGGCTGCATGGGAAGGGGAGACAGCAGGCAGTGGGGCACTGCAACCAGCACCTTTTCTGCCATGTGCCTGTCCCCAGTTGCCTTGCCTGACACAGGTAGCATCTCCCCGTAAGGGTCAGTTAGGAAAAAAGGGGCACACACAGGTAATACTGCAATTTTTTTGTAAGCAGGAAATGGGGCCTGCTCTTCTGTTTTACCTTTGCTGTCCTTTAGGGCAGTTCCCCTCCATGGGTTCTGTTCATTCTGGCACCAGCTGCCTACCTGGTTTAGCCATCAGGTGCAACCAGGTCTGCACATTCACTTGGGAGAGGTTTCACTCCTGAGCAGGTTGTTATGGTCACAGGCATTTTCCTGTGCTGGAGGGGCCAGGAACGATGGTGCTTTCACATACTTTAGTCTCAGACCACCTCTGTTGACCACGGAATATGCATCTCCCTGAAACCACATCCCCTGTTCCCTGCTGACATCGGATATTCATCCAGATTTGAAGGTACAAGATGTAACTTAGCATGTACTTTTCCTCCCAGGCATTGTAAACCACCTTTCCTCTTGGGATTTTTTTATTTATTTTTTACCATTTCAGAAGTGACACACAGAAGACTGCAAGGATTCATCTTCCCCTATCAAAATCAGCAGCACTGTGAGAGCAGAGAGTTGCCCAATGAGCTGAACTGGAGCTGGCCATGCAGCACTCCTGGAGACATGAGCAAATGATTATTCTAGAGAGGTTCTGTAGAAATTGTGCCTTAGAAATCCCACCTCCAGGGAGGGACCAGAGACAAGAAACTGGGGCAAAGGCGTCACTGGCTGGTGACCAGAACTACGGCTTCCTGAAGACATCACAACACATAAAGAAGCCACTCTGTTTATCAGCTCTAACACCAGGTTTTCATTTAGATTGAAACAGTTGAAATCAAAAATCTCATCACTCATTAGACATGATGATCTCTTCTCTTTTTCTGCTGTTGTGAGAAAATGTTTTCCTTCTACTCAGAACTTCCAAAGCAGTTTCATTTAGCAGTCTGTTGTCCCTGCTTGGGAAGTACAGAAAACAAGAGACGAAACACAAATTCATAGATTGTAAATCTTTTTCTTTTTTTTTTTCGTTCTTTTTTTTTTCCAGTCAGCTCCGTTATTGAGTCAGCTATCTGTGTGCACTGCCAGAGGAAGTAATGGGAGTTGCCTATATAAAACGGAGGGAGCACAAATCAGCAGGAGAGAAAATTGGGTTTCTCTTGAGCCACAGTCAAAAGCAAACCCATTGATGATGTAAAACAAAGCAGGGATTGCTGCAGACTTGCAGATTCCCTGCACTGTAGAGATGCTGTCTATGTTGCATGACTGCTTTGCAGCTCTTTCTCCTTTAATCTAAATAGTATCAGCCGTCAGACTGCTTTTCGGCGTGTCTGCTTGCAGATATTACTGCACTGATTCCCATCTGGTGCATCTTTTAAAAGTTTTCTTCACAACCTTAAGGATTAACTGCCCTTTTTTATTATTATTTTTTATTTTTTAACAGAAATTTAGATTCTGAAGCTCACTAAAGAAAACAATCACTGCTAAGAAGTACCAAATCTCTTGCAAACTCTCCCTGCTCGTTGGGCATTCAAAGACCTACCAGCAGCTGTTAATGTAACGTTATGGGTGTTTAGCAGGGCTTCCTGTATCTAATGAACATAGCTTTTTCAGCGAGGAGACAAAGTGCAACGTTGTCCCAGGAAAATCAAAACGATGTAACATTCAGTCAGGAATGCACTTACTACACGGCCTGGAATCATGAATTCATCTCATGCTTCTCTAACAAAGATCTCATCTGTAGTCCCAGGCACTGCAGGCACTGACACGGCTTCAGAAGGGATGGGGTTATCCTGCTCCCAAAAGGAACTGATTAGGAGAGATGTTCCACAAGCTATTTGATACAGGCAGCACAATCCAGAATGACATTTGTACAGTGAGTCAATAAAAAGGCAGTAATCTCCAATATTTTTACGTCCAAGAATGCTGACAGCATTGTATAACTGACAGTGAAAATTAAAGCTTTTTAAATGCTCCGGATTTTAAGAGAAATTAGACGTGTAGGTGTTTTTAAAAAGCTGCTGTTTATTTCTCTATACCTAATTGTTCACAAGGATATGGGAAATAAAATATGAAGTTGTGAGGTGAGCCGGGGTATGAGGTGGAGGTGGTGTATGAAACGAGGACGATGCAACACAGGCGACCTGTAAGAAAGGCTTTCGGCATCTTTTGCCAAATATCCAACTCGTGGAAATTGTGTGAGCAAGGGAGTGAAAACGTACAAGGAGTTTTGCTTCATCAATACTATAAAATAAACTGAAGTTGAAATGGGTGTTGCCCAATCCAATTGTCAAACATTGCTGCCGCAATACAAAGACAAATGTTTATTGGCTTAGCTTTGAAACTGCAGTAAATGCTCTTCTATTCAATTAGATAAACAAATACAGTACTGAGTATATAATAGGGTCCTTTCAAGTAAATTATGCTTCCTAACTCATGTGTAAAAGAAAAATGACTTTTAATGTTTATATTCCTGTAAAATAAGAAACCATCAAGGCTCTCCTTCTGTTATATTCCAAATACATAAAAAAGGAGGTCTAAATGATGTCCATTTTATGACAACGTGAGTTAAGGGGAAAAAAAAAAAAAGTCAATCTGACATTGCAGCTTTTCTTCTCACTGGTATGAAAGGGAGGAGAAAAAATTCTCCATTCCGTTCTCATTTACAGTAGCACAAATCCCCAGGAACTGCACTGACTTCAGTTGGTTATTTTGGATTTAGGGCAGACTGAGAGAGATTAGAATTTGGTCACACATGAATGAAGAACAGAACATCTACATTCACTGGAAATACATTTTCCTTTCTTAGGTACACAGAAGAGCAATGCTGTCCTTAGCAATGACAGATTATGTGCTTTTGGTTTACCTAAGTAGTGAGAGAGATTTATCCAGTTACTGAGAGGAGCATCTCAGGGAAATAAGTACTTTGCCACTTTCTCCAGCAAGTGCTTCCATTTTATGTCCAGAAAGAGCCACATTCTCTGCAGGATCAGGGCGTTAGGCAAAGGCTAAGTGCATACATACAGCATTATGCATCCAGTGATGAGAACCACCTGTTTGTGAGTCTGTTCTATTGTTTCTGCCAACGATTGGCTCTCAGTCATGGCAATCTCTCATGCAGATATATTAGCATACATGGATTGTATATCTTTAAAATACCGAGTAGAAAACCGTAGTAGTTACTGTAGAACACTGTTGTTAAAACAACATGCAATTCTTGATCTTGATGAAGGAAGGCATTTTCTTCATACAGCATACCCAGTTATGAGAATCTCAAATCTAATCTCAGCAAAAAGAAAGCAATACAGCAAATAGCTATAGATCTACAAGCAATAATATCCTCTGCACAGCATGAGCCAGCTTCGGGTCCCAAAGTCCCTGTGCCTTGCCTTAGCCAGCCAAGGTGCAGCATTGCCCTGCACAAGCAGGTAGCCAAACAAAGTGTCTCTTGACAGCTACCAACTTTTAATACATCTGCCTCTTCCCTTCTGCAGGATTTCTAATGAGGAGGCTGCAGGCAAGGAAGAGGCTTTAATAGAAGGAGCACTGCAAAAGTAAGGTGAAAACAGACTGCTCCGGGAGATCAGCAGAGATTAGGGATGGATATCCTCGCGCTCAGTTCTGCTGCGAGCATGCTAATGCCCAAATCTCCACTTGAAATGCACTGGATACCTTCTCTGCAGCCTCTAAGGCCATAGTACAAAATAATAAATCCAGCAAGATGGTTCACAAATGGGAAAGGTGTTTTTTTTTAATTCTTTTTTTGGGGGGGAAAGTGGGGGTGGGTGCTGCTAACTAGAACCAAAGACTTGCTATTGTCTAAATGCACACAACATTTATTAAAAAAAAACACTGCCAAGGTTTCAAAGTCAAGCACTCAAAAGTTAGGAAATGTCAATGCCAACAGTCTTGAGAGTCCGATTTAAGACGGCTAGGATTTCTTTTTTAGAACTTCAGTTCTTACAGAGCCCTTCATGTGATCAAAGAACCGGTCTCTAACTTTCCGGCAAGCTCTCAACAACAGATCAGCTCAGCTACTTCCAAGTTCGTTGCCAAACCACCTGAATGTAATCAGTCTGACCCCTGTTTTGCTTCCTGACTTTAACTCTCCAGCACTTAAATCCAGCTGCCCACCTCCTCCACTGCTGCAATGCTCCCAGATCCCTTCTCTACGCTGCCTTTCACACACTCACACTCGGATGAAAGCTACGCTCCCTTGAATTAGGTTGTGCAGAGCTGAGCCTGCCCTTCCCCAGAGCCCTCCTCCAACTCACTTCTAACCACAAGAATCTCTCAAAAGCATTTCGGCTGTTTTGTTCCGTTTTGATACTGATGAGCACAATAAAGCTTTGGATTCCTAAGCACTGCTGCAATACAAATAAATATGAGAATATGATTGTACGCCTAATGAAGAAGAGGCAGGGAAATGGCCAGTTGTGACTCCTTACCATTCTCTCATAAATTACATAGATATTTATGTCTATATATGTCAGAATAAAAGCCAGCTACCTGCTCCCTACATCTGGTAGAAAAAAAAATAATAAAATAATAACTCTCCAACTATATTTTTCTTTTGGAATGTCTCAATTTACCGAAGAGAAATGTTTCATACAGACAAGTATTCAATTAAATTCCTTCGGAAAACAGGCAGGCTTCCACTGGAGCTATGCCAGCCCCCGGCTTCTGAGCAGCCCAGCTGGTAGTCTCCTGAGGACCAGGGCTTCCAGCTCCCACAGCTTCAACAAATCTTGCTAGGCAAACTGCCTGAAGATTAAGGACCCTTGGGCTTTTAATGCCTGCAGTCCAAGGCAGGCTACCAGGCACAGTGTCACGGTGACTGGAGAGCTCCGAGATACCACGGTCATGGCTGGAGCCACGGCCAACACTCAAGCATCCAACAGCTTGGGCTCCAGTCCTTTTCACAGACAATTTCCAGCTATTGGAACATCAAGGTTCCCGGAGAAATCAAAATACTTTTCTCCTTACAGCTCTATTGCATACATACGGGCCAAACAAAAGCAGATTCTTCTTACTCCTTTACCCGCCTTCAGCTGTTCCTTATTATGTTATGCTAGTCTTGTTTGTTCCTTTGTATAAATTAGTTTGTAGCTCTTTTGGGAAAGACACCATTTTTCTACCTGTATTTGCACAGTTTCTGGCATAATGAGACCCAGACTGTAGCTGTGCGCGGTACTGTAACACAAACAACAAGGTGTTATCATTTTCTTTTTTCCCTCATTAGAGAGGAGCTTATTGAAAAATCAAAGTCTTCTCTCTAATCATTCTCACTCTGCTAGCTGTAGGCAACATTTGTTGGATAGTAATTAAAATAATTAAAAAAGCATCTGATTTTTGCATGCATATTGTTTCTTATTTTTTCACAGGCTATGTGTTTGTTCTTCCCCCAGCTGAAAAGCTAGGAATCAGAATTTACTTCCCATGTTCTCACCTCCCTCTCTCTACTTTATACCATATTGCAACTTGTCATATTTTATTATGAATATCTTATGAACTGTCTTACTGACATATTAGTTACATATTTATGTTGAAGAGTTTTTTTCCCCCCACTATTTTTAGAGACCAATTTTACATGTCATGGTATCTGTATCTGTATTTATATAGAATACATGTCTTTTTTTTTTTTTTTTTTTTTTTTTTTTTTTTTTTTACTGTATTTTGTACAAGAATTTTAATGACAATATGCACTGAAAAAATAAAAAAAGCTTTGTATCAGCCATTCATTCCCCTGGGAGGTAGATAAATTCCAGCTGTTTTGGAAAATGGCGCTGTTCTCCTTGACACAGGTGAGCTTTCCACTATAGCCACAAGACAGTACTTGACTTTGCAAAGTACAGACCAAGAAGGTCATTTTCTCATTAAAAGAGACACATCTTGGTTTTCTGAAAGCAAACAGTAGCTAATGGTAAGATCTAAGGAAGGCAAACTGAAATATTCCCCTAGCTCGGCGTGGTGCACACCAGCAATACCACACACCGTTCCTGTCTTGCTCACGCATTCAGTCCTTATGAACCAAATTCTGCAAACCCGTACAGGAATAATTACTCTGGGTTCTTCTGACTGGGGCTATTCATGTGATTAAAGCACCTCTGAACCAACTGATGGTAAATAAAATGGTTGGAACATACTGTTATGTACTGCAGCGCGGACCTCTGATTTTATATTTAGTAATGGAAATGTAAATTATTTAAAACAGCACCAACAAAAAAATAAGTCTCTCAGAAAAGTTACTACTAAAATAAAAACAAATTTCTCTAGGGCTCTATTTACAATGCCAGAACAATTGCATAAGCACGATTCCTGACTTTCATGAATGTAACCAGGGTGGTTATGCCCCAGAACTGAATAATAATTAAAAGCTAGATATTGGCAGCTTCAGGCTTGCTTTTCTGCAGGAGCCTAGGGGGTAAACTTCAGAAGGCAAACTTCAGAACAGCCACTTCATTATGGAAAGAACCAGCATCTGATCCCTGGAGAGGTGCTCACAACTAAGCTCTCTGTGGCAACGCAAAGATGGCCCACATGAAGAAGACAAGCTTTCGTGATGGCAGCCGGAAGGATCCCCAACAAGAAATTACAAATTATACCGGATTTTGGACATTTTTATCCACCTGTTGCACTAAGCGTTTACAGCCAAGGTGTCCAGCCTCCCTGATACCATTATCTGATCTTAACAAAAACTGCATGCGGTCCAGGGAGCTGGGGAGGAGGGCGTTCTGGAAGTGGTTTCCAGGCAGAAGACAATGTCTCTGTGGGCATCCCAGCTGCCTGAGGCTGGATGGTGCTGAACCGGGCATGCAGCTGGGTCCTCAGCAGCCTCTGCTGGCTTTCTTCTGCCCGGAGTCACGGGCTCAGGCTATCTGTCACCCCGACATCAAAGCCTTTCTACTAAATACGTGCCATCTCCTTGGCACAGGACCTGCATGCAATGGCTCACAAACCATAGATTTACCGTAGTTTACATTTCCTGACTTTTTCCTGTAACCACGAGAGCTGGAAATAATTTATAAAAATGAGAGCTGAGAACTGCAAGTCAGCTGGCCTCTACTCGCTGAGGCTTTCATCCTTGCAGTATCTTAGTAACTACAGTACTCGCAGATATCAAAAGAAATATAAGATTGTATATATATAATGATACTCTGCAATATCTGGAGATAAAGAAAAGCTCTGGATGTGAAGTTTATTATTATTATTATTATTTTGTTAAGCGATGGCCATGTCATGGTGCCTGGTAAGGACAGCCTGAATTTACTAGCACACACACACACTCACACACCAAAATCACTATGGGAAATGTGCCACCTAACTGGGCACGAAGGAGCCCAGCAGCTCAGGCGCTTTGCTAAGCTCCAGCAGGAAGAGGGAAATACCACGAGGGACATTCCCCAGTGCACATGGCAAACAGCAGGGCTGCTGCCTGAACAGATGGGCTGGGGCAGGTGGCAAAGGACAACCCCAGCTCCCTGCACGCTGATCCCCAGGCACACAGGTGGAGAGGCTCCACGAGGTGTGCGTGGCTCCACGAGCTGCCACAGGTAGAGGGGACAGCAGCACCAGCCCCATGCAGGAAACATTCCCTGTTCCGTCCCAAAGCAAACAGCAATAAAACAAACTGCTAATAAGGATGCAACCTGACCCTCTGCAAAGTACATGCCCAAGGTCTGTGTGTGTTTAAAGGGAAGGGAAGGACTGTGTCTGCAAAAACTTCAACCTCAAGGGGATTTTTTTTTTTTTAAACAACAACAACAAAAAAATTTGTTTGGATATTTTGCTGGTAATAAAAGTTACTCACAATGTAACACAGAGCAAACATTGCTTTGAAGGAAAGAGAAGTCTGTTAAACAAAGAAGCTTACCCTGAGGAAAGAATTCCTTTTTAGCACTAATGTTAACATTTCATTTTTTATAAGAAATCCCAGTGAATCTTCCCTTAAGACTCTTTAGTTCCAGACAGGACACTTCTTTTTTCTTCTCTCTCTGTTAACCTAATCTGCTGATCTTTCTTTCCAGGAAAGAAATGAACTTGCACTCGTGTTTTTGCACTTTACCTGGCTGTTTGTCACACAGTCACACAAAATGTTCTCAGACCTGCTAAGGCCCATGCCCGTAAACCATCCATACTTTAGTAATTTACAATAGATCAGATCCAGGAAAACACTCATTGCAACTTTACATATGTTATTTAATAAGTGAGAAAACATTATATAGTACGGAAGCCACTTCTAAGGAAGATAAAGAAATATATTTGATGCAATGAAAAGCAACCTGTCATTCTGACACCTTCCTAGTTTTGGGGGGAGTCAAATTAACAGTAACTTAGGAAGGATGATGTGATGGCACAAGACAATCGGTCTGTGGAAGCATACCATCTGTACCTATTTTAATTAGGAGTCTAATGGTAAACGTGGGTAGTAATCTGCAAACAAACCGTGATAGCAAAGAGCAACCTAGGATGTAAGAAGTTTGGGAACCGATAATCTAGGGACAGTGTCAGAGAAAGGGAAATGATACTTTACAGGGTATTACTAATGGAAACCAAAAGTTTTTGCAAGCAGTTAAACATCTGCCTCAACTTAAGCATCAGAGTCATCTAACTGAAAGTAATAGACACGAGCACAGCACTTGAACACCTTGGAATTATGAATGTCTATTTTCTCAAGCTTTTGGAGGAATGAAACCACCAGTTTAAAACACAGACAAACATGCAGAGATGTCTAGTAACACACAACAGAGTAGTATGGAGATCTGCAAGGTGATAGTTATCTGAGGTAATAAATCCATATGGGGCAGCGCTCTGAGCAAACATGCCCACCCTCCCAATGTCCTTTGGAATCAAGTTACCCCAGCAAAAGTCATGAGCACATGGTGGGGGCACTTCTGCTCTGGTGGAGCTTTGTGTGCACCATGTGAGCAGAGCTATCCTGACCGCAGCGCTGAGCTGCTGTGCAGTATTTCTGCTTCGTTATTTGTTATTTGCTTCTTCTTGTGAAGTCAGTGCATTTACAGCCAGGTCGGAGTCACTGCACCGATTACCATAGGCAAGCTACATGAGCAGTGCAGGAAAACAGGAAAGCAAAAGTGCATCTCACCCATCGAAAGGTAAGTTATTCCCCTTGAGTACTGCTCACGGGAGTAAGTAGGAGCAGGTCATTCCCTTCTCAGGATTGTTCCTGGACTAGCAAAGTCAAAGCCACTTGCTATGTGGGATATCTAAGCATTATTGAAGAATTGTAACAAATTCATGTCCAGTTGCTCAACAGTAGTCTCACTGCAGGGCATATTTTTAATTTCTCATTCAGATTTCACAGGGCATATTTTTGATTTCTCATTCAGATTTCACCTGTAAAATGGTAGCACCAAGCCAGCTTCTCAATCTCAGACTGTCAAATCCTTAGTTCAGCTGTCACATTCAGAAAGAACACTGTCCGATAAAGGACTCTCTAACTTTCTATCATGATTGCAATGCTAGAGCACCCCAAAACGTTTTTTCCTGTGACACTGTGCTCAACTGCTCCAGGTACATTAGCAAGATCAGGTCTGTGACATATCACAACCCCAAAAGCTTCCCACCTAAGACTAAGAATGGAATAAAACATCCATCACACACTATGACATGTTCCCAAAAACACACACACACTGAAAACCTTAAAGTGGTGTCAGAATGTTTATTGAAGAGCACAATCTCACTGGCTGAGCCGACCTGGGTACTGGGTAACTTTTAACATAAGCAAACAGAGATACTGTAAACTTGCTATGCATGGAAACTGTGTTTATACTTAAATTGGGCTTGGAAGACTGAAATAATTTAATAGCAAAATATAGCTTAAGTTCCCAGGAGCTCTGAATGACCTCAAGATCATTCTGAAAAAAAAAAATAAAAATACAGGGACATATCCAATGACGCAAATATAGAATTAAACCAATATTTTTAAATAGTCAGATAATAAAATACATTTAGTTGTCTATTTATCATGAGAGATTTACAAATATGCTTTTTGGAACACAACACTTTTCAGTCCTACAAAACATTTTATTATTTTGTCACTTGTGTTATTAGAACCAATGGTAAACGTTCTGCAATGTAAGTGCTATCTCACTTACTTTTTATTGAGCTTTGTAATTGCTGAATATCTCCTTTTTAGCCATGTTGTTAAGATTCTGAGTGCTACATTGGAAAACAATAAACTTTCTTACTGGTGCAGTGGTAGTAGATTAGAAGAGAAAAAAATAAACAGGTGGGAGGGGTTTCAGATTATTCTCAGTGCAGTTAATATATTGACCAAATAATTAAATTTATACAGTAACTAAAATAGTTGTACACTGGAACTTCTGCATGTGAAGTGAGCACAAACCAGAGAGAAAATAACCACAACAAATTGTGGGCTCTGTTGCTCAGGAATCTATAAAAAACATTATCAGGAACATTAAAATACCAAAGGGAATCTAACCTAATGTTACATAATGATGATCAAACTCCAGAAAGTCCAGAAGACCAGAAAGTTATTAAATCTAATAGTGATTTGCTTAAAAAAAAAAAAAAAAAAAAAAAGGCGGAGAAAGTAATTATCTCATAACTTTGTAGCTAAAAACTGCCAGATGGGCCTAATAAGGTGGTTTTTGCTCTTATGCCATGGGCTGCTTGTGTGGCCTTGACTAGAAGCTGGTCATGAGGACAAGCCTAAGAAGCACTGCCTTATATGTTTTAAGGTACAAATGAGCATGTATTCATACCCATGCTTTCCATGGCACTGATATGATTCCATTTTGACACACAAACACCACACAGGTGAATGTAAGGGACTGGGCTTTTAACATCAAGGTCGGCACCCTGCAAAGCCTGACACACAGCCAGGACGGGGATGCGATTTGGGCAAAGTCCCACATTTATTTCAGTTCTCCAGAGGACGGGGCCCAGTTTCTGTTTAATGCCGGAGTCCCTCAGCAGTATCAATACCCCGTTTGGAGATAACTGTCACAAATAGTTTGAGAAAGCACCTTTACAAACAGGTATTTTAATATGTCAACGCGACAAGCCCCCTCTGCGCCCCCGTTTCAGGGGTGAAACCGCTCCCTGCCCTGCCTGCTGCTCCCAGGCCGGCCGGCAGCGGCTGCGCACGCCTCTGCCCTTCCTCCTCTGCCCTTCCTCCTTTTCCTCTTCCTCCTCCTCCTCCATCTCCTCCTGCCGGCCGCTGCCCCCGGCGGGATGGAGGCCATCGAGGAGCTGGCGATCCAGCCCTGCACCTCCTCCCTCTACCTACGGCCCTTCCGCCTCTGCTACCGGCAGGTGAGTGCCGCCGGGGGCTCAGGCTCGCCCTGCCTCTTCCCCTCACAGCCTGCCCGTCTCTCCTCCCCTTCCCTCCGCCCCACCGAGGCGGGAGAAGCCCGGCCGGAGCGGAGGGAGGCCGGAGGAGAAGGGCAGGCTGCCTGGGGGGCCCCTCTGGTGCCGTGTCCCCCCCTTCCCCACCCGCCGCCCCCGCCATTTTGGGCTCGGAGCCGGGTGCGCCTCAGGCTCATGGCGCCCTCCCCGCCGCCTGTGCAGGGCATCGAGCCCCGGCCCTCCCGTGGCATCCTGCCTGCCTCAACCCCTCTCTTGGGGGTTGACCTGCAGCAGGGCACCCCCTAATTTAGGTTTCGCTTCCCTGCCGAGGGTTGCGAGCACAACCTGTTGGTTGGCAGCCCTCGGTGTGCAGGGTTATTGACGTGACTCCGAGTTGCACAACTGCGCCTTACGGCCAGCCTCGCCGCAGGCACGTGGAGGTGGTGGAAGGAAATCCTCTTCCTTATAATGTTTATATCAACATGAATCACCTTCCAGGGGATCCCAGAGAATGGGAGCCTTCAACAATGGAAGGAATGCGAGGCGTAACGTGGAAGTCCTTTCTCGTGGTCTAAAATGCCGAATTTTCCATGAGGGACGTTTTCTGCAAGCGAGGTCGTGCACAGAACTGGTTGCTTCTCTACTTCACAGTGGGGGCTCCAGTGTCACAGAAAGGGAGGTGGATGAAAGTGGAAATACAAAAGAGCTTGGACAACCCTAGAAATAAATGTGGACCACGTTTCACTCTCATTCACATTTATTTGTTTTTTTCTTTGCTCCTGAACACATCAGTTGGAAAGGTAGAAGAAGGAATGCACACAGCAGAGGTGTTTAAGCCCAACAGTGAGATGAGATGCAGAAAAGGTTGAGCAAGGGTTGAAATAGTTTGCATCAATACAGGTTAACTGACTTTTTTAACTTGTTTTATATTTCACCACATTTCCCTAGAGAAATCTCTCTTCTCATTGATTGGTGTAATGAAAACAGAGATTTGCAAACAGCTGTACATTTTACACCAAGTTAACTGTTTCTTTTTAGGTATTAGAAGGAAACTTGACCATTTTTTCATATTGTCAATTTCTGCTGGCTTAGCCAGCAGAAATTGACAATAGTGACAAGTCTTACTTGTTAATGTTGATTTCATTTTTGTTTGAGTTGTGCTTTATTTATTTGGAAAATGGGATTCCATTAAAATGTACGGAATAGTATTGTAAAACTAAATTTAGTTGAATACAAGTACCTTAAACATGATGACTCTGTTAAGAAATAAGGATGTACTTGTTTGCATGCTGTGATCTGACAAGAGATGGCATTGCCACCAAAACTTGCCCTTTCTGCAAGTCTTGCTGCTTGCTCTGACTTCCTCTCTTTTCCTTGTGCAAGAGTTTGTGCAGCAGCACGAGGAGCTGGGCTGGGGAGCTGGTCCAGATCAAACCTAATCTGACCAAAAAAAACCACGTTAACTTTTTCCTAAACAAGCGCTTATGCTGGCAGAGGGGAAGTGGTAATATGGTGGTTAGGGATGAATGTTTGGGGGCTGGTTGAGGGCAGAGATTGTTTCTCTTGGCCTCAAAACTCTCCTAAAAAGAAGGTGAAAGTACTGGTTATACGGCACTTGTGCAGAAACTGCCTTGGGCCCAGCCTCCTGAGAGCATGAACTGAATGAGCACACAACTGTCTGCACCTGACCCAGGAGACAGGCCCTACTTTTATTAAAAACACATTTTGTATTTAAAAACTGACTTACTAACCAAAGGAAATGTGAAATATTTTTAGTTATTTGACTAATTGTTTCAAAGGTGTTTGGGCCTGCCAAAAACCCCAGTAAATACCTAAACTGTTTGCCTAAAATGTAAGGGAGTTTGGTGCCTGATCTGCTTAAGAATTTTGAAAATTCCACCGCTTATCTAAAGCTGAAAATGATTTCAAAAAATAAAGCCCTTGATCTTAATGTCTTAATGGTTTTATGATGAGTGGATCTTTTCTTTCTCCAACTTTTTTTTTTTTTAATCACCATCTGGAAAAAGTAAATTTAAAAAAAAAAAAAAAAAAAAAAAAGAAAAAGAAAGAAAACCTTTCATTTTCCCAGTTCTTAATTGGTGCTCTATCTTAGAGTAAATTAGTTACCCCTCTCCACAAATTTCCTGCACCTGCTTGCTGAACTTAACCCAAATCTAATAAAAAAGTCTTTGTGAATAACAGAATAATCTAAGTGAAGAAAGTTTAAATAATAGCATTTGTTACATTATGAAAACCGAAACCAGTCAGATTCTTAATGCAATACATGGCATAGTGCTGTAATTGGAGGTGGTCTTTTGGGTGCTGTTTACAAAACAATAACACGTCCCCTGTAATTCATTGTAAACTGAAGAAGATTCATTGATGCTTAATTTTTTAAATATAATTTTGATGAACGATATTTTAGGCCTTACAGGTCATCATTTTGTAATCTATTCTCAAACAGATACATTCCTGTAATAGATATTGATATTTCAACAAAATCCTATGTCTAGGGAGGTATACAGATAGAATCGGTGTTTTTTACTTTATTTGTTTGGGTTTTTTACAACTATTTTTTCTGTACAGTGAGGAAATTGAAAGAATTTTTACAAACAGTATATGACTTGAAGATTATTTGTAAACATTCATAGATACTTAAGTAATAGCATGGATTCTTAGATATTTCATCTGAAAATTACACTACTTGTTCAGAGGTGATTTGGATCGCATCACAATACCTAAAACAGTTAAGTCTTTAAAAGTTAAATGTAAAATTTAAGTACAGATGAGTCATATCACAGTTAATTCTGCAAGTCTGGTTTTATCTATTAAGTCTGTAGCCAACTGAGTCGTAGGCCACCATTGCTGTAGCTGGTTTGCAGACCACCAGAAGTTTTCCAGAAAGTGATCCATGAGAGGGGTTAAATCTAAACTGGTGAGGAAATAATGATTGTAAGCATGTCCAGGTTGAAGAAGATTGTGTCACACCTGATGGAGAGTAGAGCCAGAGGCTCAGGTGGCCTTCATCTGTTCATCAGAGGCACTTAACGCATGCAAAACCGTAGGCCAAAAGATCTGATTAGTGTTCTGGCCAGGTGAATTTTCTGCCTGGGTATCTGGATGTTCAGACAAGGAGCTGTGGACACATGCAGGAACAGAGTTATGTGTGCTTAGAATCGGGCCTGGTGGTTACTTTCATGTTACTTTCATGTCAACTTCTTAGACTTGTGTGCTAGTCCTAAATCCACCTGTGTTCTGAAGGCTTGAATCATCTTTTGGATTGAATGTGTTATATTTGGTTATATAGAAATACTCTTCCAAAAGATCAGGAGAAGAATGCAGGATTCTGGATGGAGAAGGGTTTGTCGTAATTCTTAGCAGTTCCCAAAATTACCGCAATTTGTGCCCGTGGCGGATCTACTCTCCCAACGGAAGGTCATGAGATGTTTTTGTTTTCATATGAGGTCTTTTTTCTTCTTCTGCCTGCTGATAGTGTTTTAAATGAAAGGAATGGTCTCTGCATGTTTCTCAAAGAGAAGACAAGTTTTGAAAAAACTGTAGGCTTTGAATCATGCACACATAGAGGCAGCGTGGTGCTAGACATCCACAGTGTGGGGAGGAGCCTGGCTCCAGACACATCGCTGTACCAGCCACTTTTTTTAAAGGATTTGTTCTGTCTTCGTACAGTGCAAACGAAGAAATAAGTGCAGCAAAGGAGTCACAGAAATCAGCAAACTGTAGGCAGGGTTGGCTAGGACCGATGCAGAGGGGGAAAGTAAAGTTTAAAAGGATGTACTTCAGAATAGGCACTTACCACCTCTGAACTGAACAGACCTCACTTTCTGCTTGGGATTTTCAGCTGTAAACCCTCTTCTTGACTGGGGACCCTCAGTCAATTAATCCAAGTTACTTTAAGGGGGATGTGGTGCTTGGAGAAGGGTAAGGCACCTCATGCAGCCTAATGAATATGCTGTATGTTTTGTCGGTAGGAACCCTGTTTACATATTTTTGTTCTGCTTGGTGCTGAAAGAAAAGAATTCATTTATCTCACATATAGGATAGCATCTGGCTGTTATTAATGCATACTTGCCCCCAAAGTGCAAATTGATTTGTTGCCTAAAATGGCCCTTTTTTTTAAACATATATCACCTCCCAGAGAATTGGCTTCTCTACCAGGAACTCCATGGTAAATCTCTTTTCACTTTTTCCTATTGAAGTTTTTCTGCTTTTCATAAATAATTTATTCAAGAGACCAGAGGGATGGCTAATGAGAGATTAACTCTATGCCCAAGGGCTAGGGCATTTCCCTGGGATGTGGTAGAGTCAGGCTGCAAGATCTTGCTTCAATTAATATCGCTTCCCACATCACAGGAGAGTGTTCTCACTGCTGGGAAACACATTTGTGTGTAAATCTTCAGCTCTCTTTTGTGTAGGTTAGCCAGACACTGGCCTACATACCAGATAGACACACGCATGCACACAAAAGGTTAAGAATCCTGCCGAGTCTCAGGGATGAAATAGACCCTGAGTGGTAACAGTTGAGCAGTTGTCAGGATTTTGGGCAACTCTGAGTACCCAAATGGGAATCTGGATTCACTGTAGTCTTAATAAATGCCTGAGCAGAGACTTTAGTAGTTCTGAGCTGTAGTAAATCTTCCTGTAGTAATAGAAGATGCTACTGCACGCGTTTGTTTGTCTCTGCGCTAATGGTTATTACCCTCTGAGGCTTAGCAGAAGCAAAAGTGTTTTCGCTCCAGTTCTTGCTCTGCTGTTCTGGTTCAAACCCACCTTCATTAGCCCTTTAAGCAAAATTACCAAGCTTTGCACAGGACTAAGTGACATGGCATGTTCCTGTTGGTGACCTCTGTGCTGGGGACAGCATCCTTCCAGGGGAGGCAGAGCATCTTGCCGGGGGAATAACACCTTGAGCACTTAAAGAAACTTCTGCCCAAAGCTCACATACCAAAGCCTTTGTGGATCTAGCCCAGACTCCTATAGCCTTGTTTTTTGAAGGTTGTTCTGGCAAGGGAGCTCTTGCCACTGTTTCCTTGCATTGTGTAAACATAAGCATTCATTCTGTCCAAGAGCTTTTAGAAGCTTGCTACTAGGCTAATAGCAACTGTCATTAATTCTCCCAGCATCCACATGAGTGAGGCTCTGTTCCAAATCTTTGGAATGGTGAATGGGCATCTGCTTCACTGGTGTAGGATAAACCTGAAAAACTCTGCATATAGATTGAAGAGATGACCAATAATGGTGAACTGAAGCTCTTTGCTCCTGCGAGCCTCATGTCCCTTCTGCAATTCAGTCCTGCTCAGTGCCTGAGTATCGCGTTTCTTCCGTCAATTTAATGTTTAGAATAATTTATTTTGAAGTTAGACACGTGAAAAGTGCTCCCTTTGATTTCATTTTAATGCAAGGTGTTTTCATTCTGTGTTAACAAAATTAAATTATAATCTCAAAGTTTTATGGTCATTCTAAAGTAATTTTCAAGACTGTGGTAGATTTTAACACACAATGAACTGTATCATGTACCTCAGGAGTAGCGTGCGATTCATCAGTGAATAAGGAATGTCTTATTTCTAATCTTAGATTTGATACGTCTTTCTTTTGTGACTATAAGCAACCACTCTGCTACCGTGCCTTTACAATTCAACTGACTTGGAGATGTCATGAAGATTAAGCCCCTGATTCTGTGATAAGCTGTATACATGCAGAGGAGAAGCAAAGGCTGTATCATTTATGTCATGAAAACTTTGAAGATGAAAAGAGCAAAGCTGTGCAGTGTTACAGCAATAATAACAATCTGATTTTACATTCAAAAAATTTTTACATGGTAATAGCAACATGAATGTGCCCAGCTGCCTGAAATATTCTCTGGAACTTCTATCTGCTTTTTTATAAACATTAAACATTCTTTCCTATTTTGACAGTTAAAAATGATGCTGTTGAGGGAGTAAACAGATTTTTAAGTTACCTGTTCAAACAAGTAAGTCTGCACTTGAATCTTCAAAAGGCTCTAGCAGTAGGAAATAAGCAACCCAGTAATACATTTATTTTGCAGTTCATTTTTTCAAAGCAGTAGTGCAATAAAAGGTGGTGCTGTTTTTGCTGCGAAATTTGTCTTGTTTTCTTCAGGTTGTCAAGTCTAATATGTCAGTATATAATATTAATCTTAAACATACTGCTGCTAGCTCAGGAAGTTCCTGAGCTGCAAATTGCAGAAGGCTGAGTGTGTTTTAACAATATATTCTTCCTCAGGCATCTTGGCTTCTGTCAGAGGTAGGATCCTGGATGAGAAAAATTTTTGATCTGGCTGATATGGCTGCTGCTGTTTTGACCGGGAAACTATGCTTAAAGTGCAGAATGATTCTTCTGTATGGGTGGAAGAAAAGAATCATGGAGTTTCTGCAATAACAGCATTAGGGAATTAAAATACTGAGGGAATGTAATTTGCTTTGAGAGGAGCAGTTTTCTTTGCAACTAGGGCACAGGTTTAAGAAAAGAAATTAAATTAAGGAATTCAGGTGTATCTGCTTCTGGCTGAGCTATGTACATGGAGTTCAACTCTGGAAATTTGTACAAGATATTTTTGAATGAGGTGTTTATGAATTACCACAGCGGGAAATGGGAAGCATTAGTAAATAAAAGCTAGAGTTGAAAAGAAAACCAGTGCTTCTTTTTGTTTCAGTGAATATTGTGCTATATTAGTCTTAACATCTTTATCCAGCATGCTTTGAGAAGTGAATATAGGGTTGTTTGAAGTAAATACATTAAAATTATTTGGCAAAACTTAACATTTTTTGTTGCGTTAATGAATTTATGGCAGCAAATATCACTGGGAAGAATAAGATTGTGTTGCGCATCTTTTGTATCATCCTCGCACAGGGCTGAAATGTTTGCACCTAGAGAAACGAACATTAAACCAGAATGGCGCAATTTAGTTGGAAGGGACCTACAAAGACCATGGAGTCCAGCTGCCATGAGATTAAAATCTCATTTAATGTCATCAGTGGGTATGCTAGGTGGTTTACTGTGGAATAGCAATGAAGTTGAGAGCAAGTTTTAGGAGGAAGTCCATGGGGTGTAGTTAGCTTAAGGCAGTGCTTCTCAAGTTCTCGTGAAGTGCTCAGTGAGGGCCGTTGTGCTGCACGTGGTCCATGCGTCAGCTAGGAGAAGCAGATCAATCACCAGCAGGTTTTCATGTGCTACCAAAGGTGTGCAGCTTCACTGGAAGATGTTTCCAGGTTTCCAGAAGATGAAGAGGTTGAAAACCACTGGCTTTGACAGTACCACTCCAGTAGCCTCATCTGCAAGGGCTTGTCTACACAGGACCTTCCCGATTAACTCCACGTCTCATTCTACAACAAAGAGTCTGGTACTGTTTACATTAAACCACTTTCAAAGTACCACTGCACTTTGAATTCATACCCTACCTTAATCCATGTTAACTTTCCCGTGCATGCCCTAAGGGAGCAGTAAACTCAACTGAATGACTGTGTCCACACAGGGGTTTAATGGGGTTTAACTAGCAGAATGCAAGTTCATCAAGGTGCTTGTTTCAGATGCGTTTTCTTGATGTCCTGGTAGAGACAAGCCCTAAGAATTAAAGCGGTTTAGTTCTAAGTGAATGAACCGCGTTATAAAATCCATCATTGAGATTTTATTTTTATTTTTATTTTTTTTACATGTAGAATATGGCGTATAAAGTGGGCTTTTTTGACTTGTTTGGTAACGTTTCTTTTGTAGTAATTGCAGTTAGATCTGAGAAATAAAATAGTGTTCATGTAGTTCAACAACTAAATGCTGTATTTGTTTTTCAGTTTGGATCAAAATACATATGTTTGCTTAAATAGCAGATATTTCTTTTTCCCGGTACAAAAATCTGTCATCTGAATCATTATTTCATTCAGCTATGACATTATGTGTATTTGGTATGTTTTAAAGCAGATGAACACTGTAACATTTTAAGTGTTTACAGCAAATCTGAATATTATGGAAATGAGACATTCTCCGTAAGTGGGAATATTCTCTAAAATGGCTTGGTTTGATGGCCTGTATGGGATGCTAGTATACTTTATTATATTCTTAAAATACAATTGCATTTTAAATACTGATTTTACCTCAACTGCTGCTGTATTTAGAAAATATTTTTATCTTCATCTATAACTCGTGAATGGTCAGCTCCTGTGCTTTGAAAACTCTCTACAACAAGCTGATGTTGCATAAATAAGCATGTTTTACACTGTGGGCATATAAAATTCACCGCCTCTCTGCCTTGCATTTGGATTAATTACTCTTCAAAACTTTAAAACAAAGCTTTATCATCTCCAAGCTTGGCTTCTTGGTATTGTCCTCCAGACATTGATCAAAGTCTTGTTAGTATAGTAATACTGAAGTTTACTAAAGTTTAAACAAAGTAAAGCTCAGTTTTTCTTCGTGGTCAGCTCATGTCACACTAAAGCCGCGATCGCTGCTCAAAACAGCATTAATTATTGGTTTCACGTCGTGGTTGCTGTGTCAAAATCCTTTAAATACCTCATGGAGCTGAGAGGGAATCTTAAGGCCTGTGACAGAGCAGCTGGCCTGGACATGGGCTGATGCCCCAGTTGACAGGTTGTTGGATTAGAAAGAATATCAAAGGCAGCGAGTAAGATTAGGGATAAGTGAACATCTGACAGCAGTTTGCAGCAGGGGAGAACAGATGATAAACAATGGGAGCGGGCGGCGTGGGGGGGGAGAGGTGAGAAGGCCATGGGAAAAGTGTGGCGGCAATCACTAAAGCTCCAGGTTGCTGGGCCTCATGAATAGAACAGGAAATGGGATTTGCTAGGACAGATGTGCTGAGTGGTGATGAATACATTATAGGGAAATGAGGCTAAACTCCTAAAGGTGAGGGATGTGCTGTCCCTGAAAATAGAAAATATGGGAAAAGAAAAGTTTGCCCTCCCGGAGACATAAGCGTGAATACTTTAATACAGAAAGGAGAAATGTTAGCAGTAATTCCAATGAAATGGTTATCCTGTGGTAGCATTTGTGACAAACTCTAGGTCGTGTACTTTTAGCATAACAACAGTACAGTGATACTACATATATAGCATAGAAACTATTAATTTTAGACCAAAAATTGCAGAAATAACTGAATAGTTTCAGTGACAGAACAGCCTGAACGGGAGCTCTGGATGAGGAATGCTCAGACACACGCCGTATCTGGCATGTATTATATAGATCTCATGTAACATATGTCTGATCCTGCCACCGTTAAAAGAGAGTTGAGCTGGGTGATCTTGTGAGGTCCTTCCAGCTTTACGTTCTTCTCATTTTGTGCAATGATTGCATGCTTCTGAGAAATTACACCTAACTGTTGGTGTTCTGAGAATATTGCTTCTGGTGTCGTGAACTTCTTTGTTTTCAGGTCTTGCTGGATCCTTTTCCTATATTTATGATACAGTTATCTCAGAAAGCTACACTTCTTGTGTGTTCACTGATGGGATTCTCTGTCAGTTCACAAAATTTCTACAGTGTTTTCTATTCTGTTTTTGATCTTCATTTTTAAGCAAACTTCAACAAAGAAAAAAGTAGATCTCATTAGCACTCTTGGTGTGTTTCTTTAGCAGGAGGAGATGCAAAAAGCCTGACTGGTGATGTCCATCTGACAAAGCACTGATAAGATCTGTTCTCAGAGATAAAGGAGGTTATTCCATGATGCATTTTCATTTGTAAGAGGAAGTAAGAGCTTGCTAAAATGAAGTAGAAACACAAACTGTAAGAGTCACCAACTGTAAAACATAGAGCTCAATGTAAGGACAAGAGGTGACAGAGCTGCAATGGAAATGCCCACCATCTGTCTTCCCTGACCTCAAATCTCTCCCGAGTGCTGCCTCAGTCCTAGAAAACAGGGTAGAACGGAGATCTGGCCTCCTTCAGACCCAGTTTCTGCCTAGCCCTGTGTACTGTAACTGTACCTCTGATTTTTAAGATGGGCAACTGTAACTAGAATCGGGGCTGCTTGGGTCTGTCCCGTGCCCTAACACCAGGTGCTGTGTTTGGACCGCAGCACTATCATCCAGGTATAGCAGCTGCACTACCAGGAAAGCGCTGGAGTTCTTGGGCCCAGAAGTTTCCCAAAGTCAGTAATCAGCAAAAAATGTATTTCAAGTGGCCACAATAAGGAAACGAAATGTTTGCACAACAAAACATAGATCAAAAAGAGTATGCCCTACTGATTCTGACTGGCTTAAATACTATCCTAATAGTTCTGTTTTCTGTAAAACTAATTTCTACATTTGCATGATGCTATAACCAAAGAACTGAACCATCTGTTACAGGCGGTTCCCATTTTTAAGGAAAGGTTAAAGATTATCTGCAGTTGGCTTGCATAGTTCTTTGGTTTAAATCATAAGTTTTAAACTGTTCCAGCGTTGCTGTCATTATGAAGGTTTCCAAAATAAAGTACTAAAATGCAGAACTGTGTGTAAATCACCAATCAACTCAGTTAATCGCTAATTAATTCAATTAATTGAATGTGAGTTGTATGTGGCTTTTAAGCAACAGGTACATTTCTCTGTACCCAGTGCTCCCTTCAGAATAGTTGACCAGTTAAGAGATGTTTTGGAGTTTTTGGAGTTCTTCGATTTTTTTTTTTTTTTGATGGGGAGGGTCTGGCCACTGCTATAATCCCATCTCAGTGGAGTCTTTCTCAATTGAGAGGTAAAAGTGAAATTAAGAAAACAGCAAAACCTGGAGCTGGTTGCATCTGTCACTTTGAACTAATATTTGGGGGGTGGGGAGAAAGGAGAGGATGAAAAGCCCTGAAGATCTTTGTGAGGAGGGTCTGTGAGAAAGTCTTAGGAGAAAAATCTAAAGATTGTTACTAAGCCTTGGCTTCTATTAGCCCCCTGCTGCTGTTCTTCATCAAGTTATTTTAATGGCTTTCAAAGCAAGTGAGTGGAAAATGGTTTCTCTGGAACTTTAAGGAGACTGAACTGAAAACTGTCATTGCTTTATAAGTAAAACACATCAAAGATTGATGGAAGAATTGCTTGTTAAACACGTAGATTTTAATTAAAAAAAATGGGAGATATCATAAAAGAGACATCAAATCATCATAACTACCTAAAGGTGAAAGTTTAATGGCTTGTCATCTGCTCAGGATCCTATGTGAAGTATCTCTTTCATAGCTTTTGTGACCCTCTGTGTGTGTGCATGTGTACAAGATTGGTTGATTTTTTTTTGAAGAGTTTTTTTCTTGTATGCAGAAAAAAACACACTGTAAAAAATGAAAGTGGAGGTTATTATGCTTTCTAATTTTATTTTGCCTGCGTATATGGATGTCTTCCGATATTTGTAATATTTAGTATTTCAAATCCTTATGTCTATCTTAAATAGTTTTTTTTTCTTTGTGCGGTAATATATTCTCTAAAAATACAATTTATTTTTTTTGTGTGTGTTCAGTTGATGAAAAATACATTTGTGTATCACATAGGAATTGCAAGAGCATCTCTTCTGGAGTCTAGTCCTCTCACTTTCTTCTCCTTTCCATACCTTCTTTTCCTTCCTTAGTCTTCCCAGTCGATAAATGGTGTGGATTTTAGAGTTGTGTAGATTTTCTTCCATAAGATGGGTAAAAAAAAAATGAGTGTGCATAGAAAACAACATAAAACACAGCATTTCCACTAAGACTTTGAGCTCTATACTTTCAAGCCAAAACCTTGTTCTGGTATGTCATGCTGCTTGTGATCAAGGTACATATTTAGTAAGCAAAACAAAGAGTTGTTTTCAAAGACTAAAGGAGCTCCTCAGCAAGCTGATACAGCACAGAGGGCATTATTTACTAGTCCATCTTAAAATTTCAGAAATGTTCAATGATGTTGTTTCATGAGTTCTTTCTGGAGTTAAACAGCTACATCTATGCATAATTGGGACCCTAGATCTGATTTATAATGAAGAAAATTGTTTTTCGCAAGAGCCTAGTACGTGATTATTGCAATTACTTGATTTTCTGAATGATAGCATAGAAATGGTACATAGCATAGAAATGGTATGTATCATCAAAAAATTTAACTTTGTGTGAGTTTGTAAGATGTTCATGATGTACAAGATCATTTTAGATTAGGAATAGGAATATTGACTATGCAATTAACTGCATAGAATTTGATAACTTGATGTTATTATTTTAATAATTCTTCTCAATTAATTTTGTCGTTTTACCTGGTGTTTTAGTTAGCCATAATAGTTATTGTTATTTGTGTACTTGGAGTGGTTATAACATCATGTTTTGCTGCATAAAAAGGTTCTAGACTATAAAAGGCTCCAGGCTATGAAAGGCCAGGTATAGAAATCTTTGGTATGTGTTTTTACAAACTTTTAAAATTCTGACCTTGTTGAATGCAATGTTGGTTTTGGTCCTTATATTGAGGAGGCCAGGTCTTTACTTGCATTGTTTCTGCTTGATCCTAATTTAGGCGAAGTCCAAAGCAATTTGACTAATGTTGTTTTTATGTAGAAAGTAAGGTAATTGCAGCTGGAGCAATTTGGTGCTTTATGACCAGAAATTACACATTTTGACAAACTGAGTTGGAAGTCAGGATGTGGAAAATGCAGGGGGAATAGATAACTTTGGGTATTGTGTGTAACACTGTAAGTGATTGCAAAATTTATTTAGTGTATGAACCTATATAGCTCTTATATATGTGCTTATCTTGAGTTGTTGAAGTAAAGTATGGCTGCGGGCTTCATTAAGTCCTGCTTTGGCTTTGGGACATGTCTTTGTTTCTGTTTGGCCAATTAAGCTTGGTGACCTTGAAGCAGCAGCATTGGAAGAGAAGCTGGTCGACAAGTTTTGCAGCAAGTTTATCTTAGAATTTCATGTGTATGTCTGTGCTTAGCACTGCTTTCAGCATTGCAGTGTTTCTGGCACTTTAAAATCTTGAGCACAGGTGCAGTTTCTGTAGGTATGTTTTTAGCAGAAAAACATTTCGGCAATGCTTTAAGGAATTGAGTGATGCCTCCAAATTGAATTTTTCAGCTTTTAAATGGCTGTGACTTAAGAAAAGGAAGTGGATACCAGCATGTTTTGCCTGCAAGGCTTGTGTTGCTCTTTGAAATGACATTTCATAGCGCTGCAGTGAGTATGGCCTGAAGTTCGATCGGTAACTCATCCCACTTACACTGCTCTGTCACGTTAAAGACGAATGTGGGAGCACTGGCCTCCTGTGCCGTGAAAGCAGTCAGTGATCATCAGTGAAGAGCTGACTGCTGTAGTCCTGTACAGGATAGTTCCTCCAAATTTGACACCTGCTTGTTCCTGTAAGCCACCTTTTCTGCCTCGCTGAGGGTGGGTGGTTGACCTGTCAGTGTGGAGAACCCTGCTTCTTTTAATCTCCTTATTTTCTGCTTGATCTGTCAAGAATCACTGGAACACATGAGCTTCCCTAGAGCCTCCTGGTGCCCTCCACAGAGAAAGATTAATTTGTAAAAGTAATAATATAGATGTCCAGATTTAAGTGTAAAAGTTATGCTCAGAGGGGAGTAGAGATTTAATCATACCCCGAAACGGAAAACATGGCAATCAGTGAAATTTTTTCCCTAAACAGAAAAACATTGAATTCTTGCTTTTGAAGCGTTTCTCAAAATAAATTAATAAATAAATAAAACAAAATAAAAACACAACGAGTGAATGCCATTTGGTGGTGTATCTTCCCTCCCCTCTGCATGTTTGTTACAGCCCTTGTGATAGAGGAGTGGGATGACAAACCATTCCTCACAGTTGTGCCTTAGGGAGAGGGTGTAAAGGAAAAAAAGCAACTTGCTGCAGTGCAAGTTTTGTGTATTTATTATTTTTTTAGTCATAACAATGTGTCTTGCTCTTGCAGTGGAAGACTTGTAATTGTAGTATTTGTGGAAGGTAATTCTTCGTTGTCAGTCCAGCCCTGCTGAATCTGGGGAGTGGATTTATGAACTTCATTGCTTGTCTAAGATTTTAGTCACCTCTGTGTGTGGTGGGTTCCTGCCATCCCATGTTTGGGTTAAGGTCTTAGAGCTTATGGTGGCCTGGTATTCTGTTGAAGGAGCCAGCAGAACCAGCAATAAATAGATTTAAAAAGCTTACAGTGCTCAGTATTACTGAGGTGACATGCTAAAGCACCTGTAGACCTTGTCTACAAAAACACTTGCGGTAAGTGGTAACCTTGAGCTCCTGTGAGCCTTCAGTGGGTAGGAGGCGTCCTTTCCTACTTCTGCTTCACCATGGAGACACCACAGTGCTGCACCTGGCTTTCTTCCCAACTCTGTTGAAAGTTAGGATCTCCCGAGCGCTGCTTGCTAACCTTGGTTAATCTTGTTAATGCTGGTTCTTTGTTGGCATGTACCAGATTGGTGTGTGATGCAAGGTGTACAGTTCACTGAGCTATATTGTTCCTGCATTGACTTGACTTCTGCATCAGAAGTATGTTGTCCTTCGTAAGTTATAAATAAATGAATAGATTTGTTAATTATATTTTAAAATCATATTTATGTGATCTCCATTATTGCTTTACAGATGTATTTGTAAAACCAAGTAACTGAGTTTATGCATAATGGATTGTTTTCTGTGTTACTTTATTTTAATCTAGTTTTAATGATACAACAATCTAATACATACACCAGCTATTTCTTATCAGTGTTCTGCTTCAGGTGACATAGTTGGTAGGTTTTGTTTGGTTTTGAAATTAGAATGGCATTCATCTAGTGCATGGCTTTTAATGCAGCTTTATTATCTCTCTGGAAATGGAGTGGTCCGGCACGCGGTAGGAAAGGGCTCGGTTCTTTTTCTGCTGGCCCTTTGTCAACCAGAGAAGATTTTAATCAGACCGCGTGTAAGTTGCAGTGGAATTTGTTAGAATGACTAAAGAGGTAATGAGAAATATTAGACAATTGATGGTGGTGATTAGCATTTGGCTGGAATACCAGTGGCAACTTACACTGTGGTTTTATGGTGTTGTCAGTGTTGTTTTCCTCAGTGGCATAGCTAAAATAATGATGAAAGGACAGTGTCTTTCCTTCCTCTTTTGGATGAGGGTCATGACCTACGGTAGCAAAGAAGAAATTACACTTGTAGGCGTAGTGGTTGCCTTGGGACTGATGATTTTAAGATTCATTTTCTCTGACTACTCTTGTGTTTGCCTCTCTCTGCTGTACCTGCAGAGATGTGATGAGAGCGCTAAATCCTGGCCAAGTCAGTGGGGTAAATGTCTCCTTTTGATTAGGGATTCTAAGTTAGCTTGTTTTCAGCAGTCCCAAATCCTTCAGGATGGCTATACCTGTAAAGAGGGGAATGGAGAATTGCAGGAATGTGATTTGGACCAAAGCAGTGCTTGTCCACCATGTATTTTTAGAAGAGTCCTCTCCCTCAGGGGTGGAAAGAATATTTTGAGTAGTGAATGCACAGAATGAGTAGAGGAAAGAGTACAAGAGTGTGAAGTGAGATTTCTTATCTACTGTGGGGTGTCAGACTCTACAGACTTGCAGTGGGTCCTGTATGTGGAGTCCCACTCTATCCTGAAACCACCGCTGCAGGCATAACAGGCCCAGGCGTGGTAGGCCGAGAGCAGGCTTACGTGGTAGCTCTGGGGCCAAAAGAAGTCAGCTGCCAACGGACCAAAAGAGGTGAAAACAGATTTCCCAGAGACATTTTCATTCTTTCAATCTATTTAAATTTTTAAAACAAAGGTTTTAATAAAGATGTTTCAACATTCAGGGATTCAGGTGTTTGCCTGAAATGGTTCAAGTAAAATCCTTAAATTCAGATCTTCTCTTTCTGAAGTGCCTTAAACTGGAGGTTGTTGAATGCTACAAAGTGCTTTCTTAAGTCTCCTCTTCTGGAGGTGTTCAGGAAATACTAGAATTGGAGAAGGGTTTTGAACGCGTGTCTCTTGCTCCCCACATTTGTTTCTTTGTTAGAGAACTACAAAGGCCTCATGTGTGTGTGTTTGTTCCTGACTCAATGAATATGTAACGATTTATACAAATCAGGAAAACTCTACAAAAAGAAATTAAATGCGGAACACCTAAGAGTTCCCTGCAGCCCTCTGTTTGGGTATTTCCCTGGCTTTTAGTCTCTGAGCTGAAGCCAGCAGATGTGCCTCCTGTAGCACCAGAGAGTGCCATTAGCATCTGACTGTTTGTGCTGATGAGCAGAAGTTTGTATGGTTTTGAGTAGAAATGCTGTTCTGAATCCAGAAAGAGTTTTGATGAAACCTAACTTTATCCTTTTGTGGTTTAAAAAAAAAGGGTGGGGGAGAGGAGGGAGGCATTATTTTGATTATTTTCAATTTCACAACTGTCGAGCTGAAAATCTGAAGTATGGTATTCTCCTCAATACTGAATTAATTTTGAAAAATTGGATCTGTGTTTCTCAGCCTCTTATGTCGTTTGGGGAATTTTATTTTTAATTTCCTTTAATGTTCACTGAATATGTAAAGTGTACAATAAACTAATCAAATACTCTATGCTGTTTCTGCACAGGGATGTGCATTTAATGGTGGAAACACTTTTGCTTGTCCCAATAAGAATCGAGGAGACAAAGTGTTAACAATTTCTGATCATGATGTACCCAGGACAGTTGTCTCAATTGCTTCTAACATCTGATTCTCTTTAAGTTACATATCTTAATCTCATTGAACTTCATAAAGTCTAATATGTCTTTAATTATTTGGTAGATCAGGACTGCAGAATGTGAGAGATGAAATTGTGGTTACGCTGGTTCCCTCTTGTGTGGCACATACCTTTATGCAGGGGCAGCATGACTGGCGATGGAGAAACTTTTTTTGTGTTGAGGTGCTTTAACCAGCTTACATCTTTAGTGTGGCTCAGTGTGTGGTTGCAGAAGTGTTTGTGCTGTTTGCATGCCGGAGACCATGCAGGAAGCAGAGAAAGGGAGGGTGATGCTATTTTGTTGGAAGTGCTGACCTAGGTCATACTGGGCAAAAGAAATCTTAGCGGTTTAAATTTCCTGAGCTTTTCCTTTTGTCTCTTTGATAGTGATTTTGAAAAAAAAGGGGGGAGGGAGAGCAACAACAACAAAAAATAAATCAGGCAACTATTGCAAATTGTGTGATTTTTTTTTTTATCAATAACATAAAAATACAGGTAAAAGATTCTAACGATATTAGTTAAATGACATTTACTTTGTAGATTTTTAACAAGTATGGGTGTCACTGGCTGTGTGAGATGTGTATTAAGTTTGTTTCAGAATACAGTGCTTATTTACAGGAAAATACTTAGCTGCCACATCAGCTGAAAACAAAAATTGCAAATGATACCACTTTCATGTTTAGGAAGCTATTTCTTAACTATGCCCAGTCAGAGTTTCAGATTTCATGCTTTACTATAGCTTTGTGAAGAAGTAGTGTTAGTAATTTTGTAAACGTGGAAGGTGTATAGTCAGCTTATCCCTGCAAAATAAGAAAAAGTGTTACAGACTTCTAATTTAACGGTATCATAGGAATTTAGGTAAAACTTGGAGCATTTGAATACTTGCTTTAAATGTAGTCTTCAAAATATTCTAATAGCTTATTTTAAAAAATCTACCTAGTAGATTTTTCTACCTTTCAACAGAACTTACTGGAATCAACTTGGTACTGGAAAAAGCCCCATCTGTATCTCAAGTTATAACCTTAAACTATATGCTGACCTGGCAGTAAAATGATGTTAGTGAGAAAAGTCATAAATTTGACCTTTGTGCATATTGTGTTTCCTAATGCAGGCACCGTATCCTTGCTCTTTGTAGTGTAGATTTCAGTATACTGAAAATACACTATAGCTACTACATATTTGACTTCTAATAAAGCACATTTGATATGTATATGTAATTGCTCTTTGTAATAATGTATAATAAAAATGGAAAAAAAAAAAAAACACACAACCAAGGACAGAAAGGGGATTTAACTCAATTTAGTGTATTCATATATGCTTAATTCTCGTGTTTCATAAATTTCATTCAAATGTAAGTGATCTTACTGATAGCTGAATGCCAAACTAGACTGCAACAACTCCATTGTTGAAAAGTACACACAAAAAACAAACTGTGACCTGAAAAGTAAACTTCCAGAGGATTATATGAGAAAGTTTACTTACACATCAAGTATCTTAGCTGTAATTGTTCTGGCAGTTGATGTACATAAAATGAACAAAGTGGCTTGGCCCAGTATTGCATTAACAGTTGAATAAATTAGTGTGTTCTCCATTGTTTATTTTACCTCCTAAAGTGTGAAAAAATTGCACCTTTGAACAGTAACCTCTATTGCCATAACCATCTGTTTGCAGTTTCATTACAAACTCCTACCAGAATAACCCTCACTTTGAAGAGAAAATTGATACGGGTTGTAAAAATTCTAGTCTATGACCTTAGGTTTTATGTCTCTTTAGGTATCCCTGGTGTGGTCTATACTGGTGTGTATTATGATTTCTTCAAGAAGTAACTTTGTCTTCCAGCTAACTTCAGATAAGAAGTCAAATCCGTGCTTCAGAGTTTGCTGTCGCACAGAGCTCAGCACCTTTATCTCTCGTTCAAGATCCTTAGATGTAAAACAAGTGTAGTGGAGACTACAGTAACTTTGCCCTTCCCTGCCCAGAAATGCTGTGTCAGCTGGAGCTGGCATGCTGTTCTTTTTAGTGAGTAGCTTTGTTTGTCCCTGTGAATTTTGCTAGACTTAGTCTTACTTACAAAATGGTTAATATTGTCAATTAAAGCCAATTAGCAGCAGTAGATGTAGTACTTTAGACACAACATTGATTTTTAATGTAATTGAAAAGTCATCAGTTTGTATATTTTTGGATGCACATTCCACAAAGGCACTAAAACCAGTCATTTCTATCTGAAATATTTGAATAGTGGTTAAGTTAAAAACTGCAAAACACCATTATTAGTAATCACGATGCTTTTAAAATAAACATTCCGGATAGTTTAGTAATGAAATCTTACAGGCTTTGTTTAAAAAACAAACACCTCCCCCTTTCCTCTGGAGCTTAAACAGTGGCTTGTTTAAAAAACAGTAAAATTCCATAACACTTAAACTCTTTTGAAGTAGGTCTTCAACATCAGCAAGTAATTCTGCAAATTGCTTTTGAAGATGAGGCTTCATTTACTCCAGCATGTGCAGTCTGATTGAGTGGATTAGTGGGTGTGGACTGAAATTGTAATTTAGGCTTTTTTTGTGTGTGCATGTGTCTTTCTCTCAAACACTCCTTATCAGATGCATCTCTATATTCTTGCAATAATTTTGAGTAGACCCAAGAGTACTCTTTTTAATAGTCGTTGGTGAAAATTTGGTGTGTGTATAATGGCATTACATTCATGTTAGCTACTATTTTTTTCCCATCAGTTTTTATTGGAGAGTGTATTTTTTTTTTTTTCAGATCACTTTCCAGAACCAGCTTGCTGTATGGTTACACAAATGCTAGTGGTAGGGTAGGGGTAGAGCAGAGTTATGCAGCTGGAGTAGAAAAAGGGGCAGCCTGGGTTTAGATTGACTTTACAGTGTTACAGGACAGCACCCCTGGACAGTTTAACAGAAACAATTCACATTTAACTGAGTAGTTATGTAATAGGATAGCCAAGCGTAAGGCGGTTCAGTAGTACTGATGTATTCCTTCGAAAGGAAAAGAAAAAGGTCCAGGCACTCAACTCATGAAAATCAGAATGATTTCATTACTTTTTTTTTTTGTCCATGTTTTTATGCTGTCTGAGAATACTTCTCTTCATTTTAAAAGATACATAATACTTTCTGTAAAATGTGTAGTTATATAAAGAGAAGACAGCTACCTCCCTGCTTCTCACAAATCAAACTGTTGAAATAGACAAAAAAATAAAAAGCACAATTGCTATGTCATTACTTCAAACAGATTTTATATGCAAAATAGCTGGTTCGGGATGATTGTTTCTATACGAAAAAATTGAAAATAAATTGACCTTGAATATTTGACTGTCCATTTGCATTCTTTTTTTGTGGATGAAAAGGATACTTTTATATAGCAGGACAGCTCTCTAGCTCCTATAAAGAAAAAGAGATGCTAAACACTGCCCTAATTTACTAATCTAACAAAACAATGGGGAGCAATTAAACTTCTAAAGCATATGGAATGGCTATTTCATTTTATTCTTAGTTGGAAAACTGCACAAGTCCAAACATGTTTTAGCTGTCTTTCTCTGTATAATTTCTGTTCTTCATACAGGTTTCACAATATTATGTTGATGATTTCTGCTTTATTGCTCCAAAATAATCTGAAACTATGGGGGTACATGGATTTTCTGGCATCCAAACTGGTGGTTTTCCTTATTTATTTGTTTCTTTAGACAACTTATGTGTTTGGCAGTGTTGAAAATACTACACAAATATTCAGGCAGTGTAAGGTAATTTGATCACTAGTTGTCTGATATGAAAGTGAAAAGCGTAATGTATTCAGTCCTGAGTTTGTTTTGGCCTGGAAGCACAGCTCATGTTGGCACATCACTGTGGACACTGGAAACATCATGTATTAATTATATATAGCAAAGAATTATAGCATTAATATTTCACCTGGCAAGAAATGGTATGCACGAGGTTATAAATCCTCATATGTTTCCACTAAAAATTGCTACAGATATGACATCAGATTCTATTAAAGTGAAAAAAGAAATGTAACAGGGAAATTTGAACTGATACGGGTGCTTCTTCTGCATTGAGGGAGGAAAGAAAGGGAAAGGTTCATTTCCAAAAGGGTGAGGGTTTAAGTGGCAACATCCAGCATCTCCTGTCTTGCTAGGTTTACCTAGCAAGAAGTCCACTCTGTGTAGCCCAAGAACTGTGGCTGATAGAGAAGCAGTAGTTAATGCACATCTCCAGGACATATTTACCATTGTAGGAACATAAATTTTGTAAACCAAGATGCACTGAGTTACTGAGTTGATGTAATTGCAAATTTACCTCTGGGCAGTTATTATTGATCATAAAAAGCAGTGAAAAGCATTAAGCTAAGACCACTTAAGAAAATAAAAGTAACAAGAGGTTGCAGCAACTGGCTGAGTTGGTGCAGATTTTTGTCTGTCTTTAGGAGTCAGTTACTTAATAAAATGAAGAGTTTGCTGTTCTCTTGCCATGTGGTTCTGGGCAACGAGGAGATACCTCAGCAAAAGAATGTGTAGCAAATTTCCAGATAGAGGTTACGCTATGTGCTCTGGTACTAAACTGGATGAATTTAGAGAAGATTGGTTGAATATGGGAAAGTACGCAATAGAAAACAGATCTTACAAATGCATTTAATGAAAAAATACACTTCTAAGATTTTTCTTCATGAGAACAGAAGGCAAAATTTTATTGTTCCTGTAGGAAGTTTTACAGTTTTGATACATGTAAATGATTAAACAGGGACTGCACACTTGCTTGACACTGCTGACTCTGGTTTAAGACCGTTATTTGCCAAATAATTTTTTATTTTAATTTTTTACCTGTAATGCTGATATATGATTGCTTGAAGAATGGTCATAATCCCTTTGCATTGAGGGCATTAACTGCTTTTCTGTCTTAGAACTGTGGTAACAGACAAAATGGAGCAGTGAGGATAGAGTTATTTTTATGCTATAATTGCATCAACTTCAGGAGTTCAATTTTTTTTTCACAAGCATGGAACATTTATGTCACGGATAACCGCTTTAAACCCAGCCCAACTGGTAGAGGCTAGGGGATCGTTACTGTTGTTTCTCATTTTAACCCTCATAACCTGTGCATGTAGCTTATCTATACCATAATGTATTTGCCTTTCTTCCTTAACTGCCGCTGTTTGTTTACACCAACTGTGTCTGGGCTCTAACTGAATTGTAAGATCATTGAACAGGAACTGTTCCCACTAAGTATTCTTAATGCCCATCACAATGGGTCGCCAAACGTCTGGTTGTCTCTCCTGTTATGTAAACAATAAGAAGTTAATCATTGTCATGGACAGATTTTTTCTTTCCTCTTTGAATGGCATAGGTGAAGCTAGTTTGCTTATTTTGGACGTATGTCTCCAACATTTAAATTATCTGCTTTCTTAGCCTGTTACCAGCCTCATCAAAAGTGTAACCTAAGGTATGAACCCCTTTTACTGAGGTGGCTTTGGTGCAGCTGTACAGTTCGTGGAAAATTTGGCTGCTGTCTGTCCAAGCAGCGCTTTTCTCTGGATAAACATAGGAGATGCTGCTGGCCAATGTTTTCAATTCAGCAGCTGTTTAAATTGTCATACTTTAAATAATGCAAATTTAAAAAGAGCTTTATGTAGAGTCTGAACAAATATCTTTACTGCTTCGGTCATGTATTGTATGTACAGGGCTCCTTACGAGAAGTTTTTCTGTTATTTAAGTTGGTGCAATTCTAATGTAAGGTTTGTCTTTTTGAATGGTCTGAACTCCCAACAATCACTACAGGAAATATGTTACTGTAAACCTTCATGATGAGGATTTGCTTTAGATAACCTCAGTTTAACCGTTGTGTAACGATTATTACCTAATGTTAAAGAAACATTTAAAGAGAGATTTCTTTTTTTAGTGTTATTGCACCTACTACACTAGCATGTTTTCTATTTACTCTTAAGAATAAAACTTTACCTAGCCTAGATTGTATTAAACATTAAATCAGGATGTTTTAAAATGTATATATACAATGCAGTTTGTACCACGGGTTCCTCAGAAGGAGCCAGTTCAGTGCCCAGGTAGGCCTTAGACTTTCTCCTCAGGTACCGAGCAATGACAGAGTCTTCTGTATTATAAGAAGTAGTGAACAATTATTTTATACTCACCATCACAATGTCATTTGTGTTTTTTAAGAGCTGCCGTGCCAGCCCTTAGTGTGGCCCTCTACATAGGTTACATTAAGCTGCGTGGCACCACCAGCTCTTTTTCTTCCTCACCATCTCAAAACTCAGTAGCACTGGAAGAGCCCTGGTCCTGTTACTTATAACTGCAGCACCACACCACTAATTCACTTGTGTTATCTGTGAGCAGATCCCATTCTTTGGGAGGAGCAGAATGATCCTTGGGAGAAGTCCTATACCTGTCTCTCCAAAATCACATCAAAGTGCTTACTGCCTCCATCTGAAGAAGTCACATCTGCACAGAAACCCATGTTGGGGGTCCCTATGAGGCTCTACACAATGGTAGAGACCACAGCCAAACTGCAGGGGTTTTGCTTTGTGTTTTTTTTGTTTATTTTTTGACAGCTGGGGATGGTATCAGTGCGATGCTGAGCTGAGCGTTGCTATACATGGAGAGACGTTTCCCAAAAGCACGAGCTGTGTGTTGGTACTGTCCACAGCGATGAGAAGGAGGAATGCATTCCAGCTGCCCCCAAACTACTTCTGGTAGTCTTTATTGGCTAGACTGGGCTAAATCTTACAGGAGTTTCTCTAGTGAGCAAAAGTTATCTTTTGCACAGGTAACCTGACAGCAATGGGACCACATCGTTCAGACACCATATTGCATAAGATGGTAGAGGAAAGCAGAGGACAGTTATATCCCTGGTGCAGTGAGTCTTACGGCATTTTATCCAGAGACAGAAAGAGTGTAGGTGGGAAAAAGAATGGTATTCTGATCAGAGGCTGTAGACAAGTCCAATTTATCTGTCACAGATGGTGCGAACAGGCTGCTGCCTGTAAGTATGGCAGTGAGCAGGTGCAGGAAGGGTCTTAGGAAATGGTTTCACGGATAGAGGAAGGACAGAGAATGTGGAGATCAGGTATGGGTGGCATCATAAACAGCGCCTTGCTGGTAGGAGCCACATCTGCTGAACTTGTATCCACTGTCAGCACTTGTCTAGCAAAGAGCTCTGTGCAGTGCGTGGTTGTCCTGCAGTCGCTTGAACGGAAAGGGATCGAGTTCGCTCCACGTGGACTGGGAAGCTTGTAGTATGCTGTTGTAATTCTAAGTTGTCAATGCCGTTATCAAGTCAGTCTTACAGACAAAACGAGCAGGACTTGTGACATGCTATTGCACACTCAAGCAGTGTATAGAAATGGCTATTTGTGCTTGCTTTTCTTGGAGGGGGAGAAGGAGGAAGGGACTGTGTTTAATTTGGATGCCTTCTGGGGGCATTGTCTTCTGACAACCTTCAACTGCCTTCTGTCAAAGGTCTGAAAGGGTGGTCTGGGGAAGCATGGCTCTATGCCTCCTCTATTCTTAAATTTTCCTTTTGCTGTTAAAGGCAAGATGGACATCTCGCCTGACCTGATACGGCTTTCTTACGCAATTTGTGCTTATGTAAGTAATCTGTCTTCTGAGTAACATGAAACGAAGCTGTCTTACATGCTGCCCCCCCTGGAATACAGCTTTATTAATTTACACATACTATATGCACTAGTTCATCATTGCAACATGACAGAATCTGATCACTGAGCACAGAAGTAGAGTGTAATTACTTTGTAATTAAAGATTTACCAAATCAATTGCGTGTTATATACTGCTGTGAAGAGTATCAAAACTGCTATTTCAAAGAGATAAAAACTAATATAGTGTTGACATATCTCTCTTTAATAGAGACATTTCTTATTTGAAGGACAGTTAAGTCAGTTTTACACGTAAAGTGTTAAGTGTCCGTGTTAAGATCTCACAGTGATCTATTTTGCTTACTTCTCACACTTCAATGAGAAATGCTTTGATTGTTCCTTAATAGACGTTGGAGAACGGACTACTTAATATAAATATATATATATTAAAATGAAGAACATTAAGTGTTTGAGAGAGCCTTCATATTTCACAAAGATGCTTCTGGTTTTTGGGAGTGGTGTTGACCCACAGATACCTTTTAATTCTTTGCAACTGTCTGTAATTGTGGTGATAAGAGAACATTGTCAAAGGTAGAAGACAGGATATACAGAATGGGATGGTTAAATTTAACAAGTAGTCATGGCTACCTGGCTTTTAAAGGCATGAATCTTGATGAGTTCTGCAATTAATATTTTTGTCTTAATGATAAGATAGGTATATTATGTACAGCTTTACATAGTTGGTTGGAAACTGGTTAGAATTAATGTTCTGTAAAGTATGTAAAGCAGCATAAGAACCATTGGTAACTGTTTACATGCTATTAATAATTAGCAACCTTCATACTAGTCTGTTAGGAAAGAACCATGCATTGGGTACAATAGAAACTCAACTCCATACGGTTGGGTTCAAATTACATTTGACTTGGACAATAGGGCATGAATGGTGCTCATTTGAGTTTCTGCCATTGTAAACAATGAGATGTTGGAATGTTTCATTTGTTTATTGATTTATTTATTTGGACAGGTGCAGGTTGATCATATGAAATAAATTCGTATTCAAATATAGACAGACAAGACCTTAACAACGTTGTCCAGACTGAGTATATGATCATAACCAGCATCTTGAATGGACAGATTAAAATTAATTTAGCCTGTGGCTGGTTTTGAATTTGGGATTTAAACTAACCGAATTATGTTCTAGAGAAAGTGCTTATATGCTGTCCAGCTGCTTAGAAAATAGAAAAAGTAAAGTATTTCCTGATTTTTATTTTTTGAAATACTAAGTTTCTTCTTTTACTTTCTGTTAAAAATAATTTGCACGTCTATGTGGTAGGTTCTGTTAATGTTAATGGGGCTCACCCATGAGAAGAGGGCATTTGAATCTGATGGATCCCATCTGGTTGAGGCTCATTCTCTAGGGTGTAATTTTCCTCAGCTATTTGAAACCCTTTCATAAGTGCTCCAAAGCAATCAGGTTCTATAATTTGCAAAACGATGGCAGGAGGAAAAAGTCAGGACGATTATTGCTGTGATCACACCATGGGAATTAGTATCACAGGACTAATAGCCTGAGTCAATTCTAGGATATCTGTGGTGCAGGCATTTCTGTCTTCTCCATCAGCTGGACACTCACATTTCTCTCAAGCTGACACTACAAAGGGAGAATGGATGGGAGCACATCTTACTGTGTAGGGCAGAGGAAGGTTAAAGCTGGAGAACCAATGTGAAGGTACATGCAGAAGACATTCCCAGTACACACTTTCCCAAATTGCTCATGCCAAACAACAAACTGCATAGCAATCTGCAAGGAAGAGAAAATCCCACACATTAATGTCTTACAGGTAGTAATGAATCTACAAAAGGATTGAGCAGACCTTATGAATTTAATACATTAAACCATATTGCCACACAGCATTGCTCTGTGCTATTGAGTGTTGCATCTATGTGTTGTCCTAGTCCTTTCATAGTTCCTCTGTCTCTCACCAGGTGGAACAGATTGGATGTACACTCAGCTTGATGACCAAGGGTTTTAATGTTTCAGTTCACACAGAATTTGCTGTCTTTATTTCTCTTTCAACATTATGTTACGTTTAAACAATGAAACGGCTTCTCTTCTGATGCATGCATTTGATTCCTGTCAGTGCTACAGAAGTTATGCACAGGCACCGATGGAAGAGCAGACTAGAGTTTCTCTTGAGGTGGACAACTGTTTATAATTAGAGCTGTGGGAATGAAGGCAAACGCTGCTAGCAAGCAAACAGTCACTCTTCGAAAAAGCTCGGTAAACTCATAAAGCTCAGGAGCTTAATCTCTGAACCAGAGTGCTTGTTATCTAATCCCCACCAGCTGTTGTGTACTTGGTAGCCATGACATCTGTAATAGAGCTGAAGGGCCTGTCTATATTGGTTGGCACCTTTACCCACCAACTGAACCTGATTCTTCTTTCATTGCTTGCATTTACCTGCCTTAAATCATTAACCAGTTGCTCAGGGTTTGACCATCCGTTTAATCATACTTTATAATAGAGAGCTTGTGCTGCTCTTCACATTAGGCATGTTTTAGGTTTGTAGGTCTTCAGCTGGTCTGTTACTTGCCTTGCTAATACAAGAAAGGTGTCAACCAAAAGAATTTCCTCAGGTTGTATGCTGAGTCCTTATACAGACTTAAAACTGACTGAGGAGGGAATTTCATCAAGCTATTCTTCATCTGAAGAATATTTCCACACATCTAATAGATAGGGTACAGAATTATATACTGTATAGTGGCCTTCCAGTACCTAAGTGGGGCCTACAGGAAAGCTGGGCAGGGACTCTTTGTCAGGGAATGGAGTGATAGGACGCGGAGTAATGGTTTTAAACTAAAAGCAGGTAGGTTTAGATTAGGCATCAGGAGGAAATTCTTTACTCTGAGGATGGTGAGGCACTGGCACAGGCTGCCAGAGAAGGACTAGCGTTCAAGGCAAGGCTGGATGGAGCTTTCGGCAACCTGGGCTGTGGAAGGTGTCCTTGCCCATGGCAGGGGGTTGGAACTGGATCTTCTTCAAGGTCCCTTCTAACCCAAGCCATTCTGATTCTATGTATGTCTCTGTTACCTGCTGTGTACGAACTGATGAAGGTGGTTACAGAACACAGAATATATATGCAACTGTGTGTGTGTACTGTTGAAAAGTGGTGGTTTTCAGGTGTTTGTTTCAGCCGTGTTACCTGTGGTACCTGTCATTTATTAAGATAACAGAGGTGTGAGTAGTAAACTGTGACACAGTACAGGAGGTAAATGCTGAGCTGTCCTGCAAAGCTAAGTCTACTTCAGCACATGTATCATGGAAGAACTTAGACCTGTGGGTTATTTTACTGGTTGAAAGTTAGCTGTATATAGCTTCCTAGCACCTGAATGAGTAGATTGGGGTTTGGAGTTGACACCATGGCCAGAATTGGGCTCAAAGACTACCTCAGTCGTTCATTAGCTGTCAGCCTAATACTGTGGACTAAAGCTTCAGAAATCCCTAAGATAGTTCTCACCATCTTTAATACTTACTGTCAAAATCCAGAATAATGACATCGTAAGTAAAACCAGTACTATCAAGTGTTCAAAAAATACCTTCTAAAATTTTGTTCAATTTCATTGTAGTCAGTTTTTATTTGGAATTAATTTTACTGATGCATTTATATATTTTTTTTTTCCATAGAATGGCACTAAGAAGTTCTGGGACTTTATGAGGACACATGACAGGTAACAGATGGAATCACATTATTTCCTTTTTTCTATATGTTGTATTTCATACTCTTCCACTGGTCAAATCTTAGTATATTGAGTTTCTTGTTTTTCCTCCAAATTCCTCTTCAATTCTTACTTCTTGCATAATGCAGTTACTTCTTTACTACTTTAAACAGAATTAGCAGAAATTTTAAAATCTTCTTATGGTTCGTTATGTCTTTCAGTATGTTTTGTCTGTGCCTGACTTTTCAGATGTTAAGAGTTTTGGCACGTGATACATTGCATATGATGTAATGATACAGAAGATGGAACTAAAAGTTTGAATTGTATGAAGCTTTCTTCTTTGAGTGTGGATATATTGACTGAGGGAAGGACTCCGTCCGCACATAGTTAACCCTGTTATTTGTGTCGATAAACAGTCTGGGACCAAATATGTGACCGCGTTCCCTCACCTCTGAATATACAAGCCCAAATATTGCCCTACAAAGGCTCATAAAAAGAGGTCTAAAGTTACAGTCATACCATTTGATTTTGTCACTGGCAATTTTTTGCAATGAGGTGGAGATTATGTTTCATGTTTGATCAAATCTTAGTATTGTGCTTTTTTATTTTGTTTTGTATTTTAATCCTCTCCATCACTGCTATATAATGATGTTTCAGGCAAAGCCTAATTCAAGTGACTTTGCAAATGTCTGAAACCTTTCAGCCCATGCATTCTGTAGACCAAAATGCTCTCCTAATCACACAGGAAAAAATGGATGACCTCTGACTTTATTCTGTCTTTTAATTGTATTTTTTCCTATAAAGGAGGTAAAGTAGTTTACTCCTGATGCTAAAGAATGAAAAATAATAACAACTAGGGTATGTATGATGTAGAGGCAGTCTCAGAGTTACTAAATTGTAAAGTATTTGTCTCTTTTTAAATGTATAACAATGCAATCTAGTTACTGAAAATTCAGGTATTGGAAAATAAAAAGCAGAGGTACCGACTTTTCCCTAGGAAATAAAAGGATTTTTTTTAATTTATTAATGTATAAAATGTAGAAAGTACTAATGGCAAAAGAAATTGTGACACAACCAGAGTCATGTAGAGAGAGAGAGATTCTTCTTGTGTATGAGGTAAGTAGGTAATATCAATTGCATTTTCTGAAATTTTGCTCTGCCAGAACCTTCTAAATCCTTACAATGAATGTTTTTGTTTTAGGCTCTTGAAATGGATTTTTGTATCTCTTCAGTGATAACATTTTTTATCAATATAAAGATTATGAAGGTAAAAGTTCCAAGAAGACTAGGAAAATATTAAATTGATTAAAAATGCCTGTACTGCCTGAGGTTAAGGGAAGAAAAAGGAGTGATATTTCACTACTGAACTTCACACTTGCTTTTGGAATTTGCCTGGAAGACAGTTCTGTCTTTGCACTTTGTCTGTCCATATGGGCATGTGCCAGGATTTATGAGCACAGATACAAAAGCTGAAATGATAATTGATTGCTGGAAATTTAATATGTGCCTTGTACTTTCAAGCAAGTGAATCCAGCCTCAAGTCACTGTGCTGAGAAGAACATATCTTCCAGAAGAATAATTTATGTTATTATTTTTGTTTTAGCTTCAGATTATCACTGTGTGATAATGTGTGAGCATATGCAACTAACTGAGTGGGGTAAATATTAAAGGATCAGTTTTCCATGAACTTCTTGAGAACAGTATTTCTGAAGGACTTTTGTGAACATTTTTAAAATAGTTGAGTACATAACTGTATAAAAAGGCTACAGCCACATGTCATGCCAGTCATCTCTGGTCACATAACATTTGTTAGCTTCAGATGTACAACAGCTGCCATCCTAACTTATTAGTGACTACTGTTGAACTGCAGAATGCCTCGCGCTCTTTCACAAGTCAATTCATTGCAACTTCTGAAACCTAAGGTAATAATATGAACCCTCTGTATATGAAAAAACATGTTTTTCATACATTCTATTTGTGACTGCAAAGTCAATTATTATCAAAAAGATTAGTTAGGTTCAGAATTCCATATAATGCCTTGAAGCCCTACATTTTACTGTACTTTAGTAAGACAGCTGTTATATGGAAAGATATATGCTGTTATATGGAAAGTAAGACAGCTAGTTATATGGAAAAGTCGTCTTGTCTAGTTGCTGAAGAGTGTAGAGAACTTTGCACTTTGAGGGCCCGTAGAGGTTCATTGCTCTTAATGAGGGATAAAATACTGAGGGAGGAGGGGCTTCCAGGGCATGTGTCCTGTTGGTCAGGATTTCCTAGTGCATAAAGATAGGAGATAACTGTCGCCTTCAGAAAGATTGTGGGAGTTTTCCATAACTAAGATAACTTTTCAGAAGTACTTCATATTTGTTTTATTACTGAAAATGCTATAACACTGGTAAATGCTCCTTTTTTTTTTAAAAAAAGAGATTGTTTACTTAAATAGAACATATACATTGGAACAACAGATCTACAAAGTATGCATATGTGTGTATTATATACTTACATAAAATTGATATGTGCAATTGATTTAATGATATTTAATATTAAAAAAAAATAATTGTTAATTGCATAAAAACAAACGTTGAGCCTGATTCATGTCTTTATCTGTTATCCTCCTTCAGCAGCACAAGTAGAAGTGTTTAAGACTGACTTCAGTGCCGTGTGACAGTAAGCTCAGAGCTTGTCTTTTCTGGTTCCTCTGGGACCTTTGTGTTTTTTCTCATCTTGAATGAGGTCAGCATAACCCAACATTCAATAGATTGTACCAGAATTGTACCTGATACAAGAAAATATTTAGCAAGAGTTGAAGTTATTTCTGTATAAACGTATCCTTTCCAACTGTTCAGATGAACAGCTGAGTAAATAATACAATGACAAAAACAAGAGGACTGCAGTAGTCATTTCATTTGCCTTAGGTGTGAGTCACCTACTTATCTCAATGTATTCCAGTAGGGCTCAACACAAAATCATTTATCTGTACACATACTGGCGTAACACTAGTGCAAGCTAAAATAGGACAACTTTTAATTAGGTTTCCCTTTTTTCTTTTTTTTTTTCCCTCTCCTTTTTAGTTACTGCAGATCTGTGTTTGAGCCCCTACTGTGTGGCTCCTGAGCTTTCTTAAGAGCATTCAAAACTAGGGTATGTCTGGAGTCGCCTCTGCTTTATTTAGTTTGTAATTTATGCTTACTCTTAATTCCTCTATACCATTTAAAGACCAAAAAGAAAAAAAAGAAAAAATTGTGAAATTATTACTGGTCACACAGTAAACTGTTACTAAGGCAAACCTTCCAAACCTGTGCTGCCAAAAGTCAGTTGAGAATTACTGTAGACAAAAGAGGCAGCATTTCCTACCCTATTTGGGTTTAAGTTGTAATAGAAGGAAGACCCAGGGCACAAAGACATACACGTGCACACAGAGAGTAGCTAAATCTGGGAACGTTCTGCCCAGAGAGGCAGAGGAGTCTCCATCCTAGGAGGAATTCAAACCTGGAGTGGCTCTGAGAAGTCAAATCTAACTTGGAAGTTCACCGATTTTGAGCAGGAGGTTGGATCAGATGATCTCCAGAAGCCTCTTATAACCTGAAAGTTTCTATGACTTTATATGAAAATTAAATATACTTGATGAAAGTTACAGTTCTCATCTGATAACTGTCAAAAAAATGTAAACTTGTCTAGAAATCTGTCAACTTGAAAGCCAATTTTCTATCCATAAATAAGGTGTTCACTATTGTTCTGGTCCTTTGGAGTCTCATTTGTTAATGATTCTTTGACACATGCAGTTGAAGAGTATCAGAGCTCATTACAGGTTTTCATCATGTCTTTAGAAATAATGCTGAAATTTACTAAAAGTAGATGAAGAAAAAAAAAATTTTGATTACCTCTTCTATTGAAAGTATTTTATAAGTTTATTGAGGTAGTGCTCATAAGTGTTAGATAATTATGGCTTGTTGTGTCAGGCAATTAACACACAGGAGAAGATGTTTTCTGCATTAATTTCATTGTGCTTTTTTTTTATAGTTAACTTTATTTTCCTCTGAATACTGAGGTGAATTTTTTTTTCCTCATTATTAAACACACCCTTAAGAGAATCACGCAGAATACAAGAGATGAAAAATTTAAATCATAGAATCATTAATGCAGGGTGCTTCTTAGATTTGAGTCTATCAAAGCTACTTAGTAATTTCTGGGAGGAAGGGTTTTTTGTTTGTTTGTTTTTGTTTGTTTGTTTGTTTTTAAAGATCACTGCTATTAAAAGTAAAATACCTGATCAGGAGTGCACTTTAATTCTGCAAGTTTATAGTGATTTTCTGTCAGAAGTAGAAATATGCCAAATATTACAAAGTAATCATCCATGCCTGTAACAAAAAAAAAGTCTCTAAAACCGGAGTCACGCTCCAGTTATATTCCCCCCTCATCCTAATTTTGCTATATTTAGTACCGTAGGAGCCTGAAATGTAATACTTAAGATTTACATTCATCTACTTTATAAAGCAATAGACCCAGTTCGTTTCAGGTTTCAGCAGCTCCCCTTAAACAGATTCAAGGCTTTTAAAAGACATAATTTGGGAACAGATGAAGGTCAGTGCAGAGTCATGTGCTTGCTTTTGTGCTTTGAGTAATAATGTTCAGGAACAGGAACCTTTTGCTAGCTGACAAGGAAAAGGACAGCTTGTGTTGTGAAAGGATATTGAGCAAAATGATGGCTAGTTGTCTAAAAGAATTAAACTTTCACAGGAAAGTACACTACTTCAAAAGGGAAATAAATTGAGGAGACTGAACTGCCTGTAAGAGTGTTGTGTGAGTTCCTCCTAACCCTGAAAATACCATGTGAGAAGGAAAAGGCAGTAGGACCCCAAAAATTAAACTTTTGCTTGTGCATTGCACCCTTGTTATACTTTGGTTTTAAGTACAAAAACATGTGGCTCAGGAGTAGTTCTCAACTTAAAAATTCTTAATGGAAAAAACTTTCTTTTCTAATTTCTGTAAAAAGAAGGAAAGTAATATTCCTGCCGCATGAGATAATTTTATTTAGAGGATCGACTTATTTCTCGTTTAAAGCAACTTCATTCTTGCTCGCTCAGAAAAGATGCTTTATGTGCTGCAAAGACAACTGCAAAGCACGGGTTGCCATCAGGAGGCGGTTTGCAGGCTGAAGGGAGCGGAGGACACCTGCACGCTGGCGTGTTGTCCCCTGCAGGGTCTTGAGACATGGAGTGGGAGGACGAACGCCTTGGGAGGTACCTGCATCACGCTGCCATCGGAGCTGCCGCGTCCCCGCTGCCCTTTTTTGCCTTGCCGGGCAGCTGGCTGCTCTCGCGGCTCAGGGGCTGCAGCAGGCAGCTCTGGAGACGGGGTGGAAGTCATGTGCCCTGACCACATTATAGGAGTGGATTAAATTCCTTCTCCTGTTTCATATGCCGGATCGTTTGGGCTTTATGGAAATCTAATCCCGTATGTATTTTTCTGGTTTATGTCCTAGTGTATTATAAGACACCATGAAATTTAACTCAGATGCTTCCTTTGCGCAAGAATTATCACAGTAGCTTTAAGATGGGTAAAATACAGCCTTTTAGCATCTTTTTAAGTTAAAAAACAATCTTTCTTGGGTGGCAAGTGCCTTTTATGTGTAATGATAGGCTGTTGTGGTGTAAACCTTGTCTAAACCTTGTCTGCCTTTGTAACATCTCCTCCAGGGTGTCAATGGAGTGGAGTTCTCATGATTATCTTCAAAGATAGTGCAGAAGATAATGCGCTGTTTAAAATAAACTGGATGTAGTTCAACAAACAACAAAAATGATGAAAAGTTTAGGGAAATAATAGCTGAGAGAAAAAGTAATGATAGCTGGGCATGTTCTTGCAAAGGATAATACAACCGAAGAGAGAAATTACTGCTTATCACAAAAATTGAAAGGAATGCTCTAAAGCAGGCCAGAAACATTTAATTTCATCAGTAATCAATGACAGAACAAGAAAGAATAGTGTCATACAGAAAGTATTTCATAAACGAAACAAACCATTTTTAACAATGGGCAATAAGATGATCTGGGAAGGCATGTTCTGTAATCGCTGTCACTGGAAATGCTCAGGTCTAGACTTGGTATCTGGTTATCAAGGATGCTATCAGGATAATGATATTTTTCCTGCCATTAAAAGGAAAAATCTTAGAAGCCTGTTGATTTCCTTTCAACCCAAGTAATTACACGATTTGTTTGCATATGATATTTGCAAATAAAATACATTTATGCTTTTTTTTTTTTTTTCTGTTGTTTTCTCTTCTTTTTTTAAGCAAAGGTTTGACATATCCTCTACTGGTGTGCCAGGAATTCTGCAGGCATGTTTACTGTCTTTTAGATGTCTTATGTTGTTGTTACCTTAGGATCTGATCTAAATAAAATTGTAGCAATGAGGCAAAAATAAATGTATTTGATGCTGCAAAGTTATCAGAGACAAACACAAGATCATAAGCCATGTTCTGATTTTCCCCTTTCTAAGTATCTGCCATTAAAACTCCGTATAGCATATAAACTCAACTATGCCCTATCACCGAATAGGGTAAAATGGCAATAAAATCTTTGTTCAGGGCATCGATTCATTACAAAGTTAGATGTTTGTCTAATTTTAAGAACCAAATCAATAGAAATATTTTAAACTAAGCAGGTATATAAGTTTTGGTTGGCGAGTCACAAATTTCTACATACAGGCTTATGGTGGCCAAAGTAAAGACATCTAGTTTTTACAACGTGCAGAATTTCATTTTTCAATATTTTTCAATATTAAAATAAGTGGACATATTAATTCTATTCTAGTCACTGAAATCAAGAAGAACCTTTCAAGAAGAATTTCCTTCCATGTGGTTTTGGATTAAACCTGTTTGTCTGAAAGGAGTGTCAAAAGTATTCACATGGTCTAGAGACAGTAACACGGTCATGACCTGCATCTGGGATAGTAAAAGTAATTTTATGAAAACTAGGAAATGTTTTCTAATCTGAGTGCCTGTGTTTTTGAATTTTATCAGAAAACACCTCGTGGAAAAGGTGGATTCCTCGTGGAGGTGGATTTTCCTCGTGGAAAAATGGATTCCTTGAATCCATTATTTCAGAAATGGGGAAACTAGGAAAAATGTGAATAACTGACATTATCAGTTTCTCACTCATGGTGGTGAGACTATACATTTATACTTGGAAAAAAAAAAGTTGCTATTCACTTCATATTTGATTTTTGATAGGTATGAAAGAACGTTGCTGGTTTGTCCCTTACTTTAGCTTGGGCAGAACACTTGAATTTTTTATTCCGTGCACTGTCCTTGAATTCTCAAGTTGTTTTAAAAGTTTTATTTTTGCCATTTCAGAATGAAGTCATATTTCTGCCTTTTAGATAGATCACTTGGTGGTCTTATTTTGTGATAGCATTTGTAAGCAGTAGTTTCAGAAAAATAATTAGGAATTGGAACAAAAGCCCATCAGATTCTGACATCTGTTGTACGTAATGCCTACAAAGATTTATTTAATGAAATAAGTTAAGAATAAAACCTGAATTTATTTATTAAAATATTTTGTTGAAAGAATCCCATTAAGATGCAGTGTGTCATTTCCAAGGGTATCCTGGGATACGGGCCAAGATATGACACTTAAAGAATGTTATTGAAGGCAATGTGCTTTGATGTCTCATTTATTTTGCAGTTGAATTTACTTTTTAATTTTTTTCTCTTTGTTAGATGAAAACAGGGTGCTGGGAGGATTGTTTATTCCAAACAAGTTGTCCCGCATCTTATTCTTTGAATAGGGGACTAATTACTGCTTTACAAGGACATAGGGAATGTTTTAGAAGTGCATGTGCATGGATTTGTTAGCACTCCTTAATTCATTCTTCTACCAGGCCGATGATTAACCAAACATATGCTTCCTGCTCTATGGTGTCATGAACAACTTCCTGCTGCACTTCACTTTTCTGAAACCAGCCTTCCTTTGGATTTTTCCCAACGTAACGTTTTCTTAACTATATGCATCTCACCACTTTATTCTGGTTTTACTTGATATTAAATATTTAAATCGTAAAGGAGGAAGCTTTCACATTTCATCTGAATGCAGAAGTCTTCTAGACGTCTCTAATTATCTTTTGCCAAATCCACTTTATCTGTGATTAGTATGAAAGGCTGAATGTTTTTGTCAGGAGCTTATAGCTTTGCTTTTGTAATAGGCTGCATTTTAAGCAGCCAATTGGATTGGTGCTGGCCTTTGAAAAATGTAAAATGCTTTGAAGGAAGACTTAAATGAACCAATAAAGATTGTGCAAGCCCACGTTTAATCTCAGGACTATCTGCATTATAGTTAAAGCTCTGGGAAACTAAAGGAATTGCACTGGAGAATAATCAAAGGGTACAGCTTTATTACATGTCTGTTCTGAAACGAAGGGCCTGGCTTACAATACTGTGCTTCTCTGATAAAAGGAAGACGACAGCGCTTTAGGTACCAAGTTGTAAATTTTCAGGGATGTGTCCAACTGTGGATGGTTAATTCGAATACAGAATTAACACAGGGGCTGTATGCAATTCTTGCTCGTGGTCACCAAAAATAATTTTGAAGTAACTTAAGATGAAATAGGCCCTCGTGGAGGATGAATCCTCCCTTACAATTACTTCTGATTGTTAGCTCTCAAACAGGTTTGTTTATTTGCTTGTTTGTTGCTTTAAAATGGAAAGTTCAGTCATTTCTGATATGGAAAAGAAAAGAATGCTTGCTCACTAGCATGCTTTAATCCTGATCTACGGTGTTTCTCAAAGGTAATAATTTAAAAAAAAAAAAAAGACTAAATGGAGTTATAGATCTGACACAGAAAATAATGTGAAAGATCATTTTGTCAACTCTGTATAAACAAAGAAAGCCAAATTAATGTAACTTAATGAAAAAAAAATATACTTTAAAGGTAAAACAATTGTAGTACATCTAAGAGATATTTTTCTCTTACTTCCATTCTTGAGAGATTTATGAATCTTGCCATTTGCTCCTTTATCAAACATACAAGGCAAAAATACTACGTGTATATTTTGTATTCATGTGCTCTGCAGCTGAGATGAGTACATCTCCCTAAATACTTTTATGGTTGCACACTGCAATTGATTATTTCCTTCTGATTGCATCTAGGGGATTTTTAATACCAAATATGCTGGGAGTTGAGGGGACTTAAGTCAATTACTTACTTTTATTCTTGCATGCCATTTTTGTATTTCTTTTTGGAATTTTGTTTTCATTGTCCAGTCTGTTTTCATTGTCTTTGAGACTGGCATTGAATTAGCACAGGCTCTGATAGTGTTGTGGGGGTTTGGTTGAGTTTTTTTTTTTTCCTTTTTTTTTTTTAATTAATCAAATAACGTTATATTTTTGAATTTCTACTATGGTGCAGGAGACTGTCATTCCTAATATTATGGACTTTCAACTAATTATGTGATAATTTTTAGCCTTTAAAAGTAGATGGAAGGAGCTGGAGTTAATAGCTGGGAAGCCCTGGCTTTCAGTGTTAATGCGAGTCTTTTTAGGTGCTTTATCTTCCATTATTCGGTTTGATCAGAATGTGTGTGTGACACACACATACCCACAGTAGACATCTACAAAACAATATCCTGACTTGCTCTTAAAATGATTAAAGAAGGGTCAGTTTCTTTGCCCTTATTACCCCATCAATTACTTAGCATACTATAGTATTAGTGCAAGATTATCTTTAAAAAGCTTCATCTCCAGTCTTGAGAGTCTTATTTCATTCACAGAAACACAAGAGAATCTTGTCCTTTTCTTTGCTGTTACTAAACTGTGATTTATTTATTTACTTATTTTGCAAATACACATTTGTAAAGCATGCATTAAGGTCACATGTAAGAATAACGAAAGGCTGAATGAATCTTTTTATTAAGGGATTCTAAAAGTTTGTCTCTTGAAAAGCAATTAGGAAATGTTAGCATGTGCTTGTGGATTAACTGTATGCCAGGTTAACAACTGACAAATCCTCAAGACAGAAAATGACAAAACCAACGACTACAAAGTGAAATTCTATTTCTGTCCCCCAAAAAGCAACAACAAAATACAAAGCATGTAGCTCAGCCAAAAGCAAGCACAATAACATCCTTTAAGCTCTGGATCTCAAGAAGTACCTGTTCTTGTAGCTTTGGCAAAGCTCGCTTGCTGATCTTAATTGCTGGGATGTAATTCAAAAGAATTAACTTTCTGTCCTTCCATATGCGTGTGCACATTTTAACAGGATGTCAGTTTTCGTCTGTCCCCTACCTCGTACCTGCTGTGGTCACGTACCATGTTTTTTACATGGCTCCTAGAAGGAAGCATCACCTTCGTTTTTCAGCCTCGAGGGTGTGAAGCTGTAATATCATTTCTCCTCCCATGTCTGCTCTGCTGAAATGTCACAAAGCATCAGTTACCACGAGCTCAATAAATACAGAGGTGTACTATGCTGGGGGAAAGAAAAACTTGGAAGTGGTTTTCTAGGTCAGTGGCACACAATGGAGTCATTTTCTAAACTCCTGTAAGAGTTGTTTTCAGCTCTCAGGGAAGTATTCTGCTGGAGATCATCGCTCTTACTGAGAGTCTTAAAGGTGGAAGAGGAATTAAGATTCTGGATTCCTGTGTTGTAGATGGCCAGGGGTGAGCTGCACGTGATTTCTGCACATTGACTTTGACATTTTAGGGAAGCCTGACAGCCATTAGAGAAGCCTAAAGAAAGCTTAGCTATTTCAGTCAGGCTTTTCTTTGAATTCTGCTGGTTAACTGCTAGGTGAGTCCCTGGACTGAACAGTTCAGTCCCTCTAAGAAAATGCTCTATTAAATACCAAAACCAGGCACATTTTTCAGCAAACAAGATTAGAGTAAAAGCTTCAGCACAGCCTAGCTTTTTTCTTCTAGATACATCTTGCTGACATTTTAGGTATTTATCTTTCTTAAAATACTTCAAGGCTACACTAATTGTTGCTATATTTGTAGAAAGAACAGTGTCCTGCCTTACAGCACAGTGCCCTGTTTATGTGCGTGCCTTCTCTGGGAGAAAGCCTCTGGTCACTGGAGCAGTGATTTATTGTACGTCTGAAGCGAGGAGGAGCTGGCCTGAAGGCTGAGCAGGTCTGTGGTCATCGCCAGCCCTGGAAGACACTGTACAGACCTGTGGCATCTCTAATGCAGTTTGTTTCTGTTCAGTGGAAGTCCTTAAAGCAGCCTATGAGAGATGCAGTACAGGAGAGCAAGGGCTCCACTATTGCTTGAACGTGATCCGTGTTTTACAGAAGCAAATATATGTACAGGGTGTTTTGGAGGGTGTTCTCCTTTGCCTCCTCTTGCCTGCAGACGTGTACCAAGCCCACCAGCAATGGCAAGTACCCCAAGTGCTCCCTGCAGACAAAGTTTTAGCCCAGTGTGTCCCAGGTGCAGGTCTGTGGCTCCATGGCATGACATTTGGCCTTAATGGCCTGGTCTTTTGCACCAGCTGTTTGCCTGGGTGTCAGCTGCTGCAGGGATAGCCAGCAAAGATTTACAGCTGCAGAGGATTGCAAAAGGAGTGACCTGCTACCCGGAATGAAAAGGGTGGCAAGTCTAAGCTGGGGCAGTGTTTTAGTTGTGCAGCTTGTTTTTAAAGCATGGAGGCAAGTTTCAGATACACCTTGACACTTCTATATTAGACAATATTTTTTTTCCTTTGTAAAAAATGAAGAAAAATGTGGCACTGTGCAGCTTTTTAGATCTCGTACACCTGAAGCCTGTTGTTAGGTTAGGACGTTTTGATACCCATGTCAGATTAAAGTCTTGCCAAGGATTTCTGCCTTTTTAGGAAATTCAGCTCCCCCACCATCACCAGTGGGCTTGTGTGATTTTTGTTATTATTTTTCCCTTTTGATAACACACAAGCTAGGCTTCATTGATCTTCCATATCTTTTATTTGTGGAGATGTTCCCAAGAGTCATCATGCAAGTTTTAATTGCTTATTTTAATATGTATACTCTTTTTTGATCACTTTAACATACATAGGTGCCTATATAATACTTAAAAATAGGATCGGTTGTAATATTTTATAGGGAATTGCCTTGAAACATCAAATATTCATCTGATATCCTGTGGTGTGTTACCACTAAAAAATGCATTTGCAACTCTTTTGTAATAGGGCTTTTTGGTAGCCGGTATCATCTGTAAAAATAGTAATTTTGTAATAGTTTTGTAATAAATTCTCTGTGTGGTGATGTAAAACTCTGGAAGATAACTTTCCTAATCTTATATGCCAGACCAAAGAACATCCTTGGGTTCTTGCAGCAGTAAGGAAGCTCCCTGAAAGCTGTGGGGATCTTCCAGTTGGATCAGTTGAATGGCCTTGCCCTAGCTTTATGGGATACTCAAATAATTCTCCTGAATTCAGCTTTAAATGACATTTTGTAAGTTACAAGCATAATAACGTGTGGAAATACTTCATGTTATCTTGTTTCTTGTGGAATAAAAAATACCAAATAGTATTTGTAGGGTCACACTCCTCTTAAGAAGGTTTGATTTTGAACTTTTCCTCTCCAAGTCTGACAAGAACTATTAGAACTTGTGTGTTGCGGTTTGTTAAAACATGTAAATTTATGTTCAAAATTGTTTGTCAGTCTCTCAGAAAACTAAAAGTAATTAAATAGAAAGTTCTGCAGATTTGTGCCATTTCTGTACCCTCTCATCTCAAGATGGTGTGAGAAGCAGACAATTGTAATAACTTGCTGCTACTCCTTTCCAGCTTAATTTGATCCTGTTCCTTAATTCTGACAGATTGTTTTTAATTTTCCCATCTGTTCCATAAAAATCTCAAGTGATTGACTCTTAGGAAAAAAAAAAAAATAATGTCTAATAGCTGAGCCATTTTTAATGAGTTGGTATGAGTTATTTAATGAGACATGCTGAAGAAGGCATGCCAAAGGAAAAATTGGGCCTGGGTTGGTGGCTGTGAAGAAAGGCAAAGGGCATCTGCATCCTTTAGAAGTCCCTACCAGTCCCTTTAACCTTGGACTTGGACTGCTGCTGACTCCAGTTTCAGGCAACATATTCTGCCTTGGAACGATGGTCAATATATATATATGTGTATATATATATATACATGTACATATATATATATTCAGTAGCAGTAATTCCTTATCTCCTTTTGTGCCATGTCTACCCTCAGACAGTACTGCTCTTGCAAAAATGAATGGCCACATAAATGGGGAAATAAAGAAAATAATTAAAAAATAATTTAAAAAAATAAAGTAAATTTTAAAACGTTATAGACTGTAGTTTAACTTCATCTCTTCTAGCAGCCCACAGTGCAGCTCCCAGATACTTTGGGGTTGTGTCAGAAGGAACCCCATTTCTACAAAAAGAACGAATACTCACTTTCAGTGTCTCCAAAGGCTAAAACCTTTGCTTGAAAATTGCCTGCAAATGACATCTCGTGGGGCAGGAAGCCATCAATATGCAGTACAGCTCTTTGAGAATAACAACCATGAATATAAACGTTAACATCTGGACTTCCCCCTTCTGTTTTGGTCTTTCTATATTATTATAATAAACATTAATATTATTTTTTATAATCATCAAGTAGCAGTTACTCTGGCAGCTTGAGACTGCATTATAAAATCAAATAGTGAAAATAAATATACAGCTCTTTTACAAGGAAGGTTAATAGTTTGACTAAACTCCGCAAATATGCCATTGTTAGTATAATCTATTGTAGAATTCATAGAATAATGAATTAACTTTCCGATTGCACACAGTGAGGCATAACAAATGACAGAATGCTACTATGGTAATAAGCATAATACATGCTTGTTTTTGCAGGTTTTAATGGGCTACCAACTTAGGAGGGAGAGTTTTGTCTGTTTTCTTTTTCTTTTTAACTAGTAAAATCAAAGAGTAATTTTACTGGAAAAAAAGAGTGGGGAACTTCAGTACTTCACACTTTCTGAGCGTCTCTGAATACTCAGCCCGTCGGGTTTCCCTATGACATTTATTTCAAACAGTCGGGAGGATGGGGAAAGATTAAAATCTGGCTTTTAAACCATAGAATGTGGTAGCAGTTAGACTGCTCCTGATTTAAATTTGGACAAAATTGGACTTGGTTGGTATATTTTTTAAGGCACAAGTTCAGCAAGTAGCCACAGATAGGAGATGCTCCGTGCTTATACAGAAGTCTGGGTGTGAATGGGGCTGGATTGTTCCTAAAATTTAGACTATCCTAATATGGGCCTGATAGGAGGGAAGAAAATGGTTTTAAGAAATTCTTTTCTTGTTATTGCTGTCTTGTAGCCATGTCCCTGGAATTGGTCTGTCTATTTTTTCCTGTTGGAGAGAAGAATTGATTGGCGAGTTACTTTATATGGCAAGAGACAAAAGTGACTTGCTTAGGGAACATGACCCATTATCTATTCCTCTTGATGGATTTTGGTCAAGGATCTTGTTGCATTGTGTCTCTAGTAATAAATCTTCTATGTATTTATGTAGTTAAAATGAAATTCTCAAGATGTAAGTCTAATAGTGCTGCATTAATCCTTCATAAAGCATTGATCTTTTGTTTTTTATCTTCTTCCTCAGTGTGTCAATCCTGATCTTTAACACTTCTCGGCAGTGCTTTGTAGTGGTGAAGCAGTTCCGCCCAGGTAATCCTCTTTTTTTAGATTTACTTTTGCTCTCTTGTGAAGCAAGCTTTAAGGGTTTAGCAGTTAAAAGTTGGTGCATCTGTGGTGATAAAATCTTTGTTCTATATTCTGTTCTTTGTACGATAGCCCACACTTTTCAATAGGTCGGAATTTCTAACCAAGGAAATTTCCATTACAGATGAAACGAATGATGAGGGTAGCCTCACATTCTGCTTTTGGGCTTGTCATTGTCTTCTTTTGGATGAAATTTCAAACACCTCTATGATGATCATGCAATAAGTTGCCTTTATTTGAAGTTCCTTCTTTACCTATCTAGTATTTAGTTGGGAGCTTTTGTTCTGAACCACAATATTCCTTTTTTTCTAAAATAAATAAATAAATAAAATCAGATTGTGTTATTGTGTGTTATGTACCTGCAAATTTAAAATGGGAAAAATTCAGGACTGTTTATGCTAATGTTTCACTAATACATGGACAGTTTCATTTTATGAGATATTACGAATTTAAGTTAATATGCTGTATTTTTCAGTCTTTTTGTCTTTTTTTTTTTTTTTAATTCCAAGCAATATTTACTTTTTGGAAGTTAAAAATGAAATGCATATTGTTTGCATGCTAATTAAAAAATCACAAGATATTTCACTGACTGTTGCTAAGAAACCATTCCAAGACTGTTTATGGTAGACTTTATTGAAAACTTTCTAGGGTGGTGTCATGCTGTCCTTGCTTACCAACAGAGCTTGACAGGCTCTGTTCTGTGCAGCGCTGTTATAATAATAGTGTATATTTATCATGAAGCACTATGTTGGCTATTACACGGAGAGTTTGTTTATCTGTTTATCCATAGTTCAGTGCCTTTTATTTGCCAGCTGAATAAAATCGCTCATATAGCTGTTCATCAATTTGAGGCAGTCTTAGGCAAAAGCCTACATGTATATGCATACATAAATATATATATATATGTATGTAATAGCAACACAGACAAGTCCATTATATCGTTTCCATGGAAATGTCAAATCTGCCTCAGCAGACTGGATTGTTCTTGGAGTTGAACTGTTCCAGAGGCTGGAGCTGTTCAGAATCCTGGCCATAGGGACCGGTGGTGGGTCAGACATCCCATAGCAGCCCCATGAATGCAACAATGCCCCTCCATGACTCACATGGCTATTATTACATTTCCATCGGCTGGTTATTGTCTGCCTTGGTGCCTGTTTCACAGAGCAGAAGCGAAGGCTAAGGCTTTCTCGCTGCTTGCCCCTGCCAAGGTCCCACCAGGCAGGCGGTAACGCCGCCCTTTTCTGGTGAGCAAACAGCTGCAGCTCAGGCACCAGGCACGTCCCCTGCACGCCTGGTGGTGACATCTGTGCTCGCCTTTCCTTCGGGTGTGGTGTCACGGTCAGGTTTTCCCATTTAAGTCCGCGCTGCTTCTGCAGGCAGTTGTCCCTCTCCGTACGCGCATTCCCACCCCGTTTCCTTTGGCGGCACCAGCCCTGATGCAGCCCCAGCAGAGGTCTGATACGGCTGCAGGCAGATAAGGTGGAGGGTTAGGCAGCTTATCTGACTGTCCTCGAAGATCTCATGGTGGCTTGAGCAGTGGCGGGAGCACACAACCTTGGTGAGGCACACAGGACTGTATTTTTCAGTGTACTGTAGACTTAGGCCACCTTGAATGGTCATAAAATGGGATATTTGGAAAGAGCACGGAGAATGGAAAGTTACACGTATATCTCAGTAGTTTCCATATTAATTCATCACACATTACTTGCTGACCAAGGACTCAGACAATGCTCGTTATAGCAGTTAGATGACCACACACTCTTAATTTTAATAAAATTGTATGTTCTGGGGTAAGGCTAGCCTTAATACCTATGGACATGCGCCCTATTTTTTTCACTGTAAGAATAATTACCTTTTATTGGATTGTGATGTTTGTTTTTGCACTGACTCAAAGGAAGCAGTATCAAAGATTTGAGTCATAAGCCACGTTCTGTTTCAGGAGATAGTAAACACTGGTGTAATCAAAGAGAAATCTGAAGGTTACATGCAAGCTATCACGTTCCCCAGTCAGCTGAACCCCACTAACCCCCCCAAGTCCAGGCTGTTACTTTATTCTCTCTAGCAAGAGCAACAAATCCCTTTATGGATCATCTAAAAAGACTGCTCTGAATAGGTGTAACCATCTTATTCAACCAGTTTGGTGGAGCTGTCTTTCCCTTGTCCCCCACTTGCAGAAGTAACTTTATGTCCCTTGGCGTGTCAGCCGTGCAGTCAGTTTTCCACCTGCAGGAGAGAGATGGGGGACTCCTCTGTTCCCTAATATTAGCAGGCAACTTGGCCTTCTGGCTTTGCTTCTATATGAGAGAGAAATTGAGTCTGAACCTTTCCAGGAGTGGTGATGATGGATTCACACTTGATTCTCTAGTGAACACTCTCTAATTTTTGTACACTTCTAAAGAAGTGACGAGTACTGCTTGTTTTCTTCCTTATCTGCAGAGAAAAGCTGTTAGTGTGCTTCGAGCGCTGGCATATTCCAGGGTTTTGCTCTGAGGAGGACTGCTCGACTGGGTCCTTCCAGGAATGTAACTTTGATCCACATGGAGCCCAGTTGTGCTGGGGGAGAAGGAGAATGGCAGGTGCCTGCTGGAATGACAGGATGGGTTTCAGGGATTCAGCAGGCTTGTAACAGAGAGTTACTGTAATCACAGTTTCATATTTCTGTTCCCACACTCTTACCTGCATCCTGGTTTGGTGCCTGTCCTCTACTGGAATGTGTGCTTTGTGCCTTTCTGTATTTGCTGATAAAGGCATGGCAGTACTGACAAGGCAATACAATCTTCAGAGTATTCTGCTCATCTCAACGAGATCCTGGAGGTAGTCATTTGTGATAATTGCCATAGCTTTTAAAAGATTTTTGGATTAACAACAATATTCACTTTTCAAGGATCTGTCCCTCAGGCTCTGCATGGACTACTTTTTTTCCTCCTCACTCCATTTTAAGAAGAAAACTGAGCTATACCCATGCCATCTAAAAACTGGAGGCTTTTTTCCTTAAATCCTTGCATCTCAAGGGCCTAGGTGTACCTACTGCAAACAGCTTTGAAGGTCTTGAGTGCCAGACAATGATGAATTTTTGGACACTCTTCTGCACTTCATGTTTCTATGTAGACTGACAGCTCCCATGAAGTGCTGGTCCACTGTACGACCCTTCTGAGTTGTATTACAGAAGAAGCCTAGGCACCAATTTCTGGGATACAGAAAGTGCTTGAGAAGTTGTCACTGTGCTACTTTTATGCTACATTTCTTTAGGGATCTGATTGTGTACCACAGTTTTAAGAAATAATGAGCTAAATGCAGTAACTGGAAGAACAAAAGGTTGTCCATTGAACTTGAGCTCTTTTATATGCCAGCTGTAGAAGATTTAGAAGGGGAAATAAAGGGTGAGCTCATTTGAAAACCATGTTACACATACATGAAATATGGATGTAAAATATTTTAATGGAATAAAAATTGTTTCAAATTTTAAAATAGTTTTATTCAGGGTGTTTTATAACATCCTCATGGTAACCTTTCAAGAAAAACAAGGGGGTAGACAAGAAATTTTAAATGGAATTATACCTGTAAATTAAAGTTACCGTCATCTGGAATTATCAACAATGATTCTTTGTGTGTTTGCATGAGTCCTGCAGTTCCAACTCAGGCAAAATTTCTGCTGACATCAGTGAGAGGTTTTGCTTAAATGAGGGCTAAAATCTGGCATTTGCACTTTCTTTAGGAGTCCATTACAGTGGCAGCTGTTTGTAGATTAATTCAAGAAGTCTTTTTCAAACTCCACACAGGAATCTGTGCAAGGAACTATATGTTCAAAAGAGGATTTTTTTTTTTTCAAACAAACATACATGCTTTTCATACCCTTTCTAAATAACAGCTGAGTTGACAGGCTGAAAGACTCATCATTGTGCACATGGTACATAATGTACAACCCAACTTTCCTGCAAAATAATTGCATAGTTTAAATTAAATCCTGATATCCACATTGCCCAGCAAATGGAAGCTGTTTGGAGCTTCTGGGATGTAGACTTCTTGGATGAACTACCTTCCTATTTTTATTTTTAATTTGTTTTAAAGGTGTGCATGATCTCATTCTAAATGATAAAAGCACAAATAGAGCTCAAAGAATAAATTTACAGAAGTGGCAAAATAACCTTTATTCTCTAAAGTTTTCGGTCCATTTTTAGTGTGTGATAATTTTAATAGATAATTCTACTGAATATTTGCTGCTCTTGATGCTCTGATATCTGTAAATTCCCAGGCAAAATTCATATGTTATATATATATTTTTTTCCATTAATACAAATAAACTCAAAAACCACTTCATTTATTTTCTTTTTTTTTTTTTTTTTTTTTTTTTTAAAGCTGTTTACATGTGCGAACTAGAAAGACATCATCCTGAGCTCTTTGAGAACCAGGACAAGGAGGGTTTATCTCGTGTAGAGGATCCCTTACCTGCTGTGGTAGGAGTGACTTATGAACTCTGTGCAGGCATTGTAGACAAGCCAGACCTTTCTTTAGAAGAAATTGCATGCGAGGAGATCTTAGAAGAGTGTGGCTATCGTGTTCCCGTTACAAACCTACGGAAGATCACTTCTTACAGGTAAGTAACAGTAAGTAAAAATACTGCATTTTTTGTGTGTCACAAATTTCTGAAGTGGCTTGAGTGTGAATTAATGTTCTAAGCAGTGTGTTGGAGAAGCACGGGCATCTGAAAGTATGTGTAAGGTGTAGTTTTCAGCAAGTAAAAGGAGTATTTATTAAGAATTTAGGAATGAAATACTGATAATTACAGAATGGAATTCCAAGTAAGAATTCAACTATTGTGATTTATTCCAAAGGCTGTTAGAACTGGACAGAAGTAGCGTTGGGCTCTTAAGAGCAGTTTGTTACAGCACCAGAGAACTGCCTGGCTTTTCTGTGCCAGGCTTGTTCCACCTCTGATTCTTACTGCTCTGCTATAAGTTGCTCATGATGGGCTCTTACATTCTATTAATATGAAATATGAGAACTTGTGCCATTTGGTCTCTTCATATATTTAGGGCATAATTAATGCTTCTTTTAATTGAATGGTAATTAATGTTATATATTAAGATTTTGCTGATTTGACTGTGGAGTTTTTTACATAACGTTTGCTGCAGTATTTTAAGTAGCTATTGAAATAGATTTGAACGTGTTTTAAAATCTGTATTAGGAGTAAGAGGAAAATTACAAAAATATGAGTTACTTAAAGGAAAGAAAAGAAAAAAAAGCTCAGGAGAAACTTTGCATGCAGCTTTAATCCTGTTATATCCCCTTCCCAGCTTTCAGTACTGCTATCAAAAATGTATGTATCTTTGTATTTTACAGAGAAAGCAGCAGGTTTTTTTACTTTCTTCGTTTTGCTTGACATCTCCATTGAACTAGGCCCTGTCATTGGTTTTTAATTTGGGAATTGAATACAAATCCACAGCTGTCAATCCTGGCAAATGTTATTTCCTGCTGGATTAACGAGCAGTGCTTCTGTTGAGGGGAGGGGTGAATCACAGGAGCTGTCTCTTACAACTCCTTGAAACTAGATTGAGGGTTTGTTCTGCTGAAAGAAAAAGTGCCTTCCAGATTTCTGAGGAAAAGCTGTCTGTAGCATTTCATATGTTGGGTGACACTGATGGGCTGTAGCATACAGATATATACACATACCTACAAAATAGGAAGAGTAGAATATAATTTCTGTAGCTGTCAGTACAGAAGTTTAACTCAACAATAATGATTCTCAGCTTGCTAAAATAGCACACATTTTGGATTGGTAAGTGTCTGTTAATCTTATAGGTTGACTTTTTTTTAATTGCACTGAGAGCGTACAACTAGAGTTTTCTCTGTTGAGACCCACGCGAAGGATGCTTAATATGTTAATCCTCCAGTCCTGCTTTGTCTATCTGGGCACAGCTTTCTGCCCATAGAGATCCATGCAGAAGTCAAAAGGCTCTGTATAGTATTTACTTTTTCAGATTAATGTGAAAGGTTGAATAATCAAAAATGATTTTTTTTCAGTTTCTTTATTGGACTTACTGTGTTCTGTATTAAAATTTGATTCTAAATGTTATGGTCTCTCCATTAGCAATATCCTGTTATTTTTCCTTCAGCCAAAGACTGGTATCTGTTTGATACTTGTATTTGATGCAAAGAGAGGAAATAATTGGTCCCCCTAGACTCTGCTGAGGACATTTTTTTTTTCCATAATGGCTATGGTACATATAAGAATTTCGGAGCTTTTTCGAAGTGTAACAGGTTTTTACAAATGGTTTATGCTGGTGTTACATTAGTGCCCCATGCATGTCATTAATAGTTAAAATGCATCATGCAATTCTTCTATTTTTATCTGTTATCCCAGTGATCTGTGTAATAGTAGCTCTATATTATTAATTGTTCCACTGCAGCAGGTCAGAGAAAAGCCTTAGCAAATGCAATTGGAAGGAATTTTGGGAGGATCTTGTCTAGACTGCTCCTCTTCCAAAGATCAGGATTTAAATAATTTCTGACAAATGTGCGTCTGTGCTTTCCCTAAAATCTAATCATTTCATAGCCTCTGCAAGCATTCTGTTCGAAGTGGCTAACTGTCCCTGCCATAAGCAAGCTTTTCCGCATATCTTTTCTGAATTTCCTGTTCTTCATTTCAAGTCTGTGATTTATTACCCTGTTCCCAGTGGATGTGAAGTACTTCTGCACCTTCCGTGCATTTGTTTGAACAGGTCTCCTCTTGATTCTATTTTTGTCTATGAAAAGCTATCTTAGTTGATTTAAGCTTCTTTATAGACTATGTTTTTTTGACGTCTGATCATTCCCTCTGCTGTCCTCTGCCTTCTCTCCATCTGGTCTGCATCTTTCTTAAGAACATAGCGCCCAAAGTGGAGCACAGTATTTTAATAGAGGCTATACCAGTTTCAGATTGAGTGCACCCATTATTTCCCTAGTCATACAGATGATTTTATTTCTATGCTGTAGTAAGATGTCTTTTGCAGTTCCATTATGTTGTTGACTTTTGTCCATAATGCCTCTCTTATTTCAAAACTATTTTCTGCAGAAGTACTGGACTGTCATTCTTTGAATGCAGGGCTCTCTGTGTGCTTTTGTTACTCCTGCCTGCACACCGGACCTTTAACTTGTCTTTACTGAATTGCATCCCATTTTTTCAGACCAATTCTTCAAGTTGTTGGGATGATTTTGAATTTCAATATTAATCTCTAGCTTCTCACAAATAACCCATCCCAGCTTTGCTACCTGCAGTCACTCTTCCAACATGCAAGTCCTAAAACAAAATATTGATTCATACTGAATTGAGGATGATGCACAGTGGAATTTGTTTTGGTGTGTGTTTCCAGTTCAGCAGTGATACCCACTCCATGAGTACCATTTTCATTCCAGATTTACACCAATTTCACAGTTTCTTCAATTTCTAACTATATCATTATTTCCTAGCTTCTTAATGAAACAGTCATGTTAAATAAAATCCAAAGCCTTAAGAAATAGAAGTTATATTGTTTGTATTGATACTCCTACCCACAAGAGCTGTTATCCTGCTGTAGCTGGAATTATTTGACTGCATATCATATATTCTTTACAAATCTGTTAGCTGTTCTTTTCTTGATGCAAAAAATGCCACACTGCGAATATTGATAAAATATAATGCAGAATTACTGAGTTAAGTCTATTAGATTTTGTAGATAAAAGCTGAGAATTGCATGCAGTGAGAAGGCTTTCGTACAAGCAGGAGCTTCTGTGATACATCCTTTGCTCTGAAAGCAAGGAGTTGTCCTGTATGCCTAATGACACCCAATTCTAGAATCCTGGTAATGAGAAGGAAATTGCCTGACTTGAATAAAAGCAGACCTGGCAGAAGGATATGGAAAGCAGAAGACACAACAAATGTAAAGGGAGAAGCAGTTTTGGCCAGAACAGTAAATACAGTACTGTGACTAATGGATGGAGAAGGGGAGGGACATGGACAGTGCCTGGGGAGAACTTAGACTAGGGGGAAAATGGAATAGAAGTTCCTCAATTATAAATGAGAAGAAGAGATGAAGCGACAATGCAGGGAAAGAACATGAACTGAAAAGTAAATGGACTCAGGAAAAGTACAATCATTGCGGTGGAGAGGAATTCGTTTAAAGAGATGTGGAAGGTTCCTAAACTTTAAGCAGAACTTCTCTCTGTTCTCAAGAATTGGGTGCAGTAAAGACCGAAGGTAATCTGAAAATAGCATTTTCTTCATATTTATTACCAGGGTCTGCAGTAGTGTTTTTAGAGGATTTATTATTACTATTGTTGTTATTATTATTATTATTATTAAAGTTTCTCAGCTAACGGAAGAAGTTTACTATACTGCTACAGGTATTTCAAAAGCATTTACAAATGAGCTATTGGACTCCATTTTTAAGCTCTGTCAAAGCTCCTGTGACATGATACTAATCAGATAGAAGTCAGGCACTGAATTAAGCAGAAACGTAATTACCTTGAATGATCCACAGAGTAGCTGGAGTCGGTGAGAAAGCCAGGAATTGAGAATTTACACTATTTGAGCAAGAGTCTTTGGAACAAATTGTTCCAACAACAAGGACACAGCATGCTGTGGCTGAACGAAGGAGACTGGATTGGAAGCAGAGCATAAGAATGACAAATATATTCAGAGGGGCTTGATTGCAGGAGATCAAAGGACTTGTATTTTTGAAAATCAGAAATATCTGATCTTATGATAGAATTACGCGAGCCAGAAACTGGATTTGAATGTACGTGGTTCACCTCTGTAGATGGAGGCAGGAATCATTCTGAAAAATATGTTACAGTTTTCACCCTTGTGATGAGTTTCCTCTTCTCAGCATGGCTGCAAAAATTGCTACATTTGTGACTGGCACAAAGTGAGTAGCCTCATTTTGCCACTACAGTAATCTCTCTCTTTTTTTTTTTTTTTTTTTCTGTTCTGTCAGCAACTAATCCACTTTTGGAGACTTCATTTTCCATCGTGATAGTTTTGACACCTAGCGTTGTGTTGAGTTCTAGTCAGCTATGTGTATGGCTTCAAGTCAAAAATTGAATGGATGGTAGGTGCTAATTCTGCTGTGTAACTGTAAACTGGGGCTTCGTGAAAATGGTTGTCAGTGAAATTGTTCATTTTTAAAAGCTTGAAAATGAATCTGTGAGCTTTCATACGGTTTTGGTTTCTTAAATGCAAAAATTTGAAAGTGAACTAGCCTTACTCGTATATCAGATAAAACAAATTTTCTTTCTGTCGTCGTATCCCAGCAGTTTTTGGTTTGAATCCCATGTGGAATTTAGCTTTGAGTTAGTTTCTTATGTTGAAATATTTCCAGCTATCTTCCTTGGGACTTGTTTCATTACAAGACAGAGACAGAGAAATATGTTGTTGTTGTTGTTATTACTAAATATGTTGTTATAATAATTGTCATTGATACTTACAGTATTTTCTTCTAGTTCTCAAAATGTTTGGTCATCTTGAGGAGTATTTAAAAAATTATTTGGACCTTGATAATATGATAGATCATCAGGAAAAATGTTACTTAGAGCTTCTGGTTCATCTTCCCTTCCTCTTCATCCCATCTTCATTTTCTCTCAGTGGTTGTACAAAATCTTGGGATATGAATTGGATACAATAGGATCTGCAGGTTCCCAGCCCTGCTGTAAAAAATTCAGATGGATTAGTTTAAGGGCCTACCTATATTAACATAGGTACTTACTTTAATCTTCCTACATTTGAATTTTTTCCAAAAGTACACCACAAAGGAGGGTATTCACAGAATTAATATTGGATGTTCCAATTACCGTGCTACGGCTATTAGTCCCTGTGCAATGAGGTAAAAATGGTTTGTATTCACAGGTTATTATGTAGAAAGAATAACGGCCTTCAAAATGCTGGAGTGCATTATAATTAGAAAGATCACCTGCTAGTACACCTGTTGGGTGATGGCATAATGTAATATAATTTTATGTTAATTACTTCTCTGCTTTTTCCCTGCACCTGCTGCTTATAATGTCAGAACTGTACAAAGGTCCTAAGAAGTGACAATAGGAGCTGGATGTCAATGTTCATCAGTTTACATGGGGCATGCCTAAATAGATCTTGATCAGAGATTTGTGTCACATTTATATGTAAACTTGAACTATGAATTCACCATATATCCAAATACTGCATCCAAATGGTTAACATTTTATAAATAGATATATTGCATTAAGGGTTTTCACATTTACTACATGATATTAAAACCAAAAAATGTATTTCTATGTTAATAGGAGCACATAAAACTAGTTTTATATAATTTATTAAAAGATGAGAGATTTAACTTTTAATTACTGTCTGTCAGAAATCTGAGTTTAACAAATACATCTTCCCAGTCACAATTTAGTTTATTTGTTCCCCACATTTCAGCAGAGGAGCACGGTATGAATCCTGTTTATTTTGCCGTAGATGTTTGTCTGTTCCTTCACATTAAAATATTGAATGTAAAATTTGATTTGCATAGATGAATACGTGACATGAGAAAAGGGGAAGTCAAACTGGAGTACACACTTTGAATTTTGACCCTGCTTACAAATGTGCATGTGTGTGTACACAAGAATTTGAAGCTGAAACTCTTTGTTAATGAGCATAGGCACTCATAGGAGGTGGACTCAATCTCTTGTAGCTTGTGGGAACTACTAAACATTTTTTTTTAAAGCACTATGATTCTGCCACCCAACTCTAATCGAATTATATATTTTATGCTGATGAACTTAGACTTGAGCAATGAAAAGTCCTGTGTTGTGAGCTCTGGTTCAGGTGCTGCATATTTCCTCATCTATTTGATGAAAGGGAAAAGCTAAACAAAGACTTTGTGATAGCTGCTATTGCTGTGCTTCAAAGACAGATTGCAGTGACAATCTGCCTCTTGTGTTTCCCTGGTCTAAGAGGGAAGTAGAGATAAAACACCCTCCTTACAGCCTCGTCCTGCCAGCCAGTCCCACCCCTGGGCAGGAGGTGGGGAAAAGCACTTTGCAGAACTGCATCTCTGTTGTGCTCTTGCCTACAAGTCATAAGCATGATTTGATCCCAGTATTTGGGCATTTTATTAAAGTGAAATGTGGAACAGCAGCACACAGTCCGGTTTGGTGTGTTAAACCTAAATTGAAGTTACTGTTGTGATGAAAACCATACGGCATCGGTATCCTCAGTTTGATGTGCTTACATTCTTAGACTTGCTACTGTCAAAGGTAGTAGAGGTTTCTTACCATCTTTGAAGCAATGCTTAAAGTTTATTGCTAAAGATTTTAATTTTAAGTCTATCTGTCGAGGTTACAGGGTTTGTGACCTTAAGCCCTAATGATTTGACAAAGAGTCTCTGTCAGCCACGTAGCTGTTAATTGAAGTAACTACGAACTTCTCAGAGTATCCTCATGAGAAAGGGACGAGTAAATCAGAGCTGTGTTTTGTATAGATCATTTGCATTTGTCCCACAGTGGTAAATGAGAGGCAGGCACATCAAAATACATCTGGAACAGTGAGCCGAGTCAAGCCAGGTGGGGTAGGTCTGGGTCAGTAGGAGCCATGCCATGCCTGATCCGGGCAGCTCGGTGCTATGCCTGCGGAGTGAGGCTGAAGCTTGAAGTCCTGCTGTGGGGCAGTGCGGCGAGTTCAGACCCTGCTTGCCCTCCCCCAGAGCAGGTCCCAGTGTGCTGGAAGGGGGGACACCTTCGTCAGGGGGTGGTTTTCCCAGGGTGAAACTCATCACTTGCGGTCTGTGTGTGCTGACCCCTGTGATTTTCACAGATGCAAAGCTAATGAATATAGTTGTAATCTGTTAATAGGTGACTCATTTTAGACCAAAAGCATTTTATTTGTAGTGTGAAATAGTAGGGAAAAGAAAAACATATGTCACAGACTCAGGGTAGAGGAAGAAGGTAGCAGTAAGCAGAAGTAATGAAACCATGAATAAAGACACATCAACGTTCCTTAAACAAAGGGCTCAGAAAGTGCAAATAATTGTGCAAAAGTAGAGGAAGGTTCTCATGGCAGATAAACCTGAAAGCATACTGAAAACGTAATTGTAGCCTGTTGCCTCTTTAGCAGGCAGACTCACTTTCTCTCACTCCCCTCTTTTCCTCCCTCTGCTGAAATGTATACACATTTTCAAAAGTATATTTTAAAACACGTTATTACTTCATCCAGATGGAGACTTAGATTGGCTTCAAAGCAACAGACCTGCTAACTTTTCATTATATAAAAAACAAAGGTACTAAGACAAATGGATTGGCAATAGCACTGGGGTTTGGGTTTTGTTGTTGTTGTTGACAATTTTCTAAGGACAGGCAGAATCTAGAAATATCTAAGGGTCTGGAAATGTGAAAGACAGCGGTAGACAATATTGGAGAATGTTTAATTTAGTAAGGGCATTCCACATGGGTCCATGCAAAAAGTAGCAGAGTAAGCCAAGGTATTTAGATTAAGAAATATTAAATAGAAAGGTCTTTTTTTTATGCATTACAGGATGTTCCTGCGTCAACCTATTACTGAAGAGGTTGAACTAGTCATGTAGTTAGACAGCAAATGCAGTGAATATGTGCATAAATAATGTAATACACTGGTCTCCAAAGTTACCAATCTAAATAGTGAGGGGATTATAAGTAGTCTTAGAAATGTCAAGTGTGCCGTTTTGGGGCAAAAGTAGAATAGAATAGCATGAATATTAATACCAGCACTCTTTGATTTTATTCAAAGCTCATTTGGAAGTTCTTACTAGCCTCTAATGCATAACACACAGCAAAGTTGTGCCAGAAGAAGGTAGGTAATCAAACAGAAAGGATGAACATGTGGCTGTGTCCTGTCTTGATTATGTATTATTGCAAATTTTTCATTGATTTCCATGGCAAATGATATGCCAGCATGCATGGAGAAACCCCACTTGAACCGGCTATAACTCTGGGCATCGTAACAAAGAAAGACTTTGATGTCCAGTGCTTTCATCTTTTAAAGTGTATTCAGTACAGTAGCCACTCTTGGTGTGTTCAGTTCATAAGAAAAGAAATGCTGGTTTATTATAAGTGTCATATGAGTAAATAACACGATGGAATAACAGCATATGGAAATCACTCGGTGCTGTCTGAGCTAGAGTGACAAGAAACTGAGTCTTAAGGTATAGCCACACAGCAAGCATTTGTCTTTTACTTGAAAGAAAAGATGTGTGGAAAGTGAACTCCTGTGATTTCCACAGCTGCAGCTATTTCCTAAGTAAATTGTCACAGGTGGTTATAGGCAGGAGATTATACTGTAAATATTCAAGCTAGAAAGTTCTGATAGAAGGGCTTCTTCAATAAAGTCTCTGTTTTTTGTATATAGCTCTTGCCTAATATCAAGTGGATGTTGGCATAAGTCCATTTAAGAGCATCTTCATTCTCCAGGTGGGGCACCCCAGATGAAGTTCAGATTTGACACTTAGCAGAAATAATGTAACATTAAATGTATTGTGCACAGTCCTGTCCTTTTTTGTAGTACCTGTAGAGACTAGCAAACTTCATTCTCTGTGTTGGAAGTTTTGCAGCATAAATTAACATTTGCTTTTTATTTCTTAGTATCAGTTACCAAAGAACAATTGCTGAACCCCAGGCTTCCTATGTTTATTTTACTACTAAAAATACAATTCTTGCAGAAACAATAGAAGAAAAAGTATTGCTGTATAGAAAGGAAAACAGATCTGGCTCTCCAGTTGATTAAGAAAAATAAAATCCTTTCTGACTTCTCACACAAGAAAAGAAGGAAAAGAGCCAAAAAGTGAACAAACACTGTACTATTTCATCAAAATATGTACTGTCAGTGAGGCTCCTTGCATGGGCAGAACTCCAGTAGTGAGGAATGGGCAGCACATGGTTCAGCGGCCAGTGGCAGATACCAAGGTGAATAAGCTGGGGCAGATCGCTCACTGAATGACCAGAGCGTAAATGGCCAGCAGTGATGAGCTCTGAAAGGGATCTGTCTGCTCCTCATCGGTATTTCCAGTGTTGCTCTTTAATATTTTATATTACTGCTTGATAATACCAAGAAAATGCGTTGTTTTAACACAAGGAGAATGTGGTAAAGTGTGCCGTCACCCCAACAGCAGAGAGGACCTATCGCACATCAGCATAAAAAATGGCATTCCAGCTGCTGGCAGCTGGTTGCTGATAGCAACTTGACGAAAGATGAGTCTACCTTACTTTTGTACTGAGGTTAGGACAATTAAGCCAGCACGGTGGGCCCAGTGTGCAACTCCTGCTGCTTTCAGAGACTGCAGTTTGTGCTGTCGGGTCTTTGGTCGTGGCAGGATGAGTGGCAGCACGGCTGATAGATGGCATTGCTCTGCCAGGCAGCTTCCCCTAAGAGCAGGGGAAAGGGAGCATGGCACAGGACAGAGAGTGTGTATCAAAAAAGTACTACAAACACTGAACTATAGTGATGAGCCCAGAATAAAAGAAATCACATAGTAGCCTTCATTCTGAGTTCATGGAAGTGTGGAAGATGCTTAAGTTTCTCTAGCACTTCTTAGAAATAGAGGAACGATCTTGGAGGGGTGAAATGCCTTGCCCAACTTTGCAGAGTGCATCAGTAGTGGTTTTAGGAAAATAATTCACTTTTTCACTCCCTATACTATGTTTAAAAAAGGAGGTGTGTATTGGTGTAAGGAATCAACTTCAATAATCACTATTAATTGACCAAACAGAATAATTGTCAGCATTCATAGAGAGACAAATGATGACCTTCTGGTATAGAGGTATTTATGTTGGATTAGCTGGGGGACCTAGTTGACTGGTGATTGGGTAAGTGTGGATACACACTTTAGGATTATAACATTGCTACAAATCTTAGACTCCTCAGAGTGTGTAATAATTTAGAGGCTAATTTTTCAGCTTTCTCTAAGGCCTGATTGATAGCTTCAGTGAACCTTGGATCCATCTTCAATATGCGAAGTCACTTGTAATTATACAAAATGAGGAAGTTGCAATTACAAAGTGATTTTTTTTTTGAAGGACTAAATGAGTGGCTTATGTGCTCATCCCTTATTTAAAAATATCTAAATGAAATTGTCCAAAGGAAATAGAGGATTAACAAATAAGTATAATGCACAGCAAGTGGTCTAACTGAAGAAAGACTACATAATCTAAAATAACTAAATCCACTGTAATAAATTTAGCAGGGAGACTGAATTATTTCAGATACATGCGTGCTTACGGTGGTCCATTTGGGTCAAGGCTAAAGTTCAGGAAGGATAGAGAAAGACTCTCAGGCTGCCTTTCTATTCCTGTATCTATCTATTCCATGAGTAGAGGCCTCCAGCTGTGAATGGACGTAATCTTCTTAAGTAAAAACTCTAAATATTTGTGTAAAAACAAGTAAACAAATGTAGCATAATAGCACACAGATACACTGAGGAGCTTAATTCTGTTGTTTGTAGATCTCTGGTGCAGTTCTGTTCTCACCAAGATCAATTGAAAAAAACTTCTGTTGACTTCAAGTATATGTGTAACAACTGTTCATCAATTTCAAAAAAAGTTTATCATCTTCCCTCAAGCTAACATTTTCCCAAAGTTGCGGAATATATTTGAAGACAGAAGTATTTCATATGCAGCTGTTTTCAAAAGTGTTGATATTTCAGCATGAAAGTTGCAATCAATTACATTAACAGAGGGTAAGGACATATTTTGGCATTGCTTAGGGACGCAAGTTAAGGATCGAGGTTTCCAGGTTCCTAGCTACCATATTTTTATCTAAAACCAACTTTCCTCTCTGCTTTTTTCCAGGTCTGGAGTTGGTGTGACGGGTTCTAGGCAGACGTTATTTTATGCAGAAGTAACAGACCAGATGAAAACTGGTGAAGGAGGTGGCCATCCTGAGGAAGGAGAGCTGATTGAAGTTGTAGAAATACCTTTAGAAGACTCCATGAAGTTTGCTTATGATGAGACTTTCCCGAAGACAATGGGTGTTATCTTCAGCTTCATGTGGTTCCAAACCAACATAGCACCCAAGCTGCCAAAAAAATAAGATCAAAGCACTGTGACTTTCAGAGAAGATTTCTTGCTGGTTGTGGGTACAAAAAAAACCTGCCTTGATCAACTCAATTCACCACAGAGTTCTCAAATGTTTCTCAAAATAAATTTGGAAGTGAAATCTGAAGTAAAATCCTCACTCGATTTCCATCATTAGCAGAACAGTAGTGGGTGTCTCTGGGACCAGGGTTTGTCTCTGCGAGGCAAATGTTGATTCTCACTCAACAGCTAATAAATGTGCCCTCTTTTCATGGCAATGCTCTACCACTGTTTTGAAGAGATACTCAGGGCCTCGGTGCAGCTGCTATACCAACCTGTTGCTGCTGTCTGTAGGGTCTGGTAGCTGTGTATTCACTTTAGTTCTCATGGATGTTTCTCCTAATATTTTTTTTTGGGGGGGAGGAAGCAAACTGTAGTAGTTACAGATACCCTAACTACGTTGTTGAGCTCTGCACAGCTTCCAGGGAGCAGCTTTCTCTGTGATGTGTAGCTCCTCTACCAGAGAGAAAACATTTGCATTTCTGAACATGCAAACCTTTATTTCATAAGCAAACATGCCTGTAAATCCTTCTGCTAATGTGTCATTCGGACAATAGCCCAGCTGTAAGGCTATGTACTTCCCTTTGCGCCCGCTAGAATGCTGAGCAGCCAGGATGGGGATGAATGATGGGGGCTGCGACTGGAACACATGCTTCTTTGTTTGTTGTATGGATAATAGTTGCTTAATTAGATCAAACTTTGTCATCTAGAGCAGGATTTGAGTGGCCAAATTCTTTTCATTTGACTCTGAGGTGACTAATACAAGTGATTTCTCGGAGGTGCTCTGTGGTCTCGGATTCCTTATAGCCAAAATGGGAAGAACGGGACCTACCTCTTAGATAGTGCTCCTTGAAATCCCACCATCGGAAGTGCTTTAATGAGAGGCTTTATCATCATTTGTGCAGTTTCTGTCGAAGGCTGTGCATCCTGCACAGACACACTGAGCAACGCAATTTGATTTAATAAAGTGGTCTAATTAGAACGTATATTATTCTATCAGCATGGTTTAGATGTGGACGATTTGTCATGTGAAAAACTGTTAATAGCATGAATGAGAGAGAATCAAGTCTGGACATTTAATTATGCAGTTGTTTATGCAATTCATTGAGTTAATGTTAATTAAGATGACTACATTATCTGTGCCTGTAGGACTACAAGGTATTTTTAGAAGCCGAGCACCAGGAATGTGCAAACTTTCACACAGCGGCTGGGATGAACGCAGCGCGGCTCAGCTGGAAGCGATCGTGTCCGCCAGGTGATTTGAAATTGCTGCGGATCTAAATCGGTGTTTAAGAAATAAATGCATAAGTAAAAAGACTTTAAAACTGGCACTTGCTTGTTCTGCTGAGAGGGAGGAAAGCTCGTTGGAGAGTCACTGGAGAAGGAGCAGTTCGACACCTCTTATGAGAGTGCAGACACATTCACAGAACTGTGCCTGGTCCGCAGAGCCGACAGCTGAGTTATTGTGAAAAGTAAATAAATCTCGTCTGTCTGAGGTATTTACATTAGAAGGTGTTTTAGGGTGGGGTCTCTGCTGCTCTGCATCCTTACAGGGCTCAGTACGATGTGTCCTGATGGATGCTGAGGCGTTTAAAAGCTAGTAGAATATAGATGATAGATAATGTCTTGCCTCCCAATTGTGTGTGTGTGTTGGGTATGAGTGAAGGCCCTGCTGGATTTGCCAAAATCCAGCCCAAACTGCAGCTGCTGGGCAGCAGAAGGCTGTTCCCCATCACCAGAGCAGTCCGTCCCGCCCCTGGCTGCAGTCATCAGACAGAAGCAACGCAATGTGATGCACACAGAGCACGGTTGTGCCTGGCGTTGGGCTGTGCAGTATCAATACAAAAGTATTGACATCCTTTTCCTTCTTCCCTGTCAGTTTTGGTGGTGATTTTTGTAAGTAGTTAGGAAGGCTTGAAAATGCAGGAGAAAGGGTTTGAACTTTTTTTCCAAATGGAAGATGATTCATATATATAAAAATACAACCAGGGCAATTCAGATACCACTTCTCTCATCAGGGCTCATTTCAAAGATCATAATTAGAGCAAATCTGATATACATCAGCCAAGCCCAGGCAGGAGAAAAGTGCTTCTAATGGAATCTTGAAATCATGTCTGCCTTTTAGATACATCCTTCAGACGTGCCACCACACATGTATATGGCCGTGGAGAGCCTGCAGTTTGGAACAAGAGAGTCCCCATTTCGCAGGATGGCCGAGGTCAGAAGGGACATCTGGAGGGCACCTGGTCCAGCCCCCTGCTCGAGCAGGGTCCCCTAGCACAGGGTTGTGCCCAGGTGGCTTTTAAATATCTCCAGGGAAGGAGACTCCACAACCTCTCTGGGCATCCTGCACCAATACTCAGTCATCCTTGCAGGAAAGAAATGTTTTGTTGTGTTCAGACGGAGCCTCCTGTGTTCTGGTTTGTGCCTGTTGCCTCTCGTCTGACTGCTGGGCAACGCTGAGAAGAGTCCGGCCCCATCCCTGTGACATCCTCCCTTCAGAAATTTGCACGTTGATCAGGTCCCCCCCCAGCCTTCTCCTCTCCAGGCTGAGCAGGGCAGCTCCCTCAGCCTTTCCTCGCTTGCTGGTGATGAAACCTGTGCAAAAGTCGCGTCTGATCTCATCCACCCTGCCCGGTGAGGTCAGCGTCTTCCTTCTGCTGAGCAGCATCGATCGGTCCGCATTTAGAAAACAAGTCTTAGCATCTCTTTAATCTTTTTGATATGGCTTTGGGATATAGAGATAATCTAATGAAATTATGAATCAGGCTTCTAATGAAGCCTGAAATTATAAAATTGGGATGTAAAGCAGCTGTCAGGCTTGCTATGAGATGGCAGAAAAGACATCACCAGCACCTCGCAGGTACACAGATGATGTTTATTTTTGTTCTTTATTGGGATGGTTGTAAAATAATTAATTACAAGCCCCAAGCTACTCCTACGAGTAGTGATCTGATAAAAATGCCTTCTCTAAAGGGCTGACAGATGAACCATGGGGCTGTGGGGAGGGGGTGCCCTGTCCGCGGGGATGCTCCTGCCGTGGCCCCGCTCCCCTGGCAGGCAGCCGCTCGCCTTTTTGCCCGCTGCCTCATTACCATCCCTCCCCGCCAAGGACAAAAGCGGCGTGCCCTGACTCCCCGCGGGGCCGGGGCCAGGCCAAGGGCAACCGATATAATTGCTCCTGAAATACACACGCGGCCAGAGCAGGGCGACCCACCGGCCAAATCGGATTTTTGCTAAATTAGGACAATCGCCGCGCAGGCTTCATCCCCCTCGCCGGAGCTCTATACATAGATGAAAGGCACACCCAGTTGTGAAATCTGTTGAAATGGCACACCTGGTGCTGTCTGCAAGTCTATTCACAACCGTCAGCAGGTGCGACTTGGCCTTTGTGGCCATAAAAGTCTGGCTGCGCGGCCCCCGCTGTGCCCCCCGTGCCGCCGGTCCCTGCGCGTGGCGAGGGAGGCTGTGGCAGATTAACGCCCTCGCTGGAAGCCGCTCGCAGCCACCTCCCGAAGCGTGGAGCAGCTTCACAGGGGTCAGGATGAGGCCTGTGCACACAGGGTGGGCTTGCAGCTCCCATTTCCGCGATCCCAGGACTGCTGCCGAGCGGCCCAGCCGGCATTAAGCACGATTTACAGCCCCTGTTTGGGCTCAGCCTCTCCAAAAGGCTCTCTGGAGGCAGCACAGCAGCAAGGTGGAGCCCTCAGAGCCCCCAGCCCCAAGCCAAATTCACATTTGAGATAAGGAAGGTGGTGGGTCAGGTGCCCCGTGGCAGTTTTCCTTCCCGCTGGGTCACGCGTGGCTTTGCTTGATAAAAAGCAGGAAAATGTTCATACAAATCCTTCTGTGCTGCTTCGAATGTTACCCCTCAATTTGTATAATCCTTCAGAGCCAGTCTCGCTCTGTAATTGGGAACACATTTTTACAAGGGCTTTAATTGCTCTCCAGATAAATTACGAGGCAGAAGTCAGACCATAGCGGAACAGCCCAGACTTGCGGTGCTCAGAGCTCCCCGGCCTGCCTCAGAATTGGAAACACGATCGTGGACTTATTAAACCCTGCCCTGTATTGCTCTGCTGGTGGAGGATGTAATATCCTGTGCTGGCTTTGGTCTCTAATAAAGCATTCAGAAGCAGTAAGGCTCAAAAAAAAAACCTTTTGGACACTTGGTCAGGATGAAAATGGGCTGGCAGTGGGTGATGTGGAGACGTCCATCAACCATTATCAATGAATGGCTTCCCTCATGCCTCAACCTCCTTTAAATAAAAGGCGCTGGCTCTGCTTGTGCCCACTGTGCTTCAATACGGGGCTGCAGGTGTGATGACTGGAGCAATTAACAGCAGCATTAACATGATTTAATCATTCTACAAGAGTGAAACATTGCAGCGATCATGCTGGCAGCCAACTCCAGAGCACTTTATCTCGTGCAGCAACCGGTGAAATAACCGGACAAGGTGCAACCAAGCACTCGAAAGCGCTAGAAACAATTTAAGAAATGTTCTTGGGACAAGCAGCAGGCGCTGTGCAAACAGCTCCTGGGCTTTCCGAAAGCGGCCTTGGCTGCCCGGCCCCGCAGGAATGCACTTGCAGCGATAACCTGCAGCTCCTTTCGTAACCTCCTCCTTCGGGCTCCTGCCCCGGGGTTTCGGGGTGCTGCTGTGGCAAGGGAATCAGGAAAATGAATCCAGAGGTATTGCAAGTCCATGCTACACTCTTCACTATTCAGTATGAAGGGTGGGGGTCTTAACAGGGACAAGGCTTCCCAGTGACCTCCCCAGGACTTGAAGGCTGCTCTGCCCTTGCTTCTGCTGCCGCTGCCCTGACTCCACACATTGATCCCAGATGAGCACAGACAAAGTAATGCCAAGGCACCCAAAGAAAAAGATCTGGATCGAGGGGCTCTTACACAGCCCAGCACTGAACGACCTCGGCTGTTGTACTCATCACAGCCGTGACAGCTCTCTCCAGCAGAGGATTTAGCTCCTGGATGGACACTAATGTGTAGATTTATTTTTTTTCTTGCTGGCAAAAGCAATGTGTAAATATTCTGCTGTCATCAATATAGCTCTGCTCCTAGCTAGATTAACAGGGAAAGCATCAGCAAATGTCAAAAAATAAAAAGAATAAAATAAAATAATAATAAAAAAAAAAAATTGAGGCAACAGTCCTGCTTTCCAATGCCCTGTGCCTGATCCTAATGCCCTGTCCTTCTTCTATCAATCAAGGCTGATTGGCAAAGCTTTTTAATTCAAGTCTCTAAGCAGGATGATCAGCGTTTACTTAGCCAGTGTTGATTTCCACTTGACCAGACTGCTCTGCAGCACAGTATCATCTTATGGCACAAACCTTCTTACAGGGGATAAAGAAACTGAGACCTCCCCGATCCTCCTCGTTACCTCTCCAGACCTAACGAAGGTGCCCGTCTCGAGGCCTGCCCTCAGCGCTGGTGTCGTGCCCAGCCTGGGCTGCAGTCCCAGGTCTGCTGCAATAATATAAAACAAGCCTGGCACCGGGAGCGTGCAGCCCGTGGCACATCTCCCCTGGCTATTTTTAGCCATTTTTCCAGAGAAACGGGGCTTATGCAACCGGCTGCCCATCACAGGGGCTCTGGCCTTCACCTACCACCCAGCATTGCCATGTCCCAACTTGGGCTGTGGAGATTGGGACTGGACAGGGCAGGAGCTCCGGGATGAGTTTAAGGATGTTACTGGGTGCACAGCCCCACGGGGCAGAGGCACCAGCACATCCCACAGCCCCAGCCTCCGAGCTCCACCACGCTCAGGACAATCTGTTCCTTGCATCGCTTCTCCTGCCACCTGCAGCCTGCAACTCAGCAGGGAGGGAGAAGACGTAAATTTGCAATGCAAGTAGTTTAACACTAAACAAAGTGACTCATTTTTACATAGTAAAATTGTTTCGTAGTAAAACATGTTGTTCTGGGAGCTCCTGCTCCTGGAAGAGGTCGGAGAGCGTCGCCGCAGACCTGCCTGGAGCCTGGGGTTGTGGCTGGCTGCTGCTCATTGCAGGACTGGTGCTTCGGGAGCTGGCTTGTCCTTGTGAGCTTCATGAAGCACACTGAGGGTACGCACGTGGCAGCACAGAGTTAAGACAGAGCATTTGTTCTGGATGCAGAAATGAGGGCCGCTTCATTCCTCAGGTGGGATTTAGATCTTTTATGCAGGAGGCTTTGGTGGGGGTGGGTTCCCAGGAGCAGACAGGTCTGGGAGCAAGGACTGGTGCTGGGCAGGGCCCCACCGCACGCTCTGGGGCCTCAGAACCCTGTACACAAAATATTCCCTTCCCTTTACCCCAATCATGGGTGGCCGGGTGTTTGAAGAAATATAAATGCTGAACAATAAAATATTAGATTATTTCTCTAAGCCTGTCTGCACACTAATATTCCTGTTACTGAACACAGAAAGACTATTGCACTAATGCCCCTTATAAAGCCAGCCGGAGTTTTAGTACTCAGAAAGCTGCTTATCTTCTCCTTTGGACTAAGAAGACTCAAGTGCCTTTTAATTATTAAAAGGGCTGAATTATGTCTCGGTCTAAACCTGGAAGTCGGAGGAGGCAGAGACCTCTGCAAGACCTCTAAAGGAGCCAAAGTCCTTTAAACCCAAGCTCAACTTTCCAGAAAGAGCACGTGGCCTCAGGAGAGATCCCATACAATTTATTTGCTTGTTGCTTTTGAGCTGAGCTCATTTCCAAGCCGTTCGCATTTAACATACTTCATGGGCTTGGGCTTGCCAGCCCTCCAAGGAAAGCCCCAGCCTCTAGGACTTTGCCATGTGGACAGGGAGGGACTCAGCACCCAGCTCTGGGTGTGTGGGCCCAATTCCCTCCCCAAACCATCTCACAAATGAGCCCTTTACAAGGAACATCATTTTAAATGGGATGGGATGCCAGAGAGCGGCCCCAGTGGCTATGATTTATGGCACGGGACCACCCAGCCCAGGCACTTGCCCCCAGGGTGCCAGGAGGTGTTGCTCAGCTCGGCAGCAGGCAGGAGAGCAGGCCCTGCACTCGCTGGGGCAGAGAAAGCATCTTCCTCCCCCCCTAAAATTCGGAGACTGGGAATTTAAATTGACAAAGCTCAATCTGCTCATTCGGTACAACCTAATACAGCGCTGTAATCCTGGGAGATCTCGGCATCAAAGGCAATCATTTCACTTGCAAGCTGTTAAAGCTTTGAAAATGGAGTTTTTCTTTGTAGAACAGCAGCCCTGGGTAAAAGCCAAGGTCCTCAAGGCTAAAGGACGATAGACAAAACCAACAGACCTACAGGGATACTGGATGTAGTTTCTATTTGCAGATTTATGTGTCTGTCCTGGCTTTTGTCATGCGTGCAGCACGAGCGCTGTATTTGACACTTTAAATCAAGGAACAAAGGACTTGAACGGCAGAGGGAACTAAACTGAGTCGAATTAATTTGTTTATCCTGCAAATCAACATCTGCTAAGACCTATTTCTTTCAACTCCGAAGTTGTCATAATGGAATATTTTGCCTTCTGCTCAGTCTAATTATAGACGCGGGAGCCGAAAGCTCTCATTTTGCTCGCAGCCGTCAGCGGGGGCTTTGCCGCTGCACTCTGCACGAGCCAGGGTTAAACCAAGCTGCGTTTAAAAGTCTCTTTTTCAGGATGGAGCTTTCCTCAGTAAGCTGCGTGTCGGTACCCAGTTAAGCTGATGTGTTTTTTTTAATGCTGAATCAATCATACGGCTGATTTTCAGTGCTGGTGGAAAGCCTCACAGGAGAGGGCCGCGGGTGCCAGCGGACCAGGCCTCACGGGCAGGGCCATGAGGGGAGCGCTCGGTGCCACCGGGCTTTGGGTCCCCCTCAGCCCATCGCTGTCCCTCACAGGCTCCCCTTGCCTTGTTCTGCTGCTCTGCCTGCAGGTTACGAGTCCTTCAGGCAGCGTTATCTTCTCCAGGTCCTTCAGCACAGGAGCCTCGGCCGTCTGTGTGCTAAAACAACCAAGCATCACCAGCAGAACCAGTCCCATTGCTCTGTGGCTCTGGTGTGGTCATCAGTAGATGACTTTAGGAACCTTGGTCGCATTGCTGCCCGTCTGGACCAATGATCCTTCTCCAGCTACCACCAATAAAGGTCTGGGTGTCCCACACTGCAGTGATGAAAGATGGTGGCACAATCCTTCTAGGTTTTGTGAGGTATTTTTTTTTTGAAATCTGAGGCCAACCCCAGCAAAAGGCCTCCTCTGACAGCAGGAGAGCTCCAGGGAACTTTTCAGCTGCTCCCTGTCCTGCTGGCCATGACACAGCTCTATCTGCAGCCTTGGGGCCAAACCGGTTTGGATGGAAGTAAATACAGATGCGTTGTGGACAGAAAGGGAGCTGTGCTGACGTACACCGCACGGGAAGATAGCATCATTTTTCTTTGACTTGATTGTTTTGGCACGGATCCTGAAGCTACGTGTCCGGCTTACAAGGAACTGTCAACACTGAACACAAGATCTGCTGTTGAGGAAAAGGAGCACGCGCAGGGTTTCCAGGACTTCTGACCATGGAGCAGAGTAGAACAAGGGTACGGGGAGGGAAACATGCAGAGAAATTGATCTTTCCTCCCTCCAGGATCACACCTGTCTCTGAGCTCCCCCCAGGACCTTTTTCTGGTCAGGAAAATGTCTCCAGCATCTGTCGGTGACTGCCTGCAGCGAAATGTTGTCTTCCTGCCCTAAAACCCCACTGCTTATCAGCAACCCTGGCTTGAGGCTACCCCAGTAATCCTTGGTTGCAATGCATGTCCATTATTTCCTTTTTAGAGCTGCAGAGTTGGGTGAAACAGCCACCTTCTCCCCATGTTTGATATTCGTAGCTGTGGGTTGCAAACTAATTAGCTTCCCTATCTACATTCATCTTCAGCACACCAACTGAGGCTTCTTCAAGAAAGGCTTGTTTAAAAAAGAGCATGTCTTTAGCAGTATTGATCCTCAGACATTTCAGGTTTTCTCAGAGACACTTGGGGAAAATAACTATATTCAAATTTGAGTGCTTTGTTCTCTATTAGAAATATCTCTGAAAACACAGCTGCTAAAAACAATCCCCGTGTGCAGGTCTGTGTTGGTGTCCCCATGGGAGGGCTCAGCAGGGCTGCTTAACTTCTCTCCGTGGATCAGTTCTGTTGCCTACGGCACCTTCCTTACCTGCTCTCTCTGGATCCTCTTGGAGCAGTTGCCTCAAGCATCCCATGGATTTCACCCCAGAAACAACACAAAAGAGCAGAGCTTATGGCAAGGTAATACAGCCATTTATATATTATGGTAATATTAAAAATCATGTCCTCTGAAGATCATCCCAGGAGGTAGCTCAGCTGCAGGCTGAGCCTCCACAATCATGGGAGAGGCAGAAGTCCCTTGGTGAACACAAATGCAGGGGTGGCAGTGGCTGGATATCACCACTGTGTCCCAGATATCTGCAGAGCCTCCTCTGCCAGTGACAAAGGTTTCCTCCAAGCTGGAAGGTTTGGAGAGGGAAAATGAAGGTAGCACCTAAGCAAAAGCCTCGCCCAGAGTCTGAGCAGGAATTTGGAGCACTTGAATTGTCCATCTCCAAAGAATCTTTTCCAGGTCTGGCCCTGATCCTGGTGCATGCTGAGGCAGGACTATGGGATTTGTAATCAGTGCTGTAGACATGATTTAAGACCCTATAATATGTATCTCACTATCACATCACAGTGCTTTGAATTGAGGAGCTCAAAGTATTGTATTTTCATGCATATAGCCTGCATCTCAGATAACTCACACCACTGTAAAAGAACTGTCCTTTGCAAACAAGTACTTAGCTAATCTGCATCCTCAGATAACCTGGGGGTCAGCTCAGAGTATCAGCTCTGTATGTGAAAGCGAGGGTGCAGGATGGCAAGCAGCCTCCCCTCCTTCACGGCAGCCACCACCATCCTTTCCTGCTCCCACCTCACTTTTTCTGCAGCCCCAGCTCCCTCCCAACCTGCAGCAGATGAGGATGTGACATCAGGGCCAGCAGCACCTCATGCTGCTCACACCAAGTCTGCGTGCGAGCTGGGCTTAGGCTTGGTTTCCGCATGCAGCTCCTAGCTCTTGGACTCCTGGTCCAGGACACAGTGGCAGCCTGCAGCAAGGAGGGGTTTGGCCCCAAAACTGTGCTGAGAAACAAAATAACCAATTCTGCCTCTTTTGCATGTGTTGCTGCATCTTATTTTCTTATTCCCAACTCGTTGTGCAGACAGTAAAACCTCCCTGATGCAAATTTCCCCTCCAGCCTGCAGAAGCTTGGCAGAGGAGCTGAGCATGTACAGGGATGCTTTCAGAAGCCAAGAGCCTAAAATTAGACTTTTAATGCCACAGTCGGCACCCGAGAGCTGACCTGATTTTCAGAAGTGGGGGGATATTTCACAACCTGCTCCCTGTATGGCTTCAACTTCCATGGCAGCGGTGAGTCTGCAGCAGCTGTGAATCAGCTTCCTAAACCTTGCTTTGCACCTCTCGGGCTGGTCTGCAGCACAGGAGGATGCCACGCATGCAAAACCCAACTGCGCTCTCATTACAGAACTTACCTGCAGAGCTTACGCATCAAATTTATTCACCCAGCTTGCCTCCTCCAAATTCTTCCCACCTGTAAAAATGTCTGGTCATCCCTTTCAGGTTCTGCACTTGAGCAACTTTGCACATGCATTTATTCAGCTGATAATGGCATAATGCATTTGCAAACATCAGCTCATGGGCAGAGCAATTTACCAGGCGAGGGCTTTATTTAAAAGCATAAATATATTTCATGGTTTCAAAATGAGCCAAAGAAATAGCTGGTTTCCCAGCTAGCAACAGCTGTGCTGCTGGGTGTACACAAGGCCAGCCAGCTTCAGCAAGACAGCGACGCACAAAAACTTTGTTTTAACAAAACCTGTGAGTGTATCAGCTCCTTTGCACATGCTGCACCTTGGGGCCTGTGTTTGTTTTCGACCAAGGTCATCAAATGAATTATATCCTCATTGCAGGGTTTGCTAGAAAGGGCTTTCAAAGCAAATGGGATTGTGAAACACTCTTTTACTACACCTAATGCATTGCAAATAACATTGAAAAAACTGACAGCAGGCTGGAATGCTGAGAAAATTGCTTTGATAAACTAAAGTGTTTAAAATAAACTTTAACGTTACTGATTTTAACCCATGTCGGGAAGCTGAAGCAATAAGCATTCTTGCTAGAGTAACTGAGTTTAGCCTGAAGTCTCTGTAAAACTGGAAAAAAACAACAGCACAGGGAGCAAGAATTAATCAGTGAAAAAATAGAGATGCTTATGTCATTTCAGAAAACAATGCACGCAGGCCAGGCAACCCCTGAAACTTGCTCTGGTTTTATTATTTTCCTCCACACTGGAAGATGAGCATCCTAGCCCGTGCTGAGTGCGTACATCTCAGGAAGGTGGATGTGGGCAGCTGAGATGTGCCACGGGACACTTCTGGGCATCACCTTCTAGAACAGGACCCTTGCAAAGCCACCTCCATGGCTTTGGTTGCTTCTGTATGGCCACACAGAGATGGCATCCCGTGGTTTGGTCTCTGAGCTGACACAACCACGTTCACCACCTGGCAAAGGCAATATGAAAGCCGGGACGTTGTGAGCCCGTCAAATTGTCCGCTAATGTTGTGGAACAGAGTCAGCATTTGCTGGGGCAAGGCCTGCAGAGAGCTGCTGAGCCTCTGGGCCCCGTTTCATTCCAAGCTTAGGGACAGGAGGCCCAGCCTGGGCATGGGGATATCCCTGGTGCCAGCTGCAGGCATCCTCCACACCATCCCTTGCCAGCAGGCCGGCACTGAGGGAAGCTGCTGGGGCTTCCCCAGCCATCGCTGCTTCTTATCAAGGTGACTGCACGCCTTTGGAGATCAGAGCAGAATGTTTTACCCTCTCCCAGCACCTTTTTATGCTTCTCCCCCGTCCTCTGATCCAGTCCCTCCTTTCTGTCTGTGCAGGCTGTGTTTCTGCTCAAGCACTGGGTCAGGCCCATGCAGCGCTGTTCTGTGGTAGTCTGAGCAGAAGACACAGCGGTAGGCCAAGCAGAAGACAGAACCTCTCAACAACCAAATGAACACTACTGGCAGAACTGGGAAATGCTACTTCCAGCCACAGAGCTGGGCTGGGCTGGAGGTCTTTGCACTGACCCCAGATTTCAGGCTTTTGTGCCTGAAATGCCCACATTTCCTCGCACGGGCCCTGATCTGAGCAGACTGTCGGGTTTGTGAGGGCAGGATTGTAAAGACTGCTTGCTTGCTGCTTTTTCCTGGAAATCTCCCAGCCAGCTGCTGCTGTGGCCTCATCTTGTTTGGCTCACGAGGTTTGATAGGATCACAGCGCAACCGGAGGCCAAAATGACTGGTGTCACCTGCTCCTCACTTGCTGCAACAAACCCCCAAGGACCTGGTGGTCACTGGTCTGTACGGTCCCTCTTTGGGGTCCTCCTGCCTGCAGCACTCTTCTCTGCAGAGTAGATATCCCTTAGCCACCTTCTAGGTCTCTTCTTTCAAAGAAATCCAAAACAATCCTGCACTTGTCTGCAGGATTTTAATAGATATTATTATCTAGAGCTGCTTCTTAACCCCCCTGCAGGCCCTGAGCTATCCTTTTGGCTCAGACTGTAGAAGCAAGGAAAAAAGAAAAAAATCTCTTGATGAAAGATCCCTGCTGGACGCAGGGACTGGGGACCCACAACAGGAGTGCAGGAGCCCCAGGTCTGGCCCCAGTTTACCACAAGCAACACAGAGCTGTCAGCTGCACGTGCCTTGATCCTCCTCTGCCATAACCCGCTCACTTCCCTACCTACAACAGCTGAGACTGTGACACTTTGCTTATCACACAGACCAACAGCACCCCTCCGGGCATTAAATTCTACCTCAAGTCCAAGTCTTTAAAGTATATATACCAACACGCACCATTTCTGAAAGTTTGTTAGCACAGGCAGAGCCCCTGGTGTTGGATTACTGAGGTATTCGAGGGGCAAATAATAAGAGCACTAAACTTGAAATGCACAGGCTTAGGACCGTGACGGTCCCCGTGGTGGCCACCTCTAGGCCCCAGGTAGCCATGTCTCCCAGTCCCGCCCCTGCCCAGCTTGTGCTGGTGGCCGCGGCACTGCCTACGCTTGGAGCCCAGGAGCCAACTGTGGGCCAGAAATGGCAGAGCCTGGCAGAAAAGCGAGGGTGTGATTTGGCCCTGTGGGTGTATTTTTAGACTTTCTATTTCGGACTACTCCTCTCCAGCAGAACATCTGTTGGATCATTTTATAGCCCTGATTGTTTACTGGAGACTGACTGACACTGACACCGCAGGGATATGATAATAGTATTTTTTCTGTGTATCTGTAGATCCATGTCACTGGAGGGACGGGTAAAAGAGCTGTGTTTAAACACCACGGCGAAGGGAATTTATTCTTAAAGCAATCATTTTCTTGCAACTTGTGGGATCATCTAGTCTGTAAAGAACAAAAGCAAGCTCTGGGGTAATGATTGCTGTTCAGAGATTACCTTGAATTTGACCCTTCTGCTCAATTTACTCTGTAGAAGCTGCTGAAATGGTCATGTCCAAATGCCACACGGAGTCAATTGATCCGGGCTTTGCAGTTGCAACCCTGTCCAGGGACTCCATGGTTTCTGTGCTGTCAGTTCCTACCAGAGACTTATCTGCACAGTACATCAAAGGAGAGTGAAGGTTTTTAAACGATAAAATTGTGGTTTATTCCAATTAAAAAAAAAAAAAAAAAAAAAAAAGTGGGGGGCAGACAGGACGCACGGTTTCCATGAGAAGAGAATCAATCCGGGCAGAATTTCCAGCAACGCACATTTAGATGTGGCGTGTAATGGAGATTACATTGATTTTCCTCCATTTACTGTAAGGTAACTGCGAGTGAAACTGTAACAGGAAACTTAGAAATGCTCTTCACAGAAGCTATATTTAGGCAGACACACTGACATGATACCACTGAATAAAATAAACATGCAGGAGACGAGCAGTCCTGAGAGACTTTCAGCTCCATTCGCATGACATGCAGCAAAGGGGGTGAGTTATCCTCAAGCCATCTATGCGACCTTTACTGTAGAAACCTATAGAAGGCCAGCAGGCTGCTGGGCAGCAACCTGGGTAAACTGGGGGCATCTCCCCTAAACACGAGGATTTTGCCCCTCCCTGCTAAAACAAGCCCCCTGCTATGTGGCTGGGGCACAGCTCCTCAGGCCGCCGGTCCCTTTTATATAACAGGATAATTTATGGCTTGTTGTCAACAGAAAGAGCAACAATTTGCTTGCCACACCGCCTGGAAGAGATGAGTTTTCTCAGAAGTCCACATCATTTCTGGAGTTAGGGGGCAGCTGCTGCTTCTTCAAAGGCTCTGGCACCACGTCCTGCGTGAAATTAAGCCGTGTGTCTCTGTGATGCCACGGTGCCCGCAGAGGTTTGGTTTTCCATGGGGCACTCGAAGCTTTACCCAGCTGCCCATGTTGAATTCCTTATTGCTCCTTCCCCCGAAACAGCAGCTCCCAAGATCCCCGGGCAAGAGAGTGGCCCTGTGCCCAGGGCTCTGCTCACTTGTAGGTCCTGCTAGGGTCTTTCCAGAGAAACCATGGACAAGTCACTTAACTCCCCTGTAAGTGGGAGCAATGATGCTTTCCCTCCTCGCAGTCTGCACGTGACACACGCTATGTAAATATTTAGTATTTGAGCCAACTAATGCTTGCCGGAGCGGCACAAGTGAATATCAGATCTGCAAACATTACGTCCAGGAATGCAGCAGAGAACACTGTTTATTTTTATGAGCTAAGTGCACACCTTCTTCCCTTAGCTGCAAAGGCTGCTCTGTGATGGGAGGGGAAAGCGCGAATGTCTGAGTACTGTCCCAAATCTGAGTTTATTCCTCGTTGTACAGCACACACATTGAAGTTAGCCTTGCAGATGTTACGGATGGTGTAGTCAGAGATATGAAATGACCTCCCCAACAAGCAGGAAAGCCTTGGGGTGCCACCCAATAGTTGGGGAAGACAGAGTTTCATCAGGTAGCAGCGATGCCCTGCCCAGGCTCTGAAGAAATGGGTGTTGAGGGAAGAAGCCCTCAGAGATGAGAGTACAAAGTCAGAGGATGGTGGGGGCTGGCAGGGCCTGCAAAGGAGGCACAGGGAGCTATGCTGCTGGCCTTTGCCATGGTCCTGCATGAGGGATGGGTCCCGGAGCAGCTGGGGAATAAGGATGAACCACATAGGCAGAGGGGTTTCAGCCCAAGAAGGTGACCCATGTAATCTACTCTTTGTTATCAAGCACACCCATTGTTTCCGATCTTCTCGTTTATACCAAGTGCCAAAATGATGGACTCATTTGTAAGAATCAGCCATGTGAAATCAACCCCTTGTTTTTGCGTGCCTGGTGTTAAGTCGCTTCTCTGTGCATTAAAGCACATTTCGTCTGTCTGCCCACCAGCAAATAAATCATCACTCCTGATCCAGACTGACTGCCAGGTTGGCGGGGTCGCACGAGCAATGCCTTGCCCCCTTTTGTGCACACACTTGTTTGGTTACATTAATCACACAAAAGTGATCACCAGGCCATTTCTTCTGCCAGGCAGAGGCAGAAGCCTTGCACCGTGGTTACAGACTGCAGAACACGCTAAGTGCTAAAGCCACAAGCTAAGATAAATATGTTGTGTAGATATTTCAAACATTTGCAATGGCTCAAAATCCAACTGCTCCCAGGATGAGTTTCTGTACGAGTTTCACTTGGTACAGACAAGTGCCTGTAAGGCATCTCCAAGGCTTTTATCCTCTGCATGCTCCTTCTCTCAGATGACTACCGTGGTAAATCATCACGAGACATCTACTGTAGAAATCTACTGCACAACAATTAGATGTGCTTGCCGGTGCCACTCACCCTCGGTATATTTAGCAGCATGAGCACCAGGTGGGTTGGTGAGGGCTGACCCTCTGCGAATGGATGAGCTCACCCCACCGCTGCTCAGCGGTGCAGGAGGGAGGAGGAGGCTCCAGCAGAGGCCAAGGCAAGCAAAGGATAGATGTCATCTTTCAGTCACTCTGCTGTCTTTCTTACAGTTTGGTGAAGGTTAGAAGGGGAAGGTTGGGGGACCATTTCTCCACAGCATCAGTAGCACAATCCAAGTGGTACCCACTCACTGGGAGCCCGTGTGGACAGGCAGCAGCCGGGTATCTTCAAACATGAGACAGGGCACGCTCCAGCAGCGGCACCCCAAGGGAGGATGCAGTGGGGCGCGATGCTAGGGGTGGGAATTGAAGCCCTGGAGAAGGGTGAAACGTGCGCGAGGCATCGCGGACACAACACAAGCCGTCGAGTGCCATCTGCTGCTATCTGAAGATCATGTTAGCTCTGCGAAGGGCACGACACTTAGGGGTCTGCCTAATATGGAAGGAAAAGCAGGAATGAGCTCAGTGGTGCTGCATCTGCTCTCCGAGGCTAAGGACAAGCAAGGAACGGGTCTGGAAATTGTATAGATCCGCTGGCTGGCTCAGCGCAGCCCCGATGCAGAGCACAGCCATGCCCCTGTGCTAGGGAGGAAAGTCTTTCCCAGTGATGTTTTTCTTGCCACAAAACGTTAATAACGTGGTGTGAGGTCCTTGCAGACAGGCGATTGCTCTTCCAGCTGCAGAGCTCTCTGCGGTGACGTTCTGCCCTGCTGCGTGGATTGCTGGGAGGGCAGAGCAAGGCTGGCAAGCTGCTGGCGGGGGCTCTGGAGCAGCTGCAGCTCCTGAGCTGCAGCACAGCATGGGAAGCAGTTGGGTTGTCACATTTTGGCCCCAGCAGGTCAAAGCCAGCACCCAAGTGGAGCGATCTGGAATCTGGGCAGCATTTGTTGCTTCCACAACCTGTCCTTGTCCTCTCCAGAGATGGACAGCGCTGCCACATGGGGATGAGACACGTGGGCCACCAAAGGAATGATGATGAGAAGAAAGTGCAAGCATGACAAGTGGTCATCTGCCCTCTTCTCCCATGGCAGCCCAAATCATGTCCTCATCATGGCAGGGCTTTGCAAGAAGGCAGAGGGTACACCCTGTGACAGCACAGCAGCCAAGGTCTCCTTACCCATGCCTCACTTAAGGAAATGCAACCTCCTCCCTCCGTTTTCTCGTTGACCTCTCCCTAAACACGAAGTGAGGTTCAGCTCTGGAGCCCCTGTCCTGCCTTGGTGCATGGAGCGAGCTGCATATACAGGGCTGAGGCTGCCAAATTATTCTGCTCTCCGATAATGCAAGACCTGCAATTTTCAAACAAGTGCTCCAGTGATTATTGCATTGCAGCACTGTGTGAGTTTGGCCCCTTCTGTCATTTCCTTAAGAAAGGCTGACTTGGTTAAGAGGGCAGATTCATTTGTCAGTGCTGTAACAGCTGCAGTGAAACCCGGTTCTCTTGCCTGTCCTGCAGCTGACCGATTTGTTCACAGGCCTACCCTATCCCCAGCCCCGATACCATAACCCCTTCCATGCAGTGCTCAATGCTGAAAATGGAGATGTCTTCACAATTAGGCACATCACGGAAATTAGGAAGCAGTTTCTGGATGGAAATGCTTTGTTTCCTGACAGCAGACTCCCTTGTACTTTGCAAAACCCTTTCTTCCCCATTGAGAGGTGTAACAAGCAATCAAATTGCTGGTTTTCACCTGAGCTGGTCTTTGGGTGTTGTGAGCTCCTTCAGAGCCTCATTCCAGTTGGCAGCAGTAGCAGCAGGACAGGTCCATGCTGAATTGTCCCTGAGCCTCCCAGCAGTCTGCCACCCAGGCAGGCAGACCTGAATGTGCCTCCTGCCAGGCCCTGGAGCACCACGGAGGACATGTGGTGGCCGTGGAAGAGGAGGTGGGACAGTGCCCATCCAAAGGAGTTTGTGAGGGAGAAGTAGCCCCATGTGTGGCTCGGGTGTGCAACAGGAGTGGGTCACGCTTGCCTCCAGGACCTCACGGGGACGCAAAGGCTGGGGGTGAGCTCCCACCCCACGGCTGGAGGAGGTGCACGGGGGCTGTGGGCCTGGGCAGGGGTGGAAACTGAGCACCTGCTGCCTGTGCCAGCAACACCTGCTCGCTCGTGAGTCAGCTCCAGAGCAGGAGCCTCTTAAGAGAACGTAAGAAGCAAAGCAGATATTTAAGTAATTAGTCACAGGCATAATGGCTTAATCAAGAGCCCACTGGAGGCAGTTGGGCTCTGCTTTACCAGAAGCTGCTCTGGCCACCTGTGCTGAGACACAGCGGGTGAAGTGCCCTGCCCAGGAGTGCTGCAGGCCCTTGGCGTCCCCGCACCTCTCCTCACCTCGTCCCTCCTGCCACCTACCTGCTTGTGTGGCATCACTGTAAGCCAGCCAAGGAGGCTCAAAACAACACAGGGAGGGAGACAAGAAAAAGTGCTCTTTCTCCACAGCTGAGCCTGATCTCCAACATTTGACCTCACCAGGCCCTGATGGCCATGCTGGTGGAGCAGGGCAGGAGTGAGTCGCTGGCAGGGAGGGGTGGGAAGGGTTGGTTTGGGTGAAACTCAGCGTGGATGGAGCTAAGGAGCCTGGAGATGGGTGGTTGGCCTGGGATGATAATTCAAGCAGGGTGTCACACCACCCCCTACTGCTTTGGCACCCAGGACATCATCCTGAGCCACAGAGATGTCACCTTCAGGCTTCTCAAGTTTCCAGAAGAGACGACTGGCTGGTGGCCTCTCCTTCCTCGTACTGCCTGGTGCTCCTTGAGCAGCTGCTGTTTAACCTAATGCACTGTGGAGACACAGCAGGTCATATCTTTATAATGAGGACCTGAGTATTCCTATAATGCAAACCAAGGTGAGATGCTGAAAGGTGTTTGCATGTTGATGCTGTTCGCGTTTGCTTAGGTCTCCAGTGCAAAATGGATGTTGGAGGTAAACCCAGTGCCTCCCTCAAATGCAGAAATGAAGATCGTTGCATGAACAAAGAGAATTCAAAGGGAATGATATGAACATAAAAATTCAGAGGCTGAAACTACCTTGTATTAATAGCTGTCTATTTAATTTCAAGTACTGACTGGAATATATCCTATTAATAGATAGGAACAGAGAGCACACTACCATTAGTAAATTTGGTTGAAACATTTCTGCTTAGACGTTTTTGCTAGCAGAAACAGTAATTTTCACATATAAAAGCCTTTCTATATTCTGTAAAAGAAATTGAGGTTTTCCTGAGGAATGCCAAAATGCTTCAATGGAACTAAAGCTGCATTTTAACAAAAAAAAAAAAAATCTCAGCAGGAAAAGGAGAGGAAGAGATAAGGAAAGGATTTTCCTGGTCCATTCTAGCCATTTGTTGTCTGATATCTTGATTTCGTAACCTCTAATAAAAAGTTAAGCTTCAGGATAGCAAATCATCCCTACACTATGAAGTTATTTTTTCTGTCCCTACAGAATGCCTCTATAAACATTTTGACACAACACAAGAAGTTCTGATAAGAGATATTGCCAATAAATTCCCAGCTGCATTAAAATATAAACATAAACGACGAGCAAAAAAAAAACACCAACCAAACAAAGTAACAATTTATGTTAAGAGCATTCAGGATGGAAAAAGCACTTTCTATAAACAAAGGAAGACGTTTGAGTTAGATCTTTTTTTTCTTCTTCTTCTTTTTTCTTTTTCTCTTAGCCCACCTACTTCAATTTGACTCGGGAGCTCAAGGCAGAATCTGTTTTTTTCAGTGTATATCTGCCATTTGCTTATCAGGTCTATGAAAATGCACTATCGAACTTACATTTTTACTTCTTGCCTGTTACCTGGAGGCAAACCCTTTGCACAAAGAAGTGAGACTATGTGGCTTCATTTTTCTTACAGTAAAACAAATGAGAGCAAGGAGGGAATAAAAGCCACCAGCAAAAACCCACTCCTTCTGTTTAAAACTATAGATGTAAGCAAAGAGCCCAGGGAGCAGCCCATATTAGGCAAAGTGCACTCTTTTCTTGTAAAAAGTTTGAAGAATTGAAGGTCTGCTGTCCCCACTCACAATCGTCAGCGCACTTGTGTATTGCAAATGAAAACAACAGATGATGCAAGGACACTGGAGCAAAAGGAGGGGCTTTGGGCTCCTCGCTGTACCGAGAGGTGGATGGGGTATGCACCCAAGGCACAGCACTACCTGTGATTACAAAACCAAAGCTCGTTTTAGCCCCAAGAGCCTTGCTGTGCGTGACAGTGCCAGGTAACCTAGCGAGGACATCATGAGGAATCCAACCTGGTCGAAGCGCAACGTGACGCTGTACCTGGGTCAGGATCCCAGGTACGAGTCCTGCCAGCTCTGCAGCTGGAAATATGCTTGCTGGTATCTGGTCTCTCTCAAGCTTCAGGGATCAGATTGGTTTATGAACCTGCTTATATTAAGAGCAAACAATTTATCACTGCAGATTTTCCGTGGAATCGCCTCGCTGTTGTTCCTCTGGTCTTGCAGCTACCTGCCTCCGAGGGCTCGAGCCTCACCCGCTGCTTTTGGGAGCCCTGTGTCCCCTGGTGACTCGGCGGGCACCTCTCCCTCCTCCTGCCTCCGTGACACACTTCGAACCTGGTGTTCTGAACCTTTCCTCTTACTTTTCCCATAATTCTTCCTGCAAGGTGGCATTGATCACAAACATTGTGTAAATAGTGCTGGTGCATAACAGGAGCAGTTGTACACTCTCTATCATGCACAGGCAGTTTTTTTCCTTACGTGCTATGGCTTTTGGCCTGGTTACACCACAATCAATAAGGTGTATTTTTTTCCAGATAGACTCCACATACCATACAGTATGTTTAAAATTGCTGCATCAACAAATCAAAGTAAACAACCTCCTCTCTTCTGTGAGATGATGAAAAACATAAATTATGTAGTCTTTAAACAAATGGTAAAGAGTTTCCTTATTAGGCTTCAGGGTCCTGTGTGTGTATATGCCCCTTGTAAAATCCTTGTCATTCCTGGGTCTGTAGGTCTGTATAATGTTCCTCACAGATTCAATTGAGTGGTCAGCATACCATGCCTGGGCTGGGGGATTTGACATAGACACACACATACACACATGTAGATAGATAGATATAGTTAGACACTGCAGGGAAAAAGTTATAGTCTCTGCCTATTCTTTTGCAGAAATTTTGTTGATGGTGAAAGCATACCTTGCTTTTGGTGGATTACCTGCTCCACTTTCCTTCCCTAACATTTTCTCCATCTCTTGGCTTGCACAGAAATGTCTCCCACGTTCAACCTCTTGCTTTACTTGTTAGGAAAGACCAAGTGGAGCACCAGCTTCCCAGCTGGGGCCATGACCTCGTCCTTCCCAGCCATGGGTGCTCCAGCCCACCTTCATGTCCATCAGACCAAGGACCCAGATGCATCCTCACCCACTGCCTTCCCCTTCCCACCACCTTCTCCTAGGGCAGAGCCTCCGAATAACCTGAAAAACAGAGAAAAGCTTGTTTGAGAACTAAAAGAAGATGCTGAGAACACTGAAGCCTTGCTCAGCCTCTCCGTGGTAAGCTGGGCTGTAGCAAACTTCTGGCTGGGCTTTGCGGGGGCCATAGGTGGGAAGATCCTTGAATCTCCGTGCTCACTGCCCCAGGCTGGCAGTACTGCCCAAGGGGAAGGGGATGGGGACAGGTCACCACAGCCCTTCAAGGAATGTCCTGTTTGAAGCAGGACATCACTGTGACCGTCCGATATCCAAGAGCACCTGTGAGCGTCTGAGTTACAGTGCCGGCCATTCCCTACAAAAATAATTTTGCTTAAACAAATAGAATGTAGTTCATTGTACTCATTATAGGAAATATCTCGAATAAGGCAAATACTGAGGTTATCAGAGCAGATATGTCTTATCTAAGGCAAAGGGCAATTTTTAGGGGGGTCATCACTGTTGACTGATTAAACACGATCCCGATGGGATGTCTGGCACGTACTTATCCATGGAAATGCCTTGCTTTTTCTGGGTAGCCTTTGAGAGCAAAACCTCGTGGCTGGTCTCTTGCCCAGCTTCTATTTCCCATGCAATTACCTGTTATCTCAAAGCAAATGTAAAACAAAGGAGGAGAACCAACAAGAACTTTGTAGAACGGTGTGCTGAACTACAGCTAGGCCTCCAAGGACCACAGCAACACAAATAAGAAGTGTGTGTAGCTAAACTTACTCGATATCTCACCGTCCTGGCAATCCTCCATCTCCCTTCTACACCAGCTTTTCACTCCGCCATGTTGCTGTGTCTAACGGGAAGTGTGACTCGGATTAAAGCTAGGAAATCTTTCAGGCTACCTTTCCTGAGTCAATGAACAAACATCCCAGGACCAGGCCATGAATCTGCAGCCTCTGAGGATGAGCTCTTTCTTACCTCTCATAGGCTGGTAAGGAATTGTTCATATCTTTGAAACTGTGAATAGGACCTTTTAATGTGTTGAGCTATGACGGAGGAACACTGAAGTCAGAAAACCAAATCCTACATAGGTAAGAAAGCAGGATTAAGGATGTCTTCAGTTACATCATCACCTCAATTTTCTTGCCCCGTTTCTAACAGTTGCTCTTTGTAGTAGGTGAGCTGTATGCTGACATTGAGGAGTCCGACAGCATGACTCTCTGAGAGACCTGGAGGCACTACCTCTTTTTGAAGGTTGCAAAAAGAAGAATTCTTTTGCCATTCTCTTTGCTATTGCCACTGGGAAGTGTTTGCCCAGCCCTGGGCTGTGGAAGCAGAAGGGCCATGGACAGCAGGTCATTCACCATGGCACAGGGATATGTACTGTGTGAGGGACATCCCAGTGGACTGCCCTACCAAACAAAGCCTTGGATGGATAGCATGGGGTCTTGACTGAAACCAGTCTCCAAGTTTAGTTAAGGAGACTGTTTTTGATTAAATGGGCTTTTTTTAAGGTGATGTGCAATTTGCAGGTTATTTTTGGCTTTGATGTCTTAGCACATATTACAGTTGGATTCGTTAAATCACCACTTTTTAAAACCCCTGAGGTAAGACTATCCACAGTTTCTTCTCTGCTTTCAGCACTATCAGTCTTTCATGGCGCCATATTATTTTTATCTAATTACTGCTAATTTTATTTGTCCTGCTTGGTGAGAATGCCTTGGAGTAATAGCACTCACATGCTCACCCTTGGCTCTGAAGCAAAAGGTTTATCATCTGGAAAATGGGTAAAGACTGACTTACTAGGGAAAAAAGCAGTTAATGCAAGGAAAGCTAGTAACAAATATTTAAAAATCTTAAATACCTACTATTTAGTTGAGATTTTCTGCCACAGGTACTTCAAGGCAATTTATCATAATGTTATGGATCTAACTTGTTTCATTTACCTCACCAAATAAAGAAATAAAATTTAAAAAAGAATAAATCCATTCTATTCAGAGGAACTAAACCATTTAAAAAGGGATTGGAGGTCACCAGTAGGCGTATGAAATCTAGGCAAATTTACATGATGTAGGAGTCCCCAGCTTTTCAGCCACAGTGTAGCTATTAAGTGAACGATCAGCGGTTCATTATATCAGTGTTGGCACGCAGTACAAGGTAGCAGATGACTGGGTAACACATTTCAAGCAATTGCTGTGAATCAGATTTAGCTCATGCTTTCATTGAGGGCTGCTCACCATTATCTCCTGCAGAGATCGTTTCACGCATCAGCCTCAGGGGAGCATGCGCTGAAATGGTCTCTCCCTACAGATCAATAGGTGTAGAGAGAGATGGAGGAGGAGGTCGATGGTCTGTATGCTGCAGAAGGACCAGCAGAGCTTCAAAGCCCTGTGGCAGCACCTCCTCCCGCTGCCGATCTCTGTGCTCCCACGACACTTCATGCTGTGGCAGGACCCATCAGTAAATAAATGCTGTTTATATCTCCGTTTCCTCTAAATGTCAGGAGGCTTTGGGGTCTATTTTACTTCTGTGCACAGTGTTCGTGAGGTGCATCTCACTCTTCCTGCTCTCGGCTTTGCCCGTGCATGCACTGATTGAGTGGATACTGCCTTATCTTTATCCCAGCTAAGCTTTGTTATCTGGACTGTGCTGTTTATTGCTTAATACATCCCCACATAGTCATCTGGTGGCTGATCGCAGCCTGTGAAAGGAAGGAACAAAATGGAAGGGTACTTCCAGTAGATAGACCTAGAGACTTATTACAATAACCAGCAATTCCTGCCAGCCCTATACAGCCAAGCCAATGAATAGGATTTCAAAACTACCCAAACCCAGAGATTTGTGGCTGATTTTTCTGTTGTTTCTGTCTCCCCTGTTATACTCAAAATAGCACTTCTCAGTGCACAGACGCCTAGCAGTACTGCCTTTCCACATGAGAAAACAAGACCCTGAGCACAAGTGAGCAGGTCCCCCGCTGAGAAAAGCGCTTGTGGCTCTGTGCATCCAAGCAGCTCCAGCACCAGGCAGAGCCAGGGCGAGGCAAAATGCGTGTTCATGGAGGAAAAGCAGCACCAGTGACACAGCAGTTTGCTGTGAAGGAGAGCCGCTAATGGCCTTCCTTATCTCCTGGCAGAAGCTGCTGGTGATCACCATCTCCATTTCCACCCATTCCCACCTCCCATTAGACCAATCTGCAGCAAAGTAGAAAAATAAAATATTTGCAGTCTGGTACATAAGGTCACCTTGGTGGCCTGGTGAAATAAAGCTGCGCACGGCGACTTATCAGGGGTTGAAAGGCAAAAGGAAGATTAGACAGCCGTTGATCAGATTTAGAGACATTCTGGTGCTTTCCAGATACCTGCACCACTCCTGCCACAGCATGCACCACCTGTGACTGGTGGTGGCTGGGTTGTCACAGTGCTCCCTCCACATCCACAAAGAACAGAAGGACTCGGAGGCAGCATTAATATCACTGCATCCAATATTCATGTCCCTGGCTCCAGGAGCAGGGCTACAATCCCTACAAATCAGGAGCCTGGCCCCTCCAGATTGCTTTCTGACCTGCCCCGGTTTGCAGACCCTGCCATCCTACAGGTGTCCTGGGGGGAAACTGAGGCCTGCTGGCACCTGGATTGCATTTCTCACAGTACAGATGGACCTGCATGCTGTTTGGTGGTGCAGCTAGTTGTGTCAACCCAATGGATGGATGGGGTGGTGAAGGAGCATCAGGGAAGCCTCTGAGGATGTAAGGACACTATGGTGACACTGCTGTCACTCCCACTGCACTGGATGAGCTCCAGCTGTGGACACGGCCATGTCCCATAAGTTCTTTGTCCCCCAAAACCCAGGTGCAAAAGGTGGCAGCAGCACTGCCTCTTGCAGTTCTCTTGTCAGGCCTGGCCCGGTCCCTCCGCAGGGCCGCACACCCTCAGACACTCTCTCAGGGCAGCAGTGTTTGGATGTACGAGCTCGATTTGGTCTGTAATTTGCAAACCTGGACCTCAGCAGGACTCAAAAGTCACAAAACAAAGATGTGATTTAAATAGGGCATGTCTTAAATGTTCGTTCGGGAGAGAGTTTAGCTCTTAATCATTCCTTCTTGAGCAAGGAGGGAAGGATCTGCCCTCTCTGTTTTCCTCCGATTGTATAGCACCCTCTGAAAGATCATTAGACCTTTCATGATGTTTAGATATAACGGTGACAGGCACATCACAAAGTCCTTAGAAAAATAAATTTGCTTTGACTGTTGTAAGTTAATTGGGGAGCTGATTTATTTTCTTTGCAGCCCGAAGCCCCACCTCTCCGACGTCCGGGTTGGCTTGAATAGGACGCAGAGGCCCAGCGTTCAACCTGGGCTTTGAACAGGATCCCACAAAGCATTTGCTTCGTTCAGACCCCGAGTGCGATGGCGAGCTACCAACAAGTGAGTCAGTGAGGCTCTGTGAATCTGTTTATCAGACAGCAACAATCATTTGTGGAAATGTCTTTTGTAGCAACAGAAGAGTCTATTTGATGGTAGCACTGACTAATGTAAATGAGGATTAATTAATGTTTTCCTGCAGTGATTTTGGCACTCGTAGTGCCTTATTCATGTAATTTAATTTCTATTGACAGCCTGCTAATGGAAATGGATAGCAATGGGTGTCTCTCCCATCAGGCACGCTCTGCCACAAAAATAATTCTCCGAACTGGCAGTTGGTCTCGTTCCTTGCTGGAAACGTGAGGCAGCGAAAGGGGGCTAGTCAGAAACGGGAAACAAAGGGATTATTGTCTGACTCCTAGCAATCGGCGCCCAGGTATTCAAACCGGGGTAAATTTGGGGGTTCAGGTCTGGGGGAGGCTCAGCTGTGCCTGAAATTCGGCTCAGATTCAGCCCCAAATGTTGGGCGCATGGCCTCGCAGCGGGCAGGAGCTCTTTTAGAGTAGGGTGGGAGATGTCAGGGAGGGCTGGGCAGGGGCAGGAAGGAGGGGAATGGCAGGGCCTGCGCACACCAGCTGGGCCCTTCCCTCCCTGCGGGTAAATCCTGCACCTACAGAGGCACAGAAGTCCCCGTGAGCAGCTCCCTGGTGTTCCTCCAAAGCGGCGACCAGAAATAATTGCTGGTGTCCAGGGAGGGTGTGAGGTCAGTGATAGACTCAGGTTGGGGCCTCCACATGAACTGAGAAAAATGGGCCAGTTTTCTTGTTGTTCTGCAGTCAAGTCCATGCTTTCTGTGTCTGCTCTACTTAGGAATCACAGGCAAAGGAAAGTAAAAATAAATAACCCAGTGAGAAAACACATTTCTAATTACCTAGCTAATTCATCAAAATTCGCATACAAATATGTATTTTTCCTGTCACATGTAGTTGATTCTGCACAGTGCTTACTTACTCAGCAAAGATAGGCTTTCTAAGCATCCTTTTGTCCATGGGAGCTCGTGTTGACTTTCCAAGGGACCTGATTTTATCCTGGACATAGTAAGTCCCATACAAGGCTGACCAAAAGGTCCTTCAAGTATGTGTGGAATTGCTTCTCCACCAGGAGGCTGAGGGGCACAAAAAATGCCATTGCCACTCTCCTTGTGGACTCGAATGGCAAGAAACCATCTTTTAACATCTCCAAATCTTCTAGCATCACCAAATGTCTGACACTGCAGAAGTTTTAGCTTTGAAGATCTTTCATATGGTCACTCTGAAGTAGTCGAGGCTGCATTTTGGGTCATACTCCTGATCATATAACAGTCAGCAAAAAATACCTCAAAAGGTGGAATGTGCCTGGTCATAACAATTGGGAAGGGTGGAGTGAGAAGAACTAACATGCCACAACCCAGCTGGAAACAAAGCACAGCAGCACCTCTCTGAGAGGCACAAGCAGCACAAAGCAAGAGCCCCATGGCCCATGGCTGCCCCAGATAACTCTGCTTGTCCCCACATGTCACGGCCTGCAGCTCTCCCTCTAATCTGATCACCTTTACATGTTCACCATGAGCATTTGCTTAATCCTCATTCCTTCATGATACTCCATCCTTGTCCTTTCAAAGGGAAAGCAATCAGCTCTCCCCTCCAGGTATGCTGATACCCCCACTCTGACCAAACTGGAGGCTTTGATTTGGAGCTGCTGTTGTGTTTTGTCCTGATTTCAGCAAGAGCGAGGCAAGTCCAGCACCTTGGAAAATGAAATCCTTGCCATCTGAAGTCAAGCACCCAGAACTGGAGAATACCAATGTTGTGAGGAGCTGTGGTATCTGAGCAGACCAAAATGCTGCCCCACACATCCAGGTGTGGGTCTGGGTGAGACCAGCTGTGCCTCATGCCTGGTGAGGTGGCAACAAAGCTGTGGTGGCCCTCCCCAGCCCTCCCAAGATCCTGACAGCTGAAACCATTGCTCTGCTGCCTTCTGGGGCATCTCCTCACTGCTGAGTAGAGAGGACCACAGCTATGGGGACCAGACCCTCTGGTTGCCACACAGGTACATCAAGCCAAATCGGTGGAAATCCCCCGGGAGCGTACCTGTGCTTGGCTGGGCTACAAAGACATTCTCCATCCCTCCTCCCATTGATGCTGAATCAAAAAGAATGGAGGCTCTCATTTGCCAGGAGAGAAGGAACAGAAACATCTCCTCCTGCTCAGGGCACTCCCAAGGAGAGCGCTCTGCATTTAAAATTAAACAGATGCAGAAAGTGCTGGGGCAGCAGGGGACAAGAGCACAGGCTCTTTGTAATGGCAAGGACAGGTTTGTATGGAGAAGTAATGCCTCTCATCAGACAAGCTTGCATGGCTGAAGAAAACAGGCAGGTTTCCAGGCATAAAAGAGCAGTAGTTCCAGTCTAAGGGTATTTGAGCACAATTCCTTGGGTTTAATTTTGTTAATTACTTCAACAAGGTAAGTGAAAAGAAGGGTTAGCACCTGCACAAAAGAGAGAATAATGAGCAAGTGATAAGGTTGGGAAGAAAAAAAAAAAAAAAAAAAAAAAAAAAGAATAATTACTGCCTAAGGAAGGGAGAGAGGGTAGCTCAAGGTAAAATGTTAATAAAAGCCTGTTGAGTCCTTGGCTTTTTGCAATCAGCAGTGCTAAGAACTCCAGTTTCCAGGCTCATGTTCATCACGGAGGCATTTCTGTCCTTCACCCTGCCTTCCTACATGCACCTGCCTGCACGAAATCCTAGGCATCCCCGCAGTGCTGGCAAACAAAGCCCTGGCCCCTTTCAGTGGGATGCCAGGCATGGGCTGTGCATTGTGGCTTCTTGCTCCTTTTTCAGGCTGCTGTTTGGATTGGGCTGCTCATTGCTGATAACCCTAAGCCTTACTGGGGCTCTGGCAGCAGGCAGGCCAGGCAGCTCACAGTGCTAAAGCAAGCCAAAATCCCCACTGGGACTGCGGGCTTGCAGGGGATGTGCAGGAGCAGGCAGTGTGTTTGGGTGCTGGACAGAAAGTGCAGCTGCATGTTTCAGGGTGCTCAATTCTCCTGGTTTGTGGTGTGCTCTGGCCATGTGCCCCTTTTCTGTGGCTATGCTAGGGCCTCAATAAGTTCATATGGTGCAGAAGGGGTCTTTGCATCGCAAACCTGACCTTGCGTGCTTCCTGCTCTGTCCCATCTTTGTCACCTGTGCCCCTTGCAGAACAGCTGCACAGAGAGCAGGAGCTGGGACAGCTTCTCAGCCGAGAGGAGGAGCTTCGTGGCAATCACTTCTTCACTGTTACAGGACTCTGCATGTTGGGCATTGACAGATATCATAAAAACCACTTCCATATGTTTGGTCCCTGGGAGGTTGGAAGCTTCTACATGCATGCCTGCTTGTTTCCTACTAGGGTAACAATATTTTATTCTCTTTTCCCCATGCATTTGCTGCTTGCTAAGCCCATGAACTGACCTCTGGGAACATGGTCATTTAGATTGTGTGTTGAGATGTGACCTGCACGATCCCTCAAGACCGCCTAGCAGGTAGTGTGCTTGCTGATCTTCCATTAATAACAGCGTGTCACCCTACATCTTCTTCTCCTTCTACTCCTACCCCACAGAGACTTCCCGTATCTGTTTCACTTACGGAATGCAATAATTGCATGTTTTGCATGGGAAGACACCAGCGGCAGCCCGGCATTGTTCAGCTCGCAGGTTTTATTCCGCTCGCTCAGCCCGAGAGGTAAACAAACAGCCTATTTAATAAGCCCCAAATTCTGTCAACGCGGGCAGTTGCTATGGTGAGAATTCCCGTGCGGCGCTGCAAAGCTCGGTCACTGCACGCCGGCGAGCGCGGGTGTTTCGGCTCACGAGCCCGTGTTTACCCAGGTAGGTCTGAAACGCATCGGAGGGCACGGGCGGAGGCTGCCGAGAGCCTGCTAAGGAAACCACCAGAAACAAACACTTGCAAACAGGAGGAATTTGGGATTTAGCAAGCCAGCTCCGGTGGGCAGCAGCGGACTGGGTGCTGGCTGAGTGCTGCTCGCTTTTCTGCTGCATTGGTATTTTCAGGGTGACCCAAAGGATCCAGAGCACAATCCCACAGCACAGCAGGCAGCGAAGGCACTGAGGAGCAGCTGCAGATGGGGACCTATCTGCTCTTTCGGCCCTCGGGGAAGGCTGTGCAGAAGAGATGAGGAGGCTGATAGCGCATCGCTTGATCTGCCTGCTGCATCCTCGCTGCGCGAGGAGGGCTGCAGGCTCCAGGGCTGTCAAACCGTCAACTTGCACTCGGTTTGACAACAAACTCACTTCACATATATGGTTACATTTAAAGAAAATAAGAGGAGGGAAAAAAGAAAGCTGTTGGAGCAAGTAAAGTCCACAGATGCTTCCTAGAAGTAGAATGTTATTTTGCGATCTGGCACCCACATTTTAGCAGCCTATAAAAGGTAAAGTTGGTACTACAGCCAGCCATTTGTACTGTACAAATAAGAGCTGTGAATATATTCTGGAAGTAATGTCAAAGAGGACCAGATGGGAAATGAGCAGCATTCATTCTCATTTAACAAAGACAGCTAACCCAGAGAGTGCATTAACATGTAGCATTTTTCGTCTGCCTCCATTCAGAACAGATTCTCGGTATCATTTCCAAGCAAAGGAAATTGAAGGAATACTTGCTCCTTTGTGAATTACTGCTCTTTCATAATTGGAAAACTTTGGCATTGGAAGCTAGGTGTAATATGCTTTGCCTGGAAATAAATGCAAGTACACAATACACCCACGGAGCCCTGCAGGTGGGCGCACAGCCAGCTCCGTGGGTCTTGGTCCATGTAGGATGGATCCAGGGTTTGGGGGGCCCCAGGCACGCTGCTTGCCTGCAGAGGGAGGTTGTGTATGGGCAGCAGTGAGGGGGCTGCGTGTGCCAGGGTATTTCTGTACTCAAAAGCAAGAGCGGGTCCATTCTCCTGCACCCACAGACACGTAGGTAAGGCTTGTGTGCAACCTACACCTTGAACACACTCTTTGAGGACTAAAAGTGAAGTGTATTTGGAGGCTACCAAATCTGAGGTGTGCATTTTTTGAATTCATACTCATTTTTTGGCTCCTTATAGGCTGCATCAAGAGGGATGAGCCTGTCTGAGGCTCAAGTGTACAGGAATCTGTGGGATTTCTTCATGTGTTTAGTAGAACCTAGATCCCATTTTTAAACAAAGCACCATTTCCATCCCCTCTCTTCTTTTTTCTTTTTCCCTTAAATGTTTAGAAGGGATTAACTACAGAAAACAAGCCACATCCTGAGCTTTTTTTTTTTTTTTTTTTTTTTCCCAACTTGAATTCACTCTTTTTATTCAGAATCATTCATTATTTGAACCTTTTTCAACTTCCAGGCTCCTTCATATAACTTTTTAAGTCCAGAACTGCAGAAGTTCGACTGAATTCCCCATTCCACCCCAATACGAAGCCAAATTTCTATAATATTCAGTTCAGCAGATCTCTGCATTTAAAACAAATCCCTTATTTGGGCTAACAGTGCAGCTTCAACACCCTGTTAACAAACAGGCATCTGCACCATGCCAGAGCACTCTTTGTCCAGGGGAAAGGCACAGACAAACCCATACCCGTTTCTGATGCTTCTTCTCTGCTGCTCAGCAGCATATCCTCCTCTCTAATATGTGGCCAAATCCTGCCCAGTGTTGCCCTTCCTGCACAAACCCGGGGAGCCTTGATCCAGACCAAACAGCAAACTGAGCGAGAGCCAGAAAACCAGCTGGGGTCAGACTGGATCACCGTCAGGTTTCTGCCTGACCTTGAAAATCTGATCAAAATGCACAGCTCTAGCTGAGAGTTGACACTGTACACAAAATGCTTTCTGAATGCCCAAAGCGTCTGGTTTAATGGATCCCTTCATTTCCCCAGCCTTTGCTGTGCAGAATCACATTTGGAGCAGCTACGTGTAACTCCTGGCCAGTGGTCTGCGTCTGCAGGGCGCAAATCCCCTTTATGTCTCCCTCAGTATCCATACAATGCGTCCAGCTGGTATGTGAAGAAGCCACTTTCAGCAGCAGAATAGGATCTCCAGCTTTCCAGGCGAGCGCTCTGCCCTTGATCCTGGCGAGCAGCTGTGCAAGCTGGGCTCTGCGGGGGACCCCGTCGCGCTGGGGCAGATGAAATCCAGCAGCAGCCCCCTGCTGATGTCTGCAGCCAGTGCTGGATCTGTCCCGGCAGGCTTACCCAAATCCCTGCTCCTCCCAGGTCTGGGATTCGGCACTGTAGGTCTCTGAACCTCTTCCTGTGGGGTCACTGCACTAATGTCTATTTGAGTCCCTGCACCGCTTCCTATGGGGTCACTGCACTAACACCTTTTTGCTGCATAACTCACGGTGATTAGGACACAGGGGAGCCTGCTGAAAACGCTGGTAGCCTCTTTCAGTGCCTGTTTCATGCACCAAGCAGCTCGGTGCAAAGCTAGCTACCAGCAAGTGAAGCAAGGTGCATGCTTTGAGGCTTGCTCGGTGGTGGAAAAATCTGAACCTGCAATTACCTGCAGTATGGTGCACCAAATCCTCTACACCCCTCGATGGTTGTTTCATGCATTCAGCCCCTGCAAAGCTAAGGTGCAGGTTGTGTCCTATTCATTAGGACTGGAGTAATGACTTACAATGGCTCCTGAAATAGCTACCCTTGCTGGCTAGGGCAAAGAAAGCAGCATGAATCTTTATAGGAAAGAAAAACTAATGATTTCTCTCGCTTCTCCCTTCCTCTAAAATCCTCCCTCACCCCTCCTCTCCCGGAACAAACACACTTTTTAAAAGGCTTTTAAATAATCTCTTGTTCCTTAACAAAATTACAGAAGCAGTTTCCTCCTTTAATAGCACTCTTCTTCTTGGTAATCTTGTTTTATCTACAGTTTTTGATGGGAGAGCACTGGCAGATGAATCATCTGTCGCCCCTCTTGGTTATTTTGCCTGGCTCCAGAAAGAAAGACTTCTGTTTTGGAGTACAGTCCCTTGTTCAAAGAGGAAGCTCTCATTTATGCCTGCTTTTAACTAGGAGTGATAAAAATTTTATTTGAATGGTTAATCAGGGCATAAACATGAATTGTGAATGTGACTGTGATCCAGCACAATGGATAGCATGGTCCTGGCTCTGAGTCACTTCTCTCAAATGAATTGAGCTGTCTTCTGCAAGCGAGAGGTCTGTTCCTGTGCATCACCTCCTTATAGAAAGCACTGGAAGGCACCAGTTGAAAGGAAGGCCAAAGACTGGCTGAGATCCAGGTGACAGGGGGCAGAAGTATTTTGGTTCAAGAGCTCTGCAGTGAATGAGCACTTCTCCGACAACCTCAGCTACACAAAATTCCAAAGAAAAAGTTTTTTTTTAGAAAGAGATCCAGATTTATTTATCAAAGTGTAAGAGGCTGGAGGTATCGGTGAAGCAGAAGAAAGATTGCATAAACACGCACATCAGATCAAATTATGCAAACAGAAATTCAAATAAATGCATTTTAGTAACATCTATAAAACATCTATAGTAGCGTCGTGGCTACTGGTCTTTTAAAATTATTATTTAATTTTAATCACTGTCACTGTGTAAGGATATTACTGGGCCTTTGTGCTGAAAGAGCTTCTTTTGTGCACCTCGACTGGCATGGTGCTTGCCCTTGGACATCACCAGTGTACCACACACAAATCTGTATGTCCCCGAGGACTCCTTTACTTTCAAGCACATTGCTTTACAGTGTTTCCTGAGAGGGCAGAGGAGCACAAAGATCAATCCCTCTTCCCCCAGCGCTGGGATGTCTTTCAGATAAGAAACACCAGACGACGTTGGGTGAGGATGTTACAGTGTAGGACCCTGTAGGTGAGGAACACGTGAACACTACTCCATTAACAGAGTAGTAGTGGTAGGATGCTTTCAGCTGAACAAGATGGGATGGTAGCTTTGTACACCTTTTGTCACGTTGGGATGCTTTGTCACGTTTTTATCTCTGCCATCTACCATACTCTCCACCTTACACACATTTAACTTTAACAAGCTGTAAGCTGGTCAAGGTCAACCATGTGGCTAATGCATTGAAAGGAGTGTTTATGTATGAAGAGAAATATATAATTCTATTTACGTATGCATGTTTGATGTACTGCAATTTTATTATTTTTTTGTAATCAGTTCATCAAATAGGTGCACAGCTACTCTCCTCCTGACTCATCAGATATGTTCCTTCTACAGGCATGGATATTTTATTGCATTTTCATGAGTTCTGCCACCTCCCCTTACCAGGACAACAGCATCTCCAGGTCAAGACTAGTGCCTGTTCTGCTGAGTGGTCCAGGTGCAGGAGGGGGATGTCAGGGCTCCATCCTCTGTCAACAGGCTATCCAAGATACTATTAATGTTAGTGTCTTAGTCTGAGCTCCCACTGGGTTTCGATTAGACAAACTTCTAACTGCATCTTGGATAATTTCCCTATGAATTTTCCTTGGGAGTTAGCAATGCATTGGCAGCTGGTTAGAACAGAGATACCCAGGATGGGTTTTCTTAGTCTTGGTCAGACCAGCTCATGTATGAAAGGAGGAAGGGAAAATTCCTTCCATGAATAAGGCACTGGCTATTTCAGTCATGAGTGGCATCGGTTACTTAGAACTCTTTTCTTAGAAATGAATGAATGGCTGTGCAGGTGGTGTCACCAGAAAGGTTCTGACTTGCTTGAACTTGGGTGGATATTCCAAGAAAAAGGACTGGTGATCAGAGCTAGCATTCAATGCACAAAGCATGAAGAGCATCTCTGTGCCCTGACCTGCTGAATTAATGCAGCTAGGATCTGCAAGGACTGGTTTCAAAAGCAAACAGGTAAATACAAGCATCAAGTACTTGGGCAGAGGCATATAAACTAGGGGAAATACCATTACTCATACGAAAATCATTGGAGGGATGCTGAAGAGGACAGGAGATCACCTGATGAAATAATGCACAAGAGGATAAGGAATAAATAAGAAGAGATTAAAATCTTGATACAAAATCAAAATGAGAATTGAATTTGACTCTAACCAAAGAGAATGAACTGCTTATAACATGCGAGAGGAATGCAGCTTGGGTGAGAATGACCATGAAACAACAGAGTTCACAAGTCGTCAGAAAGGAAGGAAGGAGAACAGCAAAATAAATACAATGGACTTCCAGAAAGCATATTTCAAAAACCTCATAGAACTGATAATCATGAGAAACATGTTTCAGAGTAAAGGGAGTTCAGGAAAGTTAGCAGCAGCTTAAAGAAACAATGGTGAGGACATCAATTCAAACAATCCCAGCAGAGGAGGGAAAGCAACTTCTGCAAGACGCTTAAATCATGACCACTTCATTGACCTCTAACACAAGAAATAGTGCGTTTAGAAAATGGAAACTAGATTCACAGATTCACTTGCATATGAATGTAAATGAATAGCCTGAAGATGCAGGGACTAAAAAAGAAAAGTCAAGATATAAACAGAGAATCAACGCAACAAGAAGTCAAGAAAATTTAAAGCACATTAGCAGTGACACGAAGGCCATGAGAACTACCCAAAAGGTAAGGAATTAATGGTGTGAAGACACTGGAAGTATTTACCTGCGTTACTTCAGCTTTTAGTAGAAAGACCACTCGCTCCCAAATGATTACCACAATTAGTGCTGAATGATGACAGAGTTCAGTCTAGAAAGACTAAGTGAAGAGCACCTATTTGGATTACGTATTATGATATGCTTAGACTGCTTGTTGAAGCAGTCTCAGTGGTCAGCAGCTCTGAGACCTCAGAGAACCAGTAAGGTGTCAGAAGACTGGAAAAGGGAGACATAAACCCTTTTCAGAAAGGAGAGGAGCTGAAGAATAATACTCAAGCCAACTTGGTTTGAAATCCCAGAGAAAGGTGGAACAAATAAATACTCTATAAACATCTGGAAAGCAACAAGGAGGTGAGTAACAGCTAACATGCTAACATGCATCTGGGTTAAATCACCCAGATGTTATTCTTCCTTTCACTGGGGCAGCAGGGTATGCAAGAACCAGTAGATGCAATAAACCCATTCTTTATTAGGCATTTTGATTCTCATAGGACATTCTCATAACTATAAGACACGCTCAAAAGCCCCAAGGGAAAACAAAACAAAACAAAACAAAACACAACTGCTCAGTGGATGGCAAACCAAACTGAAGTCAACAATATCATTGCAAAAACCAGACAGACAAAACCCCAAGCCCTGCCTCCTCAAAAAAAAAAGTACATTAAAGCAAACATCATGCACCTCACCCAGCACTGCTACAATCTCACTGGAACTCTGTGTCCAGTTCTGCACACTGGGCTTAAGAAAATTGAGGAACAATTGCAGAGAGACCACAGTAGGGCCACAAGAACGATCAGGAGCATATATTAAAAAAATATAATCTACCTTCATAAGACCAAAATATTATTTTTTCATTACAAAGAAGATGCAACAGACAGGGGCACAGTAGTGGTCTCCAAGTACATAAAGGGTAGTGGTAGATGGGAAGGGACTATGCTGTGCTCCACGTCCTTTGCAAATAGGTCAAGAAGTGGGATCAAAGAGCAGCAATTCAGCACCATACACTTTCTGCTGGTTAGCTACTAGAACAGGTTATCTCAGCTGACAATTTCTATCCGGGGATGTTTTAAGAAGAGGTCGGATACCCATCTGTTATGCAAGAAGCAGGCACTGTTTGTTCTGCCCTGTGGAATGGGATAAACTAGATAATCTCTGGATATCCCTTCTGACCTTATTTTCTGTGATTCATGTACCAGGAAAGTCACAGGTAGAGATTTCTTGCCTTTTTTTTTTTTTTTTTTTTTTTGAGGATGACTACAATGAACTTTAAGAGTGAAGGGTAGCCTGTGGGGAGTGGATACAGCACCGTTCAGTCACTTGAGAAGCCTTCTCAAAACTTAATGGTTTTCCTGAAAATCCACAAAGGTGGTAAGCCACTAGGAGAGCAAGAACTTCACTTCTAATGGGGTGCATTGAGCTTCAGAAGGCAGATCAGCCGAGGTGGCTTTTCTGTGTTGTTTTTTTTTTTCCCTCCCAATGACCTGTTAACACCCCCACAACCACACAAATCTTAAAGGGGGTAAAGCAGAGCTTTGGCACATGGAAGGAACTCAGAGAGACTCTTGTTTGCTATGTTTCCCTCATTTTATTAATATTGTCAGCCTTTCAAACCAAGTTCTACAAACCAAAACCAATTGGCTCCTCCAGCTAGATGCAGGACATGCTTCAGCTAGCAGAAGACCAGGCCCCAAAAGCAGAAAACAATCCAGGCAGCAAAGCTGAAGCATTAGGAAGCCACCTTCTTCCTGCTCTGGAGCCCCCAAAGAGCAGAGCCAGCTCAGAGCTGGGCAACCACTGACACAGGAGGAGGTAGCACCGAGATCTCTGCTCCTTTCCTGGTGCAAGTTCCATCAGGCATAGCTTGACTTTCCTAGCAGGAGGCCAGAAGGAAGACAGATGCAAGCAGCACCTTATACCTTCTCCACCTTGTCTTCTCTTGGACTGTACTAACAGCTCAATCCTCATGAAGGGAAACCGCCCCCAGGTCTCTGTTGGAAGACATCTTAAAACAACATCCTCGCAGTTCATCTGCTTGCTTCCATGAAGAGCACGCGTATGCATGTACACGCTTGTTAAACACATCACTTGAACCATCCAAATCCATCAGGACTCTAATCGGTCAAAGGAGAAGACACGTCTTTGCCCTGCCAAGTCCACAGCAAAGCTCAAAATACCTTACTCCAGCCAAGTTCTACAAAGAAGAGAGAAAGAAAAATCCTTCTCCTCTGGTTACCCTCTAGCTCTCTTCCAGAGGAGCCTTCTCCACTTGTGTTATTAGCCCCAGCCCACACCGGCATCTCATAGAGAAAGAAGGAAGAGAAATTAATTCTTCACAGCTGGTTCTGTCCTGCAATGCCTTGCTCTCAGGACAGGCAGCTGTAGCCTTTCTGGCCAGGAAGGGAGGATTAACTCCTACCCTGCCAAGTTTCAGATGGAGAACATCCAAAACGATCTTCTTGCCTTTAACTTTCCCAAGCGGACACATTCTGGCCTGGGTAAATGTGATATATATGTCTATATCCATATCCACATGTGTGCTGACAAACTACGTCCCCACACCTCTGAAAGTCTCTAAGGCAAGTGGAGAAACCCTGCCTCTTCCTAGCTGCCGTGATCCTCCAGGGATATTTTATGCAAATGATTTAATGAGCATACTTGCAAAGGATTTGCATAGAGGCACAAACTTAACGCAGGCGTGCAGGGAGAGCGCAAAAGCAAAAATGCTGGCCCAGAGGGCTGGGAACGAGGAGGTGCGGGATGCAGGAACTCCACCCTGCCCGGGACGGGCGGCGAGCGCGTCCCTCCCCTGCCAGAGGGACCGATGTTCTCCAGTCGTGTCCCCTGTGCAGGATGAGTAACAGCTGACAGCAGGCTCAAGCCCCGGTTAAAGTCAGGCACCGGTTTCCTCGGCCCTTTCTCCGCTCCTCCCCTGTGCACAGCCCCTAATTCCCACTGGGGACCATCGGCAGGGATTGCAGGAGAAAGGAGAAGGAGCGGCAGAAGGAGGAGGCGAGGGAAGAGCAGTGGGAAGATACGGATAGTTTTTGAGCTGGATCTCGGTAGCCCTTGTTTTGGTGGGGAGGGGGGGAAAGAAAGGAGCCTTGAAATGCGTTGACCTGCATGGAGCAGCGGGCAGGAGGCAGGCATCAGGGGATACCCCACTATGCTCAGAGCTCACCTCCTGATCTGGCAGCTGGCCTCGTCTACGAGCTCAAAGTTCTCATATTAAGAAATGTTTTTGCTGCGTTTCCTTAAAACCATCGCTATTTGTGCATAACTGTAATGAAAAAGCTTTGTATACCTGCTAAAGTACATGGTACTCAAGAAATAACGATAACCCCAGCAGAGAGCTAAGGAGTTCAGGCTGAAAATGGGGCTGCAGCAGCAAGGAGGATGAAATGAATGTTTCCCTAAGCAGAAAGAGTGCCTGGAAATCGCTGCACCCTCCTCTCTGCTCCTCTGAAGTCAGGTTCTTGCAAGAAAAAAAAATAAATAAAAAATGGCACCGCAGTTTTTGAGAACCATAGAATATTTACAAAGGCACAACCAAAGGACAAAAAGACCATGCAGTGTGCTCAAGGTAACAAAGAAATTCTGTGATACAGCAGGTAACCGAGCTTGGCTCCGTAGAGCCTGAGCATATGCTCTAACTCCTGGATCATCTTTCTTCTGTATTACATTTGCTTAGCTTGGTGATAAAAATATGTCTTCCTCCAGAGGCATATTGACCGCATAATGCTGAACGCAGATTATGAGGTTTTATGTTTGTTTATGATGATACATGCAAACAAAATACCTGTCTTGCAAAATATTTTGGCTGCCATCCATCGCAAAATAATCATTAGGCAGAAAGCGAGTCTAAGAAACTCCTTCCCTTCAGCCACCAGAAAAAGTAATTAAAACTAAATAGCATTTGCCTGTCCATTTGCAAGCCAGTAAACAGTGCAGCTGGGCATGGTAAGGGCCCAGCAGAGTTTCTGATTAGCAAAACGAAGCAACTTGAACATTTCCCATCACACCAGCACGCTGGCCCTCCCTCAGCTCCCCTTGCCCTCTTCCAAAGGTGGTTATCCCAGAGGTGATCTTAACCAAAAAAATGCTTGAACACAGTTGTGTTGGGAGGCACAGTTTCAAAGAGAGGACACACAAAATAATTAGAGGCAATGTTTGCCGCTCCACTTCAGAGAGCTCCTGTTTGAGTTTAGGAGGGATAAGAGGGAAAGTAGAGGATGCTTCCCGGAGAGCAAGCGAGGTGAGTAAGGACGGCCGGGGGGTAGGCTCAGGACAGGGGGGTGATAGGAAACTGCAGCAGCTTGTGGCGAGCGGAGACGTGGGTGGGAAAGGAGACGCAGGTCCGTAGGTGGGGAAGCAGGAAAGCAAGGGGAGCGGGGCGGACAAGAGGATTTCGGCGAGCGGCTAGCCAGCTGGCACACACATAGCAGCTGCTGCTGTGTCAGCCTAGGAGAGTAGCTGCAGCTGCACGCTGGCCATGAATAGCAGAGGAGCAGCGTGCCGGCTGGCTGCTGGAGGGACGGGGGGCAGCCGGGGCGCTGAAAAGGCAGGGGGAGGCTCCGTGAAAGGTTTTCCGCGCAGGGGAACATGACAGCCCTTTGATTTCTGAGCTGTTTGTTCGCCGATTGTCCGCCCCACTGGATGGTCGGTGCTAAGGAGTTGGAGCAGGGAGAGGGGGGGAGGGAGAGGAACAGAAGAAAAACCCCAGGTCCTAAACGGGGATCTGGGCTTTGATAGCGTATCCATAGCATGCAGTTGTCTGGATGTATAGCTTTCATAGTTGTCAGCAGGGATCAAAATCACAGGGTGCTTAAACTAAAGGAGAAATCTCTGCTCGCTTACTCTCCTGGCAGCTCGAGCCACCACTGGAGGAGGAGGAGGACATGATCCCACCACTTGGCCATCTGCTCTGCGTACTGCACATGTCACAGGGGGCTCTACAAGTGCTCCCGCACACCCTTTGGGTTTCTATATGAGCGTGGGCACACGCACCCCTCCACAGCTGTGGGCGCAGGCACCACATGTGCTCCTCCGTGCAGCCACAGGTGCTCCCACCCCATGCACTCCCCCACAGCTGTAGGCAATCCCACCCCGTCAGCTCCTCCACCACGGCACCCCTAACACCGAGCGCTCCTACACGTGGCTGTGGGCACGCAGCATCCCACGGGTGACCCCGCATCGCGCATCCCCCTACATCGTGCTCCCACCCCGATCACCCATTGCACACACCTCCTTGATACCCGTGTGTGCACACTCCCACAGGGCTGGGGGTGCACACACCCCCCTATAACTGCATATACCCCACAAGCGACCCCCCCGTGGGTGCGCACACACGCGCGGAGCCCCCGCTGGCGGCGGGGCAGAGCGCGGCGTTACAGGGCACGGCGCTATAGGGCACGGCGTTATAGGGAGGGGCGGCTGCCCCCCACCGCCCTTTAAGAGCCGCCCGGGGAGCGGCGCTGGCCCCACCCGCCGGCCGCGGGGCCGGGCCCGTCCCCCTCATTAATATGAAGGCGGCGGCCGCGGCGGCGAATGGGTAATGAAGCTGTCACTCCGGCACCTACTTGTTGGGTGTCCGCGGAGCCGAGGCGCACAGAGGGCGAGCGGAGCAGCGGCGGCAGAAGAAGAAGAAGGCGACGAGGAGGAGGAGGAGGAGGCAGCGGAGCGCTCCGGGCGGCCCCGCCGGCAGCCCATGCCCTGCGCCCCCCGGCGCGCTGCGGGCGGCTCCCCCGCCGCCCATGCCGCGAGCGGCCGCCGGTCCGGGTGCGGGTCCGGGGCCGTGGCCGCTGGGCTCGGCGGGCTCCTCTGAGGCGGCCCCGCGGAGCTGCAGGCATGGGGGGCGCCGGCCGCCGGCCCCCGGCCCCTGCTCTCGGCCTGGCGCTGCTCCTCGCCGCCTGCCTGCAGGTATGGGGGTGCTGGGGGGGGGGTGTTTGGGGTCCGCGCCCCCTTCTCGTCGGGGCTGCTCGCAGAGCTGTTGCACCCCTTTTTTTTTTTTTTCTCCATGTTCCCGTCTCCCCCCTCCCTTATTTTTTATTTTATTATTATTTTTTTAATTATTATTATTATTTTTTTTTTCGGCTTTTATTTTTAGGTGTCCCGCTGCACGGGCTATTTCGAGCTGCAGCTTAACTCGGTGCGGAATGTAAACGGAGAGTTGCTCAACGGGGAGTGCTGCGACGGCGAGAAGAGCCCCCAGAACCAGGGCTGCGCCCGGGACGAGTGCGACACTTACGTGAAGGTCTGCCTCAAGGAATACCAGGCCAAGATCACCCCCGTCGGACCCTGCAACTACGGATTCGGATCTACCCCCGTGCTCGGTGGAAATATTTTTTATTTGAACGGCAACAAGTACTCCCATCAAGGCAGGACCCCCGAGACGGGCAGGATCGTTATCCCCTTCCAGTTCGCGTGGCCGGTAGGTCGCCGCCTCTCCCCTCTGTGCTTTAATTATTATTAATTATTTTATTATTATTATTGCTGTGCGGCTCGGGGGCAGCAGGTTGCGGGACGCAACGCGAGGCAGAGAGGGTGGGGAGCGGGCACCGCGCGTCCCGCTTGACGGGATCCCCGAGAAAGCGCGGTGGTGGTGGTGGTGGGGGCAGACAGCACGAAAAAAATTAATTAAAATAATAAGATAATCACGGTAACGATCCCGGCGGGTCGGAGCGCGGGGCTGCCCCCGGCAGGGGGCGCCGGAGGGCGGCGCAGGTGGGGGCGCGGGGCGCGTGCCGCGGCTCGCGAAGGGCGCGCGAGCGGCCGCCCCTCCCGGGGCGCTGCCGGTACTGCGGGCACTGCTCCTGTGGTGCTGTGAGCGCTGCTCCTACTGATACTGTGAGCGCTGCTCCTGCTGCTGGCACTGCTGCTGCTGGTGCTGCTCGTGGAGCCGCGCCCGCCCCCGCGGCTGCCGTTGGAGCGGGGCTGGGAGGGGCGGGAGGCGCCGCCCCGGGGTGTGTGGGGTGTGTGTGTGTGGGGGGGGACACACAGCGGCTGTCCCCTCAGGGATGGGGGCTGGCAGCCGCCGTACGGAGCGCTGGGGAGGGAAGGAGGGGATGGGGAGGGGGAGAGCTGCCCCCATGCTCAGCGCTGAGGGGGGTCCCGGTGCGCTCCCCGCCCGCCATTTCCTCACGGGGCTCAGCCCCCTGCGCCCCCACGCTGTGGGTATGGCATGGGGGGATCCCTCAGGTCCTGGCTGTGTGCCCCACTGCCTCAAGGGTTTTTAGGGACACCCCCTTAGGGCTTGTAGGGCCCCCCCAGGCTCGTAGCTGCCCCCCTGGGCAGCACAGCTGCTGCCCGTAGTCATTCTGAGAGGGCAGGTGGTGGAGTGCTGAGGTGAGGGGATGGATGGCCAGGTGCCCCAGCTGGGCAGGGAGATAAGTTATCACGGTGATATCGGGGTTATCAGGGTGAGTTACGCTGGCCCTGGTACCCACAGATTGCATTGAGCACCTGGTGGCTAATAAACGGGATGGCCCGCAGTGGTCTGTGGAGGTGGGCAGGCTGCAGGAGCTTTGTTATCTTGGAAATTGCTGCTAGGAACTGTCCGGGTGGGGAAAATGCTCGTATGTTTCATTTTGGAAAGGAAACCGCTCCACTACAGACACTTAAAACTTGCTGTGCTACCAGGGACCCTCTGTCCTGATGCTCACGCACCTCACGTTAACCACCCCATGCAGAGGTTGGGGTTTTGCTCGAATTAGGTGGCGAATAAATTTGCACAAACTATTAATTTCTCTGCGCAGATGCTCTGTGTTCTCATTGCCAAGTTGGACTGTTTTCATTGCCTTTGTTTGTCCAGAGGCCTGTTGAAATAAGAAAGGTTGCTGTTAACAGGTATAGTCAATACCATAAAGAAAACAGGGTGTTTGGAACTCTGCTCTTAAGTTATAAGATCAAAGGGAAAATTAAAATTCTTTCTCCTTTGTTGACCGTGTAATATGGGCTTGGTGAAATCATAAACTCCTCTTTTAAGTAGGAGATTTCAGTAACATTAGCACCTCAAACTTTACATGTTATCTGCACGAGGAAGTAGAGGCAGCTGAAGTCACACTTATAATTTGCTGGTTTCTAGCATTGCTACTTGAAACAGGAGGAGAGTTGGATAATCCTTACAGTGCAGGTCCCTAAGCCCAGCCGTCTTTGTTTTTTACTCTGTTGGAATAAGCACATTCCTACCTTGCAGCTGCCGGATATTGTTCTGTGCTCATCGAGTCCTAAGAAAGGCCTGTTTGACCTCCCTCTTGCAGGTAGATTACCACAGTGTCTCTAGCTTACAATACCATGCCTGCCGTTGTTTCTGGTATTATTGCCCCCAGCGTTTTACAGGAGTTGAAGTCTCTGACTGTTGTTCTGCCGTGTCTTTGCAGCTGTTGCAAACCAGCCTGTAATTTATTTAAACAGTGCCACTGCAGTCTAGTGGGTGGCTGGCTGATTTCTGGAAGGTTTACTGAATACTCTCCCTGCCCACCCTTGATTCTAAAAATAAGCTGTGGAGTAGCTGTACTTTTAAAAGCAGTCCGTGTATCGCGCTCTGCAGAGGCACTTAGGGAAAGAAGCCCCTCCTATAGGTTGTAGTTTCTTGAATTGTGGATGTTCAGTCTGATGGGGAATGCAGCATCTTTGTCACAATTGTACATAAGCCATACAGAGTCTGCAAGAAGAGGCTTAACAGTAATGTTAGTTTAACAATTCGCTTTTTAAAAGTAGATGGGGTTTCTGGGTTATATTTCAACTACTGGGGCAATTTCAAAATTATCTCTTTGTACCCAAATGAGACAGCAGTATGGATGTAGTCTTTTCATAGAAGTGTGTTCTTCTCTTATGAAACAAATTAGCTTTGGTGCACAGTAGCCAAAGGACTTAATGTATTTTTTTCTAATACTGAAGAATCCCGCCCCGCTGAAAAGCAGCATTAGTATATGTGAACTTCTTATGAAACTCGCCTGGGTGGTAGCTCCTTCACTTAAGGATGCTCATATAGTAATGTGCAAATCACTTGAGGGATGTTTTCTTGATGTCTGTTTGATAGGACATTGTCCTTAACTAACAGTATCTGTAATGCATTGGCTATCTTAAATAACTGTTTCTTGCCTTTTTTTTTTTTTTCAATTACACGTGGGAAAAATGTAAAGCATTTTACTCTAAAAGACAAGTGGTTCTTCTGTAAAGCTGCACTACCAGAGTTCAGTGGCTTCTCCGGTTTGATACAGAGAAGGTTATCCAGCTTATTCCTATTTCCTGTCTCTTTTTAATATCATTAGTCTGATCTCTGATTTGCAAGAGGAGCTTGGGATATTGCCAAAAAGTTCTTAAAATTGCTACCTTGGGATACATCATCCACAGAAATCTGGCAGTGGGAGAGGTTGAGGAACAGCTAGAACAATACAGCTGTCGTCTTCACCCACCTACCTCACATTTTTTTCTTTGCCTCCTGCTGTAAAACTTGCAGCTTAATGCTCTTTTGAGATTGTTAACAAACAAATGATGCAATTAACGTGTGTGTAATTTTAAAAGAAAGAAGACAGAAGGGTTCAAATAGCTTTGAAGAATAAATTCAGATCGCTTACACAGCTTAGGTTCATTATAAAGCATTTTTTTATGGCAAGAAATTCAGACACCATTTGTTTGGACACCGAACCTTCAAGTGCTTCCTTTTGACCAAATTAGAAACGCCTAACATAGCAGTAGCTATCAGTAACAGGATATTACCAAAATTTAAATTTTGGTTAAATAAATGAGATTAGACAGCTCCTGAAGATGATGTTTTAAAGGTGTAGGCATTGTGTTGGGTGCATTATGTGGAACCATTTTTAATACATCTTTTCAAGATGGCATGAAATGGAGTTGTGTGTGTGTGTGGTTTTTTTTCTCCACCCTGTTCGTTCCCTCAGGGAATTCACAGCTTTTCCTGCACCATAAATACTGGTATGGCATTCATTACTTCAGTTAATTAGTCATATAGAAGAATTGTTCTGACTAGTCGTGGATGTTGAAATCATGTACAACAATATGCATAATTATCTCCCCTCAGCCCCCCTGTTCTTGCTAGTCTGGTGTGACTGACAGTCAGTGCACAAGTACTGTGCTCTGTCTGAACTCCACAGGTGAACTTCAGAGTTCAGGGACTTGGAGATAAGTATCTGAAAAAAAAAAACAACAGCAGTTTTATTTCTTCTTGATGCTCAACAGGTACTTAGTTAGGACCCTTTACCTATCTGAGGAAGGGGTATTGGAGGTTCAGGGGGTCCTCACAACTTGCTCTGGTAACTCTGCCTTCCCTACTGGAATTTAGGCAGTTCATTTGTTGTTTTTGTAAGTGCTGTTATTAAATTTTTCCTACTTAGAGTGTGATTATTAACACTTAACAGTGCTTTAGAAACGTACAGCTAACTTTCAGGTAGTAATACACAAAAGTGTTTAAATTTAATATCCAGTCTGTGTAGATTTCATCCACATGCAGTCCACATGTGAGTCTCATCCAAATGCTTGGAAGTGTTCAGTCTTGAGCTGAAACATAAACTGGAGTACGAACCATTGAATATGTAAAGCTGCTGAAAGGATAACTTGGCTGCAGCAGTAAATGTTGGATTTCTTAGAAAGCAACCGCTCCCCCTCCCCTGCCAAAACCCAAGCAAGAATATTTGACCTTGCAGCTTTTATTGCTTAATGGGTCCAGTGCTCTGTTTGGCATTTTTAGATGGTGTCTACTTGAGTATGATCTTCTGCATCAAGTACTGTCATTCCTAATTTGAAAACTTGTGTATATTTTGGAAGTAGTGAGGCCCTGGGAGGCATTTAGCCTTGAAGCATGTTATCTAGATCCTTGATGCCTGCAGGGAGCTAGGTAGTCTGACTAGGAAATGTGCTTGTATGTTTCTGTTTGGCTGGTAGTGTTACACTTGGTCTACCTTCTGTCTTAACAGAGACATCACTACCTAAGATCAGGATCTCGAGGCTTCGTAATGAAAACATCCTGGATTAGGTTACTCCATGCTCCCTGGTAGGGTAGATGTGCACTCTGTCGCCTTGAATGATGACCCATCGTGACAGATGTGCTCAAATTAGGCAGGTTAAAATTAGACCATTTGCAATTCAGAAAGGTACTTAGATGTAGTTGCACCAAAGAAACGTAACACACTTCATGAAAATGATCAGCATTTCACAAATAAAATATCAAGTGATACTCAGCAGCCTTTGCCTCCAAATAATTGCTCTTTGCTCTGTTGAAACTTTATTTTTTTTAATAAGCACATGCAAGCACAGTCCCAAGCAAGAATTGAGGGCAGGGAATAAGAGTGAGAGCATCACCTTGTGCCAAAATGTAAAATCCATCTGGTATAATGATGTGGGATGCAAATGCATTATAACCCCTCATTAACACAGGAAGTCAGCATGGAAAAATAATGTAGTAGAAAGCTATATGTATTGACGAATTACATGAATTATTAATGTCTCATTTGCCAGTAGCCTAGCTCTTTTCCTAAATGGAAGTCTGTGCTGATAGCACAATTTTTATTTTATTTTTTTATATCAACCCCCCTTTTTTTTCCCTCCCTGAACTTGCTGCTTGGTTACTCACTGCCAGATTGGCTTGTCAATAGGTTCTGGGACTGCTGTAGTAACTGGCGTGGCAAACTGTTCCTTGTGCTAACAGAAGCACCTGCAGTGCTTGCGTGCGTGAAGCCGTTACCTGCCTTGTGTGACCCAGGGACAAATAATGCTGTGGATCAGAAAATGCAGACTTTCTGAATCCATATTTATTTCCTCAGTCTTGAAGCAGGTCAGGGAATCATATGCTTTCAGCTGCTCAGTCCTGTATTTGACTTAAGCTTTTTTGATTGGAAATTACAATGAGGGGATGATTTATTATATAACAATATCCCTTCAGGTTTGGGCTATGCAAATGCAAAGAGTAGCTTGCAGGTTTTGCAGTGCTCTGTCTTAAATTGGGCGGTGTTTTAGAGACTGGCTGTAGCAATGCTGAGTAGTGACAACTCCAGTTGACTTCAATAGCAGCTGCAGGTGTCACCTCTAAAAAAGAATCAGTGCCTTAATGGTGAGCACTTCAGAACCACTCTTTGAAAAAGGGATTTATTATTGGCGTGCTGCGTGTGCCAGCAACTATTTGCAGCTTGCCCAGAATAGAAAGCTTAAAGACTTAAGTTTCATGTAACTATAGAAAATCTGTCTTCTACTTTTAAGCAGAAATGTTCTTTGCACTCTTAATCTTTCATGCATTGATGTTACTGAATCTAGAATTTCTTATGTCTTTGAAATAAATGTGCCCTGGAGGGTGATATTCTGGTAACTGCTTAAGCCTGTATGCCTTAAAGTTCTGGGTTGTTTTTTTTTTTTTTGAATGTCACAGAGATGGCCAGATAGAAAAAAGAACACTTCTATTTATACCCATTGAAAGCTTCCTTAGATAAACACTTGCTTATTTATAAGGAACACTGAGGCTGAATTCAAAACTTGCAGACAAATAACCTTCCCTCCCAGACTCTGAGAGCTGTGCTTAGACACCTCTTGTCAGCTCTCTGATCTTCATTCCAGAAGGTGCTCCGGCCGGCCTCTGGGTGAAACGCTGCTCTCCCAAGCACACGGCTGGTGTGGGCATTACAGCTTCCACTGAAAATGGAATAGGTGTTAAAGGAGTCAGGATTACCTCTTGCTAGAGGATGTGAGGTGGAGAAGAGGGTGAGGTAGAAATGGTGTGTGTTTCATTCACCACAACATGATGGGGGCTTTGTACCTCTGGCTTTGGGCTGTTTGAAGATGTTCCAACTCCTGTTTTCTAAAAAAAAAAAAAAAAAAAAAAAAAAAAGACAAAAAAAAGACTATATGAAAGGTCTGCTATAGACATGAGTATTTGTAGCTTTAATCTTCAGTGATCTGGTTTGTCTTTAACATAAGTGGCTGGGGGTGAAACTGCAGTTGGTGTGTTTATATCGGACTTGTGATATTTGGCCTATTTGAGCTGCGGTCCCATCGTATCGTAGGCTTTCTGAGAGATCCAGTGAAGTTCAAGGAAATCTGTTGGCTTAGGTGTCGAGAAGCCTTGTGGTGTAAAACCTAACTTCTGGGTCTGATGCTACTGCCTGTATTCCCTGCACGAGTCCAGCTCAATTTGAGTTAATGCTGCTAGAGTTCAGTGGCTGCCAGCACAGCGGCAGTGAAAAATTAAGCTTCTGTCAAACCGTAAATGATGTGAAACACCTACATTTTCTGGATGTAAAAAAATGCCAAAAATGGTTTAGTGCATTTTTAATCTGTTAGTTATTAATGACTTGCCTCAAAGTCTTTCTTGAATGGGAGGGATTGTGTTAAAGACAGATGTAAGGTGGATGAGTTGTCTCACTTGGTGGTGTCCCTGAAGGCTGGTGGCTCTCTGGCCCCTCTTTTTGAGCAACACCACAGTCACTGCGTAGGTGAGATGAATGCAACTCACCCTTTCTGTGTAGTCTGACTCCTTCACTTGTTTTTCCTCTATGTGTTGGTTTGTGCGAGTGTGGGCTCTGAAATACATGCAATGAACATACTGTAGAAACTATTAAGTTCATAAAGCAGCTATAATCACATCATGCACTTAGTCATCTGCAGAAGCTTTAGATTACTCTGTGCCCAGAAGCTTCCCTCCCTTCTCTTCTGAAAACAAGGCTGATGTTTTGTCAACTCTGTGTGGGTCCTGTTTGCGTTGCTTGCTGTGGTTCGGGGCTGCTTGGCCTACTGAAGAGGCTGAGAAGGACAGGGAGGGCTCTCCTGCTAGCATGTCGATTTTCTGTCCTGTGGGCCACTCTGCTTCCAGCTGCTAGTAATCCTCTGAGCTGGAAGAAGCTTGTGAAAAGTGCTTTGCAAGGAGAGGAGCTAGCCCAACGAGTGAGGAATAAGGGTATACTGACACTGCTTCTGGCCTCTTCATGTTTATCCAGATACTCAAAGGTGGTTGCTGTGGCTCCTGGCAGTAACTCTGCCATTCTCTTCCTCTGCAGCACTCTGATACGCCTTTGTTGGGCTTCTTGCCAGAAAGCTGCTCCGGCTCTGGGTCAGTAGGTATCTAAACTTGGTCAGCCTTTGGCTGGAGGTGATCATCAGCAGTGCTGTCATGTTGGTGGCTCTTGTACGGTGTGTTTTGCTGTCATACGAGTGGCGGGTTGGCGTGTAATCTGAGCACTCCATCACCCTCCCTTGCTGTCCCCAAGGCTGGGGAGAACCTGTGTGGATGACTAGGTCCATTTGTGCTAGTTGTGTTGGGCACCTGCTGAACTTCCACCAGTATGGTGCACCGGAGCCACTGCCTTCCTCTGCTGTACATCCAGGGAGAGATGAAGGAGCACATGTGGCCGTAGGGTTTACAGTGTCTCCCTGGTGCATCACCTTGGGCCAGGGAGGAGTGGCTCTTACTGGATCAGTCATGGATGCTTGGTGCCTTTGCTTACTATCTAAGGAAAAACTGTATGTAAAACTTTACAAGTAATCTTGAATGGAAACTATAGTATGTGCATAGTATATAAGGAAGAGCAATGAAGCTGGGCTAGGACTGAATGGTTAAGTTACTCTTATTTTCCTAGTTACTCAGATTCCTTTGGCTCTGGTAGCTAGAGTTCTGTTCAGTGATGTTTGGAGAAATCCTTTGTGTGCAGCACAATAGATGCATTTCTGCATCTCTGAAGACTTAAATACCACCTCTCTCTGAGAGATAAATGCTCACTATTTACCTGAAATGGGTCTACAGCTGCTTTAGATATTAAACTCTTCTCTTGTAATTATGTTCGGGGAATGGTTTATCATTATAAAACACTGCTTGGTAGTTGAGCTATAGGTTGTGCTCATTTACTAAACTATCTCCAAGGTGATTTTTGAGAATTGTAGTTAGCTATTACTGTGTATAGAGAAGATGAAAATCGATGATGTATTTTATCGATTGCTGTTTTGGAAACTGACTAAGTTAAAAAGCATATTTTAAATGAAGATTTCCTGGTAACTCTCAGCTGAAAAACAGCGTGGATTTTATCTGTAGTTGAAATCACTGTGTGCTCCTCAGCAGTAGTTAAAATGCTATATTAGATGGAAGGGGCATGGCATTTGAAGGCTAAATGACAATCTTAGTCTTACTTGATTAGAGCTTGCGGAGGTTGCTAAGGAACAGCCTAATAGTCCTTGAGTAACCAATTATATGCCCCTTGGACAGATGCACAGGTGCTCGTTCTCTGAAGTTTTTTTAAATCTGAGATAAGACTGGAGTATTAGTACATAAACTGCAATCTGTTTACATCCTGCTTCAGGCTTGAAAGTCCTGATTGTATATATCTTGTTCCCAGCAGGATGTCTTCTGATGTTTTTTGTTCAGTACATTATTATTTGATTATTACTACACTTAAATGCTTCTTGCAATGCTGCTTCTACTTCCAGATGGTCCACTAGTTCTCTAGTCTACTGTGTGCTTTCTAGTACTCTGAACATACCAGCTTAAGTAAAGAAGCATCTCAAGTTAAAATTGGATAAACTTAACACTTCTAGGCTTTCGATGAGTAGGCAGTATTAATATTGATGCAGTATCCTACAATTAGTAGAAAATGCTAGCTTTAAGTACTCCTAAAGCAGTACATGCAAATTGTAATGAAATACTGGATGAGCTGGCTGTTAACTTAAAACACAAAGTGTAATCATTTTGGTCTTTTTTTCTGAGTATGTGTAATTCTGTTTATAATTCTGCAAAGTTGAAGTGTCTTATCTTAAAACAGCCTACATTTTAAAAGTTAAAAGTCCTAGCTGCTAGCTGGAGAACTTAAATTCTAATTACAGAGCTTGTTGATGCTTGGAAGGCTTGACTGGCATGTGCTTTAGGCAGGCAGTAAGTTAAATACATAAGAAGCTTAATTATTGATGTATTCTAATAAAGACTGAAGTAGAAGTTAACAGTGTGCAATTTTGGGTACCATTTGCTGTTCTTTCCAATGGCTAAAGACAATTTGAGTAGTACTGTTTTGGTAACCTGTGCTACTGCTTTAGAGATTTCAGTGGCAGTTCCTTGCTATTGCACCTTGCACAAAGACTTTTTTGTTGTGGTTTTGATAGTTCTAATTTTTTATGTTTAAAAACAATGTGATTTTCCTTATCATATGTCATGGAGTTTACTGTAACTGGCTGCATGCAATCAGCCAAGTCTAGAAGTCAGACCATGTTCACTTGGACTGCTAAGACCAAGCATAGCCATCTACAAGCCTCTGCTAATGACTCTTGTTCTACGCAACAAGAAGTGGATAGCATCTCTTCTGTTTATAAGTTGTTGTTTAAACCATATATTTACATATAGGCCCAAATTGTTGTAGTGTTGTATTTAAGACCTTTGAACTGAATATTGTTTCCCTGGTTGATCCACAGAGACCAGCGATTTCTCTTATTCGTAAGTGGGGAAGCGAAAGTAGAGAAACCAATGTCCAGACTTGCATGCTGATTGTTGGCTTTCAGTGACTTAGTGCTCCTCAGGTGTGTTCTGATGTCACCACAGCTTAATGGCAAACTTCAGGGTTGTGTAGCTTTTAGTTACTTCACATCTCCTCTTGCTTTCTAAGATAAAAGGTAAAATGGTTGCTCAAATGTAGCTGGTGGCAGCTCTTAAGAGGTAATTCCCAGAACTCAAATACCTCTTTTTCCTAAGTGCTGTGTACTTAGGAAAAAGTACACAGGACTTACATAGCTGTGGACTGTTGGAATATTACTGTCACCAGGCTTTAGGAGAAGAACATGATGGTGAATATCAGTAGCTGTTCATATCTGCTCCCAGATCGCTGCAACTGGAAGGTAAATAAAATAAGCTTTAACTGGCAGGAGGCTCTCTGACTTGTGGCAGTCTGCTATCAGCGATAGTTTGTATGTCCCCAAGACCTTGGGATGGACTTTCAAGATGTGGTAGTCTGCAAAACTTTAGCTTGCCAAGGGATTTGGACAGAATGGCAGAGGAACTGGTGACAAGTGAAACTGCTAAAGAAACTGAGAATTACTCATTTGTATGCATTCTTGAGTTAGGAATCCTAGTTTGGACTAGCAAAATAAACTTAATATTATACTTAAATAGTTCTTTAAATTTTGATTGTCTTTATATTGCTTCTTTTTTTCTGTGGATACTCATCCTTATGAAGAAAGCTGGAACATTGCTACCCCAGAGAAGTAATTAGGGGTCAACAATGAAATGAATTTGAGGATTTGCTGAGATGATCTCCCTTTCATAGCTTCCAGATCTGTGTTGGTGAGGGGAGAAGGAAAAAAATGGGGAAGCACTCTTAACTGACAAGTGCCTGCTTTCACGAGTTCCATGTGCTCAAAGCTTTCCTTCAAAAGGACTGCCAATTTGTATTTTTGTGATCTGTAATAACATAAAGCTATATCAGATCTACTCCACTATACCTTAACTTGAAAAATATGATAAGATATTGGAGTTCTGGTGCTATTTTGTTAAAGTGGGGTTGATGGACTTCAGGATACTGTATATTCAAATAGGTACCTTGAATTGTAGACTTACTATACTGTTGTGTGCTCTATTTGCTGCTGTAAGCAGATGGCTTTTAATAGTAACTAAATACAGCATAGTGGTTGGTGCCGAGAGTGTGATTAAGATTTACTGTAGCTACAAAATAGTGTTCAGAAGATTCAGTGCTGCTACTGGAATGTGAACCAAGCGTTTGTTTCAGGAACATGTTTATAAACTAGACACTAGTGTTCCTGTGCATGCGTAACTACATGTGCCTGTCTGTGTGAAGAATCCCTGTTTAATCCTTCCTTCAAATCCTGTGTGTTGATCTCTGAAAGAATTTGTGCCCTCTTTTGTAGTGGGAACTTTTACTTGTCTGGTCAGACTACTTTCATACGGAGAACAGTGGGATATGGATAGAGCTTTGGTTATGTATGCAGTGTCCTGGTGCAAATAATTGAGAAGGATGTAAGGCAAGGTGAGCAGCTACGTATGGTGTTGAAATCAAGGTGTTCCATGTTCTCAGCCAGCCTTCTTAGCGTGCGTAGAAATTCAAATTTGAGCTGGTGTTCAGTTTGGGGCTGAAATGAAGGACAGCACAAGCATTTTATGCCATCTGCCAGAATTCCTGAAACTGTCAGTGAGGAACTCTACAATCAGATGGAAGTTCAAAGTGACCTGATGTATTGCTATGTCAGCTACACAATAAAACCTGGATGTTTCTTCCTTTCAATGAAGAGGCCTATGGCTAGATCTGAACTCAGAGCAAATACTGTTGGAGGACAATCATGCATCTTGTCTGGAGTTACATGAATGCTTGGTCAGTCACTTGTTGCCATCACTGGGGGCCAGCTAAGCCTTTGTCCGTGTGTCTTTCAAATGTGGCTGGTACTGCACAGCTAGCTCTAGAATTAATAGGATTTGGTTGAGTAAGATTGGTAAGAGTTGAAGAGAACTTAAAAAAAAAAAAAAAAAAAAATGTGCCCTAATCTCTGTGCTCCCTTAGGAACGGAGCAGAGGTTGAGCATGGGCCTCTCCTCTTCCTAGGGCAAGACATCCTGTCTCATTAGCTTGAATTGGTTTTGTGGGCACTTGCCTTTTCATAAATGAAGAAGACTGCAGTGCTACCAGCAGCTAATGTTATTTAAAAGGGTTAAGATTAAAATACTCTTTATTCCTAGGAACTTTGCATAGATAGAACTTGGGGGCATATCTATCTTTCCTGTATTTGCCTACCTTCTTAGTATGTGTATTTGCAATACAAAAGAGTGCATGCAGGTGTTCTGTGTTTAGAACAATAATTAAAGTATGTTATTACATAGTTAGTTTAATTCCCTCTTGACTTCAAGTTGAAATTGTAATGATGTATGGCTTGAAGTGCCCAGAGGACACTAATATCCATGCCACATGGAGTGCAGAGGGGAGGGGAAGAGCAGTATTAATTACTAGTTCATCTCTTGAATTCTAAATATTAGCATAAAACAAGGCTTGCACCAGCCATTAATGGGTCTTCATAGTTGATGCATACACTTCAAAAGAGACAATCTAGGTACGTTTTCATTAATGCAACAAGAAAGTGTACATATAATGGGGCTTAATTTATCTTGGACTTCTTCCAGAACTTTAAGGAAGGAGTAGGTCATGGATACTTGGTTAATATCAAGTTTGCCACCTTCAAAGGTGGTAGCAAGGCTGAAAGCCTCAACTTAAATCTAATAAAATGCTGTTAAGAGGATACCTGACTGCAGTGTGTTGTGTTTGTGCACGTCTCTTTCTAAAAGGCTTTTTTCTCCATTCTCTAATTTCATCAATACTTCCTTCTGTTCTTTGCTATTGGATTAACTCAGTGAATTTCTGGAAACTCCCGGTGCTGGCTTTGGCTGTGGTACAGAGGGCTATATCTTAATAGCTGTGACGTTTGAAAGTATTTAAAAAATAGTTTTTACATAAAAGGCAAATGTATATTGGAACATAGTCCTGTGACCCTCTTTCTAAAACAGTGTTTTCTGCCAAGTCAAAGACTTATTTTTTTGTCCACTAAATTCAGGTACTAGTGGAGAAACATTTGCTGTAAAATGTTCTCTTTGGTGTATAATTTCTGATTTAATCTGTTTCTAATCTCAATTAAAAATAAACACCTTGTGTTCTCCTTAAGTAGGATGGAAGGGAAGGCTGTGGCTTGAGGTTCTAGCAGGTTTGCTGGGTCGATTCCCAGTGGAGTACGTTTCATTTTCCTTGTGTTTTTTTCCTGCTCTAGAAGCATCACAAAGACATGAAATCTGGGGAGTTTACACTGGGCTCTCTTGTTTGAGAGGCAGGTGCCAATGCAAATGGTGCACTTATTGGTTGACTTTTAATCAGATTCCCCAAGGGTTAAGTGTGTTAAGTAAATTAACTGGCAGAGTGGCAGTAGTAAGGGTGGCTGATGCCTCTACTGAGCCCTGGTATGCGGTTACTGGTTGCGTTAGCTCCTTTGTGCCCTGTGCTCATCATTGTTTCAATAGATCATCAGAGTTAAAGCTAAACAACAGTGGGATGGTTTTAATACTACATTGTTTTGAGGAGAATTTTACTTTGTACATGTGCTTCTTGGTAGTGTAGATTGTGCTTCCACAGCTGCTATTCACAAGCAAAGCTTTGCAGTGCTATGGCATCTGCAGAAGGGATGACAATTGGGAGAAACTGTCTCTTTTAGAGACCTGTTTTTTCCCATCTCTGAAGCTTTTTGTTGGACATGAGTCCACTGTCCAGTGGGTCTTAGGATCACCTCCTTGGAGGTGATAATAGATGACAGCAAAAAATCTGTTAAGCTTTTGTTGCAAATTGGAAAGCATGTGGTGGGGTGGGCTTCCTTCATGTGGAAGATAAGCAGTTTTACTGAGCTGTTGAATGGTGTTGAGTTCTGGAAGTCTCTGGAGACTTTCTGTGGGTACTGATCAAAATATTGTTGTTCAGGGTATTTTTTGACTACTGGGCAGTGTGCAAAGGTTTAAATCAAATTGTGAAATAACATCTCTACAGGTAAGGCTCTGACAAGCCTGGGATGCCCTAATTCCTGCTTCCCCACCCTCTGTTCTGCTTGACTTATGTGTTTCCTCAGGTCACTAAAGATTTTCTTATTTTTGGCTCAAGTTATGGCTCTAAAGTCCCAGCCTTGGACTGAGCTTACAGTGACTGATGCTGCTGGGGCAGGTGCAGAGGGCCTTGCAGATGCATCGGAGGGAACCACCTCAAGTTAGGGAAACTTCTGCAGCAGGTCTCTGACTTTTTCTCCTTTCCAGCTTTAAAGTTCTAATTCTTTTCTCTAGTTTAGCTGGTATTTCTAGACTGTCACAGGTGCTTTTGCCTTCACAGCTCTCTTGCCAGTCCCATGAACTTAATCTTCACCCTTTCTTCTGTGCCCCTACCTCAAATACAGGTGATGATTTTGAAGGCAGTGTTATTGCTTAGAGTGGTTGTTGAGAGACTGGTAGACCCAGCTTGTAATGGGGTAGGTGGCACTTGCTGCTTCAGTCACTGTGGAGTTAGTGACTAGAAATGGCACAAGCCTTTGCCTGTGTTACATGGAAACCAGGAGGGAATTGTTTCTGACCGGGGCAAATACAATACTTGAAGTTTGAAGATTGATTGCCTAATTATCGAAGGTATGCTTCTGCATGAAGGTCTTTGTGTTTCTCACTGTGGCCTTCCCCCAGAAATATACTGGGTCTTCCATAGTTAAAACAGGGTTTTTATCCTATATGTTGACAGTTTTATGTCAAAAACTGCTATGAAGTCAGTAAGCTTAGTATTTCACTTGACACTTGTCAATTGTCAGCTAGTTAATAAGTGCTTGTTTCGTTTGTGCATTTCTTTTACCTTGTGTTGGATGATAGTATGTTCTGCTTTGTACCACCCAGGCTGCACTTAATTGTTCTTAAAAGACTATCTAGATTACTTTTTTCCCCAGGAAAAGTTTTCCAGATATTACTATTTCCCTATTAGTAGCTGTAGCTCAGCTCATTTTTTTCTGAGTAGCATTTCGGTGTATGTTGCAACATGTTATACAGCTTGTTATGGATGTGCCGTGTACATGGTTTGACTTCTGGAATAGTCCTAATTTGATGTGGCATTTCAGTATTGCAGAAAGGAGAATCTTGATTAGATTTTTTAATTACTACCTCTCAGATGTTATAGCTTTCAAAGAGGAGTTTTGAGGTGTAATTGTAAATCTAATTCAGGACTGTTTTCTGTTTTTTTCCTGTAATTTTTTTCCTCAACTGTTCCTTGGTCATGATTTTGATTACCTTAGGGTAGACACTGATGACTTAGGCAGGCCTGCACAATTTTACATTGTAAATGCTTCTTTAATAGTCTCTTGCTTTAATGTCAGCCATCAGAAAAAGTGGAATACTTGTTTTGGAACAACACCTCTACTGGTTGAAACTAGATTTCAGGGAATGTAAGCAAATACTTATGGAAGATAAGGACAGTGCAAAGATATATAAAATTTCTTTTAAATTCTACTAAGCCTTTTTTTCCCAAACGGGAATTGTTGACTAGTTGTGACTGGTCTCTCTGAAGTGCTTGTGGCAGTTTCTCCTTGGACCCACAAAGCTTATACCTGCTTCATCCCTAGGCAACCTATGTAACATTGCCAGGCTTTGCATGAAGTGCCATCTTGTCTCACTTCTTTGTTTCTGATCATGGCTTATGTTAGCTTAATTGGACCTGCGGTTCTTGTTGTCTTGTCATTGACAAGAAAATGGACAGTCTATTGCTAACCAAATCCTGGGCCTTCTGTAGCAGAAACCTACAGAGCTACATACTTCAGTCCTCTTTTCTTCCAGGCCGAGCAGTTCTGACTAACAGTCATTGCTTGCATGGGAGTTACTGATCATTCACCTAAGATTAAATTGTTTGTTTTTTTTTTCTATGCTTTCTCTATGTTACTCTTGATGCATTTAGTTTTATAAACAAATACAAAGGCTTATATACAGGAGGTGTCTAGAGGTGACACAGGCAGAAGGCACTTGCAGTGAGATAGAAGTGTTTCAGCAAAACCTATCAGTGGGATTGGATTGGCATTAAAAATTAATGTGCATTTTTTCTGGAAAACCTTGGCAATAGCAAGGTATTGCAGGACCATTTGTGCTTGAGTCGTTAAGTATTCGCTGATTTATTTTTGCTTAATTCTGAAACTATAAGGGAAATAAATGGTTTGGAAGCTAATCATGTGGCATTTGTTCAAATTTAAGTGACTGCAAATGACTTCTTAGATTTCAGAGGTGGAACTTAATCTCTGCTGTACTCCAGGAGACTTGTATATGATGGATTCAGGGAATGAAGGATGGACTAGGTTGGGCATGAATAACAGATAGCAACTCCTGTCCATGCTTTTTATAGCTTCTATTCTGCAAGACTAGCGTTACTGCTACGCACGCAATGGTGAAAGGCACTGGTTTAGAATAGGAACGGGCTCTTCTAGAACCTCTGCAGTGTCCTGTGAAGGTAAGAGTAGTAGCTAGCAGCTTTTCTTCATACAAATCTTTGCAGGACTACTGGCTGGACAGATCTCCTGCAGCTTTTCTAAATAAGAAGCTAGTGACTTGCTTCTGGCACTGTGAAAACAAGGTGCATGCTTCCTTCCAACTTAGTGGAGTAGAAGGATGCTCTGTCTGCAGCAGTTCTCTGGTGGAGTATGCTATGGAAGTTCAGGGTTTAAGTTCAGTACTAAGGTGATGGGAATAAATACTGTGTCTGAGACTTGTCACAAAGTTAAATCAGATGAGATGTGCTTTGAGTTTCTGCCAAAGGTACTAAGTTACCAGAAACTTGTAGGTTTTTCCAGTAGTTTTTCTGCACAGATGAACAATTTGCTGTCCTGTGATATATCAAGACTGCCTCTGAGGTTGTGTTCTGCCACTGCAGCAGGATCAAACCTTCAAACCATCAAACCTTCACTTGAAGATATTCCTATAGATGTATCATCTGGTTACATATGTCATGATCTGCTAGTTTGATATACTTGGGAGAGAAGCATGCTATTCTCCTGTTTCACAAAGCCCTGCGTGCTGCCAAATAGATGTTATAATATCCCTTTGAGTTCCTCCTTGAAGTTGTTTATATCTTTGCATTCATATAGATGCATGCAGCTGGTTGGTGGTAGGATTCTTCCACCCAGTTGCTGGGTAATTTTCTTCAGCTGAAGGTGGTGAGTCCCTACCTGGGTGTTAAGTATTAACTCTGAGACCATTTCTAACTTACTCACCTGTTGTTTTTATTTGTGCTCCTTTTCCAATGAAATGTCTTAATAGTCTAGACATCTTGATTTCTCCCTGCCACCCCCATATGCACACACACGTGTACACACCCCTCCAGTTTTGACTTTGCTTGGTTTGGGGGAGGAGAGGAATGAGGTGTTCAAGCACATGTAGGTGGAGATGTCAGGCTGTTAACCATGGCAGAAAATACACCCCCTCTCACCCTTCCCCACCTCCCCACATTTTGCAGACTTCCTAAAGACTGTGAGGTGGGGCAACCCATAAACTGCTCCCCTCAAAGAGCAGTCAGGCTCCAAAGCTTGTAAACATCATCCTGCTTTTGTGACTTGGCCAAGAGGAGTATAACTTCAGTAATTGCTCTCAAATAGGAGGCTTAAAGTTGCTCAACTGCTTTCTGTTCTGTGCTGCCCGTGTTTGCAGTACTCCAGCCCAGCCTTCCGCGCAACGCTCCTGACAAAATGGGATTGTTTGGCCCTGGTTTCCAAAGGGAAGGCTTTTGTTTAGGACTCACCATGCCAATGGTACTTCTCAAATGAAAAATGAGGGCTTATAGGAGGGGTGCTTTTATAATTTTACATGCTGGAATAGCCTTTGCTTGCAGCAGACAAGTTCTTGCATGCAAGCAGGGCTGAAATTTCCTTGAAGTTTTGAAAAGCAGCCCCCTTCTACCTTCCCTCTCCCTCCCCTCAGAAACACAACCTGGGTGAGTGAGGAACACCTGCTCCTTCTGTAGAGGTCTTCATAATGTCAAGATCAACCTGCATTCTTGTTCAGTCTGTCTGCCCTTAAATCTGTGGCAGAGATATCAGCCTTGGACCTTCACTGAAGCGTTCTTCACTTCTTCCTTCCTCTGCAGCTCTGGCTTGTGCATGAGGAAGTTGTAAAGACTTGCAGAGCTCCTGGGGAAGGAAATGGAACATGTGTGCCTTTAAGTCAGCTTTTTCCAGGCAAGCAGGCTGCTTGGAGGAGGGGGGCAGGCTCTTGAAAGAGCAGGGAGAAAAAGAAGAAGAAAAAAAAATCACTGGACCTGTCTTTGCCTTGCTTTTCTAGGAGTTATGAAAAAAATCTGAGAGTTGGCTGTGCTGATTGACGTTAGGGACTTGGTTGCAAGAGATATGGGTGATGACTTAACTAATGGTCTAACTTTTTTAACTTCTGGAGTGAGTAGAGATATGAGGCTGTTGCTTGATCTATTTTTGCATTAAATCTGTTGTTTGTTCTCAAGTGAGGCTTGAACGGGAAAGACCCTGACTGGTGATGAGATCCTGTGTTCACAGTGTAGTACTCAGCAGAATGGGATGGTAGTGTGGGCCCTGGGTTTGTTTAGGAGCTGTGCTTTTTTCTAATCTGTAGCATCTTTTTTCTAATTCTGGCTTCTTCTGGGGTTCTTGCCTATCTGTAGAAACTCCAGTCAACATGCACCTATTAGAAAATTTCAGGTGAAATTAAGGAATCTTTCTTAGAATAAATATTTTAATACACAACAGCTTCTTGTAAAAATCAATGCAGAAAATGTCAAATACTCATTTTCAGCTCAACCGTAACATTTTCTAAGCCTTTTGTGAGTTTTGGGGAGGTTTTGAATTGTAGAATATAAGTTCTGTACCTGACTGAAAGTGCAGTCAGGAGGTTGGTCATCCTACCTGGGATTAAAAATCTGACAAGGCTGTTTTTCCAAAAACACCTTTTGAGTGTTGATTTACAGAAGTCAAGGTAATAGTAATAGTTCATGAAAAGACACTGCCAAACCAATATTACAGGTCTTGTCCCCCCCTCCCAGAGAGGAGGTCGTTGGGATAGTAACGGGAGTGTTTTGTTTAGTGTAAGCAGTGGAATAATGCTTTGAAGTTGTTTTTTGTCAACACTGGTCCTAGGAAAAACACAACTGAAGCAGCATTGCCAAGATGGTTAAACAGGCTTAAGTTGTATCTTTCCCAACAGGTTAGCATATCTGTTCAGGTATCTCCTGTGAAATGGTTCTTCTGCTAAGCTGTGATTTTCTGCAGAACTGTGCTGATGTTCTTCTCTGAACAGTAGCCTTTAGCATGTTGTGGTTTTTGGTAAGCACAAATGCTGTATTGCCTTTAATTAAAGGAGGTGAACTGTTTTCAGTGCAGTATGTGCTCTCCCCTCGCCTTCCCCACCCCCCTCCAATCTGTGCCATGGCCACTTCTAAAGTATTAGCAAAATATTTAGAAGATACTAGTTGAAATGAACAAATACTACTTAATAAAGTTTTTTCACATGTAAGAACGGACTGGAACGTGTATGTCCTGTTAGTGAGGTGTTAGTCATAAGCTTCAAGTCTGAGAAGCATTCAAGTCACAAAATAAGCTGGTGTGGTGGTATATGTGTGTATATAATATACCCATGAAATGCTATAAAATACTCATGAGTTTGGGGCATTCTTAGGATGCTCACTAGAAAACAAGGTTTTTGATAAATTTGTGAAGGAACTCAAACACTTGTATAATTAGGTAAGTTTTCCACACAGTCTTTAACTTTTAAGCTAGCATGTTCCTAATGATATTCTGAAGAGCTTGATGATGTCAGGTATTTAGATTAAGTATGGGTAGACCTTACACTCTGGAGAAGAGCTAATTAATGCAAATTCTTTAACTGTTTTCTTAAAGCACAATTTGAAAGGAAAGTTGGCTTGTACTACAGGAAAGGTGTTTGCATCTTGTGCTGACTGACCATCCCCTAGGTAGAGATATGCCTAATGCAATGGTAGAGCTCTTATAAACTGAGTATGTCTATATAAGCTGAAAGTATTATTTGGCACTTATATCCATTAGCCTTAATCAGCCTGTAGCTCTTAGTGTGGCAGTCAGGTAGGGTTACAGCATGGATGAGTACGTGGGTATTAGTTTTCAGTAATGGTTTTGATAGTTGAGCTGTAATTGGAAAGCTCTCAGTGCAGCATATAATGAACGTAATAACATGGATGCATCTTTATGCTTTCGGTGCTTTTAAAACAAAGTGGAAAATTTGAAAGAATTAAAGCAGATCTAATGAGGGACTTGATGCTTTAGTGGGGGAGAGGAGGTTTTTTGAACTGGAAAGTTAGGGATCTGTTTCCTGTGTTGAGGGGCCATAAACTGGAATACGACCACTCATCACCCTATGGCAGAGGAGTTCCTTAAAGCTACTGCCTAGCAGGATGTGAGGAAGGCATCACAAGTTGGGTTGGTCTATTAGAGGGAGAGCAGCCCTTTAATCAGCTTCTTTTCTGGATCTGTTCTTATGTCTGTCAGGCCCTTCTGGAAGTGTGTAAGTGTGAGCATCACAGAAAGCAGGAAGCTGCACAAGTGAGCTGTCGGAGCTGACATGGGTTTTTCAAGTAAATGAGCATTCGTCTATCAGTTCCATTTACTGTGACTTGAATAACATCTCTAGCTTGTAGTCACGCTTGTAAGACCTCCTAAAGCATTGCACTCCATGTGTTTGTCCATGTGTAAATGGCCACCTGCCGCCATTTTGAGCTTTTGAGGCCGGAGGTAGATGTGAGGAAAGCAGGGATATGGGGTGCCAGTAAGCAAAAGGGTTTAATGTTCTGAGTCTCTATTGCATGTGCTCCCTTTAGGCTTTTTGTAGATAGCTGTATACCTCTTGATTGCCCTTAGTTAGGAGGGGGAAAAGCAAACGATGGAATTTGGCCTGTTGGACCTGTGGCTTGAAGGGTGCTGTCCATGTCCTGCCAGGCAGCAGCACAGGCTCTGGGGTCTGGTTGTGTGGCCAGAAACCCCATTCTTCTGCATGTTAGAAGAAGGGTTGTGGGTTAGTCATAACTCTTTGTAATGTAGTATGTTTCTATAAGGTGTTGCAGGAATGCTTTCAGCTCTAGAGTGTATGCTAGCTTGTTTGGTCAGATTTGCCACTGGAGCTATAGGGCTCCTTATTTTAAGCATCTTACAATCAGCAGGATGCCCATTGATTCACACCTTCCAGCGCATGCATGTTGAAACAGTGTGCTGCGTGCAGCTCCCTTTCCCACAAAAACTTCCTAGCATCCTAGGTAGAGATCCAGATCTGCTTTCAAGTGGAACAATGGGAAGGCAGAGCTGACCAAGACTATAGTGTGTTACTGCCTTAGCCTGTGTGGGCAGTTAGATGCAATGGCTAATTTGCAGTAGGAAAGACCAGCCCTTAGATAAAATGAGTAAGTGGACATCTGGAAGCACTTGAGCACTGTTTTGTACTTCTGATAGAAATCAGTGGAGCACAAGAAAAATGAGGGATAGGTTACAAAATCTGTTGTTAAAAGCAGGGGAGGTGGGTAAGGAACTTGGTATCATGCAGCCACTTGCAGAATTCTGCCTAGGTTATACTTATTTCATCCCCAAAATAAGCAGACTTAGAACTGCCAAAAAACATCAGGGCCACTGCTGTACAGTAGTTACTTTCTGATATTACTCACTTTACATTTATTTCTCAGGTAACAGTTTACAAGGGTGCCAAGTAGTATTTTCAGACTACAGTAGGATCCTGTCTTGCTTCCCTGAATATTCAGGTGGGGTTAGATTCAGGTGGGGAGTTGGAGAAAATGCTGCACTACTGTTTGTTTTCCCTAATAAATAATAATAGGGAATTGTGCATATTGTCATCCCTCAAAACTAGTGGCTTCTTGTCAATTGATCTTTATCCTTTGAGCCAGAACTGCCTTTGGAAGAGGACAAGAATGCCTCTGTCCAGTGTAGTCACTGCTGATCTTCCTTGAGTGTAATATAACTATTTAACACTGAAGTTTTATTTTCCTTGCATTCCAATCACGGTAAATCATTTTTTCCTAATGCCTGAAGCTGAAAGTTCAGAAGAAACTTATTTCCAAAGGCATAGTTTGTGGTTTACATGTATATGTTAATGCAACTAAGTGATAGAATAGGCACCCTATTAAGGACTTCACTGAGTAGACTGGTCCTTCGCTGTAGGCATGAGGGATGTCTAGCAAAGAGCCCTAATAATGCTGCTGCATGGTGTTTTTTTTTGGTTGTAAAATAGGGAGATTTCAGTGTTATAATCAACCTTCCTTGGTGGGAAGTGTGGGTGTGCTAAGCACTTAATGAACTATCACAGTAAAAATGTTCGTCTCTTGATGTAGGAGTCTGAAATAGCTATGAAATATAGATGAATTCTTACATTATCCTCTTCCTAAGAGGGTGTTCTTCATGCCTCAACTGAAAATCCCCAGGTTCATGTGAATTCATAGGTTGTTGTTAGCCTGTGAATTCAGCATACACGAAATTTTGGCTCTGCTGTATTTAATGAGTTTCAGTTTTTTGGTGTGGCTTGCCTCTAAGCACAAAGATGTATATGAGAGGGTTTTAGGATAGTGGTGCAATAACTGTTTTTGTTACTGGTTTTGAATGTATGTGAGAAACTTTATTTCAACTTGGATGAGTTGGAAACTATCAAAGTCAAGGTGTTTGACAGCTGCTTTTGTTAAATTTAAAACAGGTAAACATCACATCTGTGCATAAAGCTGCATTTGCATTTTTCCCCTAAGTAACCTTAGTATTTAAATGTCAATGTCTATCCTACATATTTGGTCATACAACCAAAGGAAACTACTGAAGTCTTGCTTTAGTGAAGTAAAGCTTGTGTGTTTTTTTTTTTTTTTTTTTTTTCAAATAGTTTTCAATTTGTCTGAAATAATGCTTTTCTTTTTTTCCTCTGAGGAAAATCTACTACCAAATGTGCTTTCTCTAAAAATCATGTTTCTGCTGTGTCTTTTTCAGGTCCATTCCTCACAGCTCCCCTTTCATGAGAAATAAGTCTAAATTTTTAATGGATGAAGTGTGGATTTTTTTTCTAGAAAAAATATCTAAACTGACTTGTTCTATAGACTTGTGTTTTGGGCACTTTCTAAAAAGATGACCCTGATCTTATTTTCAGTCTTCATTCACTTGTCTTAAATATCCTATCCATTTCCCAAAGTTCAGGACCCTTCGCTTTGTTGAAACCTTTCAGAGCTGCTTCTGAGAAGGACTTCTGTGGCTAAGAAAGCTGAGAAATAAATACAGTGGGAGGAGAAAAATAATAATTCAGTCCTTGGTGTGTGGGGGAAGATGTTGTTGTTTTGCTGTTAGCCTGCTTTGCCCCACAGTTTTTAATGCTGTTATATTCCATGCTTTTGAGAAGATGCCTTCAAGGGCTTTCACATGACAGTAAAGTGGTGAAAATTTAAACTGCTTTCAGTTGGCTTCCTTGTAGCAGCAATATCTGCTTATTCCAAATCACTGTTTGTGTGGCCTGTAACAGTGCTTTTTATCTAACTGCTGTCTTTTTTTTTTCTTTTCAGAGATCGTTCACATTAGTATTAGAAGCATGGGATTGGGATAATGATACAAAAGGTGGTGAGTATTTATGTAAAATTGTCAGGTTTCACTTACTTTGTGCTGTATGTGCACAGATCGTGGGGGGAGAGGGGAGCATGGTGTGCTGTTGCAATTGGCCATCCTTCCGAAGCAATGGGAGGATGCAGTCTAAGTTAAGGGTATGTACAAATCCCAGCAGAGAGGGGGGACTATATTAGGAATTACCAAAAAAAATACTAGTGATAAGAGAGAGAATGGACCATAGCAAGTGAAGATTGTAATGCATAATTCTTTTAGTTTCAGAAAGTTTAAAAATTATGGTAAGCCATTTTTTTCCCTTAAGGAAAATGATCTGTGCTGTAGATTTTCGCTTTAAATACTCTTTTGTTCACCCTTCACTGCTTTCTGTGGTAACTTCCATGATCAGGCAAACAAATAAAGCATTCTTGCTGCCTGTAAATTAAAAAAGCTGGATATCATTGACAGTATTCTAAGTCATGATGGTATGATTCATTCTCCAGTTGTTTCTTTCATAGTACTGGAAGTTACCTTGTTTCTTGGTTGTAAATACTAATCCTTGTTATCAGAGCATGGCTATTAATCTGAAGGAAAAGCAAGCTTAGTGTTTAAATACTTCAGAAATAATTCGGAGGTGTTGGTTGCTATGTTGTTGCTGAAGTAGAGCTCTCTGATCTTTGGTAATGTTTTATGAACTTGTCTCTCAAAATAAAAAATGTGTAGCTGCAAGTGCTAAGTGAACATCAAACTTGTTGCTGATAATGGACTATTTAAGCTTGTCTGGGACTGTTACAGAGAAAGATAAGTGTTCAGGCATTGAAATAGCGAAGATTTGTGCCCCAGATTGTCGTCATTTCCTAACTATAGGTTCTATTCTCTGCTGCTTCACTGACCATCCTTATAAAGCAAGATGCACCAAGTGCACACAAAAAAGGCAAAGCTAAAGTAATACTGAGGCTATGTTAGAGTTTGAAGGCCCTCTTGAAGATTGGGACCAGTTCCACTTGCGTTTTCCTGGCAGACTTTCTTAACTTAGGTTTTCCTAACATAGTCTGTGTCTAGTGATGAAGTAATTGAGTTTGTAGTTTGTTCCTCAGTCTTCCCTCTGTTAAAATTAAGCTATTTTTGTCCTGTCTAACAACTTCAGCCTTTTCTAATAGGTATGTTTTCTTTAGATCTCTGGTAATTCATGTTGCTGCAACCCTTCAGTTGGTCCACAGCCTGCTGAATGGCAGTTTCCCAAGCTGGACATGGTATTTAAATGAGATCTTGTATGCTGAGCAGAGTAAGCCTAAGTCTTGAATAAGTTTAGATATCCTATGTAGGAACAGACTGGAGTTGTCTTATTTGGATGTTTTTTTGAAGAAGTACTACATGAAGTTCCTTTATTCAGATACTTCCAGCTTGGGAATAGTTTACCTAGGGGCAGCTAGTACAGTGAGTATTGAGTATTTGCTCCCCCCCCTATTTCTAGGTGGCCTATCAATTCAGGAAATTGTGTAGAAAGGAGTGAGTGTGAGGACCCTATGCTGCAAAGCATGAAATGGATGCATTTAAAAGCTGATTTCTTTTTAATAAACTTCAAAAGTTGGAAGACCCTTCTTTATTATGTTTGTCCTTGAATCTGCAGAATCCTCTAGCGAATCTGTAGCTTTCAAACCCCAGTTTTAAAAGAAACTTTTAAAATATTCTTGATAAGGGGATAATTACTTTAGGCTTGTGTTGTTTTTCCTTTTTATGCCTTTCAGATTTTTTTAACGTGCTTTAACAAAGCTGTGTACTTCCACTGATGTCAGCTTTTTCCCGAACTTCAAAACAACCTAATGTATAATGTCTTTAGGAGTTCCAGTGGGCCATCTCCTTTAAAGAATGGTTTCAATGAACTACAGAAGTCCAAGTGTCTCAAATTACAGTCTAGGTCTCCTGAGAAACTGCCAGTGAAAGGTGAAGTTCCCTTTAATGTAGGCTGCCAGAGAGGTGCTGTTAACTTGCATTGCATCTGAAACAGAGAGGCTTGTCATGTGAATTTTGTTGTGCTTTTTTAGCCTATAATTTGACAGAGGACTAGCTAAACACATGTCTTGAGGTTAAATGTTTCAGTAGTCTGTTTACCAGTCTCATGAAAGAGATCTGTTGGCTTTTTCTTTCTCCCTCCAAGAGCAGTCTTGGCAGGCAATGCTCCAGTAGGTTTTCCCCTGTGAATCTGACAAGATGCAGGGACTGCTCCTTGTATTTCTGTATGCTGCCAAATGGGACAGATCAGTAAGAATGCACACCTAAGGGATTAAAAGAGGAACACAACATATCCTCCAGTGAAAAAAGGGACAATGTCTGCATCCTGGGGGGAGAGGGGAGGAATATCTGTGGAAAGCTGAATTCCCTGATGTGTACTGAACACTGAATAAACCTCAGGCTCAGGTTTTATGTCTTCTGTTGCCAGTGTAAGAAAGCTTAATGTTCCAGTCTCTCTGTGAACTGATTGATGGTGCCAAAGTCAGGTTTTACTTCCCTTTAAGGGGATGAGCAAGGCTGAAAGTTGATTGCAAGTCTTCTGTTCCCGTTTGAACTTTTGATAAGGTATTATTACAAAAAAAGGTTTCAGAATAGTTCTTTTTCCCCTCTATATGTACCAGTATCCTGTATTCTTCCTTGCAAACATCAAATGCAGGATTGCTTATAGTAGTATTATAGTAGTATATAGTAGATCTGTGAAGCATGCATCTCAACTCAGTCAGGGTATATTTATTCCCTGGTACTTACCTTAAAGTGCAGACTGTAAGAGGGGCTTTAAAACATAGATTCCCAAACTTTTCCTGTGCTTCCTTCCTCCTCTGTGCAGCAGTATTGGCAGGACACCACCAAGCTATGGACTGGGAGTGAAGCTCGTGGCAGTGTAGTGTTACCACTTGTTTGCTTTTTGAGGGTAAAGGAGGGGGAGAGGAAACTGGCTTAGATACAGAATCACTGTGAAGGGCCTGTTTTCTGTCCTCTGTCACAGCAGTTCTTGCTACTTTCCAGGTAAGTCATTGGCTTGGCAGCTGTCTAGTTGTACAGCAGAGGTCTGGGCAATGCTTAACCCAGTGCTGCTGGTATGAAGCAAGCTGGCATCTTCACACGTGAAGTAACTTTCCATTTGAGTGCTTGTCTGCTGCTGGGATGCAGATTGCTTTCCTCTTTCATCTTAGTCTGTAGGAGACTGATCTGTCCTTACAGCTTTAAAACCTTTGCTTGAAAGATGCTGAAGACTGTACCTCCTGAGATGGTACCTCCTGTTTATGTAGGCACAAAGTACATATGCTACTGTGTTCGTCCCTTTGCAAACAGCTACCAACACTGCCTCTTGTATTGCCCTGTAGGTGCCTTGTTGGGAATGTCTGACCTCTGCTAAAAGACAGCGTGATGATGAGTGAAGTTCTTAATTAAGTGTACTCATGGCTCCTAGTAGCAAGGGTGCAATTAAATACTCTTAAGATAAGAGTTCCACTTCCAAAAATCAGATGCTTTGTGAATGTTAATTAAAGTGGGAACTTTGAGCTGTCACCTCCTTTTGTGCAAGTCCTTGTGCTGCCGTCTGATTTTCTAGAGAAGTGTGCAGGAAAGTTCTTTCATCAAGGAGAAGAATCCTCTTGCTTCTGAGGAGTATGAAGGGGAGGTTAGAGTACTCTATCAGTTCTTTGACCAGTAACTGGATTCAGTTATGTGGCTTATTGCCTTAGTGAGGGCTAAAAGTACTGTGGGGTTGTGTTGTAAGGTGAGTTTTAATGGTAAACCAGATGCAGGGAGCAAACCTGCCTCACCACAGTAGAGAAATGTAGGAGAGAATATCTTCAGAATCGCTTTGGCATTGTGGGGGAGGAAGGAGAAACCCTGATAAACATGTTTCACACTACTTGGATTCACTATGAAGTCTGAAGTAAAGCAGAATCTCTTTATTCTCAAATTTTACTATATTACTTACAAATCTAAATTAAAACTAGATGGCTTGGAGCTGTTTTTCCTGGTACCTTTTATTCGGTGAATTATTTCACTTGCTTGTTTAGGCCATTGAGCCCTTCTACTGATATAAACCAAAGGAAAAGCTATCGAGACTATGTTCTCTTCAGAGGAGTTTGTGAAGGTGAAGCTTAATGTTTTTATTAAAAAAAATAATTTTGCCTATTTCATTTCCCCATTTCTTGACCCCAGGTATCAAGAGGAATGTTCTGGATAGGTGTATTTTCCAATAGCTGTGATGCTTATTCCAGTTTAACTGGGTTTGATGAATCTGCTTTAACTTAAAGACATTTGATAAGATTTCTATTAGTCACTCCTGTAATTGCAGGATGTGTTTTTCAGTCCATCTGATGCACTTTGATAAAACCCTTTTGGGGTGTATGGCTGTGGCTGTTGCAGCCATTTCAATGAGCCTGTGTTGCTGATAGCTGGAAAATAGGCTTATGATGCATACTTGCTCTTTGGTCAAATTCCTGGACCATCCAGTGAATCGGCACTTATTGTCAAGGCTTTTAGATCAATAGTCATTAAAGAAGAATCATATTATGAAAGGATGTTGAATGTAATCATGAAGCTTTTAAAGGTGGCTGGTGGTATCTTAGATACCCTGCTCAGTTGCAAGCAGCTTTCTCTGGCTTGCAGGCTTGTTCAGTCTGCCACTGACTTTGTGCTGCTGGATGACAGAGGACTTTGCATATAGGAATTTGAGAGTCAAAGAGTTAAAGACAGACTTCAATGTGTTTGTCTAGCCATAAAATGTTTTATGCAGACTAGTCTAGGCAAGCATGAATTATAGCCTATACATGGCTTTTACCACTTGTAATATTAAAGCAGAGAGATGCTTTGGCTTAATTGGAGAACCTTTCAGTGCTTAATTAAAACATAGCTTTTACCTTTTCCTTCAATATTCTTTAAGAGGAAAGATTTTTATGGTAGCAGCAAGCTTGAAAAAAGATGTCAAGGTAACAAAAGCAGAGCCCACTACTTCATTACCTTTTGTTTAACGGTGGAATGACTGAAAATTTGTTAGTTGAGTTCTTATATTCTGAGGGGGAAGTATAGCTTTGGTGGCAGATGTACAGGATACTTCTGTGCTCTCAGTAGCTTCCCAGGTGAGAAAGTCACTTTCTTGGCATTGCTTTCTAAGCCTGACGTGTTACTGAGCAGTATGTATGTAGAATGCACAAGATGAATATGAGAGTTCAATATTGCTTGCTATCTGCTTGGCCTGTTTTATATCAATAATTTGAAGTTGAGACCCTATCTCACTACCATTAGTCTTTCTGTGTGCACAGTTCTTGGTTCTCTATTTATTTTAGTGTGCTTTTTAAAGAATCTTAATTCATTAAAGAAAATGGACACTGAAGTGCTGAGCTAGCAATATTATAGTAACTTCATAAATGAGTACGAAATTCATGTACACGAGTGGACTTTCTGTGCCCCTTTCTTGCCCTGAATAGTGCTTGGAGTTCTCAGCTGCAACTTGTGGTCACCTAGAAAAAATAGTAGGATGTTACCAGACTCAAATAGTGGCTTGAGAGATCTCATTTGGAAGCTCTTGTCACTGAGGTCACTCACTGTCTTTGCTTACTCTTAATATTTACTCACACAATTGTATAATTTGTTTTGCTATATCTGCCTCATCTCCTAGTACTGAAGACTTTGTATCAAGATTAAAATACATAAATCCAAAGTTGACATTCATAAAAATGACAATATTTGGGGTTGGTGGTTCCATAATCTTACATTTTAGAATCCATTTGTCCCATGCAACTGCTAAATACTTTGTGCATGTGTGGTCTCAGCTAACAGGCTGGCGGTAGCAGTGCTGCTGCTGTCTGTGTGGGCAGGGCAGGATGCTTGTGAGAGTGTATTGCAGCAGTGGTCATAATTATCTGTAGCTCCACAGGGGATAAGGATAAGCAGGATACAAAGAGAACGGTCCCTTGGTAGTCCTTGGTTCACGTGTGTGTTTCTTCAAAAAAGCCACTTACTAGCTAGACAAAGTATTCTATGAAATGCTTGTTAAAGATGTTTTGGCTTCTTTATAGAAAATGATGAAATGGGAATAAGCTGGTTGACGTATGTAATAGTCAATGCTCTGGTAGGCTTAATTTTACAGTAAATTAACAGTATACTATTTTTTTTAAAAAAACTACACTGGCACCGGAGAACGTTTACAGTATTATCACAGCTACTAGATTATGCAGATCTTGTAATTTAAGAGGAACAGAAAGGAGGCAAAAAGAGTCTCAGATCAAGATAAAGCTGTTGGTTGTCAGTATGTGGGTGTGGTATGTTTGGCTGCCTTGAAAAATAAGTTATTTCCTATGGATTATGTTCCAGTTTTTTTAATATTTCCTTTGGGACACTTTTTTAAAATTGGCCTTCCTGTAATGAACTTTGCAAGGCAAAGGAAAATTCAGTTACACAGTAGATCTTTATCACTTAACATTTTCTTTACTAGGCTTTCTCTTAACCAGTTGAATACTTCGGATTTGAATTTATATGTTTGTATGCTATCAAAATCATCACCTGTTGAATTTACCTTTTTTTTTTTTAAAAAAAAAATAAAAATAGGTGAAGACTTGTTAATAGAACGAGTGGCGCATGCTGGCATGATCAACCCAGAAGATCGGTGGAAGACACTACAGTTTAATGGTCCTGTTGCCCATTTTGAAGTTCAAATAAGAGTGAAGTGTGATGAAAATTACTACAGTGCTCTGTGCAATAAATTTTGTGGCCCTAGAGATGATTTTGTCGGTCACTACACATGTGATCAAAATGGAAACAAAGCCTGCATGGAAGGTTGGATGGGAGAAGAATGTAAACAAGGTAGTATTTTTTTACTTAATTTTAGATTAGTTCTATTGTTAATGTAATAAAAACCCTTGCAGTGGTTGATATATGTAGTATCAGTGCTGTTGCATATTAATTTTAACACATACAGATGTTGTCCTTTGAATACAAGTCTTTTTCAAAGCATAACTTTTTCTTGTTACTTCCTCTTGAAATCAGTTTGAAAGATGATGGTGTTAAAATAGGAAAAACTCATCCTTTGAGTAGTGAAGCGCAGGGCTGGGTACAGTGTTTGCAGTGTGTGCTGTTGGGGGTACACAACATACTTAGAATTCAAAACACTGAAACAACTTTATGCTAACTAACTCTCTTCAGAGGTGGTGTTTCTTGAAAACAAAATGTACCATGCTTGTAACAAAGCAAAATGTACTGTTTGTAAACATGAGTTGTTTTTTTAAACAATGATGGTAACAGTAATACCGTAGACTTCTAGTCTTGTAAAAATTCCCGTAACATTTTCACAAATGAAAAAGTTTAAAAATTAATATATGCACAGCTGAAAGCTTTTTGATAGCTCTTAATGTGAACAGAAATTCAAGTGTAATTTTTTTTAATGGACCACTAATCTTCTATCAAATCTTTGTTTTGCCTGTAGTCTCTCAGTGAGTAATTAGTGCTAAAATTACTCGTCATACTTACCTTTCTGTTGAGGGCTTCTTGTTTTTGTTCTGTTTTTTTTCCTCTCTAGTAAAAAGCTGTTAATGAGGGGGAGACCATCTTTAGGACTTAGACATACACTTGTCTTGACTGAAGCTTGGGATTTCTAGCATAATATTAAATTGATTTAAAATAAAATAAAAAAAAAACTATTTGATAAATGTCAGTTCTGATGCTCTTGTTGCAAACCTATTTAGTTCGGTAGCAACTTTTTCAGTGAGATACCCTGAGTTATTTTTCACAAAGCTGCTGTGGTGGTGTTTTATGAAATAGCTAGCTAGAAGGTAGGTATATTGGAACATGGCTAGGGAAAAAATGCTTTGCATAAGCAACAAGTAAGTTACACCACAAAAGCCCTAGCTGAACAGTTGTGCATTGCTGCTATGCTAAGGGATATCTGGCTACCCAGACTAACTGAAGACTAAAACTTTTTTTTATTTGCAGCTGTATGTAAACAAGGATGTAATTTGCTCCATGGGGGTTGCAGTACACCTGGGGAATGCAAGTAAGTCTGCATGCTTGAATATTTTACTTCCAAGTACTGATATTTCTATTTTTTTCCATGTACGCTGCTACTCTTAAAGGGCTTACTTTAAAATTGAAAAGTCTGTACAAAAGCACGGATGCTACTAGATATGAAGTAGACATCACATGTAAGATACTGTATCGTACTGTTCTGCAATGCTGTTCTATTTCTGTGCTTATAGGACTTGAACAGATATGCTTCTTGTATTTAGCAAATGAGAACCATCCTTTTTTCAAAATCCTTAGGAACTTAGATCTTGAGATACGGTTTCTTATCCTTTTAAAAGGGTGACTTGCTCTTTAAGAATGGCTGTTACGACTAGGAAATGCTCCCAGTACTAGAACACTCAACGTGTACATCATCACCAAAATATAATAGACTTTTTCTCAAAGAAGCTTTGTTGGGTAGTAATGTTATAGTAGCAACCGAAGCGTCAACCTAAACTTTATACCCTAATTGAATGTTCTTGGTCCCTGGATATGAGAGAATGGTGTCTGAAATGTTTGTGCAACTTTGTGATTAAGTGGACTCTGATAGCAGAGAAGCGCTGATTGTTTCATTGTTGAAGTTGCATCTAATGCAGTAGGTCATGGAGAAACAGGTGCTATTTTTATGCTGGGTATTGAAGAAATGAGATTGGTCTGCTTGCAATTTGGTGATTCTTTGTGAGTTCTTAGCTTAAAACTGACCAGAGGTAAAGTTATATGGAATCTTTTCTTGGGATGATGTAAGACTGATGTCTGTCAGAACCCTTGAGAGCTGACAAATATCATTGAGTCAAACTCTGATAGTTTAAGGCAATGCTGATTGATCCTCCTCCTAGCAAACAGTGACCATCAGGGAAGTGGCAGAAGATGGATGCAGGTGTAGCCTAGCTTTGTTTGCAGGGTTTGAAGTGCTGGTGTGTGAGCTGTGACAGCTGATGAGAACAAGTCCCATTCTGCCGGAGAACTGGAAGTTTCTGGCAGTAGGGTATGGCAGATAACAATCCTAAATCATTGCATTGGAGTGGTTTTATACTGCCCTGAAATTTCAGTCAGATGCTGCTGATTTGTGGAAGATTGTGTTGTGGCTCTTGAATGTGACTGCAAATTCTGTGTTAATACCAGTATGTGAAGTACATTGGTGTTGTGCATATGGTGTTTTACTTCTGAAGAGCTAAAAAATCTCCCTTAAAAAGATTATTCAAGGCACATATTTATCTAAATTATGGTTGTGTTTTTGTAAGAGTATGGTATTTAGGATCTCTTGCTATTGTTAAAAGTTTTGCTTGTGGTTTTAAGAATTATGAGTCCCTCTACCTCTTGGTGATCTTTACTTAGTAAGAAATATTCCTTTTTCTGAGCTTTCCAGGAATGTTGAATCTATGCTGAACTCTGATTTATGTAGGGTCTTTTTTTTTGGAGCGCTGTGCCTATTTGTGTCTTAGGAGCCTGTGAATGTTTGCTTCTGAAATGCAAAGAGCCTTTGAATAAAGATGAACCAGCTTAAGCAAATGTAGAAAGTTTCATTGTGAACTTTCATTTCTCTCAGTGGTACTGCATGTGTCAGGAAGGACAGAAGTTGGAGAGATGGAGGAACATTTCAAGAGTGGAATAAAAAGCCCTTGAAGATGAAATCTGGGTTCTTGTGATACCTTTTTCTTAAGGTGTCTGAATAAGGAGTCTCATGAGCAAAGCCTTCCCATACAGAGTCTCACTGACATACATGAAAAAGCATCTAGTGGTGTAAGTCTAGGTGCTTCTTCTAATCAGCCCAGATAACCAAAGCTTATAGAAGCTTCTGCAGAAGGACTTTGACCAAAAATCTCACTACTTTGCTGGATGGATTTTATCTGAAAAAAGTACTGGGGGGAAGAATAAGGGACTTACTGGTCCAGATGGGTTGTATGCCATTTATTTTCCTTGCTTCTTAACACAGGTCTGCTGAAGCAATAGACTGGTGGTCAGCATGTTGAAGGAGAATACTGATTTTTCTATACATGGCCACTGTATTTCCACTATTGCAGAAGACTCTGCTCTCTTTAAAAGTGATTTGTTTGCTGGAGCTCTGTCCCACAGATATCTCTAGTTTGCATTTTGTAGTGGTTACTAGGCTATGTTAAAAGTGGAACTTCTAACCCAAATGGATAATACTTTCTATAGAAAAATGATTCTGAACTAAAAATAAGCAAGGCTTAGAGATGTGACCTTTATCTTCAGCAGTACAAAGGAAGCTGTTATTTTAAAAAAAAAAAAGTTTGGTGCTATTGAATCATAATCTAGATTGCTCCTTCCTGGTTTTTGGACAGTTGCCACTGTCATTTAACAGGTGAAAACAATGTCCTTTTTTTAATTCAGAAGGAAAATGAAAATGTGAGAAAAACATGGGTGTGAGATGTATGGAAATCTACTGGTGCCAATAGCTCCTTTGTTGCCAGAGTGTGCAATGGCATTTATAAATAGAGTTGGAAAACGATTTCCATCTTCATCTTGTATGAACATGTAAATAACTTAAGCAGTGGCTCTGAGGCATCAGCCTAACTCTCGTAGCCAGGCTCTACCCTCTGTGCTTTGATTTTTCCAAAGTAATTTAGAGCTGTTCTTGGATTAAATGTTCTAGCAAAAACAAATATTAAATATAGCTAAATGACTGCAGACTGCTAATAGCTGATAGGCAATTAGCTGAAACTGGATCTCATCAGTTGAACAAGTTCAGGTACCCATTGTTTTGAAGAGGTTATGTTGAAGTTGGCTATTTCTCTGCATTTTCATCAAATAAATTAAAAATAGCAGACCTTAAGACAACTTAGTGTAGGAAATTGTTTTGTGGTATCACTGAGTCTAGGTGATAGGCTTTGGGTTGTTCTGAAGGCAGCTCAGAAGTAACTTGATGAAAAGCAAACAAAATGACATCCTTGAGGAAAGTAACTTAAGTGAATCTTTCAAATGTAGGAAAACAGTCATTTTAAAACAAAAAAAAAACATGAACTTTATCCATGTCCATGTTCCATATTTGACAGCTGTGAACTTTTTGGCCTGCAGTGGGAGGCCAAATGGTCTTGTTGGTTGATTGACTTCACCAAATGAAAGCACTAGGAAAGACTGCTGAAGCAGCACTGCCAAGCTGTAAGAATTGATGCTTTAAGTATGTTTTTGCATCATTTTAGGTGCTGCATTAAACTAGGTAAAGAAGAATGTAGTTATCTAATGACTTATAACTGGGTTAGGCTCAATCATGTTAGGAAATTACTAAAATGAACATAGAGAAACCACAAATTGACAATCTCTTTCCTTGATTAAAACTGCTGACTGGTACCACTCTTAAACTGTCAGTAGGCTGCTTAACAGCTTAATCTTTTACTTCCTTGTGATCCAGAGTGGTATGGGCTTGGCAGACGTTCAGTTATGCCTCATGTCTGGTCTACGTTGTCGAATTCCTGCTGGGATGGTGTGTTTTCTGAAGCCTCTCTCCTCTTCCTTTTTGTCTTTGAATGCTCAAATGTCTTTTTGAAGCAAAAAGGGGTCAGATCTCAAATACTGCTCTGCTTGTGCTCAGCTGCATCTCTGGAACTATGGTAGGCCCTAGGTTATGTCCTGGATTTATTTTTTATTAGTTTCCATGCAACTGTGATACAAAAGCTTCTTCAGAACAGGTAGGCTAACTGAAATGAACGAGAACTGAGGTTGTTGATAGTCCTCTAACATGAATTTGTGCAAGCTGAGCAAAGCCAGCAGACGACGTCTAAAACTTCTGAAGCAAATTAATTAATTAACTTCTGTACTTCAGGCTTACTGTAGAATTGCTTTTGAACTAATTGTGGTAAAAATTTGGCTTTACAATGCTGGTGTGATTTATTAGTTTATATGGAATCGTGTACTTGTTTCAGTAGGGCAAATGTAAGACTTCTCAAACTTGCTGTCCCAACCCACACCATGCCTTCTGTAGCCCTTGTATTCAACTTTAGTCCTGCTTGTGAGGTTGGGTTACTGTGTCCAGAGGTGCCTGCAGGTGCTGTGGACCTCATCCCAAGTGTTTGTGTGCACTTAATCTGTTGCTGTAAGGGCCAGAACAGGCTCAACTATCTTTCAGTGTTTTCCTTCAAGACATGCAGGGACAAAATCCCGAGTTGCGAAATGAGCTACTACTACCTGAGGTGTTGGGAATAATAGTGTTCTGGAGATCCTTTGTTAATTGTTTGAGGCTTTCACAGTCTTCCCTTCCTTTTGAGTAGGAGGCCAACTGATATCACTAATCTCTTGCTTGTGTTTTCATAACAGTTGGATGGATGATGCTGTTAGCATTGGTACTGGGGAGCTCTGCTTAAGCTACAGAAAGAAAAAATGGATTCCAGTAAATTCATGCTTGGTTACAGAGGTCTGGTGAGGCAGTTTGAAGCAGGTCATTATTGAAGCACTCTGTGGAGAGCTAGCAAGAGATCTTACAGGACTAAAAAAAAAAAAAAAACTGCTTCTAAAGGTGGGGAGGAAGTAAGAGCATGAACTTCAATGCTAGTTAGCTCAGATTCAAAATTCTACCACTTCCAAACACCTAGAAAATGCTCACAGATGATGAGTTACTGAATAACCAGGACTTGTCAAGAGCGGATCTGAAACAACGTGGCTTCCTTCCACAGTGGCTCCATAACGTGATATCCATTGGTGAGAAATCTCCTAAGCTGATCTGAACAGTGAGCTAGAAGTCTTGTGTGAGCCGTGCACTAGCTGCTACACCATCTGACCTTTTCAGTTTCTGCAGTGTTGGACTGACTGTGATCCTTAAAGAGCTGGTGGCTGTTTGTTCCTGCAGGAGTGGGCTTGGTACCTGAACATCTGCTCCCATCTCCTCTTTCACACATGATACTTTATCTTGGTTTCCAGTTTCAAAGGGTTTGCGAAATTATTACTACTGCTGCTCTCATCATATAAGTGCCTGTTACCATAACCAGTATGATCGTACTACACCTCTTGTGTCCTAGTGGTAAGCTTCCTGGGGGTGCTGGCAAATATTTCAAAAATAGGCATATTAAGTTAGAAACTAAGTATGGGATTCATTTTTGTCTTAATTGGTCAAGGAACTGAGGCACATTCTGCACTGTGCATTAAATGGGTAGTGGATAGAAAGGCACAGAATATATTCTGAGTACTACTTCCCAGTAGAAAGCAAGTGAGCGCAGGGAATATGAACATGTACAATCTTAACCTATCTGGTAGTAGGTAGTGCAGACAAATTAGAACAATAGATTAAAAGCTTTATTGTTGAGAACTTGATATCCATACTAAAACCACTTCAGTTTTGCTTTTAGACTAGTCTGTTCCAGTGGGCTGAATGCATGTTTGCAGCTGGAAGACATGAGGTGTGCTCCTGGCATACTCTGTCTTATGTTACCTTAGCTTAACCTGAAAGGAATCCAGTTCCTTTGTTCCAAAACAGCTCTGATGTGAACCAACACACCATCAACAGGAATGATCAGGCGGTTCACTGAAAAGCATGTTCGTGATAGGAACTTGCACAAATGTAGACACACCCTTAGATCCACTTACTGCAAGTTGACTGAGCAGCCTTCCCCATGTGTTCCACGTAAACAATGTTGAACCATCCCCTCTATCATCTTCACAAAACTAAGTAAGGCATTGGAGCAAGAATGTTAGCTTTCAGTGGTTTTATTATAGCAGAAACAAGTTTGTAGGGAAAAGTTTGCATTTTTCATCCAATAAGAGCTCTGGGAATGAGAGTAAAAGTAGTCGAGCTTTTGGGTAACTGAAGGATTTGAGTATACTAATGAGCATCTTTTCCTAGTCACAGAACTGCTATCATGTCTATTTCAAAGGTAGGAAAGGGGAGAAAGCATTTATGTGACCTTACCAAGTCCTGGTGAGTACCATACTAGCTATAATACTGAATCTGGATGCTCATAGTTGTAGGATCATCTAACAGACCATATTGCTCCATGCTATGCAACGGTCTCTTGAAGCATTAAACAGACTTTCTTATAGTTATTTTAAGTAAATAACTAATATAAAGCTATTGTTCTGGCCTATGCAACACCATCCTGTTCACGTCATCAGAAAATTCAGTGGTTTTCCATTTAAGAGGGTTATTTTTCCCCCACCCCAAATGATGCGTTTTGCTTCTGTTCTTAATGTCACTGTTTTGCTTCATTTTCCTGTGTTCAGTTTTTGGCCACAGATTCTAAAATCTGTGTGGGAGAAGCTCCCTGCGAAAAGCCTGCTATAAAAAAAATAACACGTGTAAATCACGTCACAATGATTTTTCCTCCTATGTTTATAGGATATGCAAGATACCGGTAAGGTGGTAATTAAAGGCTTGTACCACTTTGTGGATATCCTCCCGAGGATTTATTATTATTTTTGGGCTATGTACTTTGACCTAGACTTCAGAAGTAGTTTTGATTTCTTTTTGTGCTGTTGGTGGTGTAGGTCTACTTACACATCAGTTGCCAACTAAACTCCCCGTAGCTAGATGTAGAACAGAATTTATTTAGGTATCCTCTTAAGTATCACAAGCTTTTTTAAAAGGTTAACTGGAGTAGGTTAGTGATTGAATGAAACCTTGGATATGCCATTTTTCAAGTGAACGTCATGCAGGAAGTTCAAGACTCAAGTAATAGGAATGATTGAACTAGGAGAACAGACCATGTACCAAGGTGGTGTAGAACAGCTGAACAAATAAAGTTGGCTGTTGAGATCACTGTGGCTTCTTGGTACTTAACAGACTTCTTTTTGGATAAAGAGTTGAATCATACAAGGTGCTGAGGGACTGTTTCTTGGACTTGCAAGGTCTGGGTACATCGCTTCAGCTTTCCATATCACTTCTGTAACTGCCCTTAGAGGATTATCATGAAACTGTGGAGAGCAGAACAACCCCTGGAGTCCTCTAATCCCACCTTCTGCCCAAAGTAGGTCTGATTAGACCAGGTTGCTCATAAATACTGTTAATGCTGGCTTGCATACAGCAATATGGAATCTTTTGAACACCTTGTGGTATCTGATTCAGAAATGCTCAATTTTAATCTAGCTCTCACTGTATAATTAACACAGATGTCTTCAGAGAAGGACCAGTATCAGTTCTTTCCTTAATTATAACTGTTTCAGAAGAATATAGAAAAAGCATATTTCTGTAATTCCTATTTTATGGGATTGCTATTTTACCAGTTTCGCTTTTTAACAGCCCCAGGGGAAAAAAAAAATATATTTTTCTTAGCCTGTGAGTACTTATGCATCATTGAACTGTGCATAGTGACAAGTGTTTTTGTGGGATTTCTTGATAATAAATTTTTACTGCTTTACAAGCACTGTAGAAGATCCTTCTTCATCCTGGAATTTAGCTATTTGAAGCCCCACTTGCTTATTTTTTAACTAAGCATATACTATGAGTTGAATTACTGTGGCTTTATCTAATTGTCAAGAAAAACTGCTTTTTCCTGTGCAGTTGCAGTTTGTCTAATCTGAAGACTGAAATGTTATCTCAAAGCCTTGCTAATGTTAGCCACCTCCCGGTCCCCAGCCTTGTACTTAAATTCTTGTTTTCTGTTGCCACCAGACGTTCATCTAAGGAAAATGGAAGCCGTGAAGCACATTTGTAGAATTATCAGGGTCTTTTCTGCAAGTTGTCAGTTTCAAGATGACTAGCAACTCTTCTCTTATTCCTGTTGTGCTCCGTGCTAATCCTGACCTGAAGGGAGGCTTTGGTCTGGAAGCAGATGCCTGTGCTTCACCCTTCCATCAGGAAGTTACTAAACTGTAGCAGTCTATTTATGGTAGCTGCTTTTGTACTGCTAATGGCCAGCAAAGGCTAAGATTAAGTAAGCAGTCTCTGATTTTGTTTTGCGTTTGGTTGTGGAGAAGAGTTGGAGCAGATGAAGTCAGCAGAGGGGAAGGACGAAGGAAGTAGAATCTTGATTCCAGTAAGGATTTTCTTTGTCCGTTGTACAATGGGGATCTTTAAGTTCTCTAAATTTGGCTTTATTATCTATTCAGACGTGTAAAATTTAGGATTGCAGAAGCTTACAACGAGTTACTCTCAACAGGGGTAGGGGATGGGAGAGGGACCGGTGGATGCCTGCGGAAGAGGTAACTTCAGCCTGCAATTAGCTGTGCTAGTAGTTTCCTTTTTTTTTTTTTTTTTAATATAAGCGGTCATTACTTGACAAGGAATTCTGTTTTTTGACATATATTGTTACTTTTACATCTGTACCTTTTGTGCTTCTATTTTTCTGCTGTGTTTTGACTTTGATCTTTACCTCATTGCAGTGTGCCCACTTCTGTATTGGTTTTGTTTTATTGATCCGATCTTGCTTTGAGTGAGCTGAGATTTATTAAACGTTATCTTATTAGAAGGAAGTGAAATTAAAGCTGTTCTAGCACCTGCTAATGTAGGATGCGACCAGACTTCCTGTTCAAGAGGAAATCCTAATTTATTCTTCCTTGTAAACCGAAGGCTGATCAGCTTACCACATAGTAACCTTTTGACTTGTAAACATTGTGTTCCTTTGATTGGACTGCCTTCAGCCTGTAGAAATGATTTCCCTCGGGCTCAGTGGTAACTTCAACAGTAAACTTCATGTTCTTCATGTTGAATATCATGAAAAAGCAGCAATCCTTTCCTGATGAACCAGTTCTAATGTCGAGTCAAACATACCTGCAAATTCAAGGAGGTGTTTAAAACGCTCTCAAGTTTGAAGAAGGTGGCTCTATTTTTCTTTGCGCTCCTAATCTTCAGTGCAGTGTTAAACAAAGAAATGTTATCTATTGGATATAGAAAACAAATGGAGTTATTATGGTTATCTGCTGTGTGATGCAGACTTTCAGCCCTTGAAAATGCTTGTTACATGTGGGTGGGGAGTTGGCTCAGGCTGGGATAGTCATGGTGAATCACTGGCAGTAGTGCCAGGTTTGGCATGGATGCAGATTTGGGCTGGGGCCAGTAAAGTGAGTTAGTGCTTTTTTTTATTGTTTATTACCAGCCCCTGAAAAGACGTTTCTGTCCCCGAGAAGGAAGGAAGAGATCAAATTTAGCAGGAGCAGTATTTGTTTCCTCTTACTGCTAATACAGCAGAAGAAAACCGCTTCTAAAGTATGTGTGTTTTCCAGGCATGTTCTCCTGACAGCTTAACGTAAAGAGGCAGTCAGCTGCCTCTGGACTGCATGGATGGTTGAGGCTGTCCCATATGGATCCTGCAACTCTGGGGTCCTGAATGAGGAGGAGATGTCAGGACTGAGAAATCAAAGTAGCTCTAGAGCTTTTTGCAATAAAATAATTGTCTTGCAAAGATCTGCAGTGGGATTCCTCCTGCCTATGTAAATAGCAGAAATTTAATATGCTGTCAGCAGAGTCTGGTCTATCCCTCTGGGGATTGATACTGCTTACTGAAATGGTGGAGTGATTCACAAGGAAGCAAGACTTAGTTATTCCTCTTTTCCTTCCCTATTCCCAAAAGACTTAAGAACTTGTCTGCTTTTTATGGTTCTTGAAGCATGGTGGTAATAGAAAGGTGAGCTTTTTTTTTTTTAAGAAACAAGGTTTTTAATGCTTTTCCCCTGCCAGGCATATCTCCACTGGCATGTGTGTGCCCAGCTCCCATTCAAAGTGTTTTTATGCATCTTTTTGTTGCTAATATAGCTCTTGAACTGTTTATAAGAAATACTTCTTTACGAACAGGCAGAAATATTTCTTTTAACCCAACAGAGTGAACTTACTATTTCTGTTTGGTTAGAAGTGTGTGAAACATACTTCGAAAAAAAAGCCTGATTTTTTTTGAAGACCTAGGCCTTTCCCTCTAGTATAAACAGTTGCTTTGTTAGCATAATTCTGGGCACTGCTACAGACAACATAATCTAATGTGGTTCAGTAAGCCTGCAGTCTGCTTTTTGAAAAGTAGTTGTATCCTTCTCTATACGCTGATCACCGGTTCTATCCCAGTGTGAGATGACTCAGAACATGGGATTCCTTGTGAAAGGACATAGAGATCTATGTGTAGCTCTCAGCACGCATAGTGCCTGCTGTGGTTTGTTGCCATGGTGTGTAATGTGGTTGAGCAAGATGAGTTCCAGTAAAGGTTTTCAACAGGACTAGTACGTACCTTCTAAATGGCAGAAATTAAATGATCTGTTGCGCATTGAACAGCTGACTTTGTTTTTGAGGATGGTAAGTGTAGCGTTCTAAATACCTGTAATGCTGATAATTAAGCATCATGTTGCTAACTTTTAACATGTGAACTTACATCTTAGGTGTCATTATGGTTGGCAAGGACAGTTCTGTGATGAGTGTGTCCGCTACCCAGGCTGTGCTCATGGGAGCTGTAATGAACCATGGCAGTGTAATTGTGAAACCAACTGGGGTGGCCTGCTCTGTAACAAAGGTACTTAACATTAATTTAAAAAAAAAAAGTGAAGTTGCATGATTAACTGATAACTCATTAACCATTTCTTTCCTGCTAGTGTGCCACTACCTGAGTGTTTCTGTCCCTAATTCTTTTATGGCAGATGTTACCTAAGCATTGTAAGTATAGGAAGCTCAAGACAAAAGTCTTGGAATGATCTGGACTCCTCTAACTTATGCAGTTCTCTTCTGCTCATCCTTCCCTGTTAGTGATGAACTGACAGCCTAGCTAATGGAATATGGGGATGATATGGGTGAATGATATTCAAGCTAGAAGAGCATCTGTACACCTGACTAGGGACTAAAATGATAATATTGAGATCTATGTCACCCTATTAATTGATGCTTTTCTCTGTCCAGATCTGAATTATTGTGGAAATCACCATCCCTGCCTGAACGGTGGAACCTGCATGAATACTGAACCAGATGAATATCGCTGTGCTTGCCCAGATGGTTACTCTGGAAAGAACTGCGAAATTGGTAATTCTGGATATTGCATGTGTTCTGAAACAGTTTTTATTCAGAGCTATGCTCTAGTCAACCTGATGGTATTCTTTTATGTTCATTGTTGTGCTTTTTGTGGAGTGGAGAGACTGAGGTCTCTTCCAAAAATTAGCCTTATTTCTAAAGAGGGATATGTGAAATACGAAGGTATGCAACTTGTATGCCAACTCTATCTTGTCTTTGTCTGGCTATTCAAAAATAAAAAAGCCCGCTGGAAATGACAAATTCTGCCGTGGTCTCTGATGGATTTAAAAAAGACCCAGAATGTTTCCTTCCCCTTGGCTTCTTCACTTAATCCAAACATGAAATTGATCTGTGGTCTTCTGAACATGGGTTAGAGGTGTATTTTTCTCTGTCACTTGCCTTCCTGCTACATTTTTCTTGTCTTTTGACTTGCTTGCAAACCTGCATCTTTTACAAGTTGCAGACTGAGGGAAGTAGTAGTCATAGGCATTTCAGTTTTAATGATGGTCTGGTGGGGTTTTTGGCCAAATCTTTATCTATCTGAATGTGTTGATTGTCATTTTTGATTAACTGAAACTTCATATTAGATTTACCATGTTAAAAGAATTCTAACATTTGGTTTAACAATGCAGTTGTTAACCACTGTGGAAATATGCTTGAGCCCTTCTATAGAGTCACCTTGAGCGTAGTCTAAACGAATGGATGTCTTCCCTGTGTCCACTGCCAAAATGGGAGAACAAATTTAAACATTTCAGTTGTACTTCTGATGAAGCCTGCCTTCTTGACTACAATCCAACAGATACTTTGCCAATGTGAAACTGCATCCTGTCTCATGATGCTACAAAGATAGCTCATTGTCTTTTTTCATGCACACCTGTGTGTGTGTTCCATGCAAAACCCAACATTTTTATGTGCTGTAGACTGTTCTGATATTTGGAGACTTTTATTTGATTTCTCTGTATTTGATTGGATAAAGGGACAAGTGTGCAACACTGTAACTATCTTTCTAATTTTACTCAAAGGTTTCATGTTTGGAGAAGAATGAAAAATTTTGGGTGGTCTTTTTTTCCACTCACAGTATTCAGTTGGATGTTCTACAGTGACGTTTTTCTTGCTGCAATGGATTGTTAAATCCTTTATTTTTTACTTTTAAAATGTGGTATTAGTTTTCTCATGTGAATTTTATTGTTAATTACAAGTGTAGATGGGAAGAATACAATTTTTCTTCCACTTAGCCTGTTTGGGTTTTTAATTCACTAAATTTTATTATCATCAGAAGGTTTTCATGTTTCTTAGGATATAGATCTTATTAGAACTTCTTTAAACTGCTGCGTGATATTTATGATGCTATCAAGATGTGAATTTTGATTCAGCTGGTGGAACACACTGCAAATTTTTGGCTAAGATAGATGAAATACTGTCTTAGCTTGCCCTGAAAGCTGTAGAGAAGAAACTTGGCCCTCTGGATGAGGGGGTGGTGATAAAGTGGGGATACATTTCACAAGTTCTATCCTAATTATTAGCAGTAGATTGGATTATGAGTTGTTTTAGGCACTAGTAAGTAACAGCCAAGACAAAATAAATTCATTTTGGATTAGATAACACACCTTAAAAAAAGGCCTTTTTAAAACATAACTACTATACAAATAAGAAAGTCTCACCTAAAAAAAGGATTGCTTTTCTTTGGCTTACTTGTCTTTTCTCAACTCGATTGATACTTGCTGAAGCTTCTGCAAGTGTTAGGCAGCCCTACATGAAGTAACAGCAGGCAGCATGGCCTACAGAGAGCAAGTAGCTCTCTTTGCTGTTTCCAATGAAGGATATTAGAATGAAGCTAAACAGACCTTTTGATACTTAAACTACTGTTCAGACTTGCATGCAACATATCTGTTTTGTCTCACTGAAGCTTTAAAAAAAAGTGCTGAAGCACTCTGGAGGTAGAAAGAAGTATGTGGCTGGAAGCAGTAGATTAATGGGGAATTCTCCAGCTGCTTGATATAGAGGTATGGGTAACCTGTCTACCCTTAGGCTTTTTAAGTCTTAAAGTATGATGTACCCTCAGTAAAATTGTGTTCAAGTCTCATTCTGTAAATCTGTCAGTCTTTCTGTACGTGGGAGACGAAGGCTCCAAACTTCACTTTTGAAACATGTAAGTTCCCTGTTTGATATTGGAAGAGTATTTAGCAATATTTTTTTCCCTCTCTTCCCAGCGGAGCATGCTTGTGTATCTAATCCCTGCGCTAATGGTGGAATTTGTCATGAAATTTCATCAGGCTTCAAGTGTCACTGCCCGTCAGGGTGGAGTGGACCAACATGTGCTATTGGTGGGTATGCATTTACTGGTGGCTGACTCCTTGGGTTGGAAGGGCTGATGAAGCTTGCTTAGTAATTGTGCTCTGCAGGTATGGAATTTGGCAGTAGCCTTTTGCCTCACCTGGCTTTTAACAGCTGTGCATTGGGAGACTCAGATTAAAAGTACTGTGTGGCCTGCAGTATTAAAATCAGTATGCATTTGTTGCAGTTTAGAAGTGCAAGTTAGCAAAAGCATTGATAGATCATATTACTGACTTGTAGATTTTTTTAGATGTATGTGAAGAAATGCTGTGTTGCCAAAGGTTCCAGGACAACTTCTAACTGTTTAGCTAGACTAAAGCAAAATAAAATGGATTCGTTTTATGATATATAAACATGGACAAGAAAGATTCTCATCTTCTTAAAGTAAGATAAGTTCAAGTAAAAAATTAGGTCGGAGCTGTTAGTCTCTTCCCAAGCTTTTGTACACCATCCCCACTCCCCTTGCAAAATAACTTAAACCCAAGTTAAGCTGAATTTTAAACCAAGTAATGGAAGGCACGCTCTGACTTCACAGATATTGATGAATGCGCATCTAACCCTTGTGCTCAAGGAGGGACCTGTATTGATGGTATTAATGCATTTGAGTGTATATGTCCACAACAGTGGATTGGAGCGACGTGTCAACTAGGTAAGTAACTACCTTCTATAGTGAAGGCCACTGAAGAGTACTAAATAACGAGCAGCTCTGTTTCTGATATGATTGTTATTGAAATAAGCACCAAAGATGTGTGCTGTTATTGATATCTTAGATCTTCTTTAGGTCTTCAAAAACAAATAAACAAAAAAGTTTCAAGTGAACCTGTAACTAAAAAAATCCCAGATTAAGCTTGTTTATAAGAGTTCTAGAATGCCCAATAACTTCTCTGTCTCAAAATACAGCATTGGTGATGGTAGCTCCTACTTAATGGTGGCAGAAAGTGCTTATGCCAGCTTATGGAGGCAAGGATGGGATTTGCCCTGACTAACGTTACCTTTTTGAGTTTTGGCAAAGGGAAAAGTAAGATAACATGCATGTGCTATTATAGATGAGCGTGCATTAAAAACCTAGGGTATGTAAATAGCTTTAGTGCCCTACCAGTGTATTTAAGATGAGCTGCTGATGCTTGGATTGCATGGAAACTGCTTGGTGCTGCGGTAATCTGTTTCTGGGTTTGTTCTTTATTCTCTTCTTTCTTTTATCTTCTTTCACAGATGCTAATGAGTGTGAGGGAAAACCCTGTGTTAATGCTTACTCTTGCAAAAATCTCATTGGTGGATATTACTGTGACTGCATTCCAGGATGGACAGGAGTAAATTGTCATATCAGTTAGTATTTCTTTAGTATTTATGTTGTATATAGGATGTTTCATTCTCTTTTTAAATGAGGCCGAATAATAATAGTATAGATACTTACACAAGAGGAAAATAATTGTTGTCTGACTTTTCTTAACTTCTAATGAAGTAAATTGAAAGTACCATTAGATCTAGAAATGTAACAGGTGTTTTTTAAACGAATCTAAATTTATGTATCTCTGTCTTCCTAGAGAAGACTACTCACCCCTGATTCTGAATATCATGTTTACTTTTGAATACTTTTTAGCTGAAACTTCAGATATGAGATTAGCTGATACCAGTTGATTTAACTTCTATTACAGAATTCTAAATTCTTTAAAATAAGACTATCTTAAGATGTCGAGTGTCCTTGCTTTACATTGAAACATTTTTTGAAAATAATTTGTTCTACTTTTTTATTCTAGACTTCTATTTTAGGGCTTAGTCTTATAAATTCTAATACCTTGCTTATTTTATCCATAGATATTAATGACTGTCATGGACAATGTCAACATGGAGGGACTTGTAAGGTAACTCTTGATTACATACCATGTTGAAAATGAATCTTGTTCTGTCTAGTTATTCTGTAGTTTCAACTGTAGATGGGCTAAATGAGGCTGCAAGGTGAGATACGTTGAAAGCTTGCAGACTCTGTCCACAAAATTTTAACAAAATGATTTTTGTGGTGTTAATGCTGTTCACAAACTCAAAATGTAGAAACAACTTGAATTCTTCTGTGTAAGTTTTATCAATAAACAAGTCTTCCCACTTTTTGTTCATTTTTCCTCCTTGTAGGATGAAGTGAATGGTTACCATTGCTTATGCCCTCGTGGTTTCACAGGAAAAAACTGTGAGACAGAAACAAATGAGTGTGAAAGCAATCCATGCCAAAACGGAGGCCGCTGCAAAGACCTAGTGAATGGGTTCACTTGCCTGTGTGCACAGGGCTTCTCGGGAGTCTTCTGTGAGGTGAGGCCAGTGGTGACACTGCTGCAGTAGTCTCCATGGATTGAATTCTTGAAAGAAACGTAACTCCAGGTTTAAATTAGAGTAATGCAAGGCCTAAGGTGTTGCTGTGTGATGTAGGTGGTACTTGACACTCTCAATAAGCAAATTTGTTCAGTGCTGTCACAGTGCCTATGAAACTTGAAGGTGCAGCTTGATAAACTGTAAATTGGTGCATATAGGTGTTGAATCTCCTAAATGTTTTAAAGCTGTAAGTATTCCTTAAGCTTGAAATGCTTTTTGAAATTTTCAAATCTTCAGGAGCTGTGTCCTCTTGTTACATTAAATGGTTTAGACCTTTGTCCTACTAACTCTGAAGTATATAGCTGATGTACCTTTCAAGTGATCCTATTACTGTTGGCAGGAATAACCACAGGCAGGTAGATACATAAGTATTGGCTCTCAGATCTTCCAGTTCTACATAATTGTAGGAATGTGCAGTGCTATTACTCATTAAGTACTCAGATCTTAAATACTGAATACTCCTAATGAAAATACTTAATGATAATGAAGATCTACCTCTTCCTAGGGAGGATGCTAGTTTTTTTCTCAATATGAAATTATATTGCCCAAGTATGTACTTTCTGGCTTTCCTAAATAAGCAAATAAACATAGTTGGAAGACAGCATCCACTGAAAGCATTGTATTAGAAGCTTGTTGGATTTCTTCCAGAATTTTTAATGGAGGACATTGGAGTGATTTCTGCTACATGCTGAAGAATGTTTATTGTAATGTATTTGTATTGTCTTCCTTTTATTCAAAATTAAAAAGGGTTACGGATACTGACCAGTTTAATAAAACTGGTGTAGTACCTAATAACTCATGCCTTTTCTACGTAAGGATTGTATCTCAAGTGCTCTACTCCTTGCTGGTTCATACCATAATATGTAATTAAAGTTTTAGTAGATCTGCTCAAATAATAGAGGAAGAATTGGCTTCTTGCCGTGTGTGCTGTAGTAAATATCTACCATTGATTCCAGATGCTAAAGTACCAGCTACTGACTTGCATTGGGAAGGGGAAATTTATACTAATGGAAAGAAACAAATGGAAATGTATGATAGTTAGGTCTGAGAAAGATTCTCAGATCTCCTATTTTTATAGTCTGCTTTAAATGTTTTATATGAGTCTGCTAAATAGCTGGCTGAAAATCTCTCTGTGGCAGCTGGAATTGTACATGCTGTGCTGAATTAGTGCTTAGACAACTGGGGTTCCTTCTGTTTTATTTAGGTTTGATGTTTTTTAAAACAACTCTGCAGTTGAAAAGAAAAAAGTGGTCAAATACGCTATGGGACTTGGTCAGACTTCTGTAAGATTGAGAGTTTTCCTTTCTCACAAGATGTGAAGAGGAAAAGACTGACTCAAGGGCAGGAGTGCAGTCTGTAAGAACAGTTTTGGGGAAAGAAACTGATATAACAATATAGCCTCAGTCATCAATGCAGCCTCAAAAGCTAGTTTGGGGTGTGACCAGTGGTGGTCTTCTGTGGCAGTCTAAGATGTAGAAGCAGAATTGTTTTCCTAAAAGGATAAGTCTGTTAAAGGTTATGTTATGAAAACTGGGATTAGTGTTAGGTTCAAAAAGCAAATTCTAAGAAGTGTTCAAAATGCACCTTGCATTTCTGTGTGCAAATCAGTATGCTAGATATTATTTGTAAGGATAAGGCCCTGGCCAACTTAGCTACTCCCACCTCCTGTGCAAAAAGCCTCTTGTTAGACTATCTCCAGAGGTTTCTTCAAAGTTGTGTGGTTCAATAACAAATTATGTGTGTTAGTTAAGGTGGGAGGAGAACTGAATTGCTTTAGAGAACACATTTTTGGAAGGTGCTGTGCATTTTAAGTGTCTTGTAGAGGCAAGTTAAGTGAGCTCCTATCTAACTTGAGTTACAGCACATAGCATGTGGGTGTGAAGGGCAGAGAAATGATGGATAATGATCTAGAGTAGTCACACTGCGATCTCTTAATGACACATACTTTGCTAAGTTATTGTGAATATGCTTATTCAGCCTCGTGCAAAGGGATATCTTTAATTGGAGAATCAGAAGCCCTTTGTAAAAGCCCTTCATTAAAGTTGAAAAAAAAAAAACAACAAACTGAAGTTTCCTTCTGTATATGCAGTGTAGAAAATCCATAAATGTTAAAACTTGAGGTTCTCTGTAAAAGCTTCATCTGTCTACAGCAACATACATAAAGCTGTTTATTTCTGGGAAATGAAGCTGCTGCTGCTAACTGGTCTCTCTTACAGATGGATATTGACTTCTGTGAACCTAACCCTTGCCAGAATGGGGCTAAATGCTATGATCTGGGAGGAGATTATTATTGTGCCTGCCCTGATGACTATGATGGAAAGAATTGTTCTCATCTCAAGGACCACTGCAAGAACAATTCTTGTAAAGGTACTTGCTTCTGTCCAGAAATTTGTCTTAATGGTGGTACATAGAAAAGTAGCATTTTTGAGAATAGCATAATGCAGAATTATTTTATTGTACGTGGATCTGGTGAAATAGTGAGAAGAAAGTGCTTGTAACAGTGCTCGCTTATAAAGCAGTAGAGAAGTAACATAATTGTTTTTAAAAGTTAACTGGTCTTAAAGTCTTAATTTTTGGATAACTTAAAGTGATGCGGATTCTTATGGTCTGATAGTGTACTTCTCTTTCTTAGTAATAGACAGCTGCACGATAGAAGTCTTCACTAATACTACCCAAGAAGGAATTCGTTTCATTTCATCTAATGTTTGTGGGCCTCATGGACGGTGTATTAGTCAGCCAGGAGGGAATTTTACCTGTGCCTGTGAAAGAGGTTTTACTGGAATATACTGTCATGAAAGTAAGTGGGAGTTTCTTTTAAAAGATATGTTTTTGATCTAAACCTCCTTAAAGTTTGTTTTTGCTTTGAAGCTCTACAACATAAAGTAAAACGTGAGGATTTTAAGAGTTGCAGAGTGTCATTTCCAGTGTATTGCTTCAAGTCCAATCTCTTCTGGTAAAAAAAAAAAAAACTGTCTTTTGTAGTGGTTCGTGCTTTCCTCTGTGAGTGAAAACTGATCTTAATCCAGTTTCAATGCAAACGTGTCTGTACCTACTACTTAAGTATTTTTGAATGTTTTTTTCCAGGGGGAACTTAATGCTCCGGTTTGTCTTGATACATGTGAGAGAGAGAACACATGTAGAATTTTTACCAGGCTTGAAAACAGATGCTATGAGCTGTTCTTGTGCATGTAAAAATGGAGAATAGCGTGTTTTTCTTAGAAAATGCCTAGCAATCACTCAACCTAGTTTGCTTTTGTGTATGAAGAAAGTCTTGAGCAATAATTGTTGACTCTTTGTCATAGACATCAATGATTGTCTTGGGAAACCTTGCAAGAATGGTGGGACATGCATCGATGAAGTTGATTCATTTAGGTGTTTCTGCTCAAGTGGCTGGGAAGGAGAGTTGTGTGACACAAGTGAGTACTGCTACGCATTTCCCTGTTAAATACTACAGTTTTGTTGTAACAATTAGTGACATTTAGGATATAGCTAATCCTGCAGTAGTTTCTCTGTTCTATGGTAACAGACAGCCTACTCAGTGTTGTTTGAAGCTTTTTTAAGATTTTATAGCAGCAGCTCTAAAAGATTCTGTTCTTTTGATGTAACTATAATGTGATGCTTTGGTTATAACATGGGACATACCTCAGAAGAACTTTTTTTCTCCTGAGGAGAAGCAAAAGTGAATAGAGAACGTGCTAAAAAGACTCCTTCCTTTTATTGCTATAAGCATATTTGCCTCTTAGTGTACTTAATGTACGTAAGTCTGTCCTTTATCAAATCAATTAATATGCATCAGTTTCCAAACTTGGAAAGCTTCTTATCTTTAAACCTGTGCAAGTTATAACATGCTTCCACCTTACTGAAGGAATCACAAATTTAACATTCTAGTCCTTTTCTGGGCTCAGTGGGAGCAGGCCTTTACTCTTGTTACCTTGGTTGAGACTTCTTGGGCTTTGGTTAATGAAGCGTACTAGATAAGTTTATGGTTGTTAACTCAGAGCAAACTGCAGCTGATTATTTATTAAATGTGATATCTACTCTGAATGAAGTTCCTTCTAAAACATGAGGACAAGGATTTGGTGAGACTTACTACAGGACGTCTGTCAATTCAGATGTGAAATAAAGGCTGAGAAGCTTTTGATAGCTATCACTTTTCAAGAATTTGTGTGGTTTAGTTGAAGGTTGTTTTGGAATAATTGTTTTAAGTATTTAAACTTGTTTCGAGTAGAAAGCATTCTCTCTAGAACTTCTGTATATTAGTGTGTATATACATGTACACATGGAGGAGAAGCGAGCCTTGTCTTGTGGATGGCCTGAGTTAGGGCTTCTTTTCAGGACATTGTGGTTTCTACTATTAAGTTGCATAGTAGAAAGTTCTAAAGTTCAAAATGCAGACATTTGCTGGAAAAAGAAACTATGGTGGCTCTCTGCTTAGTCATACAGCTGATTTCAAAAAGATACTTTTGTCTGAAGTTGTCAACGTGTTTTGTAATTCATGTTTATTAAAAATAGATTTTCCTTGCTTATATAAAGATAACTGCTTAACAATTAGGAATGCTGTTTTCATAAATACTATGCAGCTTATTTCCTTTATAAAGAAACATGTTGTGTTCTTTCTCATGGCCCTGGCTAGGCTAGATCAGCTAATTTGAATAACTCTTTCTAGATTTCAATGACTGTTCTCCTAACCCATGTCATAACGGTGGCCGATGCATTGATTTGGTAAATGACTTCTATTGTGAATGTAAGAATGACTGGAAAGGCAAAACTTGCCATTCACGTAAGTGTTCTTTTCTTTGATCTTTAGTTTTCTTTCTTTGCATGAGACTAGAGTTCCTGAAACTTAAAACAATCTCAGTGAAATAATAGTCATATTTTCATTACCTCTTCCAGTTTCCCAGCAACAAAATAGAATTTTTAAAGAACCTACTCTTTCACAAACTGTAGTGGAATAGTCTTAAGAGAAGCCCTTAGATTCCACTATTTTTGGCTTGCTTACTCTAATATAGCAAGTAGAACTATGCATTTCTAGTACTGTTGCATTTAAATGTAAAGTCTCTCTTAAAAAAAGTAAACTTGAGTAAAAAATACCTGGCCTCCTAATTTCCATTAGCCTGGACTTGATTATTTTTAATTGTTTTTATTGTAAACATGTAGGTGAGTACCAATGTGATGCAAATACTTGTAGCAATGGTGGAACGTGCTATGACGATGGAGATACATTCCGCTGTTCGTGTCCTCCAGAATGGATTGGAAGCACTTGCAACATTGGTAAGCTCTAAATTGTCTATGGACAAAGGCAGAAGCAGAGAAGGACTTAAATAATACTTAATCATTTAGTAAATGAGGAAAGCTATATTCTAGTTGACTGTCAATGCCTTTCCAGTTGGATCGTCACTGAGTTCAGGGTAGTTTCTTCCCTTTTCTAGAAAAATGTCTAGTCATAAGCACCAACCAATGTTCACATCCTGTGCAGGCTGTGTATCCCAGCTGATGTGGGATACTACCAGAGTAGGAATTCAGCAGTGTTTGAGGAATGCTTACCTTACATGGGGGAAAAAATAGATAATTTATCTTGATTCAATTAAGCATTTGATTTGTGATCGTGAAGGTAGGTGAGAGATGACTGTGCATGTGGCTCTTCTTAGAATCTTTTCACCTTCTTGTAAGTCTTGCAATGCTGACATAAGTGCTATTCAGGTTAGTGATCTTGATATATCCAGATGACGTATATATTTGTTGTGCTAAATAGATACCTTTTCTGTTTTCAAAGCTAAAAACAGCAGTTGTATTCCAAACCCTTGTATGAATGGTGGAACATGTGTTGGCAGCGGAGACTCCTTTTCTTGCATCTGCAAAGAAGGATGGGAAGGACGTACATGCACACAGAGTAAGGTTTTTTCTTCTTCGTTGCTCTGTGATACTCAGAGTGTCTAGCAGAGTTGTTAACTGAAACAAAGCAAGTTTATTGTGTTTAGCTGCCAAAATATCTGAATCACTCACAGTAAATATGATGCTTGACTAATAAATGAAGAACTTGCCGTGTTTCTTTTTGCCACTATTCTCTGCCAAAATATGATATCCAGCCTCTTAGAGAAAAATAATCTTTGGGATCAAGTATCTCTGGGATTGTTTTGCTCTGTATATTTAATAATGAAAAGTATCTGGAAAGTAAGGTGGTGGTGCATATTCCATCATATACAGCTACTTTCTTTGAGGATAGTTATTAATTGCTTTGACTTGTCAACACAATGAATTAGTTAGGTGGAACAAAGCTTGCAGCTCTTCTTTTTTTGTTTCAAGGCATAACAGAAGCCTACATCTGAGATCTGTTTTTACTTTAAGTTTACCCTGAAATTATTGTCGTACTGATGTATGCCCTAATGAGCTGTTTTAAAGGTTACAGTACCAGTGTAAATGCTAACAAATAATTCAGAATTATTTATAATGTGAAAGATTTGCTTAAGAAATCTGACTGTTGTATACATATGTATGAATTGCTAAAGTAATAGGAATCCTTTAAAAAGCTTTTAGAGGCTGTTTGAGCTAGGAACTACTACTGCAATAAATACCGTGTTTTATTCCTGTTATGTTGCCATCATTCTACTTACCAGTCCATGGTGTTGAATATGCAGAAATTGTAAGACCTTATGACTAATTTCAGAAAATGTAAGGTATTTCTTAAGTCTCTTAGGTCTAATTGAACTTTTTTTTTTTGCAAGTGTGTATGTAGAAGGAATCTTTTTGAACTTTTTGCTTTCGTTGTCTTCTAAATTATAATATTGTATGCTAGAAAATGTCAGTTATTTTAGTCTGATGTTAGTCTATTTTCTTATTTATAGATACCAATGACTGCAACCCTCATCCATGGTAAGTATGAGAATTACAATTCTTTACCTATTGTGAAAATAAGACAGCACAGTAATATGGATTTCTATTCTAGATTAGAACAAATTCTGCCCTAAAATAATTGAAGCCAGCCTTTGTAAGTCTTAAAACAGTTCTTAGTGTTGTGCCTTATCTATTTCTTCACAGCAGCAAAGACCACAGAATGATCTTGAGCTGATTCATATATGAACAAAGTATTTCAGAGTGTAGTTCTCATGCCAGAACTGACTGGTGACTTACTATAGTGTGAAATGAATCAGACTTGATAACATCTCAAGTATCTACAACTGAGTTTTAGAATAAGAATTGAAAAATAATCAAAACTTGTTAATCTACAGCAAATAGTTTTAGACAAATATAAAAAAAACCTACGGTTAGATCAAATACTCTGTATAAATGAGTTTTTAAAATACTAATTTTTGGGGGGAGATATATTAGGAGTGTTAAACATAGAAGTTTGTTTATGGCTTAAGAGGAAAAATACTGACACGTGGATTAAGCAAACTATCTACCTTATCTTTCCCTGTTGTCAACCTCTGATGCATTCAGTAGGGGTTATTGCATTTCAAATAAATTCCAGAGGTTCTGGCTCTGTATTAGCTTTTTAGGGTTGCTTTATCTCCTTGAGATCTGTTGATGTTCTTCCCCATGCATGTTTTTGTAGATGTTTTTGGTTCAACAGGTAACTTACAAAGCAGTTTTATCTAACAGTATGCTTTTTCAAATGATGAAATAGGTTGTTCCCCTGAACAGCAGCAGCAGGTTTAATTAACAAAGCTTTAATTAGAGACCACTGAAACAATAGCTTGAGCCTAGACTAGTATTATGAATTAGGGACTTTGTAATTCTTTGAATAGTGAGAAAGTCCCATGAATAGAGACGATAGAAATTTGCATTTGAACAGGCAATGTGAGGAACCTATGTTTTTCGTTCATCTTTAGACTTGTGAATGTAACCTGAGAACAACTGGTGTAATTATATGTTTATTTTTTACAGTTACAACGGAGGTATCTGTGTCGATGGTGTGAATTGGTTCCGATGTGAATGCGCACCTGGATTTGCTGGTCCTGACTGCAGAATTAGTAAGTAAAGTACCTATATGAATAATGACCTAAAAGGTTGCACCATTCCAGCACACAAATCAGAAGAACCCTTAAATCCTTTTTGCATTAGGTCAGCTGAATTCCAAATAAAGAAGCCAACTGGGTCAGTCAGGCACTAGTACTTACCTTGCAAACAATGGCAGTTCCTGTTCCTTTCTTTATTTCATTAAATGCAACTGAAGTGACTTGGCTTAAATTGTACTTTGCCGCTGCTTTTTGTCAGGCATTTCTGAAGGGTCTGGAGTGGTTTATAGGAGTTTATTATCATTTAGTATTTTTCTTGATAAGCAATTCATCATTAAAGATAACGCATTAAGTGTACCATTTAACATTAGAAACTAAAAAAATAGAAACTAAAATCCACTGGGATATCTCAAATGAAAACAAAATAGGAGGAGCACATGAATACAGGTAGTGGAGCACAGCATTTTGCAAGTAATACGGTAAAGGCTCTTTCAAAGCTATAAAACTAACCTGTTACATGGCAATTTTCACTAGAGGCTGAAAAAAAGGAGGAAACAAAGGACCTGAAGACTGCATTTAAATGTTGTGGAGGAGTTTGTATGTCTTTTTGTGTTTTTAATTAAATACTTCTGAATACTACTAGTTTGATCTAAATATATTTACTCTTACATAATTTTACCTTGGGTAAATCAGACTTTGAGGCTATTAGGCTTTGGCCTGCCACTGCAGTAGTAGGTTGTTCTTTTAGGTAGAGATTCCATTCTCATTCTTGCAGATAGTAAATGAGCTGACACTTCTAGTCAGAAGTTGATTGTAGCACTTATGGCAGTAGATTTGAGTTAGTAATCTCTGGATGTAGAACCAGAGAGGGCAGATAATTATGTATGTGTAATTACATGCAGACACTCAGGGATGTTGAACTGTCCTTCTCCAGATGTGAAATGCAGAGAGGACTACTTGTAGTCAAAGACAAATGCTGTGTATTTGTAATGGGGTTGCTGACTATTTTTTCCTTGTTTAGAAAGTTGTAAACAAAGGAAGTAGCTCTAACAAACGCCTATTATGGGATGCTGATAACAGTAAGAATTAACAGCCATTTAGATGGTCTTTAACATAGCTTGAATAGAGGAGGAAGGAGTAATCAAACCCTGTAGTTTAGATGCTTCTGAATTTTGCTGGTACTTTGTCATGGAGTGGTTCTGAAGGGAGCTAGAATAGAACCAAAAGCTCTTTGGCTCATGTTCATTTATTTGTTGTTTGTTTCTGTTGCCTATACAGGTAACAGAAAGCAATTGTGGTGTTAATAATGAGACTAACTCTAGTCCTGTAAACACAGAAGATGAACTGATAGTCCGTATCAACTAAGAATTGGTGTTTAAATAGTTTTTCTGTGGGATTGGAGTGGGGTTTCAAGAGGGGGTTAGGCGTTGGAACTAGCTGTCCAGGGAAGCGGTGAAGTCACTTTCCATGGAGATACTTGAAACACGTGGGCATGATGCTTAGAGATGTGGTTTAGTGGTGGACTTGTAGCGTTAGTTGATGGTTGGACTTGATGGTTGGGTGTTTTCCAACCTAAATGAATCTATTAAACCTTTGATATATGTCTTGGGAGAGAACAGTTAAGGTCAAAAATGAAGCAGCTGGCTGTAGCTTGCAAATTGGCAGGTTGTTCTTTTACTTCTATTGGTAGGCTTTTGCATAAATTAGTGTTATTCACTTATCCAGGATGACAAATACTTTGTGCATCTGGATGGGCAGTGCTTCTTGCTTCACAAGTCCCAGGAGAAGTGGCTGAGGGATCTGAGGGTATTTCTCCTAGAGAAAAGGAGTTGGGGGAGGGTGCAAATTGTGCTATGCAGTTACTTAAAGAAGGCAATAGCAAGGTGGGGGTCGGGCTCTTCTCCCAAGCATCAAGTGATGAGATTAGGGGAAGTGGCCTCAAATTGTGTCAGGCAGGGGAGGTTAGATTTGGATATTAGACAAATTCCTTTACTGAAAGGGTTGTGCAGTGTTGGAACATGCTGCCCAAGGAAACGGTTGAGTCACCATCCCTGGAGATCTTCAAGAAATGTGTAGGCTTAGGACTTAGCAGCATGATTTAGTAGTGGACTTCAGTACTAGATTAAAAGTTGGGTTAGATGATCTTAAAGGTCTTTTCCAACCTGCGTAATTCTATGATTCTGCCTTTTTTCATTAGATTTCTATAAGTCTGTGAATCTTTGAAGGTTGTTTGAGATGCTGTTGTGCTAAGTAGCTGTGTGCTAAATGAATCTACTTGCTATTTCATAGTTATTGGGAAGTTGTATCAAATGTCTGTAACAAACTATATTTTTCCTCTTCATGGTAGATTGTATTGCTGTAAGAAACTCCTTTGTAATTTTTTGGGGGGACACTGTTGAACCAATTTATTGTTCGTTTCTTGCACTATGATAATCTCCTGAAAGCATGTGATTTTCTATGAAGTCTAAATGGCAGACACTAGGACTACAGTCCCACATCCTGTTCTGACATTAGCTGTGTGTGGAGAAGACATTAGCACCTACAGCTGTCCAACACCTCTGCTCTGTAAGATGAGTCAGCATAAGATTGCTGTTTTGATTACCAAAGTTTCAATTAGGATGGAATTATAAGAATAATTCCAATTAAGATGATTAATTCTGAAGCCAAACTCTTGCATGTTAGAAAAGCAGGTATTGTCAGATTACATCCCAGTAAATGTTTGATTACAATGCTTTATGTTCTCGCTGTTGAGTTTTCCTATTTTCTCTCTAGATATTGATGAATGCCAGTCTTCCCCTTGTGGATATGGTGCCACTTGTATAGATGAAATCAATGGATACCGATGCACTTGTCCCCCTGGAAGAGTTGGTCCTAGGTGCCAAGAAGGTATTTCTATATCTACTTATCGACCTCTGCCCCCAAAAAACAATTGGGTACAATTTACAATTGTAGTTAGTATAGAGTTTATATGCAATGGTCTGAATAAGCAGCAAGTTTTTCTTATTATTTAGATATTTGTAGTGTCAGTAACTGAGTTAAGTGCCTGTTTCTTTCTGTAGTGATTGGAATTGGAAAGCCTTGCTGGCTTAAAGGAATGACGTTTCCTCATGGCAGCAGGTGGGATCAAGAATGCAACAACTGTCACTGCTTGGATGGCCGTATTGACTGCACCAAGGTAGTTATTTTAACCTGCTTTCTTATATCCTTCTGGCTGAAACATACTTCACATACAAGTTAGTATTTCTTCATGCACAAATTAGTCTCTCTTTTCCATCAAGACTCCTGCATAGCACACCTACAGAATGTCCTTTTCTGTGTGCAAGGACTTCCTGTAAAAACACCTACGGGATTGGCTTTATAATGATAAGCTATTGTCCTACCCTCTACCTGCTAGAACAAGCTCTTTAGAAGCAGACAGGCACTTTTTTTTTTTTTTTTCAGAAAAGTAAATATGAATGGGAATAGAATAATGATCCTTGAAATGATTTTAGAAAAAAAATAATCTCTGCCAAAGCCTTGCAAACATGGTATTAGACTTAATTCCGAGAAACCTTAATTCCAAGGTAAAGGATGTGGAGGAAGAAAAACAGTTTCTTCAGTGGGCAATCTTTGTCTTTGTGTTGTCCTTCAGTAGACTTATGAATTGACTAATTGTAGTCTTTGTATATTTATTATGGACTATATGTTTGTGGTTGTGACTTAGAAGCCATATGACTAGTTTAAATTCATATAGAACACGTTAGTGTATGTGCTGCAGACCTTTCAGCCATGCTGTGATACCTCAGTGGATTTGTGGTGCCTGTGCAGCTTTACATCACAGTTGGAGAAAAACAAGATCAGTGCTGCTTACAAGTTGTAAGGCTAGGTGGGTGGTTTGAGATGAGCGCTAATAGTACTTATGACACTGCCTCACCTGGCAGTCTCCCAGGTGTTTCATTGGAAGCACCAGTTTAAAAGCCTGGATCTTGCTGATCTGTTCAGCCTTCATGGTTTTTTATTAGGTAGGTATGCCCTGTAGGCTAGGAAATAACTGTATCTTGCATGTAATAATTTAAAAATACTATTTTTAGTCTTTATGGTGTTGTGAGTTTGAAGTTTGAGATGCCTTCAAAGGGGAACAGTACGTGATGGCAACTACAACTGCAGAAATATGCTTCCTGTTGTGGAGGGAGACTTAAGGATGCGTATAGGGTGGCAGCACACAGCTTTGAGGCAAACAAATGGTGCAGTGATAACAAGTTACTCATATTGTTTGGTTCTTTCATGTGTAGTGGAATGAATGTTTTCTTGCTGTTCATGGTGCTTTAAGAAATCCATACATTAATAAATGAATAGCTGTATAGCATTTTATATGCTTCACAAAGGTGCATCATAAAGTGGAGTGGTGTTTGGAAGCTTGCTATCCCTCAGTAAGTTGGGGGTGCTGGCATACTATTTTCTTGGAAGAGTGGTCGAAATGTCAGTGGTTATTACTGATCTGTCATTCCTTAATGTCTTCAGCATTCTGTAGCAAGGATCTTAGTATAAAAATTGAAGGGAAATGAAACCTTGGGGAGGTTTTTATTTCTAGAATATAAAAGAAGCCTAGATGACTAGCTTAAAAAAAGTCTGAACTTCCATATGGTTTGAAATCATGTGGGATTAATCTGGAAGCCTCTCAGTATCACCAGTATCTTGGGTAATCTTTGCTCAGTTTACTCTTTAGCCAATACAAAACATCCACTCTTCCTGGAAGAGCAACTCCATCTTCTACTAAGACTATAGCAGTATCGAAATAAGTACTTTGCAATTAGTAGTAGATCATGACCATCTTAGTGAATAGCTTATTTGATTTGATGCATAAGACCAATTAACTGTAACAGTACTTTTTTTGTTCTGAATTTCTAGGTGTGGTGTGGGAAAAAACCTTGTCTGTTACACAAACACTGGGATAATTCAAATACCCAGTGTCCCATGGGTCAAGAATGCCAGGAGAAGTATATGAAATGTTTTCAGCCACCATGTACTGACTGGGGAGAATGCAGTGCCTCTGAACCTCTGCCTGCCAATATCAAGTGTCTACCTAATTCAGGATACTTGGACAATGACTGTGCTAGGATTACTTTAATTTTTAATGGAAACAAAGTCCCCCAGGTGAGAATAATTATTAATCAAGTATGGGAATATGTTTTATACATTTCTATATTTAATATATCTTCTGTGTTGGGGAATAGAAGATTAATATTTATAACACAACTCCTTGCTGTCATCAACTTGCAAATTTTATTCTTAGACTTCAGTTATAAATTTTGCCTAAAGGGCAAGGTAAAGTTAGGGTTTCTACTGAATATATATATATATATTTTAATTTCAAATAAATTGCTTCTTACAGTACAAGCTGGGTTTAGACTGTACTAGGACAGTCATATAAGCGCAGCTTCTTGCCTTTCATTCAAAAACTGTTCCTCACTTTTCTGCCATTTCTTGCCTGCCTTATTTGTCCCCTTCATCAGGTCTCAGTAACAGCAGAAACTGCGGAGGTGTTTATTTTGTGCTAATTTTGACTTGAACTAAAGTCATGTGATCTCCATTGCTTCTAACAGGGCACTACAACTGAAAATATCTGTTCTGAAATTCGATATTTACCAGCTACTAGGACTGTTTCTAGGGACAGAACTTTGATAATATTATGTGATCTGTCATACTCCACAGAGAATGCAGTGGAAGTTGCTATTGTAAGTATGAGATGTGTGTGTGTGTATATGTTGTCATTAGTTTGAGCAGGGGAAGAGGTTGTTTAAGCTTGTTTCATTTCAATACAGATGTTGCAATCTGTGGCCTAGGCTGACTGTACTGTGATTTTGTGATCTCATGGAATTTCCTATACTGCTAGATATCTGGATTACAAGCTTCATTAATGATAGAAGGTGACCACAATCTGCTGATAAAGTAATTCTGAGGACTAGTTCAGCCTAAATTAGTGAACAGGTGCCTACCTGCTCTATCAAATCTTGGGCTTTTGACCTTTTCAGTGGGGAGATTGTTGCAGATGGCTGGATTTGATCTTTGCAGTGTAAAAAAGTTGGTACTTGCCATTTAGTATGACTGCTTCGGGATGTTCACTAAGCATAAGTGTTAAGTTGAAGAAGATGCAAGTTAAGTAGGTGAGAGTGATTGTTGCCATACTGAGCTAAAGATGTGCTTTGAAGGCATTTATAGCTCAGTCACTCAATGCTTCTCTATTGAGTAGTTTCCAAATAAAGAATTAATTTTCATATTAAAGTGTTTGTCAAGGCAGAAGCTGGACTGTCTCTGCCAGTATTGTAAAGAACATGCTGAGCCATGATGCAAGAAGTAAACTGTATGGTATAAATAGAGCAGACTGTTATTACTCCAGGCTTCTATCTAGATAATCCACACGTCTTGAAGTGCTTCAAACTATAACTAAGTTTAGCTCAGCGGTGTAAGTGACATGGAAGTCAGCTGCATTTTGAGATATGCTGGATTAGCAAGTAGGCATGTTACCAACCAAGCCTGACACTGCATCTGCAGTTCAAATAAAGATATTCATGATATTGCTACAGAATACTTAAAGGTTTCTAACTTCTGTCTGGTAAACTCAAGCCACAGAACTCAAATAAGATAGAGTTAAATTTAAAAATTGCAATGTTTTGCCTAGGTGACTGCAGTAATTGTTTTTTCACCTTCCCTGCCTTTTAGTCTTTTGTCCCACATCGAGATGAACAAGATAATAGTCTCATACAGAATGCTGCTAATACAATTGTAAATGCCATCACCAAGCGGCAGAACAGCACTGTTATGTTGGCAGTAACTGAAGTTAAAGTAGAGACCATAGTTGTTGGGAATTCATCATCAGGTAAGGTTCCCAATGCACCCATCCTGTGTGTGTTCAAGTGTTTTCTATTCCCTGCTGTCAGTGTCTTGTCTCTCTGTGGGGAAAATGGTAGACCAGGTTGTTTCTTCAATTGCTATTGCTAACTGAAGAGGAAAGTGGCTTTAAGATCAAGAGTCTGTGCTTGTGTGCTAGGTTAAACTTGATACCATGTTATGGATTATGTCCCTACCTGCTATTGCCACTATTTCTAACCCCATTTTCTATCCTAAGCATACCTTCCACCAGATCAGGAGTACTTGTTTTCATATCCTTTCTGATTTTCCTACATTAACCTTAACCAAACCTCAGACCTTGGTGCTGCTGCACTATAGAAACTGAAGATGTGAGGTACTGAAAACATGGGAACAGGGGTGGATATAGTGTGATACCAAGTCTCTTCTGAAGTGTTTATGTATTACCTTAGCAGGAGTTAGATGTCTAGGATCTTTCAGTACTTGACAATGGTAATACAAAACTTTGTTCTCCTTCATGTTTATCAGTAGTGCACAGCTGGTTTAAACTGTAACATACATTCCCCTTAACAAGGGTATGGTGTGATTGGAGATACCTTCATCTCTCAGTATTGTCTGTCCAAGAGATGTGCCAAAATGAACAGCTGAAGTTCTGTGTGTCTGTGTTCCTTGTACTTTTCCTGTCTGGGGGAGGCAGGAGAAAGTTTTCTGAAGGACCCCTGGTGGGCTGCAGTTTGATTAAAGAGCTTCAGAGTGGAACTCTTACAAATGTTGGAGACCCTCCCAACTTTCTTAGACCTCCCCAGATAATCTTCTGGAAGATCTTCCAACCATAGTCAAAACAATGAGTAAATTGCCTGGTTCCATTTCCTTTATGTTTTCCCTTTAGGGGAATGCCTTTCATCTGTTAAAGCCTTGGCAAATGTAGTATTTCCTTAGCTCTTCTGAAGAAGGCTACTAGCTTTGTTTTTGTCGTCAACAGGAATGTTATAGATGATAACTGAGCTGTGATTCTGAAATACTTCAGCTTCTCTGTTCTGATTGTGCATTAAATTCTGGGGAAAGAGTTGGGATTACTTTTACTTCTGCATCAATGAAATCCAAAGATTCTCTGAGAAAGCGCGAAGTCTTTGACTTTATTCACAAGCACTAGCTGTAAGATGTTTCTAGACTCATTTCACTGTGGATGCTCAATATTGACCAGTGGTCCCCCGTTCTTTAACTGGACTCTGAAAAAGTAAACTGTAGCCTGGTCTCTCATGGTCTTTGGTTTGTTTTATTTTTTACCCTTTAATTAGACACCTTTAATTAGGTGTGGCAGGTGTAAACCTACCACAAAACATTGGTGCAAAGCCCTATATCTTTAAGACTGATTTCTGTGGGATGCTCAAGTGTCCAGATGGAGATGATTATTTAAATACTTCATCAATTTCCTCTGGCTTAAAAAAATTAAAAAAAAAAAATCTTCATTTGGATCTTATGGAGACTATTCTTTGCATAAGAATCTTTTTTTTTACTTGAAGCTGGTATGAAGAGCTCCTTTTCTTAAGTTGTTCCCACCACCACATAAGCAGTTTAGACTGCTTATGGAAAATGGAGAGAGAATAACAGTTATTATTAAGAGCACAGTCTTTCACTAGCATGCTAAACTATGACTTTAAATCTCATGAGGCAAACCCCTTTCCTGTACTAGAAGGAAATGCTTGAGCATGTCAGATCATGCATACCATCATCTTCACACTAGAATATGTTCAGAAGACATTTTAAAGTTGGAATGAATGACCATGGCATTGAAGCAGTTGCCTGTACAGCAACTAGCAGGTTGTTCTGTAAGTAACTGTCTCAAAACTGCAGAAAACTTCTATTTAGATTAGAGGCCAAAACTGTAGTTTGGACTGTGTGTGTCTGCAGAGCTGTTAAGCCCTCCTGTCTTTATAAAAGCAAAGCACCTGATGTCTTACTACTTACAATGCATGAATTCTTGCTTAGCAGAAAAGAATATTCTGTTCTAGTAATAAAGCCCTTGAAAAAGACAGACAAATAACTGTCAGATCTTCAGAAATTGTTTCCCAGAAGAATAATCCATCTGTGTGGCTTGGACAACACTAATGGGATTTGTGATAAGGGAACTGGGGGAAAAGCAGTTGCATCAAATCCTTTTGCTTACTCATTGAGCAGTGAATGTTCTCATATCTAGTGACAACATTCTGGTATATACCATATTTGTAGGAGAAATTGAAGTAAGGATTTTACAGGGAAGTAAAACTGGTGGACCATCCTAAAAACTGCCTGACTTATTTGGTTAAATATTTAAAAAAAAAAAAAACAAAAAACACATGCACACAAAAACAAACAAAAACATTCAGGTAAGAGGTGGGTAGCACATAAATACAGGAGAACTTGATGGTAAGGAACTCTTCTGATAGGATACCTAGCACTGGCATTTGCATCAGAAATATGCTATTTCAGGGGCAAATTAGAGGGATAATATTCTTCATTCTGCTTCCATCCTACAAAAACAGTTTGTTTCTTCTCAGAGTCATTACTGAGGTTTTCTGGGCCAACTAGGCTTGGGTACTTGAATGAAGATGCTGTTTATATAGCAAGTTTGTCCTTTCGAGGGGAAAAACATCTCAGGTGTTCCCCCATCATTAAGCAGGGCAAAGTCTAACTTCACTATTTTTGTAAAGAGTCTTTCTTGACAATCTAGTGTATTCAGATATATGCTGTTGTGCAGCAATGACATCCTTCTTTCTTCAAAATCTTTCTAGGACCTAACAGAGTTACTAAAAAATCTTTCTAGGACTAACCTAGAGCTTTGTATGGATATTTCTCTTGCAGCTGCTCAGTGCTGTATAACTAGTTCCATTAACTCAAGACTTTTTTTTTATTTGCCCTCTAGATTATTTGGTTCCAATTCTTTGTGCGGTATTTAGCATTGTATGGCTGACTTGTATAATCATCTGTGTGTGGTGGACTCGGAAGAGAAGAAAAGAGAGAGAAAGAAGTCGTCCTCCCCGAGAAGAGGGTGCCAATAACCAGTGGGCGCCTTTGAATCCCATAAGAAATCCTATAGACAGATCTTACAGTAACAAAGACATTCGTTATGAATGCAAAAACTTCATATCTCCTCAAAAAAGAACTTGTGATGCAGTAGAGGAGTATGTAGAGTATGAGGAAGAGGAGGATGAAGAGGAGGAAAGAGATGAGGAAATGGACAAATTCCTCTCTCACAAACTCGCAAAGCCTTTGCCAACAAAGGCATCTGATACATCAGAGAGCAGTCCGGTAAAGAAATCCCATCAAATAGGCAAAATGGACAACAGATCTGTAAAAAATGTGAATGCATCAAACTTTGAAGGCAGTAGAGACTAATCTGTATTTGGAATGTAGGCAGACTGCGCCTACACTTACTGGGGAGGGGAAAAATTGACATCTCCACTTTGCATCAAGGACTAAAAATATCTGGAGTCAAATGTTCATAGTTTCTTTATTTTGCGTAAAAAAAATAAATAAAAATAATAATAAATAAAATTTATTTTGTTTCTTTAGCCTTGTATAAATTATTCAATGACTGTCAGATGAAAAAATGAGTAATCTTTGATAGTTGCTATTTTTGTAAAGTTTACTTATAATACACTCGCTGTGTGGCAGAGGAGAGGTTGTATTTTCAATATGTGTAAAGTTTATTACAAAAGACTGTACACTGTTTACAGAATGTATTTCTTTTTATTACTTGCTCTAATTTAATGGTGGCTTTAAAACCTCCTGGTTGAGGAAATTGTGAACTTTAAACTGCTTTCTTGACTTTGAATCTCTATTAATGGCAGCTCACTGCACTTGTTACGTTAGTAGCTTCTGTAAGATTTTTTCCAAATTTGCCTTACACACTTTGTAATAGGAACAAAAAAATTATAGAGATCTTTCAACTGTGGTTTAAAAGTGGCCTTTTTATTTCTGTTGAATTCCTTTAGAATTGCAGTATTGAAGCATGTGACAAGTGCCTTGAGATTAAACTTTTTCTATAGCAACTGTCAAAGACTGCCATATCAATATAGTAAAATTGTGAGAACTCTAGGTTCCCCAACTGACACAGTTTATTTTCTAATAGTGAAAGTGCTTTTTTGTAAATATGTACATATTAAATGAATCACTCTGTATATTTGATTTAATAACTTAAATATTTTGGTCTTTTTTTACATGTCATTCCTTTTAATTTATGTTACAGAAAAGGAGGTTTTATGGCAGTTTATAAGACTTTTTTTTGGTATTATGTCCAGATTAGAAAATGATGTTAATACAATCAATGTTAGGAATCTGTTGGTCATTTGTATTTACATAGGAACATAACCACTTACATGTAAATAGATCCAGAAATGTTTGTTTATCCCCATGTTCAGCCCATCTCAAGAACACTAACGGGTGCATCTACTGTACAGTACCAACATAGTGAGGCATTGTTTTTTCTTTTGTGAATATGTTAATTACATGTGGTATTACTTTTTTGCGTTTAAATACAGGCCTAATGAAGGGAACAATATTTTCCTCAATCTTGTTTCTGTTGTGCTTTATTCATCTTTTGCTCTAAAGAAAAAAAAAAAAAAGGCTGGCAAGCTCAGAAGATGGGAGTACCTCATTAGAAATGGTTATTTGTAATGGAAGACTTGTGCATTTTTTTTAGGCTTTATTATTGCTATTAACTGGGCAAACTGTACATTTATTTTAATTACTGAAGAAGCATAACACTACATACACCTAGTTACCCTACCAGTGAGAGGAGCGGATGTTTGAGTGTAAACTCTGGCCCATGAACAATGTAAACATGAATGTTTTGAAATCAGTTATTTTATACAGGAACACACGATTTGCTTTGCAGGATCTTCTGTTTTAGTACATTTTTGTTTGACATGTTCTTAAAAAAAACTTTCAGAAAAGAAACTATTTATTAAAGCATTTTATAATGATGTTTGTTGTAACTTTTTTACTTGTGCTGAATATTCAAAACTTATTTTGATAACCTGGTTTAGGAGTTAGTTTAGAAAAGGGTACTATCCTTCTCATGTTCCCCAGTATAATCCTGAGTATTTAAACCAAAAACACTTTTTTTCTGCTACTCTTGTAACTTTTTGTACTGTAATGCTGCTGTCTTCCATAATCTAATAAAATGATTCCCTCATTGTGTGTAAGATACTTCACATTGTGTTTGCTTTGGTTACTTGAAGCTCTGATCTGATGAGGCAAAATGAATGAGCAGTGAAAGTCCTGATTTAATACCTGGTACTTCCTCTAACCTTCGCTTATGGCCTTTGTTCCTGTTGGTATTTCCTGAGCCAACTTGGCAGCGTTGTCCTTTGCCCACTACTACACAAGTAGCCCTTTGTACAGGAGGTGGTCTAGAGGCACAGACACCTCTACTGCTTAAACTGGGATTCTCTGTGCTGCCCCTTGCAGAGTACAGCAGCTGATTTTGCTGGCAGCTATTGCCCATGTGCCTTTCTAGAAATGGCTCTCCTCCCAGCTGCTGAGCAGAGGCTTGTCTAGTGGTATCAGTTTGCTTCCTTGGGTGATAAGAGGGCTGTCAAGCATGAAACAGCTTGGAACGCTCTTGCCAAAGTGATGTGGATTTTTTTTTAACTAACTCCTTTCTATATTCTGTAACTGTTCAAGCTCTAGTCTTCTCATGCTCCAATTTTAATTAAGTAGGTCTGTGCCTGTTTCTTATGGTGACTTAAATGACTTTTATGACAAAAACCTACATGAAAGCTGAACTTTTGTACAAGGAGATATGGAATATAAATACTGATTTTTTTCTTTTAGCTACCAACCTCAGAAACAGCATCCTAGAGACTAGGATTCCAGTCATCATAGCTATTTCATTATTTTCCCTAGGGTTTTTCCTTAGGGCATTGGCTTGTCTTTACCTTGATGAGTGAGAACTGTCTCTAAGCTCTGAGAGCTGTTTTTAAGTTCCTGGCTACAAAGTCAGTTCTCAAAATCAAATTCTTTCATTACTTTTTGAATTACCTTTTGATTTCCAAGCTTCAACTATTCAAACATGTCTCCTGTTGTTGAAGAAAGGCTCATGGGGCTGTGGAAATCCAAAGATGAGGCAAGGAACCAACACTTTCTCAGCTATTACTTTCTAAAATCAACTTGGAAAAAAACTAGTGATTGTCATTAGCTCCCTAGCAATAGTGGGAGCGATGAAATTCATTGTTCTGTAAGATAAGCTGAGGCTGCAGTATTTGTGAGTACCTCCTGCAGAGAGGAGTCTTTGATGCCATGTACTGAAGACAGAGAGAATGCTTCTTGTCAGGTTTTTACATGAATGTGGATAAACGTGGTGGGTGTTACTGCCGTATGGAAATGGAGAAATAATGGATCAAAATCTGTATAGTAAGGCTGTTGCTGTTGTGCAGGAGCGAGCTAGCTCACTGATCCTGAAGATGTTAGCTCTGTTTTTTAATATATTATTGAATTGGTAAATAAAGTAACTGGGTGACAGTTTGATGTCAGACCTGCAGTTGGCTCATCAACCATTCTAACCAAAGGCTCCGAGCGTCCCTGATGGCTGGTATCAGCCCTCACGAAGGTTCCAGATCCTGACCCTTGCTCTCACATGGCATTGTGAAACTAGCGTGAATATCAGTAGTACCTGTTATCTGCCAAAACCAAGAGTTATTTCATGCTACCTTCATATGGTGACCAGCACAAGCTATGTAGCATGGGGTGAATAAAATAAGATGATGAAGAGGATGAACAAAAAGTAAACCGATTTGTAGAGTTTACCAAGATTTTTTACAGATTTTATTTCTACGCTGCTCTTACATTAATTGCATGCCTTCTCCCCATGCCTTATACATCCTTACTCTGTAGCTTTGTTTCTTTTTGACATTTTACATAAGGTGTTGAACTTGTGCATCTCAACTTCTTGCTGGTGCAGGTTTTCTCAGGTGTGCTAAGCATTGCATTACTCCTGAAAGGGCTGTTGCAAAAGCTAAGTAATGAGAACAACTTAGAAACAGGCACGTTTGAGATTTTTTCTAAACTTATGAGTAGTTCCAGGCTAACTTTGCTTTTTCAATGCTCTCTGATGCTAATCTGAAACACTTGGTGAGTTTAATCCTTTTGGCTGTTTTTTTCTTCTCCAAGAGGACTGTGTAATTAGTCCTCTTTTGATCAAACTGTGCTTGGATGGAAAGTTAACTTGTATAGCAAAATAACTCAGTGCTTCCCCCATATGCTTTTCAGGAACAACCTAGAAGCTGAAAGGCATTTTAGCTGCTTCCTTGAAAGCTGCAGAGAGTGTTAGTTGTAGTGCTGGATAAGGGGCTAGGGGCAGCATGGAGTTAACTTGTGTGGGCATTGAGTTTGATTCAATGAGGTTACAGGTGCAGTCTGTCTCATTGGTTTTGGGTGCTAATGGACTATTGTCCTTGGGATGCAACAGAGGTAGGATGAGCCTGTAGAAGAGTTCTCAGACGTGCAGTAGCATGGCAGCAACCTGTGAACCCTCCTGGGTAGCTGGACTGCCTGATGTGGGGATGCTAGCTGTGACCTTTGTGGGTTTTATTGTGTGGGAGGAGGATGGTGGTTGAGAAAGGAAAAATAGCAAAGCCAATGGTAAAGTTGGCATTGGGGTCACTGCTAGTAGGAATATTGGTTTGGAAAAATTCTGTGAATCTTGCTCTCGTTCTGTTTGGCGCTTTACAGCACTCTCTTCCTATATAGCCTCTTGTTATTTCATTTATCGTGCCTTTGAATAAAGAATAGACATGTAAAACAATAAAGGAACGAAAGGTCCTCTTCAGAATGAGTTACAACTAAACACTTTCTATGCTCATGCCTTTTCTAGCGCCCATGCTTACGCACAGCATCTCTATACAGATGTCTGTTTACAAGTGATTGTTTTCGTCACGACAGGGACTTAAACTAAGTGCAAAAAATCTCTTCAAACATTTGATTGTAAACATCTGCCTACAATCAAATGCTCATAAATAACGTAAGTAATATCCTTATCTAGGGTATCTGTTTCTACAAACATTGCTAACTTCATGATCTTCTATGATTCTTCTATGATTCTATGATTCATGATCTAATGGGTAAGTTTTTCACTTGCAGTGTTCAGTAAAATCTGGGGGTAAGAGGGAAGGACTCAGTTGTTTGCAGACAATCAGCACGGTTTGCACAGGGTGTGTAATTTCCCCGAAGACTGAACAATGCTGTTTGATGTCTCCTGTAGCTAGTAACAAATGACCAATGGTTCATTTGAACAACCTGGTCCTGTAACTATGAGGAGTGTATCACATCCTTCTCAACAGATACTTTGCAATATCTTCATGAAAGGAGTATGTGTGTCAGCTAGTCAGAAGGAAAAATTATCAGGTCTCTAGAAATTCAAGTGAGGAACTTGTTTCTTCCCTAGTGTGATCTGAACAACAAAACAAAAATTGTTGTAAAAGTTTCTGTGTGGGGGAAAAAAAAGTCATGGAAACCTTAAATAGTGTCTAGGAGGGTTTATATTTTTGTTCATATTAATGATATTCCATTTATATTGTTCTTTATAACCACAAATAGATGCAAAGAATATCAGAGTTTCTGAAATCCAAACTAAGCTTTCCCTCGGTGCTGGACAAGGCAGGAGGGTGACTGGTGTAAATGTGACAATCCTGTAAGGATGCAAGACTACAGCCAGGGAGTCATGCTCTGCTTTCTGGCTACGGGCTCCCAGGAGAGAATACTGCTTTCAAATGTTCTGTCCAAAAAACTAAACCCACAAACCCAACCCAATGCAAATCCTTTTGCTCTGTTGGGTGGGGAGAGACTCGTTAACTTGTAGATCTGTCTCAGCTGCTACCCTATCTGTTCTCCCACCCATCTGAAGGAGTCTCGGGTTGGAGGGGACTTCTCCCTGTGGCAGATTTGCTGTGCCGATAGGCTGTGTATTAAAGAAGGCTGAGCAGGGAGCTGTGGAGCAGGTTTGGAAACTGCTGTGGCAGCGGCATGCGTAAGACCCTTTGAAGGCTAGGCCACCTGGCTGGAAGCATAACGATGGGTGTAACCCCACCTACTAATTAACAGAACGCTATCTGTGGGTGGAAGTAGAGTCAATGAACAGCTGTACAGGCTCAGATCAAAGGTCCATCTAGTCTAGTGTCCCGCTTCCTGCAGTGGCCAGCAGAAGATGCCTAGGGAAAGCACAAAAAATCAGCAAATACAATGTGAGTCCTTCTTATACCCAACCAGCTTCTGGCAATCAGTGATTTAGAGGCTTCCTGGGCCAGAGGTGTTTAATAGTCATCTTTTCTCCATGGCATCATCTCATCCCTTCTATGCTCTAGGCCTCCACAACATCCTGTGTCAGCAATGTGCTCCACAGTGGCAGTGTGAATTCGGAGCAAATTCTGCTTATTGTGGACTTGTTCCCCTGTAAGGTGCTGTGAATATAGCAAGCAGTTGTTCCCTTCCCCACAGTCTCCACAACATTTGGGGTTTACAATGCAGACACCCTTATCTCCCTACGTCTTGGGATTCAGAGTCCCAGCCTTTTTGGTCTCCACATGCAGAGATGCTGGTCCACATCTCCAACCGTCTGTCCTGTGAAAGCCCTGTTCAAAGTTGTGCTCTGCCACTTGAGTTGGGATGACCAAACTGAACAGCAACAGCCATAGCAGATCGATGCAGTTCTCCACTTTATTCAAATCTTTTCTTAAAAATCACAGGTGTTTACTTTTTGGCCTCCACTGACAGTGCAGATGATGTTTTCGGAGCTCAGCAATTTGTTGATTTCCCTTACTAGCAATCTGCATTTCCTTGTCTCCACTCTGCTTCTTGCATCTGGATGGCTTTCCCCGACTTCCTTGCATGTGATGGAGTGGGAAAGCAAAAAAGGCTCCCAGCAGCTGAACAAAGATGCAGTACTTGTGCGAGGCCAGTCAGTACAGTCCTTTGCACTTGCAGAATTAGCACAGAAATGAGACAGTGGAAGTAGAGGAAAATCTCCATGCTGGAAAGGCAGAGCATGGCATTGGTTTATTCATTCAACATTTAAACAGCCAATAAAGCACTCCTGAAAAGTGGGGTGTCTACAGCCCTGCATTCACCACCACATGCCCAAAATGGCCCCATTCACATGGAGCCATGCTCCACCAACTGCCTTTGTGGTTTGCTGTTCTAGGAGAGGCAAAATGCATGATCTCAGTGAGAAGGAAGAAGGGGTGGGTGGCTGTCACCACATGCCCCACCCTGGGCAGAAACACGATGCTATAAATCTTCTTAAGTAGTATATGATAGCTGTTGGAGAGAGGGGAGATCATCCACCCTTTTGTACCCTCGTTAGAAGCAGTCCCAGAACTGACCTCGCCATGGTTTAGAAAACTGTGGGACAGTTTGCATCCATTTCTCCTTTTGCCATGTGGTTTATCCAGCTCTTCCTTCTTTGGTGGTCCCTTTGCTGATGTATGTCTATGTGGCTGGGCTACAGTCCCAAATCCTCCATGCATTACTTATGAAGCGGTATAAGGGGGCATGAGAAAGGCCATTTGGTGCAGAAACACCAAGCCAGACTACACAGGTGATGTGCCGGCCAGCCTTTGCTCTCGCCAAGGTGATGTCCTGGCTGAAAGACCCCTGGGCAGGGCTGACCTCTCTGTAGGACACCAAGAGCTCAACCACTGCAGCACCATCAAACCCCCATTCCCCAAAAGGCAAATGGAGAGGTGCAGTAGCATTTCGATGGGAGGCAGAATAAGACCTTGCTGGAAATGTTTGGGTGAGTTGAATGGTGAGGGCCTGGTCTTCCTGCACCCCGGAGGGCAGCTGCAGGGTTCCTGGCTGCAAACGCGGTGGCACAGGGACAGTGTTTGCATGCAGCCCCGAGGCGCCAGGGACGCTTGGCTGGGAGGTGCTCTGACAGCCCGCTGACATCGCTTTCAGTACCGATAAACCCACGAGGTTATCTCAAGTGCAGCCATATCCTCTAGAAAAGCCGGGAGGAGAACCTACTTTGCACTGTGTCACCATGGATAAAAACCTGCTAATGAGCAGCCCTGCGGTGGGAATGGAGACCCAGCACCTTCTAGGGGCATCGCGTGGGAGCAGCCTGCGTGCGCGGGTCCCGCGGTGAAATGCAGCGGAGGGATGACATGGCCAACATTTTCCAGCCCGGGTGTTTAAATTTTCCTCTATATTTAGTCCCCTAAATGAGCGCTTTGATTTGCAGTGTTTCCAAGCACCTGCTGCTCCCATTGACTCTCTGGTGGTCTATATGGGTCCCAGCAATCCTCAGAGCTAAGCTGCTCCATCTACATGCCTAAATTTGGGTACTTGGGTTGGGAGCTGCAGGGTGCTATATTCTGCTGGGGTTTGTGTTTCTCCTGCTGGAGGGTATGGTGCTAAACCGGGGTTTGTGGGCAAAGTGTTTTCAAAACTTGGGCTGCTTTGATTTCCTGGCTTTTGGTTCAGCTTATCTGAGTGATTAATTATGTATTGGAGCAGAGAGCAATGAAAACTTCTGGAAATAAAATCTGAATGAGGACGGGCTACTTTTCCCCAGTGGCGGGTGCTCAATGTGTGCACAGCTCTGCCACCGCAGCCACTCTCTCGAGTAGGGAGATGCTCTTCATGCTCAGCCACCACAGACCTGGGTGCAAAGGGAGCAGTGCAAACACTGAGAACGTGCTCTGAGAGCCACCATCCCACTGTCCAGGTGCCCAGCCAGCTGTGACAGCCCCACGGGACACCACCTCTTAAGGATCCCTGATCTGGAACAGGGCATATTTCTGCCTCTTTTGCTCCATTCCAGGGCAAATAATTTGAGAATCTAGGTAAGCACTGGGAAGCATGTCCAAAATTTGGTCCCCTTGTAATATCCTGTTGTTGCTTTCCAGAGAAAAATACCAGCAGACATTCAAGGTTACTTCCTTGGCATGGTCTGTGTGTTTCAGCCCTGATTGTATCTGCACTACTGAGACATTTCCGGACATGCTCTATCTCCTCTGCTCTTGCATCACAAGTTGAGCAGTAACTTTGCATGCTTTGCTGCAACAGACCTTTCTGTCCTGACCATGCCCCTGCCTATCTTTCAGAGGCTTGTTTCCAGCCACATTCCCTCCTTTCTGCTACTCCCACTTGCCCAGATTGCTCCTCAGATACTTCTTCACGGTGCTTGATAGAGGCTGGATGTTGAGGCAAGTCTTCTCCCAAAACAGGAGATGAAGAGAGACAAGGATGATGAGATGCCCACACGCAGGAGCTGGAAAGGGCCATCAACTTTCTTGCTTCAGGGCAAATGACGTCTCTTGAAGATGGTTTTACAAAGCCACTCTCTCCCTGCCGGTTAACTGCTCCAAAGCTGCCTCTGGACCACATGGCTCTAGTTCTCATGGTGGGAAACCCCAGGATCCCCATGTGCCTGGCTCCTTGGCTTGGCACTGCTCTCATATCTCATTCAGACCCTCCAAAGACGTTTAGATGTAGAGCTTAGGGATATGGTTTAGTGGGGACTGTTAGCGTTAGGTCAGAGGTTGGACTCGATGATCTTGAGGTCTCTTCCAACCTAGAAATTCTGTGATTCTGTGATTCTGTGAAAGTGTGGGTCCGTGTTTGCTTTTCTTCCTTGCTCCAGGATGCTTCTGCCTTGAGATTTGTTACGGAGATGTCTCCATTCCCAGGCCTGAGCTTTAGCAGCAGGATCCAGCCCCCAGCACAGAGCGCGTACTGTGCATGATGCTGCAGATGAAAGCTGCTGCTTGTTTACAAGCTTTCATCAGTTAGAAACCATTTGCTGCTCACATACTGTATGTATTTAAAATTTTGTGTTTAAGTCAGCGCTGGTGATTTAGGAGTGCCTGCTTTGTTTTTTCTGAGATACAGATGATAATTCCCCCCACCTGTTAAAAATCTGTTGCTAATATTTGCTGTCCTTTTTTTTTTTTTTTTTTTTTTTTTTTTTTTCTGTTGGTATAGCCAGAGGCCTGCAAACGTTTATTTAAACTGCAGCTGTTTATTTCTCATAAATCACACAGGAAAATGTTTTGTGATCAAGCTGGGGTGTATTGAAGTTGATAGAAAGTTTCAGTTTGGGTATTCCAGCAGTGCGAGACTCTTCAGAGGTGCTATCTCTACCATGCAGGCAGCCCCAGACCTGCAGAGGGGAGAAGCTGGCATCCCAGTGCCACTTTGTGGTCAGTGTCCTGAACAGTTGCAGGTCAGCCAACTGGGGAAAAATCTCATTTGTTTCATTTGTTTGTTTCCTAAATTTATTGTTTTTACAACTTTCCTATTGTTTTATTTCTATTCTTTTTTTTTTTTCTTTGATACTCTTTTTTTTCCTTATTCATTACAAGCATAGTACTTGATCTCTATGTGCACACTTTTCAGAAAATTGGGTCAATTGGACAATCAGATTTACTTAGAAAACACCAGGTAAGCCCAGGATGACCAAACTTCCTTGCCATAAAGGTGAACTGACCCAGCAGACTTCCAGGGAGAAGGAGCACACCCACACCTGCACTTCTCCTTACTAAGTGCATCCTACCACAATCTTATCTGTAGTATTTCCCATAGTAATATTTTTCTGTCCATACACTGCATTTTTATGACATTCAGAGTTTGCAGAGATCAAAATGTTTTTTCCAATGGCTATGAGCTGGGATGCTGATAAAAGTTTTCCCACGTAGGTGTCTCTTTCTCCCATACTCCTGGACTTTCCCTGCATTTCATACTTTAGCCAAGGGCCAAGCGCTGACTCCCTTTCCTGCTTTCACACCTTGGAAATCACCAGAATCATTCATGATTTTCTGCAATGTGTGTAATTTTTTGTTGTTGTGCCTTTCAGAAGAATTTTAGAACAATTCAAATGAATTTGGGGATGCAGTCAGGAAACATAATCTCGAGTAAGATATAAACAAGAAAGCCAAGTCCTTGTTGTATCTTCCGTACTATTTCCATCACCAGTGTATTTCCTCTCTCAAATTGCCTCTCTCCAGAGTCACACTCTGCCAGAGATAACTAGGTGGCGGTGAGTGAAGAAAGGAGCGGCATTGTCTACGGCTTTGAACCATGAATAGCCCTTGGAAAAACAGCACCAGAGAGAGATACAAGTTCACGTCGATAAAGCGGGTTGCCAAGTGACAGAAGGCTTGATCCCCTTTCACTGAAGCCAGCGGCGAACTCCCACGGATGTCACTTTTATCACCGCTCCCAGCCCATCTTGGGCAGCGTCCTCCGCCACCACCAGGGCCCGGCCTGGCTGAGCATGGCCAGGGGACTTCTGTGGGGACAGGGCTGGCTCTGTCCGTGGTCTGGCCCAGGCTGGCATGTGCCGGGGCCTGCTGGGGCATCCTTTTGCTGATCCATGGTGGCAGCCACCCACGGGAAGCCAGGTGGCTTAGCTCAGGTTCAGCACGGTTGGCACGTCCTTTGTTGTCGAAGGAGTGAGCCCACACACGTTCAATACATTATATGTATGGAGATCACCTCCCCAGGGGCCTCAGCCGGGCCTGCTGCTGGGCCCTCACCGTGTGACAGGAGGGCACAAGGCAGCTTGAAGCCATTTTGGCCTCTCCCTGTTTCCCCACCAGCCTTTTCTGCCCACACAAGACACGAAGCGTTCGGGCGGCCCTGCAGCAACTGCTGGCACCGAGGCCATTTGTCAAAGCCCTGCTAACGTCAGCCCACAAAGGGAAACCGCCGTATTGCGGTGCCTCCGAGGGGGGCTCGATGAATAGCTGAGCTGCGACAGCCTAATGGGCTTGGGGGGGGTGGGAAATGGGACGGGGCACGGCAACAATTCACCGGGAGGCGTTTGGGGAAATGTTGTCGCAGCGATGAGGAGCGCGGGACGGAGCAACAATGGCTGCAGTTTACATTGTGCTGCACCGGCGTGTGATCTGCTGCCAAGATCAACCCGGCGGAGAGGAACTGAGGAATAACACGAATGGTGTGGCAGGAGAGATACCCTACAGCATATCCTGCTCACTCTGCCTTCGCCTTTGAGTCAGGAGTGAAATATTGGAGCCATTGTGGTGAAGCAAGGCTTAAAAATAGAAGGAAAAATCACTTCTTTTTTTTTTTTTTTTCCAAGGGGACATTAATTGTTTTTAAGTTGTGCTACTTCTAATTTGAGTCAAGAAGGAAAACACTTCACGGTATTGAAAGGGTCAGAAAACATTTCACTCATCAGCTGTGGCGTGAGGGCTGCTCCTTATCTCCATTGCCATAGTGATGCTGCTGCTCTGGCTGTTCCTGATGGGCTTCACGCTGCTCCCCACCTAAGGGTCCGTGCTCAAAATCCTTTCATAGGAGTCCTGGTTAAGACCACGAGCCCTGCAAGAAACAAGTGCCCAAGACAGCTTTGGGGTTCTGCTTCCCTGACAGCGCTGCAGGAGGGAACAGAGTGGTGGTGGCAGGGGGTTCTGTGAAACTGTCTCCAAGGCAAAAGCTGGAAATTGTGCTCTGGCTTGCACTATCCAAGCCCTGGAAGGAAAGTTTGGGGAGTTACAAAGCTTACATTTCTCATAGCATTTTAACCTATTTTATTTATTTATTTGTTTGTTTTTATTATTTTATTATTTTGTTGTTGTTATTATGGCAGTTGGCTGATAAAGCTCACAGGTCCCTGGATGTTCAGAAAGCTGCTTCTACATTAATGTAGGATGAAGCAGACCATCATTAGAGCTGTTCACAGCAGTGTGTGCGCTGCCCTGGGATGGCTGTGGATGGCTTCCAGCCCAACCCAGACCTGCTGCTGCCCTTCGATGAGTGACTGCTGCCCCGCAGGACAGGGCTGCTCCCTACAAGGCGAATGCTGTGCTGATTTGTATAAATATAGCACACCGCATTCTTGTCTGAGTTTACCAAATTCAGCCCTTTCCCACCGGCAGACTGTGAGAACCAGGAGGGTCATAACTTTAATGGCCAGAAGGAATTGCTAAATCTGGATTAGCCCAGATATTCGATCACTCAGCTCAATAACTTGAGTTCCAGAGGTTGTTTCACTAGGGATCAAATTGTTTGGCAGACAAGGAGATGGAGTACCTGCTTCTCTTTGCGATGATAACTGGTTGCCATCATTGTTCAGGTTTGTTCTTTCCTTATGGTTCAAATAGGCTTGACCCTTAAGTGGTCTCGGACCACTTATGCCTTTGCTAAAGATCCTATTAGCACTAATGTGTATGGCATAATCAAGTTATCTCTCAGTTCTTACTGAAATTAAAGAGAGGCTCAGCTTCTTAACAAACTGCCTCTGAGGTGACCCTTCCTCCTCCTCCTTGTATTGCTGCTGTGCTTCTTACCTCCATGCTGGGTAGAGTATATCCCAGGTACTCAACATCAGAAAACATTTAGAAGATGGAAAAAACAACCTCCTATTGACATGAAGCCTGACAAAATATCCAAATGGTGTTCAGAGATGGCACGTCTTGATAATGGTGATGAAAACACAGCATGGGGGCAGAGAAAGAGCTCAGGGCCTGGTCCACCATGGGGATGGGGGATGGCATTCCTCCTGACCTGCATCCCTGGCCAGCTGGGACAAGTCTGGTGGTAGAACTACCAGGAGCAGTCAGGGACACGGGGTGTGCCATGTGCTGGAGGAGCACACACTGACTCAAATGCAGGCTCCAGTCATTAGCACAGTGGCTTTTTAGATGCCCTTAAAAAGGAAAAGGAGAAGAAAAAAAACCAAACAAAAAACAAACAAACAAACAAACAAACAAAAAAAAACCATAAAGCCCACATGGAAAAATGGAGCACCATCTGAAATCTGGACAATTCATGAAAGTTGTTTTTTTTTAGGCCCCGAAGTATGTGGGGAAGTGCTCAGCCCACCCTCACTCAGCAGTGCCCTTGAGCCCATGCCCAGCTGTGAGCACAGGGGAGAGCTATGGCTGAAAAGAAGCTTTTTGCAGTGCTTTGCTGACTAGGAGGGCTCAAACCACAGCAAAATGACTGCTCTGGAGCTGTCCCCAAGGGCTGAGCCTGGAGTGAAGAAGCTCAGGAGGTAGGACTTTGCCAGAGCAGCTCACTGGAGAAAGGGATATCCTTTTCACAGCACTTTCTTTAGCTCAGCACCCAAAGAAAGCCTCCTGTGCAACCTTCCCTCTCCATGAAGCCTGCAACACAGATGGTCACCATTCTCCTTCCCTCCCAGGGCAAAGCAGGAACAGAATCTCACATTGGCAGAAACATATGCCACTTCATTGCATTTCCCATCAAAAATCACCTAAGTTCCTACCGTGAGCAAAATCCACCCCCCAAAAAACACCCCACCCACAACCTGCAGAGAAAAACCCAAGCCATCAATAATTCCAAGAAATTCAGAAGCCACTCACAAAGATCTTGCTCAAGTTCACCAGACAAAAATTCCTTGCTGGGAATTATTAGCTCGGCTGGAAGTAAGCGTTTTCTTGCCCTCTGTGCAGTGTTGCATCTCAGATGACAATTTAAGAATCATTTGCTTACAGCTGGCTGACTCCAGAGATGAGCAATTTGCCATTTCATCCACCTATCTACACAATAATATCACTAAAAGGAGCCCCAGCATGGGGTCTGTTTGGTTATCAACAAAATTCCCCTTCAAAACGTGAAGTCCTCACATACCCCAGGACTACTCCCACCTTCCTGCTACCCTGCTGTAAATCATTCAGTCCTCAGGAGAAGGAATATTTGGTACTTGTTGCTTTTGATCTGGGCAGGAGACCAAGTGATGCAGCCTCCTCTTGCAATGCTAATTGAATACCTCAGTGCAGCCCATGGCTTGCAAACACGAGACACTTGTCTTCCTTATGACTGATAAATAATAAAAGAGAGCCATCTGAGGCAGAGGAGTGCAGTGATTCAGCAAACACTCCAGCAATGGCCTAGAAGGCATTAATCAGGTCTTGTGTCAGAGTTGATGTGTGCAGTCGTCTTGCAAACCGAGTTTATGGCAGCAGTTTCTGCACACCCCTGAGTCAGCCACTGTTTGGAAACCTTGAGAAGCCAAATTTCCCAAGTGATCTCAAGGTGTTTTCCCAAATGGGGAGTCAGGTGCAGAGTGTCTGGAGCCCACACATCTGCAACGGGACTGGGACACCATCCAGCTGTAAATCTTCCATCGAGTAAACCAACCCAAAGGGTTCTTCGCACAGGATCTCATCCAAGAAGAAGGAAAATTTACAAAAAAATCTACTGCATGAGGCCATTCTTTAGTGCATCTTCTTCCTTCTGCCTGTGTCCAGCCAAGATACCTGCTGGAGAGTCAATGAAACCTTCTGAGAGCACCCGCTTGGGTGCCCCCAGGCTTGCTCCTAAAGTCTGGGCTTACATTTGGGGCTGTAGACAGCCATGGGGAGAGACCACCGTGCCCACAGCCCTCAAATTTTGGTTGTGCAGGTTGAAAGAACGTGTTCAGGAAGTGCTCCACAGCCCAGGAATTTGGGTCCCCTCTAATCTGAACTGCACTGCGTGCAGGGCCTGCACAGCTCCTGGGCTGCTGTCCCCTCTGCAGAGAGCCTCCTCCCTCGTTCATTACTCAGGTCTGCAGGGGAAATGAGTAAAGCTTCATGGGATGAGGATTTCCTTTGGGGGGGGATTTATGTGATTTCAAAACTTCTCTGAGTTTGAGATATTAGTTCCAAACAGAAAATAAATAAGTAAAGAAATAAATAAGAAAAAAAAAAGTTTGAAATCACCTTCCAAAGGATCAAGGGGGATGTTGGAAGTCAGAAGAACATTCTTCATCAGTAAAATCAATGTTCCTTATTCTAGTCTCAGTACCTTTGAAACCGCAGTGCTCTTTGTAATAGAATATGCATTAAAAATTAATGACAAGTTGTTTTGGAAAAAAAAAAAAAAAAGTCATACAGGCTCTTAGAAAAGGCCAAGAGAATATCTTGCCCTTGGCAGGAGAGTGCCAGTGTAGCCTCTTGCAAAGTGACTTTTGGCTGAAAGCTGTATGTTCCCACAGAAAGTTTCGATTTTTTGAAACAACAGCACTTTCTTTTTCTTTTTCACGTTCTTCTTCTGACAGGAAAGGACTCAACCTGAATATTTGCAAGCAGCTGTCTAAATAAGCTATGTCAAAAATGTCTTCTTGTGACACTGAAGAATGAGCAGAAGTATTTTCGGTCACTGAAGCGAACGTACTTTGTATCACACGTTTTCTCCCTGCACTTCCTCCGGTGCCTTTCCCAAAGCTGCTGGGCAGTGCACGTCTCTGCTTGGGAATTTCATCCCAGAGCTTTTGCTCCCCATCCAAACCTCCTGCTGCAGTTGCAGCCTGTTCCCTCCCCTCTGCCCCAACATGAGCTGATTCCTCCTTCCCTCTTTTTGACAGCCTGATACCTCCTCAGGGATCGCAGTCCACAAAGCATGTGTTGATGCCCCCAGGCAAATTTTTAAGTCCCTAAATCCCCTCTTAGATGCATCAGTGATGCATCAAACATGGTTCAGCAGCACGGCAAGCACAAGACCCTCGGTGAGAGCCAGGGGTTGGACACATCCTTTCCTTTCTGCTGTGGTGTGCCTTTCAAGATGAACAGGAGCATCCCAACATGCAGCTGATTATTTTTTTTAACACTTTGAGAAATCTGCAGGGGGAAAAAGTCCACATCTGTGTGTTTTTTTTCTTTCCCCATCCTTGTTCTTGTCATTTGCTTGCCGCGTCCCCCAGTGGCGTGGTCGTGCTGGCCAGGCTCTGTGGGCACTGGGCTTACGCTCGTGCACAATGCGACAAAGGGACCTTGTAAAACCGGGAGCAGAAGTGGTGTTTGGCCCCCCGACCCCTGACCCTCGAACAATTTGGTTAATGATTGTGGTGATCAGATACACTGGCTCAGCAGTGCATCCATCACTGGGCTGACAGGGGTTCAATCCCACACGGGCAGGGAATGTGCAAACACATTCAGTCCCAGCCCCTCCAGCCCCCGGCGTGCTTTCCCCCTAAATCCAAAAACAAACAGAGTGTTTCCATCGGGGTGAGATCTGTTGTGATTTATTATGAAATCATATACAAGAAGTCTCTGTAGGTGCCGGTGCTGCCCTGCATGCGGGTGACGCCTGTGAGATGCTGCTTAGCTAATAAAGCTCCTTGCCCAGCACTGGGGAAAAGCATGAAGGAAAAGCCTTTCCATGATTGTCTTTGCCCCTTTCTCTGCAATATTTTGATTGCACTGGGTTAAATCTTACAATCCTACAAGCACAAATAATTCCCTAAAGTCAGCAGCCTGCAGTGCTGAAGCTTACACCTTGCATCTGTGCCATGTCGATGCCCTGGCTCTGCACTGACACCTCTTGTCCCAGCACACAGTGACCCCCACACTGTCCCATTCCTCCACCCCTGTCAGTACGTTATTCTGCAATAAATCACAGCAGTGTTTGATGGAAAAGCTCTGTTTGTTCTTGGATTTGGGGGAGTTGGTAAAAATGCTGTTAGCCAGAGCAGCCCCCAGGGCACCAAAATGAGGAAGAGAGCGCTGGTGTTGTGGCAGCAACAGCCCAGGGTCCGTATGCCCAGAATGGGACCTGGCCCAAAACTTTCCAAGGTCTGTATTTTCGGGCTCTCCAGATTTTTTTTTAACATTTAACAGACTTGGGCAGCAGGCTGGCCCAGGGCACGTCGCAGTGCATACATTTTCACAGCTCCCTGGTATTGAAGAAACCCCTCTGGAGCAGGGGCTGCATCCGAGCCCCGGCCATTCAGGAGCACCAGGAGATGAGCAACTGCTGAGCAGGGTGTGCATTAACCAGCCCAGTGTGCTTCTGTCTTGTACAGCAATTCATTCAAATCAGTCTAGGCTAATAAGTCTAGGCTAATTTTTTTCTCCTAGATGCCATTGACTAAAACAGACTGCCCTCTATGCTCTCTTTACAGGCTCATGGGTAGCCAAAATCCTTTTTATTGGGGTTTGTGACGTGGCTGGCTGCACTAATGCTGCTTGAGAGGGAGAAGCTGGCCCCAGCCAGGGTCAGCCAGGGAGAAAGTCAGAACAAATGCACCGGTGGGCAGGTTTCCTCTCGCACTCTCTCCCCTCCCTCCACACTTTTTTGGGGTCCCTGAGGAAGCCTTGTATGGCTGGCAGCACTGCAGGGACAGTGGCCAGGGTAGCGCAGCTGCACCTGAGCCTCTGGCCCCATGCTTTTGGGGTCTTGTGTAGGGCCGTGGTAGGGGAGCTGTGCTGCAGCACTGTGTGATAAGGGCAGATAAGAGAGCTCCTGCTGCGATCCTGGCATGACCAAACAAGTTTCCTGATCCCGTACCTACGCCTGCCGCTCCTTGAGACAATACTGTTATCCCTGGCGGGAATGCACGGACATGCAGGAGCAAAACAGTGCCGCAAGCGCTGCTGCCCCGGGGAAATAAACATCCCTGTGCACCCTTGTTCCCTGCCAGGGGCTGGCTCAGGCTCGAGCTGAGAGATTTCCTCAGGAAATCTGCCCTGGTGGGGCAGAGAACCCTGACTGCATCGGGCTAGGAGGGGTGGGCAGGGAGGAGTGCAAAGGTGGAGTGAAAAGGGAATGGGATGTGAACCAGTGCTGGAAATATGACAAAAAAGGTACAGAGGAACAGAGTCTCTTTGCCCAGCTGCAATTTGCAGTTGGATGCTACAGGGGAGTGGAGGCTCCCAGCAAGGGGGATGTCCTCTGCTCCACCAGCTTGTCCCAACTCCACCATGAATGCCCAGGGCCACCACTGCAGCCCCCTTGCCTGACATCCCTGGCCAGCAGCTGAACCTCTTGTTTTTGCAAGCTCACTGCTTCTGTGCTCATTTAATTTTAGTGCCTAACCTGCAGCCTGGACAAAGGGCATAACATCACCCCAGGGCGTGCATGCAGCGTGTACAGTCAGCACAAAGGGGCAAATAACGGCCTGTTCGACCACGGTGTTTAGCAAAAGCCACAAGAAAGGACTTCCCAGCTATCTCTGAGGGCTCATTTGCATTGAGACAGCCAGTTTGTCCTCCAACAGCTTCTCAGTGCCACCCCAGCATCTCCCCAGAGACATTTCAATATGTACCACTGGCTAGAACTCTAGTGCAAATCAGAGTTCATCAGAAAAAAAAATAGCACTTCTTTTTCTTTCTCCAGTTAAGAGTTCATTTGCTTAAATCAAATGGGATCACCAGGAGGCTTTGCTATAATTTCTTCAGGCTAGTTTCTAACCCACAAGGCAGGGAGAGTGCCTCACCTGGAGAGAAACTGCTCTGGTGAGCATCTCGGGCATTTGCACCTGAGCTGCAGTGGTTGGACATCAGTGCTGCAGAGCAGCAGGCAAGAAAATGATGTGTCATTTGGCCAGCTCAGATCCAGGAGATGAGAGGTGCATGGAAATAAAACCCATTAGCGATACACTCAGGCACTGGTACTGATTTCTGTTTCCCTAAGGAATCTGCTCCCTCATCTCCTGATCCCCATTCACTGCAGTATTTCTGCTCATATGGGACAATAAATATCAGAGATATCTACAGGTTCATTGCTACCTTTATTTTTTGGACTCTGTTTTCCTCTGCTACTTTGGTTCAAATTATTTCCAGGATTACTAGATTGGTGTGAATGATCACCCACCACTTTTCTCTCCCAGCAGCACAGTGTGTCTCTGGCTGCTCCACATTTTTACAGTTAGACCAAAGGCAATATTCCCTTTCTTAAACCAGCCATCACAAGAGTGTTTGCCCACTTTTATTTCACCACCAAGCACTTTTTCAGACTGACATTTGGCACCTGAGCTAAATGTTCATCTTACTTCAAGTTCACCTTTGCAAATGCTCCTTCTCTAACAGGAGTATTTTAAGGACCACTGCCCTGATGTCCTGTACTATGTCCTACACTTAACAAATTGCTCTGTAAAGATCATAAAAAGCTGAAGCAGCTTTGGAGGAAGATCCCCTATCTCAATGCACCCTGAATCAGGTGAAGTGACCTGAAGAGGAGGCACCAGGAAAGCTGGAGGCTGTCTGAAGGGGAAAGTCATGGCAATCCCCGCAGCCTCTGGCAGGCACCACAGCTCTCAGACGTCCCGAGGTGCTGTGACGGATGAGGAGGTGTTGCATTATCTGGGCTGAAACCACTTCCCCAGCTCTGGGGAAGCCCAGTGCCTCTGTGAATCATATCCTGAGGCACACAGACCGGAGCCCAGTGCTGTCTGCTGCCGCATCCCTCTGTCTGGCCAGCCAGGCTGCTCCTGCAGCAGGGTAGGGAGCTTGTAATGCTGAGCAAACGCTCAGCAATACCCAGTCCAACATCACTGATCCTGCTAAGGAAATTCCTTCTGAACAAGGTTTGTCTCCCTTTATCTGTAAGACAGTCTCTGGGTGTAGCAGGCTTGCTCTGGGGCACTGCTCCATCCCTCATCCTTCCCCTGAGGGGTGGAGACATGAGGCTTTCTGCCTGTGCCATATTTGTCTTCTGCAGCAATGCAAAGCCTACATTTCAGGTTTATTCTCAGGAGTAAGCCTGCTCTCAGGTTTATTGACTGCAGATACTAATTCTAGGTTTGATTTAGTAAACCTTCTTTTTTGTTCCTATTGTACCCACTGCCCCTGAATTGTTGCTTGGCCAAAAAGCTGCTTAATTCTTAAAAAAAAAAAAAAAGTACCAGTGAGATCAGGAAACATCCTTTCTTTTCAAAGTCCTGGGTAACAACATCTCTCCAGACTCTGAGGTGTACACCAGAGAGACCAGAAGGAGCTAACAGCAGCCAAGGAACTTGGTGGAGGGGTCTAAGACCTCATTCTGCAACTTGCTGGCTTGATTAGCATCCTTCTGCAGCTGCTCCCTGCTGCCTCTCACAGCCACTTTTCTCCACTGAAACCCACAGGCAGCTTGTCACTGCTTTCAGCCTGGCAGCTGGATTTGACCTTCAGAAATCATGGCACTGTGGTCAGGGGGCTTCATTGCCTGTGATGCCAAGTGGGTGGCCACCCGTGTTTTTCTTGGGGTCCCCACAACTCAGAGGTCCTGCTCCTGCTCACAGGGAGCCTGTCCTGCAGAGCTGTCCCCTCCTTCCCGCCCGGACAGGACGCACACACTGGAATCTCATTCATGCATCTGCTGTTGCACCGCTGCTGCCAATCCAGCCTAGGCTTTAGGAGAGGAGAACATGATCGCTTTGCAGGGCACTGGTGGAGTCACCGCACAAACGGAGAAGACCATCTAATCCTTGCATTCCTGCAGGAAAGAAAGCCCCCAGTGAGCTAAACATACATGGCCAACGGTGGGTGTTATTTTTAAGCCTGAGAGCCTGAAGGCAAGGTTTAAAGGTGAGCCTAATGGCATTTTTTTCATGAGCTGTCTTAAGTCCCCTTGTCTCTGGCCTGGATTGCGTCAGCCAAGCGGGGACATACTTTGGTGCGGGAGCTGTCTCATGGTGCTTTAAGCTTCCATGCAAGGCTGGAGCAGGCAAACTGAGACAGGGAGCAAATGCTGGCTTCCATCTAGGCATCTTGTCACCCGGGATTGACAGAGCCTGCAGAGCGGCCTCACCAAGGGATAAAGACACCTGCCTGATGCTCCATGATGTAGTCATGTCCCTTTCTGAGCCGCCCCCTCTCTGGGTGCAGATGTGCAGGGCACTGCTGTGGGTTTCTGTGTGCACGCTGATGTTAGCTGGCATTAGCTATTAGGTTCCTATTCGATGTATTCTCTATGCGAAGCATCTGTAGAGGCGTGAAAGTGGTCCCCAAAACTCCACAATTTTGGCCAGACCAATGTTTTCATATTCTAGGCAATCCTTTCTGACAACAATGCCATTTTCTGTGAGACTCCTCCACCTTGCTCTGCCATACCTGTTAGGTATAGCCAGCTTCGACTTTGGCGAGATTTCATACCCAAAAATGAACAAACGTTTTTGCTACAGCACAGGCAGCCCTTGCTGGAACAAGCAGCTGTGAGCATGGCTCCCAGACCACTGTTTGGGACTGCTTCACCTATATGCACACCAGGAGGGCTGACACCTGAGCCTGAAATCCCTGAATCTCCTGACCCTGTTGCTCTCATCCACATTTCTCAGCGTAGAGAATATACAGAGCCCTAAGAAGAAGAAAACAGCCACTGAACACAGACCTGTTCCAATGAGCTGTCATTTGTGGTGCTCAGGACCCTGAGCACCATCATCTGCCCCAGCTTCTTTGTGTGAGCATCATTCAGGCTGTGCAAAATGATCCAGTGTATTTGCACATTGTCTGGACCCAGCGGTGGGTCAGAGGAAGCACCTGTTTTGACATCTTCTTCTGACTCCCTTGGAGCAGAAAAAATATGAGAGAGAACACATGAGCATTGCATGGGGGCGAGGGGACCACGTTCCTAGCAGTTCTTGCTGCATTTCCCTCAGTACCACTGCAGAAAACAGAATACACTTCACAAGAAGCCACTCCATTTCTCTGTAATTAGTTGGGCCATGATGTTGAAAGTGAAATCAGTTTAAAGAAGCCAAACCAATCCTCTTAGCCACACGATTATGAATGCCCTGCCTTCCCATCATCTCATCGTCAATAGTTTCATTAAAATAATGACTCCTACCACCCCCCAGCTCTCACTGCAGGTTCTCCTCTCCCAGGCTGGCGACTGTGCTGGGATGTGCCCCTGATAATCTTCTGCTATCCTGAGAGCCCGGGGAGGCCGGGGGCCATGGAAAGAATCCCAGCGCTCCCATCTGTCGAATTCCCGGGCGGCAGTAACCCGAGCCCGGCCGGGGAGACGCGCTGCCCTACCGTGCTCCTGGTCATGCATTATTAAGTAAGCGCCGAGAGAGGGAAAGGCACCAGCGAGAGGGCAAGTGAGCCCGAAAAGTGGAAAAGTCAAAAATCCAACCCTGAACAGCCTCAGCAGCTGCTTTCGTGGACAGAGCTGACTGGACTTTAGACAATGGTGTGACAGCCATGCTGACGGCTTGGTGCAATAATGTGCTTTTTTTGTATTTTTGAATGAGCCACCGCAGGCACAGCGTGCCTAAGCCATCAGCTCATGCCAACCCATGCCCCACCTCTGACCATGCAGGTGCATCCTGCACCCAGACAATCTGCTGCACCGTGAAACTGCAAGGAGTGAAATTCTTCAGCAGTGGGTGAAGTGGGTGCAGGGTCTGTCCTCTGGGACCCCGTCACCCGTGGAGGTGAACAGGATTTGGGGTGGGGAGGGAAGGTGGACACCAGATGTGTCCATGGCAGGGGGGTGGAACTAGGTGATTTTAGGGTCTCTTCCAACCCAAGCCATTCTATGATTTGATGTCTCCTGCCTCTGCCCAGCTGCTGACTGCCACAGCAACACTGGGAAATGGCCCTGAGCTCACCTGTGGGGAAATGCCACCCAGCAGTGGGGTCCTGTGCTGGAGCTGCCAACCCCTATGCTTTTCCTGAGCCTGTTTGCAGACGCTTTTATGGATGTTTTGGCCAACTTTCCAGCCCAGTAGCAACAATTCCTTATAAGGAGAAACACGAGCACAGAGGATCTTAGTGTATTTCTAGCATTTCTAGCATTTAATATATTTCTATATTTCTATTTAATGAAATACAATAATTTTGGCAGAACTAGCCCAGTGGGACCAACAAACCCCCTGTGAACCCAGAGCCCGTAACCAGACAGCCTGGCTCGGGCAGAGCAGAAATGGCCACTCCTGTTATTTGCAGAGGAGGCAAAATTGCAGAGGGCCAAGTGTTGCAAAACCCCGGGCTGTGCAGAAGGCTCTGCAGGGTGATTTATAGTTACCTGCAAAGACGTGACTCAGGAGCTCAGGAATCCCGAGCCGAACAAGAGCCCATTGATAAGCCCCATGACTCTGCCGGCCAAACTCTTGGCTCCCCCCCAGCTGACCCCTGGCAGTGTCCTGGGCTCGCCCCAAAGGGCAATGTGCAGGGGAGAGGCACCGGGGAGCACAATGGGGTCTGCCAGGGCTCCACGTACACCGGCTTGCATCGGTGGTGGATGGACCAAGTCCATGGCTGGAGGCAAGTGGCTCCATCACTGGGCAAGGGGCTGGTAGGAAAAAACAGAGTAGAAAATAGGTAGAAAACAAAGGCCCTGCTGATGGTCTTCTTTCAGGGCTGCTTTCTTTCTGCTTGTGCTCCTGGAAATGCAGAGGTGCACAAATGGAAGAGGACAAGTCAGGAGGCATTTCTGAGCCTTGGAGAAGCTTTCTTCTCGCTCAGGTAAACTCCGAGTTCTGCTCTTTGTGCGGCTGGAATGATTCATTGTGCTGCCCTCTCCCCCAGAGGCGAGCAGAAATAAACAGGAATACTTTCCAGATTCTGCCAGGACACCCTCCCTGCCTGCCTCGTTTCCCTAGCGTTGGTACGATTTTCTCCAGGCAGCTCAAATTGTTCTCTCTGAATATGCAAACTCCCCTCGTGCTTGGTTTGCTGCAGCACAGCCTGGCACACAGGCTGTGTTCCTGCCCATCAATACATGCCTGATAGACAGCTCATTTCCCCATGTGCCAAAAAAAAAAAAACCAAAAAACAAACAACTCCTCAGGTCCCCCAAATTTGTCTTTTGCTGTCCCTGGAGCCAGAGGATCCAGCGGGAGCAGGAGCCCATTTCATGCCACAAACCCAAGCGTGTCACCATATGCTGCCTTCTCTCCCCGCCCGGCTTTCCTCCCGTCCCTATCTGCTTCATCGCAGACAGGGAGCGGATCACGGCAGCCATGCGGGCTGTTTGCACAAAGGCGGAGGTAATTCAAGCCCTGGCGTGAGCTGTTTTGGCAGCGTAGCCTAGGCACCGCTTGTTGTTTCAGCTGACCTCTTCCTCCGTGCCTGCCCCAGCCTCGCTGGCTGCAGGTGGCTCTCGTTGCCACTTCCCCCCTGCTGCATTTATTTAAAGCCATTTTCCTGTGACTTCCTTGGGGATGGAGCATCTCCTGGCCTTAATGGGACATCTGAGGTGCCCACAAAAGGTCCTCCCAGTTTGCATTCAGGGTTATTTTTGAGTCCTTGCATGGCCAACGGGTGCAGGGTGAGGCAGGAGGTGCTGCCAGGGATGCTGCTGCATGCAATGCATCCATCACGGCTATCGGTACCTCCACCCTCTCATGCTGAGGATGGGCATCGTGGTTCAAAGGAGATTTTGACTTTCTCTCACCTAACCATCCCCTTCAGGGGCGAATCCTCGCAGGGAGGCACCCAACCTGTTCTGCCTATCCTTCGCACGCCCCAGGCAGGCACTCTCCAGCTCTTCCTTCCTAGGGACTGTATTCCAGAAGTGCTGCCATCAGCCAAAGTCCTCGCAGGGAGGTTGCCGGGCCCCTGACGAGTTTAGGGAAAGTGCGGGGTGAAATTCCCTTTCACTGCATGCCTGGGTTCGGTCTCCCCGCTGCGAGAAATTCCAGGATGGAAAGCAGTCAGATCAAAGGCAGACGATCCCAGCTGAAACATGCACGATTTGCATATTCCATTAAAAAAAAAAATCAAAGGGGAGGGTGTGTAAAATATTTGCGCCCTGGAGCATATACAGTGTATGCCCCAACAAGATGCTCCATGTAGGGCTTATGCTTATTTACTCTGATGCCTAATAACAAAAAAAAAAAAAAAAAAAGAACAAGAGACTGTTGTAATTTTCACATCCCAAAAGATTCTGGCTCTCATATGCAGACCATCTCCTTGAAAGAAGCACAGATACCCCTAAAAGGCTCGGGCTGACATTTGGCAAATTGCTTACTTTTGAAGGTCAAACTAAATACATTCCTTGTGCAGTGGGAGGTCCCCCATTGATACAAATCTTTATTGCTCTCGCTCTGCCGTTGCATTTACACTCCATAGGCCCCAAACCCAGGGGAGGTGAGTGGAGGATACATGCGCCTTTCTCTGCCAGACTTTAGAATGGCATTATGAAGAGCCAAAATGGCAAAGCTGAGTTTGTTTTAGGCTGATTAAAACACGGGTTGTGAATTTAATTCTGCTGCTGGCTCTGCCGCCAGCCAGCTGGATGATGGTGACAAGGTCACGGCTCTGTGACGTGGTTTCTACATCTATAAAAAAAAAGTTATTGATCCCTCTTTGGGGTATTTTGAGATTGGCTGGTGGAAAGACTGCTGCCTGAACGATATATCAATATTGCGAGCAGTAATACTTTTTTTGCCTTCTATGACTGATGTGGTGGTCATTGAGATTGCTGGCCCACGTTGTGCCATGCTCGTATTTGAACGCAAATGCACCCTTCTGTAAAAGTGGGGATCTGGGACCCGTGTTGCTTGTCCTGAGCCCAGCAACTGTGTCTGTCATCTTTCCTTACCATTTCCAGGAGGAGAGGAGAGGAGAGGAGAGGAGAGGAGAGGAGAGGAGAGGAGAGGAGAGGAGAGGAGAGGAGAGGAGAGGAGAGGAGAGGAGAGGAGAGGAGAGGAGAGGAGAGGAGAGGAGAGGAGAGGAGAGGAGAGGAGAGGAGAGGAGAGGAGAGGAGAGGAGAGGAGAGGAGAGGAGAGGAGAGGAGAGGAGAGGAGAGGAGAGGAGAGGAGAGGAGAGGAGAGGATGGAAAAGCACTACTGGCAAGGGCAGAGCATCTCCTCCTGCCCCAACCCTCCCTGGGCTGCCCTGATCCTCCCTGGGCAGGGGCACAGCTGTGGCTCTGCTCCTCCTCCCTGCAGAGGTTTTCCTTCAGAAAGACGCTGGCTCCCTCCCATCGCACTCCCCTGGCTGCAGCAGCGCTGTATTGATTTGCTTAAAGGCAACGGCCGAGCCCCTCATCATTTATTGAAAACCAGCTGGGTGGTTTTTGCTGACTCCCACTCCTTATGCAGCTCACATTAACAGCAACCGAGTGCCAGCAACGAGACGTTTTGGAGAATACAATCCCTCTCACAGAGCATCTTCCAAGAAAAAAAATAATGTGCAGGAAGAATGCACCTTGAGACATCAAGCGTTTTAGCTTTGGTTTGTTTGCTTTTTCCCAACAGCCTGCCTTTAAGGTACATCATTTCTGGCATCAGGTTTCCTCACGTAGAGACCATTTAAGTACTTAAGGTGCTCTCTATGTACTCAGCCAAATGTTTTGCCAAGAAACCTAGAATTTCTTTGCTTTAAAGGCATAAAGTCTTCCATCTGAGTCGTAATTATAGGGTTGAATACACAATGAAACTGCAGCTAAGCCCCTACATGCATGGAATGTAACACCACTTCACTGCGCCTCACCTGAAAGACAACTTGGAGAAAAAAAAAAAAGCCACAAATGAGTAATAAACTGGAAGGACACTAATAAGAAAAGAGAAAAGATTAAAAAAATATATAATAATGATAACCCTCCAGTAAATAATTAGCCTTTTTCAGATTACGCTCCTGCTGATAAAAGACAAAGAGCTCCGTCAGGAAGTGGCTCTGTCCGAGGAGCCTGCTTCCAGAAAGCACTGAGACCTGCTCACAGCTTTGGGAAGGGGAAGTCTGAACCTGTCTGAGTTTGAAATACTCCAGTGTCAGGGCTGCACCTCTCCCAAACAGCATCCTGAATGTCCCCAGGGAGGTTTGGGGAAGGATGAAGCCCACAGCCTCCCCCAGGAGGAGGAAGCCTGGAAGCCTTCACTGCCAGGACACAGCCCCGGTGCTGCTGAAGACCTGCAGTGCTGGAGGTGGTGGGAATTGTTCCTGGGTTTCTGTGGGAGTTATGGTGGCTCTGGGGGCATGGAAAAGCTTGATGTTCTTCCAGGGATGCCCTGGGGCACAGCAGAGCCGTGGGCAGTGCTCATGGCCATGCTGGGGGCAGCCCAGAGCATGGTGGCACCATGCCCACACAGTTCCCTCCTGCACCACTGCTGCTGTCGGGGTTGTGCCATGTGGTCCTGGTGGGATAGCACACCAAGGGTGAGAGGGATTGCTCAGCCCCAGGGAAGAGGACAGGGGGTCTTTGTTTTCCTTCCTGGCAAGGAGAGGGGACAGGCATGGGGAACAAAGCCCTGGAGAGGTGAGGTTGCTCTCTGCACCTTGGCCTCGGTGGCCACCTTTGGATTCCCACCTGAGGGACAACAGAGAGCCGACCAGAGGAGCAGAGCTCCCTGACACATCCCCACCATGACGGGGTCACCGTGGGCAGAGCCCAAAGGACAACAAACAGGGGGTTTGAGAGAAACGTGCACTGCATTTCTTTGCAGGGGAAGAAGCCTCATCAAAGCATACCTGAAAGGAGGGAGCATTCTTCACCCGGAGTGTATAATCTTCATTTTTAACCTGTAATTCTTTTCCCCAATGAAAGATCAAATTAGCTGCTTTAGCTCCTTCTCTAATTAAAAGTTTCTCTTTTTTCCTTTCTCCAAATGGCAAATTCCTGCAAATTCAAACAAGTTATATCACCTGGCAGAATTAATTTTAGGTCAGGACATGCCTGTCATTCCAAACAAATTAGATATCTGAAGGGGTGGGTTTAGCCGCATTTCTGTGCACCAACAATACCGAGTGGTTGCGATCCACCCTGGGCCAAAAGCGGTGCTCTGCAGGCGACAGCAACCCCTGTGCATACCAGCACCTGGCTGAATCGAAGAGTAAACACCCATTGTACCAGGGCCCGGGCATCTGCTGCCATGGGTCTCTGAACCGGTGTTTAATGACCTTGTCAGGGAATGTGTGTGCTGTGCTCTTACATTTTTAAGAAAGCATAATAGTGCTTTTGTCTTCTGTTTTTTCCTGTGCGGCAAGTTGCAGCTAGTCTTCAAACCGAGCTTAAAAACTTCACTTATTACCTCTGGACAGTTGTCTTGCCAGTTCTGTGCTGTTATTACTCTTTTTTTCCTCTTCAGCAGGGTGTCTCAGAGATATCAATTTATTTATTTATTTTTTGCTGCAGTAATTGATAGTTTGCAAACCAGCTGCATGCCCGTGTGTGTATCTGCAGGCTCACAGCCCCAAGTTCATTGAACAACCACACGGCAGGGGTGTAACTTCTGCTCAGAGACCTAAAACGAGTGGCAATGCTCCTTTCAAAGGGCAGTGGTGGTGTTCAGCATCCCCTTGTTCAGCCAGGAAGTTCACTAGGTGGCTGCCTCTTGACATGTGCCAAAGTCCAGCTAAATGAAAGGCCAAGCAGAGAAATGAAGGTTTTACAGCCAGGGAGAACACTGAAAACGCAAGATTCAAGACCAAGGCCTTTCTGTCCTCCCCACCCGGAGGCTCAGGAGAACTTTTAGGGCTCTCTTTGGCTGTGTTTGTCTCGGTGTGCAGAGGACATGCACAGGGATGTCACAGCTACAGGATGGGAAAGACGATGTTTCCAGTGCCTGAACCTGCTGTTCAGTCGCAAAAAAAGTACACTTCATTGCATATAAGATAACAAACTGTGCACATACATCCAGAAGGGTGATACAGAAGCTTCATATAAATTTCTTGGAGTCTGTCATTAGGATTTGGTGGTTCAAGTGGATGGTTGGGGTTAAGAAGTAATAGGAACTGTTCATTTGGAGCAGTTAGGAAGTAATCATGGGTTTTGATGACTTTTTCAGTGCAGATTTTTCATAATTCCATACTTTTTTTTTTTTTTACTTTTTTTTTTTTTTTTTTTTTTTTTTTTTTTAACCAGTTTTAAATACTGGAGGACAATGTTCTGGTCACAAGAGTAAGATTCATAAGATTCATCTCACCATGCTTTAGACTTTCAGCTGCTGTCTTATCAGAGGTCCCTCACAGTCATGTAACCCATTTTAGAGAAGGATGCATCTAATTGATTGTAGGCATTAATTCCAGGATGAGATGAATCCTGTTTGAAGCCATTGATTCTAAAGAGACAACAGCAGACAAAATGGTAACCAGCTAGGTGGAGGTGTCTGGAGCTAGGGAGATGAATTTCACCCTAGGTGCCATTGAAGTGTGGAGCAGGTTTACCAGCCAACTGCTTTTGCTGCAAAATTTGTAGGAAAATTAGTCAGGGAGCTGGAGGAATCTGGCTCTGGGCAAGGAACATTATCATCTCCTGGCAAGAAGAGAAGGCTCTGGGAAGTGAACAATTAGGAAGCGGTATGAATATTAAAATCCTAATGGCTCCTAAGGTGCCTGTTAGTTCTGCTGATACCTGAATGGAATGGGAGATATGCAATGGGCCTTCCTGGAGGAGGTGAGTCGGAGGAATTAGGGAGCCTCTGGTAAGCTGACTTTCCTTCATGCCCTCTAATGCCTCTCAGAAGCCATCATCCTGCTGCTGGGTTTCTCTTCCAAAACCACCTGAGAGCATCCTGCAGTGTGCTGGTGTGAGTGGGCTCCCAGGTAAACCCGAGGGTTGTGAAATTTGTTGCAATGAAGTCTCAGTCAAACACAGGTGGTACAAGGAGGCAGACCTGTTTGCAGAATACTTCTCCAGCTGCCAGATAACCAGTGCTGTAGGAGACCATTGGTATCACGTCAGAGCATTAAGGCCAGCAGCTCAGGCCCTGCACAAGTGAGGATAACGCTTCCTATCCCACGGCGCTTGCAATTGAAACATAAGAGCAGGGGCAACAGGTGGACACAGACGGCCAGGCTGGAGGGAAGCACGTGGAAAAAAAAAGGAAACCAAGAAATGCACGCAGTGCTGATGGAACTGCCCATCCCTTCTGCTGGGATTGGTTTTGCCCATTTCTTTTGAAGCTTTGCATGAAAATGTTCACATGCTCCGTGTATTGTACAGATAAGGCTGGAGGCAAAAACGGATCACCTATAACCACAGATTCTGGTGTGGACAAACACTGGGATGCATAAGGGCCTGTGTCCTGTACAGGAGATCCCAAATTAGATATTTTTGTTTAAATGACACTACTGCCCTTACAGTTTTTCTCACCAGCTGTCCTATGGAGGACTCTGTTCTATATCCGTTTGTTTACCTACTCTGCTGTAGGAACCGTTCCTACGACAGCTCCTGCTAGAGAGAGGACCTGCAAGGCTGAAACCCCGCGCTCCTTGGTTCGGAAGTTAATCATTCATCTTGATGGGCTAAAGCCTGAATTGTTTTAAAAAAATGCACAAGCAAGAGCTTCCAGAGAGCATATGGGGGGCTTCCTGACGAAGATGGCAGCTTTGGATAATGATTTCCGAAATTCCCCTGCCTGCCAGCACGTTGTGTGATGGATTTGAAATGGAAGCGTACAGCTGCTTTCCTTTGTTAGCTACCTGTCCGATGATAAGCCTCTGGGACCCCCGGGCTTGCTGTAGCAGGCACTATGCAAACATATAGACAGGAGACAGCCCAGAGTTTGCAGTAACATCACAGGCTGGGCTTTTTATTTTATATTTTGTCGGCTGTTCATGGATAAGAGCTGGGGAAAGGTTGCTTGCAGCTTCTTGCAACTCAGAATCGAAGGGCAAGGCCAAATGCAGGAAAATAAATCTCCCACTCAGATGCTCCTCCTTCTGCATTGCTGAAATTAAGTTGGTGTCCATTATGAAGTTCAAATTTTGGCAGGCTTTATAAAGGCAATGAAAGATTGCTGCACCAGCAAATGCTCCGGCAGTGGGATCTAATGCTGGTGTAACATCTTTGGCCAGCAGACAGATGCCCATGGACTGCACCATGGAGACCAGCCAGATTCAAGAGTGACACAAGACTTCCCTTCAGCCCTACTGCCCTATAAAAGCCACCCCAGGGAAATGATACTCATGTGTAAGCATCAAAATCACGTCTGGATGCATACAGTGACCCAGCAAGCTGCTAAAGCAAACGCTCTTAGGACTGATGCTTCGCAGTGCCATCACCTGAGGAACCCCTGGAGTCTGCTGGCAAAGTACTTCTGGAGGGAATTACCTGGGGCCAAAGGGGAGAGGGCTACAAGGAACAACCCCCATCTTCATGAAAAATTGAATGCTGTGTTGCACTGCCCTGCCGCTGGGTTGCACTTTGCTGTGTGAACCACCCGTGAAAGCTGTGACATTTTGGGTGTGCAAGTTGTGGATGCCCCATCCCTGGAAGTGTCCAGGGGCAGGTTGGATGGGGCTTTGGGCAACCTGGTCTGGTGGGAGGTGTCCCTGCCCTCAGCAGCGGGGTGGGATTAGGGGATCTTTAAGGTGCCTTCCAGCCCAAACCATCTTGTGATTCCAAGTTGCCCCAGCTCTTGGCTGGGTAGCACTCAAAAATGCTTGCCTGGGTCCCTCTGCAGAGGCACTGAGAAGGCACTCGAGTGGAACATGCACCCCATAGCCCCAGGTGTGTGGGTAAAGCCCCTCCCAGCGAGCCCCAGAGATGGAATAACACCCAAAATCATGCTTCCTGCCTATAGACAGAAAGAATCTGCTCTGCTCAGATAGCTCCCTGTTTTCAATTTGCAGTATTTCATTGGCACCTACTCCTCGAGAGACTTCTCCACCACGTCTGAGGCTTCGAAGCCTGTGCAGTAAAGTCTTGGGGATCTTGCAGCCGGGGGATGACAGCCCAGGGCTCAGATGGGACCAGCACGGTGCATACGTCGTGGCTAGCTGCCCCTTTTCAGCCTCTCACAGGCTGCCACCTCACGGGGGTTATATTTAGCGAGGCATCTGCGGTGACAGTCATTTTTTCAGTATTTAGGAAATGCTAGTGCTCTCTTCTGGTTGGCTGCCAGGTGCTACTGGGAAACATTTGTTGGGATTATTTTCGGCGCTCCCACCACCAGAGCACCCATCAATCATGCCCGTGGAGCTGCTTCTTGTCCGCCTGGACCACGGCAGCCTCGCAAAGCCCTCCTGCCCCTCTGGGATGGGGGGAGCACAAGCACAAGGAGCTCAAGGCAGGCATGCAGATCATTTTTTAAAGAAATTCCTGTCGTGCCAGGCTCAGCTGAGCCCACCCGGCCCCTCTGCAGAGCCTGGGGAAAAGGGTGACGTTTAAAAGGAGAGGGCCCAGGCTGGTGGTGTGCTGTGGCTTCGTGATGGAGGCTTCCTCCAAAATGGTTCCTGGGAGGGAGAAGTGGGGTGGATGATTGAGGTGCTCCCCTTTCTCCTGGGATGGCTCACAGCAGAGATTTTAGCGAGAGGGTTTCTCTTTGATTCAGATCAGCTTCTTCCAAGGAGCAGCTCCCAGTTGGCTTCCTCCAGGGGAAAGCAAAATGCACTAAATAATCGCTCGTAACTACACGAGGCTTTGGAGCCCAGCAGAGAGTGGCGAGCTTTACGAGCGCTGTTATTACCAAATTGATATGCTCTGCTAAACCCCTTATTATCTTTGAAATGGAATTAGATTTATTTTCAATTAGACTTTTTTTTGGCCGCCGCAGCATAAAAGAAGCGTGGCTTGAGCAAACCCTGCTGCTAGGTGTTGACTGGCTTCCTCCCGGATTGCAACAGCATTTGCAGAATCTGGCCCAGCCTCCACACAGAGGTCAGCCCGGGAATGTGCCTCCAGGGAGGCTTTTTGCCCTCACCAGAGGGCTCGGAGCTGACAGCGAGTCCCAACAGGCTGGGACTGGGGATGCTGAGCCCAGGCAGCCCATGGTGACCTGGCCACCACCGCTCCTGGGCTTGCACCTTCCCTGCAGCCTCCTAGGGGATGCTTTGGGGACACACAGTAGGCATGAAAGCTCATTTCAGGAAAATCCACACCTGGGGAAATGGGGAAGGTTTTCTGGGTGGCCAAAACCAGCATAGCCTCTTCCCAGCCCGGCATCTCCAGCAAGAAATATAGCCGTGGCATGCTCTGAAGCAACCACTGAGGTTTTTTCTCTTTCTCCCAGCAAGGCTTTCTCCTTTCTGACCACTTTGTGCCTCAGTATTCTTAAAACTGCATTTTAATCTCCATGCTTTGGTCTGCCTTACAATTATTTTTTCACTGGTGTATATACATCTATATTGAACTGCCAGTAACTATAACAGGACCTTGTGAATAACGTCGTTAACAGCTACAGAGTGATGGCTGCAAATTAAAAATGATTTACGGAGCAAATCTGGACACTGTTTGGAAGAACTGATAAGATAGGGAGTTTTGCAATTGGTGTGTGAGGCAGAAAAAGACCTGAAATTTCCCAATTACACTGCTGGTGATGGATGGGTTCATCACTCTCCCGTGTTTTATCTCTTGTTTCAGCTTCTGCCACGTGTGGGCTCAGAGAACATCTCATTAAATTGCTTACAGAAGTTTTTAGATTTCCTTGATGGAGGTTTGTTGATCATCCTGCATTACATCTTACGGCGAAAGCAGACAGGGAACCGCTGGTTGAGTTGCTGGGGACGAGGGGTCCTGTTTGTGCCAAGAAAGACATTAGATACAAATCCCCCACAGCTGATGTGTTTATGATTCAGTTGGGCTCGCGATGTCCCGTTAGCCACGTGTGGTGTATGCCATTGTCACAAGCCAATCACACCACTCTTATTCCTGACCAAAACCGCTGAATCACCCCAGTCACTCTCGAAAACATCCCTGCAAATGTCTGAGCAGTATCCACATCAGCTTTCAACACCTAGCACTGACTTCATCACCTCCCTTTTATTCCATTCTTAAGAGGAAAGAAGGAAACAATTCTCACCTCTGTCCTGGGCACAGACAGTTGGAGGGGTTTTAATAGGTGGAAATGTCCCTGCTGAGCCATATCCCATTAGCCTCAGACTGCCCCTCCATAGCTGTCATCCCCCTGGGATATTGGCTGGATTATCAAGAAAGTAGTTTCTTATCAGTCTCTCTCTGCCCCTCCTTGAATGCAGGGTTATGGAGTTGGCCAGCTTTCTTCCCAAGGTCTCCAGAAATGAGAGCTCTGCAGCTCACGTGCACTCTCACAGAGGGATGTGCAGCATGCTGACGGCATCCCCAAATCCCACAGGCTGGCTTCAGCCGCCATCAAGCAGCATGTGCAGTGCGTGCTGAATGTGTTCAGCGTGCTGTGGGTGCCTGGGAGCTGCCATGCACACATGGTGCAGGAGATCTACACCTGGTCAGGAAGCTCAGTGTGTGCTGGAGGCCTCAGAGCTCCTGCACGGTGCTGGCTCCTGGTGCAGCCAACATCACGGCCGTGCCCTGCCTGTGGTGCACACTGTGTCATGCCCACTGCTGCGTGTCCTCAGCCAGGGCAAACCCACTGCCCTGCTGGAGCTGCAGGCTTTGAGTAGCCCCAGCCAAAAGACCTCTGAAGTGAACCTTTAAAACCCCAGGAGATTTATCTTGTTCTTGCAGTAGAATCATAGAATCGTTAAGGTTGGAAAAGCCCTCCGAGATGACCTACTACCAATGTCACCCACTAACCCATGTCCCTAAGCACCACGTCCAACCTTTCCTTGAACACCCCCAGGGACGGTGACTCCACCACCTCCCTGGGCAACCCATCCCAGTGCCTGACTGCTCTTTCTGAGCAGAAATGTCTCCTCATTGCCAACCTGAACATCCCCTGGCACAATTTGAGGCCATTCCCTTCAGTCCTATCACTAGTTACCTGTGAGAAGGGGCTGACCCCCAGCTCCCCACACCTTCCTTTCAACTGCCTTTCCTTTCAGGCAATTGTAGAGAGCACTGAGGTCTCCCCTGAGCCTCCTCTTCTCCAGACTAGGAGCGTTTCCTAAATTCAATGATCCTAACTAACTAAAATTAAATGAAATATTTTGGCTTGCAGGCATTTCAATGTTGCATTCAAAGCAAAGTGCTCTGTGCCTTTTTAGCTGGGCCCTCTTCTTCGGTGCAGTCCTGTGGGAGGAAGCAGGGACACAGGGACATGTCAGACCCCAAACCCACTTCTCTCAGCCATGGGGACAGCAGTGCCCCTTACATCGTCTGTCCCTGTGTGGTGCATACACGGGACTCGTGAGAGACCACACTGAGAAACTGTGTCATGAATTTTCCCCTGAGTGGATTTTTACATTGCTGACAAGTCTCTTAACACAAAGCTTATTATTGAAACTATTCAGCTAAAATACACCAGCATCAGGGAGAAATTCTCCGCCTTGTGAACTCTTCAGTATCATGGCTGCTCAGCAGAGGCAAAACATGGGTTTGTACAAGTTTCCCTATTCAAGGGAACTTCCCCACAGACTCCAGTGGGACTTTCACATGGGTAAAAGTACAGGATTCATCCATCACGGTGAAAGAGGTGATACTTTCATTTAGTTCTCCAGGTTTCATAAGGAGAAACTTTTTTTTTTTTCTTTTTTTTCCCCCCACATTAAATGACTTTCACTTCAGATCTACTGAGCTAATTTCAGGGAAATCTCTGCGTGTATGTGTGTGTGTGTGTCTGTGTGTGTGTTGTGTGTAACCCTGGTGACTGACTGCTCTGGAGCCTATACATACGAAGACTTCAATCAAGATTAGTTAAAATGTAATAAATCTAAGTAGGCAGACGTGGTCTGCCCCGGCTATTAATAGTAGGAGCGGGGAACTCAACAACTGCTGGTTGCTCAAAGGGCTTAAATGGATAAAATGAAACAGAAGGTATACGTTTTATTATAGGGTGTCACAGTGTTATCAGATGCATGGAAATCATCCTTGCAATGCTACTGCACCACTAAATCTTGCATGCAGGCTGAATGAAGAGGATTATTTCCAATATCCTTTTGCTCATGCTGCTGTCACAGCTTTTCCATATTTGACTTTGGGAAAAGAAGAAAAGGGTTTGCAAAATGAAGAGTCATGGCAACACCGAGTGCTAGCACCAAATCAGATCAGATCAGTTGGTATGTCAGAAGAAGCTACCAAGCCATCAGTATTTGGTTTTATATCAGTTTCAAAGAGAAGAAGAGGTAGATAAAGATCCTCCTGGCAGGCAGGCTTATAGCACTTACAAATGTAAGAGAACAGGCAATTTGATCAAGTATGCCAGAGGGACTGTGCATTTAGACCTGGATTTTATTTTCATCTCTTTATACTGCCTGACTCCAGTCTGGATGCTTTTCTTCTTAATCCCTGCCCACCTTTAGTCTCCCTGGGGCAGTGGGGCTGCCAGTTGTTTGGCAGTAGGATTGCTTTTGAACTTATGCTTATTCATTTACACCCCAATGTGCCCAATCTTCTTCAGATATCACTAGAACTAGTAGGAAAAAAAAAAAAAAAAAAAGGAAAATCAAAAAATCAAAATAAATCATAGCTTTGTCTTGGCTCATTCAGGAAAATGACAAAATACACTATAATGCTGGATCTTTTGTTTGACTGCAGCTATACCACTTCCAGTAACACCTATCAAAGACATCCAAAGCTCCCTATTTTTCTTTCAGCTTCCAAATTCATTGTATTATGAAGGATGGCAAGTCATAATGCTGATGGGGAATTTTCCTTTTTGTAGGCACAATATTAAATCACATCTGCCTTGCTTACGTTTTTGTTATGGACCTAGAAGTCTAGTTTCTACTTAGTCTTCAATTTTGTGTATAGATGTATATGTTGAGCCCAGTGACTCTTTCAAATGATGTACCTCCCTGATAATCTACAGCAACCTTAGGGAAACCCAGCAGTGGGAATTAATGGAACAGTGGGAAACCCATAACAGTTGCCTTGGAGAAGAGAGGTTTGCCTTGAAATGCTATTTGTTCACTTGATGGGCTCCATCAGACATGCTTACTGACAGGATAGTGCATGCCTTGGCTGTCCTGAGGGATGACTCTAAAATAAAGAGCCAGAGTTAAGCAGCTGAGGCCCAGATGGACCATGGGGTACCCGTGGTATGGACACCTTGCTAAGGTTTGTGCTGCGTGTTGCAGGGAAACCTTTCGGGGGCTGCTCCATCCCCATCTATCATGGTACCTACATCCAGGTACAACCACTGTCCAGATCTGCCAGCTGTCCAAGGTCATGCAGGGATCAGTGGTTCTTCACCCTCAGGTCTCCCATCACACAGCAGTCTGAGCGACACCAGCAAGGCAAAAACTGGTCATCCTTCTATAGATGGATGGGGAAGCCCTGCAGTGCCCACTGTGGTGGCAGACTGTCTTCTCTGCAGCCATCCAGACAAGGAAAAGCAGCATACAGCATGTGTGAAGGCAGGCTGCAACAGCTGAAGGTGGAACACAGAAGCAGAGAAAGGCAGAGGAATCTGTGCTAACAGGAACTGTTCGGCTGGATACAGGGGTTGCATTTATTTGGCAATAAATGTCAGCTGTCAGAAACAACTACATATTAGCCCCTATATGAAGAAGATAGATGCATGATACAGACTGAAATTTGTATTGGAAAAAAAGACATTAAAATATTTATATTGATATCAAAATGCTTAAATTATAGTTTTCTTCCATATTTTTCCCCTTTTACTTGTCATTCCATGTCCCTTTGTTCCTCACTTGTCACTCAATGTCACATAGATTTTCTGATAGCTGAGGCTGCATTTTCTCCTCACTTTTCTTACAATCCTCTGTTTGCCTGTCTTGTTTCTCTTCAGGTCACAAATCATCTGATACAATTTTAGCCATCTGAGGGTTACATCTACTTACTCTAGCCAATCTTCTGCACTAATTTTACAGTGGGCAATGAGAGATCCAGCTGGTGATTTATCCTCTGCTCTCTAGGAAGAGGCAAAAGACAGAGCTTAGCTTTCACTAGACATTTAATGCTGAGACAGTGAAGAAAGAGGGTGACAAGTGCTGTCATCTGTGACTTCTGGATAGCAGCTTGTTATGGGACTTGAAAGGGAAGAATAAAATGTAATAATACAAAATGGTCTAAGAAAAACAAAGTGAAACCAAATTTCTGCCAGAGAAATAAGTTTTTGTTTGTTTGTTTGTTTGTTTGTTTTAAGAAATATTATATTTAGAAATACTCAAAACTTCCTAGAAATACAGAGTTTAGGAGAAAAAGGGCATTCTAAGCAGAAAATAAAAATCAGATTTAGAACAATTATAGACATTATTTCTTGAAAACACCTCAAGATGTGGTTGGATACTTTATGAAATGTTTGAAGCAAGAACAACGTCTAAGTTAGAGCAAAACCTCTGAATTAAATTCAATTAAGAGCCATAAGCCACAGAGCAGGTGTGCTGTATAGCAAGGCGACTCTGACGCAGGCTGAGATGGCTGCAATGACAGCAGAGGAACATGACATATGGATCGGAAACGTATTTTATTTAGAAACAAACAAACAAAAAAAGATAAACCAAGCCAGTTCATGTACTAAATTTAACATAAAATTATCCAAAACTTGAAGAAAGTTCCACTATTTTCCTCTTTCAAATAAAATCAGATATGTATAATTCACCATGTGATTAATCCAAGTGCTTCTATCTTCACTTCTCTGTCTGTCCCAAAACATCACTTAGCATCTCTTCATTTCTCCCTTTTCGCCTCAGTTAAAAGATCAAATGTAATCTTCCAGCTGTTTTTCCTTCCTGAAATTTCTACTTCTGTTTTCCAACATCCTGTTAAATATCTCTCTCCACACATACACACATTTTTTAATAAAACTGGGGGGAAGAAAAAGGAAGAACAAGGGAAGGTTAGGAAAAAAAAAAAATAATTTGCAAATGCTGGCTAATGAATGATTACTATTAATGCTGGGTGCATTTTGATGCCACAGGGATGCTCCACTCCCTACACTCTGCCCAGTCACTCTGTCCTTTCCAGGGGCAACACAGCTTTGCACAGATATTTGCAAATGCTGTTGCAGGGAGGTGACAACCCGGCTGAGCTCAGCGCATCCTGCTGTGGGATGCTGCGGTGGGTGTGAGATGTGGCTGTAGGTGGTTTGAAGTCCCAGGGTGTTTTTCAGGGTTTTTCAGGCCAAGCCCTTTTCTGCCATCTCCCAAGGAGATCTGACCTGCAATAATCCTCAAAATTTGGAGACCAGTCCCCCAGAGTGGTGTTCTATGTAACACCACCTCTCTCACACTGGTTTGCCAGCTGAGCCCCGGTGTTAGTGTGTAATTGCACCAAGTAAGAGCAACCTCCTTTCTTCTCATTTTACTAGTAATTTATTCAGCTGGAAATTACCCAGGCTGGAAAATCAGTATATCCCCAGCTTCTAGGGACATGAATGTGCAGCCCCTTCTGAACACAGGGGTTTAATTTACTTCCTGATTGCTGTGAGCTGCAGTGATAGGAACTGCACCAGTGTAATCATGACTGAGGTCAGGCTTACTGTTTGCAAGCTGCTGCCCACGAAACACATCTTTTGCCAGTGATTTTGTCAGAAAGGCCATGGAATGGAAGCATTTTTGTCTTCTAAAAGCACTAGCCTTGTGATGCACCAGGGATACAATTATTCCAGGTTCATTGCCCCCTGTGAGCATTAACCGAGGTGCTCAGACCTAGTCTGGAAAAAGAGGAATTCCTTTATTGAAGTTCTGCAGATGGGAAACTGAGGCACGGAGTGGCAGTGTGAGGACCAAGCCAAAGACTGTGACAAAAGCCAAAGTCTGCCAGCAGAGATTTTCCCTTGGTTGAGTTGCCCTGACATCAGAAATTGTCAGAACTGGCAGTAAAACAGTAATTATTGCTCCCAGGACATGCTGTCGTGATCCTTCTCCTGCAAAGTATTTCCCTTCGTGCTGATGCTGGAGCTGAGGATTGCTTGCAGGTGACCAGCAGATACATGTGGCAATTCAGCAAAGCGTGCTGGGTTGGACCCTTGAGGATTTTCTTGGTATTCTCCACTGCCTCGACAATCTTTTCACTCCCCACTGCCAACTCTAGGTCTTTTTCCTCACCTCTGCATGGGTAAATCAAGGCGGTTTCCTCACTTTTAAGCTGTTTCTGTCTCAAAGTGCCTTTGTAAACACAAGAGGGATATTATAAAAGTGCAAAATATGAACATATGCTAAAGTCATAAAAGCACAAAATGGAGAAAAGAAAGCAATGATTTATCTGTGTAGAAAGAATAATTTAAGCAACATTACCAAGCATAGCTTCAGGACATGTCTGATGTCTCTCTTCCAGGTCTTTACCACCACATCGAACTGCTCATAAATGATGTATGCTTTCATCCTTACGTACCTCTCAAGCTGCAAGTAATCTGCAACATCAGTGATGCCAATGTCATTTATTTGTAGCAATGTGATTTTAGTTTTCAGATAAAAAGCACAGTGCAACAAAATCTGCCTGCAGCTGGAATAAACATGTAAGTTGCTAGCTCCTAAATTCACCCAAAGGGAGCAGTTTAAGGTAAGGTTGTATTAGCGTGGAGCTCATGGCACAGCAGGACAGAACCCCCTGAAAATGAAAATAAAAAATACAAATCTGCCCTCTGTATCATCTGTTACACTGAGTCTGGCCTCTAGTATTTAAACACGAAGAAAGCAGCCCTGTGTGATTTTTACTCCCAGGCTGGTTCTTTAGCTCAGCCCACAGATATTACTCCCTGTCAAATAACTCCTATGTAATTTGAACTTCACTGTCAAATTAATCCTCTTTTTTTTTTTTTTTTTCCTTTTTCTTTTTAGAGGACAACCTGATGGAAAGAGCCGCAGTCAACAGGTGGGCTTGTGGCAAAGAAAAGAAAGAGCAAGGATCAGTTATAGCCTTGAACATGGCTGCTCAGCTATGTATCAGATAACCACCAATTCCCTTAAAATCTGTCACTACCCAGCAGTTGCTATGTGAGGGTGAGCACAGGGCTGTTCATTCGTGTTCGTGACCGGGCCAGGTGGGTGATGCCTTTAAAGGAGAAGTGGGAGCAGGGATGCACAGGGAGCCAGGATGAACAACCCGGTCATTTCTGCCGTAATAAAACCTATCTGCTGGCCCTGCAGCTCTGGTGTTGTCTGCAAAGGGTTTTTGCAAGGGAGGGTGACAGCGAAGCAGAGCCCTGTCACAACCAGGTTGTGGGTGCTAACTTATAGGCTCAAAGGCCTCGTGGCATGGATATTCAGAGGGCAAGGAACGGGTCTGATCTGGGAAGTGCTTGCTTTCTTCTGGACCCAGCTGCATCATACGTTTCTGTGCATTTCTAAGCAGGGGGAGTGACTTCTCCCCTCCCACCAGCACAGCTGCATGGACATCCTCCTTTAAACGCAGCCCCTAGTGGAGGGCACAGAAAGCTGAGGGCTGGCTTAATTGCTCAGGCAAAAGTATTGCAGGGAAATAATTTAAATTGCCTCCTTAGCTGTGAGGCTACATGAGGAGCTTTTTGATGAGAGAAAGAGCATGCTGGTGCCTCATCTCTTCTACTCAAAGGATCCCCTGATCCCCTGAACGTGGTTGGAAATCTGGCTGATCTGGCCACTGTGGTTATCTCATCAGACCTTTGTGTTCACCAAAGGAAACCAAACTCACGTCTTTACATCACCTCCTGCCATCTCACCTGACAGCAACTCTACTTACACCACCAAACCAGCCAGTGGAAGAGACTGGTCAACATTATCGGGTATGGAAACAACACTTGGGAACATCAAAATCACAGCTGAGTTGTACACGCACAATCTTTCCAACATCCTCCCACCTCATCCAAATTCTTGTGCTGTTCATTTGTCAGGGTTGTACAAGAATTTTCACTGGGCTATCAGAAGGGTCGATCAGCAGCCAGAGGAGTGCAGGGGTGGAAGGGCTGGGAGCTGAGGAGTGACGTCCTTGGCAGTAAGAGTTTGGGCAGAAACAACAAACCTGGTGTCACTGTGTGAGCTCTGGTACTGCAGAGCTAGATGATCCTGTAAATAAATAAATAAAATAAAGCAGGTAGTTGAATGAATGAAGAAAAGTTGAGCGGCAGGCAGAGAAAGAAAATTGCAATGGAGCACATCCCTTACAAGGCTTTCACAAATGAAGCTGCCCTCATCCTGGGTCCTTCTATAGTGCATTGCAATCCAAAGCTGATTCACAGCTGTTCTTCAGCAGGCCTTTCTAAATCATGAAGCAAGACAAAGTCCTGCTCAGAGACCAGTGAAGAGCAGAGGCAAAACAAACACAACAAGATAAATACATTTTAATGCCAAGAGACGATTAAATTCTTCAGTGCCAAGAAATGAAGCAGTCTTCAGAAGTCACACAAAGCCTTGAGACAATGCAAGCGAAGGGACTTGTGGCTGCCACTATAAAATGAGACAAAGTCAGAGACTGCTCCCAGCTGCTCTCTTCATGTTCCCCATCCTGGCAAGCCACCTCAACAGCAGAGGAGGCTGAACAGATATCTGCCTGCCTCATCCGCTGCATTTTTAACTCCACATGAGTCAAGACCCTTAGGTTCCTTCTTTTGAAGATGGGGTGTAGGTACTTGTATCCCTTAGCTGTGTATAAAAATACATACCAAGAACCAGACATGGAGTTACAGGGCAGTGACTCACAATTGCCTGTTATTTACTAAATATTTTTATGGCATACTAAGCAATTATTATGTTCTCCAGTGCACTCCAAGGGGAATTATTGCAAACACATTTTGAGAGAAGGTGTCTGTCCCAGAGCACTTGGAGTCTGGACAGACAAGGCAGACAGAGGGTGTGGAGGGATAAACAGAGGGGCAGAGACGTGATTTGCATTAAAACTGGGACTGACTCTCCTGATGCCCCATTCCCTGTCTGATCCTTTGGCCACTCAGTTCTGATGTTCTATTATTCCTGTCCATGGAAAAAGGTTAAGTAAAATACAGGGCAGAAGATTGTCACCAACAAATGATAGGGACTTGCACTTGGTGCCTATTTACAGGAACAGTTATTTCAGAGACAACAATTCCCATAGTTCTCTGCTCCATGAAAACAGGTTGGTTGTCTTTGATCCCATTTTTTATTTTCTCTCTTCTGCCACAAAGAAATGGTAGTTTACCTGCACAAGATGGGAGATTGTTTGCAGCAGTGCTCTAGGTAGATCCTGTGGTGTTGGTGTGATGGATTTGAAAGTTAGATGACAACTGAGCATCAAAAGTCAGCCTAAAGTGCATTATAAACAGAGATAATTTAAACAGATGCTGTTGCTGGAGGTACTACATGTTAGCATTGCTGTGCACGCACTTGGGTTGCACACAATCATTCAAGAAAGTGTCCTACCCTTTGCATTTCAACATACTCTCCTTCAGGCATGTTTTCTGCGTTTAGTTGAGAACTTCTCTGTGCTGGGTGCTAAGCAACCTAGTAAAAAAGATCAGTTTTAGTGTGCTGGGTGTAACTTATTATACATGCTGCTGACCTTCAGGTGATGGGAGGGAGTTTTTCAAGATGTTGGGAGGCTCAGTCCATGGATAGACATGGACACATTCACAGCCTTTCCCCTCTTCTGTGGCAAAGTGAGGTCAGTGCCTCAGGGATGTCCTCTAACAGCAGAAGGGGCAAAGAACAACCCCCTGTCTGCTCTCCCCAGCCCACAGCTGTGCAATAATATTCTTAGTTCAGTCAGGGGCTGATTCTGGGGCATGCACCCATGCCGTCCTGTGAACCTGGGGTGCTCTGCATGCCTGCTGTGTCTCCATTCCCACTCTCATGTTGCAGAGGTGCTAGCTATTCTAATGTTTCCCATTTTATCAGGATACAACCACACCACATGCTCTCAGGGCACCGTGAGATTGCGGACAGAGGGTGGAAGCAGAGGGGATTACATCTGCTGCCTAGAAACCTTGAAAGAGGCACTGGAAACACTGGAGCTATAAGCTAGAATTCAACACCTGCCTCCAAGAGCTCTCTGTTTTGTCTATAATTAGAATATTTGTCCTTGGACAGCTCTGCTATGCTCTTGAGGAAGAAGAGTACTGAGAATATTGGAGGGCACTGTAAGAGCCAGTCAGCTCCAGGAAACAAAAATTTTTGTGTCTTAGGATTTAGTGGTCCCTGTGACATTCAAATGACTGTCTAGATATTATTAAGATATCCAAGTTCTAGGAACACCAAGGGATCCAGACACAAAGTAGGTAAGAAGTTAAGCTCTTTGGAAACCACCTGAATTTTATTCTTACAGACAGAAAGCAAGGAGAGGAGGCACTGATGGCTCATGCAGATATTCTGGCCCAGTGAACGTACTTCCTAAAGCCTTGTCTCCTAATCTTCTAAACCCACAAAAGTGTGGATGGACAAAGGGGAGGGGAGCTCTTGTGGGAAAGGTGGAAGAGGAGCACATTGGCCTGGCGGTGATGTGGAACCAGATCTGTGAAAGGTTTCTTGTCCTTGGGGCTATTTTGATGTGGATACATGTATTTATGCATGCAGCCAGATGGGAATTTAGGAGACACACCAAACTCCAGAGGAGCCGTTCCTGGCTGTGGAGGCCATGGATAGGAAAGAGGTCTCTCCTGGGGATGGGAGGCACAGTGTGTCATGGTAGGACCTCTGAACGGTCAGCAGGTGGGCTCAGTGGAAAGGAAGAGATGGATCTTGAGGTTCTAAACCAAGGGAAGAGGGTTTGAATCTCTCGAGGAATAGAATTAAGCAATGACTGAGGAGGTGAGATTGAATGGGCAGCAGTCAACAGAGGCCAGAGGGGTGGAAGGTGGTTGGAGAAGGCTATCTGTTGTGAGACAGAGGGAAAACAATGTGGGAATAAAAGACTTGAAACTCAGTCTCCAAAATCCCTCTGCTTGTATTGATTAATGTCCTCTTTTCCTGAGGGCTGGGCAGGGAGGGACCTTGCCACTCCACATCACATCAGCGGTGTCCCTTGGTGCCGACCCCTGTGGATCTCCTGAGGAGCCGTGTGGGTGTCCCAGCAAAGACACATTTACAGACACGGGGGAAAAAACCCTGCAGTTGTTCAGCTGAGCTCGGGTCATGTGTGGGACCTGTGCACCAGGTGAACCCCGCTCTGCCTCACGCAGGACCCCCCCTGGGTGGTGAGAAGCCATCTGAGCCCGTCACCCCTTCGCTGCCGCCAGCCGCGTGCCAGTGGGCCTGCCCGGCCTTGCAGCTGTTTTATCATTTTAATTAAGCTCTGCAAATGTGGAGCTGTTAGGGCAGGATTCATGCTTCTGGTATTTGCTCTTGGCTCTGGCAGGGACGGGCTCTCCGGGTGCCGGGGAGGGGCACTGTGGCGCTGGCGGGGCCCCGGCGCGTGCCCACCAGCTCTGCCAATGTTCCCTGGGCCTGATTCCTGCTGGTGGAGAAATGGGTGAAAAATTAGGCCCTTTGAACCGGCACAGTGCCATGCAAAGCTGTTAAATGCCCCTCTCCAAAGGAATGTGGGGGCTAAACGTGGGGTTGTTTTGCTCAGGCATGGTGAGAAGTTGTTGTGTTGCCTGTAGGGTTCCCCTTCCAGCCCCCATGGTCCTGGTGAGGCCCTGCCTGGCATGGAGGCAGCACGTCCAGGCCTGGTTTGCCTCCCCAGCCCCCTCCATAGGGGCCATGCCTGTCCTCTTGGCGTGCCCATGCTGTCTGGAGTGCCTCCTGCAGGCACCAGCTGAGTCTTGGGCAGGCTCTCCTTCCTTCCAAGACAACATGAAGTCATCCCATTAAAGCCAGAGTCACCACTTCAGCACCAGCCCAGGGTTCAGGTGGGAAGGGATCCTGCTCTGTGTTGCACCTCCAGCAGCTCCTTAGGAGCATGCCTCTTTCTGTAGCTGAAAGAGGAAGGATTTTGCTTTGTTTCACTTTTTGAAAGCAAAAGATCTCAGAAGAAACATTTCAGATATAGTAGCCTGGCTAAACTTTGCATTCATGTAGTCACAAAAAGTGATGAACGGGTAGAAAACTGCTCAGGCATTATCCACATGTGCAGTTTTTTCCCTTGTTTCCCTAGAGGCAGCAGGTGATTTGTTACAGCAGTGCAGCACACGCTCCTGCAAGAAAGGGGAGAGACGTGCAGAAATAACAGACCAAACTCTCTCCATCCCCATGCATGAGAAAATTTGGAGAAGCATCTCTGGATGAAGTTAGTGGAGCTGCTCCAGCTCTGTGCCACGGCAGCTGAGATCGCAGTTTTACCTAGCATGTTTCTGAGCACTCTCAGCAGCAGTGCTGCAGTGTACCTTGGCACCGTGAGGAGATGACGCATGGGAAGTGTGACTTCTTCCCTCATGTGTCATGTTCATCCCCGCACTGCTCTGTTTAACCTCCCAGGGTTTTCTAGATACTTTGTTTGATTTTTTATTGCTGATGAAGGATTTATTTTGTACTTAGCGGCATGATTTGGCTTTTAATTGTTTTCTCTTCTAGGAAATGACTTCAAACCTGTTGTTGTTTGAAAAGTTAGAACAATTTCTTTCCCATTGTGTTTCCTCCCTTCCTCAAAATAAATGTCATTTATAGAACACCGGTCTCTGCACCCCAAATTATAATTGCTTGTACAAACCTGTCCATATCTGTCAGCTGTTTTATACAAGAATCAGAAGTGTATTTAAAGAAGACGAAAAAAAAAGGATAAAAGAAAATGAAGTGTAATAAAAAACATAGCTGAAGGGTTTTGAGTGGTATCTCCATATCAAGACAAGTTACATCACTTGTGAAAACATCAGATATATTCTTACAGTGCTACAGTCATTATCCTTATTAGCAGTGTTGTTATTAACACTGGAACAAGCGTCAGCTCAGGGCCATGGAAGCAGGGCCACATCCTGCAGCATGCGCAGTGGGGGGCCTGACCTGGGCCAGCAAAAGTAAACAAACTTATATAGAAAAGATGAAGGAACCATTTTGGTAGCTGCATTTTTGGAAGAAGTGTTTTTGAGGAGTGTTTTAGAAAACCCTTTTCTTGTTTCTCTCTGTTGCCTTCATGTGCTCTGCATGTCTTCTCACTTTCACTAGGCAAATTCTGCCCATTTATCTCAGAAATAAGACCAAACACAGTGAATCAGGTGGCACAAGGAATTAACTGGGTTCTTAGAAAAGAGGGAAGTTTATTTATAAAACTTTCCCCTAAACAGAGTCTGCTTGAAGCCTGGCAAAGCTCTGCCCAATAGCCCATGGGAGAGGGATGCACTGAGTCCAACTTGACCTTCAGCCACCAACACCCCCCCTGCAAAGTGCCATGCTATCTTCCTGCTCTCCCAGGGACCATGGAAAAAATTAAGTGCTTAGATAAGGGAGTTGCTTAGATTCTGTCTGTGGCGAAGAGGAGAGGTGGACTCCTCCAGGAGGGCATCACATCCTGAGGAGGATATTGAAAAGAAAGTTCTGCTTCTTTTTGGAGACTCCTGGCTTATTCCACCAGTGGTAGAAAAAGACCAGTCTGACTCAACATGTTCCCTTTAAAATGGGTTACTCCAGGTGGGTTGGCAGAGCTCAATCTGACCATAGGTGGATATTTTTGTAAACAAATTATGAAGGAAAAAGAAAAAAAGGAAAAGAAAAAGAAAAATGAAAAAAAAAAAAAGAAAAAGAAAAAGAAAAAAAGACCAACCCCCTTTCCTATGAAGCCACCCACTTTTTGCATGCCAGCTGCTCCATTGCCTGGAAGCTTTCCAGACAAAGTGCAAAAAAGTTTCTGGATGAGCTGCAAATTAATTCAGCAGCAGTTCATTTGTTTCCCTTAGCTGCATGTACCAATCCCAATAAAGTTAACAGATGATATTTGCTACTTAGAATAGTTTATAAAACACTACGGGAATTATTTATACCCTCCCTACTCTGCATGCATAAAGATTTGATTTGAGTTTCAAGAAATCAAGATCTCCAGCACAACTTAAACCCACTCTTGTGAAAGTTTCATAAATTACCATCAACGGAGCACACAGTACAGCCTTACTTATACCATGCCAGCTGGTATCCAGGAAGATGGCTTTGCCACTTCATCAGAGGAATCACACCAGTGTTCACACAGAAACAAGAAAACAGAGAGAAACTGATGTTCATATTGTTCCTCGTGGGTTGGGTACTCAGCTGATCTGTGCTGTTGGAGCTCCAGTGGTATCAGCAGTGCCGCTACAATCTGCCCCCAGCTGAGGATCCACCTGATGAAAAAGTAAGAAATGAATTTAACTTAAATGTTAGCATTTTATAAATAAGCTTCCAGATAAAATCCATGCATTCCTCAGTAGCACTATGACTCATTTTTAGAGAGATGCAACATCCCACTTATAGGCCAATTAGGAGATTAATTAATGTATATATCTGTAAGTATGGATGTAGATGCAATTTTATGGCTAGCATGTTGACAGAAGAGGAGTACCATAAGCCCAGACTGCATTACTGGCAAACTCTTTGGCTCCACCAACTCACCACAAGAAATGTCTCTTCTCCAGATCAGCCATCTCCTCTTAAAGTACTTTTAACCCATTACCCTTCATGGTTATGGGACAGCATTGGATTGGATCATTCCCACTTAGTAGCTGATAAAATGCAAACATAGAAAAGTCTTTCTATATGTGCATTGAATTATTTTGCATTCAAAATGAGACAGACCACTTATCTGTCAGAATGGTCCAGAGTCTACCTACAGCAAGAAGAGATTCAGAAATCAGCCTTTCTCCAGCCTTCAAAAGAGGACAGGTGATGCTTCTGAAGACTTCTGAGCAAGCTCTTTTCTGGAGAACTCCTTTGTAAAGTATTTTCATGGGGCCTACCTGCACTTATACTGCTGTCAGTTTAACTTTGACTCCATGAGAAGAGCTTGCAAAGGTCTGTAGCTATTGAAGGAAAACCTGGTTTGCCTTTCTCCTCCATCCTACCTGTGAATGCTGGTGACACATCTCTCTGGGGAACCTTGCAGATGACAGGCGAGGTGACCATGAGGCCTTCAGATCAGATGCTGGAGATGGCTGCCAACATTACCGAAGGCATAAGCATCACCAAGCAGCGATCTTTGTGCAGGGAGCAGTGAGTACAAGACATCCAGTACATTTAAGTGCCAGGAAGTGCCTGGCATTTGAAGAATTTGTGTACTCATTGTTCACATGAACAGGCTCCCAGGGAGCCTGGACACCCAGAAACAGGACAAGCACTGTGGGGGTTCACAGTCCAGCCATATCACCACTCTGATTTTGTCAGTCAGATACCAGTCGGTTTGAATTGAGGGTCTTTTCAGCTTGCATGCAGAATCTTAGCTTCTCTTTTCCTCAGGTCCTCTCTAGATTCAAACCAGGATGAGTAATTGGAGGGGTGAAGTGGGAGTTAGCTAAATAGCTCTTGACTTCATACAAAGCCAGACAAAACAGTGCTTTTTTTGTATTCTTTCAGGGAGCTCCTGTCCCACTGCAGGGGTCTATGGTCTGGTTCATACAGAGCCCCTGAGCTACTGGGTTTGTTTCAAAGACTGAACACACACTTTGTGCTTGTACCTTGTGTGGTGAAAGGCTTGGCATGATTACAGCAGTGGCAAGTGCAGAAGGCACTGCTCAGAGGGAAAGTCTATCTCTGCCCAGGGGATCAACAGCAATGGCAGCACCTTACCACAAAATGGCTAGAAGACAAACACTGTGCTAGTTGTTGTTCAGGACTTGTTGTCATGGTGTAGGAGTTGCCTTGGGCATTTCAGGGCCCCCAGTGTGGGTCAGAAGTGAGACCCCGAATGATTTTGAAAAAGAAATTTTGTTTTCCGGCACAAACACCCTCAACTCCTTCCTAAGTATCTTTTCACAGCCAAACCCTTTTCCTGCCCCAGTAGTACGCTGCCATTCAACTGCCACCTCCATGGGTGCTATCCTCACTCCCAGAGCACATGAGGACTGTGCTGTGAGCTCTGCCTTCCCTGCGAGCATGTGGCTGTGCCCCATCCCATCATACGGTCACATCACTGAACCATGGGAGGGCAAAGAAATCCCATGGACCTTCAGAAGCATTTTCTGACACTTTCTGGGCTTTGCTGTTTGTTGCAGTTCCTTTACAAGGACCAGTAGAGCAATGATGTATCTGAATCCCCTCATTACCCACAAGAGACAGACCCCATCATGAGAAGAAGACATTCTGCCTTTTTTCTGTCAAAAGTATCATCACCCCCCTTTCCTTTTTCTTTGCAAGACTACCAGCCTCCAAAAGCTGTCCAAGTCTTGGCCTTAGTGATGGGAAAGACAAAACGAGCCAGAGTATCCAGTTTGTCTCAGCTTCCCCCCATCAAAACTTTCATTTTGCAGTTTCTCTCCCATTTGTTGAAGTCCAGATACCTCTTCTCCTTGCCATCCCATTCAGCTGTGGTCTGAAGTCACCACAGCCCTTGCAGAGCACAGACCATTGCACTCAGTCATGAAACATGAATCATATTGGATGAGGACTTTGACCAAGCATGGCATTAATTAGTGGGAGGCAGCAGCACATTTCTGAAAGAAACCTCTCTTGGTAGGAATTGGTGCTGATGTGTCCCCTTGAAAAGCTTCCTCTTGGTTAGAGCCTGCAAAAGTTGTGCAGACTGGATGTGATTTCCAGACAAAGGCTGCGCAACGCCCAGATACTGAAGATTGTTGATGGCTTCTAGAAAGGGTTGAAAACAGCGTCAGTGCAGCATAATTATTTGCAACACAGGCCAATTTCGACGCTCAGCACAATACAATTTCAAACAATACGTGATGAAAATTAATTTCCAAGTCTGCTGAGAGGCTGATAACATTCCTGGTTACATTGCTAGTCCCGCTGGTGTGCTCATTTTCAAGTAATCATATTAGAGGCAGATGTCGCACAAGAATGTGACTCTGCTAACCATTAAGAGACATTAAGCTCCTTTGTCTTCTGAAGCAAGCTTCCATGGGATTATACTCAGCACAGTAATTTAAAATTAAAACAAACAAACAAAAAACAATAACAATCCTGAAATTATTTAGTGGGATATTTCTTTAATCTTCCTTGTATGGAAGAATCCAAACTAATCAGGGGTAACGGGACACTCCTCCCCAGGGGTAGATGGCCATGAAGTGCTAGCTCACATCCATTTTCTGTCGGGCTGGGACATTTAGTGGTTATTGGTATCTTTACAAATCTCCCTCCTAGGTGAAATCGCACTCTCCTATTCTCCTGCCAAAAAGCAGTAGTCATTTCTGGTTTTCAGGGGGGTTCTTTTCCTAAATGAGAATATACAGAAATTCTCATCACTTTAGAGATGCTTTCAAAACCCAGGTGCAGAGCTTTGGCATCAGCAACCTCCCCAGAGCACTTTATAGCACATAAATCTTGCTCCCGGTTAATCAAACACTGCTGGAGCCTGCCAAGGAGCCATGAGAAAGTAACACACTCTCCCTCCCTTCCCACTTATCAGAGGTTGCTGTTGCTTCTTCAGAGGCAGAGTGATTTTTTTTTTGTTTTAAATATGACTTCAGGTTTAGTAAACTATGATGACTTCATTGAACACAGACATTTTCTGTGCAAAGAAACTTCTGTTTTTTACATTTATTATTATTATTATTTTTTTCCCTAGAACTGCCCTTGGCCAGCTGCTCTTCTGCCTTCACCCTACTCTGGACCAGGCCCTCTCACTCTCACCTTTGCAATGATTTATGCTGGCTTTAACCTGTTTCAGTCCTCAGCAAGGCTGGAACTGCTTTTCAGCTGTGGTCAGGGACAATCACACTTTTCTCCCAGCCAAAGACTTACCTGGGCACATAGCTGCCTTCCTGACACTGGAGCAGAGCAAAAAGCAAACTGGTTAAATGGGCTAGATAATGTGACAACCCTTCTGTTGTGGTCCTTCATGCTCCCAGGGTTGTGTGGCATGAGACTGCTAAGGTACATAGACTTTTGTTGATGAAGACCTTTGCAAGGGTGGGAGACGAGGTGGCACAACTGATACCAACATTTCCCACCAAAGGCTCAGCACCAAGGTTAACGCTGCAAGTGCCAGACAGGTTTAAAACCAGTGCTGCACTGCTGCGAGCTGAGCCATGAAGATCCAGTGGAGAAGACTGCGTCTCCAACCTGCCAGAAAATCAGGGCTCATGCCTGAAGCAGGGACTTTGTAGAAGTTTATTCAATCTCCTCCTTAGATGTAGTTCTTACTTTAATGCGTAAAGGCATCTTGTCTTGATGAAGTTATGCAAAAAAAGTTCTTCACTAAAAGGCCAACCCAGGATTTTCTTTCTCATCTGCAAAGCTGAGATCAAAAAGGACTGCCTGCAGCCTGAGAATGAATTTCCTTAAGGAAATGGGAAGCAGAGAACAAGCCCCTAGGTTGGATGGGGCTTTGAGTAACTGGGTTTAGTGGGAGGTGTCCCTGCCCATGGCAGCGCGTTGGAGTTGGATTGGCTTTAAGGTCCCTGCCAACCCAAACCATTCTGTGATTCTCTGATTCTGTGCTGATATTAATACTACATATCAAGCACCTCTGAATTCCAAGGGATAAAAATTAGCTGCTGCGTCTAGGTTTTCACAAGCTTTTTTCCCACCCTGCTGGCTCCAAGGTCAGTCTGTTGCACTTCTGCTTGGGTCTGTTTTAATTCTGGCCTCCGAGCGCTGGTTTCTGTGTGCAAGACATGGAAGCCACACCCCAGTGTGTGCTACTCCCAGGCATTAACAGCCTTGTGCTAAATAAACACACAGAGATACTTCTGCATCTGGTTTTATTGGCAGCAGAAAGAGACATTATACGTCTCTGGAAATCTGATAAAGCACTGACATATAAATCCTGGATTGCAAACATTGCCAGTTTAACTCCATTGGACTGAATTTGCTGCAATGCTTTAGGCTGAGAATAAGATTTCTTACTTTTTCTAAGCGCTGTAAAGCAATTTTAAAATTAGTATTTGGCAATATATACACATTTATGCCCTGAGGTAATAACCCCCCAAAGTCAGTTTCTTCAGTCTGACATGCTACCATAGGGCAATGAATTTCCATTTCTTCTGCCTTATTTGTTGACCATTGCACAAACCTGTCTTTACTCTGCGCATATTTAAGAAAGTTGGATATTTGCATGGTAGGGGCCCGGGCTGGTACCTATGCATTCTGCAGTCGATGCAGAATAACTTCCTGCGGTACCTCGATAAATGCCTGCATTTCTCCCATTTCTCAAATTTCTATCATTACAGCTTGTGTTTCCTTTCTTCTACACTTTCTCCCTAAATTCCTTGAACTAGGTAATATCCCTCTAAATATGCATCTACGGCTTGCTGCAGTTCTTGGTTAAGTTTTAAGATGCTAGAAAGAATATGATTAAATTAAAAGTATAAATAAAAATATAAACAAATCTGCTGCAGGTTTTGTCACAACGATATCTGAGATCATATGAGCGTGTTATATATACGTGTTTAGCTCTTGTTTTCAAGAGCTGTTCAGCTGGCACTGAAAAGAGCCAGCGATATGAACCAGTGCTTGGATGCAGGTAGGAGATGCAGCTGAGCCGGGGAAAGAGGAGCAATACGCTCAAATCACTTTCAAGTGAGATTTAATACTTGGAACAGCAGCCCCTTGCTAAAGAAGACGACTGTCAGACCACGTCTCTGTTACGAGCTGTGTGCCCTGATCCAGCAGCAGACTGACATGTCTGGTGCCGTGTCCGGGGTCCAGAAACGTGCCGTTCCCCACTCCCTGGCAGTAGCCCCTTGGAGCCCCTTGGAGCTCAGCACGCCCTGTCCCGCAGGCAATGTTCCCGTCATTGTCCCCGCTGCCATCAAATCCCATGGGTAATGTTCCCGTTGTCCCCCCCCTTGCCCCCCACCTCCCTCTTCCCTGTCCAGCCCACCCGCGGTCACCCTTTGAAACGAGGTGGCCAGGAGGGCTGCGGGGATGAGGTGGCTCTGGTAGCATTTTTCACATTGGTTGGGGGAAATTAATGTGATTTGGGGAAACCTGGAGCAGGGATGGGCTTGAAGGATGAATTCACAGAACAGAAAGCAGCAGAGATGGGATCTTAAGTGAGAAGAGGAAGGAAGCTTTGTCAGTGGAGCTCCAAGGATGAGGGAGATGGAGATTTTGCCAAGGAGAAAGATGGAAAAAGAGTGGACTGGGAGTGAAAACAGAGTTTAACTTTGGCCATTGCTGACAGTGAGTCCTCATGAAGAAAACCATGTGAGCAAGCAGGACATGAGAATTTCCCTCCCCAGGGACCTCCCTGGCTGGAGAACCCATAAGGATCTGGCTGCTTTAACGGGCACACAAAGCTTGAGCCTCTTTAAAACTGAGTGTTTCTTCCCCTGTAGCACACATCCCTGCCCTTTTTAAGAACTGCAAGTGTTCTGGCAGGAAACTCGCCTCCCTGCCACCAAAACTCAGACATCACCTTTCTCAGCAGCCAGGCCAGACTACTGCAGCAGTGGTGGAGGAAGCCGCTGCTGAAATACTTGATTTAGCGTGTTTAAAGAGACTTCGTCAAAGATAATTATAAAAGTCAAATCCAGCAAAGGGTAATCTTTTTGTTTAAGTGCACAACATTTCATTATTACTGGTATAGCCATTCACAGTGCATGTATATAGGCTATGTTTAAGGAATGTATTATCTATATGTTAAAAAATCACTCGAAGTGTTATGGAAAAAGAATGTCTACTGATAACATTGACACAAGCAAAGCTGTGAGTACTCAACTGCTTATCTTTGCTTAAGTGTCCTCTTAGGAACACACATCTTCATATGCAACTTAATTCACAGGCCTTAGGTATGAATGAAATTTGCCCCCAGCTCTTTCTTCCATTTGATTATTGCGGATACTGGGCTGGATTCTTTTCTTAGCTCCTTGATTGAAGTGGATGCATCTATCTGTCAAATCTGGACCTCTTCTGAAGAAATGTTGCTAGCACCCTCTCCTATATTTTGTTATAATTGAATAGTTTCTATGTTTTACTTTAGTAAAAGGGGAGAATTTGTCCCTATGTTGCATTTATAGTTTCTAAATGGGCCTTTGTGGTTAAATCCTAGAGATCAAATTCATTGTAGAGCAATGATATACAACCAGGCTTTGTTAAATAAGAAAATACGTGTTATACTTGTGTGTAAGAGGAATTTGAGGGCAAAATTCTTCTGTCTGGGCCACACAAAATGGGGGCAAATGAGGTGCTGAAGATGTACCTTGGCCAGCGTCTTGGGTATAATTATGTGATGTGTTGGCTTTGATGGTGAAGCTAGCTTCAGATGTTCCAGTGGAATAGAAACATTCCTATCATATTTAATAATTTTATTTTCCTCTAAAGGATGTATGTCCCTTAAAAAGGTGTTTTTGTTGAAACAGCTTAATCAGTGTCAGATACTAGGACAAGGCATAACAGAGGTTTCCCATGTGCTCTGTGGCCCAGATGAGAATTTTGCCAGGCTGGGTTGGCCGAGGCAAACGGCAAGTTCACAAGAGAAAGATGAAAATAGCTGCAGTGTGTAATTATCATCCCTGAGCTCAGTGGGTTTAACACTTTACACCAGCACCACTTGAGAAACAGGGAGGGTTACTGCAGCTGAGTGTGAAGTACATGAACCTGAGCAGTGTAAATGTCACAGGAATAAGGCCTGTTTGGGAACCGCTGTTTTTTCAAAAATGAGCCTCCTGTCTTTGTTTCTGGACATGACTAAAGTGCATCTACCAGTACGTTCAAGTGTGATTTTTTTCCCCTCTGTCTTTCCCTTTTCTTTAGATAAGAACAGAGCACAGGTTATTCTAAGCTTGCAGGAAATGACAGTGATATTAATCACTGATTAATCAGGATCTCTAACAAAGCCTTGCTCTGCTGGATACTCACATCGCCATGGCATTACAGGTGTCAGATCTGTCATTGTTCTGCTAACAGTGACACATCCCCATGCTTCCCCCTTGGCATCTCTGGGCACTTTGCAGCCCCGATGAAAGCAAACCATGCTCTGCTGCCACCTCTGAAGGGCTGCTCCTGCTTTCCAGACGGGAGGTAGAGGCACGGAGACATGAAATGACTTGGCTGGATCACATGGGATCCCAGGGAGAGCCAGGAGAGGAACGCAGGTCTTCTCAGTCCTGGCACGGGGAAGGAACTCTGTTTCTTATAAACAAAATAATTCACATACCTGACACGAAAGGATGTATCACGGTGATGAATGTATGTGTGCATTTATGTGCATGCAGATAATACATATATAATACTGGTGAGATATATAATACTGGATGTGTAACTCATTCAGTCTTGGCCAGAAAGAGCTATTGTAGTGCTGGCTGAACAAATTTATGCAAATCAGTCACTAGCAAAATTAATAAGCTTTACAATATTCTTCAGGCAAATAAAATGCTTCTGGAGCTGTTAGTCCTGCAGCCCCGACCTGGAAAAGATGTTATTATGGAAAACTGAGTCTTAACGGAGCGTGGAGGTGTACGAAGAGAGACTATCTGTTGTCTATCTCCCTGACGCCACCACCCTGGGGCTGTTCTTGTCCTAGACCACCAGGATTAGCCTGTGAGCCAGGACCTGCCTTGCACAGCTGGTAGTGGGCTTGGGAGGTTGTTGCTTTAGGAGGATGTGGAGGCAGAGAGTGTCTGCAGGGCCAAGGGGATTAGACAAACTCATAAACAAATGGAGCAAGCAGGTATGTGACCTCTAATGTCTCAAGTTGGAACATGGAAAATTCCAGTCCGATATAAAGCAAAGTATGTTTACAATGAGGGTGGCCATACAGAGCAAGTTGCCCGGAGAAGCTCAGGGATTTCCAGTCCTTGGAAGTGTACAAGACTGGACTGGAAAAGTCCCTAAGCAAGCTGATCTGAACAGACCCGCTTTGAGTTGGACAGATTGGTCTCCAAACCTAAATTATCCCTTGATCCCTGTGGATACGGGGGGAACATGAGGGGAGCACCCTGCAGAAAGTGTCAGGTTGTGTGCCAAAAAAAGCCCACCAAAGGCAGCAGGAACACCAATACCTGGTTGTGCCAAAGCTCTATAGGTCAGCCCAGGAAGCAGAGGGCACTGGCTTGGTGGGGAGGACTCTCAAGGTCTCCACTCATGAGCCTCTGCCCAGGAGAGGAGGGGCTCCCTTTGCCTTCCCAGGCCTTGGTAATGCCCAGCAGGATGGCACAGCGGTGGGAATTGTGTTATCAGGCATGGGAGGGAGCAGGAGTGCACAGGACACACACGAGGCACGCACACACAGCAGGATGCTGGCACCAGCTCGCAGCAAACACTGCTGCTGCAAAACTTGCTCCCAAAGTGCTTCCTGCTGCTTATGGGTGTCTCATGCTGTGGGCACGGCAGCATTGTGCACAGCCAGTATGGGGCCACAGTCCCAAAACCTCTTTGTCCTTCTCAGCAGAGGGCTGCAGGCCATGCACTGTCCTTCCTGGTGACTCCCCCTCATTCAGGAGAAGGGCTGTGGGTTTTTTTTCTTTTCACTTCATTGCTTTCTGTCTGTCCCACGTACTTCTGATTTCTCTGTTACTACCACATGCCTGCAGCCAGCAACAGTAAGACATTTTTCTGAGACTCCCAACCCATCCATTCGCAGTTTCCTATTTGCAAGGTGACCGGGGGAACACCTTGCTGGGCTACAACATGCCCATGCCCCTGGGTTGCCGTGATCTCAACCCACCTGAGGTTATGGGTGCACTCCTGCACATCCCTTTTCCTGCCTAGCTTCAACTCTAATCCTCTATGATCCAGATTCAGTCTTGTATGGCATTTCCTCTCCTGATTACCTGTTCTTCCTTTTACCTCTCACTCTTTCCTCCACATCTGGCTCACTTTCTCCCTGCATGGCTGGTCTTGCAGCAGGATGTGTTTGCTTTACGCTCTTGCCCAGCCTCGCTCAGGCAGTGGCCTTCAGGACTCCCATAATAACTCAAGCCTCATGACTTTTAAGGCCAATTTCTTTGCTCTTCTCTTTGGAGAGTTTCCAGCCCCAGCTCCTTGAAACAGAAGCACTGCCAGGATGCCTTACTCAGGTGGCAGATCCATGGGAACTCCTGGGGTTAAACTGGAGCCAGCTCAACCCTGCCACCAAAAGGTGATTTCCACAGTCATGGTGTACCAATTTCCTAATATTAACCATGCTTTTGCCTGGATTTTTACCTATACTGCCAGCCCTACTATGGGAAGTCTAGAAGGATCTGATATTTTGGCTGGGCATTAAGTAAACATTCAAGCAAAAACAAACGAAGAACAAACAAACACAAACAAACAAACAAAAAACATGTAATGAGCTTGGCCCATCGCTTATAAAAGTGGAGGATGTACCCAGCTTGAATTGCTTGTGGTCTCTGCACCACAAACCCCTTCTGCTAGCTGGCATGCCAGTGCTCATTTATGCCAATATGAAGAGTTAATGATGACACGAGATGCATTAACGGGAAAGAAGACACTGGATTTGAAGTGTCTGTTCTGGAACCGGGAGACTGTTTTAATGTTTTGTGTGTCTTCCTGCCCTGAAGTATTCCAAACACTCACCTCTTGTTTGCTGAACACTCTGAACAATGCACGTGTAGTTACAGGTTGATTTCATAAATCACCTAAAGAACAAGATGATCTTTCAGAGCAGAAGGGACAATTTTGAGGAAGTTTATTTTTGAAATGGCAATATTTATCGGCTTAGTACTTTAGACAGAGAAAAACACCTCAGATGTTGGGCCTGAAAACCACCTGGAAAATGTTGGAAAAGGCCTGTGTTCAGCCGGTGAAATTATATGTATCTGTGTATGGGTAAATGCACATATATAGAGATATGCGTGTGTATAGGTATATAAAAACAAACAAACAAAAAAGAAAATGGGTAAGACCAAATTTCACAAGCCAAGTAAACTCCATAGCTCAAATTTAATTTTAGATAAATGCACATTTTGGAGCCACTGCAGAGATACGAAGCTAACCCAGAGCAGGGTGGATAAGCAGTGACAGGACGAGTTCCTCCTGCAGAGGCTCTGGTGGAAGGGCTGCAGCGGCAGAGCCCCCAGGTGTGGATTTGTATACACTAACAACAGGACCTCCATATCTGGTCCTCTGTCGCACACAAGCTGTGTCAGCAAAATCAATCTTGAAAGTACCTGCCTAATGCTGATGTTATCTTTCAGGAAGATTTCCAGGGTTTGTCTTTGTTCTGACTGGGGCTGGAAACCCCAAATTTCAAATTATTGCAAGGGAAAACTTCAGAAAACAAACAAACAAAGATGAGCTATGCTTGCTTTATTTCAGTTTATTGATCTGATTATTTATATATTTTCAATGTTTCAATTTTGCAGCATATTACATGAAGATTATCTTACAGTATGATCCATTATATAACAGTATCAAAATGAAAAGCTGTTCTGTGGTGAAACATGCAAATTGCTTCACTCTCCAAAAAGTGGAGTAGATTCTTTCAAAATTTACCTATAACCTTTCTGCTGGATTTCCCAGATCTTCCAGATTTTAATAGAACCAATTAGTCTCACTTTGCATTGACATTTCTCTGCCTGGCCCAATTTTTAAACATTAAATATTTACAGGGTAAAAGACATACCTGATGTCCAGCAGCTCCATGGAGACAAGTTCTGCTTGTAAGGTAGGTGCAACATCTCTCTTAATTGCAGAAGGCAACATACCATTGTAGGAGCTAGCCAAGAGACGCAACAGACTCCCTAACGCTTGTATTCAGCATTCTATAAACCCAGATCAGATAGTATTTGAAAGGTATGCCTTGCATCAACAAGAAATTATGAGGGCAGCGCAGGAATGGTGAAGTGAAATTCCATAACTTGTGTAAATGGTAGGAAAGGCCTTTCTTGCCCTATCTCAAGCAAAGATTTTCTAATTCTGTTCTGAATTTGGTAAAAGAAGACATATGCAATGATTTGTTGCACCCATTAGCCTATCTGACAAACAGCCTTATGGTTCAGAAGAAGTCTCTATAACAGATACAGCACAGCATGCCTGCATGCCGTGTGTATAAATATATATTTATTTATTTATGCATGTGTGTTATTTTTATACATTTATATAGGATCAAATTAACAACTCAAGGTGTTATAACTCTGAGTTTTGCAAGCTTGGCCACTAACCACAGGAAGGGTTCAGCAGCTGGGATATGAAGTGGCTTCAGCTTATAGAAGAGCATGACAGCTCATGCTTTTCCACTGGGGAAGGTGATGTCCTCCCACTTCACACTGCAGTTTCTGTGCAAGTGATAAATTGGTGCCCTATGTTTGGTCTCTGTCATGAAGCAAACAGAGGAAGCAATTATCATCGCTGGTCTCTTGTAAATAATAATGAAAGGATCCCCTTCGTTTTCATGGACTCTTCAGTGTTTGACCACCTGCCCCTCTCGAGTGAAGTGTCCTCTTGCCAGGGGCACATCATGGGGTCTGCTGGCCATGCTGAGAGCTCAGCTCTGCTCCAGCTCTTCTGTACCCAGGGACAAGTCACCCTTGCTATGAAGAGGTCCTGACTTGTGACATCTTTGCTCTGAAAAGATTTGTTGCAAAGCAGTTGCCCAACAACCCCTGTGGCACAGAGGAGAAATGTTGCTGCTCTCCCCCTTGCTCCACCATGGATCCCCAGAATTCAGATCAGGAGCAAACCCAAAAAGTGAGGCTGCTGTCTTTCCTAATAAAGAGAATGCGAGAGAGAAGTCATATTTCCCTAATTTTATCCAGCCACATCTGTCTTCAGCTCTTTCCAGCCATTGTTAGTGGTCAGTGACATTCTGAGTTTGTAAGCTGGCCCCAGCTGTGGTCCTCCTTCAGGCTGCTGGAGTTCAGTATACAAAAACACACATGGCTTGGCCAGGATTTTCATGCTGATACTTCATTAAGGGGCCAATTGCTGCACTTGGTGTTTTCTCCAACCCTTTCTACACACTCCTACATGATGTCTGATCACAGCAGCCAAGCAGAAAAGCAAGGCAGGAACTGAAGACAGGAGACAATAGTTTACACTTATTCCCCAAAATAACAGACTTCCCCCAAATCAGTTTCCTTCCCATTTTTGTAATAAGGATGTACAGAGACACACCTTGGGGTGCAGGGCTAAAGCATTTGTCTTGTACTTGCCTGCCCCACTGTCATGTCCATCCCTGCCTTTGGGCTCTTTCCAAACACAATATGTCATGACCCAGGTGCAACAATGGCCTTCAGTAACGTGCACTTTGGAAGAGGAGAACTTACAAGGTTGGGAAAGGATGGGTTCTGACACAAGGAGGTGTGAGCTGCCCTCAAACCTCCACTGCAGGCAGAGCCCTGGCCCTGGCTCCTTCTTTTGCACCATGCCAGCAGAGCCCAGGGCCACTGCCTGCAGCTGGTCCTCACCAAGGGAAGCAGCTGTGGCTCCAGTAGTCTCATACTTCCCTCCTTGCTACTGTCTCCTTTTACCTTTACTATTTCTCTCCTTCTACCTTGAGCACAGAGGTTGCCCAGAGAGGCTGTGGAGTATCCTTCCTCGGAGATATTCAAAAGCCTTCTGAAAGTACATGTGGACAGCATGCGCTAGGTGGCCCTGCTTGAGCAGGGTTTGGACCAGATGACCTCCAGAGCTCCCTTCCATCCTCAGCCATTCTGCGATTCTGTGATTCTGTCAGCATTTACTAGAGAGCAGTGCCAGCAGCAAATTGTCATCTGCCACCAGCTCAGCTGCCCTGCCAAGCGGGTGGTGGGTGGGAGAGGAGCCCAGCCCCTCTACCCATTCCTCGTCCCTCTGTGCTGCTCCCTTTCCTCACCAAGGGGACATTTTTTGCTCCCTGGGGCCTCCCAGAGGATGGTACACGTGTGCCTCATTGCAATCTTGGACTGAGAAAATGTGAGGGGAGGAGAACAATCGGGAAGGAATAGGAATGAGAAGAGGGCAAAGAGCCACTAAACAAACAGATCCGTGGCATCCAGGCATGAGGCACTTGTATAGTTCCAACCCCATGGCCAAATAGCTTCAGCTCTCCCAGGCCTTGGCCGTCATCAGGTTGGGGGAGAGAAGGAGGGGACAGAGGGAATAGTTTCACAAGGACGTTCTGTTCTTGAGCAACTTCTGTGCAGGTATAAACATGATTTCCTGCGGCACTGATTGGTACATAAGTCTCCTCGCACAAACAGGGCTGAATACGTTTGTTTACTGTGCCTGATGCAAGGAAAACTTCTAACGTGTATTTTATTTATGAGGTGCAGTGATACTTTTTGTCTGCACGAGGGAGGGAGGGAATTGGATGCCTCTCCTGCACTCCTAATTTGAATGGCTGAGGACTGGGTTTATAGATGTGTGTGGATAAATGACTTAAAAGCTGACTTGAGAGCTATGCAGACTTTGGCTGTGTCAGATGATCAGTAAAAGTAAAGGCAAATGCCTACTGCTGGGTACATTCACAGACCCTACAGCTTTCCCGAGGGCTTAACTGTTCTTGAGAGATGCCTGAATGAAAGCAAAGGTGGTCCTGAAAAAAAAAAAAAAAAGATCTGAAAGATCTCAGTCTTCCTGACCTGTTACAGCAGGAATTTTCAGCAGAAGTAAAGGTCAGTGGGAGAGGAAATGTCATCAACTTCCTAAATTAAGAGAGCATGAGTACAGGAACAGCAGCGTGGACAGGACAGCCCAGTGCTCACTGCAGTGCTTGGGACAGCAGAGCATGCCCACAAAGGATAGCTCTGGACAAGCTGGGTCCAGACCTATGGCAGGACAAACCATCCCAAGAGACTGTGAGAATTCCTCTCCTTCAGCATTTTTTCTCTCCCTTGTTGGCTGGGTATGGGTGGCATGAAGGAGGGGTCACCCAGCTTGAGTTCTGGGGTTGAGAGCTGGCTCTGCAAGGGGAGGAGGGGAGATGTGAGGGAGAGGATCTTCAAAACTTGAGGGTTGTACCATTCCAGTCATCAGATCCATCTTGCCTAGAAAATTCTTTCTTGTCCATGACCTATTGGTTGTAGTGCTTCTGTATGGCAGTTGTGCAGGTTGATGAAGTGCTGCTAGGCTCTAGGACTGTATGGCACACTTAATTTCTGGGATGGGACCTGTAGCTTGGTAGCCCTCCATAATTTCTTCTACTGTGGTCTCGCGTTGTCTCCATGAAAACATCTGACCTCTCCAAAACCCTGTGGCAAGGATTTCCAGGAGATGTGAGGAGGGGACAGACGTTGTGCTGGCATAGAGGCAGGGAGACCTTGGGAGAAGGGGCTGGAGGACATTTGTCCTGGCTGGGCACAGATGCCCTTTCTAGAGGCTGAGGAGAAGGTAGTTGCTTCACCAGAAGACACCAAGAAGAATGAAACTGGGAGTAATTGTGGGCTAGGTCAAAAAAACAATGGAAAAGACAAGGAAAAGAGAAACCATCCAGATGAGGAGCTGGAGAGCAGCTGGGACTGTCTGGGCCTGAGTACAGAGAAGGAGGTGGAGACGGAGTGGGATGAGTTTTGAAAAATATCGTGCGCTGAGCAATGTGCTGCTCCAAAGTGAGTCATTTCTAGGCAGTTTGGGTACATCTGCCCTGCAGTTACTTCTGTGAGTGTAGTAAATGATTAGATGTGCTGGCATGGGCCGTTCTGCACAGGGCAGGTTACTATAGCAGTGTTTACCTTTATGGCAAACAAACTTATCCAGTGCGAGTTACCTTGGGGACGAGCCTCCCTGCTGAGCAATAGCGATGTTACAGCCCGGCCCATATCTGAGCCTTCCTTTAGGCCCTGTTCCCAACAGGATTTGATAGAAAAAGGGTTTATTAATCACCTTAGGAAAGAGAAATGCATGTAGCCTTCTGCTGACTTGTACTGGAGTTGGATGGGGTTCCTGTGCAGACCAGTTCATTCAGACGTGGAGTTTTGGGGAGGCAGATGCTATTTGTGAAGATAGGTGGAATTTGCCAAAATTTTGGCTAAGCCAAACACAAACAGGTGCTGTGTAGAGGTGTGGGTTGGGGAGTGGGGATGCAAATGGTTGAGGAAGATGATGAAAATATTTTTAAAAATCTGAATTTTGAGATTATCCTCCTCCTTTTAACATTTTCTTTAGATTATTTTTTTTCCAATCTCATCTTGTTCCCATAGTTCTCTCCTTACAAATTTTTCTTAAAGGTTTAGATAACTTGCAAAGAAATCACTTCCTTTTCATTAGGTCCAAATGATCTGAGGTTTCCAAAGTTGCTTTCTCTTCCATCTCACAAAGGCACAGGAAAAGGGATACACCATATCATGCAAGTGATTCAAATGAAGCCCGGTGCATGGTGGTCAGCCTGGAGCTAAGCCCTTGAGGTTGGAAGGTGCCTGGATTTGGAAGTGGCCGTGCTCTGTAGGAGGGGGAAGAAGCAATTCATGCACATGACACTACCACAACAGGGTGAGGAAGGACACATCTGAGGGTCTGGTCTCTCCCTGGGTCACACAGGTCCATTGTATTACAGCTCCCGTGTGCTTGTGTGTAACTTCCACCCCGACGTGCTGATGCATGTGCAGCAAGGGACCTAGACACAGCACGAGGCACTGGCTGGTCTATATATACTTGCCTGCAGGAAGCATCAAACTCACTTCCCCAGCAGTGTTTCTTTGACTTAACCGAGGAACGTCAGCGGTGACGCAGTGAGGAGAAGTGCCTGGCTGCCACCTCCATGCCCAGCGTGGGTTACCCAGGCTCCCCGAACTGCAAGGGCTAATTGCATCAGCTTCCTTATTGCAGAGATCTTCCTTCTCCTGGCAAGCAAACGGCCTGGTTTCATTTCCCCCCCTTGAACTATCCCAGTCTCTGAGTCATCCTATCCACAGAATTCAGGGCGAAATGTAGCCCGTCACATCCTGCTTTTTATTTGAAGAAAACAATGAGCGACAGGTCTGCCAGCAGGGTCCTAACGCGGTGGGGTAACCACCACCAGCCCTGAATGAGGGCCAAGAGGATGTGGCCAACATCACTCCAGGAATCAAGAGGGCTTCTTCAGACACAGAGATACACGTGGGCTTCCAGACAGGCCTCTTACTTATAGCAGGGCCACTAATAGCAGGGGAAGTTTGCAAGGCCATTACCGCCAGCTTAGGCTATGATTATTCCTCCAGAGTTCAGCAGGATGCACTGATGCTTACTTTTGGCTTCCACCTCTCTGACTTTGGCTTCCAAGTCACATCTAACGGCTGGGTTTAATTGATTTGGATGATGCTCTTTGTCCCTCCAGTTTTGCTCCACTCTTCCTAGGTAGCTCATTAACTGATAAAAAATCACCACACATTTTCTGTTTGTTTTTTTGTTTTGTTTTGTTTTGTTTGTTGTTTTTTTATTATTATTATTTTGTTTTGTTTTGTTTTTTTTTTTTTTTGTTGTTGTTGTTGTTGTTTTGTTTTGTTTTGGTTTTGTTTTGTTTTGTTTTGGTTTGTTTTTTTTCAAGGTAACATTAATAGGAAGAGGGTGGCAGACAATAGAAAAATTGGTGCACAATATGTTTTTGTCCCTTAATTTACTTAAAGATTTGGAGACATCTCAGTACCCAGGTACAAGTATGATCTGATATGTATTGTCCACTGCAATGTGTCAACTTCATTCCAACCACAGGGATAACAAAAGAAATTTGCTGTCCATCACCAATAAAACATTCTGTAAATTCTATCAAGATGCTGCATCTGCTGAGAATTACAAATATATCTTATTGTGAGCCACTAAAAAATTCTCTTTTGACAGGCTGATTGCTTAAGTCACAAGCACAAATTCCAGGGCAAGGTTATTTATCTGGTTTCCTTTTGTTGATTATTTATTTATTTATTTTCCCCAAAGCTCAGCTTGATTCTCAAAGGGGTACGTAAGCCATAGCTAAAATGTCTCTGAGTTAGGTAGTGGAGACTGTGGCTCCAGTAGCTGTTCAGGGATTTTGCAGCTGTTCTCCAGTAGAGATGTGCAATAACCATCCACAGCAGCGTTCGTGTATTTTCTTTCATAGTGGATGTTAATTTATGACCTTGCTTAGAACTCTAACGCTCAGCTGGTTTGCACTGCACCTTTTTTTGTTACACATAGACAGCATTTCCTGAACGGGGATGGCAACTGGATATGGGATTGCCTCAAATCCCCAGTGAGGTCTGCAGCTCAGAAATTCCTCCCTATCCCCAGCTAGGTCTTTTGTCACAGAATATTATTAGTTCCCTCTAAAAGACTGGGAGAGTAACCTAAGATATAAAGAGAAAAAAAAAAATCAAATGCGAGGGAGAAAATAGAAAAGGCAATGGGAGGTTTATTTCTGGTGAGAAGGTGCAGACTGGGCTATGCCAAAGGCATCATCTTGTCCCTGCTTCCTTGGCCCATGAGCACTGCCAAAGACCTCTTTGACACTGGCCCCTTTCCCCCAGAATTATTCTTTTGCTTTCCTGTGAAAGAAGTCTTCAAGTAGTCCCACATGAAATGGGTTATTAGGGCTGCAAGAACCGTTTTATTTGATCTGCTTTTTCAAACCTTTACCAGTTTTCTGAAACTCCCAGCAGACCAGAAACTAAAGTCATTTCAGCATGGTTTGAGTGTTTGGTTAACTTTTTCTGGTTTCTAAAGGTACTTTCTACAGTACTTGGAGGTAAGCACATGCCCAAATACTCCGCTGAATAAATTCCCCCATTCTTCAAACGCAGGGAGCAGACAACCACGATAGCACAGTGTTGCAGAGACATGCCAAAGGACCTGTTCTTGGGCTTCAGTTTAGAGCAGCCTTCCAGAGCTTCATCTCAAAACCCAGACAAATCTCTGGAAGGTGTTCTGACATGTATTGTAGCAATAAATAAATAATCACATGGCATTTTATTACACCATCAGAACTCTCTTTGCATGGGATACCAGTGACTCTGGGTGAAGCCAATTCTAATTACAGATAAAAGGTTTGATGCATGAAAAGAAGCTGGTATTTACACCCAATTATCTGAGCGAGGAGAGATAGGGATGCGTTTCCTTTTATCGTTTTCATTAAATTTCTTTTGAAATTAAAAGACTCCTTGACTTTCTGAAGATGCAACAGTCTTTTCAACTTGCCGTCAGTGAGATATAAGTTCAGACACTGGGATTTCTCCCCTCTCCCTCAGCTCCAGCGAGGCATTGCATGGTGCTTGTTCATGCAGTTGCTTGCTTACCATCTCTTCACTGAAGTTTAATCTCCAGGATTTGCATTTCATGTATTTCAGGTCTGAGGCCAGGCACCTCGTATTTGTAAACCAGCTCTGCCTTCACATCAGCTATCATAAATCACTTTGAATGAATGAAACCTCCGTGCCTTTGGGCCCGGTCACAATGGGTTCAGCAGCCTGTGGGTAGATAGGGAGGGGTTACACAGGCCTATTGCATGCTAACAGAAGGCATTTGGACCTAAAAATGCTATTTTTGACCCCGGAAGACCCTCTGTATTTGTCCAGAATGAGAGAACATAGTGAGGGGATAGGAACCATCCAGGTGGACATGTTATCACCAAAAAAACAGCTCTCTTGGATGGGGGAAAGCAGGACCTTAACAGCTCCACATGCTGCTTGCAGTCCAGAAGACCTGGTCTTGGTCACTCTCCTTCCTCCCTTCTGAGCACTCTGAGCCCAGCCTCTTGCCTTGGTCTCAGAATAGGTCTTTCTTCTTTTCTTCACTTCTCCAACTGCAAATTGGGGATGCTGTGCGTAAAGCTCTCTGAAATCCTCTGCAGGGAGGTGCCACAGAAGTGGAAAGTATTAGCTATCAGTATCCTTGTTAATATTCTGCTCGACTCTGAGTGAAGTCACATAATCCTGTGTTTGGGTCATCACTGTTTGTTGCTATGGCAATGTGTGTTATCAGATAGTACAAATTCAGTGTCTGAGGATATCTGAGGAGGGGGAAAATCCTTTGTTTGAATAGACATTTGTGTAGGTGGCAGAAAACTTTGCCAGAAAGAGGAGAATTCACCTTTTTGTCTTGTGTTCTCTGAAATTTGCTGGAATGAGTCAATACGAGCTCCCTCGCTAACCCCCCAAAAGCCGGTATCTCTTACATGATGCACTATTCCGAAATGACTGCACATGCTGGGTGAATTTCCTGCAGTCATATGTGAGTGCATCTGGTAGGATCATTAACACTGGAGCAGAAGACAAATGCAAAGTATGTGCTTGACCATATGGGTGAACGTGAGCTGCTTAAGAGTGTGCACCGTAATGGAGATGGAAAGTCTTACGAGAGAAGATAAGTATCCCCGCATCTCTTTGGTAAGGGATTAAGGCAGTTGGTCTTGCGGGAGTATTCATAGAGCCTAAGGCCAAAAGGGGCAGTTAGGTCACCTAGGCTGACCTCCTGCCTGTTACAGGTCACGGTATTTCATCCAGTGACCCCAGAGCTGAGCCCTGTAACTTGCGTTGAGGCTGCAGCAAAGCTTCCAGCCAGACCAAAGAGGCAAATGCTGCCAGCTTCCATCCCACTTTGTTCCAGTTTGTAAGCACTCTCACTGGCAAGGTGCAACTGGTAAGGGTGGGTGAGGGACAACCAAGCTTGCTGCAGTGGGCTCAAGCCACCAGAACGCTGCTGGCATTGCACTGCCCTGCACCTCAGTCCCTTGAGTCCAAGCTCTGAGGGCTTGAGTCCAATCTCTTTGGGTAGCTCACTGTTCGTTTCTGCTGTTCTCTATTGCACCTTTACAAAATCTGTCAATATTTTTTAAATCTGTAAGTCTCCAGCACATGTAGGTATTCACTGCTGGTCCCATGCATTGGCTCTTCAGATACAGATGGTCCCTCCTGCTATATATTCAGGATCACTCTGATTTCTAGACCTTGCAAATTCCCTGAACAAAGGCTGCAGAAAGAGAAAACATGGTTTGGGTTTTGATAGTGTCTCTATTTGAAGTATTTCATGGCCACGCTCTTATCTCATGCTTAGAGATGAAACACAAGACACACCTTTATTTCCCTTTGGATCTCTGTATTGAGTGCATTCCTCTTCCTTTACCAGATTCTCAGTAAGATTTTAATTCCCTGCTTCACGGAATGCTGATTTCAGACTGAAAGCAGGGAGAAATGTTCCTAAAACCAAGCTGGACAGCTTGAGTTTTCATAATTGTGTCTTTATTTTCAGCTGCTCAGGTAGGCTGTAAAAGCTTGGTAATTCTTGGGGGGAAGCAGCCACGGGCAGGCAGGGCTGATAAGAACTGTTGCCTGAACATCATGCATATACTATTTTTAGCAGGCAAACACCTGCACCCAGCACTAACAGAAGGCTCTGGCAGTGAGAAATCGCCAACTCATGAAAATATGTATGTCTTTGTATGTAAGTATATATGTGTGCATGTGTATTTATATATTTTATATATATATATACATGCATGTGTATGTATACATATATATTTGCCAAGATTTTGTTCTGTGACAAATATTTCATCCTGGAATGGAAAGTTCTAGTGAAATTCTTTACCTATAGAAAGGAATACATGTTGTAGGGTAATTGTGTGTCGTGCTCTAGAAATTTCCTGTCTGCTAAGAAAAAAGATACAGATCTTTTCTTTCTTTCTTTCTTTCTTTCTTTCTTTCTTTCTTTCTTTCTTTCTTTCTTTCTTTCTTTCTTTCTTTCTTTCTTTCTTTCTTTCTTTCTTTCTTTCTTTCTTTTTCTCTTTCTCTCTCTCTCTCTCTCTCTTTATTTTGTAATAGTTTCAAGTCTACAACTCAGACAATAAAGATCATGCTGGGAATCTGAACAGAGAGTTACTATTCCTGAATCTCTTTTACCATGGTGATTTTGCCATCAGAACTGAAACCACCAATTATGGGTCTGAATCATGAAATGAAACAGGATCTACTTTGCTTTTCCATCCAAATCAACAGAACCTGCAAAGCTCTTGGTACTCATAATTGATATTAACATACTCCAAGTCACATCTAAAAATCAAGCAGATACCCAGAAATGCCTAAGTTGTAGCTCATCGGGAGCAGAAATGATGAATTAAGACCTCATTCGCAGGAAGCCACTTTTGGACACTTTCCATGACCAACTCCAAACTACCCCAGTGCAAAGGTGTGTCTCCATATCACTGGGAGTCTGCCCTCACAGACTGCCAGTATTCAGAGCAGATATTACAGACGCTCTTAGGAAAAATGCTGGGGTGAAAAATCAGTATCAGTTCTCCTATGTGCTGGGGCAATGCAGGTGCTACATGTTATCTCACGTGACAAGCTGTTCTTTGCAGACCTCAGCTTTTCTCTTTGCACAGGCCACAGTTCTGATGGTGCAGGATGGTTTAGCAAGTGTTAGACAGACATAATTGTCAGGGCTGTTGAAGGTAAAAACCCCAGACAGGCATAAAATAACACACAACAGACTGCCACATAATTTTAAAAGTATTTAATACATACAAATTCTGTATGTGATAGCCACAATATACACCACTCCCTAGTAAAACTCTACCTAATTAAAAAAAAAAAAAAAAAAAAAAAAAAAAGTTACAATTCTGTAGCTTTATTTCATGCAGTTTCCCTGTTCAGGATTTGTGAGTGTTCATATTGTCCTTTTTTCCCTCTAGATCAACTTTTGATCATTTTGGCCATATGCAATGAACAGTTGGCAGAACGGGAGGGCTCTCAGTTACCCTAAACTCAGAAAAACTTTGTGAATACTTGTGTCCACACTAAGAAGAGAGAAACCTCCTTAGCTTGCAGGGGAAAACTGCAAAATGACCCGAACCACAGCCGACACAAAGACTGTCTACAGGAGATGTTCAAATGACCCAGCCACATCCACATCTCATGATTTATTAGGCACAGGAGTCTTCTGTCACAAGACATGAAGCCCTGGGCAGCTCGGCTCTGCCTCTCTGCTTGTTTTCAAAGCTCTGGGCACACATCAGATGCCAACACAAGAAACTCAGCCCGCAGCCCTCAATTTATGAACCACATCAACAAGGCTGGATTCTTCTCTTACACATTTCTTCCCTGGAATCTCTTCACTTTGAGCCAAATGCAAAGCCTCTGTGGATCTGTTCTGATGCTACCAAGCCTTAGCATCAGCCATCTCCTACTGGGCATCAGATTCTTTTTGCAGGGCTCGTGGTGTCAATGAGTGCCAAGGACAAACCAGAGTAAACCAAGGGGATGCCACATGCTGGAGAGCAAAGCCCCTGGATGCTGCCAGCTCCCCTGTGGGCTGTTCCTAAATGCTGTTGGGTAAGGAGTTTATTCAATCTCCTGTTGATTAGGACATCTCTAGGGTACATTCAAAGAGATATAGGCATTAGGACCCAACAACAGACACAATTTTCAGTCCAGGGCTGGTCAGGAAGCACTGGGGTCTAGTTTGGCAGAACTGATTAGTAAAACCCATAGCCAGCAAGCACCACTCCGACCCCTTTGGGGAGCCTTACTGTCTGACTGCAATACATCAGACCTCTCCTCCTGCCCTAGAAATCCTGCCCTGGCCTTGCTTCATGGCTACGTGCTGTTGCCCTGGGGACCACGTACCCCAGTGTTTTCTGGCACGTCTTCTCCACGCAGCAAGAACATGCCTACAGCACATGCAGGTGACCTGCCCCATGTACTGCTGGAGGTTTCTGGCCTGCTGCTGGCTGCGTGACTTCGGTCTGCTCTCTGCTTGTGTACAGACACGTGGGGATTTTCCAGAAAAAAAATAAATAAATGCCCCTCGCCTGCTTTTGTGCTCCCCTTTGTTGGATCTGTATGGTGCCAGGTAAAGCTTAAGGGTTTTAACTGAGCAAAACAAAAATGATGGCGAAATGAAGCCATGGGTATACAAAGTATGACTGATTGCATGTTTCCTGCAGATACCCGAAGGCAAAATTTTGTTTTTCATTCACCTTGGCTGCTCCAGGATGCCTCCCAGCTCACACGCATCTCAGCCTGGGCCTTTGTGGCAGCACTGCACGATGACACTTGGTCCCTGGTGACATCTTCCCTCTCTCCTCCTCCACTCACTTTTCACCCTCTGGTTCCAGTCCCTGCTTCCTGGCTCCTTTTCCACTTGAAAGCACTCCTCCACCTCTCCCGGCCGTGTCTTCCCTGCTCCTTCCACTCCCCCCAGCTCCAAACCTCAGCCTTTTCTCCCACATCCCACAAAACCTGCATCCTCCTCCCTGCTGGGACAAGCCGTGGGGACAAGCTCCTCTCCAGCCCTCTCTGCTGCAGTCGCACCAGCAGCTCGCTCTCTGAGCCTCTTCCTTCCGTGCACTTTTCTTAGGCTGGGCTCCCTTCTCCAGCTCCCCCCCGCCACCTCCGGGGGAAAAAATCAGCGCTCGCCCTGCCTCCAGCCTTGGGACGCCGACTTCCTCCTCCGCGAGCGGCCGCAGCGGCTTCCTCTGACCGCGGCTGTCCCAGACACTCTGGCTCCGCGGCACACCCTCCACGTGCACAAAAACACTCCACCAGGGCTTTGCTTTCTTCTTCAAAACTCCAGCTCGGCCCCAGCAGCCGTGCTGCTGAGGAAACACCTGTAATGCGTGCCGCACTGCCGGCACGGGCAGCTGGCTGGCTCCACCAGCATCATGACCCGCTGCCTCGCGAGTCCCATCGGGGACCGCAGCACTTGTTCGTGTCCTTATGTGTCCGTGTGTCCTGCTACGGCAGGATACGGTGCCTGTAGGGCCTCCCTGATCTGAAAACTGCATCTGTCATTTATTGCAGAGGGCATTGCAATTTTAAGTGGATCTGCACCCAGCTTGGGGGGAGCTTGCACAAGGGACAGGCAGTATCCAGCTGGAGTCAGTGCCTGTGGACACGCTTGGCCAAGGGCAGCAGGGAAGGGCAGGCGGTGCTTTTTCCAAGAGGCACAAGCTCATCTCTCCTGGGGGAGCCTGGTTTGCCCAGCCATGGTGCTGGGTGCTGTGACTCAGCCCCACGCAGCAGCAGCTTGTGCAATGGAGGGTGAATCCCCCCTGCCAGCTGCTGTTGCTGGAGCTTGCTCGAAGGCAAGCTGCTCCGCAATCAAAGCCACCCCGCACAGGGCTGTCCGGGATGGGGACAGCACCCCTCTGTCCCCGTGTGACCCTGCCATTGCCACAAGCATGGGGACTGCTAACCCGAGTGAAGGTTGCACCATCCCTGATGCCTGACTTGTGCAGCTGCCCACGTGCTTGCTGGCAAAAGGGCAGCCGGGCTCCTGCCTTTGATGCTGCCAGCTCTTAGCCAGCTGCATGTTTTCAGGTCGCATGAACTCAGCAGGCTTGGAACAAGCTGCAACTTGGCAGAGGCGTCCAAAGACAATCCAGAAGTTGCAGGAAGTGCTGTCAGCCTGGGTCAGCCCAGGACTAATTCGGTGCTGGTAGGGGCCACGGTGCTGCCAGCGTCCAGTCTCCCATAGAGAAAGCTATTTTAATCTGTGGCCTGTGGTCACTTCAGCCACCATGATCCCAGATGCTGGAGTCCGAGTGTCATTGGCTAAGCCCAGTTTTAATGTACTTCATTTTCTGCTGTGATTTCACATGGAGACGTTCTGTGGATTTCCTCCTTTCTAAGCAGTGGTTGTGTAACCCCTGGCTTGGGAAAAGTGCCATGTTCCCATCCAAAGCAGCTGTGTTGCAGCAGTGGATCTTGGTGATCCATATTACTTAGATATAGTGTTTGTCATCTGTCTGGACACCCTGTGGTCTGGGGGGAACTCTGTGATGATAATGAGTTAAATGCCTTGACCTCGTTTGGGAATTTTACTGGGGAACATGTGCAGAATTTGGCTAGCGCGGGCAGGGATAGTCATCCTGGACCCTACATTCCTGTTTGCTTAAACTGTAGGTGCTCTGACAAACGCTGTCTGGAAAGCCTGAGCCCAGCTGCAAGCTCTCTGTCTCAAGGAAATGCCGGGTCTACCTACAGGCTGGGCGACTGCTTGGGGAAGCGGTGCCAACCGTGCTTCCCATGCAGCGTCATGGCAAGGAATGTCTGACGCCTTCCCAGAAGAGTGGAAAGTGGAGTGAAGTGCAATCAGGAAAGCAATCTTGCATTTGTTACAAGAATGGCTTGTGCCAGGGCAGCAAAAGGTTTTGAAGACAGTGTGTTGTGTAAAGGAGGACCATGAGGCTGCAGCTGGAAAAGGAGCTTTGTGGAGAGAGGATCGGGAGGAGAGGATCAGGGGAGAGGATCAGGGTGCTTTTTGCTTCTCAGGCAGCAGGTTGAGAAGTGACTTAATAGCTGCAGGTAGGTGATTCCACCTGGAACAGGTCTGCATGGTGTGGTGGGTGCTCTTCCCTCTGAATCCAAGCCCTGTTCCTGGGCACTGTGGAGAAGAAGGCCACATGCAACCATCCTCAGTGTGGGTGTCACTCACGTGGCTCTCTCATAAGAAAATTGGAGTAATACAAGTTTGTGGCTCCTATAGGAGACAGCAGGGAATTTATTGTCCCAAAGGTGTATTCTAACGGAATATTTTTGGTCACTTACTACTGTCCTCTGAGGTCTCAGGATGCTTCCAGTTCACAACATGACAGCGAAAGTCCTGCGGATTGAAGAAGTCTTGAAAATGCTCTCCTGTCTGGCTGATATCCGCCTGATTGGCCTCGCCCGTGCACCTCACATGCTCCAGGAGGGTGCACACAGATTGGTTTCTCCAGAGACAGGCAGCAGGAAGTGCGCGCACGCCTGCGGAGGGCTGGGTGATTCAGCTGGGAGTTCCCAGAAGCAGCCCGTGAAAGGATGCAGCACTTACTGGAAATGCTCAGGTGTCATTTCCCCAGGACGGAGCTTCCGCGTGGGCAGCCAAGCTGGCAGGTTGCTCTCCGGAGCACTCACCGAAGCAGGGTGCAGAGGCAGAGGGTTGTGTTTCAGCAGCTCTGCCTCCTGGACTCAGTCTGAGCAGCCTGTCCCTTGGTGGTGTGTGTCCCTTGGGATGCGAGCAGGGGTGTTTGCCAGCAGCTGGAGGCTAAGGGGGAACGTCTTTTGCAAAGGAAAGGTGAACTGCTTCCTGGGGAAAAGCTAAGAGCTGCCATTCCCTCACTTGGAAGATGAGGACACTGCAGGGAGGCATCACTTTCTCTGAAAGGCCTGGTGGGAATGTGTGTTTACAGACATACAAGACAGCAAATCCCCTTCTGAAGCTTTATAGTATGTAATAGCAAGATAAGGCTGTATAAATGAGGAACACAAAAGCATTTATTGTCCAGGGCTCCTAGATTTACTGCCTGATAGCTGATTTTCTTAAAAAGTTATTTATAGCTTTCAAAGGGCATGCACCATTTTCTGTGCATCAAATCTTTCATTAAGAAATTACTTCTGTTCACTTTGAGCACTGTCTGGACACTATTAACAGTTACAAATGAGGATTTTATACACAACCGCTCTGAACTTTGGTATAACACTGGGAAATCCTGGCCAGGGGGCAGTGGGCCATCCTTGAGCAACGAGTTAAGTGGAAGTGCAACAAGAAAAGTGGTGTAACAGTTGTACATGGCAGTGTTGCCACATCCCCTTTGCCTCTTGGCTCTCACTTACTGAGGGTCAAAGTGATTACAAGGCTTCAAAGCCCCAAACTGTGTTTTCCTCAGCTCAGAGAGCATGGACATGGACTCTCTGCCTTCCTCTGCCTCAGTGGGTTGCAGGTTGACTGCTGGTGTCACCAAGGCACCACTCACCCAAGCCCTCCTCTGCTGCTGATGAACATCGGGCAACAGCAGGATCGGTCCATCCCACTCTTTTATCTGAGATACCACAGTCAAGAAAGGACCAAGATACTCTGCCTAACAAAGTCAGTGGACCCAACACCTGGGTGAAATCTGTGCGTGGCTGCCAGACCAGGTAAGACAACTTAATGGCTCCTCCTGACTGCCAGCAGCATCACGCGTTGGGTGCGTGCTGTGTGTGCCTGCTGCCCCACGGGGCTGCCACCATTTGGGTGAGTGCCTTTGGAGCACCAACAGCACCAGCCAAGTGCTGTCAGGATTTCTTTTTGGGGAGCAGATCCATTTCACCTGAATGATGGGTGACTGCTGGGAGTCTAATCTGAGCCCTAGAGAGAGGGGAAAGACGGCATGCAGATATGGATATCTGCAGGAGGGCCTTCAAAAGCAGGGGGACAGGGTGGGACAAACATATGCACGGGGATGCCAGGCTTTGAGATCCCACCTCGGATTTCCCCTCGGCTCCCTGGGTGAGCATGACCAGGTTTCAGCACCGTTCTCAGATGGCTCGAGCAATCACGTATCCGCGGGCTGGGTTCCCTCTGCACCTCCAACTCCCACCAGTGTCCACGTGGGTTTTTATACTTTTTCCTATTGCTGCTTCTCCCTTCTGCCTCTTTTCTCCCACCGCAGCTGTGGATTTGACTTCTGCTGTTTTTGGTGGGTCTGCTTTTGGAGAGGAAGCAGCCCCCCGTGGGCAGCGCTGGGTGTTCAGCAGCTCCTGCCTCAGACGTGAGCGTGACTGCTGATTTCTATCAGTTGCAGAGCACCACTCACAAGGGAAACTTCTCACGTGTTCTCCTTGGCTCCTCTTTATTCCCAGTCACAGCAATTACGCTGCTGCTTTTTGGCCTTCGTTTGTCCTAAGCTGTTGTGTCTCAAGTGAGTTCTTATTAGCACTTCCTTCTCTGAAAAGGAGTGACTGCAAAATAAGCCAAGGGTCATTTCCCTTCCCTGGGGACCAGGAGACGTCCTGGCTTTTAAATCAGGCTCCATAAATTTTAAGCCTTAGCACCTCATGTGCTTTGCCTAGAGTGGGGTGGAGGTCCCTGCAGAGAGCACGAGGAAAAGAAACTCTGATACAACAGTGCATTGCTTCAGCAAATATTTTTAAGATATCTGAGAAAAACCACAGCACAGAACAGGGGAAAACCAGTGATCATTAACAGATACCCACTGCGGGTAATCAGAAGAAGAAGTGGAAGGAGGAAGTGACCATTTTCTATTTCTTGCCTCATCTTTCATTGCAAATCATCCTGCAGGGTGGGCATCAGCAGGTGGAGTTGCTAAACATCAACTGGCAAAAAAGCTGCCAGTAATCCAAATGCTGTTGTTGGAAACAAGCAAGAATAGGTTATGCTACAAGTGATGAAGGTACGTTTTTAGATTGAAAATACTCCTGATGCCTGCAGTGCTCACTGTAAGCCTGGGGACAAGGATTTAGGCTAATGTGAGAAGTTTCAAACTTCTCCAGTCCACAGGAACCCCAAATTTCCCAGCATAAAACCTGCCTTCTCAGCACTTTCCATGGGTTTCTTTAACCCATGCCGATTCTTTTTGCAAAGGATTCTAATGGGAAAAGCCACCAGTGATCAAGGTGACCCCTAACAAGTGATGTTGGGTGTATGTGTCAGTGGGGTGACATGGCAGGGAGGTCAGGAGCTGTGCTGGCTGGCTGATTTCAGCGGTCAGCATGATATTTGTACCTCAAGGTGTTCTGGTCCTTCAGTGGAGTAACCCCCTAATCACTGTGTTCAGCTCCTAAGGGCAGAAACAAGGGTGAAGTCAAGAAGTTCCTCTCTGCCCCTTCCCTTTCAGGAGGGGTCAGTACTGGTGGCTGGAGGGATGCTACCCCAGGGCGAGCCCCTCACTGAGGCAGCACTCCTGGCCCAGGTCAGCACTGGAGTTTAACCCAGTTTCTGGGTTGAAGCCAAAAGGTTCCCCATGACCCCTCACTACCAAGTCCCATCGATGTTAGCAGAAGCTTTTCTCTTCTCCAGCAAGCCAGTTCCTTCTCTCGGGCCTCTGTTTTCATCTCCTTTCAACAGTGAAACAACAGCATTGTTATAAGTGGCACACTCGGGGCTCCCGAAATAAGTCCAACTTTCCAAAATCCATGAGCTGCTTACTGAGATTTCCACACAGTCCAGACCTGCAAAGCAACTCACCCCCCTCAGAGAAGAAGCTCACAGGTGGGAGATGAGCGTTTCCTGAGGGCTCTTTCACTCCATCCCAGAACGGACCTCCTGCAGAACCGTGGCAGGACAGCGGCCTGGTGGTTTCACCCCCAGGTTGAGGTGAGTCCACCAGCACCACACCAACCGGTACAACCCACAAGGTGGGTGTGTGGGATGGTCCTACCAGAGGAGCCACACCTGAACACAAGCTGCGGGTGGCATTCAAGCCCACTTCTGCCTGAAAATCTGAGTGTTGCTCGGGGTATGGAGCAACCTACGTATAGAGAAAACCTGCTGCCGTCTTCTCTGGCAACCGATGGGGCTATGGGTGAGGGTGTGCCACAGAAAGAGGGAGAAGGCAGGGAATCAGAAGAATATTATTTCTTGATTTCTGTGCTGCAATTAAGAAAGGGTTGTGTTTTTCGTTTTCACGTGCCTCAACTCCCACCAGCTGCATGCTCCCACCCACAGCATGTGTGCCGTGTTTTTGTTACGGCTGTAGCCTCAGGTAGCATGGAATTGGGGCCAAGCATACATTAGTAAAATTAGAAGAAATATCATCTGACGGGTCTGGACGGTGCTGTGGGCAGAGCATATTTGGCAAGACTCTGCTTCCTTCGCAATCCAGCCCAGAGACAGTCCTTGATCCTATCTGAACACGGACTGAACTTGCAAAACGAGTCCCAGCTTGCGAGCTGTGAGTCAGGGATGTCTTAAACACTGCCTCAGCATCCAACACCAACAAGCTCTTTTTATCTTGTTCATCCTGCTTAAATAAATGCAGCAAGCCCTCATGTTAATAGAGCAGCCTTGAAGGCATAAGTCTGTTTTTTTCACAGCCTCCAGCATTTGTCCCTCTGCATTTGGCATTTTTTGACCCAATAAAATGCTTTCTTCTGCTCTCTGGGCCCAGCTAACAGGGCTGCTCAGAGGTACTGGTTTGAAACCTACCTCTACTCCATATGGCCACGTGCATGTTCCTCACTGGTGAGCCAGGAGGATACACTGACACCAATGGGTTTCTCTATGCAGCAGACTTTGAAGGATGCGAGTCTGTACTCAAAAGCGAGTATACTTTCCAACCTCTTGCGAGTGCCATCCTATAATGGAGAGCCTCCTTTGCAATTCAGGAGATTTCATAAATTGCCTGTCAAGATGGGCAGGAGTCTGTGGAATACCCTGCGGTGCCCCTGGATGGTATTTGAGAAAAACTAATTGGAAATTTTGCATTTGGGAACCATTTGCTGAAAAACATCAGATGAGAGGAAGATAAGACTTACCCTGATCTCTTCCAGAAAATCCCACCTGGTAATGCTATTGCAATGGCTTGAGCTGTCTTTGTCCAAGTTCCTGGAGCTCAGTGAGGAACTGCATATATAAATGCACTAAGGAATAAGGACTGCAAAGCTGCATTTACCTCTTTACTAGAAGATGGAAAGAGAAAACTTTACTTACCTGGGAAGCAGGGGAATTTAAGGCAGAGGTTTGTAGTGACAGAGATCAGAAAGCATGGATTTATTTATTTTTTATTCAAATACAGAGCAATGCAGAGACAAAATGCTGATTAAAAAAAAATATATATATATAAAAGGAATGTGACTGATGCTTTCATAATCTTGATTTATATTGCTTCAAAAATGAGCACAAGACAAGAGAATACATGAGTCCTGGAGAGTAATAAACAAACTGCAGTCCTATGTTGGGAGAGAGACAGCCGTGCTCCCATGTACTACAGATGTACCAGGCATCATACTCCTATGTACCAAGAAAGACACTTCCAAATCTGAATTTCTAAGAAAGGAAGAGAAGGGTCAGACTGGAAATGAAAATACAGGCAGCCTGAAACTGGATTTTATCTTAGATGTATTTTACTCCTCTTTCACAAGACAGTGCAATGCAGACTTCATGCCCCTTTTCTCACCTTCCCTTTGTTTTGCAGTATCACTCATTGCTCTTTACATGTCAGTACTGCCCACTATCAGCACAATGCACATTCCTTTAACAAACAACACCATTCCCCCTCTCATGGGCTTAGGATGAATTATTTCAGTGATATCATTCAAGGGCCTTAAATATATTGGCTTTAGAGCTATTTTTACTTGCAAGTGCTAGAGCCAGATCTTTGATGTTTCATTTGGGTTCAGGGCAAAGTACAGAACACATCAAAATAAGCAAGAGGTGGTGGTTTTGTTCTAAGTGTTACCAGAAGCCAGGGTGCAACCCAGAAGAGGAAGGGAAGGGGATTGCCAAAGATTTCCGTTGGATACTTATTCTCTCCAGGGTTTGTAAAACTGTCCTGTAACACTCTTAATCCCTCCTCCAGCAGGGGAGTAGGATATCACTGAAATCTTCACATTCTCCTGCAAGCAGAGGCTTTAATGCAGCCCTTTGTTAATTGTCTCTGCAATTATTTGATTTTTCAGGAGAAAAAAAAAAAGTGGTCAGTTTTATGGAGCCTGAAGGCTTGGGGAAGTTATCCAACGTCCCCTTGTGCTCTGCCTCTCATCCAGCATTTCAACAGGCATGGACTAGTCCACATCCAGGCATCACTTTGCAAGATGTGCCAAGGGAGCTGAGTGCTGGAGACCATGGCTCAACAATTTGCCAAAGTCAGGGTGAAGGGAAGGTAACAACTGGACTTAAAGTTGATGCTTGCATGGCTCTGCAAGCAGCCTCTCAAGAGGCCTGAAGACTATCCAAGATGCCTGCTGCTTGAGGGTGCCCTTGCCAATGTCATGCAAAAGGCCTGGGGGTTCCCCCCATATTTTCTGGGATGTCTGTGGCTTGTACAGACAATGATTTCCATCCAGCACAAACTGAAATCATCCTGGGAGCATGCCCTGGTAGATGTGCTGCCTACTTTCTGTTTCAGCTAAGGAATTTTACTTACATTTTATTGCATCTTTCAGCATGTGGGGAGACACATCAATATCTGGAGTTATTTCAAGGAGAATACATATTAGAAGTAGCCCACTATAAACCTATTATGTCTAACATGCAGATGTAGAAAGCAGAAGAAATTTTATAAATATATATGTATATATAAATATATATATAAAGAGAAAAATGAGAAGAAAATCCTATAGATGTCTTTTTAAAGGAAGAATATTCTGAAAAAAACTATAGAGGAAAAAGAAGAAAAGGTTGGACAATGAAAACAATTCAGAAACGTGTAGGCAAGGGAAATACACAGTTAAGCAAGATGGTGATGATGCTAAATTGGGAGGAGTTTTGAATGTTATTGAACAGAAAAATTACCCTGTGGCACCTACAGAGATTAGCAATGTGGGCAGGAAATAACATAATAAAACTGGAATAATATAGGCTACCGGCACTCAGGAAAAAACAACCCTGAAGGACACTCAGAAACAGCCATGTAAGGAAAGGCTCAGAGGTTATATAGGCATATAGCTTACATGCAACTTCTGGCAGCCAGCTTGCATTGCAAAAGGCCCGTGCCATTCTCAGTGGGCATCGCACTAACCAACCTGGCTTAGATACAGCTGGAAGGTTGCTGCTAATTTCTTGGCATCCCATTACTAAACACTGTAAAATCAGAGGCCTCAAAGAAGGGTAGCGACATGATCAGATCACTTGGTGTGGGTTTGATTTATGAAGATTAAGTGATGCTTAGATATGAGCTGGAGAAGAGATAAGAAAATAGCAGACATGAGTCTACAAGTACCTGAAGGATGTAGGCAGGGTCAGATAAATATACTTAGAGAGAGAGAAAATAAGGTGTGATATGAAGAAGGCAGAATTTGCTACCAGTATTAAGAGTAGACAAGACTTATATGTACTGTCTTAAAGAAAATTGTCTTTCATGGGACCTATCAAGTAGCAGAAAATGTTCTGCAGATATGGCTTTGCTTGTGTAGGGTGATAGATAGGAGCTGCAGTTCAGACTTAAGAGTCAATGCTTCATCATGAAATGTGAGTTTTAGAAGTGATTTCATTTCTGCCATTAATACAGTGAGCATGAATTGGCTGACAAATTTATCACCTATTTCAGATCTCTGAATTTCCTCTGCAGAGTGTGTGTAATGAACAATCAGATGAAAGCCAAGAGACTAAGAACTAAAAGTTACCAAAATCATTAAAGAAACAGCAAAGAAATATGAAGAGAGGAATGTATTCAAATCAGCACAGAGGGACAGATGGTACATACCCAAGGGTATTAAAGGAATTAGCTGAAAAACTCTTAGGCCCATTATCCATTATATCAACTGCTCCTGAAGAACTGAGGAAGCCCCTGATGACTGACAGAGGGAAAACTTTATGCTTCTCTTCCAAAATGGGAATTACAGATCAATTAACTTTATATCATTTTCAGGTGAAACTTGGTCTCTAATAATCAGAAATTATTATTAGATGTTCTGCAGGAAGAACAAAACAGAAATGTACCACACACAAAGACAGATCATATTAAGAAAAGCACTTGCATCCAAGTGGAAGACTCTACAGCTGGATTATACAATGTTGATGGGAGGAGGAAAACCACAGGGTGTGTGTGCTGGGTGAGGGGAGTGAAGAATAAGCAGCTACTTCTCCATCATGTGGGCTAGAATATAAGCCATAGTGGGCCATGCTGGTGGGAGGAGAGGGGGGATGCAGTCCCTTGAGTCACTCAGTAAATTTGCCCTTAAGGGTTTCATTCACTGACAAGACAACTGGTTGTACAGGCAGCTCTCCTGCAAAGAGCTCTTGATTTCAATAAGTTATTTTATTCAGTTTCTTCAGACGTATTATTCCTGATCCATCCCTAAAGGATACCATGCAGACACGGTTGACTTTAACAGTGGTTGGACTGGACCCAAAACTGAACAAGAAAGATGTAGGGTGGATACAGAGAATAACAATGAAAGAGATTAAAATCTGCCCTTTCAATAGAAAGTTGAGTATGCTTGTAAATATTGCCACGTTCACTTGGGCTCCTTGGGAACTCCTGCTGAGTTGGACGTTATATTCATCTGCAGTAGCACTGAAGAAGGGGTAGAAAAATATGTCAATCAAATTTAAAGATAACACCCAGCTGGAGTGAGAATTGCAAATCATTTAGAAGCACCATCCTAAAGGGATTTCAATAAATGAAGAAAGGAACATAGTGGGAATAACAAGAAATTAAACAAACATGAGAGCAGAAACATCCACGGGATAACAACTCTCACTGAAGAGAGGTGAAAACAGTAAGCCAGAGGCTATGGAGAGCAGTAATTCATTCAGAAAAGGCCCCTGGATGAAAATGTTCATGGAAATCTACAACTGACAATTCATTAAAAAAAAATGGATCCATCCACTTTTGAAGTGCTAATAGAATACCACTTAGGGCAGGGCCTGCTGAAAAGAGTGCAGGCAAACAGGTAATGTTATAGATTAACTGGTATAGACGAGGGTGGAAGGGATGACCTATTTACTATGAAGATCAAAGGAAATAAACACACACATAGCCTAGAAAAAAAGGGAGGCAGCAAGGTATAGTCTGATATAGAGACAAACCTTCCCATGAAAGAATGCTGCTGAGTGGGAGGGAGAACCAGGGCTCATCAGTTAGCAATGGTGGGGCTACACACACACAGGGCCACACTCAAACAAGGAAAGAGAGCAATGATCTGAAGACTTGACAAGACATCTAGTAGAACTGGCTCTGAAGAGACACTGCTGTCCGGAAGAATAGTCTTTATAGCCTCCATATAAACAAACGGCTTTGGTTTTGGGATTGGTTCTTCACCTTCACGAAGTGGTCCACTGGCTGACTCCAAATTCAGAACATACTTACACAATTAGTTTTCAACAATGTACCAGTAGAGATGAAAATGAAAGGAAAATCAACATACAAGGAAAGGGTGTCACTGTGAGTAGAAGTAAAGTAGCTGCAGAAAAAGGTGGGACATCCCAGTGGCTTGGCATTAGACCAGTCCACATGTGTGCAACCAGAGATGGGGCAATACAAATCTGTGGTAGACGAAGAAAAGGATACAAATTATTACATGCAGATGCCCAATCCTCAGCACAAAGACTGTAAATGTCCATTGCAGCAGTTTTACTTATTTCCCTTTCTTGGGGACTAATTCACATGGGACTCACCTCCTTCTAGATATCCCTGTGGTAGTACCTTGCTTCTCCAATGTGGGAACTGGAAAAAAAGCTATCCTCCACTTCCATACCTCAAGGACTGAAGTCTTGTTTGATCACAACTTCGTTGAGATTCTCGCCACAGACAGATTAACCTTATTCTTGAATCCTAGCCTTATCCGTCATCTCTTGGTCATCTCTCCTTCCTTTGTGGATAACACTCTACCTGGGAAAAGATGAAGTGCCCTGTTGGGAATCTCAGTGGTCACCTTACAAAACATCTGCACCATACTTTCTATCACTGCCTCCATTTTTCTGTGTTGACTGCCCACCAGCTTCTGGCTGGGATTCACAGTACAGGGCATGATCCAGCAACCATAAAAAGTACATGGTCCATCTATCCAACCTGCCACATTATTCTTCTCTTTAGCATAAGCCATCTCTCAGTCTTTATCAATGTGGGGCTTTCAGGAGCCTATGGCAGGATGTGTTTGCAGCAGGCTCTCTGCTCTTGAATTTGCACCCAGTAGAGACACACCTCATTCTTATCTGATCCCCATCAGAAGTGGCAGCTCTTCACCTCTCTGCTCAGGCTGCGCAGCTCACAGCAGACTGAGGAATTCCTGGCAATTCTTGGTGGAAAGGCTTTCACTACTTGTAATCTAAGCGATACGAAATCCGCCTACATGTTTGGGAGGGTGACAGCACATTATAATCATACAGCATCACTTGAGTGCCTGTAACAGTGGCTGTAGCAACACTAACGGAAGCTCTGAAGGAAGGGAATGAGAAATTCACTCCCACCACTTGACTCATGTGGGTTGCTGCTTAGATACAGGTTGAAGCAGCCGCTGAAGTCATGGGTGTCTGTGGGCTGCCGAGTTTCTAACTTGATGTTTTATGGGGCTGTGTCTATCAAAATATTTGGGATCTGCTCATCTCTGGTTACTGTACCGGTTTCAGAAGCATGTTTTGGCTGCACAGTAGCCACAGAAAGGCACTGTCTTTCTCAAATGCTAGCTGCGAGTTAGTTGTATTTTGAGCATGGTTAACAGGGAGAGGCCATGCAAGTACGACAACTGTGAGTTGTTGAAAATAGCTTTTAAGGGGCATCTCAAGGCTCCAGGATTGCTATTCTGACTGGACAATGTGGTGCTTACATAAGTATTGTTTCAAAGAAACAATCGTGAAGGGAATAAACAGATATGTGAACAATTGTTGGATTTGGGACTAGTAATCAAGGACCAAAAATGAATATTATATTTTCAAAGGAAATGTTATGTTGTCTAATCTTCAAATCACACTCCAGTTCAGTTTTACTAAATGAGAGGAAGTGCAGGCTGGTGGCTGAGGTGGTAGGGCAAGTAGTCTAGGGTCAGTTCCCAGTTCTAGCCCAGAATTCCTGAGCCCAAGTTATTTAAACCTCCTACCCTTATGTTCTCCAGTTCCCTGCCAGTAGATAAGAATAATGAAACCTTTCTCCACTTTTCTGTTTTATCTACTAAAAAATTGAGGGAGCTGGAGAACAGACAATATTAAGACATACAGGCTCCAGCACAATTGAATACCTGATCTTGATTGAGGATTCTGCTAAAATATACATTATTGTTATTCATACTAATTTCAGCTTGACATCTGTCCTGTTGTACTCTCTTATGCAGAGCAAGATTACTACAGAAAACTAGTGTTATGTAGCATTGCTAACTAGATATTACATGGGACTGTCTCTATGGTTTATAGAAGCATATATATATGTCTAGGTGTGGGCAAGGACTGAATGGCTTATCAGGAGACCAAGCCTTGTGATGGAGAGTTTATTGAGGTTGAATGTAAGGTCGAAGATCATTTGTTCATTTTCATAGAATGGCTCACAGAACTAGCTGTTCATCTAGGCCATGAGTGGGTAACGTATATGTAAAACTAATGTAGGTAATTGATCAGATTGGGTACTAATTGCAATGCAAGTCAGTTTTAATTCATAATATATCTGTTCCACATTTTGCAAGCTAGACTAAAAGTGTAAGATATACCATTTTCCAAATCATGGTGAGTCAGTGATAGAGTATTTAAAACTTCCTATTCAGGTGAGCAGTTATCCCTTCATCATATTTCAAATTTATGATCTTCCTTCCTGCCTTTAATTGTCATCGTTTTCCTGAGGAAATCAAAACAATACGGTATAAAGCAGTCGTTCTGTTGTACATAATGCATATGATTTGCTGCTTACTATTTTTTTACCTATCTAAGGCTAAGAACACAATGTTCACGTGCCATGGGACTGAGTCAGTGCTGTGATAGTAGTGAGTCTGCTGCCCGGCTGGGTTATTTTGGCTTGTTCTTCAAAGTGTCTGAGGACACCTAGGGCCACAACCAGGCCTTTAGTCATCTCATACAACCTCAGCTTAATCCATATTAGGCACCACAGTCATTGGAAAGACAACTCTGCAGAGCAATTCTTCTTGCAGCCCTGCCTTAGTCATTATAGGAGCGTTGGAAATAGATAGTTTCCAAACAATCAGGGCAATTAACCCTTCTTGTTGGAGAGCCTTTCACAGCAGGACTACCTGCAAAGGAAAAAATCTCTGCAGAGGTGCAAAGGGGTTCACATATACCTGTACCTGCACCTGTCAGGCTCAGCTTATCCATCAACTATCCTGCTGTTTATACAGTCACAAGGAAATAGCCTGATAGGGACCTAGGTCCTTCCACCCAAAACAATCCTGTAAGGTCCTATACAGCTTTGAAGTCCATAAATAGAAGCCCAAAGTACATGCCTAGGTGTCTGCTGTGCCCACACACTCAGCCTTCTGTGGTGACTGAGTTGTAGACATTTATGAGATTAATTCCCCTCCATCCGCTCACAGAAGCTAATAAGGAAAGACAGTTTAAAACTTCACAATTTCAGTGTATTCTTAGCCATCCAGCATGAATTTATTTTAATAAATGGGATGGAAAGAGAGGTCTCAGTGTCTGCAAACCAGGAGTTCTTGGCAATGCTGATGTGCCTCTTTCAATTTATATCCTATACATGTCACTTTCTGTTCCTGTTAGCAGCCTGACAGGTGACCTGACACAGAGCACAATGAGGACCATGGGTTTTGGATAAGTTCTGTGATGAGCTCACTGAGCAGAAATGATGGTATATTTATAAAGCATGAGATTTTCTGTCAAGCTGGAGAAGCTGTGCCAAACTTTGAACTACCTCAACATTACTTCCATTGACAAAGTATCTTTTAACATTATGCCCCATCTGAATTTTTCATTGAGACTGACTTAATCGTCCTTCATAAACTGCTGCAATAACAATCTCATATTTTATAACAAAAAATACATTTTTTCTTTGCATTTGTAGATTATTCCAGTCTGTACAGCAAGGTTCTCATGGCTGCAGCTTCTTTAAAGAAATAAAAAGACATACGGGAAATAGAGTTGGAAATATTGATTTTTTTTAAGTAGTCAAATGTTGAATCACTACAAAACATGCACTGTGCTCTTAAACCTGCTGCCAAGGAGAGTGAGAAAGCAGACGTTTTTCCCATGTTTGTCTGTGTCATCTTCTCATAGTGTCTGTTCTACAAACAGCACTGGATGTGTATTGGATCTCCAACAAACCTGCAGACTGAGCTCTCATGTAAACCAAAGGCAAGACAAAGTCCGGCTGGGCAAAGGTCTCCAGCTTGTACTCCCCAGGCAGATGGGACAGCTAAGAGTGAACCATCTAATCGACAGGCATAATGTCTGTGGCCACTGAATACTAATTTCTCCTTGTTAGCTCTCTGAATGTCTACATTTTCAACAGATTCTTGCGGTCAGCAGTTGAGTTGCAAAACCAAATCCTTCCAGGGGTGAGCATTTCTGTTGGCTCATATAAAGTTTGTTTTCCCTAAGCGCACGTGGCAAAGCACCATTCACTTTCCCCTCATTTGCCCCCAAAGACCTTGACAGTGAGTGTTGAGGCACGCAGAGATTTATGAGATTTAAATTGCAATTACAGCTCATAACATACAGATTCAAATTAATACACCTCTTTCCACTTTATAGTATAATATATTTTGTTTTCAGAATGTCCTAAATAAAGTATCTTCCTGGAGTCTCTGCTGCTCCCATCTGCTACTTTTAAGATGCTGCAGATGAGTTTTTCCAATTGGTTTCAACATCTTATGCTGTGGCCAGCTGATACCAACTGGCATCAGTCCATTACAAATTTGGAAATATGTCAGTCTATACCAGCTGAAATTATAGCAAAGTTCTAGTTTAAAATATAGTTAACATCTTTTGAATGCTTTCCTGAACAATGCTAGTAAAGGTTTATCTCCGTTTCTGTCCTCTTTAAGGCATATGTATAAAAGTTAACAACTTGGGGAAGATGAAAGAGGACAGGTCCTGTCCCTACTCAATCTTTAAGGCAAACACCCTTTGTAAAGTCATGGTAGGAAAGACTGATTTTCTGTAAGACCAGTGGAGTAGAAGAAAATAATTTACCATTTTTAAGAGGCTCTGAAAACAGAGCTAAATTCAAAGCATTGAAACAAATCTTTCTGGCCTCAACAATGCTGCTGTTTAATTTATTCACTGTAAACACATGACTCGACTGATTTAATGCTTCTGCTGTTCTCTGTGATTTTGTTGAATGAGATGACCCTGATTTGCTGCCTGTTCAAAGAAGTTTTGCCTATTAAATGACTTCCAAATGTTCACCTTGGGCTGTGTGAGGACATTACTGATAGGCTCGCATAATTCCTCCCCTTGAAGTGCCAGTCTAACTGTATCAAAAAGAAGTGCACACACAGCTCTCTCATGTCCCCGTGTAAATTACTGCGTCGCCAGAGCTTTGTACTTGCCTGGAGTCACCACACACTGGCGGTCCCTTGTGTGGTCTCTTTTCTACACCCTGATGTTCCCCATGGGACGTTGTGGGGGGTCTGTCAGAGACCAGTAACATTTTGGGATGGGGCAGCTACTAATCTCCAGTGTATCCTCTCTCACCCTGCGTTCATTTATTCAGGGTGTCTTTGGGACAGATGCTGAGACAGAGCAGGGCTCATGATAGGGATTGCAAACTGGAAAAGCAGAGGCAGAAATTGGGCTCCCAAATCTCAGTAAAGTGTGCCAGCTGTGGGAACAGTTTCAGCACAACAAAAGCCACTTTCCCAGCTGAGCTCACTCCAGTGATAGGCAGCATGATATAAACTTGCAGCAATCCAGGCTGGGATATATCCTGACTTGCCTATAGTTAATGATTTAACAGAAAACATGGATCGTAACTGACTACTTTGATAAAATCAGAAGGATTGAACAAGAATGTAAAGGCTGGTGAAACTGAAACACGGATAAAGAGGGGGTTTGTCAAACATGGGAGATGATGCACTCGATGAAATGGACCTCATCCAGAAAGTTGGGTCACTGAGATTGACTGCAAAGGATGTCCCAGTGTCGTGTAGTCCCTGTTATGCAAGACCAAGATATAGTGCTTCAGCTGTGCAACAAATGGGGTTTATCACAGCTGCTGTCCTCCCAGGGTCAATGCCAGTTCCTTCCCTGAGTGCAGGAGCCCCTTTTGGGTGCTCTCAGAGTGCTTTAGGGCAGCATGCCCATCACAGACCCCTCCTCATGCACCCTGGCACCACCCCAACAGTCCCTGGAGCATCCTACCTCTTCCTTCTCCCACCTGGAGAGGTGCCTGCTGCTCTGAGGAAGCCAGCTCCTGCCTTTTGGGGAAGGACACAGGTACGAGGGAGATGAAAGAAAGCACCAGTTCTTATATTCCCACTTCTGGCCATCAAATGACCAGAAGTGAGAATATAAGAACTGAGATCTTTCTCCTTATCCCTCTGCTCTGTAATGCCACCCCATTTTCCCTTTGCACTTTCCTGGTGCCCTCAAGGCAATAAATATTCTTTATAGGAGCACTGTCTGCCTCAAATTTCCTTTTTGGCATCAGCTGAGCTGACCAGTGTGAAATTCACAGGTAAATTCTGACATTTTAAAAAACTTATTTCTTAAGCCATAAACCTTTAAATCTCGATCCCAGTTTCGGTATCTCTAAAAGCATGTTTGGGGCCACACATCTCATAAAAGTCAGGGTTTCCGAGAGTTAAGTGCTCAAATAAAGCAGATCTGCTGATCCACTTTTTTGTCTCTATCTCTATATGCCTTCAGCTTGTCTGCCAGGCAGCGTGCTTTCTACTTTTCAGCTTCTCTGGAGATATCTGAAATCAACTTCAGCATGAGTGGGGAAAGCAAGAAGGAAGCCATTTGGGAAGTGGGGATCTCAACACAGGCATGTTACTGTGCTGTTTTTAAGCAGCAAAATATAAAGCTTGAACGTCTCCTCTGCACATGCCATTTTGAGTGTGTTGGAGAAAATATTTTTTTTCTTATATATAAAGCAAAGAAAGCTCTGGGAAGCCGCCAGCTCCCTCCAGATGACATAAAAATGATAGAACCTGGAGAGAATAAGCTAAACCCCCGGAGCTGTGTGAAATAGTATAATGCGGGGCATGGCTTGAGCAGTAGAAGTCTCCTCCAAAGCAGTCTGAGGATGCCAACATGCAAGGTCATGCTGCTGTTAGTCATCCCGTTAGACGTCCCTCTGGCCAGATCCTACACATAAAGCACTTCTGCTAAGTTCTGGGCTGAAAGTGTCGTTCAGAAGGCATTTAACACACCCCTTCTGACCACGGAGAGCACTGCTGGCCAAGTGAAGTGTCCCACAAGTGTCCTCAGTGTCCCACAAGGGCTAACCTGAACCCAGAAGCGAACGGCAGCACTGGTGTCTGTATCGCCAAACACCACTGAGCCTCCCAGCACCCACTCCACAACCTGCTCCTCCTCAGGGCCCGAGCTGACCCCATAAGGTGTTTGAACGTGATCCTCTCCCGGTTTAGGATGGTTTGGTTGTGCTGCAGCCCTTGGCAACTCCTCCAGTTTGCACCAGCTGGGAGCTTCTCCCCGGCCACTGGTCTTCACGGCGCGTTACGCACGGCAACTGGCAAATTTTCAGTGGTTTTCCTGGTGCTTGTGTTTCTCCTAAGTAACCTAATTGGTAGTTCACATTTTAATGAGCTCCTTATTATGGGGTTAATAACCTGCATTATTTTGTGCGGTTCTAACCATTAGCAGCTTGATGTTAAATGGTTTTAATTTGTTTTGATGCACATCTGTTGACTTAGCACCTCAGAAAGTAAATAGTTCAGCGCAGATTTGATCAGGAGCGTATTTGGGATATGCCCTTGAGGTCCTATATGCAAGCAGCAACCCTCCCACTATCAGGTCTCTTTCAATTCACCTTACGAAGCCTTTCCCTGGACCCAGCAGGATTCTTTTTTCCAGAATGCTGCTCCACAAGGTTGGCCTGCCACCGCAGTCGTTGGTGGCACGTTGTCATAACCCGACAGGCTGTTTTCAAAGCATCTCCCAAGGTGTCAGCCCTGGGAATGAATTGATACTGGCACCTGGAAAAAAAAAAAAAAAAAAGGAGAAAAATCTGAAAAGGAACCTGAATGGGTGGGGGAGGAGGAGGAGGAACCGTTCCCAGGGCTTTCACACATAACTTCTGTTGCTATAGCAATCGCTCTGTCTGTCTGTACTTGTTCAGAGCAACAGCTTCATCGGGAGTGTCGCAGGCAGGCAATTTCCATAGTTCTGCTTTGGGAACAGGGGACAAGCAACGGGGACGTTTTCTCCCCCAAAAACTGTGTGGGGGGTGATAGGGAGTGAAGATGAGTTTGCAAATATGCGTTAGCCTGATCCCTGCTCTTGCAAGGGTGCAAACTGGGGCACTTTTGTGTGCAGCACCCGGCAGCCACCACCTGAGCTTCGGCTGGAGCTTCCAGCAGAGCCATGCTGCACATAAGCAAAAAGGTTTGGGTCGGGGAAGTGAGAATTCTGCAGTCGCACCCTCCAGCATATGGAGGAACTACGAAACGTGTCTCATATCCAAAAGACTCTTCTACACGTTCTCCAACTGCCAGGATGGGAGAAAGTGTTGAATCACAGATAACTGTCCTTGGTAAAACACCGTCTCACCCACAAATTGCTTATAACACTAATAGAAACATGGCACAGACAAGAATCTGTGGGAAGAGTGAATCACTGGAAACGACATATTTATATAGCACCTCTCCGCGTCGTATTATGGCAGTTCTGCTTCCACAGGATCCGATCCCCGAGGTCCTGCCTCCCCGTAGACCTTGAGGATGTACTCAGCCTTCGAGCTCTGCTTAATCACGGCCTTTCCGAAGATAGGAGCTGGTCAAAGTGTTCTCCCCAGCAGGGTACCAGGTGGCTCGCTTCCCTTGACCTCAAGGCACTCCAAATTTCACTTGTGCTTCATGGCTTTGCATGCCCACAAGAACAGGAGGGAGGCAGCCTAAGTCTAGCCTGTGAGTAAGTAATCCTGATTCTGCAGGAGACATTTTCACCGGGGTACAATCGAAGAAAAGCTCTTTGCCTTCCCACACCCTTTTCACTGTGTGATTTCAGGAAACTGCTCCCTCGTGATGAAAAGTTCCTGCAATAATGCACCCCGAGGTGTTGGTTTTTAAGCGTTTCCAATGAACAAGACGTGTCCTGCTTAGAGAAATGTGCTCGCCAGCGTGCAGCTTGCCAAATGCTAGGATTCAGACTCGGGGAACTGATTTATTTATTTTTTTTTTGCTAAATTGAGCTGGATCAAATCTTCATAAGAAAAGAGTATCTTGGCACTGTCTGGATTGAAAACAGAGATACTGCCAGTTGCGTGTTAACTTTTCAACTGGCATGTGTTTTGCTGTTTAGGGCTGGTATTAGTGGGATGTGATCTTCTCTCCAGTGCCAAAAAGGTTAATGTAACTGTCCCTACAAGCATTTGAGTTAGGCAACACATATCTCAGTTTAAATCATGCTTCACATGTGGACTTAGCATACTGAAAGCATTTAGGATTTCAATCCACACTTCCTCTTTCAAGTCAAGGCTTCTTTCAGCTTCTCTGAATACCTTTTAATGACTTTTAAAAGAAACTGAACTAAGTGGGTAGAGTGCTTGATACAATTTCCAGCATGTAGAGCAGCCCAAGCTCCATGCTACGACCTTTGCCTCCACCAAGCCTCCTCCAAGCATTCACTGTGGGCAGTACCTGCTGCCCTCCCTGAGCCCTCATTGCCACCAGCGATGGTCCAGAGGAGCCTCTGCTCCATTTCCATGCATCTTCCAGCAATATTTCCAGGCCCATGCACCTTGGAGTCTAGTTTTATCTTAAAAAAAAAATAAAGTGAGGTGTTCTCCTGCATTCTGGTTACAGGAGTACATAACAGTCAAGAAGGGAGAATCTGATCAGCAAAAGAAAAAATGCTCTCAATTAGTTCTGCTCAGAATAAACACCAGCTAACACAGAGAAGGGTCCATTTTGTTGGACCACACATCTCCCGTGGTTTCTGCTTGCTGGAGTCATGCAAATTTCCCACACTTCCAGCAGAGACATGATTTCTTTTTCTCAGCCGTTTAAGTATTCCACTTAAATAATGGGATCCTAGCGTGCTTGCCTCCCCACCACAAGAAAGAGAAGTAGTAGGACCTATCTGGAGTGAGCTGCCTGCAATCATGCCGCTCTTTGAGAAAAATCTCATTTTTTCCAGAGGGCTCCCCCAGCCTGGAAGCCTGGAGATAAGGAAGTGAAGATAAAGGCTGCTCTGTGGGGCTGTTTGCATTGGAAGAGACAGTAAAGTTGATAGTAAATGCTGAGTGTATGAGACTGAATGGATGGATGGAAAATTACTGAGATATTATATGCTGCTTTATCTTGGGAACTCAGCAAACAAATGTGATTTCTAGTTTGGAGTGATATGATACTAGCTGAGCTGCATCCTCAGATACAGGGGAGGACGGCTGGCCAGCCTGCCTGCCAGCCTGCTGCCCTTCTCGGGGGTCTGGCCACAATGAGAGGCAGGTCTGGGGTCTAACACATCTTCTAGGGACCACCAGGCTGTCTGGATTCTTGTCCAACCTGTGCCACCCTTGGGAAAATCATGCAGGCTTGGTCCTCACCTCCCTTTAATTTTTCTTTAAGTCCTTCTGGGGTTCTGAGCCTGCGTGTCGGCCGCTCTAAGCTAATTTATTTTTTTTACAGAGTAACAGCACTTCCCTTCCCACAGACATGTTGTGCAGATAAATGCGTGGTGCCTGAGGGTGTACACTGCAAGTGTTTCTGACAGCGTAAACCTGAGGCCAGTACAGGGACTTTGCCGCTGGGGTAGCAGAACAAGAGGCTGTGCTTCCCTTAAAACAACATCCAAACTAATGAACAAATAAATGAAACACTTCCCTGCCATCTGAAGCATTACACAGTGCTCGCAGCTGCTGGAGGAAGCTTTCATCGGAGCACTGGACTGATCAAATGGGGGAACAAGGAGACTTCATTTCTTTCAGCCACAATGTTGCATCAGAAACCCCACATTATGGTGGAAGGAATTTTTATTTTTGAGATCCATGAAAATGGAAGGCTGCTGACGTAGCTGAGCTGGAATTAGGGTGGAGCCTTCATTATTCCTTTACATTTTTGCCTTCATCTTCCTCTTCCCCTCGTATTCCTCATTCCAGCAAGTCCAAGCAGGGCTGGAGGACAGGCGTGAGATCAGGATGAAATGCAAAGGACATGCCGGGACCTTCTTGAACGTCCTGGAGAAAGATGTTGGGCACCACAGGGACTACAGCCTTGATTTGCTTTATGCACCCCATTTCCAAAGGAAAGCTGTTAGCCCTTGAAGCACAGGGAGAAGGGACAAAGTGGAAATACGTGCATAGGTTGCATTTCTCTTAGGTATACAGCAACTGGTAACACTAGGAATGAACTTGCTCCATTGCCTTCTAATTTGAACCACAGTCCTTTTTACATGGAAAGGCACATCCTTTCCAGAGGCAGGCACGGAGGTTTTCAGATGTGAGCTGAGGAGCTTCATGCAAGGGTTCCCAGACAAAGCTCTGAGAAAGGGCCCTTTTCCTCTGGTCTGCTCTGAGAAAGGGCCCTTTTTCTCCAGTCTGCTCTGAGCTCCTCTCCAAAACCAGAGAAAATTCAGCATCTCCCAGCAGCAACTGCCCCTCACTTTGCTTTGGCTGATGGTTGCTGAGCTTTCCTGCCCAACACGATATTTCTTCACAAGCCTGGAATCTGACAGGGCTTTTAAAAAAAAAGACAAAAATGATACAGATGTGCATTCCAGGCATCATTCCCACATGAAATGCCCAAATTAGCCTGGATTTACACCAGCACAGTAGGTCAGCCCAGACATGAGAACTGAATACACCCAGGAGCCCAGCCCTACTTCTCTGCACCCCTTGGATCAGATCGATACCAAAGGGATTGGGAAGGGTCCTGGGCAGACCCCACCATGATTCTCTCTGCAGTGGCAGCTGCCTCAGCGCCCATTCACAGGACAGGCTGGAAGGAGACTTTGTCAGGGGTTGGTTGGTCTCGTGGTGTGTCCATGGCAAGGAGGTTACCCTGTAATTTCACATCTCACGGGTGCCTGGAAGGCTGTGACATGGTCCCATTACCTCATCTGGCCTATATCTGAAGGGGAGCACTTGTTTTCAGTGCAATGTGCAGCTTCTGTCTCTTCCCACGCCGCTATTTCATGACCCATGGGTGCTTCTCAGTATGGGCTGCCCTGTGCATTGACCCTGCAAACTGACAATCTTCCTAGCAGCTTTATGATTGATATTCATATATACAGTCTCCTCGGATAACTGGGCCAAAGTCTTAGATGCCATAAACATGCGCTAGTCCAATAGGGTCAGCTGGTGTAGACCAGAAAATATGGCTCTGTGTGACTGGGGCTGAGAATCTTACTGGGAGGGAATTGTCTGTGACATTTTGTCACATCTCATTGCAAAGCTGAGCAAGTACCTTGCACTATATAACATCCACTCAATGAATGCATCTGCAATGTTGCTCACAGAGCTGGTGTGGGACCAACAAGCACTCTCCTGCTGAGCCCCATATCTGTGCAGGGACAAGGGCTGGCCATGCACATGTTCCCCCTGCCCATGGGGAAGACCCCATCAGAAAGGAAATCTGGTGTTCACATCCCCCATAGCCCAGACATAGCAAAATTATCCAGGAGCAGTGTCCAGTGCTCACAGATTCATTTCCCATGACTCACGATGCAATAATTCCTGTCGTAATTCGTGGTATGTCTCCTTGCGTTGCGCTTCTAGGATTCACCATCTGAAATTTGAGGAGAACTGCAAGGGTTTGACTGGGCATGTGGATTACAGGGTGTCTTCCAGGGATCTCATGGCCCAAGCACCCAGTTTCTGGCTAGAAATGTTTCCAGCCCAGAAGTGTGGTGGATTTCCTGTTTGCAGAGATCCCAGATGTTTGCTTTAAAATTCACTCCGACCCAAGTGTTCTTGCTGGTGAACTTGTTCACTGGACTGTTTCCAGAAAATGAATGCAAAAATGGGGCTGGGTCACAGAGAGAGCGACAGGCGGTGGTTTATTTGCTTCAGATGAATCAAATGCACACGGACACCGGCTGGGATTTGACCAGCAGTGATTGGAAAACTTGTAGGAATCAAGTAATGGAGATGGTAGAGGAAATCCTGTCATTCATTGTTTTAATTTTACTGATGTCACTTTTATGTCCACTTTATCCCTTGTCTCATCTAAGGCTTCCAGAGGGAAAGTTGTGACTGACAGCTTTGGTCAGACGAGCAGACATGACGTGCAAGAGGTCAATTCATTCTGTGTTTGTCAGAGAGGAAGAGATTTATTTGCTGTAGGTACATCCGGCTCTGACTTCTTTGCGATGCTCTTTTGTTTATGCAAACCAGTCGGCTAGGGGCACGGAGGTCAAGATCTACATCCCAAGTAGGAAATCGGTGCTCAGAAATAGCAGCCCTGGGAGTTCACGAGATGAAGGTCCCTCCAGGCTCCCTCTCAAATGTGCCTTACGCAAGGGAAAACAAAAGCCCTGTATTTCTTCAGGAGGGCGTATTTATGCTTTTAAACTGCAAAGCTGAGCTTTATCACAATGCAACCAAAAGATTTCAGGGTAGATACAAGGAGGAGGTGATCGGGAACTATTAGCTACCCACATTTTTCAAATGGAAATTCCAAGCACTTTAGAACATGTTGTGTTTTGATAAATTTTGCCATACCAGCCTTTTTTTGCAGAAACATTTGGGGATCGAGACAAGTCCCTATTTGCTATTCAAACACAGCATAAAGGTCAGGTTTGTGCCCAAAAGAACACAGGCAGTTAATAAACCCATTCAGGTGGCTTTCTTCTCTTGATCTGCAGTTATGTGGTAACCATAGGGGTTTTTCTTCTGAGCTGAAAGCGATCTCTACATGACATAGGGCCTCTCTTTCTTTGCAGGTTACTTTTACTACTTGTTTGTAGCCGTGGCGTCTTGCTTGTTTTCCTAACCCATTGCTGTTAAAAATTGAAAGTGGTTCAAGTCTCAGGTGGAGTAACTCCCTCCGCTGACCCTGTTCATGACAGACCTATGCACTCGCCCTGCCCTGCCTTCACCAAGTTGGTTGGTTTCCTTGTGCTGCCATCTACAGAGCAAGCAACAGGTAATGCCCGGGGATTATTAACAGACGGTTAATTCCAAATCCTCCTCTTTAAATCCTTATGATCAGTACGTTTGCCAGCTCTGATAAGCACTGGTGGCAGCTGGGTCTGCTGGTTTTCTCTCCCAAGGCTGTCCTTGAAGTCATTGCGGCAGCGCAGGCTGCCCGCATGGCTTTGCTGCAGGCCTGTGCCACGCGTGGCTCCAGCCGCGAGGAGATCCCGGCCTCCAGGCCCATGGACAGGGACCTAGAGCCAGGCCTTGGCTCTAGGGGCTCCTGGGCTGCCCACCGAGGGGTTACTTCACATCTTGTTCTCACTTCATGCTCCAAACCCTTCCTCCTTGCCTTCTGTCTGCAGGAAGCGCTCTGCTGTAGACACACAGCAGGCCTTGGGAGCAGTTATAAAAGCAATAGCACAGAGCACGTGGGCTGTCTTTTGACTTAGTTGAAGGGCTTTGAGGAAAACCTCAGAACCCTGTTAGCACCAGGGCCACTTTTATTGTTATTATGGTGCTAGCTGAGTCTGTCCTCGCCTTCGCCCACTGAACTGCTGAGAACTTTCCCTGCCGTTATTAGTGGCAAAAAGGAAAAATGAGACACAGACCCCAGCCCTTTCAGCCTCTGGATTGGGATACCACCCTGCTTGAAGAGCTGTCTGTCTGTCCCATCAGGTTCTGAAATACTTGTGGTGTCAGCAGTGACTTGTTCAGGGACATTTTTCTGCACATCCGCACTCCTGGTGAGACAGATAGGAACCGAATGCCTGCCACCGAGCTGCTGCACGCACTCAGCCATATCCCCTGTCCCAGGGGTCTTCTGAGATGAGGCAGAGTGGTGATGTTCTCCTGCAAAGGGAGGAAAAGCTTGCCTGGCATCACCCAATAGCTTTCTGTTGATTTTAGTATGTTTAGGGCTTGGTGTCCAGAGCTAAGTCTTGTCCGTGCCAGTTTGAGTGATCTGTCTGTGCACAGGTACACAAGGATGTACCCATCCCTGTTTCCAGGCCAAGAAGTGGACAAGAACCACCTCGAGCCAATCAGGCTGATGGGAACCCACTTACTTCTTGTGTTTTAGACGTTGCAAAAAACATATTTTAACAAATCCTGATGGCATTTAAACTCTGTCTGGAACCTCATGGCGCTGGCTGGACCTTCTCTTTTATCAGAGGTGAAGAAAGCAGACTGGGAATGTGTTGATTTATAATGTGCTAACATCTTTAAAAATCTGATCCAGCCTGAATGCTCCGAGGGTCTCTGTGTGAAACCCTACCCTGGGTGACTCCCTTTAGGTTAAAAATAAATGCTGCGTTTCTGTGTGCGGTGCAAGTGGCCCAAGATGGAAAATCTGGATGCAAAGTTTACAAGCCAGCCTGCAGAGGGAACTGCAGCACAGGGCAGTTTGTCACCGGGATGGGGCTGTCACAGAGTGTTCCCCAGCAGCAGGGAGAAGGAGGCACCCCAGCACGGTGGTCTTCTCCTTCCTCTTACATTTGCTCCCTCGGATGGCAGTGGGCAGGGAGGACCAAGGTCTGGTGGGAGGTTCTGGGGGCCACCACGCATGATGGCCTCGCAGGAAGCGAGGAGGGATGGGAGAGAGCTGTGGCATTGGGAAACAAGTCCACACGCCGGCATACACAAACCTGGGCCAGCTGTAGCTCCCGGGACCTGCTGCGGGGCAGAGCTTTCACCCAGCACATGGCTGAGCCGAGCTTGCCAAAGCAGGTAAAGATATAACCTGCAGCTCCCTCAACGTGTTTGTGCAGCTCTTTGAATGTGTCTCGGAGAGGAAGGAGGGCACTAGGCAATAACTCACATACCTGCAGTGGATTGTGTAAAATGTGGCTGTGAGCACCCGCCTGCCATGTTGCTGCATGTGCATTGGCTTTATTGCGCTCTGCCCCAGCAGCGTGTACGCTGGTATTTCCAGGGTGGGGTTCATCATAGGTTTCCGTGATTTATTTCCCTTCTCTTTGCTGAGGTTTCTGAAGCCTCTGAAGGCGCTTTTGATACTGATGGAGGGAATCTCATTTTTGCGCCGCTGCCAGTTTTTTTTGTGGTTAAGCTATGTCTGAAGAGCCTTTGGCATTAGGGTCAATCTTGTAGTGTCCACAAGAAAGAGTATTGCAAGTGATTTTGTTAATACTGCTGAGGCAAGGTCTGGGTCTCTGTGCTATATCAGAAACTACTCTTGAATAGGGCAGGAATTGGTTTTGTTTCCAAAGACTGACATTCAGGACAAGGCTCTGCAGAAGCCAGCACTGGCTGGCCACCATGTAGGTTTTGCTAAGAGCCTGCTTTGCACTGTATAGACAGCCTGCAGACCTCTCCTGTGGGATCCAAATCCATCACAAAGAAGAGCCTAGCAGGCAACAACAGCCAGTCTGGCTCTTCCCACTCGGTTCCCAGGATGTTCACTCCACCCTACACATCCCACATGGTGCCTTAAAGCCCCTGTGCCACCTCCACCTCCTGGGCTGATGGGGAGGCACCAAGTCACCCACAGCAGTGTCACCTGCCTGCACCCCACACTACCCACCACCCATGGGTGCCTCCCAGGAGGCTGGGGCACGGGCAAGGTACTCCTCCTTTCCTGCAGAGGACATTTGGATTCATTTAAAACAGCGTGACTGACGTTCATGGCACGCATACCTCCCCGGAGGCTGCAAAAAGCAGTAGGAAAAGCTGCTGTGAGACCGAAAAGAAGTCGCCTGCGGTGGAGGAAGCATCACGTTGAGCTGCTGCCCTCTGCTGCTGTGCAGCTCGGATCAAGCAGATAATCCGGGTGTGCATCCATTTCCTGCAGAACTTCTCACCGGGAGCGTCCCAGGGGCTGCTGAGCCGAAGCCGCCGCAGGACTGGGAAGCTGCTTCTCCCAGAGTTTTGTTGTGGATGAAAGCAAACATATTTGTTCAGCTTGTCCTGAATGCGCGTTGACAACATAGGTAGCCTACAAGGAAGTGAGCAAGATAAAAGGTTGCAATTTAATCACCAATTATCTCTTATCGTGTGTTGCTGGCCTGACATGAGCCAAAATGAATGCAGTGCTGGCGATCAGTGCTGTGCTGGTGCCTGGGGAGCAGGAGCCTCTGGGCTCCTGTGTAGACCTTGGACACAGGGGACCTGGGGCTTCGGTGTCCTCTGAGCATTGTTTTATTCCTGACATCCCCTGCATGCTGCACACCATCCCTGTTAGGTATATAAAAGCACACAAATAGTTTTTAAACAGAGCAATCTCTGTTTGATCTACTCTGCTGTATTGATCGGTGAGTGAATGCTGCTTGAGAAACAGGAGGAGGAGGGAGCTGGGAGAGGACAAGGAATGAATGAGCTGCTTGGTGCAGGCACGCAGGCTCCTGCCTGGCTGCCTTCAGTATGGGAGGGACCTAAAGAACAACCTGGCTGCTGGTTTTGTCCCTGAGGCTGATCAGAAGCACCTCGTGCTGGATCTGTATGCAGGCTATGCCCCCTTCCAGCTGGGCTGGTTGATGCACAGAAAGCAGCAGAATAAAGTAGGAGGCAATGACAAGTCACCTGCCTGCTGCCACAGCAAGCCCTATGGCTGCCCAAACCCAGTGGTGTGGTGACCAGCCATGAGACTGGCTCCCAAAAAAATGCTAATGCCATGTTTCATATTTGATGACGTGTATTAGGAGAAATGGTCTATTCTCTGGCCCTGTTCTAAACCCCAAATGCATCTCAACAGCCTGAAGGGTTTTCAGTATGGTTTAGAGTAATCTATAAAACCAGGTTCACCTTTCCTTCTCTTTCTTGAAAAAAATACTTGGGAATTTTAAAAGCCGTATAGAAAAGCTTCGTCCTTTATGACAATAACCATTAAATTAGCAAACTGCTTTTCTGTTGAAAGCTAGATAAGCAAATACTTTTATGGAGTTGTGTATAAATTCTTGAAAGACAAGTTTATTGAAATGGGGAGTTTCTTTAGTAATTCAGTAATTCAGGTTGGAAATTAGGAGAAATTTATTCTGAGAAAGAGCAGTCAGGCATTGGGATGGGCTGCCCAGGGAGGTGGTGGAGTCACCATCCCTGGGGGTGTTTAAGTAAAGGTTAGACATGGTGCTTAGGGACATGGTTTAGTGGGTGACTTTGGTTGTAGGGGGATGATTGGACCAGATGATTTTGGAGGTCTTTTCCAACCCTAATGATACTGGGATCCTAATACGGACTCTATGATTCTAATACTGAGTGATGTGTCTGTCATTTCATCTTGAGAGGAGCATACAATTACAATCGGCACCCAAAGGAAAGATCACAGACTACATCCCTGATGCTGCAGTTCCTTTCACTCCAGAAACATTATGTCCTGGATATACCATAATATTTTTTCAGCAAATTAGCAAAAAAGTCTGTTTTAGTTAGCATATGAAATGTATTCTGCACACTGCTACTGTCAAAATTGTAACTGACTGCATAATGAAATATAATTTGGGATGTAAAAATAGCATTTTAATATGCTGTACTCAGGGATCAGAATTAGATATGTCATGCTGGCTTACTGGTAATGTATATTTCCCACCGGGCAACTAGGAGACAAGTTTCTATCAAGAAAGGCGCCAAGTCATACCCAGTCAACAACATGGTTTTCTAGACTGTACCAAAAAAATGTAAATTTTGTAATAGATGTCTTAATTCAGATAAGATAACCAGAGTCATATGCTTTAGACCAAAATTGCAGTAGTCAGGTGATTGCTAGAGCAGGAAGTCACAGTCACTCCAAGCTGGAAACAAGCAGCAATGATCTGTCATTGCACAGCTGAAATCTTACCCAACTTGCTGCTTGGGGTGCTGGAGTCCGGGGGTTAGTCTTGGTGCAGGGCTGGTGGTGCAATCAGGTACTGTAGCTGGGGAACAGTTTATTGGATATGTGACTTAAAACTTTCAACCTTGGTCTCCAAAAAAGGGGCTGTTCTGCACCCAGAGGTGCCCCTTTACCTCCTGCAGTTGCCACAAACCCCAGTGGTGCATCTGTGCCTCCCCTTGGCCATGCAACAAATGCGCAGTCAGGTCCAGGTGCGTGCCCTAACAGCAGCCAAACCCTGCACCTTCAGCAAGGGGAGCCATGGTCCCATATCCACAGCACAGGCTGCCTCTGCTGATGGTCTTCCCAGCCCAAAAACCCTCTCGCAGAGTTTCATCCCCACTGCTCCTCGACCAATTAGTGAGCTTCCTAACAGGATGCCGTGTCACGTTATCTTTATTTGCACAGCGCTTCGGATGCCGGAGAGCTGGCTGGGAACTGGACGTTGATTTAAAGGAGGATCAGCCAATTTATCATCTGCTCCTTGAATTTCTGCTTGCTCTGACCTCACTTCTCAGGCTTGGAACTTGGCCTCACGAGCAACCCCTTCACACCTCCTTTTTTTTTTTTTTTTTTTTTTTTTTTTTTTTGTTCTGCATTATTTCTGTTTTATTTTTGGGTCAGGGACAAGAAAAGCCGGTTCCTCCTACAGCCCTTGCTGCATCAGGCTGAGCTTGTCCTGAAGGTGCAGGGGGAAGCAGGGCAGGGATCCACCCTTCTGGGAGCCACCGTGGCAGAGGAGGCTCCTGCCGAGGACAGGAGCTTTCGAGTCCCACCGGAACGCCTTGCCTAGGAAGAGGGAGCTTCTGAATCACCCCAGATCCTGCTTCCCTTTGCCAAAATATCCCACCGAAAGTGTTGGTTCTCACCACTGACACCAGGCAGGGTTGGTGCAGGGAACAACTCAGGAAATATTATACAAGCCCCTTCCAGAAACCACGCGAACAGTTGGCTGCTTATTATCCTGATTGGTTTAGCATTGCATTTTGGCTGATGCGCAAAAGCCGTGCAGTCACACAAAGGACCTGGTGTCACATTAGCTGCAGCTGAGCAGTAACATTATATAAGGCTAAGGAAAGGAGAAGAGAGCACGGATCCCTGCAAAGGCTGTGGCTGTCACGCCAGGGACTCTGTCAGTGCTGCAGCTTCACTTTAGCATCCTGAAGGTCTTCGGATCACTTCTTTGGCCCAACAGCTTCCACAAACCAGAGTCTGTGCCACGGGATGGCCCACAGTACAGGCAGGGGGCAATGGCAGGGAAACCATGTGTGTAATGAAATGTGCATGTGCACGTTCGTGTGAACATGTGAGAACTGAAGGTTAGGCTTGAAAGGGAGATCAAAACGAAGGAGAGACTTTTGGTCCGGTGCCCCTTGGCCACCTGTTCCTGCACTGCGTCAGTGCAGAAATAGTGCAGCCACCACCAGCATCTGAACCACCGGGAGGTCCCTGGTGTAACGTCTCCACACAGCCTTTCCTTATCCTTGCTGGCTGGACCTTTCCATGTCCAATTTAATGAACTGCTTGTTGATCTTAAACTTCTTGGATTGAACTGGAAACACTGTGTTTAGGTGCAGGAAGCATGGAGAAGCAGTATATATTACATTTGTTAACTCTGCTGGGGATAGAGACCTGGCTGATAGAGACATGGGGCAAAACAGGGTAGATGAGGCTCTCTGAGACTGCCTCAGGCAGCATGATTTCAGGGAAACTGAGTCTGGGCTTGAGCTGGTATCTAGAGGTGAGAGCAGCAACCTGGAGCCCAGGAGCATTGGTGTTCAGGGAAGGGCTTCTCCACAAGCATGCGTCCACACTGCAGATCCTTGGCAGTGAATTATGAAGCAACTGCATATACAATAAGCCACCTCTGGGAACAGGAGGAAAAATGGATTTTTGAAAAAGATATGTAAGAAAAGGGAGCCGTTGCTCTTGGAAAATGGGGTATTTCATCCCTCTGCATCCCAAAATGTGCCCCTTCCAGTTAAGGCACTTTAATAGCAATGGGGAATTGTCCTGTCCCATCTGCAGAGCAGCACCTTTGGACTTCTCCTTTGTTAATGGGTCTGAGATTTCCCCATCCCCCAGTGATGACTGGAGTAGGTGGCCTGAGGAAAAATTCTTTATTCATGTGAAGACAACCCATCAGGTTCATTATACTGCAGATTACATAGTTTGATGACAGAAATAAATTAAATAAGGTTTAGATTCACTACTTCCTTATTTTTAATTGAATAATAGACAATTAATTTGATTGAAGCTAGACATATTTCTTAGGACATCATTCGGAAAAATGTCTCATACTGCAGGCTGCCCTGTGACTCATTTACCTCTTTGGCACCTCATTTTGAGGTGCCCACTGAGGTATTTCTCCTGGATTGCTTTTTTTTTTTTTTTTTTTGGATGTTGGGTGGGCGGTAGGTAAGGTTGTTACCGTTACTGCAGATTGAGATTGAAGGCTGGGATGGAGCAGAGGAAAAGAAATCTGGTGTGAAAGTGGGACAGCGCTGGTGAGAAATGGGAGGGAAGAGGGCACCAGGTTCAGGCTGCTGAAATGGGGAAGGGCCAGGCTGGGCATTATCTGGACAGAGCCCCTCTCTTCTTCCTTGTGCTCTTGCCCACATCATCACTAGAGCACCCAGTGGGACGTTTGCCTGGACACGTGAAAGAGTGCCTGCAGGAAAACAGGCTGAGTGCTTTCCAGCCCACGTCTGCAAAGCCCACGGGGGTGGGCAGATGCTCGAGGAAGACTGCCCCATGAGTTATGGATGGGCAAGCCACTTCCTCACCTCAGCGCCTCTGCCAGCACCCGTGCCGATGCCCAGGCTGATCAGATCTCATGTGGAAATGAAGCACGAGCTCAGTGGAGAAGGAGCGTGGCCAGGTAGCTGCCCCTCAAGGAGGCTGGCTCCCTCCCTGCTGCAGAATGTGGAATACTGTTTTGCTCCAAGCAAGCATAGTTTGTGTGGGTGTAGATTTACATTTCGTTAAGGAAAATGAAATAAGGGGGCCGGTTTCAACTAGCCTGCAATTTTATTATTTGCAAGAGCCCTTGCCTTCATGTGATGTTTTACGTAACAGCCTTACACATCTGCAAAGTATGTAAAGCATTTCCACTGTTGGGAAAAAGAAAAAAGGGGAGGAGAGTCCTGAAAGGTATTGTATCTCCCAGGAGGATTTTATAAGGAATTTTTAACTCCCGCCAGGCAAGAAAACAGCAGTCATTGTGGGTCTGCTCTCTAGAGCCAGCTGTCTCAAGGCTTTTGGGAGAGCAGACCACATTCCCAGTGAAGACCACAAAGTATGCTTGAGAACTTACCCGATAACAGCTTCAGTTCAGAAATAAAAAGCTAAACTGAGGCTGAACTGAGAGGGGCTGAGTGGGAATAAAAGCAACAGGAAACTGGGACGTGCTTCCTGATCTCAAGGAGAAACAATAGTACCAGGAAGAACATGAAATTAAGAAATGGACAGGGCTCGGGGAACAGGAGAGATGTTGCCACAGGCAGTCTGAGCAGCTGCAGAGAGCTGAGCTGAGGGCTACATTTCTGTCTTACATCACCTGGAAGACGTGAACAAGCACACTCCTTCTTTAATGCTGATTATTACCCTATCTGATAGTGGAAATCTGGTGCGATGTATATACATGTAAGGCTGCGGAAAAAAAAAAAATAGCAAAAATGTTACAAATGCCGCCAAGGAGGATTGGAATGAATGAAAAATGTCTGAAGCCGTTCGAGTGCAAAGTCTAGTGAATCAGCCCATCCACTTTTCTTTGGCTTCTGAGTCTGGGTGGACCCAAACCACAAAGAAAAGAGGAAACAAAGGTGGAGCAGACGTTGAGAAAGATCTTTCTGAAACTTGGCATTAAAATGTAAGAGCTCCCGATCGCTGCTCAGCCCACGCGATGTGAAGCAATTGGAGAGCACTGGAAAATCACTGCACGGTGCCCCGAGATGCAGGGGGTGTTTTGTCTCTTTCTTTTCCCCAGAAGCTGCTAAAGAGCTAAATAACTTCTGAGGACTTGTCACTGAGTCCCCCATCCACTGAAGTCTCCCCTAAAATGATTTGAAAAAAGAGACAGGGAACATGAATGTTTTCTTCAAGTCAGTAGTTCTGCTTCTGCTTTGCACTTAGTTGTCTCCATTCAGAGATGTGTTACAAATTCTAACAGCCTTCCCCATTTTTATGGTCAGGCATAAATCTCAGACTGTGGGACTCTTTCAAAATAGAAACTTGTAACCTTGGCATACAGAGACTCGGTGTCCAACATAGGACACAACCATGCAGGTACTTGCAATAATGAGCACAACTTGCCCCTGAGAGCACTTTTCCAGTCTGAACTTCCATGGGGTGGCATGCTATTTAATATGGTCCCTTTCCTGCAGCTCTTCTCCTGTACCACAAGCCAGCAGAGGACCAAAGTAACCCCTGCTCCCAGGACACAGGAGACAGCCACCAGCTTCTGAAATCCATACTGGGGTGACCAGAAACCTCCCAGAAATGGTGCAGGGAGAAGAGATAATTCCCCTGCACCCTGCCAGGGCTGTAGCCACCTGAACAGAGCAGACATTGTATTTTCCAGCTAGTGGAAAAAGTGGTGTTTCTTTTGTGTGTGTCTTCAGGTCCCTAATTCTGTCTTATAAAAGCCACCATGAAACACCTTGCACTGCAGCCCTTGTGACTGCACATCACTCTTCCCTTCTTTGCCTGCATATTTTCTTGGCTGGGAGCCATTCACTGGGAGCTTTTCCTTCTCCCAGTTGTGTGCTCGATTCATTTTCTGTTTTATCTTCTCCTCCTTCCTTCTGAAGCGTTCACCACTCAGCAGAAATATTTGCATTACTAATCCATCTCAGGTCTTTTTACTGCTGCCCATCTCCGCAGCGTCTGATCCTCTTCCTTATCACTTTTCTCTTTATTACTTATCCATGATTTATACAGTACAGGGCTCGGAGATCACCGCCAGAAACATCCCCAATTGTGCCCATACCCAGGCCTACAGAGGGAAACAGTTCATCATCTGAGGACTTTACAATTGCCATGGCCAGGACAGATGGAGACCTGGCATGCAGAGGGACTGGCCACCATGCCTGCACCCCTCATCTGGACCACATGAGTGTCCTCCTCGCCACCAGCTGTGGTTTCACTGCCTGCCACATGGTGGTGGAGCGTGACATTAACAATATCTCACTGCACCAGCAAGCACCACGAAGCGGGAGGAGACCTCTCCTTTCCGACCCACCCCACTGCACTAGCTTCCCGGCATGGTGCGGGGTCGGCTCCTTCTCCACAAGAGCTGCATCCCAGCATGAGCACGGTGCAGCTTATTCAGCTTTTAAAAATGATTTGCTGGGCCCGTTTTTTACCATTTAACCCCTGGGTCGCAGCCTTTCCCCACTGTGCATGCATGCTATTCTTTTGCAAAGCAAACGGCAATTTTTCTTCACTGAAGGGATAAAGGCAGAAATTAAGTCCCAGAGAGAAGGGGGAAGTTTTCCTTTTTTGTTGTTTTTTTTTTTTTTTTTTTTTTTGGTCACTTTTTGTGATGCTGGCACCAAGCCAGCTTGCTGCATTTTACTTTCTTTCCTCCATATGTGTGAATTTTATTTATTTATTTATCTTTTGCGCAGCTCCAGAGGAAAAGGATCGCTGTGTCTTAACATCCTGTTCGGTTCTGCATACTTTTGAATGCTCGTTATTAAAAGCTATCTATTTATACACAAGAACAAAGCACATTCCCCTAACCCCTTGTGGCACAGCTCTGCATGCTGACTGCTAAGCCCTAGAAAGGTGAAGCAAATATATGACAGAGAGCTTTTTATAGGGATCGAATACCCACCATACATCAGCGCAGTAATACTCGTTTAAAATTCTCTTTGCTATCAAGTCTTTGGAAATATGAAAGAAAAACCTTTCAACAGCCTCATTCCCTCTGACTCTAATCTAGATCATGTTGAGAGGGATAGGTGCCAGGTAACTATTGGTGGAAACAAAGATAAGAAGGCTGTGCATACCATAAACAGGGATATTGCCTGAATTATGTTCTTGAACAGATGCAGCGACAATAACAGGGCAGCGTTAATAGGGTGAGTGGTTAATTTACCTGCCTGATGTCTTTCAAAGTGATCAAGTTGCATTTCATTGCTGGAAAATTCCTAAGGACCTGAAATGAATCAAGAACAAGTGCATTATCTCATTGCCACCATCTGACAATGCAACACAGTGGGCATCTCACAAGGAGAGGTTAATTTAAGCGGTGCCTTTGTGCACCTCACAAAAGGGACTGGGGTTGAAAACAGGATGGCAAAGCAATCTCTCTCTGCTGAATAGAAGGCTCCTTCAGAGAAGTTTCGAATGTTTTGGGTCTGTCTGTTCTTGGAATATCTTTAAGACAGAAGCTTGGTGCCCAAGGTGCAATTCAACATTTTTGCTTTGATTTCCAGCTTTTTCATATTCCCATCAAAGGATACCTGATTGCCCTCTCCAACTCACAGGTGGCACATTGGTTTCAAAGCCCACTAAACTACACTTCTAGCCATGATGGAGGCTTCTTCCACCTGTCTGCCCCAAGAACACTTTACTGTATGCACAGCTGTGATTGCAACTCCCTTTGGCATTCACCCACCAAGTGTTGGCTCTGGGCCTTCAGAAAAATAAAACCATAGAATCACAGAATCATTAAGGTTGGAAGAGACCTCCAAGATCATATGATCCAACCATCACCCTATCACCAATGTCACCCACTAACCCACGTCCCTAAGCACCAGGTCTAACCTTGAACACCCCCAGGGACGGTGACTCCACCACTTCCCTGGGCAACACGTTCCAATCTACCCACCTGCCTCAAATCATGAGAGTGTCTCCACAGAGCACCATTCCCTGTGTCTCAAGAAGGAGATTCTTGTGAAACTGTGTTTCTACTTCAATTGGTGTATCGTAGGCAATGGAGCAAGTATGGCACCACTTCTGAAGTCCTGGCCTCTCAAGAGGATGGTTAGGGACTCTGACTAACACATTGCCCAGTTTTCATGGGTCCTCCCTCTTGTACTGTTCTACAAATTGATTCAGAAAGCCTGGGCAAGAGAGAGCAGAAAAAGGTAGCCTTTCTTAACCCAGTTTACTTGACAGTTTCCATAACAACTTGACACAGCTATTTTTATATCTGGGAATATCATTTGCGTTTAATCGTTTTTAGAACCTTTGTTGCCATATCAACCCAAGTGCCATGTAGCATAGTACCATTCAATTCTCTCTGGTTTTCTCAGAAACTTCTCTCTCAATGAATTGAAATTCAGCTGGGTTCAGAAGGGCCCTTGAGAGGCCCACCTGTCACTTACAGTATTTTTCAAGCCCTATTTTAAATGGAATTTTGCCTACGTGACCCATCTGCACCACAGGGCAGGGAACACCTCAGTGGAAAGACAAGATGAGTGGACAGTTAGACCAGCAATGCTAGCAGGTTGGTTTTCTTTCTTAGGAAGCAAGTAACCAGAGGAATATGACATCTGCTGGCTTTCTCTGTGATGGGTGGAGAGGGAAAAAATAATTCTGAAATTTTAGAGTCTCAAAGGTCTGGTGTTCAAGTTGGCATTTTGGGAGGGAGGTTTGCTGTTGAGGAATGTCAACAAAAAGCAGGGCTAGGATGCAATGAAAATATAGGTAGGCCCAAAAGCAGCTGAAGACAAATGCCAGGGAAGAGACTGGATTCCCCAGAGGAGGAGATCAACCTTCCCAGTGTGGGCTCACATGCTGCTCTGTCCTGGATTCATCCCACCCAATGCCAAGCACCAGAAGTCAGCCCAGAAGGAGAAACACCTCCCCAAGGCACAACTCAGATGTGGTTTAGGTGTCTCCCAATACCTCTCCTGGGAGGAAGCCATGGTAATTAGGTACTTCAGTTAAGTCCTCACAGCCAGGGAAAGTGAATCTGGTCCTCAGGTTCCTAACAAGGCTTTTTTTTCTGGTTCCTGCTCTGGTCCAGAAAGTGTTCATCAGTCAATATCTTCAGTTTCTCTGGGGAAGTTCATCCTTACAGATCCAAACCATGGCACCAAACATCCCTCCCAGGTCAGAATACAATTAATTTTAAAATCCTCATACAACATGCAATCTGAAGTATCTATAATCCACCTGACACCTTTGGTTGACTAACAAGCTTCAAATAATCCTTCATCTGCTCTGCATTTTGTCACTCACACTTCCTACTCCCATTGGGAAGTGGCAGGTCCATTGTCCTCACCCCGACACTCCACTGTCTCAACCTATTCAAAAAGTCCTATTCAAAAGAGGTGTCTCCCATCTCCCCTCCTCCTGAGGTTTGGGGAAGGACCCTGAGCATTCATCCATTTGGCATAGCAAACTCCATACAAATACGGTGACCAGCTGACACAGTGCCAGTGGGTTGGACTGCTTTCCATCAGCAGTGATGCACACAACAGCATTCATAAGAAGCGGAGTCAGTTCCTGGTTTGCATTAAGTCACATTGTTCTGTCTTGTCTTATTTGTCTCCGTGTTTCTACAGGGCCTCCAGTGAGTCTGGGAAGCACGTTAGCAGCTCTGGCACGGCTGGGTTTGGCTTTTTGTTGAACACTGTATCAGCAGACGAGAACTTCAGCCTCACTGATGTGTTTTGTCATGTAGCAGGGCTAAATACAGACTCTGCCGGCTTTATTAATAGCAGCCCTATTATTTTAACATGATGTTCCACCAACCACTTGGACTGGGGACAATAGGAAATGGCACTTACATGTTTAAATCTGCGGCACATTGTGAGCTGTTTGAATCGGCGTGATTCATTGTCAGACAGTACTATGTCAGGCACTGCAGGCAAAATAAAATAGGCTGCATGTGCAGGATCTATATGTGTTCCACACGTAAGCCCTATGATATGCACCGTACTCTCCTTTTGATTGAAGAAGATGTAAATGAGCTCCATCCACCCTTAAAGCATTCTTGGTAGGATCTTGGGAATTGCCAGCCTGGTGCTTTTAACCATGACCCCAGACGGTGCTGGGAGCTCTCTCTTTGATTGTCTGCAGGCACTTGGAGGATGTCTCGCTGGCTGCTGGAAGGAAAAAGCTTTAGGTATGTCCTGGAAGAGATCATCAGATTGCCAAACCCAGCAGTTACCGCCCACACTTCAGCAAAGACCAGACAGTTTGGCAGTTTTTTGTTGGTTTGTTGGTTTTTTTTCTGTTTGTTTGATTTTTTTATTTTATATATATATTTTTTTTTTCATGTTGACAAGTAGTAGTTTAGCTCTGAGAAACCTGGAAAGATCTGAAAGTTTGAAGCTTGCACTGTTCGCATTCCTCCAACATCTGCCATTGACTGATCAGTGTTCAGGGATTTCATTTCTCTCTCCTCTCCGCTAAGCTCTGCTTGATTTGCAGCATAATTGCTACTATTTAAAGTCAATGAATTCAAGAGAAAGTTTCACATTTGAAAATCTGCATCCTGAAACCACTAGTCTTTGCACCAAAATAATGATTCCCAAATCTGACATACCCCAAAAGTTGTGGCTCGCCACACAAATGGACCAACGCAAGAATTTTCTAAAATGATTTGCTTTACTATTATTTGCACCTCTAGTCCTGTAACAGAAATGGTCCTAAGCAACATGTCTGTGATCCTTTCTTTAGCGTCTTGGGCCCAAATACAAGCGCCTCTTTCTTGAGAGCAACATGTCCCAGGAGGAGACTGAGGCAGACAGACTCCACGGCTGCTAACACCCCTTTGAAAGACTGAAATCCTCATACCCAAATTAGGTTTTCTCCAAAAGCTGAACAATTCTTGCAAACTAAACAAAACAGATCTGATAAAAGCTTTCAGAGTGTTCCCCAGTAATTTCCAGCCCAGCAACATGCTCCATCTCTATTGCTATTAAAAGTGTCTCATTCTCTGCTAGTTGCTTTCAGTATGAAATTAGACCTAACACACAGTACCTCTTTTTGTGCTTGTCTGCAGAAAACAACTCTCAATTTACATTTGTATGACAGTTGTAGTCACCATTTTGAAGAGGAGTCTATTTGTCTGAGAGCTGTGATAAAATCACTGCATTTCTCCAGTCCCTCAAAGACAGAGAAGTTTCTGCTCTGAGCGTCTTGCGTTGTCACTATTTAATACAGCTTTTCCCTGCTCCCAGCCCTGCTCTTGAAATCATACTGGTAGCTAAAAGCCATCCTAGGGCATCTTTTATTTGGAAGGCAGCAGGGAAATCTGGTAGGGCTGCAGTCCTGTAGCACAACACATGTACAGCATGTTGTGTGCCTTCTCTGCTGCAATGATCCATGACATAGGACCTTCCAGAGATATTGAGCCCTTGGCCTGATCAGAAATCTGAATTTCCCCACTGTCCTCCTTGCCCTTTGGTGTCTGCCCTCCTGCTCCTTGCCCCCAGCCTGGCACTGACCTCAGCCATGGGCAGAGACCTGCGGGCATCATGTCCCACGGAGAGCTGCCCAACTTCCCACCTGCCAAGAGCATGACCTCCTCTCTGCCCTTTGTACACCAGATGGACTCTGTGTCTTTGGCTTTTCTCCACCTCAAAGAAAGAAAGAAAAAAAAAATCCACGCTCCACATGCCAAGGCAGGGGCTGGTACACTCCAACGTGATCCATCCCATTTATTTTATAGCACTTTAATGCCTCTCTCAGTTGTCTCACTACACAGACTTCAGGCAGAGTGGAGCCATGTTACTTAGCAACTCACAGTACACATGACAAAATTAACCCAAACAGTTTTGTTTATTAACTCTTAATAAGGAGCAAACAAAACAGCAACCAGAGGGTTTCACAATAAGAATGCTTTCCATTTGGGGCACGTTACTAATATTACGGATGACAATGTTATCTTGGGTGTTCTGTGGGATTTTTTTAGCCTTTTGTGAAGCCCTATTTGAAGCACAAAAGTCTTCCCAACCCTCCCCTCCCCAATGCCTGACGTTTTTATAATGGAAAAAAATATAGGTAATAATAGAAAAATAATAGACAACTGGACCTAACAAGCTGTAGCTGATGCCTGCTTTGCCCTGTGAAGGCCAGGTCTGGAGGCTGGAGATGAGGGTGATAGTTATTGGACTTCTCCAGGAGTTTGGACAAATTGCAAGGTGGGGTTTTCAAAGTGTTGTGATTTACTCCAGGCTGTTCAGGAAACAAGGCCATCAGTTACACTGCCCGTGTTCACCAACCCTTGAAACAGAGTCATGCTTCATACAGATTTTGTGAGGACAGATGCATTAATACATGAAACGGCAGCACAGGCTTGATTTGAAAAAGTATTTAAGTGGCTAACTAAATCACAATGGCTTCAGCAGTGACTGAGCATCTAAAGCTCTGATCTCCAGGTGCTCTGGAGATGTGAGCAAGACCTGTCCAAAATATCTCTTATGGAACATATTGCTTTATGCTTGCCATATAAAAGTGCTAGCTGGTTTTGCATCTATATGGTTCCTGTAATTTGGAAGTAAAAAATAAAAATTAAAATTAAAAAGTTGCTTTTCAAAAATATGTAAAACCTGCCGGGTTCTACCAAAGGACGAGAGTCCATTGCCTTGCTGTCCCAGGGGATTCAAACGAAAGTCTCTTGCCAAGAATTTCAGCCTTAGGAGAGACTTCTGCAAGATTATTTCCAGATATGAAACCCTTTTCCTGCTGTGCCGCTGAGCCCTCCCTGTCCAACACTTCATGGTGAGTGCTGATAATGGGAGCGTAAAGGGCTCCCTCCCAACCATTAACCACCGCGGCTGATCCAGGCAGTCCTTTCCGGCTTTTATGGAGAAGAATGAGTGACTTGTGCGTTCTTGTGAGAAACTATTTAGACACCAGATACAGCATCTATAGGTTTTTATGGAAACAGAATGCAGATGCTTATCAGCCCCCATTTATTTTGCAAGTAACGACAAACGAATTCCTTGGAAACTCACTCCTGGCAATCCCGGCGCGCAGAAGTGCTCGGCTTTGAAACGGTTTGGAGGCAGGATGGTCAGAGGCACGTACTCCAAGGGCCAGGCTCTGCCTGATGCCAGCTGCCAGGAGGGGCGGCAGGGGGGCGAGAGGAAGGGAGGAGGGAAGAGGAGTGGGAGGTGATGGAGAAGGACCCCTGGGCTCAGGCTCCTTGATGGTTTCTGCCCAGATGCAGGTGAGGATTTACAGGCTGGGAGGATGCCAGCGTTGCCTCGCTTCACGCAAGGCGGTGTAAGTGAGTAGGTAAACTCTAAGGGCCTGATGGGAATGCTTCTTTTATCCAGGCCATCCTCTGTTCAACACAAGAATTTTTCCTTTTTGTACATTTTCCAGTGTGTTAAAACTCACTGGATGTAAGCATTTCCCTTAGGAAGTCTTTCACAAGTGACTTGCTTTCCCTGCCAGGAGGTCTCGCACTGTCTGCAGCTAGAGCCCTGCAGCCAGGTGTTCTCGACAGGAAGAGAAAAAAGGGGTAGGTTCAACTGTATAGGGGATTCCTGCTAAAATTAGCCTGCAGCCTTGCTCACCTCCCCACCCAAAATTCTGGCAAATAACTTCCAAGGCTCCCGGAGCAGACAACATTTTTCCTTTCATGAGCGGGTTCAGGGGGGAAACAGTCAGCCTGGGAAGGCACAACACAGTAAGTTGGCCTATTTATGCATAAAAAGTGTGAGGCAGGTTCCCCTCCTACAGGGCCTGCTCACGTTCATTTGCTATGCAGCCTCTGGGCTTTTCTTACTCTGCTCCTACCCTTTCCATGCACCCCCTCATAGTCCCGCTGGCAGCAGCTGTGAGATCCCAGGGCACACCAAGAGAAATGGACCCACCCTGCCTCACTGAGTAGGCAAGGACCTTCCTGTTTCTCCCCAAAAATGCCATCTCTGTGCCACGACAGCCTTGGCACAGTCTTGTGCTGTGTTCTTTTCTCCATGGAAAGCCAAGCCAGCTTTGTTTCTACATCTCATGGATGAACCCAAACCTCCCTTCCCACCATCTTCTCCCATCCAAGCTCCACAGCCCTTGAGGACCTTGACATTTGAAAAGAAGCATCTCTGGAGCACATTACGGTCAGATCCACTGCTTTTCAGTAACAAAAAGTTGGCAAAACAGAGGGAACCTCAAAATGGAAACTGAAGAGTCCTTCAACTTGTTCTCCCTAGGACTGCCATGACTGTGTTAGCAAAATGTGGCACTGGCTGTACTCAAAGGCCAGTCATACAAACTGCCTTACTATGTCTACAACTGCAGCATCTATAAGGTTGATGGAGTGACAGGACAGCAAGGAAGATGGTTTTCTCTCCCTGATCCAGGCTAGGCTGCAGTTCTCTTGGCTCCAATGGATGGTTGTCTCAGCTGGTAGCTGGTGGGTGTTGATGCTGTATGACATACCAGAAGCACCAAGATCTAGATCATATGAACCAAACCTGGGGGAGATTTTCAACCTCTCACAGCCTCTGCAAGATATAAGTGAGACCATATCTATCCATCACTACAGCCTGTGCTTACATGAGCCTCTAGGAACAAAGAAGGTGCTGGTATGTGTCTCAGGAGCTCAGACCTGACACCTGCTTCTGCCGGCTCCGATGTGGACCAGCTCTGAAAAGAGACATCAGGGTGGGCAATTCATACCTGGTCCCCCTTAAGTTGGCTGGTCTGCTTTCTTGATCAGCACCCTCACCATACCCAGCAGAGGAATAAAATGTGCAGCCACTGTTCTGCCCCCAAATCAGGATCAAAAAAGGAGAGCCAATTTTTTTTTGAAGTGTTGCTGAAGAACAGGACAGGATACCGTGGATAAAAGAGGGGGATCCTGGAGTAGATGGATATACCATCTCTACAAGAGTCCAAAATGCCTTTTCCTATCCATTTACGAAGGTTTCTTCTCCTTCTATTTTTATTTTCTTCCCTTTCTTCTTTGCATTTTCTCCAAGAGGAAATCAGAAAGCTGACACTGCCCTAAAACCTCATTTTAAGTCTTCCCCATTCCCCATTTTTACTTTTTTCCTCCGTGGCTCCCTCCGTCACACCCATGTAACTCCGTGCCTTGCAGCAAGAAGACTTGGATACACATGAAGGTGGATTTGAACTATTGCCTTTGATAGTTACAGGGTCTGCTTCTGCAAGCCAGGCTTGATACAAAGGCTTCTGAAGAAAGTTTGCACCACTCAAGTTTCTCCTGGCTTGGAGAGCAGTTACAGGTGCAGCCTCAGCCCGGCTCACAAGGACATTTGCAATTCATGCTCTCTTGTCAAATCTGTATTATGGAGTCATGGATGTTCAAGCCACCTCGGGCCCCTTTATGCTCTGCCCATCACAAAAACTATTCAGGTGAAAAGCCCTAGATCAGTGAGAAATGATCCCTGGGGGACTGGGCAGGTTATTTTCCTCCACCCCTTTCCTTTCTTTTCCTTTCTTTGTTCCAGGCACTGGTCAGTCCCTGGCTCACCACCCTCGCACACGTGTGCGCACAACCAGGCCAAGAGAGGAAATGAATCATTTGCAATGAGAAATCATGGTTGCAGGATTCTTATCTTGAACACAAACGTGCACATCTTCAGGAGCTACACAGAGCCTGGCAAGGCAAAAGAAATCTTGGCCAACTCAGGGACTTGAAAACAAGATTTCCTTGGGGTCAGGAACCAGTTTGGTTTGTTAATTCATCATGACCTTCTTCACCAAAAAATAAATAAATAATAATAATAAAATAAATAAATCCAAACAACCTATATACCAGCCTTTTCAACTGCAAAATATGCACACTGGGAATAGGGAGGTGGGAAAATCCCCACCAGATCAGTAGCTCCAGGCAGGATATCCTCTGTGTTGTGAGCTTCAAGGGTCTTTCAGCTTCCCAAAGGCTGGCTGGCTGCTGCCATTGTACCAAATTGGATTACATGGGCAAGAATTCATGATCTGAATGTCATTTGGCTGTGGTTGCTGTGTACAAGCCAATGCTATGTAGACAACTCTCTGAAAATCCTACAGGTCCTCTGAGAACTTAGAGCTTCTCAAGGCAAAATTAATTAAGAAGTAATGAACTGAGCTTTTGATACCACAGTGGAAGTGTTGCTGCAGGCGCAAACACTAAGAGAAGGGTGCTTTCGACTGATTTTTAATTAGAATTTAATAGTGCCCTGAAGTTACATCTCTCATTAAAAAAAAAAAAAAAAAGCCTACCTAGTTCTATGTGATGAACAACTGAACAACTCAAATTAGATTTTAACATATGCAAATAGCTGGTCTGAGAGATCTGTGTGGGAGTAATAGAGATAGGACAGGTTAAATCCTTGACCCTTTACAGTTGATTTTTGTTTAACTGATCCATCAGTCAGTTTGTTTGCAATTAAACATTAGAACTAATGAAGTTTAAAGGCAGTGCTGAAAAGCCATGTGAAATGCCGGCACTGAGGGCTTCAGCTGAGGTAAATTAACACAGCCCATTGATTTTAACTGCATTAACTACATCGCTGGAGTGTGCAGAGCTTAGCTGCATGCAACACTTCCAAGTCATGGCCAGCCCAGAGCCCCCACTTACACCGAATAGCCCCTTACTCTCTGGGATGTCCCATCAGGTAAACACAGCTCGGCATAGAGAAGCCTGAGGACACCTGCCCATAAAGTCATCCAGATAGCTCAAAAAATGCTAGCTGGAAAATAGTCTGTGTTAGGGTAACTCCAAGGGCTCCCGGGGTGGCTTAGCCAAGGAGGTTTGTATCTCTGAGGTGTTTGCAGGCATGTTGCCACTGATAGCATCAAGAAACCCTGCTGAGCAAGAGCCTGCGGGGTCTGGCCCAGGAGGAGCTGCCCGGACAGGAGGCCAGCAAAGTGCTGTAGCTCATCCTGAGCAACCAGCTCCTTTCTCTGCACTGTAACAGAATATCTGTAGTACAGAAAGGGAATTGATATAACTGGCCCTCTCTGTCTGGAGTACTGTGCTTTTACTGCCCTTCTCTCAATAAATCTGTGCCTCAAGATGAACCACATTATGCAACGCTAAATGGTAAAATTAAATAGTAAGTGTGATCCCCCTCAAATGATCCTGCCTAGCAGAGATTACCACTTTGCAGCTTTCCAAGAGCTCCTCATTCAGAGGAATAATGTAGCTATTTTAACATGAAGACAAAACTCTGTCCTCACCTTACAATGTCTGGTGGCGATGGAGCTTTCCACACAGCCAAGCAGGAGGGAGAAGAGCTGACAGAACCCACAAAATCACACCTCCTGTACAAGCCCAAGGGCATTCGGGTGCCTAATGCAAGCACCACAGCTGTTTTCCTCCACTAACTGTACCAAATACCTTGCAGTCATGGAGAAGTGACCTGAATCTCTTGCGGCTGTATGCTGCAGCAGTTGTCTGTGTGCAGTGCCAGCAGCGGGCTGGATGCAACCCATAAGCTCTGGTCTGCCGTGCTCAGGAGTCTTGTCTCTACAGTTCTCCTTAGGACTTCATTAAGCACAGGGGGAGCAATAAAAAGTGGTGCTTGTTGTGGTTTGGGGTTTTTTCCTTGCTTCTTTTTAATTAAACAAGAATTTAAAGGCAGTGTAGATAGGCCACGCCAAGAAGCTGCATCCTTCCTTGCCAGTTGTGTCTTAGCTAAGCCCTGATTCTGCAACGACTGAAAAGCAAGTTTGCATCTTCTCTTCAAAGGGACCGTGATCTGCCAGGAAGGTTTCTGTTTTTTCAGGCTATTGCCATGATACCTTTCCATGGGACACCATACAGGACCCTTGTTAATGCAACTTTACAATGTCTAGGCCTTACTAAGGCCTCCATGGCCCGTGGCAGGCTGCGTGCCCAAAGACAGAGGCTACGGAGGGCTGAGGGAATGGGCAGGGTGAGGGTGTTGGGTCTTGGACAGGTTATCCCTGCAGGACTGGAAAAGGGACTGGATGTTTGCTGGTTTTGACTGGATCCTGTGCATCTGGCCTGCTGCTGAAGCAGTGCGGTGGCAGGAGATGATGCTTCACCTGGCTACATGATGTACGTGTGTCTCCCCACTTTGAATCCTGTTGCCTTGGTGTAAATTGCCACCTGTTATCTTCTAAAAATGACACCAGTGTCAGGAAAGTCTCTTTTATGACATCCTGAGGAACCGGGTAAGGACACAACAACTGAGGGGTGTAGCAAATCCACTGCAAACACCCCTGGTGAAACCTGGGCTTTGTGGGAGTCCAGGGAAGAGCTTTGCTCACTTTCTCAAGAGCCAGGATGTTATTCATAAGTACTAGAGATATTTTTAACTTTCCCTTGAAGTCCCTACAAATACATTTCCAGAGGCATTTTTTGTTTTTTTCAGCTATGGGACTTTTCCACTCTGTGTTCAGATTTGGCAGAGAAACTGAGGCACTGACCTTCTCTCAGAGCATTTCTGTCATCTCAGCATCTAAACCAGCACGTATTGGCATCAGAGCTGCTTGCTTGGCTGGTTGTTTCAGTCTCTGAGATCCCAGATCACCCCTCTGACACTTCTCCCAGCAGCCCCTGCCTATTTTGTACCTTACTCCCCCACAAAATGTTATTTCCAGGGAAATGGCGGGCATCCCAGCAAGCAGTGGTGAAAGCAGCATCTGGATGTTCAGGACAGGCAAACAATCAAGATGAGTCCGTTGGGTTTGGAGAAGGAAATGGGAATAAACTTGGGCTTGGGCTACTCTCATGTGGCAAGAACAGCTGGGAAAACTCATGGGTAAATCTTTCTCTTTTGGTGTTTATCAGGACCTCTTGTCACTGATTCATATTTTCTCCTTGAGACTGGGAAAAATATATGGGTGCTTGACAGGTAGGTAATGGTAACAGCTCTTCGGCAATTACTCTGTGTCACCCCCAGCGTGATGTGCAGCAAGAGTCCCTCAAGTGGGCGTTGCTTCATATGGACAGAGAAGCTCCACAAACATTTTTATGGCTTCGTAATTTATTTACCAAAGCAATCTCAGGTCAGTCACACTATCTATTTCTTTTTTAATGAGGTGCTGTTTATTTTTCACTCTCATTTTCTGGATGGATTGAGACACAAGAAGGTCAAACAACTTCTCCCTGAAGTCTCTAGGGCTTCCGAAGCTAAGTTATTCTGACTTTTAATGTGTTAAGCACAGAGCTTGACTTTAAGTCAGAGGAACAGAAAACATGCTTAAAGGTTCTTAAAAACCTGCCTAATGAGGAGTCTCCATCTGGGCTTTGGTCTTCCCTCTATTACTGAGTTTTACCATCTGTGCAGCTCCACTCACTTCAGTTGGGTCTTGCTGATAGCTGGGGTGATCTGAGGGTACCTTTTGGGAAAGGTCTGGAAAGGAATATTTTTGATTAGCTCAACTACTGATCTGGACAAATTGAGAGACTCCTACTATTTTTCAGGTCTGAAATAGAAGCTCCTAAACTTAGCCTGGAGTTTTCTCTTTCAGCCCAGTCAAGGCCTGGATGCTTGCCTTTCCGTCCAAATATACCAGAGGGGCTAATAAAAGACACTGACTCTTTCCACACCTTGCCTCCACTTTAAAAGTGGTGCAACAGAGCAGGGAAGTAAGAAATCCTTTGATGGTGCATGAAAGTTAACTATTCAGAGACTTTTTTAAAAAGAAGCACTTTTCTTCTTGCCCTTTCCTTTTGCAAAATAGGTCAAATGCGATCAGACTACAAAAAAAAAATCATCCCAGAGGCTTCTGCATAACAATGACGTTAAAGAAAAGCAATAGAGGCTGATATCACTTACGTGGGTGCAGCCCAAAGCCAGCGCTCACGTCAGTGTTACAGCAGTGCCTGAAGGCTTCAGACACGCACAGTGCTTGGTGCTGCACAGCAGCACCTCTGCAGACAGCTGCTGCGCCCACCTGGGGCACTGGAGTACCCCATGGGGAGCCCAGGAGAAGTGATCAGGTGTTTGCATCCACTTGGGAAAGTCAGTCCTTCTGGTGCATGTCCTGGGGAGGTATCATTAAGGATTTACCCTGTGGTTTTGCCCTTCCACTAGCACCTGCCTTTGGCCAAGGCTGGAGGCAGACATGGAGCTGGGAGGACCCTTCTGCCCCAGCTCATGTTTCAGGCTTCATGTGAGGTAGCTCCAGTTCTTCCCCCACCCCTCTCCGCTCTTGTTGTGTCAGTGGTTAGGATGCTTGCAGACTTTGCAAGCTCTTTGATTGCCATGATTTCTTGATGGCCCTTGATTTCCTCTCTCCCCTGTCTCAGGGACATGCCCAAACAAGCAGACTCTGCTTGGTTTTGCGAAGGGGGGGGTCTCAGCCTCTGCTGTTGGAGCAGGTCCAGTTTGTGCTGCTAGTTAGCTGTTCAGTGGAGCAGTAACCTATAACCTGACTTTCCCACATCACACACATGAGTGTCCTGACCTCACGGGGCTGCAGAGTCCATCTTCCACTTCTCTCTCTGGTCTAGTGAATGTTTAATTATTTATATAACATGGTAGAGTTTCTGCAGGAGACTTTGAGACCAGACTCCAGATGATCTATCAGTTGGATGCTCACACACTTTCCCAGGACGTGGGAACCATAGGAAATGCAGGCTCAGGCTGGGTTTCCAGGCTGGGAGAGGGCTGCAACCAGTGGCATCTGTTGTCAGTGCAGATTACTGATGTGCTTAAAAATGCTCAAGGGATGTAGCCATTTATAGACTTCCATGGACCCTGTAAATTTAGAGGATGAAATTTTAAACAAGCCAGGAAAGATGCTGGATTTCCCATTTGTTTACATAGGCCAGGACATCATCAGGCAGTGTTAGGCATGATCTCCCCAGCCAAGGCAAGATTTAGGCTGGTTTGTGTACAGGAGCATGTCAGGAATGTCAGCACTACCTACAGCTAGGTAGGGCAGACGCTCCTGTGTCAAGTTAGGCTCAAAGTATCAATTAGACCCTACCTGCCTTCTTGGAGTTAACCTGCAATAAATGCACTACACCAAGCTGCAGAAATGCTATTTAAGTGATTGTGTATATACAGTTAACACAAAGAGGAGGGAAAGATGTGAAGGCACACGCAAATACTACTGTGAGTATGACTTTCCTGCAGCATAGCCTTTGCTTAGGTTGCATATCGCAGGGAGAGATTTTATTAGAGCTCATTAAATTTTAAAGCCTTAATGGTACCTTCTGTGCTGCGTGACTGGTACATAAAGGAGAGCTCGACAAACCATTAATGCAGCAGGGCGAAAGCCTCCACTGCAGTGCCTGTGGCTGGGAGATAAGCTCGGGGCTGCAGGGCATCCGCAGGATTAGCGTGACATCGTCTGGTGAGAGGCGGTACGAGTCCTCCAGCGCCAGGCTGGAGCATCCCTGGGCTGGCAGGAGCTGAGCAGACGAGCAGAAAAGACCTGTAAGGTGGCTGGGCTGGCCTTTTAGAAAAGCATCAGTGTCAGGTCACAGGCAGGGATGACAGCAAGGCAGGGAAATACAGAAAACCTGGTGTAACACAACTGTAAGCAACTCAAGAGTCCAGATTCTTACTTAGTATAAATGGATTTTACTCTGGTTAGATTTGTCTGCCCGGTCTACTGGCTCTTTACTTCCTTCTTCTCCCCCATTTTACCCACTCTTGGCTTATTTTATACTTTAAAACTTCAGCAACAAGTTGACATTTTTTTCCATCCCACTCGTCTACCACCTCCAGCCACACTTTGCAGAGCAGAAGCGTGCAGCTGTGGGACGGGGCTGCTGCCTGACGCAGAAACAGCCAGGAGCAGAAGGAGTGAGCCCCCACCAGAGCGAAACACTCTGAGAAGGATACTTTGTGTGTGACTTGAGTCTTTGCACTTAGAACTCAAAAATTCATCTGTAAGGCCAGTGTAATTTAGGGGCACCGGGGAATTTTCAAAAACCTTTAAGGGTACAGTTTCACATCTCCAGCTCAGTCTCCTCGGATGTTGAAGGTCTAAAAACACTTGGTTCTCTTTCTGTCTGAGCTGAACACCCACAACAGTAATCTGAAACTGTGCATGTTGGTATCCAGGTCAGGGAGATAGCATGAGAGCTCATTTGCCTGACTCACCAACTTCCTTGCCAAGTGAGCATGAAATTTTCATGACACTGCAAAGCAGCAGATCCACAGCCTCCTAAATGTCACTGCTCCAGAGATTTTATACCCAGGAAGCACCCTGACAAGTTGATTTGCTTTTGGGATGCAAGATTATTGTTATTTTTGTGTGTGTCTGTGTGTAGGTAGTGCTGCTGGTTTGGGGAAAATACATCGACTGAGTAGGGGAAAACAAAGTCTCTAGAAAATCCTGGATGGGATAAGAGCACCTACCAGCTCAGTATTGAAATTCCTAGGACAAACCAGTGGAAGATGATGCATGGATGTGAATTTAAGCTTGTCCCTGGACTGGAAGAACATTTTCCAGTCTTGGGAATGGAGGCTGTACCAGCCCATACTTTCAGTACAACCGGTGTCAATTGCTCAGATGTTCTCACTGTTCTCCTGGGAGTGCTGAACATCTCTCCCAAAGCCTTTTAATGGCAGCTTAAAGTGGCCTCCTACATCATTCACAGCTTTTTTTTTTTGCTTTTTTTTTTTTGGCTATAAGTTTGTGTGCATTATGTTTTGGCATTCTGCAAGATGCTAATGAAAAAAAGTAAACAAACCAAGCAGTGAATCTGTGTGTTATCCATCATTTTCAAATCACCAGGGTTTGAATCACAAATGGCCTTGAAGTCTGAAAGCTGGCAGTGCTTGTCCCAACTTTTTCTCGTCGTTGGTTCAGATGACGACCACGGAGGCATGTGAAACCTTTCTCTGCATTCCACTTTCATGGTCTAAAGCTCATAAGTGCCTCCCTGCCTCAGACACTTTCCCTGCAGGACTGAGCAGTTTCCATGCCCAGGTGTATCCAAGGGGAGCTACAACTCTGGGGAGTGGGGCAGGGGGAGGGACTGAACCCTCAGTGAGAAGAGTCATGCCCATGTCTATTTAACTGTCAGCACAGGTTAGGCACTAAGAAAGATGCAGTGCTCTGCAGCCTTTCATAGCCCGTTTCATAGGGGAATTCCTTGTTCCTCCTGTTATATATACATCACTCAGGTCATGATATGAAGTGTCCACAGGGCCCAGCAGGACTTTGTGCTCTGCAGAATGTGAAGCATCACCTCCCCGTGAGTACTCAGTTCGCTGCTCCCTTAGCCAACAGCAGATGGGACAGAGTTTTCTTCCTGTCCTACTGACGTGGCTTCTTCTGGACATGTCACAGCAGATGGTTTGTTCAGTGCCCATGTCAAGGGATGTGTCCTGAAGGTGACATTCCTTCTGCAGGACCGCTGTTAGGTACAGTCAGCCTGGGACCTTCCTGAATTCCTCTGCTTTGAGAGGTTCAGACCAAAAATCATCTATCAGTTAGATGTACAAGATACTTCGAGGCTACATGTTGCAAGCTGGGTCTTGCTTTTAACACTCAGTGGGGCCCAGACTGGGTCTCTTTATTATTCAAATGCACTACATCTTAGTCACATTATTTTTTCAACATGGAAACAGCTAAATTCCTTCTGTGAGCAAAGAGGCTGGATGTGCAGCCGGCACAGCCGAGGCATGTCTGAATTTGCCTCTTTCAAACTCTTTGATAATTTTCTCTACCCTTGAGTAATTCAAATAGTTTTACAAAGAGTGACCCAGAAAAAAAAAATAAAAATAAAAATAAAAAAATATATATATATGTATAAGAAGCAGCTCTCTGTGAATGCATGAGCTTTGAAAGGTTCCCTTCAGATGAGGAGATTGTGACGGCCTTTCTGTGCCACCTCTGAGCTCTCTGCATGAAAAGTTGTGAGCTCCTTTCGGTCATGTAAGAACAAGAAGAGCTCTGCACGGCTAAAAAGCATTTGAAGATATTTATCGAGGCAGCCAGCCTAAAACACAGGCGAAATGTAAATGAGCACCGCCTCGGTGCTCATGCACCGAGCATGAACGGGCTCCTCACCACAGCTGCAGGGCCTCTTTTTAGTAAATAGCCAAGTAGAAAATTAAAATCTGCTTGGTATCAGCAGCAGGGAGCTCTGTTGAGCTGCTCCTGGCCCGGCGTGAGGCCCTTCCCTGGGGCTGGCTGGGCAGAGCTCCCCAGGCATGTGGCACCAAGTACGTGTGTCTGTGAGGAACCCAGGCACCCACACCTGAGAGGGGCTGTGGTGGTTATCCTCCAGCCCCCGGGTAAGAAGTGAAAATTGTCTTTCCTGTAAAAAAAACAGGGCTCCTTTCAGGATGTCTCCTGTGCGGCCTTTTGGGCCTGGATCCAGTGACCAGGTGGTGGTGGCCCTGGCTGGATCAGCTCTGATTCCTTACTGAGGGCACCTCTGGCAGGCTGTCCGACTGGCCAGCAGGCAGATGGACAGACAGACAGTAAAAGGATTCCCTTCTGATGTGTGCTTTCCCAGCGACTTGCTCTATTTCCCAGTCCTGCAGACAGGCAGAGAGGAGCTAGAGAGCTTCATTTTCATTTTGAAACCCTTCCTGTTTGATTCAAAGCAACAACAACAACAAGAAGCAAGTTTGATGTCTGCAAAGAGAGGACTTTCAGGGCAGTCCCAGGAAATTTTCTGAGTCAGGGGGAAGGCAGCATGGTACCACCAAGCTGGGTGGCAGTGGGAAAGCCCCGCAGCAACCCCAGCACCTCTGGTGTCCTCCTCCTCACTCCGGGCTGCCGGGACTTCACGGAGCAGAGTGGGCGCTCGGAGGTTTGTGTTTCTCATGAGAGATATCTACAGGATGCTCCTCACTTAGCTGAGAAGAGTGGGTAGAAAAAATTGTCTTCAAAAGGTGCCATTTAGACCTACGTCCAGGGTCCCTGCTCAGTCCTGAGGTGTAGAATCCCAGGGTTGACAGCAATCCCTCAGCCTGTCCCATATGGACAACAGAGAGTTTGTGTGAAGGATTTTGTCTGTGAACTTGCACCTCTATGTTGCTGAACTTCTGGGTTATGAAGTTTTCATATTCATTAACCTTTCCTCCAAGGGCTTCTTCTCTCAGATCTCTGCCCTCTCCATTTCCCCCAAAGCTTCTTGGCTCCCTTGGGATGAAAAGGGTCTTCTACAAGGTCCACAGATTTCTCTTTTCGTTCTTCTCTGAGCTGACCTGACCCTACTCTCATCTGACAGCTTCTGCCAATCCCTGTTATCCAGGTTCTCCTCCTGAACTCCCCAAAGCAGCACTCCACTCCCGTTCCACATTTCAGGCAGTCATTCTGAGCTCTCTTGCAGCCAGATTTCACATCAGAAAAACGGCAACTTCATGCCTCACCTCTCAGGACAACTGATACTGCCTGCACATCCACTTGTCTCCTGCCCATCAGCTTCTCCATGCCCCTAAAGCTAATATAACCCTGGTGGCGGGTTGCACCGACTCCACCCAGAGCCTCCCTTCATGTCTGCTCCAGGAGCCACATTTTAATCCTTTGGTACCTGTCCCACAGGTCATCTGTGCAGTCCTTACCAGTAGTGGCAGCATCACCATTAGCCAGCCCACCCGCCCCCAGCAAGCTTTCCTTTTCCTTTCCTTTTCCTTATTCCTTTTCACAGTAACTTTTTATTTGAGGATATTTTCACCTGTGTTGTTAGTCTGTTGCCTCTGTAACTGTGAAGTCTTCTTTGTCCCACAACCATTTCAAATACTGACTTTCCTGTAATAAAAATTACTTTTTGAGCTAATCCCATTCCTGTTAATGTCTCCGTGCCAAATCCCTTCTCCTTTCTTTTTCCTATCTTATTATCTCTCTGCAGTCAGATTTGATAGTTTCTGCCTTTGCTTACAGCAATGCCAAACTCTAGGGCATTTCTCATTGTGCTCACAGCAAAACCTCCAGTCTTCACACCCTCTTCATCTGCAACAGCCTTCACTAGCACAAATTCCTTTTCCCTGACTTCCTAGCCAAAATGCCACAGGTGAAGAAGTCCCCTTGCCCTCCCTACACCAGCCCACTCTTCCTGCCCTTTTTGTGTCTCCTCTGACTGTAATACCTTCTACCAGGTCCTGACTTCCCAGAGCAGACACAACGATGGCTCCTTCATCCTTATGTCCCTCACTGCTCCCTGGAGGCTCCATCCGACCCTCCTCACAATACCTGATGCAGCATCCCTGCTGTGCGTTGTGGGATTGCAGCACCCACCTGCATGGGTAGCCCTCCGCCTTTATGCAGAAGACACCTGCATCTGGCTCAAGATTTTTACCTTCCTCCACCCATATTAGCCTCTGCAGCCAGGAGAAAGGCCAGTCCCTCAATCTGGGCAAGTGCTGGGTGGACTTGGCCATCCCACTATGGGATGGGATCCAGGACCTAGGGGTCAGGATCATGCTGGTGGCTACCACATTGCCCTGCCACGTACTGCAGCAGCTCCCAAAATGGGAGGCTGACTGGCTCACAGTGTTTCTCCCTTTCTCAAACCCGTGTTCAATCACTGCTACTGTCTTGCTCTCTTTTCTCTCTCCTCTTCTTGAAAGACACTCCAAACATCACAGTTTGTCTCACAAGCGCCTTCCCTTGGGCCAGATATTGTAAATGTTGTTTCATTTTCTATTAATTACTGTAACAGTGGTGTATGTGACCCAACTGTGGTTTAGAGTCAGTCTCACTTGTAGAAGTGAATGCCTACAGATTAGCAGAACTGATCATGGAAACTCCTAAAACTAAGTGTTTTCTCATGAGCATTCAGGTCTTTCTTGTTTTCATCCAAGTAGAGCTGACGTGAAACACTAGCCTGAACACAACAAAAAGGATTTTAACTGCTATTCTGACATATGAAGGCAAAGCAGAACAATTTGGGAATCACAGAATCGTAAAATTATGAGCTGTAGGTAGGCAGCACAACAGGTATGAGGCAACATAGTTTGTTTTTGCTTGTGTTTTGTATTTGTGGTAGAGGTTTTACATCAGGAATAGAAAAAAAAAAAATGGCTGTTGCATAGGTCCCACCTATTTTTAGCAGAAGGCAATAGAGAGGTGGTTAGACTAACAACGCCAAAGAGCGTCTGAGAAAACAAACATCGTGCAACTCAACTCAAAGACAACAACTCAGCAAGGCTGAGTGAGGAAAAAAAAAAAAGAACTTGCAATCATTTATATCAGTGCTAGAAAGCTCAGTAACAACTGAGGCAGACAGGAAGTTATGTTACTTGTGAAGAAATTTGATGCAATTAATGCCTGTGAAGCCTGGTGAGATGACTTTCCCAATCACAGTAACAAAACTGCTGATAAGGAAGGGCCTCCTGGGTGGTGGTTCTCTATATCGTCACTATCAGCTTGTGAGTTGCTGTGAAGTCAGATTTACAGAGATGCTGAGCAAAAGAGGAAGAGTGTCTGGAGAATGATCTGCTACAGACATCAGGCATAGTGAGGAAATCAAAAAGAGTTATTCCTTCACCCCTTATTCACTAAACCCTTGTCCAGTTTGTGGAAATAGAAGTTCTGTATTCATGGAGAGCTTCAGGGTGGGCAAAATATGCTAGTGATACATGCAGGTGAAAGAAAAACAGCATTGAGGTGGTACAGCAAGTGCTATTCCCAAGGTGAGATACCTCATTACAGCAAACCATGGTGAAATATTCACTGAATGGAAAGTTTGTCTCTCTCTAAATACCACCCATCATAATTGTGACCTGATTAATTGAAGCAATAGGTGCCCTAACCACTCTGCATTAAAAAGTTCTCTAACTTGAGAAAAGTTACTATCCAGATTCACCAGTAGAAAAAAAAAAAAGTGGATAGAAAAATCTGAATGTAAGTTGAATCCTCTGATGAAGAATTTATCAGATAGACAAAAAGTCAGACAAGTGTACAAGCATAACATGCTAAAAATCTCATCCTGGTTCAGCGATGAGGTGAAGGAATCGATAGGAAATAGAAAAGCAATCTACCACAAAGGCGAAAGGGGGAAATAGCTACCAATCAATATAAAATAGAAGTAACAAAATGTGAGAAATGAGTCAGTGAAATTAAAACTATCCAGAAACAGCTCAGAGCAAAGAAAGATTGTGTATCATCATCTATTAAGACCACAAGAAGCTTAACAATAGTGCAGGAATGTCACAAGGGAAAGGTAGTAAAATTAATAGTGACATAATAAAGGAAAGAATTTAATAAAAAGTTGTTATCTGTATTCAGAAAGAAGACAGGTCATGTACATGTATAACATGGGGCTGATGATGGACTTTTCTGCTTGGTAGTATCTCGAGAGGTTGATACACAAGGTACTGGGCAATAATATTTTCAATGAGCAGTCTGATTGATTAGTGCGCTTAAAAGATATGTTGTGATATCTTACCTGGTTCAGTGTGAAGAAATGCTTACACTGTGTCCACACTACTAAAAGGTAGAGATGATGAACTGGACAAATACAGGAGAATAGAAGTGTCAGATGCAAACACCTGTGAGCTAAGGGTGGGACCAAGGCAAATGCTCCCAAGCATCTTTCAAAGAACAGCAAGATTTGTTTCCAAACTGAGTTTCAGCCTTAATGATTCTGGCCTAGATGTGGTGGATTCAGGGTTTTAAAAGGCATTGGATGCTGCTCCATGAAATAAACTGGAGAAGTAAGAGATTTCAAATAGAAACGAATAACCACTCCCAGAACAGCACTACAACATGAGAAATTGCACCTGTGAGCATGTATACATTGACAAATTTAGTCAGGGTTGTAGAGAAATTATTTTATCTTTGCACTTTCATGCATAGCATTGGAAAGATCAGTGCTGACACAGACTCTGACCCGCAGACCTGTGGGGTCAGGCAGAGGCTTTGGGGAGAGGATGCCTCCATGATACTGCTTTTCCTCTGAGAGTGCATTTAGCCACTGCTGGAGACTGGATCTTGAGCTAGACAGACCGCCGGGCCCCAGTAAAGCCCCATAAAACACTCTTACTGTTTTATGTTACCTGCACGCCTCCCATGTGTGCATTCTTCAGAGTGATCTGAAAGGGAAATCAGGGACTACCTGCACCAACCCAGAGACCAGAGCAAACACCCACCCGTGTGAGGCTCAGGGCTCACTCTGCTCTTCAGCCCTTTATTTGCTTTAGTCTTTATTCATCCCCGTTAAATCACCTCTCAGCTTTCAGTGACTGCATGCAGGCTAATTGCACAAATATTTGCACAGCAAAAACTCCTTTCTCGAGTCCCAGCTATCACCACAGCTCGGCCTTTGGCGTGACCTTTGGCAGGCAGCAGTTGTGCTTCAGGCACTGCTGTCAGGGCTGGATCTTCATTAGATCTGACACAGCTGTCTGCTGAAGGACAAAAATAGCCCAGGGACTGGGACTTCCTTCTGGCTGCCAAGTTCCCCACTCACCGGGTCTGTTCCCCAGTCGCTTTTCTTCTGAAATGTAAATGTATTTCCCTTGTAGTTGTCCTGCTTTTGGTGGGAGAGATGCAGGCCTCACCCTCTTCCATCCCCCACCTCTTCATCACACCTTTTCTCCAGAGCAACCGAAAGCTTTGTAGGAATCAGCAGGCACAGACAGGCACTCCCCACCAGCTGGAATGACAAGAACTAAAGAAAAAGATGGCAATAAAAAATCGAAAGTAAATCTCAGCTGCGGTAGCATTTTCTGGAAGGACCCATTGATGTGAGCAGGATGGGTCTCCCTTACTGAGGCTCTTAGGAAAGGTGACCGTGGTTTCTCCATGCACACCTTTGAATCCAAAGGTGTTTTGCTGCTCAGCACTGGGCACATGGGGAGACTCAGCTGAAGCTTTCTGGGAATCTCAGATGCTGAAAAGCATGATTACTAAGTAAGGAAACAGATTGTGGGTTAGATGTGGGCTAAGCAGAAGGTGTGTTCATATTAGGTTTCTGTGTTTATGTTAAAAATGGGTTCCCAGAGTTATGCCCTTTTTCGTACCTTGAATTCGCATGTGAAGAAAATACCAGGAACTAAAGACTTGTTTACTTTAGGTGAGGAGGCTGAAATAGTTTTGCTCCTCTTGTATGAAACAGGTGTACTCCTTACATATAAATGATGCCCTGGCTTCTGTGGAGCCCAGACAACCTGGGACTGGAATAAAGGAGGCACATTTGAGGGATGACAACGGAGACAAAACATCATGGGAAGTGACCAAACACGCTGGGGGACTGGTGGAGTCTCCATTCTTTGCACCTCCAAAGTGAGGCCACGCATCTCTCTGCAAGAGATGCTTCAACCCAGCACGGTATCGTTGAACTCAGCACAGAGCATTGGGGTGAAACAGCTTGTGAGGCCCAGAGGCCATACTCCAAAGCCAGCAGAAACCTCCCCAGACAAGGACCCGGCCCATTTTTATGCATACTGGAGTTCTAGGGAAGGTCTGGGGAGAAGGAGGTTGTTTGGGCTGGTTTTTCTTTTGAACCCTGTAATAACACTACTCATGTGTAGTTGCACATGCTCTTTAAAGAGCTGGGATTCCCCCTGCTGATAGAAGATACGGAGCACTCTCACTTCCTTTCATCTCCATCAAACTATTATTTCAACATACCACCTACACAGCCAGATGAAAAAGCATCAGTAGAAGGGAACTGTTGTTTTGTTTTTTCCTTCTCATAAAAAAAAAAAAAAGAGAGAGAGAGATTAGCAGAAAAGCTCAGAGTCCAGCTTTATAAGTACTAACCCCTCCTCTCCATCTGGAAATTCCCCTTAGTTATACAATAAACATACTCCCCTCAAATATGCTAAAATAAAGTGAACTGAAATTCATGTACCAGACACGGAACAACCTATTAGAACCAGAGACAATTTGTAATCTGGTGGTTACCAAAAAAAAGATTGAGAACAGATAGAATCTGATTTTTCATTTAAGACTATTTTAAATTACTTATTCAGTGAAGTAATAATTCACCTTATAAAGTTACAGTTGAATCCAGCCTTTCATGTGATTTTTTGATTGAGGTTCATAAGGTTATTAACTACAAGGGGTTGCTTCTCTTCATTCCCAAATAAAGGATTAAACTTTGAAAAGTAAATACCACCGTACTAGTATTTTTCAAAAGGATTTTGGCAACATAAGATGATAACTTACTGTTTTGCGGTCCACTGATGCTTTCAATAACACCCTCCTCTAACAGGGAGATAACAGACATTATTCTAAGAGAAAACATATTTTGCTAGGAATAGGTGCAAAAAATTTTTGATCACCATGACACACTTATAATTTGTTACAACACACCAGAGGATGCCTTTAATAATAAATAATATTCCAGCTTTTATTCTCTTCCCCTGCTTTTAAGCCTTTGGGTTGTGAAGAAGCTTTCTAGAGACATCAGCCAGGTATCCAGTCTGTATTAACTTTCAGAGCAACAAAATGAGTAGAAACATCCCAGGCTGCCATTCAATCAACCAACAGATCGAGACTGCATTTTTTTTTTTTTTCAAGCTGCTGCCACATGCTAATAGGAACAGCCACTGGAGATCCTGATTTTGTTCCAGCAGAGGTCTACTTACTGAAGTGGCTCAGATCTAACTCCATAGATTAGGTCTACAAATAAGACCTCAAGTTACAAAGCCTTTGAAGCACATTCTTCAACCTGACATAAGCTGCAGGCAGCTGAGCCAGCAAAACAATTTGCTGCCAACCACCCTTGTACCATCTCTGGCATTTGTCAGACCAAATCCTTTCCACTAAAATGGCAGAAAACTATTCTATCTTTTATCCTATTCCATATCCTATCCTATCCCATCCTATCCTATCCTACCCTTTCCTATCCCCTCACTCCTTAAAAAAAAAAAAAAAAAAAAAAAAAAAAAAGGGGGTAGATTTAGATTAGATTAGATTTAGATTCCTATTACAAGGAAGAAATAATTTACTATGAGGGCAGCAAGGTACTGGAACAGGTTGTCAAGAGAAGCTGTGGCTGCCCCATCCCTGGAGGTGTTCAAGGCCAGGCTGGATGGGGCTTTGGGCAACCCGGTCTGGTGGGAGGTGTCCCTGCCCATGGCAGGGGGTGGAACTGGATGATCTCCAAGGTCCGTCCAACCCAAACCACTCTGTGATTACAAGCCTCTTGAAAAAAAGTAGAGCAAAGCAGCTGCATCATTTTTGGATTTTCCTTCTTCTTTTGTCCTCACAACCCTTTCCCACTGCTCCCAAAAATGCTGTGTTGTCACCCGAGGTGATGGGACACAAAGGGGCTGTGGTAGCAAAAAGGAAGTCAGGCTTTGTGGGTATGCTTGTAGTGGTGCTTTCCTGGGTATCTAGCACTGGGAGCCTGATGCTAGATACCCAATAAAGCCTGTGCTTTATTTTGACCTGCTTATCTGCAGCTGGGCTGCAACCTGCCTTTCTGCTACAAGAAGTTCTCTTCGGCTGGGATCTGAGTGGTGACACTCCTGTGATACCTTCATCCAGTCCAGTCAGCAGGAATCTTGGCATTGATTTCTGCAGAATTCTCTGAATTTCTTGCCTTTACACTTAGATCTCTCTCTATATATTAATTTGTACTAATTTCTGGGTCTCATATGGTGGGGTTTTGCCACCTCATCTCAAAATCTTTTCAAAAGAAGCAGTCATAGCAGCTGTCTCTCTAAATAGAGAAAACAAAGGTGCAAAGATGTGATTAATGGAAAGAGCCCACAAGATCAGTCCAGCACTGAGTTGCATCTGTTTCCTTCCCATTTTTTTGTCCACATACTCTACCAAAGCTGGTGGAGAATAACCAGATATTTGCATTTCTCTGCATGCTGAGTCTTGCGAATTTGCCTGCACAAAAGTTTAATGCAAAAGGGCTCCGCATCTGAGCAACCTGGAGTGCGCAGAGCTTAGCTTCCTCTTTGCAAACTCATGTTAAGAAAGCTAACTCAGGTGTCGCTCCCACGCACTGCAGGGCAGGCAGACTTCCCGTCTCCAGCCCCATGTGCTAAAATACCTCTGTACCACACCAGCACCAGGTGAGGTTACACCACTTGTCTTTCTGTGAAAAACTCTGTTTACGAGGTGACTGAAGCTGCTACAGTCTTAGGAGAAAAGGCGAGGGAAGGGATCCTTGCAAGGCTGCAAAGAGCCCTTCTGTGTAACACAGTTGCTTCACAAATACACTTTCAAGAAATACAATCCCAGCACCAAGTAAGGCATGGAAACCATGTTAGGAAGATAAAGCTGTAAATTCATTGTTTAAGGGAATGGAAACTGCTGAACATGAGCCAAAATCCCAAGTGTCTTCAGGGAGACAAATTTATAGGAAGATCTATTTATATTGAAAAAAATTGTGCCAGACTCCAGAAGTCAGCATTTTCAAGGGTGATTTCCAGTGGATTTTTCTGTTGACTGTTGTATCTTTATGATGGAGTAAAAGGAACTGAAAAACTGGTGGGAAAGGAAGGGGATAAAGGTTGGATTTTTTCCCCTTAGCATGTGTACATAACCAGAAATCTCAATGAAATACATGCTTATTATTTCTGACTCTATCAGAGAATTTGCTTGAAAGAAAATACTTCAAGATATGTGCTCCACTAAATCCCTCACTTTAACTGCACGTCAGATCTTAATTGGGCACTTTCCTTTCCCCAAAACAGTAAGTCACTCGTGACAATACAGCAGCAGAAGCTGAAAGGGGCCTCTCACACCTAACAGCATCCCTCAAGGCCGAGAGAAGATGCCTCAAGAGGAGCGTCATAGGTAGCTGTGTGCAGCTACCTACAGGTAGCTGTGTGCAGGAGGTGGTTTCAGGGCCTGGCCACAGCAGAGTGCTGTCAGCACCCAGATCATCACCACGCGTGAAGCTCGGTTTCCCCAGTGGAAGCCAGCAACACACGGAAGGTAGAGCGAAATGAATAAACAAGCAGAGCCTGTGCAAGCTCTGTGGGCTCCCCACTGGGGGTGCAGGTGGATATGTGCAAAATGCCTGGCAAAGGCTAAAAAAAAAAAAAAGGTTGTGCAGAGGAGAAGTGTTGTGGCACCTTCTTCTTGCATATACTCAGTTTTTGGGATGGCTGGGGCCTCCTCGACCATATCCATGTGCCTTGCAGGGAGGTCATGGAGACCTCTGAGGTCTTCTTGCAAAAGGAGCTTTTAAGAAAGTCCGAGAAACAGAGCAGGGGAGGGCAACTCGACCTTCACATGCCAGTTCTGAAACCACTTCAACCACTTCGACAGAGGTATCGAAGTTCAATTTGTGACTCAGGGGCTGGTTTGCTGTAGATAAGGACTATCATGCCCAGGGTGTTTCCAACCATATACACGAGGGAGTTTCTGGTGCAGTAGAACCCCAAGATGACACAAGTTGCCCATCTTGGTAAATAAATGCAGGCATTTCCTTTCAAGCACAGGACTTGCATCCTCAGCATTTGTATGTGATCACGGAGGTGCACAATGCATCATGCTCAGGAGAAAACCCAGAACATGAAGTCCCGTGCTTGATTAAATCTGCCGACCCATTTTGTTGTCCTCATGCCCTTTTCCTCCCACTCCTCCTCCGTCCCATTTCCTTTTCCTGTGATGCTTACATGGCAGCTCCTGCACATGCCAATCAGTAAATCAAACCGTTTGCCGACTACTATTTTCAGCGTTATCTCTGCTCTGCAAAACATTTCCTGCTTTCCTGTCTGCGGCATTTCTCTAAGGTGCCCCTCGGCAGTGAAGTCCTAGCACAGATGTGATGAGGTAAACCACGGGCACTGGTCGGCTCTGTGGCAATTTCCCCTGGCAGAACATGAGCTTCCTAAAGCCCCTCACCCCCACATCACTTACTGCAGCTCCCCAAGGGGGTTTGATGGGGTCTTTGCCACAGAGAGCTGGCAGCAAGGCTCCCTGAGGGTGCAAGGAGGAGGTGATGTAGCATCAACACCAAAGCCTGTTGAACCTCTTGTTGAAGCTGGTTGCAGAGGAACAACAGGAGGAAAAAGCTCTTTGGATACAAGGCTGAGGTCTTTGAGTGGGGTTTGGCTGTGATTCTGTCATCCTAGGTTTGTCCAAGGCACTTGCTCCATGTGCTGATTCTCTGTCCTTGGGCCATTTACGTCCCTGGGGTTTCCAAGCCAGAGGACAAATTTTATGACACTGTTTCCACGATTGACACTTTTTTTCTATTAACCCCAGATATAGTAATGAAAAATAAAAAGCACCATGCAGCAGCACCAGGCTTTGGGTTGCCAGAAGATAAAGTCCAACCTACTCCTAAATCCCTTGATGCGTACCGAAATACTGCAAGTTCACCAGCTTTTGGCTCTTCCATGGAAGGCTTCCAAGGAAAAAGAAAAACAAAGTGATATTTGAAATTACAGTGCTGTGAACAGGAGGTGCAAAACCAGCTTGAATTTCTCCATATTTACACCGCAGGATAAATGTGGTTGCTCAGGAGTTCAGACCGTGTCGTAGACGTGCAGTTGGCTCTTCCCTCAGTGGCTGCTAAGGTTGACCAGAGTTCAGGTGCTGCTTCTTTGCCTCAGTAATAAAATCACACATGCATATTCTCTGAGCCGCACCCTTTTCCTGCACACACTGACAAGTGTAACTTTCTTCACCCTGAGGGTGTTATAATTTCCTAGTATGAGGAGGTGTTTTCTTTAAAAAAAAAAAGCCAGCCATGTCTGTCAATTGGCTGCAGCCAGCAGCAGTGCTGAGCCTACACTGCAGCTCGGTGGTCCGGGCTGTAGCCTTGTCCTGCTATCTGTATCTATTCATAGTTTTTGGCTGCTTTTTGTTGTGGCAGTTTGAGCCATATGAAATAATAATGTGAATGGGCAGTAAGGCCTGTGGATGAGGAGCCAAATGCATTCTTGCTACAGCACTCACTAATTTCAGCCTGGGCTGTGGGTGAGCCACCAGCAGTAGTACCTGTTGGGGAGGTTGCTGTATTTAAGGTAGTGATGTACCCCGCTTTGTCACGGGGACCTCCACAGGCAGACTGATGCTCTGATGATGCTCTGATGACAGACAAATCTGTTATTGCCCTGGAGAAATAAGTTAAAGGTCTCTAAAATGCACTGTGAGACAATCAACTGCACGGTGCCGGGGAGCTCTTGCCAGAGTAGATGTTAATCCAGTGCCTGAAGGCACAGAACTGTGCAACCAAACAGGGCTTTGCTCCTCCGGGTGAGAGACTTCTGCTTGAAGAGAGCATGATCAGTCACACCTTTGACTTACAGATTTCCACCCCCTAGGCACACGGTGCATCACTGCACCAGTGAAAGCTGTGGAAGGGCAAATTTATATGTGTCATTCACAAAAGCAGGTGAATCAAAATCAGGAGAGCTTTAAAGCACAGAAGCAGGGTGCAGTCGTTATGCAGCCTGATAAACCAGAAGTGATCTGACTGGCATCCTGCCCCACAACAGCGCAGTGAAATGCTTAGAAAAGGCAGTGCGCTGAAAATCTCAGCAGCTGACACTTCTGCACTTCACTTCCAGCAGCATTACAAGAAGGTTTCTGTACTCCCTGCAGGATGTGTGCTGTGAGCTGGATGTGCATGGGAGGCCAGAAAGCCACGTTAGTTCTTTTGCCACTTACCTGGCCTGTTTACAAAGGTGGGACGGAGCTGTCCCACATGTGCAAGGGGAAGACTGCATGCAGACAGTTTCTGGGAGGAAACTGAGCTGTGGTTTCATCACACTGCTCATCCCACGGTATCTTGTTTGAGGGATCCAACCTGCGGTCGATCCTGTTATCAACTGAAAAAAAAAAAAAAAAAAAAAGAAAAAAACAGCACTGCTTCATTAGGCACAGTTATGTAACATTCCTGCACAGGGGGACTTGTTCACAGGCATTTCCACCGTGTTCTTGGTGAGAGGGGCGCAGAGCTCAGCATTACTTCATGCTCCTTAGCCCCACTCTGGCCATGGCTGTTCTCAAGAGTTTTGTGGGGAGGTAGGATAGACAGGGAATTTGAGGTTTTCTCCATTCATAGGTTCTTGTTATTCTTTATTTTGGTCATGAGCAGGGGAAGTTAACACTAACACTGAGTATTTTCATGTGCTGCGGAGCAGAGAAACGCCAAATATTCTGCCAGCTTCTCTCAATAGTTTCCAAATGAAAAAGGGGAGTGAATAACTCAGCCTAAAGTCCTTCAGAGACATTGGACCCCACCAGACTTTCACGGTTATTTCTGTTTTCTGTTCAATGGTGTACAATCATTTTCTCTAACGTAGTGCTGCAAAAATCCCAAGAAAGGTCTGTGTTATGCAGCTGTGAGCTAACACAAAGCTGGACTCTTTTCTCCTTAATTTTTTTGAAAGTCTGTGTACCCCAGTATGAAGATGATAAAGAGTGAAGACAGCTTATATGCAGTTCAACATGCTTAGACATGGTACCTGCCTTAATAGCATCCAGCAACTAAAAGGTAGGAAGAAACATGCTCAAAATGCCCTATTTAAACTCTCTGAGGTGCAAAGAAATGTTTCCATTTACTTCAATCAGATTGAGACAGAGGCCAGAGGGTTTCTGCCTTCTGCTACAAATGGTTCTTTATCTGATCTTTTTTCTGCCTGGCTATGGCATCAGTACAGTATAACGCAGGCCGAAATTTATATCACCGTACTGCTTGTATTATCTCTACTGAATACAGACTAAACTTACTTGAAATGTTTGATTTGTTTTTGCCACACATGGAAGTGCTAGCTGTGTTTTCATCTCCAGTCAATGAAGATCCTGTCAAAAGCTTTTGAAAGCATCTTCCAGTGTGAAATCTTGACATCTGACCCTAACTTGCTAGGGCAATAATCATGGGTGATGTTGATTCGGGCCAAGCGCTGACAGAGGCATGAACCAGCAGTGACTCTAAATAGCAATGTTTTCAGGCTCACGTGGAAGATTGAGGGGTGCAGAGAGCTGTTATCTTCAATTTCTCTACAGAGGACCACACAACTTTTAATGTGTCTAGTTGGCAAATGCATATGTGCCTCTATTTGGGTATTCTCACTCCTGTGTCAATGTGAGCACGTATACATAACGGGTAGCATGATCAGGCAGGTATCTGAGTGCACATTTGACTGCTCTCTAATGCGAGCTGTGACCTGGTGCTCACAAATACCACAGAGGAGCCCATCAGTCCCCGTGAAATTTCCAGTTCTTCAGGTCAGAGAGCACTCTCCTCTCTCCTGTCCCACATCTCCGAATGAGGAGTGGTCAGCTACACAGAGAAATCAGCTTTGGCCATCTCAGAATCACTGTGCCCAGCCTTCTCCATGTCTTTCTTTGAGTTTGGCATCTGCACAGAGAAGGACAAGGTGGAAATCATGGGTGTGGAGCAATGCACAGGCTGGATCCAGTGCCAACCAGTCTGAGCTGGTGCATATACAGATTTCACCAGTCTCCTCCACAGACGGAGGCTCCCAGGCTGGTCTCAGCCTCTTCTACCCCTGTTCCTCCTGGGCACTGGGAGTGAAGTGTTTTTTACAAGAAGACCCTTCCCCAGAAACCTTCTGTGGCAGAAGTGAACCAAAGTTACTTTTTCACCCCAGAATGAAAGTACATAGCAAGCATTTCTTTTATTTTCCAAAGGAAATATGTCACTTTTGATACAGCTATAAAAAGCAAATTCAGTAATCTGCTCACCCTTGGTTGTAACCCAGTTTCTCCTGGCTTACCTTAGCCCTCAGCACCCTACAAACACCGACAGACCCCCAGGGAGAGCTGCAAGCATCTCACCACAGCTGGTGTTGGGGGAAAGTTGATCAGGAAGTTGCTTGAAAATTTAATAAATCTGGTTATAACTGCTCAGGGTCACACATTATCTGGCATGACACATGGAACAGGTCTCAGAAATGAGGTCTAAGCTGGCATTGTAACACTGATCTCTCCTTCCTCTGTCACTTAAAGCCTGACATAAGGTTTTTGCCCCTACAGTCCTTCTTATCAATGCTCTTCACTGTCCTGCAAATCTGTTTCTTCTTGAAGTTGCTCAAACCACCACCTCATCTTCTGGGTACTCTGTCTTTTCTAGCACCACTGGCACCAGAAGGGTCTTTCCCTGATATCACCACCCCCTTCTATTGGGCTGTAATACTGCTCCTCATCCACCTAAATGCCTAACCTAATACATATACTGTACATGTAATGCCCAGGGTGGGTTTATCTCCACTCTAAAAATAAGAAATAAACACCTATAGCAGACATCCCCTTCCTCTGCCAAAGCCTGGAAGCTCAAGCTGCTCCAGAAGACTTTTTAAAACCTTTGAATTTGCAGCAATGATGCAGAAACTCTGATAACTCTTTGGGGCAGTTCATTGCTCTCCTGTCCCTCCATAGCACATTGGCACAATGACTGAGGCACACACCCAGGACTGGACACCAAGAGATGAAACTCCTGGTCACAGATGCAGCTTGCAAGTTACAAGATCTGAACTTATGTCTTCTCACCCCTCGACAAGTGACTGAATTTGAAAACAATTACTTCCTTTGTTATTTTTTTTTCTTAGCTGCTCTCCTGACTGCACTGGTCAGTCTCTGCTTCCTTCGTCAGCCAGCCCATTGTGCCCCAAATTTACCTCCCGCATCTCACAGCCTCTCTGACAGGGCAAGAAGGATGGATTAAATAGAGGCTGGAGGCAAAGAGCAACAGCTCAAACACCCCTAAAATGTGCTGGGCTGCCTGGCTGGGCACAGGGGGGAAGAAAGCAGGGCGTTTCTCACAAGCCCCGTCCTAAACTGCAGCTGTGGTTCCTTAGCTGCTAACTTGTGAAAGGCAGCAGCCATGCACGGCTTGTGTGTGTGAGAGTCCATGGTGCAAAAGCAGCGCTGTGTGCAGGCACCATGTAGTGTCTGAAGGCAATGTGGGGGACATCCATGAGAACAGACTGCTTCACAGGACTTTTTGAGACCTTTGAATTTGCAGCAATGTTGTAGAAACCCTGATAGGCTGTGTGCTCTGATCAGTAGAAACGTCATAGCCCCCAGTCCGGGGGCTGTGCTTACTCATAGACCCACGAGCATAATGCTATTTATTCCTCTGTCTTCCTACTAATGCCACATTTTCCTGTCCTGACCATTTGTTTTTTCCCCTTTCTGAATATCCTCTACTTACAGTAATTAGTACACAGTTTCTTCTGCCTCTTCTCACTCTTTCAGTGTACTTTCAGGAGCGGATCTTCCCAACGTGGTTAATAGAGATGCCTTTTTACAATGTCCTTCTCAAGTCATGACAGGATTACGATTTTCAAGGCTGGGGGATTCCAGTCACCCTCTTATCTATAACTGTGCACCTAGCTACAAGTGACACTGGTACCCTGAGGAAGTCACCAGCAGCGTATTTTCTTTCGGCTCATGACACTTACGACTACGTGGTGTTGCAGGCAACTTCCTGAAGTGCATACAGAGCAGCCTGCGAGCGCGGCACGAGTTGGAGTGCCTTATCATCTCCTCTGCAGCAGCCAGGGAACAAAAAGAAGTAAGTGGTTTCTAACTCCGAGATAAGGCATTCGTTCTGCTTAGCAGTGTTTGGCTTTATTCAGGTTCAGTTGCTGCTTTTCCATGCCACATATTCGTGCTTCAGTATCATAGACTCTACTGATGTTTCACAATCTAAAATGCCTTGTGATTGATGTAGCAGGCATAAAGTGCTGTTGGGTTTGTGTTAGTTAGAGCTCATGGCAGTTGAAGGAATCTTTGATTCATCCTTGAGGGTCTCTTCCAACTCGGGACATTCTATGACTATGATTCTTTGCTATCTGCTTTCCTTGAAAATTCCCTTTCCTATACAAAATATATTCTTTCCTTACGAAAGGATTTCAGTTCCAGTCAGACATCAGTGATTACTCAGACTGAAAGACTTTGGGAGAAGCAGGTTGCTGTAAGGTTAGATCTGATGATCACTGCAAACACGAGGCATGAACACTAAACTACTCTAAAAATGCCAATGCCGTTGGCATTGCCAGACTTCATTTGGTAGACTATTAGAGAATTCACACCAAGCCTTTCCTCTCATCCTCTCTCTGCTGGAAAAACTAGACAGACATTTTATCATGATGTTTGCCTGATGGTCTATAGTGCCTGTTTGGATATACAAGCTTTATTTTTTTTTCTTCATCTTCTGCTCACACAGTACTATTGATCACTGGCACACAAAAATACCAAGACTAAGTTGAGATTTATTTTTTTTTTCCCACCAAATATGTTGGGATTTGCCTTGTTTTTCTGAGACACCAAAAGTTATGTGACCATGCTCGGTGTTGTCCTCTGCAAACACAAGACCTTGCTTTTAAATAAAAGGCTTTTTAAATAAAAAGCTTTTGCATTCAGCATAGCCATTGCTCAGTGTAGTAGCTACAGTTTTAAGGAGACCACACGTCTTCTGAGACAGTCACAGACTGGTAACAGCAGTTGCATCACTCTGGCAGATGGGCAGAATGAATCAGTATGAGACTTTAAAGGATCCTAGTTTTGAGAAATTCTGAGAAATTCTGAGGTCAGAAAGGTTCTTTCTTACATAAAAAGAAATTTAGCAAAGGGTAAACATCCCACCAGAGCTAGGCTCCCCTAATCAAACTGAACTCTGTTTCCCATATTTAGTTTCTCATAGGGTCTTAGTAGATTTTTACCTACCTGGTACCTTCCCCCATACTTATTTATTTATTTGTTTTCAATTTATGTTGCAATAGAAAACACTACAGGTTATAGATACTAACTCCCGTGGAACTTTTAAAACAAAGTTTGCTCCTCTGCCAAAGACTGATGTGCACCTGAGCTGTTTTAACCTGCTTTTCCTGTGATACTATTAAACCCATCTCTGCATTCAGACAAGTGGCTCTTCAACTTCCAGTAACCTCATTGCTCTGCTCTTTAACAGCCAATGGGCAGGCTTATTTTCTCCTGGGGAGCTCTCCATAGGTTTGTACACAGGACACTACGTTTAAACAAATAGTCAGAGTATGAATCGAGCACCTCTTCTGTAGAGGTTTCTGCCTGAAACTGCAGACGGCTCTTTCAGGTTCAGCATTTCCCATGCCTCTTGGACGGACACTGAGTTTACAGCCTCATCATGATCTCACAAATAGCACTGATTCAAGGACAGTGTTTCGACTATCTCTGGGTGCCCTGACAAATCTCTTCTGAGCTGAAATGGAAATTTCACAGTTTTATTCAGAATGATTTTGCATTCCTAGCCAGGTTCCTTTATTTTTGCATACAAGAGGCTATGAAAGTGCAGATAGGTCACTGGTTCCCAAAACAGACAGAGCTGGGAGTGGGGAAGCAGACTACTGCTGCAGTGAGGGTCACGACAGGGCTTACATTAATAGCTGTGGTCCCAACGCAGCGGGAACGTGGCTGGAGTGGCGGCTGCAGCAACACGAGGACAGGTTTCTGTGGTTGCTCTCTGTGACTTAGTACCTGTACATCTGGCCTGAGCTCAGCACAAGCTCAGGTTTTGCTTGCCTTTTCTTGACATGCACTGTGTTCTCAGTGTGACATGGGGCGTATTAGCTAAAGCAGCAAGCAGTTCAGTGCTGAAACTAATCTGTGTTGTCATTGTCCCATTTCCACCTGACGTTGTTTTTCTTTTAGCCTTTTTCCTTGGCCAAAAGCATCTGGATATCTCCTCACCACCCCAGGGTTGCTGTGAATGTCTCATGCAGGTCTGGCTGGGGTTACCTGACATCCCTCTGCCAGATGCTCTTGCCTCCTCCGTAGGCTGTGCCTCACTGTGTGAAAATCACTGCTTTAAATCAACTCCGTGGGGGCAGCGTATACAAGGGACACTGGTTTTGCTTAGTGCTGCCTTGCGTGCTGGGGATATATTGGAGCACTGGAGGAGGAGGTAGTCAAGGATCCCATCATACTGGCAGAAATCCCATCAACTTTACAGATGCTTTCTGTAAGGCATGTCAGGCTCAACAGAATCTGGCTCTTAATTTATTGTTACTTTGATTTTATCTCTCTTCATGTATCAAGGCTATTTTTAAAGCAGGGTATTTAGTGCAGATGCACACCATCAAACACATCTATAGTTCACACCTGGTTGATGCTGTTGGTGGAAGGAACACGCGACAAAAATATTCTCCAAGAATATCATGCAGTGGACCTGAAGTCTGTAAAGACAAAGGGTTGAGTACTCAGTCTCACATCTGGAAAGTGATGTGGGTTGCATCATTGCATATGCAAGCAGGGTCTTAATGGAGTGGAAAGGGCTGAGAAGTGGGAAATGCAGAACAGGGTCCACTGAAAATAATGCATGGTTCTGATATCCCTAGGGAAGGATACTCTGAGGAATAGCTGGTAGCTGGGATTTTTACATATCTTTCAGTGTAAAGTCTAAGAGTCCCAACCACGAATCAGATACTCAGTGGTAGATGTACAAAGGGAGAAAGAGATGTCTGCTGAGGATATGGACAAGACATAACAGGAGATTTAGCAGACAGAGGAGTGGGCTCACAGACACGTCAGAGACACGTGGTTACCAAGAGGAATCTTTGAGCGTCACAGTTTTTACTGGCATAACTAAAGTCTTAAGGGGAAAACCCTGCTGCTGGTACATGAGTTAGTGCTATAGGAGGTGACCCGGCTGGCAAAAAAAGGAAAACAGTAGTTCTCCAATTAGTTGAGAGTGAATCACAGAAAAAGAAGGAACAAAGAAAATGAGTTTCAGGGTAAATGGAAGAGGAAGAAATACTGATGTCTGAGTTCAGAGCACTCAAAACTACCATCTTTAACTGTTCTGTTAAAAATAGGATTGCTTCAAGAATAGAAGGCAATGTGGTTTTCACAAGGCTTTGCAGATCCCACCTGCTGAGCCGCATTCACTTCAGCCAGAGTAAAACAATTTTCGATGAAATCTAACTAGAGTTATCAGCAACAAGCAATTTGTCAGTAAGCCTAAGTCTGGAAGGTTGCAAAATTATTTGGGACTCTGTTCTTTCTCTGCAGCCTCTTAGTAATGATGATGCTACCAGCAGCAGTGCAGCTCCCACATTGCAGTGGTTGCTGCACACATCCACAAGGGCAATGCCAATACCAGTAAATTGCCCACAGCAGAGAGAAAATATAATGTCACGAGGGCAAAGCTCAACAGCATCTTTGTGTTTTCCTATTGCTGGCAGAGAGTATTTCCTATTACTGACATCCTCTCTGCGCTGACTCTTTTCAGCACTGTAACACCACAACTGGTCTGTGGAATTTCAGTGGGATGAGAGGGACAGCTGTATTTTCAGGTTGCAGGGAACACCTGTGATTCCTGTGCCTGTCACTGTTGCAATAGAGGTGTCAGTGCAGGAAGGGGGGAAGCTTGTCAATTTCTGTTTGACCAGGAGATGTGTTTGGTTATGAATAAATATTCTCTGCAAGTGTCACTGCCTGATGGCAGTGGACACTGTTGTCCCCTGAGCAAGTATCTTCTAGCTTCCATGGGAACTTGAGCAGCAAAGGAGGTACAAGTTACCAGATGCGGTTCTCCTGGGTCAGCAGTGGATTGCAAACCACTGATTGTATTGGGATAGATGGGGGGAAAGCAACCACAGGATGGCAAAAGACAAGAGCAAACCATGGCAATGCACAGGCCACATATGGAGACAGACACAACCAGGTGATGACAGGCTGGCAGGATGTGACATGATCTGTAATAGAGAACAGAGTCTGGCCAGGGCTCAGTGGTGACGCCAAGAGCACACAAGACCAAGCTGTGGTCGGACAAAACCCTTGGCCATTAATAAAAAAAAAGAACAACCGATACAGGGAAACAAATTGAGCCATCAGTGAGCCACAGTCCACAGCCATATTACAAAAAAAGCAAAGAAGCTTGCCACAAGGTAGGATAAATACACGTCACTAAAACACGTGCCGTCTACCTGTCTCTGTTAAAACAGCATCACTTTATGTGTGTCATCAGCAGAGCCCAAGGGGCCACATAGCTTCTGTGGGTCCAGGAGCACAGCTGGGTGCCTGCTGCAGGCTACCACAAGCCATAGGCATGGCTATGCCATTCCCACACTGATCGCCCTGCCTGTCTGAGAGCTGATGGGACTGAATGTTCACATCTCTGGACAGGATTCAACCCAAATGCTCCTAGCTGGGACAAGTGTCTCTCTTGGCTGCAGGGTCACTGTTGTTGTCCTTCGCTTTCTCAGGCACAGACTTAAAGGCCTTTATATAGGCCTTGTGTTGGTCCAGGTGTCACACATGGCTACCTGCCTGCACTTACTGAAGGGTGAAAATATACATGGCCTCATTCCAGAAATCTCCAGCAGCTTCAGAACAGTTGCTGCCTCAGAGATGATTTAGAGTCTTGGTGGTTTGAGGTGAAAATGGCTCTAGCACAGGCCTTTCTGTGTCTCGGTATGCTTCTTGCTGACTGGAGTTGTTGGAGGTTTGGCAGGAGTCTGCTGTTTGAAGGCCTGGATGACTGAGGCCCAGAAGGAGGAAGGTGTCCTTAAGGAGCTCCTGGGGAGAAATTAAGGGCAAGAGGGTGGTGGCACAGCAAGCTGTTGGCATTATTCTTGTGGCATCTCTTGGGTACCCACCCAAGAAATGTGAAGGAGGCCCAGATCTGTCAGTAGACAAGGATGAGCAAAGAAGAGATCACTGAAGAGCTATGAGGAGACAGCCAAGATTTGCCTGCACCTTTGTGCCAAGGCTTGGAAAGTAGGCCCCACCAGCCACCTGGGCCACAAGATAGAGCAGTGGGGTGATCCCAAATCTCCAGTGCCTGCTGTTGTTAACACAGCAGTAGGAAGGCTCAGGCCTGAGGGCTGAAGGCAGGCTGCAGCAGTTACAATCTGCCTCACACGGCCACCACACCACCAGGGAGGGCCAACTCCCTGATATCCCCCAGTTCTTTTGGGAACCCAGAGCTGTATTCATCTTCATGTTAGCCCTCTGTGACAAATTTTCTGGTGATTGGTTGTTTTGAACATCTGGGAGCACCCCAGGGGGTTCCAGAGATGCTGTGCATGGGAATCCCCCTCTCAACTCTTTCTTCCAAGACTTGATGATTTTGGCATGAACTAAGCAGAAAGTCTGGCCAGTTAATTTTTTAGATAAGCCACTCGAGTAACAGAAGCCTTATTTAAATAGCCTTCACTCCTAAGGCTGTCAGTTATAGCTGTGCTAGCTTTATGGAGGCATCAAGCACGAGTGCCTACTGGTTTCATGTATGGGGTAAAAAGTGGGCATGAAACAGCAGCACAAAACTTGCCAGTCTCAGGGCTGTTCTCAGCTCTTCACTTTCACCACATCTGCTCCAAAATCTATGCTTCCCTCAACCTTTTGACATCACTGGCTTTGTAGTTTGACGTCAAATTTATGAGTGCATTTCTGAGGCTCCTGATGGCTCTCCTGATTATGAATCAGTTCCTCTGACCATGGTACATTTTCTAGAAAATCTGATAGGTATAATAAAATAAATCTGGTTGGCAACATCATTTCTCTGATGTTTTCAAGGAGAACTTTTTTCAGTCACCAGTACCAAAAGTCCCAAAATCATGAATCATGGCCTTAGAGTCATGAGACTGGGGAAAGAAAGTCGACTGATATGGGGGACTTGGGAGTCTGTGTTTCAGCTGTGAATTTCCCCTATCTACTCTTTCATCCTTTACCATGTATGACATGTATATAGTTTTACCTACCACCTTGACTGAGGCAGTTTTAAACCCTGTAGCTGAAGCTTTCATTTTTACATTTCTCTCTTATCTGCCTGGCATTGTTTTTTCATCTACAGTCCCTCACCAGCCAGTGTAATAGGAACATAAGATGCCCGTTTTATGGAAGGATTGCAGTTTCGAGCCACGTCATTCATCAACCCTGAATTACGTGACAGTTCACCTCATTGTCCCCACAGCTGCTTATTTTAGCACAATAGTATGTTTAAGGAAGTGGATGTGTGGATCTAGGCAAATGACCACACACACGTATTTAAAACCTCTGGTTACTAAGAGTTCACATCTATGAACATTGTATCACAAAATAAATCAAACGCTTTCTTCACTTTCTTCTTATCAGAAATGGTTGCTCCTCCTGAATGGCAGATGATGATCTTCTCTCTTCTGACAAATATGTTCCTTTAATATATATATATATATATTATTATTTTTTAATGACCACTTATATATGCAGTATAAAGTTATTTATTGAGACTGTATAACTGATCTCAAGGTTCTGCTGCTTCATCACAGCAGCTATTTGTGGTTCCTGACAGTGGTCTGCAAATGCTCCATAGCTGCTTTAACCAGCAATAGTGAACAGAGAGATTATCTGCTTTCACCACAATGCTGTCTGTCTGGTGTCTCACAGTTGGAGACTGTTGCAACCACTGATGTAGGAGTGCTTACTTCTCACAAAAAAACTACCTAAACTTCAGATGACTACATTTGATTATCAAAACAAAGCCTATGCCTTGCGTTGGTTCAGCAGAAGGATGCATAGAGATATTTCTTGTTTCATAAGAGTCTTCTCCATGGCCACAACAGCCAGAGAATGCTCAAAAGAGGGCAAAACTCAAATAGAAATCTAACAAATGGACAAAAATTGCCAGTTTCATATTTCAGGAATCACATGGAAGGCTTTTGTATGGTTTTGGTTTTCATGAGTTGGTATTAAAAATGCCTCATACAGTTTTTATTTATCTCTGCATTCAAATCCCATGAATGCTTTCCCCTTCATTAAGCTAGGATGGAGGCAGCCGTTGTAAGATGGAGCTGCGCTCAGGCTGGATTCCTCATATAGTCCTCTAGCTTTGAAGTACCTTTTTTTTTTTTTTTTTTTTTTTTTTCCTCTCTCTCTCTATGCAGGATTTTGAAACTATATGGTGTCAAATCCCGTTGCATTGTGTATTTCATTAAAAATGGTCAGTCTGCTGGGTAAATAAGTGGAGCTGCTGCTGCCTTTCCTTTACATGCTGAGCCTGCCTGAAAGGAATGTCTTTATGTACTAGTCTCTTTATTACTAATGAAGGGAATATAATAATAATAATCATCATCATCATCATCATCATCATCATCATCATCACTGACTTAATGGGCTAATAGGTCATAACCTTTTTTTATGCACAGAAATAGCAAAAACATTGTTTACTTTCAAGAACAGCAGAGCAACTAATCCACAACAATTTCTTGCTTTCTATTAAAATTAACAGACACAAAAGCTAGTGGCTGGAAACTCAAGAGACAGGTAACATAGTTTCTGCGTGAGAAAGAGAAGCCTAGATTCAGAATGGGAGTGATGTGGCTGGTGATGAGTATTGTAGATGGTACGTCTGCCATATTTAGGAACTGATGACTCACAATACTAGATTTGAGCGGTCAGACCAATATTATCTTTGTAATACTGTGTCAAATAGTTATGGTACCGCATACTACTAAGGAAAGCACACAAAACAAAGAGAAACTCAGGTCCTGTTTCATTAAAGGCTGATTTACACTTTAAAACATGAGTGAGGGCTGATATCCTTCACAAATACTGGGGGCAGGAAGGGAGGTGTGAAGGGCTGGTTTGTTTTTATCCTAATCATTACAAGGATAGCTTTATTTTTTTATTATTATTATTAATCTCCAAATAAGCCCCTCAAAATTCTCATCTCTTCCAATAATTGGCATAGAAGGATGATTGGAAAATGATTTGAAAATGAAAAATATATAAATAATGTGCTCTGCTGATATACTTGTATTCATGTATTCATGTTAGGGCTTTCACTGTGTCTCCTCTTTTTTTTTTTTTTTCTGCCCTTCTGTATCTCAGGTGAATTAATCAAAAGGTTTTCAACCAGTGCTGTATTCAACTATTGTGTTTTTTTCTACCTCCCCTGAATTGTATCTGAAATTTTCTTTTTATGTCTTTCCTAATAATGGTTATTTTATTGCTCTAACTTCTTTGTTGGAAATCAAAAGTTTTACATGAGCAGCTAATAACAACAGACAACTGCAAAATAAAGCTTTTTGCTTTCTCCCTCATTTTCACTTCCCTCTTTACACCTAGCGTTAGCAAAAGCACTTCAGAATCTTCAGGGAAGATCACATATTAATGCAACTGGCCTGGATATGCAGCAGCAGCACTCAGTGACGCTCATCAAGTCTCCACACTTCTCAGGACCCTTCTCAGGACCCTTTTCTGCTTCATGCAGGACCAGACTCCAGTGAGGATCTTTAAATCTGAAACAATAAGCTCTAAGTTAACAGGCTCACAAAAGCTCACATGTTCTTCAGGACTTAGCAGTTAAGTTTTCAAAGTAAAACCAAAAAAAAAAAGTGATGTGGTTGGAGTGGCTGTCCGTCTGCTATGTGGCTCAAATGACCACAAGCACTGCTTACCCAAGGTGCTTTACTTAGGACTTGCAGCATCCACACAGGTGCCTGGTGGGATACTTTTGGTGCAAAGGCCCCTAAATAGTCAGGAGAGACCAGCAGCACCTCTGGAGGTTGGTGGAGGGTGCAGTTCACTTTCAGGCTAAGCTGCTCTCAATACAGCCTCTCCCTCCATCTGCTTCTGGCTGCTCTGCTCCTGGCCACATGCTACTGCTAATCCCCTTGTGCCTGCCCAGCTGCTGCTGTGACCCTGGAAGGCCAATTCAAAAAGGCAAACCGACGGACAACTGACCCAGATAGAAAAGGAGACGCATTTTCTGCTAGCTTACCACTCTGCATGAGTTCACTGCAGGGTCAGGCAATGTACTGGTCAGGGAGAAGGAAAAGAAAAGATCGGTGACAGTCAGGCTGTTATTCTGATGTGGCTGTGATGTGAAACCACATTCTCACAGCATCCCAGGTTCATGGTCTCATCTCCCATGAGCTGTGTGGGACATCTCTGCAGGATAGTTCAATGCTCTCTCATGCCGGGCAAGTGAGAGGACAGATGACCACCACGCAGGCTCTCCTGCACAATAGCACCGTGCTTTGGACCCTAGCCACAAGATGGGACATCTGATTCCTAGATCAAACATCAGTGCAGTGTTTGAATTCAGATCTGCCACTGTCTAGGAAAGCCCAAGAACTCCTCCTTTCCATTCCTCCCAGTAAAGCTGGGCTGCCAGCCATAAGAGATGCTAAGTGCAGTGGATCAAGGACAGAGGGAGAAAAGGGCAGGCAATGTCAAGAAGGTTTTATGGACCCATTTGGTAGGCTGTCAGCAAGACAGAATCACAGAATCACAGAATCATCCAGGTTGGAAGAGACCTCCAAGATCACCTAGTCCAACCTCTGACCTAACACTAACAAGTCCTCCACTAAACCTCATCATTAAGCTCTAAATCTAAATGTCTTTTAAAGACCTCCAGGGCATTTCTGCTGCTTTTTTACCACACATCAAGAAAGTTGGATTTCGCATCCACACCCTTTTTACTTGAGCATCTCAACATGCCCTGACCTCTTCTAGGATTTTCTCTGTGTAAGATCTCAATACATTAGAGCAGGTAGGCACTCCATTTTAGGAGCAAGAAATGTAATTACCTATTTGTCTAACAAGTGGGAACATAACACAGTGAGATTAGAAGCCCTACCATAGATCTACCTTCCCCAATATTGTGAGTATTACCCAGGCCAAGAGCAGATGTCCAAGGAAGAGGGTAAATATAGAGCAGGCTCTCAGCAAATATTTTGTAGTAGATTATCCCATCTTACTGTGATTTGTGCTCAGGTGCTTACCAGAGGTGTTGTCTCTGTTCTGTCAACAAACCAGGAAGATGAGATATTTTATAGGTGATAAACATGCATGTGCTGACTGAGGTTTGAGTCTTACTCGGTGAGCCTCAGGGAACAAGAAGCTCCTGCATGCTGCTAAATATGTGTTGAGCTGTTGAAGCAAAACACAGTCATAATCTGATGTTAACACCCAACAGTAGCTGGTAAGCCCTAGCAGAAACAGAGCTGTCACAGAAAGGAGGGGACAGCTACTTTGGACAGGCTGTGCTCAACAGGTTAGCCTGCTGCCCCCAGTGAGGTGCCCACGGGTTACCAGCTGCTCCTTTAGACAAAGCAGTAGGATCGTGAATGCTGCATTAGGGAGATGTGGGGATTCAGCCATCGCAGCCCAGCCACCACAGACGAAGACAGGACTTCGAGTCCTCTGGGCTGAGCAGGACATGAAAACAGCAGACTCTAAAGGCCTGCATAATAACATGCATTCAGTTCTAGCGAGTCAGTATTACAAGGAGAATTTTCATGAATTGCCTGTTCAGTGCTGCTTTCTGATCTGCAGTTTGAGGGGAAAAACCCTATCCAGTCCTGGTGAGCTGAGTAGAGACTTGTCAAGCTCAGGGCCAGAAGACTGCTCTGGATAGGGCCCAGAGCCAAGAGAAAGGCAGGGGGCAAGGGGAGCAAATGGGTGCCCTCCCCTCCTCCTTCCTGGAACGGGGCTGCGATCGGGAGCATTATTGCTGGGAAGGATCCAGGCTCCTGAGCTGACAGGCCAGACCTTTGCAAAAGGCACCAGGCACATGTTTTTTTCTTCCTGAGTGTAAATTCATGCGTATGACCGCTCTTTGTTGGTTGAGACTTTGCGGCTGGCAGCTGGCAAGGGTCTCCTGAGCCCAGCATCGTCCCTGTGGTTGAGGTGCTGCACTGACAGACAAGAAAAAAAAAAAAAAACAACCTGGTGCAGGCAGATTAAAAAGTCACATGCATCTCCTTCCTGAGGCTCTCACAGGTGCCAGACACACAGGAAGGAGACATGGCCTGGAGGCAGGGCCTTGCCTCTCCCTCATCACTTGGCTGATGCAGAGAGGAGGCACCAGGATGGGCTCCATGCCTCTCCCTGCCCCCCCTAGCACCCGCAGACCTTCCTGAGGAAGAGCATGGTGCAGAGAGGAAGCAGCAGGCTGGGAGCAGTGGCAGCGCACAGCAGAGCCCTGCTGATGGGCCTGTGCTGCTCCATCCCCTCCTTTCTTGTGCTGCACACATGCACAGACATCATGGGGGACACGGGAGGAGGCCAGAGGCCCAAAAGCCCTGAGGAGCTGGGCCTGGAGAAGCTGAGGAGCAGAGCAGGAAGGGAGGGGGCAAAGGAAGGTGGCATGCGAAAGAAACATTGGGAACTGTGTGTCTACAGAATAAGTCCCCTTTGGGAACATGTGTCTACAGAATGGCTTCTACCACTTCCTTCCTGCTCTGCACCATCGCTGGCTGCTTGCTGGTGAGGCAGGTACCTCAGGGGGAAGCATGCCTTCGCACAACGAGTGGCGAGCAACAGGCGTAGGCAGTGCAAAAAGAAGAATTCGCAGACAAACAGGGCCAAGAAGCACATGAAGCCCTGGGGGAGGGGAGGAGAGTGCACCTTCAACCACTCGGAGAGGTTTTGTGCACTATGGTGTTGTTGCTCATGGCTGAGACAGCGTGCGACTGTGCCACGTCCCCGCCTCAGCTGCCGCTGCCTCCATCACCTCCATCACCTGTTTCATTCACCTGCTGTGCTTCACAGCTCTGTCTCCAAGGCACCTTTGTGTTACACAGGTTCCTGGTGGTCTCACATCACTCAGACGCAAGGAGAGGACGAGCTCTCCTATGCCATGCTCTGGGTGAGGTCTGGCACAGAATCTCTGTTGACCCAGAAATCAAACGCTGCCTTTATCCCCCCTCCACCACTGTTTGGTTGGTGGCCTGCAGAAGGCCTCATCTCATTGACCCAAGGTGGCAGGTGCCCACAGGCAGAAAGAAATGAATGTCACTCCTTATCACAACTATCACATTTCTAAATAAATACCAGCTATGACTACACTTTCACTACTAGAAAAAAAAAAAAAAAAAAAAAAAAAAAAAAAAAAGGAAGCAAATTCAAAAACATTGCAGCAGCCCTGCTGAGTCCTGTGCCGTCTTCCCCCCACATAGTAGTGAGGATCCTCTTCTTCAGTCATCCTGAAGCTGGGACATTTGAAACTAAAGGAAGCTTCAGATCCTCCTAGAGAGGACCTGAACATATCCATTGGACACCAGATGGTCCAGCTCTCAGATGAGGAGACGTGTCCCTCTGGCACTTGGCTGGATCAAGGCATTGTGGCCTGACTAACACAGTGACCACTGCCTGCTAACCTCTAAAAGTTTCAGCATGCAAGCGGAGCATGGTTTGCCGCAGAGGGAAGTGGAAGGTAGACACTGAGCAGGTCACACCCTACAGTGTACTTCTTCCACACCAGCAGCACTTTCTCAGTTCCTGTGTCTACAGAATCCCCATTCCAAGTGTCACCCTGAGGAACAGCTTTCTGTGCCACTGTTGCTGGGGATGGCAGGTACCGCTGCCACTGCCCCGCCTGCTTGCTTACCAAGACTGGAAATGCATCTTCAATACGAAGCTGCTGTCACTGGGGCTCTGACTGTGTTTGTGTACTTGCTGCACATGAACACATTTTGGCATGGGCCAGGAGGACTTGGTCTTTATGGCTGTGGCTAGCACATCACTGCTGTGAGGATTTTGCAGCCTAACGCAGCCTTCGTCCATTTCCTCATACCATCCTTATCTGCATTAACTGAACTAGGTCTGGGGACTGAATGTTCCTCAGGCTATCTTGAATGATAGGTGCTCTGTTAGGCATTCAGGCAGAGCTGCTTATGCAGCCCCGGGGAGAGGAGGGAACGGCCCCACCAGCTCGCCCACCCTCCCAGAGATGTAGGAGACAATGCAGGTCCTCACTGCCCTGGGAGCAAACTGCTTCCCCCTATGTCTGCTTGAGATTGGCCCAAACCAACAAAAAATAAATGTTCATAGGCTGACACAAGCTACTTTCTCCTCTGCATGAACACAAGGTTAAAGAAATTGCTCGTGCACAGTGAGGATGAAGGCTCATACTCCACCTCTGTGTGAAGGGACTCAACTCTACCAACACATCTCACCGTGGCAGTTAGCTGACTGTTCCCTGGAGCAGGTGTCCACCTGAGTGCCCAAAAATTAGGCCAGACAAGATCTCTTCTTATTAAATGTCTTGCACCACAGGCAACTTCAACTCATAAATACAGGAAAGTACAAGTTTTAAGAGAATACAACACCATTACAGCACATTCACCTCCATGTTCCTCTCTTCACTTGGTAGATTTCCTTGTGGAAGTCGTGTGACTTTGCAATTAGTGCTTCTCCTAGCACTACATAACACTAACCAAATGCCAAGTCTGCTCTTGTGTATGGTTGCCTTGGAAAGGTGGAGTTTTTGTAACCACTCCTTTTCAAGGAGCATTAATTTTCTTCACCACCGTTTCTTAAAAGCATACATATTCTTCTCTTCAATCTTGTTTACTTCCTTTCACTACACATTTCCTGTTGTTTCCCAGAGGTATCAAACAGATGTGGCAGGCAGTTTTGCTGACTTGCTATGGTGAATGTTACATAGCACTACAAGTTTTTGCTCCTCATCTACAGTTATTCACTGAGAGAGGTGTGAATTATCTAGATCTGAACCACTGTGCTTTATTACAGTGTGGAAGTGCATGCCAGTATCCAGATTCTAGTTCCTGTATGCTGGGTAGTCTCTGATACATTAAGTGCCCTCAACCAATTGAGATAGTTGTCCCATTTGACCAGAAATGATAGCTTCTTCCACCAGCCTCCATCTGAAATCTCAGCAGTTTGCAATTTTTGTTACTGAGTTTGAAAAAAAAAAAAAAAAAAAAAAAAGATTGGAGATTTATACCCTTAATGCTGTTAATTTCCTCTGCAAAGCAACTTTAGTATTTGATCAGCAGCTCGATTCTTATGTCTTATTTATGAGGCAGCCTGGTTTAAGGTCAGTCCCCAGCCCCTGTTTTAGTGACTAGGCATGCTATAGTCAAGAAATTCCTTGTGAGGAAAGGCACTTCTTCCTGGAACTAAATCAAACCTGGCTTCCAGGGGATACTACAGAATAGTAGCAGGTCTTGGAAAGCTCACCTGTCCTAGATGGTTTCCCAAGACAAGCATCCCATTTGTTCCCCTGCGATGCCCTTACACCACTTATGGGACTTTAACCTTTACTGACACATCTCTAAGTGATACAAATGTTAACTTTCTATTTTGCCTTTTCTGATTCTCAGGAAAAAAAACAGCTGGAAAGAAATCATGGCAAATTCTACAGGCTGTCTCGCAGTTGTAAAGGATAATGTCACCATTTGCAAAGGCATTTCCTACAAAGACAGCAAGACACTTCTCATTGCTGTTTACAGCTTTGTTTTTGCAGTCGGCCTTCCAGCAAATTGCATAACTTCTCTGCTTACATTTATGCAAATCCAAAGGAACAAAGTAGTTGCCATCTACATTTTCAGTTTATCTTTGTGCGAGCTGATGTATTTAAGTACCTTGCCTCTCTGGATTATCTATGTGCAAAATGAGCACAAATGGTACATGGGTGAACAGATTTGTAAAATAACAGGATTCATTTTTTTCTGCAACATATACATCAGCATTCTGCTTTTGTGCTGTATTTCTGTGGATCGCTATGTGGCATTGGTGTACGCTCTGGAATCAAGGGGAAGAAGAGAACGGAAAAAGGCAATCATAATCGTATGCTTTCTCGTTGCTGTGGTTACAATAATCCACAGTCCAGTATTTTACATGAAGAGTATACATAACGATACCTGCTTTGAGACTTTACCCCTTGACAAAACACTGGCTTCTTTCGGCTTTGCCAGATTCCTATTTGGATTCGCCATACCTTTCATGATCCTCATTTTCACAAACTACAAAATTTTCCAAAGTACAAAAATAAGTACCAGCTTGACTTGTCGCCAGAAGACCAAAGTGAAGTATCTGGCAATTGCCATTATTGTCATTTTCCTGATCTGCTTTTCTCCCTACCATGTGGTACTCTTAATAAGGTCTGTATACTTTCTGCTTCATACAGATTGCTCATGTCCATTTGAAAAAGACATATACCCAGTTTTTACAGTGTTTCTGTGTTTATCCACTGCAAACAGTGTTGCCGATCCAATTATTTACGTGCTGGTTAGTGAAAACGTCAGAAAAGACATTTTAAGGACTCTGAGAAGATGGAGGTCGAACTCATCCAGGTTCAACTCATCTCTTAGTCATAAGAGTGAGAGCACCAGACAGAAAACATCAAAAGAATTGCAGGAAGGAGTACAAAGAGAAGAAAACAAAGAAAGAGCAAATTCATCCCCCATTGAAAAGACCTGTTATACCAGCAAAGACCCAGAAGGTGGTAGCTAGCAGTTCGCTGCTGCACCTAGCTGCTGACAGCACGTAAGAAGTTCCAAACTTGAGCTGCAGGCTGCTTGCTGCAGCACACAAGTATTTACAGGCTGATGTGTGAAGGAAGGTTTTTTTACATTACGTGGGCCAGCAACTCCTAGAGGACTCTACAGGAATGATGCTTCTTATTTATGTTTCTCTCCTACGATAAAGTTTGCTCACCACTATCATCAATGCAAACCTTGCTTTGTGAAGGACATGTGGAATAAACTATGAAATTTACTGTGACTCAGACTGAAGTCTTAAAAGCTCATTTTTTTTGGAACTACTCTTCTCCGTTCACAAACTTAGAGACAGTTTTATCTTCTGAGTTGGACAAAAAAGAAACACCGTACCTAGGAAAACAATGTAAGGCCCATTCTTCTGGTTGAAATTACTGGTCCTCGAGAAGGTACATGTTAGATTCTCATACACATGCACCGTTGTTAACGTTTGCGGTTAACCAGTGGAAAATATTAAAAATGAGGAAGTCTTTCAATAAGAGCCTTGAAAATGTTCCTAATGCAGAAGTATGCAGCTTAATCTACCTTGCACATTCTGAATATAATTGAGGGCAAAATAATGTCCTGAAAACACATAGCAACAGTACTACAGTGTTACTTGAGAAACGGCACAGTCCTGACATTTTTATAAATGTGCATTTCAAATGCTTAATATTTTAGAATTAGTAGATTTTACATGTTTTGCTGTAAATTCTGGAATGCACTGAAGTATATAGAAAATGTATAAATTTCCAAGTGGAATTGGGGACTGTTTTTATGCTATCTCTGAACATTTGTTGAAGTTGTGTTTCACTTCTGACTAAGATAACATTTCCCTCCCAGTATTGATCTGTTGTTTTTCTCAGTGTGTAGGAGTCTATACAAGAGGTAAGAGCCTTACAGAAAAATGAAGGGTGGCAGCATGGAGAATGTAGTCCCTTTTGCACATAGAGAGGGACTGCCTTGGACATGCTGGTGGTGCATAATGAGACTATGCTGGACAGATTTCGTTGTTACTGCCTCTGCTTTTGTTGTGAATAAATTACTGATGGCAGTATCCTGTGCCTTCAAACCAGAAATTACAAAATAAGAATTGTATAAACCTGCCACCTGGCAAGATTTAACTGAACACTTTCTTCATATTTGTATGTGATCAAAATAAAACAGGAAAAGATCATGAACCAATTGCATGTTTATTTGAGTACAAGTTTCTAAAGTGTTCCACGGTGTCATTCTGCTTTATCTGCAATGTTGTATTTCAGTAATATTTTTAAAGGCCATTAATGTCCACATTGCTGAATTGAACTAATATTAGACAAGGTTAATGTAAATATTTGTTAATGTTTTTAAATTGTCATAGATATTCCTGTACTTAATGCTTGATACTTACACACTTTTGGAAAGAAGCATTGTGCCAAAATGGCATTGCCTCAAGTTATTGTATTTATGATATATTTATTTTTTGTATTATTTAATGGCTCCTCTGGCATCTTTCTATGAAATGTTTGTGTCCTCAAAAATTGTTCACATGGTACTGAATGGACTACAATATTGTTTCTAGGAAAAATGTGAAATTCTGTTGTGATGTTAATTAACAGATAGTGCTTTTCTATTTCTATATGCTTCCTAGAGATCAAACTTTCTAAGGTGTAAAGAAGAGATTTGTGAAGTGCTGAATACCCACAACTTTGCTGCAAATCAGATTTTCCATTACTAAAAAAAAATTGGTAGCAGGCGTTGCTCGTAACAGCCCCAGTGGTGTTGGTTTATCGCTGAAGATGCGTATGCAAACTGCACCAACCTCAGGATTTTCGTAGTCTGACCGTAAAACTTTGATGAATAACAGCAGTGAATTTGTAAGAAACCAAAGAGACAGACTTCTGAACTGGCTGAAATGGATGCAAATTAGATATTCACCCTGATGAATTTAGAAATCTCTCTTTGATGTTTTTTCTCTGATAAAAAGTGAGTGTATTTAGAGCAAACAATATTGGAGTCCAGGGGCACAGAAGCAGGGGACAGGAATTAGGGTCTGATGCAACAACAGTAATTCCAGTAATTCTTTTTCCTTGCCTAGTTTACTTGCTGTTCCAAATTATTTTATCATTGTGCATCTTAATGAAAATCCTTGGAGCATCTGTGTCCAGCCAGGCTCTGAAATAAACCCCTCTGCAGCCTGATCTAACTTCAGAGATGACCTACACAATCTCCAGCGGTCCTTTCTAACCTAAATTATTCTGTGACAGAATGCTGAAGGGATTACAGGGGCCAGGTACCAAGCAATTTATCCATACGGGAAAACTGCAAAATCCTAACGTCTTTAGAAGTTATAAGTAGAACAACAGTTTTATGGCTAAGTGAAGACACCAAGAAATGCTATTTCCATGTTGTTAAAGTATCCCATCAGGCACTGACTGTTCCAATGTGATGAATTGAAGCGCGTGATCTCAGTGTTTTGTCACACAGCATCTGATTATGCCATAGGGCAAAGGAAGAACCTCAGTATTGGGATGCTGGCTGGAGACCCAGCAAAGGACACTATTAGGATCAGAACGGATCCGAAAGGTTGACTGAATGTGTGGATATTTTCATCTTTCCCTCCTGGAAGGCAAACACCAGTGAGCCTGCAGGGATCACTTCACTCTGTGAAGAACAATTTACCTACTACATCTTACCTGCAGTTCTCAACCAAGCTGTTTGGATCTGCCCCCGGTAACCTGCCAGCTTTCTCAACTCATCTTAAGCTATAAGATGACTTGGAGAGAGTACAGAACCCAACCTAGGCTGTGCTTCCTAACTTGATCTTTAGACAGACAGGTTTCCACAGAGACGTAGGACCATAGAATCACAGAATCACAGAACATCCAGAGTTGGAAGAGACCCATGAGGATCATCGAGTCCAACTCCTGGCTCCACACAGCACCACACAAAAAATAACCATGTCTGAGAGTGGTGTCCAAGTGCTTCTTGAGCTCTGTCAGGCTCGGTGCTGTGACCACCACCCTGGGGAGCCCGTCCCAGTTCCCAACCATCCTCTGGGTGCAGAACCTTTCCCTAACCCCCAGCCTGACCCTCCCCTGTCCCAGCTCCATGCCGTTCCGTCAGGTCCTGTCACTTTCACCAGAGATAATAAAAAAAAGATTATTTTATTTTTACATGTGTCTCAGCCATTCTTAGAGTACCTAGGAGATAAGTGGATTGCTGATCATTTTAAGTATGACTGTGAAGCATAAAGTGAATAATTTCTGTCTATCAACTAAAACTGGCCAAATTAGTTTTTGCAGATAGTACATATTTTTGTTTATTCATCATTTTAAACTAATTGCAAATACTGCACTTCTAAGTCTTTGCTTGTGGTAACACTCAGAAATCTCCACTCCTGTCTAAGAAGCAATCAGAATGCTCAGTAGCAAATTTTGCCTCAAGAGAACAGTTGAACTTCCTCTACAAAACATGCAAACCCAGCTATGAATAAACCCAGACTCTCTGAGCATGACAAAGTTTCATCTGCAGCTGGTGATCCTGTAGCTGCTCTGTTTCAGTCCCTGCCACCATGTATAACTCAATGCTGAATTTCTGTTTGGTGCTGAGTGGTGAAACATAACTCAGAACCAAGCTTTCAAAGAATCTTAGTTTTCCTTTTTGAGCATATTGTCTTCCTACAGGTCATGCTGTGGCATAGGTCTTTTAGGAAACATCCTCTAGAGAGCAAATTGAAGGCAAATTTTCCTTCTAGGTTAGAATATCTGTCTTGTTTTCAAGCCAGTCCAAAATCATGGAACATATAAGGGTGGGGGATTGTATCGGAGAGCTGTAATCACTTTTTGAACACCTTTGGTGTTCAGGGGAAGCATTCAGGTGTCAGCATCCCCAGAGCTGGATCTCCCAGCATGTTCTCGGAGACTAGTGTCTAGAGATGAGGGTATCACACCTACCAGTCCTCTCCATCTCTTCTGCTCTCTTTTGGGATCTTTGCATCCTGCTGCACTTCGCCTTGTTCCCTGCACAACAAAGCTTTGCACAGGAGAGGGCGCTCCTCGTGTTCTGTTTGCAGTAGGAATGCAGCAGGGCCTCCTAATCTGCGGTTTTCAAGCAAAAGGAGAATGAAGAATAAAGAGAAATCTGTTATCCCAAATTAGACTAATACTAATATCCTGAGAGTAGTTGCTAGTTGCTGTTCTCATAAGCAATTAGTAAGAAAAAGTAGGACTGTAAACTCAGTGTAATTTGGATTACAGATAACTTCTAGGGTTTTACTCTTACTCCATCCTGTAAGAAATGTTCACAGATAATGAAGCAAAAACCAGCCGTTCAGGCAGATGAAAAGTCTGCTGAGGAGGGACGATAAGTTATGTGGTAAGAATTTCACAGAACATCATATTAATATCATCTACGCGAGCAACCGCAGAAAAAGACTTCTTAGTACACCGTGAAATGATCCATCCTGTTTGGCAGCTTCAGTCTGTAACAGGGCCCATACATGATCACAAAGCATCCCCTGCATGTTCAAAGGTCTGTCTTGAAATACTTTCTTGAGGGAGGTGAAGAATCAAAGAGAAGAGATACTGTGGGAGAAGAGTGTTGTATGATATACAAAGTCCTGAAAAGCCTCCTAACCCTAGAGTCACAGATGTGCTGCACAAGTATGCAAATACCTGGGTGTTCAGAAAGTTACTTATAAATTCTTCAGTCTGAATCACAGTTCCCCATTTGTAAAATGGAATATTTCTTCCCTTGAGCATTGTCTGTCTTCTCTGTTTAAAGCACGGCCCCTCGCAGGGGATGCTAGAAGGAGCGAGCAGGTGTGCGTGGTGTGCATGTTCCGTGCGTACTGCAGCGGGGCAGTGAACTGCGTGGAGACGAATTTCAGCTACTGAAACACAAATTGTACTGAGTCAGCACTTTCAGGGTCAGCTTCAAAGCACTTTATTTGTTTCTATTTATTCCGGTCTCTAGGGGGGGAAAGACAAAAAAAAAAAAAAAAAAAAAAAAAAAAAAAAGCAGACTTTCATTTAACTTATTTAACTTTGGGCCTCCTGCTAGTGACACGGTTACTAGATCCTTGGAGATTTCACTGGGATTGGTCCCCAATGAGATATTTTAGTGTTTGGAGGAGTTTTGTTGCCTCCAGAAGGTAAGATTAAATTAACAACACAGATCCAGAGAATTGACTTCTAGACTGGAAATACTTAAGGCCAAGTGCTCACGAGGCTCATGGTATCTGTCTGGGTACAGGACTGAAATCAGCCAGTAATGCTAAGAGCATTTGTGGTTGCAGCTTCTGCACATAGCAGGCTGCTGGTGATAATCTTTCAAATCCTCAGTGCTTAGAGATCTGTCCGTGTGGACACTACTTCTCAAGCTCTTCTTTTTCTGGCAAAGAATTTGCAGGCTGGGAAGCACTTCCTTGATGCCAGATTTCTGGAGTAGGTGAGTCTCTGACAGCCTGAAACACTTGAGGCAACAGCACAGTCATTTACCTATTGATTAATTTAGGGTAGCTTTCTCCCTTTCTTAATTACTGTTGAGGACAATACTGGGCTTACACTACCCACTACAGGTAGTTTTTATTATTGTATGTTTGACATTTATCAGTGACTTGACAATATGTTGGATAAAGGACATTGGATAGGGTATTAAAGAAAATACTGTAATTTTCCATTTAGCTGCATTTATGGTTCCTGTATATTTAGCTGTATATATGGTTCTCTAATTCTTTTTTTTTTTTTTTTCAAATCTTTCCTAAACAAAATAGAATTTTGACAATAAGAATTGATTGTCCACAGCTCTTGATGGAGTGGTGTGCTTACCTGCACCACTTGCAGTAATAGCTCTGTCCCAAAGATAACACACAAGTCTCAAGCTAATCTCAGGACTGAATGCACATTATCAGCAAAAAAGCAGAAAAAAATGTTTATTAAATGACAAGGGAACTCGGGATTTTGACCTACTTCTTGCTTTCTTCACATACTGTGGGAATGGCACACCAACAAAAGGCAGGAGATTCTAGCATGAATCTGAAGTTATTGTCAGAAACGAAAAGAGGTGACTGGGAACTTTCTTTGTACACTGGAGTGTGAAGGAGATACAGAAAGACTGTAATGTAATAATAGAAGAGATTTGGGGAGAACAGAGGGTGAGCAGGTAACTTCAGTGCTCCACAAAAGCAGAATTCAGAGAAGTGTGATCCCAGAGCTCAGCAAGGGGCCTTCTCTAATGAGAGGCTGTGGGCCCTGCGTGCTTCATCCAAGGACCAGTCACTCCAGAAACATTAAATCTTTGTATTTTTGTTTTCTTATAATTCAGTTTCAGATACCAGAACCTCTTCTTAGTCAAATTCCATGATGAGAAATAACACTGTACAAGGAAAAATCCCAGAAAACCATCATTTTCTCTAGAGATACTGAAAACCATTAAAAATAACTCCACACAAAGTTAAACCAAAGCTCTGAGACCAGCCCTCTTGCCCTGAAGGTTGTGGATGTGCATCTGAAGTTTTTTTTACTTTAAACTTCCAGGATTTGAAGGAAACATTTTCTGATGTAGAAAAGTAGCTTGTGTGTATGCTTACATCATGTGAAACAATATTAACGTATAATCCTGATTTGTCTGCGTTTCAGTATCGTATGTCTAATTGACTAATATGACGAAAAGCTTTTACGAAAGCAATGCATCACTCAAATTGTCAACCCATAGTCAAATACAGATCGTGAGTGCACTGCCTCTATTATGAACCATGCAGCAGAAGTTTCTGAGTTCAGAAATGGCACTGAGAGGTTAATTCTCCTTTTTTTTCCTGTACTTCCAGTCTCTGTTCTGGATAAATACAATGTGTTTTCCAATGTAATTCAAGCCCTGATCCTTTTAAAGCACGGGATTCCCGGAGTTTAAAATAGGCACAAGAGGGCACTAGACTCTAGCCTATCTGTCCTCCTGCCGTCCTGGACTTCACGGTGGGAGGAAAAAAAACATTCTCTCAAGCTCTCAGCCTGTAATCATAAATTTTTAAGACTTCGTGCTGCTAGGTAAACCACTCCGTACACATGAGTGTCTGTGCCTGTGTGCTTTCAGGCTCGTCACGCAGATAGCTGTTGAAGCAGACGCAAGGTTGGGTTACGATGTTTACCCAGCTACGGCAGAAACACACAACCTTTTTCAAATGGTGCCTGTGAACAGAAAGAAAACCAAGAAGCATAAAACAGAACTGAAAACAAACAAGAAAAGTCATGCAGAGGAAAGGACAGAGCCAGTTCCCTTGTTTCACGCAATAAAATGTTGAGGGTGCCGGAGCTCGCCAGGATCTGCCCGTGATTTCCTGGAGAGGATGTCAGTGACGGGGAAACCACCCCAGGCATTCAGTTGAGCCAGGCAGTGCAGCATCTAAACACCACGCAAATACTACATAATTCTTCCAGGAGCCCCTCTTGGCCTCCCTGCCTGGGCAAACCCCTCTCACATTGTCCTGCTTCTACTCGCTGCAGCTCCCGTGACTTTATCACAAGTCCATTGGCCCTCGGTGCTATTTGTTAGTCACATTAAGTAAGGCCAATTAAACAGTTATTCTTCTGCTAACATCAGGCATTTTGAAATGATTGCTGGGAAACCGCTGGCCACCGGTAGAGCAGCAGGAGACACGAGTTAACATTCCTTCATTGCCACAGAAGCCAAGGCTGTCATCCCATCAAGGCACAGGACCCAGAGCAGAGAATGAGGCTCGCTCACAGCCTGTTATCTGTGTTCATGCTCACGCTCCTAATTGGGTTAACCCTTTAACCAGATAAGTCAGACAGGCATTAACAATCCTTCCCTTAAGGGGAAAAAAATATATTACTTTTTAATAGCACATTTCATGCCCTAGTTTATCTACTTTTTATGCTTATTTTCAGATACCCTCCCTGAACTATAATTGCCATCTTTGGACACATATATTTACAACATATTTTTTCTTATGGACTGTCACCATCAAATCAACATCAGCAATAGCTTGTGGATATGGCATCTTTTATAGTTTAACCTATCAATTCATCAGACTCTAAAACAAAATTTGGAAACAATCCAAGCACTCCAATATGCTACCACTGCCTTCATTTACTCTTCCAGGGAGAACACAGGGCCAATTTCACTTGCAGATAAACTGTTATTTCCACACCAGCTTATCCACTGTTCTCTTACCTATGCCAAATTCTATTTTCCTTATCAGAAGTGGTGGGTCAGAGGAAAATCCCATTTCTGTTTTGGAAAATGTAAAACAACTAATGCTGTCAACAGTTTGTTGCTGAAGTCTCAGCTGGCACAATTAAGTGACTGTGGAAGAAACTCAGTGTTTTGATTTTTTTTTTCTACTTCCCTCCCCTAGTTTTCATGGTCCAAATTCTTCACAGCTATAAAGAAAAATTAGAAACAAACAACTGGCCTAGATATTCTAAAAGAAATGTGTTAGCTTTATCCATGCTTTCAAATTATAACTCCCCAGTTTGCCACTACTGCAGAGATTCGTTTCCAGTTGATATTGTAATTTTCAGGGACACAACTTCTTGAAATAGCACGATGCCTTCCAAAAGGCTGATTTCAGGACAAAAACACTGCGAAATCAAAAGATGCAGAACAGCAAAGGTATAAGCCTCACATACAGACCAAAAGATCTCAAAGCTATACTCTAACGTATGTTCAAGGATATACGAAAAAGGAATTATTCATTAACTTCTTCAGCTTGCAACCGCTTCAGGCTATTTTGTTCTTACAGTATCTGCAGTTTTCAAAGGGAGGTAGAGCTGGTGAAGAAGAAAAGATCTTCGTATGCACAGCACAAACACATCATCAGAAGCAGACTAACTCCCGAGAAGAAAATATGGTACTTAGCTTGCTGCAAAGACAGGAATACCTTGTGTAGTGACAGGCTGCACATGTTTTATGAGCTTGTGGGTGCTATTTAATAGTAGATGCTTAGTTGCTATAGCAACTGTCATACCCTATGGTATTTATGCTTAGGTATGGAACACATATTTAAGCGGCACCAGACAACATGGCATTCAGGTGTCCAAGCTGTGTGTTTAAAAGAAAATCCCCGTTATGAAGCAAATAGGTGTGTTCCTTCAGTTGTTAGAAAATCTTTCTAACGTAACACTTGTACAACAACAAAACTAGCTTGTCCCTTATAAACATGGCACAGAGCTCCCATGATGATCCAGAAGAGGGCTTAGACACTTAAAGTAAAACCCCAAACAATGTTCAGCACTTTAAAACCCATCTTTGCCGACTGCCCCTGCCTAACTTGGAGACTCCTGCCGTTTGGTACAGAGCACTGAGCTTTGCCACTAGAGTTTTCTATCGCAGTTTTACTGATACTGTAGGTATCGCTTTGCAAGTCTGAACTAAATTTTGTATTGTCTGCACTTTGTTCCTATCATGGATGTCCTACCACCACCATGAAGCCTCATACCGGTTTCTGTCCCCCGCCTGCCAGTGCACATATGCATTATTTGTGTTTTCATGGCTGGGACTTCTCAAGCACAGTTTGTAGTCCCTTCAGCTTTTGTAGTTTTGTGTATCACCACCACTGAGAACACTTCCTCTGAATCCGCTGACAGATGCAAATCTTGCTTGGAAACATTGCTTATATTTGTATTTTGTCACATCCTGGTGGCTGAGGACCACCGGCGGATACTGTAATACGAAGGCACTTGTTCTTTCAGGCCTTTTCGACCAGCAGAGGAAACTGATGATCTGTAACTCCTATAGTTGTGTCTGAAGGGTCCTTGACTCCAACACAAGTTAGCAAGGCAGGCTAAAAGGGTCTGCAGACTAGTACAAGCCCATCTGCTTTCCTGTGTCCTGTATCTACTACACTTCCTGCAGTCTAAACATATTAATTCCTCTTCTTACCAGTTTATTATCAGTTCCATAAAGCTACTAGCTGATAAACTGTGGCGGTGGTTTTAGCACATGGGGTTTCTCAGCCAGAACATGTTCATTCTCTGCTCACTTCTTAGCTCAAATCACCCCTAATCCCTAGTGGCCTCCTAGCAGATAGATCTGATACCTACAGCCCTAAAACCAAAGGCCTGAAGCTGGTGACCTGAGGCAGACAAACTTCTGCCTCGGAATGGCTTTTGCTAGCACTGCCAGTGCACCCTCCCTCCCGTCACCTGTCTACTCCAGCTCTTCAGTTGCTCAACAGCTGAGCCAACGCTGTCAGAAAACTGCTGCCACATTCAGACGTTCATGAGCTGGTGCATGCAGCAGCGGGTGTGATGAGTGCTGACTGCTCTTCTCATCTTGTGAGCCGCTAACACTTGAAGCCAGTGTCCCTGCCATCCAGCATGAAGTCACGTTTAGCCCACAAATACACAGTTCAGGAATATTCTCCTCCTCCTCCTCTTCCTCACTCCCTGTGAACTCGGTGGTTTGTTTTACAGGCACCAGATGCCTGCTGTCCTTTGTTCTACCCCCCCTACAACTAGGGCTAACAGCCTTCCCAGGCTCAGAGCCCTGAAGAAGCTCGCCCTTGCTGAACTTTCAGCGACACTTTGTGGTCTGCACGTTAACACGCTGCATTAATACAAAAACACTTTCTCCTAAATTCCGTGTGCTGTGACTGCAGGCTGCGTGTGACAAGGTTGCATCCTGTCTCTGGCTTGCAGGGCCCAGCTGAGCTGCTACAACAGGCTTACTTCTTAGGGAGCAGCCACACTTAATTACCTCCTTTAGCCTTCCTTCCATCTGCTCCTGGATTTTTAGGCAGTGCTCTGCTGCAGGAATGTGCTCGTCTGCAGAAGCACTCAGGACTGTTTCATAACGCTGCTCATTTCAAAGGTGGACAGAATCTGCCAGGTTGGACTTAAAGGAAACGGCACATTACAGCTGGGCCTCCTGCCCTGCTCCCGAGCCAAATTAAAAAGACAAACATAACTTAGGTGCTTTAATCAAACGCTAATTACGAGAAAAACAATACAGGCTCGGAGCACGTCCACATCGTCTTCAGCAGGCAGAGGCAAGCAGGCGCCGTCCCTGCTCTGAAGCAGCCGGATCACAGCCAAAACTCTCCCCAAACACGCGGCCGTGCCGGTACAGCACGGAGCTTGAGCTCCCACACCTTGCCTCTCCACAGCACTCGCTAGCCGGAGCACAGCGCTGCTCTGACGACAGCCACGCGGCTTCCAGGCCAGGGCTGACTCACGTCTGCTTGGCTCACAGCAGTGGCAGCGCAGCGCGAGCACACATTTTCCTGCTCTAAACTATTCGCCCAGCTTCAGAGCCCCCGGGGCCCTCGAAGAGAGACAGAAAACGCCGCAGACACGCAGCAGAGCATAGTGGAAAATGCCTTGTTGTCAGCGCAGAATCGGTGCTGAGGCAGGGCTCAGTCCTATCTCTCTGAAACTATTTGTTTCAGAGCTTAAGCAACCTCCTGACTAATTTTCCTAACCTCTTTATCTGAGGGCTTGCAACCCGCTGGTTGAGAAACCCAGTGCTAAGCCTCGTACAAACACCTAGTGACGGACAGTGCCTATCAGAGCAGATGAAACAGTCCCTCAGGGGGGGCCTTTCCATGGGCTAGAAATAATGCTGGTGCGGTGACCCGACAGCCAGCGAGGACCTTCACCCTACATATATTTCTGTTTCTTAATCACCTACGTTAACTGCATCGGCCCTTTAAAACTCTTTTAAAACCACCTTTTTTATATGTGTTTGTGATGTGGAAATATCGTGGACTGAGATCCTTTACACAGCTCAAAACTGCACAAATAAGCTGGGAATCAAGCTTTTTTTTTCTTTGTCTTTGAAAAGCACAGTTTCAGCCCTGCTCTCAGCCATGGAGTTCCTATTAATTTCTGCGGTTTTATAAACACTGTCCAACCCTAAACCAGCCTTCCCGTCACCGCCGACGTGTGAAAGTCTGGCCAGCTCAGCAGGGGCTGGGCGGCTCTCAGAAAGGAGCAGCAGAGCTCGGAGGCATCAAGCGCAGCCCAGCACGGGCTTGCTCCAGGAGGGGAGGAAGGAAGGGGGCTGGGAGGGAGGCAGCGGGTAGCGGCTGCCTCCAGACGAGCGAGCGTGGCACGCAGGTCACGCCACCCGGTACCAGCCAGCGCCAGAGGAAGAGGCAGGCTGGCGGCTCCCGGGAGAGCCGGCTCTCCGACAGAGCTGGCAGGCTGGGGAGAGCCAGGGCCAGTTGCCAGCAGGGCTCTCTGGCAGCCGCAGCTGCTCGGCCACGGGGGCAGAGGCATGGCTGGAGCCTGTGCACGCACGCAGCTCACGCAGAGGGAAGCCGGGTCTGTCCTCCAGCCGTGCCGAGCACAACTACCCGGTGCCCTGCTAAGGGAAGGGGGTCAGGGTAGCAGCTCCTCGTGAGCCAGCCCTCCTGCTCTCAGGCAGGCAATCCCAAACTAAAATAAAAAAAACAGCCATGCTAAGGCCAGATCTGCACCTAGGCCCTGCTGGGAGAGTCTGAGGCGATGCCTGCTCCTGTCAAACCTGCTGCTTTCACACAAAAAGAGCACCCTCCCCATTCCATCATTTCCTCTGTGGTGGTTACACTTCCATTAGTCTGCCGGTGCTTTTACACCCCTCCATGACCACCACTCCAAAGTTTCTGCCGGCTGCCAATCCACCTTCCTAGGAGAGATCTGCTGAGCTGGTTTGCATCATTTTCCTCCCTGTCGTCTGCGTTAGTCATCACACCAGCAAGCAGGTCGCTCTGCAGCCTCTCACCAGGTGCAACATCTCTCATTTCTCCAGCAGCTTTGAGCACATATGCTAAATACCTTTTGATTTTAAAGTCTCCTGCCATTCCAGACCTGTAAAATAATTCCCCCCCTCCTTTTTTTTTTTTTTTTTTTTAATGCAGTTGTTGTTCTAATTCCAGTTTCCCCTACCAGATTGCTCTGCAGACATTTCTCTTCTGGTTTTGCTCTGTGCTTTGTCTCCAGAACTCATAACTTAGGCATCAGTTCTGCTTTTGCTTGCAGATTACCTTATCTGCAAAGGTTTCATGTGCTGGGATAAATTTCTCAAGATATAAATGCCTGTTTAGGAAACATCTTTTCACCTGTTCTTTTTCAGCCTGGTGTTAAAATTTCATTTACTGAAAACAGTAGGTGGATGAAAACCTGAGCATGTAGTTAAAATTTGATCATTCCCTTTATCACATTGTGGTTACAATTCAATTATTTTCTTTATAACGTTATTTAAGCCCCATCAGAGATTGTTTGCTTTCTAGTAAATACTTTGGGCTGTGTTGTTTTACATCAGTTTGTCCAGATTTTTCAATTTTGACTTGTCAAGTTTTGTTTCTCACATACATGAGATGTGAGAGTTGTTTTTTTTTTTTCTCCTGAGAATAATCAAGTCTTGTCATACCCCAACTAAGAACTCAGTTTTCTCATTTTTTCAAAGATTTTTTTTTCAAAGACAGTGTTGAGAACCCTTAACAATTTTCTGATTAAACAACAGGTCAATCAGAAACTGTAATGATTGTAGTGTTTTTGAGCAACCTCATTTCGTTTCACTGGTTCTTCATGTGTTTCACTGAATAGTTTATGGGAGAAAAGAATGTCAAGACTGTAGCTAAGAGGGAAAAAGAAAGTAAGGAGAGGGGACTTGTGGACCTTACTGTATAGATGATGCTACTGCCTCTGTACTTTCCTAGCACTGATCCTGCAGGAACTCCAGAGAGGCTCAGGCTTCTTGCAGGATTTGCTGTGAGATTACCTATTTGAATTCATTGCAGCTAATCTAGAAAAAGTCGGTTGTCTCACCCCAAAACCTGATCTCACTTCGCTATGCAAACCCTATTTGCTGTGGCTGTCTTATATGCGGCTCCAGCCCTCTGTTGTCTCCCAGCCTTGCCCTCCGGGCTCAGTTTGCGCTCCCCCCCCGCTCTCCTGCTTCCACCCCGGGGCCAGCAGGGGCTGTGTGTGTGCCGGAGGCAGCAGCTGGAGCCGGGACCAGCCGGCCTCCCCCCCGCCAGCCGCCCCGCAGCGCTGGGGACACGCTAAGTGCTTGCAGCTGTGAGGCAGCGCCGAGCTGAGGCGGCCAAGCCCGGCGGGCTCGGGGCGGAGGCCGCAGCTTTTGGGGGCAGCGGGGACTTTTTATCCCCTCTTTAAACCCCCAAAGGAAGCGGCCTCACAGCCCGGGCAGGAAATGCCACGAGCCTTGCTCACGGAGCCAGCGGGCTCGGGGCACCCCCGCGACCCTGAGGGGGGCTCCTCCGCCGCCACCCCTCTGAGGGCCGGCCGCCATGGCAACGGGGGTGGATGGAGGGGGGGGCAGGCCCGCCCCGGGCGCCTTTGTGGGCTCCGACACTAAGATGGCGGGCGGGAGGGGGGCGGGGCTGGGCGCCGTGTTGGGCTCCGCCCGCTCCCTCCAGCGCGGAGCCGTGGCTGAGGCGGGAGCCGGGCTTCCTGCGCTGGAAGGCGGCGGTCACGGCACCGGCGGCGGGGTGGTGAGTGTGTGTGTGTGGGGGGAACCGAGCTGAACCGGGCTGTGGGGCCGTAGGGCTGCCTGAGCTTCCCTCAGGGGGCTCCGCTGGGGGCCGAGCCCCGTGCGCGGAGCCGCTGTGGGCGGGAGGCGGCGGGGGACGGAGCCGCTTCAAAATGGCGGCTGCGCGGGGCGGGCGGGAACGGCCGTTGGTGGCCGCTGGGTGACGGGCGGGGAGCGAACCGGGACCGGGCCGGGTGCTGAGGAGCCGCGCGGTGCCCGCTTCCCCCCTCCTCCGCCCGGCCCCTGCCTCAGCCCGGGGCTCGCTCCCCGCCCCGCCGGTCCCGCCTCTCGCCGCCGGTGCCAGCCCCCTGCCTCCTCCTTCCCTCCCTCTCCCTCCCTCCTTCCCTCAGCCTCCCTTCCCGCAGCCCCCCGGGGGCTGGCGAGCTGCCCCCCGAGCCCTCCGGGGGCTGCCGTGCTCGGGTCTTTGTCCCCGGTGCTGGCCCTGGCAGCCCTCCCTCAGAGCCAGGCGCCGCCATCTGCGCCCCGGGGAGGCCGGAGCTTGGCTTTTCTTCTGCTCCTCAGCTTTATGCGCGGTTTTGGTGCCTTGCCACGGCTGTTGGCGAAGGGCGGTTTTGAATTCGGGGGACTGAATCCTAAAATTTGGTGCCAAGGGGAAGGTACAATGCCTATCTTCGTGTCAGTAAAAAAAGGAAAAAAAAAATTGCCTTGCTTAAACCTCCAGCACTTGGCTTAGCTAGTCCTAGTCTGCTTCCACCCACGGACAAGCAGCGCTAGGATCTCCTTCCTATCTTCTCTGTGAGCCCAACTGTTAGCAAACGCCTTTTTTTTTAACCAAATGCCTCGTTTTTAACCACCTGAATATGTGTTTTGCAGCATTTGCTACCTGAATTTGAATAGAATGTGGATCTGGAGTATGTAAGCTGATGCTCTAGTAGGAGCTGGATCAAATTTCAGGCACCTTATTTGTAAAACAGACCAGGAATTTGTCATAATCTCCGAAGCAACATTTTTAGTGAATTGCATAATACCGTGCTACTATTCCAAAAAAGAAAAAGAATCCCATGCAAATCCCCTTGTTTTCGGACTGTTATTTTACGGATAGCTGTTGTCTCCTTGACAACTTCTTTCATGCAGCTGTTTCAAACAACAGTTAAGGTTTTGATACGCTAGGTTTGGGCTCGTGGCACTCGGTTAGCAGCAGCAGAAGGGAGACGATACAGCTAGTCCAGGTACTGCCTCTTGGACAGAGGCAAAGGCTGCTTAAAGTTACTGGGGGGTTTTGAATGCTTTGCCTCAAAAGCAGCAGCAATCTTGCAGTCATGTACCAAGAAGTTTTACACAGCAGCTTGAACCTTTTGAGTACATTAATAAATAAATTAACAGAGAGAAACATACTTAACATTTTTATTAATTAGGTTTTAAAGTTAGCGTTCTCTTGAGATGAGTAGTTGTTGGTGATTGCCCAGAGAAGTCTGGGAGAGGTCGTTTATTTGTAATGTTTTAATTGAATCTGATAATGGCTGTAAAAGTATTTCTTTATTTTATTGTTCTGAGACACACTGATATGACAAGTTAATAGAATCTGAAGAAACAGTTGCTTTGATGGACAAATTCGTTAATATTTTTATGCTAACAGAAGTTCCACGTGGTTTGTTTATTGCTCTAGGGAAGAACCTAGAATCACACACTCACGTTGCATGGGAAAACTCCTTCCTTCTTCAGTATGTTAATAGATTACAGACTGGACTGGTCTGCCAGCGTCTCCCGTGTCTTTTAGTTTGTGGATATGATGATAATGGTTCTTTTACTTCTGTGCTCCCATCAGCAGTCTCTCCCTGGGTCAGTCTACTATTCTGAGAGGCAAACGGAGAAAGGTGCTTCCTTAAAAATTGTCACGTATCCAAAATAGCTCTGGAAAACCTCCTTTGTTTATCGTTCCCATGACTGCATCATCTTTACCTGCACGTTTGTTGTTGTTCTGTAAGAAAGTTTACACCCATGTCACCTACCCTGAGCCAGAAGTGTGTCTGGCAGGGGTTTAGGGATTCAACTGCTCGCAGGCTCTTAGTGTACTTCTTTTATAGAATGGGCTGAGAGTATACCCCAGGAGCAAGAACTTCAAAACTTTAATAGCATAATCAGGTGTTTGGTAGAAATAAGGAATACTTACTCAATCTCTGTCACTGGAGTGGTAGTTGAGATGCCTCATGACCCTGTCTTGGCTGTTGGTGTGAGCTCAGTCTGTGAAAGAGAATTAGTTGGTTGAAATACAGTTTGTATGGCAGGACAGCATTTTAGTCTGAATATTTTGGGATTGAGTCAAAAGGTTTTGGCTCGAGAGTGTTTAAGGTGGCTTTTTTGATGTGGTGTTTTAATAAGTATGCAGTTTCTGGAGAAAAATAAATGCTTTTTTTCTGCCAGAAAAAGGCCTTTGTCAACCATCTCCCCCCTCCCCAATTTTCAGAGCAAGTGGTTTTCTAAAACCTTTAATTACCAACCACAACAGAAAACAAAGAAAGACGTGCATATGCGTCCAGTTAACTTATTTTTTTCTAGGTATGTACTTCAGCTGCAGACACTGAAGTGTCTTGTGCAGTACAGACATGTCTAGAAGAGTATCTGAGTTGTATTCATATTTTGTCTTACAGGGTTTTTGTAGCCGATTGAAACAACATTCTTTTTGGCTTTAGTAATTAAAGGAATTATTGCACGTACTTGATAGTTGTATTTGGTATATCGGAACTTGTTTTGCCTTGGATGTCTTTTGAAAACTCAGCCTTTATAGCTCAAATAATTTCATTACTGTAATTGCTTTCATTATTGTCATCTTACAGAGTAAATCTGAGTCATAAAGTTTCTGTGTTACTGCTAAAGGAAAATCCTACCTGTCTTTGCTGTGTTTCAGTTTTATGTTTGTGCTCACATACTCTTTTTCTGTAGCTGCTAAAGAGATGTATGGTTTTCTACAACAAATGTGTAAACTGTATGCTTTTGTTATAAACTTTCTTCCAGTTTTTCTGAATGCTTAAGCTTTTAGATGATGGCTGAAGATATTGTTTGCTCTTTCAGTGGCATCGGTACAGGGATAAGGGAGAGGCTGGTCCAAAGGTCAGGATGATAGCCTAGGACTTGGACTTAAATTGGCAGTTTCCTTCTCCTGTAGCAGATTTTGCATGTATTGTTCACAGATCACCTTTGTACTCTGCCTGTAAATTGCATTTAATCCAAATTTCTAGAAGTACCGTGAGGATAGAGAAACTGAAGCAATTGAAAGATAGGGGTGTATAAGTTTCTGACATGGGGAACTGTTTGGCTGTGCATCTCCTGTACTTGCCTGACACCTTGCTTCCTGGTACTTGGTAGGTGCTGCCCTAACTGTTACTGTATGGACTCTTGCTCAGTAGCATGGGAGAAGAGGAAGGACTACATCAAGCACAATTACTGGTACGTAGCTTTTTGCTCCTTAACGTGAAACAGTAATCCTCTAGTATTCTGAGTGGACTCAGAAATAGGGTGACAAAGAACCTGGTTTTTATGGTGTAAGATACTGACTAGAAGTAAATACTTTATTTATTTATTTATTTTAAAAAAGGAACGTTACAATGAAATCCGTGAAATATTTAAGAATCCATGTAAGTTTTTTTCTCTTTTTGCTTTGTCTTCTCCACTTGAGTGCATGTGTGTGTGATATATCTATGTTTTCAAGTTTTGTGATATATTCAGTTATTCTATTGAATAACCTTAGAATTGCCTTAGGAGGTATCTAAATGCCAAACAGTATATGGTTGAAAACCAGGTTAATGTTCCATTGAAGTTCTAATTATTCTTTACAAGAGAAGAAGTTCAAATAAAAAGAAGCTTTAAACTCTGCACAGAATGTGTAAAGCTTAATAACATAATTAACCCTGTATGAACGTCGGTCCCCAAAGATGTCTCCTGGAGGTTGTTTCACATAGGGTGTGTATGTGTACATACAAATGTGTATGAAAAGTGGTGTATCCCCAGCTGTGAAGTTTGAAGGAATATCTAAAAGTCTAAAGGTTTGAAGGAATATCTAAAAGTAGAAACTTGGGTTGTTTTTAATGGGAATAATGCAGCTATGTTAAGTTATAGGAAACATTTTTTGCAAAGAGCTTCAAAAACATTTAACGTATTGATAGTCCTCTAATAGCTTTTAAGAAATCAGTTAAACATGGCCTTAAGATGAAGTTCCTATATTCTGTGTTATAGTCTCTGGAGAAATCATAATACAGAATTTTGTACCTTCAGTGGAAAGAAGTTTCTCAGAGTCAGCAAATCCAACACAAGGTTAATTCACAGATACAGACAGCAGTGTAAGAAGTGTGATACAGGGTCCTTGTTTATGTAGCTACAATGTTATTCCCAGGTTTTCAGGGCAGATAACTTTGTAATGTAGGATGAAAGGAATAATGTAGTTGCACTTTGGATTTTTACTGACTCTGAAAGAGATCTCTCTGAAAATATGGGAACCATTCAGTAGCAACCAAAAAAGTGAGACAGAGGTTTGGGCTTACCAAGAGAAGTGGAATAAAAGACATTGCAATACTAATTGGGCTTTATCGTCTTTGAGCTGAAAAACGTCATTCTGATCAGGTCACTACATTAAAAATCCCCAAAAAGAGGAACCATAAGGGCAGAAGACTTGGAAAGGACATAAAATGTGCATAAATGTAAAGATTAGGTATTAGCTTTCATTTGCATCCTAGCTTTTATAAGAATAAAAGAAACAACATCCATTGTATTTACAAAAAAAAAGAAAGGTATTTCAAGAGATCAGCTGTAATACTTCACTCACGTGGGGCACTATTGTAAAAGTGAATGCAATTCAGATGAAGATCCGGAGGCTAGTGCTTGAGATTCATACCTTGGCTAATTCAGCAAGTGATTTTTTTGGGTGGAAATAATCCGAAGCCTTCATGCACCCCACTTACTTTTAGCTGGTGAACCTAAAATAGGAATACAGGAGTTTTGTTTTCTGTTAGTCAGCTGGGAAAGAAGTACATCCTATACGGAGGATGACTGTCTGTCTTTACTGGAATTGCACAATTCGCATTGGAATTGCACTGTTCAGTTACTCACTCAAGTAAGGGAACCTGAAAGACTGCTATAGACACCTCAGTTGAATGTCTGAAGTTATATGGAACAAATGGAGATGTTACACTCCAAGTAGCCAAAGTAACCTAACCTTTTCAAATATGCTGTCCATGATATATGTTTTTTCTTTTAAATGTTGCTGTTAGGCATGTTGGTGTTCTCCAGGGGTCAAATCTTTCAAAGATGGTGTGCCAGGTTGTATTTTTATTTCCAAAATTAGAGGTTAATCATGCCAGTAGAAACTCAGGAGGAGCGAGGAGAAGCTGCCTCTCTGCTAGGTGAAAAACAGCCGTTGAGATGTTCGCTTCTGTGCGAAGCAGTGGCTCCTGACTTCCATCAAGTTTGGAACTTAATGGGAACCAGGAGCTGGGAGCCTCTGCCTCTCTCAGATGCCACTCTCCGAAGCCATGACTCGTGGACCTGCTCACCCCTGGTTCCCGAATATCGTCTTTGGGATCCAGTCCATATGTTCCTGACCCCTGTTGTACCACACTGGCCATTCTATAACCTGGTATGACAATTCTGATGTTTATATCTTCAAAGAACTTGCTGTTCGAATTTCAGTTTTCTGTTTTAAGTCTCTTTTTTCCTCCTTTTGAGCTGTTTATGTTGTACAACGGGTTTTTTATTTATTTATTTTAACAGGACACAATGTTTGTGCGAGGATTAAAGAGAAAATGTTTCGATGGCGAAGAAGATATTGAAGGAACTCTGGCTGGTATTAAGGCTATTCCTTCATACAATCTTCAGCGACAGTCACTTTTAGATATGTCCTTGGTTAAACTTCAGCTGTGTCACATGCTGGTTGAACCTAACCTTTGTCGTTCGGTACTTATAGCCAACACGGTACGCCAGATCCAAGAGGAAATGACCCAAGATGGGACTTGGCAGATGATAAATACGCAGAGCACAGGCCAGGCATCTGTGGATCGTCTTGTTTCAACAGATATCCTCTGTCGCTCATCTAGGGAACAAGCTGAGGGAAAGCATGTTCCAGGTTACAGTACTTTCAGTAAAGACTTTGAGGGCGACCAGGCACAAGATAGTTCAGAAACGATGTCAACAGCCTCTTCAGTGCAAGCTCCGAGAAACCTGCCAAGTAATGTGTGGGAAATGGAGAATCCACAGGAAAACAAAGGAAACTTTCAAAAATCGTTAGATCAAATATTTGAGACACTGGAGAACAAAACTCCTAATTCAGTGGAAGACCTCTTTTCAGAAGTTGACAACTCTTACTATGATCTTGATACTATGTTAACAGGCATGATGAGCAACACAAAAATGGGACACTGTGATGGGCTAGAATCATTTTCTTCTCCAACAACTACAACTTCTAGCTCTAATTGTAAATCTGATCTTAACGAGCTTGATCATATTGTGGAAATCCTTGTTGAATCCTGAAACTCCTTGTGTAGGAGAGAGAAATGTGTTAATGGAAAAAAGACTCAAGGAAAGCTATTTCCATAGTTTGCTCTATCAAATCTGCACGTGTATTTTACAAATATCTATATATTATATAGATATATATATTAAAAAAAGCACTTCATATTGCAAAATAGTGTTAACTCTTAAAGTTAACCTGCAACTTGTAGTGTAATAATCCAATTTCTTGTCCACTGAACTGTAATGACATACAGTAAATGGTTAAGTATGGGGTCCAAGGCTTTCAAAATTGGGTTCCTTTTACCAATTTGCTTTAGCCTTTGATGGAGGACATGCTCACTGAAAGGAGAGATGAGAGAATCCCTCCTTCTTACCCTTCTCCCAGTGAAAATGGTAATAAATAGAGAGAGAAGTTGGTCAGCTGTTTTCCTATTCTCCTCTAGTTTCTACTTTGTTACAGGACATAACTCCTACTATATCTGCTGCTTCTGATCTAAGTTGCTACATGGCTCTTAAAGAGCAGTATGCAATGGTTCTTGTTACTCTAGCTAGCTTATTCTGGGTTTTGCTACAATTTTTACTTTAAAAATAGTTTTAAAGTGTTTATTGGTGTTTAGATTTTTCCAGGTATTTTCCTAAAATATATTTTTACTACAGATGTTATGTCAGCTGCTAACTTAGCAACTTTTGATCATAACTGCAGTTGATGTATTTTTTAAAAGGTTTTCAAAAAGGGATGCTTTTTTACTGTGAGCTACCCAATGTAGTTCAGTAAAGTGTATGTAAATGTAAATATACGATTTTATACTTTACATTAAAATGTAAGAGCTGTTTTCATGAATCTGTTTTTATAGAGTAGTACTTTACTAAATTGAGAATTGTACAATTACGCTTTTTATACCCCATATACTTGAGTATCATTAGAGGAAGAGCTCTGATCCAACTAGATACAATTAAATTTAATTCATTTCAGACCGTATTTTTTGTTAACTGCAAACCTAAATTACCTAGGTTTTTATTTATGTGTATTTATATGTAAATGTCATCAAGTGAATTGTTTATCACTGAAGTCTACCATCAAATATTTGTTTATATGGGATAACTATCTTGCACTAATTACTACAAAAAGTGTTACTAGCGGCCTTCAAATCTCAACTGGTATGTCTTGATGTCTTGTCATAATTAGTATGCTCCACTCTTACCAAGGGTTTCCTCTTGCCTTTTTTTTAATAACAAAAGATAATACAACATGGGATGGTGTTCTTTTCTTCAAGTACTCACATTTATTCTGGAGTGTGTATAATTAAGTGTATTCCTATGAGACTTTTTTTTTTGGGGGGGGTGGGAGGGAGGGTAGAAGAAGTACAGTGTATGATGATGTTACACCCCCAAAAAAATGTACCTCCAAGCTCGTGCTGGGGAAGAGGCCTGAGCTAGCAGGGAGGTAGGCAGGGGGAAGATTGCTTGGTTTCTGGAATGTTTTAGTGTTGGCTGCGTGAGGGGAAGATAGCCTCCAGTAACTTAGTTGTTTTCCATAGACTTGAATCAAGCAAGTCACTGAACATGAAAAGAGTACGTTTCTGTGTCCGACAGACAGTGCTTTCCTGCAAGTGACCTTAATTACTACACACCATCTCTTCCAGGTTCTCAAACACTCCTCCCCTTCTGGGGAGATGTTAAGGATGTTCCAGCATCACCTCCACAAAAGGCAAACGCTGAGCTTATGATTTCAAAAGTGCTTCAGAAGCATCTGATCTGGGGAAAAGCAACATTATTTTGATAAATTACTTAAACTTGATAGTTGAATACATATTAATCCATATTTGCTGTAGTAGTTAAGAATTGCTTCCTTGATAGTTGATTAACTAACTGTATTAGAGTGTGAAACACTATATAGACACTTGCAATTTCAGTCCTTATAATATGGCTAGACCAAAGAAACACAAAGTATTACTGGAAAACAATAGGACATCACCAATTGCTGGAAGGTGTGCTAGTACCCTGTCATAATTCAGGAGGATGCAAACTGTCATACCTCATGGTGAAATAATAGTCTGTTTTATTTGGCAGTGTTAGTGTCAGAGATTCCTTCCGAAGTTATAAGTCAGCAGGAAAATTTGCCTGATGCTTTTTTGTCTGTGGATAGATGCATTGAAATGGACAGCAGCTGCCTTAGGGTAAAGTAGCCAGGCAGTTTCCAAGTCTTCTAAATGGAACATTAGTGGTGAGTGGAACAAATACCTTCTGTACCTCTGGGAAATTGCCCAAAAGCTGCTCTGAACAGTGATGGTTCAAAACCCCTAGGTTTGAACAACTGAGTGTTCCCCTTCCCCCTCACATTTTTGTTAAATGGGAAGCTTCAAGTGTAAATATTTAAAATGCTCACCCCTTCCTCCTCAGTGTGCTTCAGCCTTCCTGTTAAAGGTAGGAGTTACTATAATTCGAATTACTATTATTTGTTCGTATAACTCTTGCACTGTGTATGTATGATCACACCAAACATCTAGACAGGAACATTCCTTTACTGGGGAAGCCATGCCCAGCTCAGAATAATTTGTAGAGACTACTTGGCTTAACTGGAAGGGTATTAGGCAAGTATGCATTTATGTAGTTAAGTATTTAAACAGGAATATATATCCTGTTTTATTATGTTCTTAAAACTTGTGCCAAAACGTATGTGCTCTTACATGTCTGATGTCTTGGCTCAAGTGTTCAGCAGGTATAAGTATTTGTATTGCTGAAACTTGCACAGTCACTCTGCAGATGTGTACGCAGAGCTGCTCTGACTGCAAGTCAGCATACAACCTGCATGTCTCCCTGCTGCTTTTTTGCAGTGCCTCACACAAATTCTGCTGCTCGTTTGGGGTAGCTTCACTTCTATAAAAAATAACTTCCTAGCTTGTATTGTCATTCCTTTGCTAGTCCAAAGAGGTTATAGTTGAATATGCATCAGTTAAAGGTTAATACAATATTATTCCCTTCTATGTTCCTCTGTGATACAGAGAGAGATTAGAAAGGATAGTGCCTGTAAGGTGTTGATTTTTTTTGTGTGTGTGAATTGTGAAACGGGGATGTACAGTATTTGCTGATGGCAATTTTCTGAATTTTGGCATGTAAAGGGAAAAAAAATTAACCTCTGTTACAGCTTCTATAAGGTTCTGCTACCATTTCTTGTGGCCTCTTTTATGTGTTTCTGGGGAAGAGAGTCACAGAACTTGTACAGCAGTCAGCACTGCGTCTGAAACTAAGCTGTTGGTCTGAATGACATAACTCAGCTTTAGATTCGCACAGAAGAAAGTACCTTCAAACACAGCTAACCCCCAGTCTGCTTCCTTCTCAGGTAACCTTGAATATCTGTCCCCTCTGCCTCTGCCTGTGATTTTGTTTCTCTTCTTTTGCAGTAAAGTCCAGAACACGTGGATGGGGGCTCTGGAGTTTGGGCATTCAGCAAAGGCAAAAGTGTGAATCCAGGCTGAGTTAAGGATGGCTTGTGTACTTGAAGGCATGTCTGCTTATTGCTTTCCTTTTAATATATTGATTTTTATTTGAACCCTTTTCTCATCCACAGCTCTATGTGAGTTTTTGTAGCGCAAGATGTTGCCTAGCGCTATGAATGTAGCCGTATTTGCATAAAGGATAAATCTGTTAAACAAGGAGGGAATCATTTATTTGGATGAAAAACACCTTTCCAAACTGTCTCAAAGGTACCGCAATGAGGGGTTGTGACTGGCTTTCATCCTTTAGCAGGTTGGGGATTCTCACAGGAGTCTGCTTTTTACCTGTGCTTGAGGCTGTCCTTGGTCGATTTTTGAAGTCTCAGGTATGTCTGGACTGGTGTAGCAGACATTTTAAAAAACATTATTGTAAATTGACTGATGATACAGTTTCATACTGTAATTATCAGTCCATTACGGATGTCTCGTGTCTCAGGGTATTGATTGGAGTGTATGACTGCTTTACAGTTTTGCAGCTTAATTTATATTCCCATATAACCAAACAACCTTTGCAAAAGCCAGGGTGAAAAAAAAAATCCTTTTATTTGCTGACAACAGCATGAGACAGAAACGCTTTCAAAAGTGAGTTCTGTTCAAAGTGAAAGTATGTTTATGGCTCAGGACTAGGATGTATAGTCCCATATGCAAAAAAAACATTACCGATGATGACAACTTTTGATTACTCATCAATTCCTAAATGAGTGTGATTTCGCACTATGTGAAACATGATTAATACTAAAAGTACAAAAACAAATTAGCTTTAAGACTCCATAGCAAAGAAATATATACATTTTAAACAGCAAATAAAATGTATTTTTGTCATTTCGGTTCATTCAACAACAAGGTCTCGCAAGGATTATCCCAACTTGTTTTGGTGTCTCTTGCAAAACTGACAGTTAAAGTAATTTTTTGTTATTTTTTCAAGAAAGTTCCATGAAGAGATGAAATCCATTAATAATTCAAGTTGTCAAAGAAGATATACTTAAGTTGTATGTAGTGACTTGTCTCTTTTTTATGGATGGTGAAAAATACTAAAATTTCATTATTTGACATGATTTTCTTAAGTTCGTATGGTAGCTTTTTAAAAAAAATAAAAAATACATCTACTCCTTTACTTAACTAAGATTCTCCTAAAAATGAGTGTTTTACGATCTGAAGAATTATTGTGGTAAATGTTGATGCAAGACCAACTTGTCAACAAGAAAATATATAGCTAGGGGCAACTTCCCACTGCAGGGAAAACATTCAGTAATTTCAACTGTCATCTTTTTAGGGAAGAATAATTGAAGATACAGGTGATTACATGACTTCTTGCAAAAACAGAATTAAAAAGAAATTGTATCCACATGTCTGCTCTATTTGGAAGTCCCCTAGGAGCATGTGAGAAGTGGCAAGTAAGTACTGCAGCAGTAAAGTGTTACGAGAAGGGAACCGTGCATCGTAATTCTCATGTGCCCCTGACAGACAAGTTTTGGAGATCAAGAAAATGTAATTTTGGTCTCCGGTTGTGCAAATTTCCAAAATGAGACTCTAAGGAAGAGTAGGTTATCTTGTTTGAAGAAACACCAAAAGAGTTTAACGCTCAGAGGACAAAAGCAGTGCTTACAACAAATTCACTTCTGTGTGTTTGAGGGAAATGTGAGACGAGTACCAGGTGGATTTAATTATTTATTTACTGTGAATTGACTGAAGTTTAGGATTAAATTTTTGAATGGTTATGTTTTTAATTGAAGCCCAGTAATGTGGTTTGCTTCTGTGCCTCTGCTTGCTTTGAAAGGTATGGAGAGAAAGCACCTTTTGTTGTTAATCAGGCTACTTGTGGCAAAACAGAATAATGGTTAACTTAAAACTCAGACAAATTTTCAATAATGTGTTTTCAAACAAAAATTTCTATCTGGGATCATGTTGTTTTTTTTTTTTTTTTTAATTTTGAGTAAGTGTAGGATTAGTTACTAGTTCATAGAGGCTTCAAAGGAGGTGGTAAAACTAACAAGGCACTCTTCTTCCCCGTTTTCCTGTGGGAGTGTGACATAGCATGATTGTTCTGCCGTTCAGCTTCAGAATAGCTAATTTAACTGGATTTTGCTGTATGTTTAGAAAACTATTTTTTACAAGTGCGCAGGTGAAAGAGCACAAGAAACCGTGTACTGTACTGACATCCAGTAATCCAGATAAGGCAGAGAGACATTTTTTTAAGTACCTTAGACACAGAGTCAATTAATCACAGACATAAATCCATAAGAAACCAGTCTTCAGTAGTTCCTGTGTTCCTGGAACTGTTGTCTAGCTGCCTGGTGCTAAGGTAAGTAGAAGCGGCAGACCCCCAGTAGTCCTTTCGGATGAGTTATATAGAGACCCTGGGTGTGTTTTTTCTGGTTCATGCGAAATTCGCTGCAAAAGCAAAAACGCTGTGTGTGAGGATGGTATCCTGGTGTGCGATGGTGACTGCGAGTCAGACTGAAAGACCGTGTTTTAATCATAAAAAATTCATATTGCTGGGTCTCCTGTTTGCCTCTAGGTTAGTTTAAAGCAAAATGGGAGAGCATTTAGGACTGTTAGAAGATGTGGGAGAGCATTAAGGACTGGTAGAGCATGGTATCTTTTGAGGAAGTACGGGTTTTGTCAAGCAAGCTCTACAATTTGAGGCAAAAGCTCCGGTTTCTGGGAGCCCATGAGGCAGCACCGTGCTCTGGCTCAGGGCACGAGTTGTGTGGGATGGAGCAGTCACCGAGCTGGGTTCCAGTGCTCTTGCGTGAATCCTCCTGTTGACATTTCACACAAGCGGAAAAAGTGACAGAAACCTCTGCCAACAACCGCTGTCGCTTCTGTGGAGGTTGGGGGCTGTAAACCCAGAGCCATGGGCTGGACCCAGGCCATGTCAGCCTCCTCAGGGCGCCTACGAGACCGAACTGACTTTCCCCAAAAAACACAGCTGGAGGAGGCACGAGTGCCCTTTTGTGGTGAAAAAAAACCGAAATGGGTGACAAAACTGACCCCACAGGGCCGAGAGCTTCAGGGGGAGCGGGGGCAGCAGGGGCGGGGGCACGAAGGGGGGGGGGGGGGATGAAGAAAAAGGGGTAAAAGTGCGCATTTCGGGGAGCGTTTCGCAATGTTTGCCCTCGTGTTATCGCTGGGCAGAGACGTGCGCGCCTCGCTTGCCAGCCGCGCGGGCAGCGGGAGGTGTGGGAGCGCTGCTTTGGGGTTAAATCGGGCGGGTTTGGGACAAGGCGCTCTGAGGCGGGGGGGGGGGGTCTGTCCTGTCCCGGGCCGCGCCGTGAGGGAGGGGCCGCGGCCCGGGGGGGGGGGGGGGGGAGACGGGGTGGACTCAGTGGCGCCCGCCTCCTGATTGGGCGACGCCTCGCGCTGTCCCCGCCCACCTCCGCTCTCCTCCCTTTCCCATTGGGCGGCCAGCCGCAGCCCTTCCCCTCCCTCCTCGCGGACCAGTCAGAAAATGGTTGCCGGGCAGATTGCGAGGGCCGCCAGCCAATGGGAGCGCGGCCAGCTGGCGGCGTGCGCTGCCCCCTCACCCCCCCCCTCATTCCCCACCCCGCCGCCGCTGTGGTGCCTTGGGCGGGCGGAGGGAGGGAGGGGACGGCAGGGGCGGAGGCTGCCGGGGCCCGGCGGGGGTGGCGCCCGCCTCCGCCTCCCGGAGCCCCAGCCCCGCCGCAGGGAGCCCGGCCGGCTGCCTTGGCACGGCGCGGAGCGGCTCGCAGGTGAGGCGGTGGCGCCCTGAGGGGGGCAACGGCTGAAAAAAAGGGGAGGGGGGGGCGCTGAGGGGAGCCCCTGAGGGGAGCGGGACCGTTAGGGAGGGGGAGGGGGGAAGAGGGGGTGAAGAGGGGGTGGGGGGGGGCTGGAAGTTGTTAGCGCGGTTATAATTAGCGCCGGGGGGCAGGGAGGGGGAGGAGCGCAACTTTTCGCCGCCCGGGATGGCCGCGGGGACCTGAGGAGGGGGGGGGGTGCAGGAAGGGCCGGCCCCGAGCCTGGCGGCACGGCCGGGCCGGGCCCTGCACGGGGTGAAAGGGAGGGGGGGGCACCGCCCGGTACGGCCCTGCCGGGGGAGGGGGGGGGCACCTAACTTTGAGGGGACCCCACTGGAATTATGAGGGGGGAGCTGAACTCTCGGTGCCCGCCGCCCGGAGCCCGTCCTGCCCGCTTTAGGCCCCGGGTGCCCCGTTGGGAAGTGCCCCGAAAATAAAGGCTGGGGGCTCGGCTCGCTGAAGGGACCCCAAGACAGGTAGCTGAGGAGTGCGAGGGAAGGCGGTGGAGGAAAATGAAAGGGGAAAAAAATAATCTGCTGCGTGTATTATTCATAGCGATTTACAGCTACCGTGTGTCTTGTATAAGTTTTTTTTTTTTTTTTTAATAACAGGTTGTAAAATCTAAATCTAGTAACCTTACCTCTGTGCTCCTTGCTGTCTCTCGTTCCCCTATGAAAAAATGTAGGGGAAAAATCACAACCCCCACAGTTAATTCTGAACAATTTCTGTGCATTATATAATGAAGGAGTCAAATTTGATAACTCTTTGGACTCCACCTTCTTCTAGTAAAAGGTCAGACTTTTAAAATACAGGGGACAGCATTCATTTTTATATCAAAGACTTTTGGACTTTTTCTTAACTAAGGTGCTGGAGTCAAAAACTTTTAAATGTTCTGATGCACTTGTCAGCCTTTTTTTTTTTTTTTGAGAGAGTTCTTTAATGCTCAAAAGATTTCACACTTGAAAACGAAAGGACAAATGTTTTAAGTGCAGAGAAAATGCAGTCACTGAGTGTTCTCCTCCCCCCTGTGACTTAGCAAGTACACTTTAATAAACCTCAGTATTGACCTTTTAAGCTCTTGCTGTTTCAAGCCAAAAAAGATAATGAATTTTCATTTCTCTGTTTTTCTTTTTTTTCCTTATTTTTTTAACCACATATAATATGGATCATCTTAGGATAGGAAAGAAGCCAGTTTCTGAGAGGAGGAAGGGGCTACTGCTGTATTTATTACTGTGGGTTAGATTTAGCATTGTTAGGTCAGGGGCATCTTGCTGCTGTTTTACTGCATCTTTTCAGCTCCAAGAATCTGTAAACGGAGGAGCCCTTTGGTAGCACCAGGCAATGAGTCGCTGTGGAAAATGAACTGTATTCATTTACTGCTCCATCTGCCTAAATACAAGACTGGCTTTCACTAAAGAGTTGTAAAATAACATGAATTCTTGTTTCTTAAATGCAGTCTTTCACAATCATCCGGCTAACTATTGATCTTTGCTCTTGTGGTAACTTTGTAAAGTGATTGGAGCACTGCAGCTGGGGGGTGGGTCTCTGTGTGTACCTGTCTTACGCTGCACACACACAAACGTGTCAGATGCAATACAGACAGAGGGCTGCTAGCCTGCATAAGGGCTTTTATCCTTGGAACTGAGGAACGTGGGTTCTCCAGGTAGAGGTGAGACCTCAAGGGCATGGATTGTACAATTCCTTCTGTATCTCCTAGCCTCCTTCATAGTTTACAGTCACTTCACCCTTTTTATGTGTCCCACAGTTTCCAGTGCCTTGGTCTAATCCATGATTTAATCTGTGTACTCTGTTGGCAAATTGCAAATGCTGCTTTATCAGGGTTTTGATGAAAATGATGATATGCTGAATATAGTTTGCAATTAAAGAGTATACTGCAGTTATCTTCTTGTAGGGGTTTTGTGAGTGATGAAAATGAGGAAATCTGGGGAATTTCATAAAAACTGAACTTTTACAGTCTGTAAACATTAGGGGCTAATTCTGAAATGTACTTATTTACAGTTCGTGGTATAGGCTCTCCTGATTCATGATTTCTGAAACTATTACAAATTCCAGTAGTGTTCAGGAACCTGAAGAGGTGTCAGTGCAAGTTTTCACTCCAAAGCCTAACATTTGGAGGATCAGCATTCTCTTCTGTAGTATTAAATTATGAACACATTTCATGTGCTCATAGGTGAAACTATGAGGTTCTCTTACTTCAGTTCATTAATGAACTTCATTTTTTCTTATTTCAGTTTGACTGCTTTAGTGGGATTTAGCAGAAATAATTTTTAAAGTTGTACTGAATTGTTTGTTTAATAATTCAGGTTTTAAAAACAATCATAGTAATGAAATATTCCTTTTTTTTCTTTGTTTTTCTCCTTAAGTCACATCCTCCTACCTCTGTGGATGGCTTGGACTTGTGCATAGTTCAAGACTCTTGGATGACCACACTTTATGCAAAATCTGGAATCTTCCTGCCTGGACTCCTTTCAATTTTCTGAGGGTAACTACTTGTGTACTTTTATTGAATCATATCTTACGTGGATAGCCCATGTTCTGATAATCAGCTATAGATGTTATTTTTGTGGGTTGGAATGGTAAACTGAATAATAATGTTTAAAATTGTGGTATATAATCTGAAGTGAAGTGCTTTAGGCTTGTTGAATAGTATAAGCTCTTTGGTTTGAACATTCTGAATTTGAATTTTTAATTCATTTTTTCCTTTATAATGAGACAGTGCTATAACGTAACAAAAATTAGTAAAAATGATCTTAATAAAGATCATTGCATTGGATCCTTGTTAACAAAGGCCCCAATCTTATAGCGAGGCCCACTGTGCAGCTGTTGAAGCTGATGCAGTTTTTCTACCACGTGCCCGTGGACTTTGCACAGTATTACAGGCTTCTTGTGAGAGAAGGCACTTTGGATACTGGAGAAAGGTTGCTGTAGGCAGCTCTGTTAGGGAAAATGGAAGTGATTTCTGAGCTGGCTATTCAAAGTTACATGAATATCCCATACAGAGAGCTAAAGATTAATGTTTTTGTTTGTTTGTTTGTTTGTTTTTCTATCAGGAAAAGGTATTTTTTTGGTTGCATTTACTGTTAATGGTCTGATCTTGTATTTCTAAGTATGGGCATGCAAATTTGACATTGTTTATAAGCTATGACTTTTGTTCTTAATGGACCTTTATTTAGGTCACCGTAACCCTAAAATACATGCCAGTATTAATTAGGTGAATGCATTCAGTATCTCTCTATTTGAAGTAAATTGAGAATTGTTCAGTTGATTAGAACAAGCTCTAAAGAGGTTTGTCATCACATTTATAGTTCTCTTCAGTAAGATTTTGCTTAGGTGGAACCATGCTTGTTTGGATTCCTGTAGGTACTCATTTAATTATGATCTTGTTTTATTTGTGAAGTTTTCAGATTTTGTAACTCTTGATCAGGTGGTAGCTTTGCTACCTGTTATTGATCCTTGGATTAAATGATTCCAGACCATTCTTTCTGCTTAAAAAAAAAAAAATTAGAAAAAAAATATATCAGTTTCCTGAAAAATACCGGCTAAACACACACGTATTAAAAACATACGTTTGTGAGCTTTGTTGGTGTGGAACTACAGTCACAAGTGGAGAGGAGTGACACTGGTTTTGTGTTTGTGTAAGTATGAAAGTTTTTCTCTGCCTAACACTGATATTGCCTCAGTACATTTATACATCAGCCTCTAGTGACAGATATCAGCTGCTAAGAATATGTTTCATTTACTGTTGTAAATGGCCCAGAGCCACTTGTTTTTAACTCGTGGAAAGTACACATCATAACAGAGGACCTTCTTGTCCAGAGTGAAATGTTGGGCCCTGAAACTAAGATAGTCATGGTAGTTTATAAAGCAAATCTCTTACCAGTGCTGTATGAAAAAAGCGAGAGTAAGGAACATAGAAAGATGACCTTTAAATGCAGGAATTTTCAAAATTAATTAGACATGATACAAATAGCTGGGGGGGGGAGTTCCGTCTAACTTCTAAATCAAGGTAAAACTCACTCAGAAGTGCTTGGTAAACAGTATTTGAGTCCCTGAAATATTGTTGTATGATACATATTTGTTCACTTCTTCCAAAAATAGTGAAGTGACAGTGGGAAGGTTATGAATTCCAGGCTGTAATGCTGGGCTTGGCTTACTCTTCCTCTCGTTTCTTTCCTGTTCTAAATGAATACTCTTCCGCATATTTTTATTTGCAAAATGTGGGAAGGGATGTTAGGTGCATCCATAGGTATGTTTTCTATTTTTGTTGTTGGTGGTTTTCTTACTCTTTTTAAAGTCTTAACAGTAGCATGTCTTGGTTCTGTATTCTAGCTGCTTCAGCAGTAACAGAAAGACCTAGGTGTGTTACAGGTTGGGATTTTGTGACCAGAAGTTGACATCAGCTCTCCCTTCTCTGAGCAGCTCTTTTCTGGTTGTTTCTAACTCCTGTGGAGACGTGGTTACATAGGAGCTTAGGTATGGGAGTAAGCTGGTAGGACTGCACTCCTCCCCATATGTACATTTTTAGCCACCTCCAGCAGTTACTCATCTTGGCTAAAATGGGGCAGGGCGGGGAGGGGGAGACTTAAATACATCTTTGTGGATTTAAAAATGTATTCTGGTCCAGGTTACTTTTTCCTTTCATGTCTTTTAAAGGTGTTTTCCTTCCCTTCCTTCCCCTCCTTCCTCTTGATTTCTGCTCACAGCCAAGGAGTAGTGGTGTGGGGATCTCCAACGTTTGCTGAGGACACCAGATCAGATAGGCTGTTCTGTGTAGTCTGACGGCTTACAGGGTTACGTAAGTCATGTTTAAGCGATCAGTGTTAAGTCCGGATGGGAGGAAAGGATTTCTGCTGTGTCTGTTAACTGTACCTTCAGCCTCACCTTTCTTCTGGGCAGCTTCTGATACAGGCAGTACTAGTCAAGACCCATCCCACCACTTAATTAAAGCTTAATGAAGTTGTCACCTATGCTAAAACCTATGGGGGATAGGGGAAGGATACCATTAAAACCAGTCTGCAGAATCTGTTGAATAATTCTGAGAAATATCCATTAGCTGTGGGGATGTTTGTCTTCCTTCACGTTCCCTGCAGATAGATGCGTGCTTGTGAAATGTGTCCAGGGAAGAGAGGAGAGCATCAAATCAGGTTATCAATCAGCTTCAGTCAGTCACTAACATGAGCCTCTGATCTGAGGAGACTCCTAGCAGGCTTTACTGTTAGTTATTTTCCATGGTTATGAGCCAAAGGAGACTCTGAAAGAGAATTACCTAAATTACAATAGCAAGGAGTCTCTAATTTTGATGTGAATACAAGTTAGCAGATCTCCCTTACTGAAAACTGGACAGACAGCTTTCACTCCTGGGGTGCTTGCGCCTACTCAAATCTAACACTTGCGTCTCGTGAGGAACAGTCGTTTATCACCCGAGACAATTTTAGGCTGAAAAATGCAATGCTGTCTGTATGACAAGAAATAGCAAATTTGAATTTAATAACTTTGGAAGAGAAGCCAGAAGGGACCGCTATTGATGAAATAATTTTGACCTCCCGCCTAGTGCAGGCCAAGCACTCTGTTGGTGATCTTGCCACTTAAACAGTCTTTAATGGAAAATGAGTAATTCTTGTGTAGTTAGCTGGAGTGCTTGTTTTATGCCTGAAAAGTATGTGTTTAGACAACTTTAACTGTGCCAGTCATGTTTTATATGCTCATGGTTTTTGAAGCTTTTCTGTGCTAAAAATGAAAAGCTCTGTGCAGTTCCAGATTCTAAATGTTGTTTAACTTGTTCTTAAAATGTTTTTGGAAGGTGAGGAAGAAGAAATTTAGTAGTTTGCCCAAGTAGAAGTAATTAAGAGTTTTCACGTGCTGTGTTCTTCTTTGTGACTGTTTCCAGCTGCACTTCCTAACCATGTGTCAGTGGCAGCTGCACTGCACTATCAGACCCCGTGACAGATGGAGCTGTGTTTTTCCTCTGAAATGGTGGCACGAGTCCTGTATTGTCCACAACACGTCGCAATGTGAATTTTTCTTGGTAGGCTGGAATGTTTCTTCTGAGTAGCTGCAAGCTCTGACCAGGCCTGTTTGTTTGGTATTCCGTGCGGATCTGCCAGCCAGTGACGTGCCTCTTCCCTCCAAGTTTTTTCCAGCTCGGGTACAGTGTAGGATTACAGAGCATGGAGGCTTCTTCTCATCTTAGCAGGGAGGAGTTTCTATGAAATGGACTCCATGGAACTGGAAGTAAATGAGGAACGTGCTGTCAGGGGCAGAATTTTATGTATAGACTCCTTCATTGACATAAGTCGAAAGTTTGGCACTTCTAAATGTTGAATTCACTTTGCTTCATTTTCCACAGAATAACTTAAAATAAAAAAGCATTTTGCTATAAATGGCCCGTGGCTCAGTTTGCATTACTACAATGAGAGAAGATGAGAAAAAACAGAAAAAGTTTCTGAGATCTTCCATTCCTTATTGGTTTTTTTTTTAATTATTATTTTTTTTCCATGACAAAAGATTCTAAAAATGTGGTCATTTAACTTCTTAATGGTCAAGGAAAGAATTACAGTTTGCCTCATTTATTGTTGAACAGCTACACGTAGACTTCACGTTAGAACTTGGCATAAAGTTTAATTTTTGTTCAGTTTATTTTCTTACAAATTACAGAGTTATCAGATTGGCGTGTGCCAAAATCCTGTCACCAGATGCAGTGTTCTGAGATCTCAGTAGGTTCCTAGAATTGGACAGGAGTAAGGAAAGTGTGATTTCTAGGTGCCCTCTTTGTACTTTACCGTGCCGAACTTGTGCTTCTTGAAGTGGGCTGTGTGGTTCTGGTAGGACTGCCAGCTGCACCCAGCAAGCACTAATATGCATCGACATGGAAACGTAGTTTTTGTTGTGTGGATTCAGTTGTTTTTACTAGTAATAAAAATTGAAACGAGGGGAACACTGCATAATTAATTAATGTGATTGATATATCACAAAGTAGCACTGCCAAAAGAGAGTATTTGACTGGCTTAGGAGTTCTGGTTTTGGGGTTTGTGTTTTAACACACAATGCTACAAAAGGGCAAATTGCTTATAAAGTATGAGGTAGTTTAAGAATATGACCCTGTCAGAAATTCTTATGCTAAAAAGTAAAGCAAAAGGCCTGATAAAATGTAGATTAGCTGGTAACAAAGGGGCTTTGTATCTTTTGTAGGTCAGCAGCTGAGTGTGTTTGACAAGAACTGAAATTTAATGTCTCCTGTAGCAACCATGACACTAGTCATTTTCAAGCCCACTGTACCAGTGGTACTCTGGTTTTATTAGCTCTTTTCAAATTTTTATGTATCCTCTGAAATCACCTCCCTCCTGGAGGGGAGACTTGAAGTTAGGGGAAAGTCATAGTAAACAGGCAGAATTTATGAAACGTAAAATAGGAGCATGTTTGTAAAACACCTTCTCAGACATCTGGGGAATCTGTTAACTAGAAACAGTTGAAGTTGGAGCAAATAAAGTTTCTTGAATTTAATTTTTATAGTTCAAGATACTGTGACACTCAAACTTTGTTATGTATTTCTAGAATGCTCAAGGACAATTTTTTATGAGGGAAATTTGAGGAAAGGAAAAGGTGTCTGTGTATATAAGCGTTAAATATTTAGTCTAATTAGACTACTGTATGACTTTAAAAGTTAAACATTTGATTTTAAGTTGTTCTTGTGAAATTATATATCCTCGCTTATGCAAGTTTGCTTGCTCTTAAGCTTGTGTACAGAAAGTAAAGACCACATTTTTGATATGTTAGAAATTAACTATTTATATAATTCAAACAGATAAGTCTAGTTTTCCCTGTGTGTATAACATAGTGTAAATATATACTTTAAAATGTATTAAAAGCAGTAAAGTGGCAAAAACAAGTCTTCTGAATATATAAAATGACAGAATTAGTCTTCCGTGTCTGGTCTTCATTTACTTGCCTTACGAGCATGGACTTTGGTCTGCGTTAGTGGAGAGAAAAGGAAAACAGCTAATATGGGAAGGATGGCACACAGAGAGCACGTAACTGTTTTGATGTATGGTTTTATTCTCTATTCATACACAGTCTGGGCATGCCTTAGGTAGCACAGCATTTAAGTGCTACTTAAAATGGAGAATTAATAATTTTCTGGATTTTTTTTCCAATCATTTGCAGACAGTATTTATCTCCATGATACGTCACGAGTTAGTATATTTAGTAACGGTCTTATTGCAAAGTCCTGTATAACTTGTAGTTTTCCTTAGATTGTGTCTGAAGTTACCGGTTGCTGGCAGCATTGTTGATAGCTTTGCTGGGGATACCTGGCACACGCGCACACACACACACAGCCCCCCCAGTGTCCTTCCAATTATTGTATTTGGTGCTGATGTTCTGAGTGCTCAGCGCTGCCTGGCTCTGTTGGTTCTAGGTAGGATGCTGAGATGGGGTGGGAGGATCACTGATATGAAGAGGCAGCCACATTCAGAAACCTTTTTTTTTTTTTTTTTTTTTTTTTTTTAAGAGATTCAGCTGCTGCTGTGGAGGTTCAGCAGAAAACTTTGGAGTAAAGCACACTTTCAAACTTACAAAATTTAAACTTACATTTTGAACTTCAAAAGTTTGCAACTTCGGCAGAATTGTTCCTCCAGAGGAGCTGAGTTCTCCACCAGCCTAGTCCAGGCAGATGAATGTAGCCATGGAGCCCTGCAGTGCTTCCTGCAAATCTGGAGAAATCCCAAAAGTAAAAGAAGCTTTATCCTGCTGCCATCTCCTTGTCCCCAAAAGTCTGGCAGCTGGCAGCTGCAGCAATCAGCTGAGCTGTTGCTGGCAGTATGCAGTGCTCACGTGAAAAGGAAGTTGGGAGGCCCTCTGCAGCATGCAGTGTCTGGATCGCTGTGTATGAAGGATCTGCCCTAAATCTGCCACGGGGTGTCTAATTTATGATTGCTTAATTTTTGTTAATTGTGTGGGAGTGAGGTCTCTGTTCCATGGGAACATGATGTATGTAATCAAGATTTTGCCAGTGTTTCCTGCTCATGGTATACTTATTTTCCTTGTGTGTACAAGTGGTTGCTTAGTGTGCGTTGTCCCTACTAAATAAAACACTTTGTATTTCGATGCTGGGTAGTTGTCATTCAAGCATGTATTTTGCTTGGATCACCTGTATTTTAGGTGTGCATGCCCACAATTAGTTTTGGTGTCACTGTTACAGACCTGCCTGTATTTCAGTGCAAAAGCACATAGAGCAAGTGGGAACCAACAAAGTTCTACTTCTTTTTTGTATCTATTTAGCAGTATTGGTTGCTTCTAAAATTCTGTTTAATAACCTCCTGCTGGATGTTCTTAGAGTTAAGTCAGTAGCAGGTTGTAAACCAGTAGCCATGAGCAGTGATGATAATCCTTGGAGTTTGCAGCCCAGCCATGAATTGGGCAGAAGGATCCCCTAAGAGGCCCTGTTACTGGTCTTGCTGTGTGGTTTTACTGTAGTAAAACAATTTTAAGTCACCCAAGAAGTGAGTTCTATAAAAGAGACACTGAGCAAGACGTTGAGAATACCTTAATGAGATTAAAAATGGGCATTAAAACTAGTTTTACATTCTAAGCTACTGTGCCTAGTAACGAATGAATATTAAATTTAAAATGTTTAAATATAAGCATCTATTTCATTTCATATGGACATACGACTTTCATCACTAATGAATTTTGTATTCCATATAATTTAAATGGGTAAGGTTAAGAAACACAGATAACCTAGCATATTTTTAAATAATTATGTTCATATCCTCATAGCAGAGTTAAAAGTAAACCTTCAAAAGCAGTCTGAGAACTTCTAAATACTGTTTTTTAGACAGCAGTTACTGTGTTTGTCATGTTTTCTCTTGAAGAAAATCCTGTGAAGCAATAGAGTAGGAAAGTGCATCTTCTCAATGAGAGTGTTACGTAGGATTTTACTGTCTTTCAGTGCTCTATGGCATTAGAATCTAAGTCAACCAATAAATTGTACGCTGTGGACTTTTGAAAGTGCCTGTTGGGATCTTGCAGAAGTCTTGCCCAAGGTTAATTCAGAGTGTTTCTCTTTCAGGTTCATGTTGGGGAGAGGTCTAAAACGCAAGCTGAGTGACTATGAGGAGAATATGGCTGGTCTCTCTAGTGCCTTCGATTCCAGTCGAAATCTGCCATATCCGCTTAAGAGGCAGCTGGTGCTTAACATGTGCCTCACCAAGTTACAGACATACAAAATGCTGGTGGAACCGAACTTGCACCGCTCTGTCCTCATAGCCAACACGGTGCGGCAAATTCAAGAGGAAATGAGACAAGAGAGTAATCAGCAGCCAGTTAATGTCTGCGCTGGCATTACTCCTAGTACTCACAGCTACACAGGGATGGAGTCATCTGGGATTTCCCTACAGTTGCCTTCAGGTATTAGTCAGCAAGAGTCTAACTGTTGTGACTTGCGGTCTGCAGAAGACCAGATAGAAAATAGCCTGCTGATAGTTTCAGACGATGATATGTCGTCTGCTATTTCATCAATTCTGAAGGATTTAGACTTTGTAGAAGACATAAGCCCACCTACTTGTCTGGTTCCTACTGGAGATGACCAGCCAAAGTTTCCAGAAAATGCCGGTCTAAAGCTAGAAGATGATAGACAGGATTTGAAGGGAGCCGAATGCGTCTTTGGTTCCTTTGAGATTTCGAATTCAACTAGCTACTTGAAGGATTTGGCAATAGATGACATTTTTGAAGATATTGACACTTCAATGTATGACTCAGACTTCTGTTGCCCTCCGCTAACGCCACCCAGACCACCACCTCTTGCTACAGAAGAACCATTGAAAACCTTCCCATCATGTAATTCTTCTTCAGCAAACAACATTCAAATATGCAGAACAGATCTGAGTGAGCTGGACCACATCATGGAAATTCTCGTTGGATCCTGATACTTGTTTTACCCAAAGATACTTTTTGACTGCCACTTTCATTTGGTTTCAGGATAAAAGCCACTGGAAAAGTTGTAAAGAATTATTTAAAACACAAAGTAAAAAAATAATCTGTCCATAGTGGGGTTCTCTAAATAATTCCAAAACTTATAAACCAGAAAAGTGGCAGTCCTTTTCTTTTTCTTTCTTTCTTTTTTTTTTTTTTTTTAAAGAAATATTTATTTATCAGAACTGTGCAATCATCTTTTTCCTTCCAGGGTGTATGTGGAACTATAGGCACATACCCTTATCACCCCTCATGCCTCTTTCAATAAACTTTTTTATGTGCAATTTTTAATTTGTCAGAAGAATTTACATGCAAAACAAATTTCATATGAGATGATCTTTTACAAAGCCTCCACTTTATTTTTAATATCAGAGTCTATGCCAGGTTGGCATATGTCAAGTTGCATAGTTGGATTGCCTGGATGCAGACACATTACTAGAGATGGGTATATTTTAAAAATGAGACACGCTTTGCTTTCTTTTCGTCGGAAAAGCAGATCAAGACACTTGTCAACAAAGTCTCTTGCATTTTCTAAAGCATTCAGAACTATTTATTTTTGTAAATTTTATAGTCTTTCTACATTTTACTACGTTATTTCATCATAGTTCAAATATAATGGACTTCTAGTTGGATGTGTTTAGCACTACCTCTGAGCTGAAATGCTTTAACTCTTTCCAGTGCTTCGTCTAAGACTGCAGATCTTTTTGTTTCTATTTTTTTTCTGGGGGAAAGTACTTCTAACTCATTAAGCTGATCCTTTGACAGTGACCTAGCTGATTTGTGAAATCAAGGGTATTCAATGTTTAAAAACTTTTAAGTATTTACAAATGTAATTTATATGTAGATTGTGCAATTTAACAATTTTCCGTCAGTATTATGTGCTTAGATTTTGAATAATCTTGGCGTTCTTTAAATTAAAACTTTACTATGTACAGGTAGCTTTTTAATCTGTTTTGGAAAACACTGTCCTTCAGCCCTGCTTTCACTACAAAGTTTAAGATGATTTTTATGTGCAATATTATTTAAAAAGATACACGTTTGTATACCTGGCATTGTAGAAAGAAACGCTTCAAACTTAAAACTTCTAGCACCTTGGGAGGATACTCGCAGAGTCACCGTTTCCGTATCCTTTAAGAGACGAAGTTGAGAAGGCTTCCTGCTGCACCCACCAGTGCTCGCTGTTCTGAATGCTCCTGGAATACTCGCTGGTAGGCGGTGAGTCAGTGCCGATGACTAAGAACCTTCCTGCAGCTGTGTCTGTGGGAGCTCAGGGGTCTGACTGCTCGGATGCAGCGTCAGGACTGGGGCCTGCCCGTGCTTCGGAAGCGTTCTGGTGGTGGCTGGTGGCTATGCTGCAGGCAGTGCCGAAGGAGGGTTCATGTGTGTGTGGCAGGTGTGTATATAAGTATATATAAGCGCACTCGTTAACTGAAGATGAGATTTGCAGTGAGAACTATTTTTTCTGTAAGACAGTTTGGATACTGTTTCAGCTTGAATTGAGGTCTGTATTGATCCTTGCTATTGTCTTCTGAAGTACACACTTGCACACTAGTTATTTTTTAGGGGTTTTTGATTGTTTTTTTAACTATAAAACTTTTACTTTGGTCTTGAAAGCTGCAGCATCTGTCTCATAAGAAAATCTGTAGTTGTAAAAGCTTTGCTTTGGTTTGTTTTCTGTTTTTGTTCTGCTGGGACTTTACAAGAATGGGGCATCTGCAGAGAAAGAAAACATTTACTGTGTGTTGCATCTCACAGACATTGGAGTCCTGGCCCTATTGATGGTGCCAGGGTATCACCTACTATTTCTAGTCTTAACTGATGCTGTAGCACACTTACCTTGTGCAAAGATCTTTTTATTTTTATTATTATTTTTTTTTTTACTGTGACTCTTGGTTAACAGTTAGCTGCCAATACAGTTTGGTTTCCCAGACCAGTGGAGAACCAGTTCAGGTCACATCCTTGCAGCCATCTGGGTTGTTTAGCAACCGAAGGGTATAAATGTATTTATATGCATATAATGTATTGATTCTAATATAAAACTTCTGATCTAAAGTATTTTGAATTGCTGGATAAAGGGATTTGTTTGAAGAGTGTATAAGTAGTTCTTGAAGAGGTACAGCTTCAGAATGTACACAGATTGTGCATTGTGTATAGACTACTCTGGCTTTTCCTCAGCCTCTACTTTTGTATTAAAGATATGCCTGAATAAATCCTTGAAATATTAAGGGCCTTCTGCACTGTGATGAAGCAGAGTTGTGGTTAAAAATGTCTTTAAATTCTGTGATGAGGAATAAAGTAAAAAAAGACTGCATTTAATTTCTTCTTGCATTTGAAAATATGGAATGTTACTATGCAGTAAAGATATTTTGGTATTAAAATTATATCGTGTAGCAAATAGTGAACAGTTAATTAATCCACTTACCTTGCAGCCCCAACAGGGAGAAGACTTCCTTTTCAGCATTTACATGCTGAACTCTTTTGTACACTTCAGAAATAGATGAAATTGTTGGTACATTTTATCAACAATACAAAATGTGATTTTGCTTGCCACAAAGCTCTGTTTCTAATTGCTTGCTTGCATCACAGTGCCAAGACCATAAAGCTGGTATGTAATGCAGTTCGGTAATGTATGGAATTATGTGCAAAGGGAAGATTAATTTTTAAATATGCACAAACTAATTTTAAAATCCTTCCATGTAAAATGAAGTTAGAGGCTAGTTGTGGTGGACCTATTTATTGTATGTTTGGAAATAAAAGCCACAGTTTTGCAGTTTAACCATTTATATTTGAAGCCTCTAGTATTTGTTTTAAAAACAAACAATTACCTTGCCACCCGTCTTTCATCCTTTCATTTACAAAGATGAAACATTTTCCCCCAGGTGGTTGCTTTTATACTTTTTTTTGGAAATACATAACACCGGTGTTTTCATCGCGTTTGCACGTGAGTCTCGTCCCCACAGAACAAGGGATGTTGCACATTTTTTCCAGCTGGTGGGTGCGGTGGGGGGGATTCCTGCTGTGAACAGGTGATGTTTGTTAGCCTTCAGCTGCCCTCAGACTTCTGTCTTGGCTACCCTGTGGAGTCTTACTGGCCCACACAGTTGTTAGCACTGCTTCTGGAGCTGCCATGCTCGAAAGTAAGTGGCAAACCCAAGTTTTCTTGATGCACACACTTTGGCCACAGCAGTCCTGTGTACTGCCAGGCTGGGTGCTGGTGGAAAACTGTTGGTTATACCATGAATAGACTGATTTGCTAATGCAAATTACACCAATGACTTCATGTTTAAAGTTTTCCATTCTCTTCCTGTTGTGGATCTTCAAAATGAGAGATCCTGACTCTTCTGCAATTAACTTCATTTTATTGGTTAGACTGTACTGACTGCTGCGTCTAGATGAGGCATTCTTCCTGCCTTTTGCCCTGGAGCCTGCTGACCACAGCTGGAAGAACACGGATCGAGAAACAACTCCACAGAAATCTCACTTTGGCTGTGAGGCGGCTCCCAGTGTGACACTTGTCTGCATTCCTGGAGCAGGCTGCTACTGCCACTGCAGCGCCCACCCACTCCTGGGAGGGGTCCTGACATCCAGTGGGAGGAAAGCTGCCTTTATAAAGGTACAGTGCAATTTAGCTTCTTCAGAAAATCAGGGAGTCAGATCACATTGAAACTTTAAATGTGACATCAGGTTTCATATGCTTTCCCCAGCTTTAGCCGCTGAAGGATCTGAACTTCAAAAGTATGCTGAGCAGCACAGCTCGGTGCTGTGCTGGGTTAAAATGTGGCTGGCCAAGGACATGTAGGCAGGACTCAGCACTACGCCTGGCTCAATATTCTGCATACGCAAAAGAGTTGCCTTCCAGCTCAGGCAGGAGTGAAATACATGCAAGAAAGTAACCTATGCATTAGTGCTGCAAGGAAAATGAGTTATAATTAGTTGCAGAACTAATTCTGAGCTATTAAAAACCAGTATTAAAAGTGAAGAGTTAAGTTATTAAGACGCAGTGGTGAATCTCTAGAAGTACAGATTAATCCAGACATTCAGGTTGGAAGGTTTTTGGCTTTCGAGTATTTACCCACTATTCATAGGCATCTCCCCTTTACAGTAAAGGGGAAAGAAGGGTTGGGAGGGGCTGCAACCTTCCATACCTTTTTCCCTCATTAGGACGAGTTTCTCACAGCAGAGCCCTGTGCTGGATGGGCTGTGCTTTAGCACAGGAGCTGGGCTGTGGGATGACAATTTCTTGAGGTTCACATTTGTGCTTCAGTAAAATGGAGAACTCCTATTAGACATGACTGAGGCAAGCCTGTTACAGCTGCTGGGAGGCAGTTCCTTTTTTAAAAAACAACCTCTTGTTTTCCTCTGACTCATGCAGAGTGGATCCAGCAAGCTGAACTCAAATCCAGTGAAGTTTGGGTTTTAACAATTCGTAGCTCAGTTCTAGTCAGATTTCCTTTAATGTCTTAACCGGAGGAGTAAGTACTCCAGGAGCACTCCCATGTTCACTACCAGAATGCCAGTGTGCTTGTAAATGACCCAGTGCTTTGAGGATACTTGTAGTGTCCCAGAAGCCATACAAACCATACACCTCGCTGCGTGGAAACCTGGAAAAAGTGAGTGGAGCCAAACGGACTACAGTATGTGTTGCTTGAGTGTGAGTACAGCTTGAGGCATAGCGCTCTTGAGCACTGGGTAAACCACCTTCTCTGTTGCTAAATCAACGTGATCCTGGCTCAGCTTGTGGTGTCTCACTGGGTGAATATTATCCAAAGTTGTGTAAAGACTCTGCAGGTGAATCTAAGCTGGATGGACAAAGTACAGCTCTTGAGCTAGATACAAACAGTTTATTTGAAGCCTTGAAGGAGAGGTTGTTGTTTCTATAAGAAATTGGTGTCAGCATGCTGAAGAAGAAATGTTTGGTATATTCTGGTAAGTTAAAAACATTGTGATGTTAGTAAAGACTCATCTGACATTAAAACCTCTGGATATGTTTAGGGCCTAATTTTCCCTCAATCTACTCATTCCTGTATTAATAGCTAACAATGTTTTAAAAGTGAGGAAGAGTTTTTCTGAACGGAAGAAAAATGTGTGTAGATATTTAATAACAGAATATTGAAAGGATTTAAATTATTATTCGTTGATAGAACTTAAAGCTGTAAGTGAAGAACAGTTCTCCAGTCTCATCTCCTGAACAGCACAGACCAAAAAAAATTTTTTTTTTTTTAAATAAGGTTGAGGGCCCGCAATTTTTGCCATTGGAGAACTCTCAGGAAAAAGATGCCCAATCAGACAATCCTGCCAGTTCTCAAGAAATGTATTTATAGAAAGCCAGAAAAGACTGATACCAGTCTCTTCCCTTTTGAACACAAGATTTATTTTGAAACTAGTTTTCACTTTAGCTCTCTTGTATTTTCTGTTTTGCTCCATGAAATCTGGTTATGAATATGGTCAGCATTCCAAGGAACTTTCACAATTTTAGTTTTTTGTTGTATTTTAATCCAAGACTTCTGCATATACCTAAAAAATGGTGGGCCTATGGTATACTTAGAAATACTCAGATAGTATACTTAGAGGTATACTCATACTAGGGTCTGGATTGCTGTTTATTTTACCAATTTTATTTATTTATTTATTTTTATTTTTAAAAAATAATGTCCCATAACTATACCTTCTTACTCTGTTCAATTTCAAAGATTGTTTGTTTTTGGAAATAAGATCCCTAAAAGTTTACTTAAGGCATAACATTTACAGAGTATCATTGAAATATTTTCAGTCTTTCACAATATAAGGTTGTTTGTTTGTTTTCCCAAAACTGGTACAGCCTTCTTTCTATAAAGAGAACATTTCAGTACCTATGCTTCTCATTTAAACTTCTAGAAACTTTGTTCCTTGGGTACGTTTGCACTCTCATTTCAAATCAGAAAAAAAAGGCATCTCTGTCTAGCTCTGCTGTTTAAAACTCTTAAATTGGTTTAGTTTTTCTCTTTAAAATCCTAAGCAAATGCCAAAAGTCTGGGGTATTTACTTTCCACAAGCACAGAGTACAGTACCTAGTTCATCAAAAACTAAGTATTTCACAGCTGAGAGCTCACAACTAAGACTGAAAATAACGAAATTCGTAGCTTAAAACATACTAAGATACAGAAGCTCTGTTTCCTCCCTGTACCATTTTCACAGAATAAACACCTGCTACTACTTAATACAACCATGTATTTCAAGAGTTGGTGAGCAGCGATTGTTAGCACACTTGGCTTGATGCCCAGGAAGGCAACAAGGAAATGACAAAAGGAAATGAACAGTGAGTATTTGTGCAAAACACATCAGAGGGTTTTCCGTCACCACTCATTTCTGAGGATAAGAATAGAAGGCAAGGCTAGTCTCTACTATGCAGTATGCCTGAAAATGAGAGGCCTGTCTCCCTGGGCATGCTTTGTTGTCGCTTAAGAGAAACAGAGCATAATTTTGTCTTTGTGAATAACCCCAAATGGACAGATTGTGTCCCAGCTCCGATGAGGGCAGCCAGGACTCCGCAAACTTGAAGCTGAATTGATTTACTTTGTAATTTCAAATCTATGAGTCTTTTTCCTTGAATAAAAGAACTCAGACTGAAGACAGGACTCAGTCAGAGGTCTCTCAACTGTCTTGTGCAGCCAGTGTTTATCAAGGTACTCAGGTAGTTAAAAAAAAAAAACAACACAAAACTGTCCAAAAGAAAAAGTGGAGCTCACCACTTTTAAAAACCTCAGTAGTTTTTGCTTCACTGAATCATAAATGACTAAAAACCCTTTTTTCATTATCTTAGGGCTCTAAGACTTGCTACTATGAAAGACGTTATGTACTTGCCCTTCCCCTGGAGTAATGGTGCAAAAAATTCTTTGATACATTCATCCAATGCTAGGGAAAGCAAAGGCAAACTTTAAAATCTAAAAAAAAAAAAAAAAAAGGTGGGGGGGGCCTCTGAGGTACTGTGCACCAGCTGCTGGTAATACATGCTACAAACTGCCCCTTCAAGCCCCTCTGCAGGGCCCTTCTTGTCTGAAAGAATAAGAGTGGGATTTTATTCTTATAATTGATTTCAGGTGTTTATTTCCAATCATCAATTACTAGCAATTTACAGTTTTGTGAGTTTCTTACTACAATCCATTTAATACTCCTTTAAGTGCTCTGAAAGACTTAAAAGGGAAATTCGAAAACAAATTCAAATCCAGTGTTAAGTGAAAAAGTTAACCCTGCTCTTGTATCCACAAGCCCTGCAAAACTTCTGAGAAGGAAACTGCTGAGCCACTTACATTCAAACAGCACTTTTCCAAATGGTCTCTTACCATTCACCAAGTAACTGATACACAGTTCATGTTATGCTAATGGCAATGAGATATCATAAACATTATTTAAGTTCAGTAAATTATAACAGTTATGACTTCACTGCTTAACAATTTGCTAGATTAGGAGTTGGAATCTGCCCGTTTCTTAATTCTAAGAATATATGAGGCATATCATTAATTAACTTTGTTCTTGAATATCAACGTTTGTTCCATGCTTTCAATACATAGAGTATCTGTCGTAGTGCTTTAGCATTCTGTTCAAAAAGCCGTCAGGCTTAGCAACTTCCTTAAAATAAGAAGTTGTGCAAAGTTCCCGTATTCAGAATGGCCAGAACAGTAAATAAATGAGTAACTTGCATAAAAGGTATTATCAATGAATAAATAAAGCTGCTAATGGACAAAGACAAATGAATTATATGAATGTCAGTGAAGTGCAGGAAGGAGGGCAACAGTTAATAATTACTATCAAATTGTAAAAGGCTTATGGACACAGCTTACAGCGCTGTGCAGTACAAGTCCTGAACTACACTGCTGTTAAGCTTTAGCAAGCATGATTATGGGTGGTGCAAGTGTTTAGTAGCTGAATGAATCCAAAAGTCTGGTTACAGTCAGCTTCAGAGGTGTGATTTATTTCAGTTAGAAACCAACACCAGCTCAAAACACCATGAATCCAGTCACGCCACTGACACTACCCGTATTACCACAGCAGGCTCTATCAGACATAGAAGTTCTATCTTCCTAAACCCCAACAAAAGCCACAGGATGTAGAAGGCTCACTTTTCGTTGTGCTAAGCAGTGGCAAAGTACCAGATCTCAGCTGATCCTGACTGGACCAAATAGAAGAGATAGTAACAAGGCACACTTCACAACACACGTGAGGTGTGTTTAGATTTTGGCAGGGAAAACAGGTTTATTATCAAAAAGACATTAAGGCCTGAAAGATCAGTAGTTCAGAACAGTAGTCCACCAGACAATCCTTGTGATTGCAGTGTGATTGCAGCTGGACTTACTGTAGGAGACATGGTTCAGCAGCAAAACTCAGCAGGACAAAATTACAGCTTTGACTTCACAACTAGATAGGATAAATACTTTCTAATAACATGGCTTTAGGTACCTGTCACTTTCCTGAAGAACATACGTAGTCTCTAGTACCAAGCCAGTAAGAAAATGAAGGTGAACTGCATTCAGTTCAAAAAGAACGAAAAAAAAAATAATTAAAAAGTGCACTTAGTTCAACAAATATCATTATTGAAAAATTTCATTTTTAGGTTTTGGGTAGTGAAAATGTGCTTCTTTCTTGGGATTGTTATATATCGCTTGTTTCCATTTGATGATGTGGTTTTCAAAAAAAGGTTGCAGGTGAAAAGGTCATGTCTGGAATCTGGTGATACAGAAAGCTGAATGAAAAAATAAAAACATTAATTTTTTCCATACTACAGTAAGTTCATCACTTAACATGTTTCCATTTATTTTTAAGACAGATTTCATAAAATCAACATAAAAAAAAGGAAATAACCAGGAAGATAAATGGAAAAGATCCCATCATATGATTTAACTTGCTTCCAAATTAGGGTGTCAACATACATTTTCTAACGAGCTTTGGTTTGAGATATGAAGCTTCAGAGCTTGTTCTTTCCCTTCAGAGGCTACTCCAGAATAAATTTATCTATTTACCTTAACTTTGTATCATGATTCTTTCTACTTTTACTCCTCCTTAATTCACTTTGAATCACTTCTTCCAAAGCTCCAAGTATGTGTCAGCTAGTATGATCCAAGCAGAACTGAATTAGGAAGGAATATATTCAATAGTCTCTCTTGATTTTATTTCTGAGTTCTCTGACCTATCATCTCTTAAGTACAAGGTTCCCAGAACAGTATACTTTAGTGTCCAATACAGTAAATAGTAATAAACATTGCAAATACAATAAACATTGCAATGAAAACGTACTTCAAACTACATGACCCCACAGCAGCAACACTTGCTCAAGTTTATTCTCCACTGAAGAAGGGAACTTGTACTAGAATATTGATCCTAAATCAATCTTTTAGTAAAAAGAAAGAATTCTCTTTGTGTTTGGTAACATAGCTTAAAAATATTAATGTTCTAAGGCCTTGTAACTGTAACATCAATTCTACCTTCCTCTTAGGTAGTTCCTGTCTTCTATAGAGAACAAACCAAATGTGAATCATTCTGAACATCTGAAATGCAAACTTGAATGAAATTTCTTCTTTTACCAGTTTTGCTTCTGATGTCTCCCTTACTGTATTTTTGAAGAGTGAGCCGCAGTGATCATTCTCAGTGATCGACATCAGGATCTCAGTGATCCTTTAACCTGACAGTTTTCCTTTGTCGTCAGAGCATCCTGCCTCTTTTACATATTGCTGCTCTCTCTCAACCAGTAAACAGCTTGACCAGTCCAGGCTGCTGTCCTGGTTTCAGTTAGGACAGAGTTAATTTTCTTCCTAGTAGCTGGTAGGGTGCTATGTTTTGGCTTAGGATGAGAAGAGTGCTGATAACACACTAATGTTTTAATTGTCGCAGAGCAGTGCTTACACCAAGCCAAGGACATTTCACCTTCTCACTCTCTCCTGCCAGCAGGCAGGCTGGGGTTGCAGCAAGAGCTGGGAGGGGACAGACCCAGAACAGCTGACCCAAACATATAAAATACACTGTATGCTTTTCCAAAGTACTTACTTTTAGAGCAATTCTTACCTTGGTCTGGATCAGTGCTTTGCAGTTATTAATACTGAATCCATCAAATCCAGAGTCCTCGTTATCTTTAACATTTGATTCCTCAAAAATATCATCCTGGCTCTTTGAAGAGTCCTAATAAAGCAAAAGTTAAATTTCCTTTACTAATGACTATAGGCAAAGCCAGACATAGGTTAGGCATATAACCTAAAGAGAAGTTTTCCCTCAAATAACAAACACTAAATTTTACGTCCTAAAGCTGTATTTAGATTTATCATGTTCTCCTTTGCATTAAAAAAAAAAAATCCTATGTCAAAACAAGTTCTACAAATGTGAATCAAATCGTGACTTAAAATTAAAAAAGGCAATTTCAAAATAGATATACACATAGAATTCAGAAATTCAGCTGAACTAGGAAATTCCTGAGAAATCAGTGTTAAAAGCAATATAATTTTCCAGTAACAGAAAAAGAAGTAATGACACCAGTTTAAGCTGCTTGTGCAAGGGACAGAAGAGGAGATTACTACATTGGAGAAATGTCTCCCATTCTCTCCTGTTGGATAACATTTCTATAAAAATGACTATCAAGTGCAGAATAAGTTCTATACCTTCAGCACTGTGACTCTGTTTGTATATAACTTGCATGAAAGGTCAAATATGTCCATAAAATGAAACTGCACACAGCAACCCCACCACAGCAATCAAATTATTGATTGGAACAGTTACTTCTGAGAAGCACAAGCAACTGCTTCATGCCACCTAAATAACCAGGTAGAATACTCAAGCATCCCTGATGACTTCATCTTCTCAAAACAAGAGATTAAACAGAGACATTTCTTTTACAGATTTTCAATACTGTTTGTTCTCGATTCAATTTAAAATACATTTCTCTCCTCAAGCCTTGCAAAAGTAGACAGTAATCTAAGGAAAAGGGAAGTGGAACACACTTTCAGTTCATATACAGTAAAAACTTAATGTTTTTACTGCAGTAATAACTTTAACAGCCTCACTGATTCAGATCCAATTTTCACTTAATAGAAAGATATTAGACTACCATTTTCCTCATACTCTGAGTAAAAAAGAAAACTATTTAACCATACACACATCTGAAACCTAATTCTACATTTTATTCCTAAAGTTGACTGTACCATCTAATGCAACAGGCTGCTACATAATGAAGACCTCAATGTAAAGAGGATCAAAATTTGATCCCAGCACAATTTCACACATACTTACATATAATGATGGGAAAGCATCAGGCTATCATTTTGAAAGATTCTCTTTAAGCTTATGACTAATCATGATCTATTTCCTCATTCATCTCTTGTATAGCTTATACAAAATTGATTTGTAATCAAAGGTCTATACTGGCATACTAGGAAATCTTTGTTCAATTACCGTTTGATTTGCATCTATTCCAAGAACACTCAAGAGGTTTTCTTGGCAATGAGATTTACTCCAGGGATTTCTTAATCTGGAGGTATTATCTAAGTCTCTAAGAGTTCTCCATATGTTTCCAGAATCAATGCTAGGAGAGAAAACACAGTTTGAGGTTATACGGTGTACAAAGTTTCCAGTAGAAACATGTATAATTTTTAGTTATTTTCACTACAGAGAACTGTATAGTAGCTTCCCTCAATCTAAAAAGCAATTTGTGTTAAAACAACTTTTACATTTGTCCAAAGTATCAACCAAATGCACTAATAAAATTGCATGACAATTAATGGAAACAGTCAGTCACCATAACTGTGTGTTTGGGCTTCTCAGACAAGAAGTGCTTTAGAAGCATACTTCAGAGTTGTTACATGCCCGCAACACACATTAATTAATCATTTCTGTGACAGGTGGGTACAGAGTTCAGCCCTATTAATTTTGTACACTGCTTTATCTGTCTCTCAGACCTTTCTCCTCTGTATCAGCAATATGGTGTCCCAGCAGCCTGCTACAGGTCAACTTGCTGGTATCTGGTCTGGACATGGATGTACTACACGATAGAGAATCGAAGCCAAAGGCACACACTACTCAAATGGTGGGAATTAGACAGTTCCCTCTATGTACTGCTTCAGGATCTTACATTGTATTAATCCTGTATAAATCCAAATGCTTTTTATGTAGTGCAGCATAAAAGTATTGCTGATCTTGTGTAGTTACTCATCACAGTATATTGAGGATTTTTCATCTTTAGTTGGTACTCTGCTATAATACTGCAGTCCTTTTAAATATATATTAAATATGTATTTCTTATATTTCTCCACAAGTTTTAGGCTGAATAAGATCTAATGCATATGCAAGGAACTTGCTGAAGGGATGCCCACAGTAAGTGTTTTAATTACATTTCTTGCAATTCTTATGACATTTCCAAAGCATAACAAAACTTTCTAGATACAAAGCCTCAAATGTATGCAAGAATAACTACAAAACTGTTTAGTAATTGCAGTTCTCTTCAGAAGCTGTTGATCCTTCAAAAACATGTAATAAATCCAAAACCATTCCAGCTGTCTTAAGTGTAAGCTAAGTGATACTAATTGCTATTAACACAACCCCAGGAAAAAAGCCAGATGCACCACAGATTCTAAAGCAAATCTAGTTTAACACGAAGAGCAATCACCACCTGACAAAAGGGGGAAGGGAGGAAAAAAAAATGAGGGTGAGTTGTCAGGAGAAGCAGCAGCAATGCTCCTGCTTCAGATGACGAGGAATTAAGTCAGACGTGTTGTGAAGAAAGGAGAAACAAACAGGAAGAACAGGCTGCTTGTTGGGTGTTCTGGCATTCCAGAAGCTTAGTCATACGAAGTCACACCAACAGCAGGAAAAACTCTAAACAGAGATTTGTACTTTTGTTATATTCCCTTCCTTGCTTTCCCATAGCTAAAACAATCCATTTCCTTTAACAACACAATACATAAATGGTAAGATCTGTATTCTGAAAAAGCACAGTGGTTTAGTTTATAAGTTTTTCAGAAAGTACCACAAATTTTTAAATTATGAAATGTAATTAAGTGCTGAGGAAGTGTTTTGTTTGTTTGTTTGTTTTTGGGGGGTGGGGGGGAGGTGGGCAGTGGCTATTGATCTAAACTCATTACCAAAGTTGATTCTTCATAAGCCCAGGAATCCCAACATCTTCATTATTTGTATGAAGTACTTGATCTAAGCTTCTTATGTTCTCTCTGGACTGTGATACAAAGACTTCTGGAAAGCCCAACTTAAATATATCCTCATAGCTGTGGTTTGCCTAGAAAAAACAGACTTATTACATATATTATACAGGCCAGCCCTGCAGTTCATGAAGGATCTGGTCCAAAGACTACAATGTTTCCATAGATTTTATTATTAACTGTATTTAAATTTAGTATTAATATTAATGGCGCAGAGGGAGTGATTCCATCGTTCAGCATTTTGAGTATTTACCTAGAATTAGAGCAGGAGAAGCAAGAGCCCAGGAGTTTCTGATGAACCTTGCTCTCTTAACTTTACAACTACAAAGTTATACATTGCTTTGCCTACTAGCAGTCAAGACTTATTCTCCTCAAGGAAATTCAGTCCAGGTCAAAAACAATTAAAGCTCATTTTGCCAACAGCATTTCTAATGCAGCTAATGCAGCCAAAGGTAACATAACTACTAAATGTTACGGTTGCCAGTCAATACTTGTACTGTCCAAAGCATGTCTCTATATACTTGTGTTTGTACCAAACCTTTTCCATCCTATATTAAAAAGCTTGGTCAGATTTACATACTTGTTCCTCCTCCAGCAGCAGTACGGAGAAGGCGTGGAGGTGTGAACATAGCCAGGTGAGTGATCCAAACTCATGAGAACAGGCCTAGTGGAAGTAACAAGGTGATCTGAAGACCAGAAAATGTGCATACAAAGATAAATGCACATCATTTACACCTTATCCTAAAGGGATGTTCTTCTGCCATCTGGTCCAGAAGCTTTTTCCTTTTATTCCTTCAAAGAACGAATAGCTGCAGTTTTCTAAATCAGAGCAGCTAATTGACTTCAACACCCCGCAGGAGGACTGCAATCCAGGAGCAGCGATGTTGTGTGAAAACTAGAGAATGAAACCAGACAGCTCACTTTCACTGCCTACCAATCATCAGTTTAATCTGAAAAAAATACATAAACGTGGATACTTCACAGTTTGACAGGTTTCTTTAAATGGAATTCAAAGGACTGAAATAAATTTAGATTATTTCCACAGTTTCTTCATACTAAATTCAGGCAAATACAGTGAATATTTAAAGTATTAAGAGCAGGCACAATCAACTAGAGGCAGAGGGCTTCTGTACTTCTGAGTATGCTTCCAGAAATACAATTTGTGCCCACGCTGAAGTACAGACCTTACTGAACTGCTCTTCATGATGGGTGACTGTGGGAACATTCAAAGACTCCTGGGTAAAATCCATTGAATCTTGCACTAAGTATCATAATACTTAGATTTATACATTACTTTAGTTAATTTATAATAATATATGGAGGAAAAACATGTTTGAAAGGCAAAATTCTATGAAAACATACTTCTTAAAGAGCAAATAGAGGAAAGCACAGGCCTGCCTGGTATTTGTATCAGAGTAACATCAGCAGCTGTAAGAAGAAATTACAAACAAGTCACTAAATTACAGTTTAGTCAAGCCAGATGAAGTGCTCAATATATACAGTAAAATCACAAGATTTTCTGTATTAATTTTATCTTGGAGATTTGTACTGATTATAAAAATATGAATGCACTAATTTCAGATCTGTGCTTTCTGAATAAATCCTCTATATCCTATTATACCAGAATACTCTAGGGCTTAAGCGAGTGCACTAGTCCCACTCACAATGGCCAGTATTTAATTAACATGAAAAACCCTTAAAGTTGCTCAATCATGTAGACAAAGTATCCTGTTACTGCAAAGAAATCCATGACTGTTTTCATTTTAAAATACAGAACTCTGCTGCAGCCTGTTATCATTTAATTAATTGAAGCATTAGATAATGAGGGGCAGACTTCTGACAATCTCTACAAGTCCCTTCTAACCTCCCTAGGTGCTTCTCCATTGACCATAGAGAAGACAGCCCCAACCTGACAAGTTTATGATCTCAAAATAACAATACAAAAAGCTCATGAATGAAGGACAAGTTATATGTATGTTCTACATCCAAAGACATCAACTGCTCTACAGCTGCTTCTCAACCCTGAAAAAAATGAAAGAAAATAAACGTAAACATATTAACCCTCCCTAGCATTTCAGCTCATACCAGGTATTTCCTTTTGACTCTGATAAACGCAAAAATAAAGGAAAGGGTTTGGTACAATTAAGATGCACAGCTTTTAGAAAGAAACTGTTATATTCTGTTTCTGTTCCAGTCCTTACACACCCTCCTTTTTCAGCATAAGGCTTCTTATCTGAATTTCCAGCACAACAAACAATTTATCTTGTTTGTGCATACCAGCAGCTCATCACCAGGTACACTGCGATCTCCATTCTACCACTGCTAGACAGCTTACCCCACGTGCACTGTTGTGCTTTCCCTAGTAAGATGTCTGTAATAAGTTCCCAGCCAAGGACAAGAAAACCTGTCTCCCGAAAACTCTCAGTTCCTGCACATATCAGAACTCATTTAGCAGACTATAAGCAGTAAATTATTACTGCTGTTGATTAACTCTGTGAAAGTCGTAGTTGACCACTCTCCCTTCCTTTTATGAGTGTTTTAATTCAGCATTAAAAAAATGAAGGCTTTTCATTTTTTTTTTGTACTTGCACATTCTTATTTAGCCTTTGTTAGTTTGCTTCACTTTGTCTGGTACACAGTAAAACACCTTAATTGCAACAAGGTATAACCCTTAAACTGAAGCTTTTTTTTTTTTTTTTAAAGGACACATTGTTTAACTTAGTATTTACTCAGATTTTAGTTATAACATTGTATAAGAGACTGTGACACCCTACGCCAGAAAATGAATGGTATTAAATTATTTTTATCCATTTTCCATTAACTTCCACCCACAACCAATCAAAAATTCCAGAAAGACTGTTGGATTATTAAAGAAGTGTATTAAATAACAGAAATTAATGTTTTATTCAAATTCTAACTCAAATTTCTGTTGGTTTATTTGAATAAGCTTGCAGGAAATTCAGAGAACTTTTGTCCACCCTATTTTTGCTACCCGCCTTCCCAATTCTTTATTTCCTATGTTCATTTTGTCCAGCTTTTAAATTGCACATGCTTCAGGGCAAGGTTCATCATCGCATTTGAAGGGTTTATGTATTCCTAGTCTCCAGAAGCAAAGCAACACATTACATTCTTTAAAGCTCTCTACCAGGATAACTTAAGTATTTGTCAAACACTGTGAAGAAGTTGCTTTTGTTCCACTTGAGTTAACTGCAAAGTAGCTTGACAGTTTCTCTCCCTGTACAGCATTATCCTCCATAGAGCAGACATTCAGATACAGATCTTAAGATGTAGGAAGCAGTAATGCAAACATTTCTAGTCTTTGGTTTACTATTAACACCTACCTCATTTAAAGAGCTCGAAGCGTCCTGTGTCCCACTGTGTAGAGATGGCTCAGAACACAAGTGACCAGCAGAAGTACTGCAATGTCCTCCGTTCCAGTCTGTATCGCCTTCAGAAGTTTTTGTAGATTTCGCTGAAATTTCAGGATTATGATCGAATCTCTCTGATTTGCCTAAGGACTCCCTGAAGCCTTCAAAATCACCCCAGGAACCTCTGGGTTCTGAGGTACAATAACCGCTCTCAGAAACCCCTTCACTTCTGCTGCTATTCACTACAGAGAGGCTTTGCTGCATTACCCCAGGGTTACTGATTTCTTCATTATTTGTCCTCTCATTCATGTTACAGTCACTCCCATCGAGAGACATACCACCTGCTTCAACTGCTAGATCTCTCACAGACATGCAGGGTGATGTGTCTGTAGTACTACAACTTTCTACTAGTGGCAGGTTCTGCATCTTTGTTTAAAAGGAACAACCCACATTTAGACATCACTTGTTGAAATCTGTACCGAAAAACAACCAAACGCTAGTTAACTTCAGTTGTATTAGAAATTTGAATATTTCCAAAACATAACCAAATTCTTCATTTCATCCCCCATTGCTAAATCAAAACAGGATGTCCTTCAGCCTCTCCTCCAGAAATCCACACGTGTATGTTATTCAGTCTCACTTTCTGTGTAAGATATTAGCCTGAAATGAAAGAATTGTAAATAAATACTTCTGTGATAAGGGCTGTGTAGGAACGAGAAAAGAGAGTCGATAAGGTAGTAGAAAGAATGCTCAAGTTAAAATAAACACGTTCCAGTATTATGCAACTGAAAAATCACAGCACTTCAGTATACATTTCAAATAATTTTGCCCACATCACAAGAAAACCGTGAAATTAATAACAACATTTGCAAAATATTTAACAGAAGTTGTTGGATCTTAACTGAGTACTTACTGCATACACACAGCAGACAAGAAGAAATACTTACAGCCAATATCCAACGTTATAACAGTTTCACCCAGCTTGGACTGCTTGCAGACAGGGCTCTTTTTGTTTGCCTGGGCTTTCGCAGTCCGAAAGATTACCGAAGAGGCAAATGTGACCTGCAGCAACACAGGAACCAGCAGCTCAATGCTGTGAAAAGCAATAGTGCCTCCAACTATTTAAGCAATTAAGAGTGATTTAATAAGATCAATTTGGCATCTGTGAACTACATATGCGACGCTGCCTTTGTCGTTTCAGATCCATCTCAACTCCTCAAGCATCCTTCCCACCGAGGGGTTGCTTTTGGCAGGCGTGGGGGCGTTCAGAGCTGCAGTAACACCACGTTTTATAGAGACCGGTCACTATGAGACATTCTCAGCAGAGAAACAGAACAAATCTTGATTTTTTTTTTCTTTTTTTCTTTTTTTTTCCCTCAGAGCTTACCCCGATGGAGCAGCCAGGCACTACCCCCGGCGCACACCCACCTGGGCTGGGGACAGCTCCAAGGGACCGGGGGGGCTCTGGGGAGGCCGGACCGGGCACCGGGAGCCCCTCACAGCCCCTCACAGCCCCCCAGGACCCTCCAATCTCCCCGGGGGCTCCGTGAGGCCGGCGTTTCACCCCCGAGCAGAGGCACCCCCGGAGCGCCTCCAGCCCCACGAGTGGCTCCGAGGGGCAGCGGCGGAGGCGGGGGGGGGGTGTCCGCAGCCTCCCTCCAGGCTCCCCCCGGGGCACACCGAGCCCAGCCCGGCTCCCCCAGCAGCCGAGCTCGCCTCAGCCCCCAGCCCCTGGCCTCCAGGCCCGTGTCGGGCAGGGGGGAGCAGCCTTACCCCGCCGATCCAGCGGCCCGGGCCCAGGAGGGAGGTGGCCGCAGGTCGCTATGGGCGGGACGAGGTGTGCCTGCCTGGCGGCGGCCTGCCTCCCCTGCCCGACCTCCTCCCGGCACATCTGCGCCTTCCCCTTCACCACCTCCTCCTCAGCTTTCTCGGCTGTTGCCCTGGTGAAGTCCCCGCTCCTCCATAGTTCGGTGTCGGGAGGAAACGCTTCGCGCTGAGGGCGCAGAGGAGCTGTGGGTGCCCCATCCCTGGAGGTGCTCAAGGCCAGGCTGGATGGGGCTTTGGGCAGCCTGGGCTGTGGAAGGTGGCCCTGCACATGGCAGGGGTTGGAACTGGATCATCTTTAAGGTCCCTTCCAGCCCAAACCACTCTGTGATCCTCTCCCACTTCTCTGGATCAACAGGTCCTTCTCTCATCCACTGTCTGTGCCCCGGGGCCTCTGCTGTTCCCATGGCCTTCACCTTCGTCTCCCTGGGTCAGGGAGTGGAAGTCAACTCCCACCCTCCAGAAAGAGCCAGGAGATCGATTTTAAACTCATGGCATGAAAGAAAAAAAAAAAAAAAAAAAAAAAAAAAGTATTCATATTTTCTCGTTTCTGTAATCTGGCAAGCTAGGGACGTGCTGGTTGATGGTGGCGATTCATGCTTGTTCTTAATTTGAGAGCAGCTAACGTTCTCACATAATCACAAAATTCCAGGACACAGACTGAACAAAAAAGCAAAAAAGAACAACAACAACAAGAAAAAAGCCTCAATCCACCCAGTAATATAACCCCATGATAAAACGCTAGGAACAAGCCAGCTGCAGCCTCTCCGGATCTTTTTCTCTCTCCCTCATTTTGCCCTGTGAGGGACTAGGTTGTCCCCTTTCTCCTGTCTTTACTGAGGCTGGGACTCGACCCCCTGGCTGTGTCAGATAAAGCTGGAAGCTGTGGGTCCCTGGGGACAGGCCACCCCCCCAGCCTGAGGGGACTGTCCCTTCTCGTCCATCTCTTGAGAGTGGCAGAAGGGCTGGAGGCAGCGTGCCCGAGGCTGTGCTCCACATCTGCGAGGCAGAGGGAAGAGCACAAAGAACACTCCTCAGCCTCCCCTCAGGGTGTTGGCAGTAACTCCCTGTCCTCGGGGCTGGGTTTAAACTCTGGGCAGTCCCAAGCAACAAAGGACAGTTGTAAAAGCAAGGAAAAAGGTTTTCTGGAGCAAGGCCCAAAATAAAAAGCATTTTCTAGGCATTACAGTACATATGTTTTTCAGCCCAGGCACAGATACGTGCGCTCCCCTCCCACACATCTGACTCTCATTTCAGGCTGTAGTGTTTTATCTGAGGGCGAGAGGCTGACTTTGGGAACAACGCCCAGACGCAGAGCCAAAAGAACTTTATTGGCAGGTCTCTGAAAGATTTTGTTTGTTTGTTTTCTTTCTGCTTTGGAGCCATTTCTTACCCTCCATGGCCATCCCGTGGCAGCCTGCAGCTCCGAGGAAACCTGACCAGCTCAGCGAGACTGTGATTCAGTCCCAAAGCTTCTGACTTGTTAGCTTCTTAGGATAGCGTCATCATCCTGCACTGCAGTAAGTTTGTGCTTCAGGGACCTCTGTGGTTCCGGCGGCCCTCTTAAGTTTTGAAGGGAGCTCATTTTTATTTTATTTTTTTTTTCAGTGCCAAGATTGTTTTGCACAGCTTTACATTTTCACTCCTCAAAGCAAAAGGCAGCAGACAGACAGTGCAAAGGCTGAGACACTCCCCTCATACCACGCATTGCATCCGGAGGGGAAGGGACGCGTGGGTTTTGCAAACCCGAGTCTGCCCTGCCAAATTCAAGCTGCCTTTACAGTTGGGTAAGCAGAGCCGTGGAAGAGCTGGTGAGAGTCAGGAGCTGCCCCAGGTCTCAGAAACCCCACTGTAAGAGCAGGAACACACCTTAAAATTCTACCTGGGAAATCACCAGTTGCTAACTGAGGCCGTACAGGAGAAGCAATGGTGCCCCAGAGCCCACGCTGCACCACCTGCTGGACGCACCTACTAATGCCTCGCTCTCGGGCAAAGGCAGCTAAAAACTCACAAAATCACCCCAAGAAATATCTCCTCTGGGTATTTAGGGCAGGTTTTAAAATCAGAGGGAATCAGCGTGAGGTAAAGTGGATTCCACCTGACCCATCTGAATTAGCATCTCTTGACTCAGCCCAGCTGAGAGACAATGCTGTGAGTGCAGCAGCTGCGAATCCATGTTTTAAATGACACCCTCTTCTAGGCCAAAAATTTAAATGGAAAGCAGTATCACAGCTGGATTAACAGTTTTTTCCCTCAGATTTCTGAACTGGGGACAAAATTCCTGTTATTTGTTTGGTGTGTAAGTCTTGTGACTTTGTCTGGCATAAAACAGGGTTTGGGATTTACCCTGTAATTCCTGCTTTAGTTCTGTAATTTCTTTCTGAACTATCACTTCTATTGAAAATGAATAAATAAATAAATAAATCCAGTCTTTATGTAAAGAATCAGTCTGCAAAAAGCTTCAAGCATGGACTATATTTATATATTTATACACTTCAATGTATACAAGTAGTAGAGCAGAACCTCACTACTCACTGATACAAATGACTGATCTAACTGAACACTAACCGGCAGCTTCTATTGCTGCTCCTGCCACCATTCCTCCTGGAAAATTGTTTGAGTTCAGTACATATACTCTAGAATTATTCTTTTTCATTTTGTCTTTCAGGGGAAAAAAAAGAAAAGGGAAAACCAAAACAAAACCACCTAATTTGCAATAAAGAAGCTCAATAGAATAGCTGAAAAATATTTACCTTCACAGAAAATCAGTACCACACCACTGTAATATGAATTTTCACTCATTTGTGGAGTGATCTGGTCCTGAATTATTGGATTATGTGGTTCCCTGTAAACAACTAAGGTGATATTGATGACTGCTTTGTTCATTCATTTTCCCTCCTGGTAAAAACAAAACAAATAATAGCTTTGTATTTTCAGTATTTCTTTTTCTTCCTTTAATTGAAACATTAAACAAAATTAACTTGCTATTTAAATGATGAACATTTTCTTTATATTAAATATTGGATATTTAATATAAATAAATATTATTTTCTTGAAAAAAAAAAGAATATGTTACATTTATCTACACTGGCTTAAAATGACATTCAGCAAGTAAAAAGAAAGGTCAATTTTGGGTGACTCAAAACCAACTTTTCAGTAAATAAGCTGTCTTTTCAGAAGATGAGTAATAATCTTTTCTCAGTGTAAATACCCAGGTTTTCAGATGTTTAGGACATCAGCAGTCATTTCAACAGCAGAATGGAGTGCTCATTTTTTTGAAAAACAAAACAAAATAAAACAAACAAACAAAAAAACAACAAAAAATTGCAGAGGTCGTCTCTAAACATTGGTTTAATTGATCAGCTGTGGCTCAAATTTGACAGTACGGTTCATAATTCCACTAAACTTCCTCCTGGCACAACAATGTTGAGATACCTTCCAGCTTCACATTGCTGTTGGTGTCACAGTGCAGATATTTCAAAATATCAGTAAAATCCTTTGTCTTTTTCCTGATTGAGAAATGAGGATGGCAGTGCTTCAGGGCAGACACTTCTCCCCATTGCAAGGTGTGTCTGGATTTCCTGCAACCCCTATGAAATATTTGCTCTGTGGCACCTCTAGCAGTTAGTATTTTGGCTAAAGGATCAACCAGTGTATTTTCAACAGCAGGTGGCAGCTCTCCCTTGTGTCTCTTGCATGCAGGCAACAATATTGATGCTTCTGTGCGAGGCAAGTCATCCCCTCTACACACTACATTAAAGAGGTATTGGAGCACCTGCTTTATGTGCTGACCACGGAAAAGCCATTTCACAGGACCCCTCCACTGTCTGTCTGTAGAAAGGCCTACTTACAAAAAAGTCAACATCCTTTGCCAGGAGATGTAAGATGTATTTTAGGTCCCTCTCGTCTTCCCTGGGGTGTGGAAGATACACACATGAGATGGATGTGCCCTGGGTTCAGTGGCTGTCCTCAGCAATTCTGTCCAGCCCAGAAGTGTCATTTCAAAACAAAGCTCACATTTACTTCTGTGGATAGTCTGTTCTGTGGAAAATCACTCTGGTTTTCAGAGTGATTTTAAAAAGCCCAAACTAAATGACTTTTGGGGAAAGGCAGTGAAGTGCCATTTCACTCTGGTGGTTCATGGAAACACCATCTTCCAAAGCTATATGTGGGCTGCACTCCTTGAAGAACCCCCAGCATGTTACCTAACACATGTGCCAAAAGGAGACTCGAACCTTTCAGAGCTCCTGCAACATCCTGAGGTGGTTCTTGTGCTATATATAAAGGGCCAGGTGCTAGAGGCACCTTCCTATTTGCCAACTCTTTGCCACCACTCCATCATCCAGTGACACTTCTAGATTGAAATCCTTTCCTGTCCTCAGCTGTTTTCCCTTCTGTTGGCAATCCCACTTGCTGAACCCCTCATTTCTTTTATCAGATTTTCTTTTCTACTCCCCGTTTGCCAACTGTTCTCTCTTCTGCCTTTAGCGTCCTTAAAACTCAGGGAGCTACAGCTTGGGGCCCTAAGGAAGAGGTGGCACTCATGAATTCTTGCTATATGGGGCAAAATGTCTCCTGAGTAGCAGAATAATTTGGTGGCAGAAGCAGGAGGCTGCTAACCTCATGCCTGCTCTTGGTATGGCAAGCAACAGTCCATAAATTTCAGGAGATTAAAGGTGGTCTTGAGGTCCCATTGCACTTCACCGAGAGCGTGGCAGGCACGCACCTTGTAAGCAAGCACAACATGTCAGCAGCTGCTCATGTGGGTTTTATCACCCTGCTGCAAAACCAGGAGAACTGTCAGTGCTTTGGCATTGCTCCAGGGCTGCTATTCCTGGATCCCACAGAAGACCCCTCCGAGGTCGCACTGTGAGATAGCTTTTTGGCCTCCTCCCCACCACGACTGGCAGCGGCACCCTCTGTGTGCCTGCTCCTGTTTCCAACGCAGTAAGGGTGCTGCTCTTCCGTACTTGTTTCTTGGTGAGGGGGGACACAAGGCTTCTGATGGAATTAGTTTTGAGCCCAGCTCTGCAGGGAAGTGATAAATATCACCAGGCAGCTCGGGAGGGCTGGCACACCATTAAAAGCAGTCCCCTGTGAGCTGCAGGGGAAATCATTCACCCAGCAGCTATGTGAAACCATCAGCAGCCATCATGAACTGCCTGCCCCATCCTGACCTGGCATGGATGGCTTTGCTTCCCACCCATGCGATAAATATTGTCATACAATCATAGCATCATTTAGCTTGGGAAAGACCCTTAAGATCATCCAGTCCAACCGTCACCTAACACTGCAAAGTCCACCACTAAATAATGTCCCTAAGCACCACATCCACACCTCTCTCAAATACCTTCAGGGAAGACAACTCTACCACTTCCCTAGCCATCCCATTCCAATGGCTTAACCACTTTTTCTGTGAAGAAATTCTCCTGATCCAACCTAACCCTTCCCTGGTACAGCTTGAGGTCATTTCCTCGCATCCTATCACTTGTCACCCAAGAAAAAATGCTGATGCCCTCCTCTCTGTAAAATCCCTTTAGGTAGCTGTAGAACCCATACAACATCCAGTTCTCGTAAGTACAGCTTGAGGGCTGTCTGGTTAGGTGGCGTGGCCCCACAAAGGTGTTCTTATTTTTCTCTTATTGCTGTTTTCTCCTACTTAAAGCTCCACTCCTTGCCCTGAGTGCAGTCAAATCAGAAAAACTGGGAGCATAGCTTTTTATGGTTTCCCTTCTGAATGCAGCTGAAAGTGGGCCCTACACTCTCTGGACTTGCTCCTAGAAAAATACTACACATCCCACAGCTTCAAAGAGGAGGTTGTTAAATGTATGGCAGCAGCACGTGGTACCATAACAAAGCTGTATTCAGTGCTAATCGGTGTCACCAACTTACACCTGCTCCTTGCTCTTTGATAATTTCCTATTAAGCTACAGTTCTGTGTCTCTTTTCTGCTGATCATTCCAAATCATCATAGACTGCACTGAGCACCTCCATAAATCCAACAGTCTCTGCCACCCGCAATTTTTTTTTAGATATCTAGACATTAATTTATAGAAAACACGCCTTGTAGTTTTTGCCAGTGCCCTGCACGCACTGTAAATTGAGTTGTGATCGCTGCGGTTTGCAGCTCGCTAATCCTCTGTTTTAATGCCCGATTAGGCCCCAAATCCATTATTGTTAGTGAGATGTGCGTGTGTGGAGGGCAGGAGGATTTCATCCTCTCTGAGCGCTAAGCTGCTAAAGGTACACCTGACTGGTGCCGTACCAGTGTATTAATTAGCCTGCTTGGAAATTTCATCGCTTCAGTGAGGTTGCTGAAAGGTCAGGCACTCCATTAGGATTGCTGCGCTTCAACTTTAAGTCTGAGCACTTGATACTTAAAAAAAAAAAAAAAAAATCCAGAAAAAAATAAAACCACAAATCACAAAGCACAAAGATTTTTTTTTAAAAAAACTTGAGTCCCTCCCTTCAAGCAACATTTGGAAGAACACCAAATTACAATAATTAGCATCTCTGAAGAAGATGCAAGAGATTACAAGAACCTTGCCTCTTCTTTCCCCAGGTGAGCTTCGTAAGGGCTCCAAAGGCAGGTGGAGCAATGGTCAGCAGTTCACTTTGCAGAGGGAGAATCAGCACCATCCACCTGCCCTGTGACACAAAGAATGAAAGGAGGTTGAAGGTATCCATCCCTGAAAGAAGGCACTGAGGCTGGTAGATGTCTCCTTGTCACAAATTCTGTGAAGTAGAATTAATTACTCATCAGTACAGATGTCATTTTATTCCTTGGAGGGCATCACTGCAGTATGAATGAAAAATACATGCCATCATTGCTAGAAAATAAAAACATGGAATGAAATGGCAGAAAGGCCAAATTTGTGTGAATTTTGCATACGTGCATAAGGCAGTCATCTACCTTTCCTGCTGGGTGGTGCCACCACCAGGTAGAGCACCATGACTGTGGTATAGACAGCAGGCAAGGGTTTAGCTACCAGGCAAAATAGCTGACAAGTTTTTAAGCTGAGGTAAACTCCCAGCTGAGCTTTCAAGCTCTCGTGATGCCTGCTTTTACATCTGGCAGGTGAGAACGTGCTCTCTGGGACCTCTCTCTGAGCTTTAAGGTCGGACACGTGCGTCTCATAGCTGGGGGAGCCACAAATGTGCACAAGGAGTTCTGGCAGCCCAGGGGACAGATGGCAGCTCGTGGAGCTGCAATAAAATAACCCTGGATTGCATTTGGCTGCGAGTGAGCCCAGCGAGGCAGGGCAGGCTGTCAGCGCAGGGCTGCAGGAACATGCCCTTCCCTCCTGCCTTCCCTGAGAGTGCTCCCAGCTTATCTTCCTTCTCGTCACTGCTAAAAATACCGTGTGTACCACACTCAGTCAGATACAGAGCGATTTTTAGAATTCATATGGCATGGGGACTGCTTTAAAGCCTGATTCAACCACCCCCATGAGCCTTGTTGCCAGCTACCCTTTGCAGCGTGCAGTTAATAAGGCAGTCTTTAACTTCATTCTTGATTGCAAAGTGCTAAACTAACTACAGCTCAGTGTATCGGCTTCTGTAAGAAGAAGAACTCAAACCTACAAGGTTAAAGCTGGCTGTGAGGAGCTGGACGGGGAAAGGAGGCTGCTCAGCACCGTAACTGCAAGGTTGGACAATTCACGGAACAGATCAAAAGAGGGCAGGCGAGAGCACACAACCCCTTCCTCCTGTGCTAGCAATGCTATCGCGGCTAAAGCTGCAAGAGGGCAGCATGTGTTGTGTTTAATGGTTTATTGGCTCCACTGCTGAGGTCACATTTCTGAGAGCAAAACAAATCAGCCGTAAATTCAGGGAACCTCTGCTGCCACAGCTGGGTCCGGCCTGGGACTTCAGAGCCTGGACCTAGATACAAACTCTCCCCAAATGCCCAAGTACTTGCATTTTAAGATTTAGATTGTGTTCATTTCCATTTATGGGAGAGAAAGAGAGAAAGAGAGAGAGACAGAGAGAGAGAGAGACAGGAAGGAAGGAAGGAAGGAAGGAAGGAAGGAAGGAAGGAAGGAAGGAAGGAAGGAAGGAAGGAAGGAAGGAAGAGAAAGAAAGAGAGAAAGAGAGAAAGAAAAAAGAAAGATAGAAAGAAAGAGAGAAAGAAAGAGAGAAAGAAAGAGAGAAAGAAAGAAAGAGAGAAAGAAAGAAAGAGAGAAAGAAAGAAAGAGAGAAAGAAAGAGAGAAAGAAAGAAAGAAAGAAAGAAAGAAAGAAAGAAAGAAAGAAAGAAAGAAAGAAAGAAAGAAAGAAAGAAAGAAAGAAAGAAAGAAAGAAAGAAAGAAAGAAAGAAAGAAAGAAAGAAAGAAAGAAAGAAAAAGGAAGAAAGAAAGAAAGAAAAAGGAAGAAAGAAAGAAAGAAAAAGGAAGAAAGGAAGAAAGAACGCATCTATTAGCAGCTGGCCTAGGCTTCTTATGCTATTGTAAATGAGGTTAGCAGTGCTCTATGGAGTATTATCATAAGGTTGCAATTAGCAATGAGAACCATGCCACACACATTTTACATTAAAGAAAACGGTTGTAGTAAAAGGCCAATGATGTTGCAATTCAAGCAACATCAAAGTGTGCGCATCATGTAAATGACTTATACAGCAAAATGTAAGCTTTAGAGGCATAGACACACCAAAAATGTATTTAAAAAAAATATCTTGTTGAAAAGTCTGGTCACATTTTATGTTAATTTTCCATATTTTTAATATTTTATAAAAGGGCACTAATTTATTATTAGCCTGAATACAGACATGATTTACTTGGATATGAACATGTCAAGGAAATACATTTTGCTAACTAAAACCGTCTTTTAAAACAAATTTACTGAGCTATTACATTTTATAAAATACTTAACCATGTACTAGCCATCTAAATGTTCACCAGTTGCTTTCTACTTATAAGCTATTAATGCTTTATATGCTGTTTATGAGCAGAAACCTGCAGAATGAGGTGTTTTGAAAGCTTCTGGGAGCCTTACAATTTTTAACTTACAGCTAACACCTGGATGTTGTTCTCCCTATGGTCAGCGAGACTGGGCCATTAGCTGTAACTGGAAAAAAGACTGGGTCCTCTATTTTGAAATAATGACACCAAGGTTTCTATATTTAAATCATTTAATATGGAAAGGCTGCTAGGCAAAAATACTCCAAATAAAGAGAGGGCTGAATTGAGTTTGGTGGGGTAACTTTAGTATTTCATAACTTTGCCTTGTTTAATTTTTAATGCATTAATTTTGCATTTGAACACAGCATCTTTCAGCATAGATATATTGGACTATATTTAGTGCCAGTTAATGCAGCCTATGCTAAGTAAGTAAGGGCCATGGATGCATCTGACAGCATCTTTATGAGGGATCTTAACAGCACAAAGCGCCTTCTTGCAGAACATCCCAAACGGAGACTTAGAAGACAATGACATCAGGGGGTAAAAATGCACACGGTCAGCACATCTGGATCAGCACATCGTGACAGCATTTGCTGCAAGGGACCTTTTCAAGCCATGGTCAGACTCAAGCTGCCATTTTCCAGGCAGAAGCCTTGGGCAGGACAGCAGTATAATTTTCCTGGGTCTAAGCCTGCTGGTGTAATGGGGTGCATGTTGTATCCTACTTCCCCAGTGGGGCAAATTATGCCCAGAAGTTCTCATTTCAGGACTGCTGAGTATTTGAAAGGCTGTTAGTGTAGTGTAAAAAGCAGCAAAGCAGAACCTGTAACATGGGAAAAAACATCTGAGGTTTGTTCTACAGGTTGAAAATGATCCTCAGACAGTGCTGGAAAGGGAAACGTCAGCTTAGCCAAAATGCAAGTGCAGAGGGAGCCTCTGCTCTAGCCACTGCTACTCTAGCAGCTCTTGGTTTGCACTGTGGCATTGCTGTGAATGCCTTGTCCCACAGCCATGAAAGCTGGTGGCAAGGCTGACTGCTGCTCCATGGCAATGTTCTTGCAGCAGGGGTGAGGGACAGGCCCTCCTGACACCACACTTTGCACCCAAACAGCTGGTGAGGTTCCAGCTGTGCGCCCTGTAAGTCTCCAGATGTTTGCTGGTGAAGACAACATTTGAGCTACCTACTGCAGACAGTGGTCATGTGTGATCAGAAGTGAAAGTGGAGGTCTGTGTTCAGCTGGTAGGGGGGATGCGAGGCTAACCATGCCACATGCCAAAATTTGCCACACGTTCTGTGCCACAAAGCCATTCCTCCATCCTGATAGACTGACCAAGGTTTGGGTTGGTACCTGGGCATCCTGCTTTGTTCAATTTCAGTGTGCCTCTCTGATTTAGCCCCCATGCCAGGGATTTGGCTAACTGAGCAGCATGTGAGACGTGGGCCTGGAGAAGTGCTGGGCTTCCTCTGCTTGGAAGCATCATGTGGCTGCTGGCTGATCACCCCATGTGCAGGGAGCTGCAATCTGCTACCAGGTTTCCTCTAGCTGTGTGTGAGGATGCCACTTGTTTTGAATATGCCCTGTGTCCCTTGCCTTGGTACGCTATGGGTGCCACTGCTCGTGTTCTTCCCTTTCTCACCCATGAGCATGAGGAAAAAATACGATTACCCATCACTTGGTTCAGCCAAAGGACTACATGGATGATTTACACCTCATTCACCAGACAGCCACACCAGCAGTCTGCAATTCAGAGCACTCTTTATGTAAGAGAGCTGTCTGTCTGTTCTATCTCGGTTTTGCTGTTATTTTTACCCTTTTCTTTTGCTACATCTCCAAAAAATCTGTGGGGCCTTAGCTAATTTGGCTTCATTTACATTCAACCAGCCAGACCAAATTACTGATTTCAGATGTCTGATCTATAGCATAGGATAGAGTCTTGAAGCAATTAAATCTAGAAGAACTGGCGTGTGTGCAGTAGTGCGGATTGACTCCAGCACCATACCCCTTTCCATCTTCATGCTTTAACCAAGAAATTAAAATACTTTTTTTTTTTTTTTTTAATGATATGGAATCTTAATTTTACAACAGTAAAAAAGAAAAAAAAAAAAAAAGTCTAGAGACCATTTGCTGACTTTTGATTATGATTTTTTTATTTGATTCCCAAAGTCCTTGACATTCTAAGTAACAAGCCTCAGCAAGAAATATGAGGACCGTGTGTATTGCAAAACACCAAATTTTTTAGAGCTCTTCCATGAACAAGGGGACCTTCATGGCTTAAGGAGCTACCTCCCATCAGCTGATCCCTGGTTACTCATCCCATATGCATTTGCTGCTGTGTTAACAGGTGTGTTTTGTTCCTTGGGTGAAACAGGTGGAAAGCAAACAGGACGAACTGTTACTCGGGCTGTGGCACCTTAATAGTTTTTGATGTTCATCCACACCTCTACCATAAGTATGAGTTACCAAGGCTGGTTGGCCCATCCCAGATGCAACAGCAGTGTCTATACCAAGTTTATTTTATCCTACAGAACTCTTCCCTAAGGCCTCAGCTGTTGGTACAGGGAAATAAACCTGTCTGTGTGTTTTACTAAAAATAATTCTTGCATTTGCCCAGTTTTCCTATTAACTTTATCAGAATTCTATAATAACCAAGCTCAGGAAATCCATACTGAAAGATCCTTATCTCCTCTTAAATAGCAATTTACCCTAACATCATATATGAAATAATTGTATGATATGATAAATTCATGCCAAGCTTTGGTTGTTCCAAATGATCCAACATCTTTCTTCAATTAATGACAACCATTTTTCCATAATATAAAAATGAATCGAGTCATTTTACGGACTTGCAGGCTGAGCTTTTGAATGACTTCATCCAGAATTTTATATTTCAGAGGTGGATTCATAGCGCTAAAAGAGTAAATGTATACGCAGTGGTTTAAATAATCAGATTAAATGATTCATGGTGTATATATAAAGTTGCAAAACAGTCATCTTAAGGAAAACACATGCTTGATGAACACTTAATGCTTATTTTCCCATTATTTGAGTAATTTTGAGAGGCATTTTTCATGTATACAGAGTGTTAAGTAAGAAACATGACAATATTTTGCCTTAGGGGGACTGTGTTCTTATCTTTCGACTTGCAAGAGGCATGAGGTGAAATGTCCAAGCTGTTCTAGCTGTCATAGCTATACAATACCACTTTGAAGTATGTTAATATTCTTTCTGAGCTGTTCCACTGCTCCCCACTGAAACCCTCCCATTACAAGTTGCCTTCAAATAACAGAAACAGCTCAAAGAGCCATTAATCTCCAGGGCCATGTGACGCTGCCTTAGACTTGTTGCAAAAGTGGACAAGAAAAGATGAGAAGTTAAAACTAACAGATGTGGTTAAAGTGTGGAAATTCATGCGTCTTGGATTCCGTGGATTTACTTTAATCAGTTCTGTGACCTGCTTGGTTAAGCTGTTGTAAATCCTAGTGTAGGCACTGTGAGGGATACTTAGTAAGGCTAATACAAGGAAGATTCTTCTCCCTTGGCTCTTTCCACAATCACAGGAAAGAGAAAAAGGCTTTTCCAGGAGAACAGCTGGGGTTGCAAATCCACTGAACTGACCTCATGAGAAGATGCTGAAAGAGCAATGTCCCTTCCTCCAGCCCTTCTGCTCTCCGCAGCCAGCTCTGGTTCTCACTGGGCTTCCCGTCAGCCCCATCAGCTCTCTAACATTGCAGAAAAGGATGCTGTTATTTTCCACTGGGTTAGTTGCTGCCAGGCTGGTGGCTGAATTGGCACACAGGATGATCTGACCTGAAGAGCAAGGGCTCCCCTTGCAAGGCTGTGAGCAGTGCTTCGAGCCATTGAGCATACTGTGAGAGCTCTGTGCCTTGCAGCACATCACCACAGCTGTACATTCACTATACATGCACACATATATGTACCCATATGTACACAGACTTATATTAAATACGCAAAGATTCATATTTAAATACTTACACAGAAGGATACATCCCCCAAAATTTGCCAAAGAAGGGGTTACATCAATCTATAAAAACTATTTTGAGGAATAGTTTGTTTAAAAAAAAAATGTTGCTATGGCTGCAGTGGCTTTTGTGTACAGTATTTAACAGCGGGCTTATGCAGAATGAAGTGACAGACTGATGTGTATCTTCATGTGGCCAAACTGACACTGACTGTTGATTCAGCTCTGCTCCCTATTTTTGACAAAGGACAGCATCTCTCTGGCTCCTGGCTTAGCGAGTCCCGAGCTCACTACTCATAGCCATTTCGGGCAGCTGTGACTCAAGCAACCACTCAGAGTGTTTGCTGGCCTGAAAAAGGGGGCATATGTGTGTCATTTCCTCCTGTAGGCACACAACACATCATTTTCTCTTCTATTCATTTTATTTTTTTAATTATTTTTGTGTGATAGCAAATTGTTTGGGACCTACCATGCTGTGCAAACTACATACTATGACCAAGACTACTGAGAATGAGAAGTTTGAAAGATCTGTGTTCTTTTAATGGGTCTTCTTTTGGAATATTTAGAACATCTAAGAGGCACCTGACATGAAAAAATAACTTTAAAAATGTCACCCTCTAATTACAGAAGGAAAAAGCAATCAGTGAGACTATAAAGCAAGTCAAGAAACTGAGCTTCAGAGGCCTAGGAAGGAAATGTGGTGTGGAGCCTGGGGCTGGAAGGGGCCTCAGGAGAAGTGATTTTAAGGCAGAGCAAGTAAGTGCTTGGCAGACACAAAAGGAATACTTGTTCATATCTGTGTGATCGTCCGGCTTCCCAGAAATTAGTGTTTCAATGGTCTGATTTTGGAGAATATTTTTCACGTTGTTTACTGTCTTCCAGGAAATCAAATCAGTTAGTGGCATAATCACAGATTTGAACAGTATGACCCATATCTGATGGGCCATAACAGTGTTTCCAATGCTCTGTTGATGGCTCCGTTGCTTTCCATTTTAGTTTATCATCTTACAAAAGCACATGTGAGATAGTAAGACAATGAGAAAAGAGAGGGAAAGAAGAGAAGACATTCGCACTTTAAATAACTTATTTGATAAAGCCTTGAATGTAGCTACTGAAATGAGTATCATTCCTGTCTTCCGCCAATCTTGAAAATGTTTGTGATCAGTCTGGCATTTTTCACTTGCCCAAAGAGTCCAAGTCCAAGAACTGTGCCAGCAGTGCCCTGCACATGGTGCAGATCCCTGTGGGCCGTTAGCAGAAGTCTGCACAAATGTTCATTTGTAGGTCCAAGCCCAAGTTTTACCTATAGTAAGGGTAAGTGTAGTTTCAAGGACTACATCCTGCATAGGATGCCAAAAAGTTTAGTCCTTTTTGAGGAGGGACACTAAATAAGAAGTCTTTCCAAAGTCATCCATCTTTGGGTGTCAGTAGTGATCTGTACAGATCCTCAGGAGTTGATGGATGCGAACATTGAGTGCAGCAAACAGATCCAGATCCCAGGAGATCCTCTCTGCTATTTCAGATCCACTCTGCCAAAGAAGCCTGCCAAAAGTCAATTTGAAGTTGTTACCATAGCCATTTCTTTATAATGCAGTCATTAATTATCCACCACGTTGTTTAGAAAACAGTTCTAGTGATTTTCAGACTCGGTCATTCCCAGCTGACGTCTGTGCTCCAGACGTGTATTGACCAAGGCTCTGATGCCCCCAAATCTCCTCATAGGCAGACTCCTGCTCAGGTGACAGCTCTCTGGAGGTGCAGACTCCCCACTGAGCCATCACAATGGATCAGGGCCCAAAGGTTTTGCTTCCAGGACTTGCAGGGGAGAAAAGTGCTAAGACTGGGCAGAGAGGAATGCCAGGAGGGCTGTTCTCTACCTGCAGAAATGGCAATATGGTCAATCTGGATTTTATGAATGAAATGTTTGGATGTAACTTGTATGGTGCACCCATAGTGTGCACATATTCCACTACATTCATGCTATGGCATGTTTAAGTGCTGACACTGAAATATATGCATTAGCTGAATGTGTTAATTATTTTTCAGAGTTGCTCATCTTCATAATTACAATAAATAGTATTTTTTCTCATTCAAAAATTGCATAATGTCTGTTGATTCTCTTCACTTTCAGCTGTGACATTATCTGATGGACTCATCTGTTTTTTCCTCTGAGATGTACCTCAGCAGGATTTCAAGTAGCAAAGACTTGTTCAAACCACCCACTTTTTGGCAATGGAGGTAGAACCACAGGTATGAAAATCTTCCCTAGCAAACCCTATTTAAAGAGATAAAGACAGAGGGATCATACAGATGGCACTTAGTTGGAAAGAGTTCAGACCGGTTTTGTTAGAAAGTACCTTTCTATCCATGAGGCAGATACTGTCTGTCATCGAAGGCTTTATAACCTGATAGAGCAATTACCTTTGTGTGGGTGATTGTATGTGCTCATAGCTGGGCCAGCATTGGTATACCTGTTACTCACCATCAGGTGTAAATACTAAAATGAAATTCAGTGCTTCTCCAGAAGGAAGTGCAGCAGCAACAGAACATCTCCCAGGGGGCACAGGTACACTGTGAAGTAAACCCAGAGCCTCCCTAAATAGAAATATGGACCCATGTCGTTTAAGATACAAGCTTATTGTCTGTGAGTAAACAGGCTGAGACCAGGATCTGAGCACTGTCTGTAGTCATCCTTGTCACTAAACTGCTGGTGGGCACCATGGCATGGTTTTCTCCCCACATTCGGGGTTAGGGAGGCCAAGGATTTCTCCTATAGGGAATGTGGTCAGCCACCAAGTAGCTCTGGCTCTGACAACCCTCCCTCAGCAGACAAGGTCTGTAGTATCTAAACATTAAAGGTCCGTCACTTCCTGACCTTAACACTCCTCTGACTTCTGGCCAGCATGCTCTGGGCCTGCAGATCTACAAACCTGGCACTCCTGGTGTGCATCTCACAGGGCAGTTAAAGGAGCACACAGAGGAGGCTCCAGCAGAAGGGGGCTCCCACCACATACAGGCTGCTGCTGCCTGAGGGCAGGAAACCCAGGTCTGTGCTCCCACAAGTGCCAATCCCTTCAGTAGAGCACTCACTGGGATTACAGGAAAGCCAGGTTCATTACTCACTTATGTCACACATTCCCTAGGATACAACCCTAACCTCTGGGTCTCGAAGAGAAGGCCTCTCTCAGCTTTCACTTGAGAGGAATTCAAGATAAATTTTGTCAGAGAGCAAAAACAAATGTTAAGATCAAGGTAATCACTTGAGGATCATAAGTACTTTAGTGTAATCTTTCTTCCTGGAACTAATGAAGATGATTTTCATGTGTAGTGCACAGACAGTCCCAGGAAAACAGAGGTTGAAGGTCTGAGAGATTGTCCCACACAGTACACAGAGACTGACACTGGATGTCCCATGTCTTAAATTCTCTCTCCTTATGGAAGACTTTGCCTGCAAAACATTCTTCAGTACAATGCTTTTGTTCATGTTTTGAGAGAAAAGAGTAGATTTTGCACTTAGAAAAGTGCTGAGCTCCCTTTCTTGATGGGGTGCAGGATATGGATCCCAACGGGATGGGATGCAAGTTTTGGGAGCCTCGTCACTGCACATGGGTGAGATTTTAACAATAAGTCTTTCTACTCTTCCCCCAGCAACCTGGTGATCCTGGGCTACAGATTGAGGGCCTACTCCCCACATAAGAAGCCTGAGGAGCACCAGTGATGGTGGTTTTCTCTGCGAGCATATTAGCACATTGCTGTGTGATGGAGAGACACTCCACGGGACTTCAGTCACCCTCTACTGGACTCTCTCCAGTATGTCCAGGCCTTTCTTTTACTGGGGGGCACAGAACTGGACACAGCACTGCAGGCGTGGCCTCACCAATGCTGAGTACAGCAGAAGGATACCTCTCTTGGCTTGCTGGCAATACTTTACCTCATGCAGCCAAGAATACCATTAGCCTTCTTGGCAGTAAGGGCACATTGCTGACTCATGTTCAAGTTGGTGTCCACCAGGACCTCGAGGTCCTTCTGTGCAAAGCTGCTTTCCAGATGGGCGGCCCCCAGCATGTACTGATGGTGCGATGTGCACATACATGCCTGGACTGACAAATACAACCCATGTTCTGCCTTATATTGCAAGTACATGTTGCAATACCGTAACGCTTAAACAGTGACATGACAGTATTCTTAGCAGACTGTATTATACAAGAATCAATACTCATGTTAATAAATAATGGCTAAAACCTCTACAGACTGGTTTTCCAAGAATATCAAAGACTTGGCAAGCATGGAGCTAATTCATGTTCTTATATAGTCATTTTGACTTCAGTGGAAATGTTTATGTAGAAAAGGAATAGGAACATTTGGTGACTTCATACCAATGAAAGCAGAAAAGGTGAGTGAATCTCATGTAGCTTCTTTTCAGCAAGGACCTGGCATTCCCTGCTTGGCTGGATGCAATACTGGCAGTCCATGTTTATTCTCTTTAATTTCTGTTAGACAAAGGCTCCTCTTTGGGTCTACCTTTTAGTGCTTTTGATAATCTGTTGTAAGTTAAGAGAAATCAAGGGTTATTCAAGGTCTCTCTCTTCATACTTGGCAGTGTGTTGGAGTAATCGAGAGGAAGAACTATACTACTGCAGAAATAAGTCCCTGCATGAAGGCATAGTTAATAAAGTGCTCCACTTCTACTAGTGCATGACACTGTCTCCTTTTCTCTTACCAGTGTATGTAACGCTCATCTCCAGAGGGATTTTATTTATTTATTTATTTATTTTTGCTATTGTAGCATCAGAATAGAGGGTCTAGGGACTGGAAGGCAAATGAAACAAGCAAGCCGTGACTTATAAATGAGACATCTCTGAAGGTGAAAGAATGACCACATTTCCTGGATCCCCAAATGGTTTTGAGGATAGTCAGTCCTCAAATCTGGGCCAGCCAAAATTATTTCTTATGCAGGTTTCAGAGCAAATGACTAGGCACAGCTACACAAATTTGAATGTGAGTCAGCAATGTGCCCTTGCTGCTAAAAAGGCTAATGGTATTCTTGGCTACATAAGGCAAAGTTTTGCCAGCAGGTCAAGAGAGGTGATGCTTCCCCTCTGCTCAGCACTGGTGAGGTGATACCCAGAGTGCTGTGTCCAGTTCTGGGTCCTTCAGTACAAGAGAGACCTGGACATACTGGAAGCGGTCCGATGCAAGGCCACCAAGATGCTGAAGGGGCTGGAGAACCTCTCCTACGAGGTTGAAGATATGCAGTAAAATCCCCCTCAGCCTTCTCTCTTCAGGGCTGTACAAGGCTAGTTTCCCCAGTCCCTCCTTGCATACCGCCTGTTCCAGACCCCTAACTTTCCTGTCTGCTACATCCTCTCTCCTCTCAGAACTTTTTGAATCAAGAATAAACCAGTGCTAATGCGAGGGACGGTGAGCCACTATTGGATTCCTGTCCTACTACAATGAGGAGCAACTGCCTGAAGTTGTTGGGGTGGTGTCAAGGCTATCTGGGCTCCAAAACATCCTTAAACCATTAATCCTTAAAATGTGGTAGTCTCTGGATCAAAAGTGCTCATGGGTGTTGTTGCCAAGGTAGTTCTAAATTTCTGCTCATTGCAGTTATTGCTACGGGAACATTGCTGGCATAACATTTTCTCCTGGAGTCTTCCTAGAGCACCTGCTTCATTCACCACATGTGCAGGCATAAGCCAGGACAGATGCTTGGGGAACGAGCTGAAACCCCAAAGCTCACAAGGCTGACGCCCTTTTATCAGAAAAGAGGCCACCCAAGTTCCTGATTTAAGGAGAGAGGCAGGAAGAATCTTTGAAAAAGAAGAAACTTCCTTAACGTGTTTAAGAAAAGCCTTTCCAGAGACAATATTAAAAATACGTGGGTGGGGTGAGAGAGAAAGAATTATTATTTATGTATAAAGTTACACACAGAGACAATGTACAAAATCACTGAAAAAAAGAGTTTGTGTGTCTCTGATTTCCTGAGTAACGATAGCATGTGTTTAGTATTATGGCTAATCCTTTTTAGGAGCCAAAGTTAACATCTTCCAAAGTATGAAGTTTTATTTTGTTTTGTTTTGTTTTTCAAAGCTGAGTTAAATGCTAGTACTTCAAACCTACCTAAATGTAGGGAAAAAATAACAACAACAACAAAACCCATCACCAACACCAAAACAAAAACACACACACACACACACACACACACACACAAAAAAAAAAAAAAAAAAAAAAAAAAAAAAAAAAAAAACTCTGGAAACTCTCTATTTAGCTTTCTGTAGTTGAAACAATTATGCAATTGGATAAGTAATCAGGCCAGTTCAGGTTGGTGAAATTTTGCATGGCTGAGCAGAACAAATTATCTCCTCTGTGAACCTGGAGAAAATAGCAATATAAAAAACACAGTGCCTTTTTTTATTATTTTTTATTTTTTCCTCCATTATGAAAGAACAGCTACATAGATCCAGTCTAAAGGGGTCTTGGGATGAGACGAAAAAAGGAGACAAGCATGAAGACTTCAAAGGATGAAATGCCATGCCCATCCCACTGTGCAGAGCTGTCATGGGCAATGAGAGGTGGCCAGAGGGGGCATCTTTGAGGGTTTGTACAGTTCCCACATCTCAGTGTATGTTTCAGTTGCTGAAACTGTTTGTGTTTTTTCTGTGCTCAGTATGTTGTAGTGAGCAAGCTCTGGAGTTTGCAAGTTGTAAGAGGGATACGGGAGCAGCTCATGACTCCCCATCCTCTCATTTTGAGCAGCGTGGCTGTGAACTCAACAAGACAGCAAAGCACATATGTATTTCCCAGATGGCTTAAGTAAGTCATTTGTCTTTAACTCAAACCTCCCTTTGGGTGTGGAATAAGGAGTTTCATTTTTAACAAGACCTCTTCAAACAAAACTACTGGGAGCTATAAGTGAGTATATTTTGTTAGAGGCTTTCTGCGCACTTGCAGGAAGGAGCAGCATTAAAAAGAAAGCTCGTAGAGCTGGTGCATTAGCAAGATTTCTTATGTAGGAAAGGACATAAAGCTAAAGGGATGTTAGTTTCCCCCATATCAGTTCTCCAGCATCCTCTCCCTTTTGATGGCCTTGTACACCGAGCTGTCTGATGGTGACAGTGACCTTGCTGTAGTGCCAAACTGTCAGAGGAGGTGTGTGAAACAAATATTGCAGCATCAGTGTGTGGACCCAGTCCCCACGGTCAGCCACGGCCTTCAGTTCATGGCTAACAGGGAGTGGGGTTCCTTTTTGAGGTAAGAATTCCCAAAGATAGTGTAGTATTTCTATTTGTTGTTGAGAGAGGGTTTTTCTTTAATGATTTTCTTGTCTCAAAGGACTTAAAGGCAGTGGTTGGGACTCAGTGCAGCACTTTATACTGCCTGGAGAAGAGGACTGCTTCAGATCCATGCTCTCTTTCAGGAGACAGCTCTGGCAGGACAAGGAAAGAACGAAGCTGGACGAGTTTCTGCACCTCGTCCCTTTCTCATCCAAGGACAGTTAATTCCGTATGGTTTAAAGCAGAGAAAATGAATATGAAATCAAAAAGGCCCCTTAGTTAAAACCTGAGGAATTCAGTATGGACCCGGTGCCACCCATCCAAGCTCAATTTCCTGCAATTTGTTTCATCTCACCAAAATACTGCACAACAAATCACATTCTCAAATAACACAGGGAGATAAACTCTAATTCCACAAGACAGCGTTGGCAAACAAAATGTTAGCACATGAAGAGCAATCCTAGCAGTAAGAGGATGACTTCTAGTGGTTTTCTTTATATATATATATATATATATATATATATATATATATATATATTTTTTTTTTTTTTTTCCCTTTAATTTAGCAGAAGGAGCAAAACACCAAACTGTTAACTTGATTGATCCTGGTAGTTACCATTTCAAAACATTTAGCACTGATAACTGATTTGTACAGCTGCTTCCCTCTGACTGATCCAGTAACCCTTCTAGACTTGTAGGGGGGTGAATGTGACCAGATCCAATACCTATAAAATGTTCAGAGAATCGACATAAGAACCAAGCCAGATCAAACATGGGCATATCCTTTTTCTGTGCATAAGGCCAGGAGAGAGTAAATGACAGGAAAAAACATGAATTTTCCATGTTTTTAGAACTGGATATTTCAGCTAATCTCAATGAGCCAAAGCAAAGACAGAAGAGAAAACATTTTACTACAGCTCACTAATACAATGGCACTAGATTTACTTCTGAGAAAAAAAAAAAAAAAAAGACACTTCACTGTGTTATTTTTTTGTCTTCCCAAGCTTGGCCCTTGGGATTTACCTCTTCACATTTTCCTTGGCATTCAGGTCTCTCCACCTCACTCTCCACCTGAAAGTGAGGAAGAAAATACTTTTCACAGCTGAAGGCCCATCTGCTCTGTAGGGATGTTTGTTTGTACAGTGTTTTGTGCAATGCTAGAGGCTCACTGTTCTCTGTGATTATGATATCATTTACCCTGCCCTTTCCCTGCCACCATTCCCTGGTATTATGTGTTTACTTCAGCTACAAGCTGCAAGCAGAAACTTTCAGCATCAAGTCCAGGCTGTTCATTGCCCTGAGAGCAATGGGTGCAGGCGTGGGAGCAGATCACATCACCTACTGCCAAAGCTGTCAGACCAAGGCTTTCCAATAGTAAGATGTCACCCCCGTGCTTAGACAGCCTGTTATAAATGACTTCAGTGCCAAAATAGACTTTTGCATTTCCCTTCCTTCACTCACCTCTGAGAAAAACCCCAGACAGCAAAACTAACTGGTCCTTGTGGAGCTGTCACCAGTTTCACCTTCACAGTAAAACCCCCAAGTAAATGACAAGAGCTGCACTCCTCCGAGGAGACTTTGCTCACAACAGTCTATCACAGCCTGGAAGCAAAGCAAATGAATAAAGGCACTCCCACCCTTAGATGTGTAATTGGCCATCCACTTATCCAGCTCCAGAGGCATGTTGTGCGTGTCCCACACACACAGCAGACCCCCCCTGGCAATCTGCCCATCAGCATGTCATCAACATGACCACAATTGGTTTCACAAATAAGCTGGTGTTGCAAAACATAGATGTATGCTAAGTCAGAAAGCCCAGCTAGCACAGCCTTCCCTGACACCAACAAGAAGCAGATTCCTGGGGGAAGAGGTAGGAAACAAGGCAGGTATTGAGTTACCTATCCCCTGCTTATGCCATCCCAGCATAATTCCCATCAACCAGTGATTCAGAAATTGTGAAATATAGGTAGCATCTGCGCTATCATGTTTAGTATCTCTCCCTGGGCTTTTTTTCCTCAAGTTTGTCTAAACCTGTGTAGGCTTTTGGCCTCCACAACATCCTGCAGTGATGAGTCACGGTTCAGCTATGCATTGTGTGAACAAGCACTTCCCCTTGTTTATTTAAAAATGGATCTGCTACTTGCTCATTTCACCCAGCACCCTTCAGTTCTCATGTACAACAAATAATGTACAACTCTTCCTCAGCCACCTTCCCCACACTGCGTGTGACTGTAAAACCTTCTTTCATACCCCCTCCAACCATTTCTCATGTCCTTACCTTTTATTGCTATTCTACCCCCTGGTACCAAGAATCCCACAAGAATCCCATAATATTTTCTGCAGTATTATAGGGGCAGAATAGCCAGGAATCACCCATAAGCACCAATTTACTTGGGATTATACAGAGGCAGCTAAATTAGACTGCTATGGCAGGAGATACCAGCTTGCTCTGAGTGCTTGCACCGAGTTGAACACAGGATTTATTTGATAGTGCCTTTGTTTTAGGAAGCCACCTCACCTTTTTCCTGCTGAGAAGGACAAGGCCTTGCCTGCTTTGTGAGCTTTCTGGCTGGACCTGAAGCTAGACCTGCTCTTCCAGTCTTGTGTTTGCTGAAGATCAGACACTGATGCCTGAACCAATAATAATCCTCACGAAGTGGATCAATCACTTTATGACTCAAAGGGAAAAATACCATGAAGAGATGTACAAGAAACCCCAGCACGTCAGTTCAGGATGACCCAACATGCAGGGAGAGATGCTTCATCTACTTTTAAACTCACCAGCTCTTGCACTTTGTTTTGCTGCAATAAATTTAACCTCAGCAAAAGTAAGCTCAACAGGCCAGTCACCCCAATACTGTGTACAGAATTGTGTCTCCTGGCTAGGAGACACACCTTGAATTTTTCTTGTTGTTGTTCAGTAATGAATTCTTGGATAAACCAGCCCAAAGTACAGCTCAAAAGAACTTGAAGGAGGCCGCTGATGCCCAGTTATCACTGGAATGGCTCTGCTTTTAGTTGAGTTGCACAAATGTACATTTTTGGGGAAGTTTAAAAAAGTGGAAATGCAATTGGAACCACACTTCCTTTGGGTTATAACTGGAACATCTTTTGGCTTGGGGGGCTGCTGAAAGAACAGAATGAACCTCAAACACCAGAAATTGTTTAGAGTTATAGAAAATTAGCCAATTATCCAACACAAGGAGTGGATTTGCTCATTAGAACAAGCAAATGCTTGCCCTGATTGTTGACATCTCATGACTGGCTAACAAGATGCCACGCTCCTAAGAACAGAACAGTTTGACAACAAAATCTGAAAAGAGTATGAGTCACGGCACTGACCCCACTGGACTTGTATAAGCTAAAGGTTATCCCAAAGGAATATGAAAGTACAGAAAAATCATCTGCCCTCTATGTCCACCATGTATGTGCCCTCATGAGGCAAAACGAAAGTTGGGATATTTTCAGGTTTATTAATATTACAGCCAGGCAGATGAAGGCACATGTATAAGAATATGAAAATATTAACAAGTTATGAATAGCTGTAGATGAGCCCTTAAAATGGTGTTAGAGGTCTAGCAGCATAACTGACCCTGATGGCCAGTGACAGAAAGACTTCAGGCCTGAAGTTTGATATAGGAATTTGTTCTCCAGAAATGATGGATCAAGGTTACAGTGAGATAACGAACTACCAGGGAATCTGTTACTCATCATAGACAAAGTCTCTGGGTTGCAGTGTTGCTACTCCTAATTTGTGCCAGTGCAGCGGTGTGCTGAAGGAGTTCTCTGATGCACAAGTGGCTGTGTAAATAAAATGTGATGTGTCACACCAGCTATGTCAACACTGAGCTCCTCCTTTATTAGGTCAGATGTTCCCCAGGAGGGAAAGTTGGGAACAAGGTCAGAAGGGCTCTGTGGTGCCCACACAGGTCTCCAGCTCCGAACAAGGTGGGTTATAGTGGCGGAGAGCCACTGACCTAGACACAGCACAGCCTGGGCACAGCCCTGGTCCCCGAGCTCCTGGCCCCAATCTCTGAGGAGCTGTCACCACCACACAGCTAACACCCACAGGTGGTTTTTACCTTAATCAGCAAGCTGCTGCTGAAATCCTCTACAGGGATTTCATCTCAGAGGGAAACAGAGCAACTGGGGTTAGAGAGGGGAGCTAGGGGCAGTGCTCTGGTGGTTTCTTCTATGGGATGGTGAGGCTGTTCCCAGAAACACATTGATTTTTGCACTTCATGCTGTCTAGACTTAGTTTTTCTGAGCCTTTCTATGCACTGTCAGCCTGTGGCTCTGGGCAGAAGGAGAGGAACTTCTTTGGTTTTCCAAAAAGCAAGATCAAACTCTGCCCAGTGCTGGGACCTGAGCATATTGGTCACCATCTTGCTCCCGGTAAAGTCAGAGGAGCAGAGTTAAGGTTTGTCAAGCAAGGTATGTCCAACAAAAGCAGGGTGACTGAAATAGTCTCTGCTCTGCACTGAACTAGAGGCAGCAGAGATAAAAACTGTGACTCCACAGCTTGAGCTGTAGAGCTGGCGATGAGAAATCTGCCATGATGGTGTTTGCCATAGAGAATTTCTTATTTCACTGCTCTGGCAAACAGCTGCCAGCATTTTTTAAATTTTTCTCCCCTCTGCTTTATTTTTCTCCTCCCTGAGTTTGGAAATTTCTGGCCTTTGACCTCCAGCTGCACACGGAGCCATTCAGAGTCAGCTCCTGGGTGAGGAAGGGGTCAAGGCAAGGGATATCAGGAGGCTGGCTCTGGAGAGCATCACTGCAAGCATTTTTGAAGGATGCTGAAAAACCATTCCTGCTACCTCTCATGTTGAGCCACCGCAGCCAGTGATAGATGAGTTTTCCTGTCTGCTAGAGCCCTGGGTATGGCAGGGAGCCATCAGATAACTGCTGTACTGACACAAGCCCTTGTGCTGTTAGAGAAAAAGGCTTCTCCCTTTCTGCTCTGCTGGGCTGTCTCTCCTCATTCACTGAGATTAAGTGCTGGAGAAAAGCAGCAATCCCTCCCACCTCCCCCTGCACTCCCACACCTCCTGCAGCTCCTCTGGGAGGCCCCAGCACCTCCATCTCAATGCCAGAGGGGGCTCCCCTTGCAGCGTGGTGGGGTGGGAGAGCGCCCTGTGCCTCTGACTTGCTGGGGCTGTGAGCGACCCTGCATGAAGAAGATGGCTTGAAGAGGCTTATTTCTAAGTCTCCTCTGGGATCATCACAGCTCTTATCTAAATAATTCAAATGCTGGCTGAAAGCCCTGCTCCACCTGGGAGCTGAGCTAGGTGGGGTGGAAAAGCCTCCATCCATCTACACAGAGAGTAATTTCTTGCTTGTGAGCAGCTGCTCGCTCGTGCAATCTTGCTGATGGTGCCATGGGAAGAAGGGCTCTCTGAAAGGAGAACTCTTTGACAAACCAGCCCCAAATGGTCAGTACAGGCTGCTGTACAGCTGAGGAGCACCTCAGTTGGGTTTTTGGACCCTCCACAAGCACCTGGGCCTATCTGTAGTGAGGAAGTTGGCGTGGAGGGGCTGTAGCGTGATGGTTATTCAGAGGTGATCTCGGAGGCAGGTTTTGCTTTCTGGTCACTTTCAGGCAGCATCTGCTGAGTGAACACAGATTGTCCACGTGCTGTCTCCCAGCAGCAGCCATGCCCAGCCCACCATGGGGTTGCACCGGCCTGAGCATGAAGCCCGGTGAGCACAGTGGGGTTGTGAACAAGCAGTCCTCGGCCTACCTGCGGATTTGAGGGCTGAAGGTTCAGACCTTCCAGGAGTTAGATGCGTCCTGGGTGCTCCAGATATTACCAGTAGGACTGAATATGTGAATATAAATATACAGTAGGGCTGTAGCTGCCAGCTGTGGATGACACCTTCACAGGTGTGAAGACCCACGTGTGACGAGAAGCTCCCTGTGGGCCCAGCAGCAGCAAGTATTAGGGATTTGCACACCTCCATAGGTAATTGCTAGAGGGATGGAGAGTTGCAGAGCTCCCCACTGAGGTCTGTGGGAGACACCAGGGTGTGGGTGCCCCAGAGGGACTCGGTGTCTCCACGGAGAGCACCTGCAATCGGGTCCAGGCTGGGGAGAAGTAGGACATGGCCACATCTTCAGCTGGGGCTGCTCAGACAGGCTGGCCCCAGCACTACGAGACACCTGCCTTCCCACAAGATCAAATCAGGCCCTTCAGCCTCACACCCTCCTCTTGTTTTCTTGCTTAACCTTTCCCCATACACCCCACAGACAGTGCATGCAATTGTATTTTGGGGGAGCAGCCATGCCTATGTGATTCTGAGCAAACTGAACTGTTCCAGCCTGAGCTTTCACCATCCTAATGGCTTCAGGTTTAATCATAAAAGACTGCTATAAATAATGGATGGTGAGAGACCACGTCTTCCAGTAAGCCCTGCCGTGTCTGCGTGTGTTTGGATCACCACATTATGCTAAAGTCAGCTGCTCAGGGGCTATTCATGTGGGGAAACATGGAGAGGATGAGGGGGAAAGGGAGAAGTGCATTAATCTGCCTGGCTGCGGGATGATTAAGGGGCAGTGTGGGGGTGACTGGACTGGTGCTCAGAATGGCCTGACTCTGCTCCAGGACAAACCACTGGCATGGTCAAGCTAGGTCCAGCAGGAGCTGGATCAAACCATGGTATAAGGGGGCTGCAAACCACTGATGGGCTCGCCCAGGACCTCTGGCAAAGGGCTCAGCTCAGCACCAGGTGAGGGATGGCTGAGCAACCAGGGATGTCTGCCTCTGCTTTTACAACGGGTCCATATGGATTTCAGGACGAATCTGCTAACCTCGCTGTTTATATTGCTTGTAGAGCTGGAACAAAACAGTCCTCAGGACCCAGATACATAGGGGTTAGTGGTAGGAGCTTGTCCTCACTAGGAAATGTTTTACAACACGCTGGCTTTCCTCTGAAAACAACATCATGGGTACACAAGGCCTGAATCATATTAAACATAATTCAGAAGCAATGGGTGGGATTTACAAGGCCTCCTTTGAGCAGTACCCAGAGTTTTGATGGATTTATCCTCAAAACTCCCTGCAGGGTAGATGCCCCACAGCTTCCAGTGGGGAGCTGCAACATGAGGAGCCCAGGCACTGCATGGCTCAGCTCTGATGGACCCACGCAGTGACCGAGAGCAGATCCATCCATGCAACAGAGAGACCCTGCATCGGCAGAAGTTTGCATTCTGTGGGAGCAGGACCTGGGTCCCAGCACTGCTGCACCGAGGGCAGCAGCCCCAGGCTATGGATGTGTGTGTGCCCGGGCTGCCTGCTGCTCTCTGCACAGCACATGCTGTGCGCTGCCTACCTGCCAGGCTTGCTCACGTCTCACTGCACACAAAAGCCCCAAATCTCCTCTCCAAAAGCTACTCATTGCAGGTCCCTTTCTCCCCAGGCTTGCTTTTACGCCACCCCCACGCAGCTAGCCATGGATAATTAATGCTGCGGGAAACAAAGGGCTGCACAAGCCTACCCAGAAATGGACTGATCCGAGCCTCCTGCTGCTCTCCGGTGTGTTTTAATGAAAGTAAATGCTCTAAAGAAATTACGAGATCACGTGCTGGCCCCAGACTGACTCAGCACAGTTCCTGGCACCCGAAAGCAGCATCGGGTCAAGGTCTGGCTCACAGACCCTTCGTTTCATGGATGCACACCCCTGGCTGCTGCTCGGCCACCAACACCGAAGGGTCAGTACCTGCAATGGGACTGGGGCCCCAGGTAACACTCTGTTAGAAGCAGGAATGTGTATTTCCATATATCCCATATCCCCCCATCACCCTCACTTTGGCTCAAGCCACCCCCAGGGACCTTCTGTGCCACAGGAATCGGGATGGAAATTTGGATAAGAGGCACTCGAGTGGAAGCTGAAATACTGTCAGTGAGCAGCGGTCTTGAAATAAGAGATTACTTTTAAAATAGCATGAGAGCTCCTATTTATCTACGTGTTCTGCACTCAGAGTTTTAAAGCAAAACTGTATTTTGCTTTGATTTTGTAAAATGAAAATTTTCCTCATTTCAATATCATTTGCCTTTTTCACTCATTTAGGTCCTGTGTGGCAGTTTCTCCTTCTTTTCTGCTCTTCCATCCTGCATTCTCCTATCTGGCAATAACGGAACTGGGGGGGGAAGGAAAAGGAGGGAAAAAAAAAAAGAATGACAACTGTGACCCATTTTGTGTTTTTATTCACATCAAGGCAAAATGAAAATCGCATTTTTATTGCAGTTTTGAAAAATTCCGTTGGGGGGAAATAAAAAAAGGGAAGCAGAAATTGCTCGGTTCACCTTCAGAAGTAGAGCTGCTCCCGTTTCCACCAGCGTTCAGCTCTGAGCATGCAGTCCCTGTGCCTGCATCTGCCTGCTGAAGAGTGTTTTTGCCTTTCGCTCCTGCCTGCAGCGTGTCAGCCTCCAGCCAAGGCAGAGAGCCACAGACCTCGGCGTTTAACCTTTCAAAGGGCTCCTCTGGCTCAGAGACATGGTGTGCAAATCTTCCCTGCTTAATGGGAGCTCTTGGCCCAGCCCTGAAATACTGAGTGGCAGAGAAAGAGTCTGTGATGGGTGATCAATTTGAGATGGTAAACAGGCTGTCAAAGACTGTTCCAGGAAATACATTTTTTTTTTGAGTCATTTTTATGTGAGAACATGAGGAGGGTAAGCAGGGAAAGCTAACAAGTGTATTCACTTGGAATTAATAACGTCTGAGTGAGACACGCAGGCTTCCCATTAGCTAGCAAAAGCACAGAGACATCCCGGAACCTAGATTTTAGGAATGAATGAAGAATAACAAATGCAAATGATGTAACTTCTGCAGAAGTATCAGCTTTTCTGAGACAGCTTTCACCTGTCGGGCTGCTCGTTTCTTTCTGACCACCCTGGCACACCCAGTTTGGGATGGCATTTCCTTCTCAGGTCAAACCATTCTGGGCTCATACATGTAGATGCTAGATCCTCAGATGGCTTAGATCAGTGATCCCCTTCACTCCCAAAGCCAGGGGATTAAGGCATTTACACCTGTGGAACATCCCTCGGGAGATTTGCAATTGAGGTCTGGGGACGGGCAGAGAGCTGAGAAAGAGCTGGGCAACAGCAAGGAGTTTCTCATGTCCTCATCCTGAAAGTCACACCTGGGAAATACTGAGTGGTTTTGTTGTTTTCTTTCTTTCTCTCTTACTTTCTCTCTCTGTTTCTCCCTCTCTTTCTCTCGTTCTCTCTCTCTTTCCCTCTTTTTCTCTCTTTTTTTCTCTCTTTCTTTCTCCTCAATGCAGCATCACCATGACAGGCCCCAGTGTCATTCTTCGGTCCTATGTTTTATGCTCTGTTTCTCCCGCACCTTTCCCCCCTTTTTCCCTATCCTATCCTATCCTATCCTATCCTATCCTATCCTATCCTATCCTATCCTATCCTATCCTATCCTATCCTATCCTATCCTATCCTATCCCAATTTCATCCCATCCCATCCCATCCCATCTCACTCATGCTATGCTACCACGTCATAACTTAAATATATTCCTCTTGGATAAGAGCTTGACATCTGCTGGACTTTATTCACCCGTTGCACACACAGAAATCTTGGAATGATCCACAAACAACATCCAGACAGTCTCTTCTTTATGAGAAGGAAGCAAAGATACCAAGTGGTTAATTAATTAATTATTCCATTTATTTATTTATTTATTTATTGTCCAAAGCCACCCAGCAAGCTGATAAAGAGCCAGGATTGAGAGCTGGGGATCCTATGCTTCAGTGCAATGCTCTGTGTTGAAGGTCTTCAAGCAAAATGGCACAAATCACCTTTCCCTCCCTTCTCACCTCCCTGGGCTAATGGAAGTTACTGCGAGGACACAGGTCATGTTTCACACATTGCCTGCTGTGACGACTGTGTTCGTCTTCCCCTCTGGGCTGGAACCCGGAGGATTGTTCAAAGCAGCAGAGGAGAATATTGCATGGACAGAAGCCTCCAGCATGGACACACAAGGGTTGGTGCAAAAGCCACGTGTGAGCTTTGCTGTCAAAATCTAGGCAGGAAAATTTAAAAATATGCCAACCTTCCCATATAAATTCATCTTTCCCAGCAGTGCATGCATGATTCATTCAGATGTATTTTTACTCCATACTTTTCCCGTTCCTTTTCAATTTATTTGAACTCTGTTTTTATCTTCTCTTTTCCAGAGAATGTGCTGTCATTTCACCAGAGCAGAAGAAAAAAAGAGAAATTGTTAAAAAGTAATGAAAAAGAATCATAGCTCAATCTTTTGCTAGTATTGAGCTGACAGAAGTCATCATTAATCACTCAGATGTCATGAAGGTCAGTTACTGCCACAGTCAAACCCTTCATTTCTGCTTTTTCTCTCTCTCTCTCTCTCTTTTTTTTTTTAATATATATATCCTTATCTGTTCTTGTACAACCTTTCATAGCTTTATTTTCTTTAATAAACACCTTTTTATACCTTTTGGATCCCACTGTGGATCAGTTATGTAGCTCTGCTTTCATAAGATCTGAAAATGTATTCAGTCAAATACTTGGCGTAGAGCCATGTCACAGCAAGTGGGTTATCAACAGCAAATTAAGCCAGGATGAATTCTTCGCCCATGCATTTCTTTCACCAATACAGACCTGCTTATCTCTTTGGTATGATGACCTGGCAAAAAATACCATCAGCTCTCGGCATGTCTGCATGGATAAGCAGCTGCTGTAGCTGCAGGGAGCACGGGAGGTGGCCCAGTAGCAAAATGCTTACAGGTGGGACAGTGGTTTGTACAGAGGAAGCCTCAAGATGTCTAAACAGGGTTAGTCACTTCAAAGATGTTGTTTTTTAACATCTAGACAGGTAACTAAAGGCTTCCATTACAATGTCTTGCATGACTGATTGCTGAAGATAGAAAGTTTTGCCACAATAATAATTAGCACGCATCGCCAAAGTTTTATTTATTTATTTATTTATTTTAGGGTGGGTGATGTCTAGGACTTTCCGTTGTAGAAGCACAGAGGAGAACATTTGGAAAATAAGGCTGCAGGTTCCAAATCCACAACCTAGCTTATCCTGCCAGAAAGGTGCAAGAGCATCCAAACATCCCTTGGCTCAGAACGAGGAGCTGCACTCAGAGGACTAAGATGTGGTTGGTACCTGGTGCTAACAGTTTGTCTTCTTCTGGACAAGTCAGCTCCTGACTCAGTTTCCCCATTTGTAAAATGGTGCTAATTACATGTTTACTCCCTTTGTGAAATGCTTTGAAGCCTACTCATAGTAAATGTTACCTACAGGGCTGGTAATGGCTATTATAATGAAATTATAATCAAATTATACATATAATTTGTATATACATCATCATGAAATTATAATTAAAACTCCTATTAAAATTTAATTTTTGCACAGCTTGAGACAATGTACGCAACAGATCCCCAAGAAACAGAAGATCCCAAGTTCTTTCAGTACAGAGCAAAATTGCCCTTAATTTTAAACCAGAGTTTTAGTGTAAGCAAACCAACAAAAGAAAGCCTAAATGAAAGAGAAGTATCAAGGGATTCCAGGACTGTTAGTATTCCACTAATTATTTAAGTTACTTAGGTAGAGGTGATTTTCAACATTGTTTTGATGAACATAAAAGTAGGAGTAACAGATACCAGTCCTCTGCATCACAAGTTAAGATCCAGATATAGTTCTGTCCATATTTTTGGTCTAAACTTTGCATCCCTAATTCATAACTCAGACAGATGTGTTGACTTTTTCAAAGCTGGCAAAAGGTTTGATTCTTCCTTAATTTAAGTGGCTTTTGGCTGCCAGTCAGAAAGAACTTTACTCCTTCCCACTGGTTTGCAGAAGAAGAATAATTCAAGCTTCACATTAATTTGAAAGCACTCTTCTAAAACTCTGACTTCCAGTAGTTGTTCAATTTAATAATAACAATAAAAAAATGAAATGTAAACCTGGTTGATTTATACATGGCTCAAATTCCCCAAGAGCACAATGTCCAAAAACAGAAGAACATTGATATAATGCAACCAATGTCAGATGCAGGACGCAGTTCTCTAACTGAAGACGGAATGAATTGCTTTTCCAATTTACCAACTCATCAGTCACCTTTGCTTCAGAGGCTCTGTGGCATTTAAAGAGTTTGTCTTCTTAATGGGGCACTGGACGCATTACAGAATTAGGGCCAGAGCCAGAAATGCATTTAGCTGCTTAATGCTTAATTCCCATTAATTTCGGTAAAAGTGAATTGCAAAAATATCCCTTTGCAGTTAGCTGCAGTGGCTTTATATGTTAGAGGAGCAGGGAACAAAATGTGACCGTTTGCTCAAAGTGCTCAATTCCACTTCTGCTGCATTGCTCAGGCAAATTCACCAGATCCCCTCCCCTGCAGTCCTCTAGGGTGGGTGACTTCCCTTCAGCCCTCCTGCTCCCCAGATTTTTACCAAGCAGCAGGGCAGGGGTGAGGATCAGGGCTGGTAGGAAAATCTGTCCCCAAAGAGATGTCCCACATGGGACAGGGAGACTCCCTGAGGTGTCCCCCAGCATCCCTGCTGGTCAGGCCATAACAAGGCACCCTCCAGCTTACAGTCCCGGGATGTTTGTGGAAAATGGGCGCAGTAGATGGGAGAAGAATGACCACGTACAGGTCTTGGTTTGGAAGAGAAGTCCATGCTGTATGCCACAGCCCACCCAAAGCCCAGGGCTGACCCCATCCCATCGGTTGGGTGTTACCCAAAGGATCTGGGCAGCAGGCACGGCACATGCAGAGCCCTCTCGGACGGCACGCAGCAGAAAGAGCTCAGCAGGACTTGGCTGCAGCTCTTGGGAGCTGTTTGTAACACACTCGGGGTGTTTAGAAAGCTGGCCTCTGCTCGCCTGCCTTCAAAAGCCTCTCGTTTTGCACACAAGTGGCGCTGTGAAATCGCGCCAGTTCTCCTGAATTCTTGGGGATGGCAACGTGGTTCCCACAGTCACAGCCCAGACGTTGCTCCTACTTGAGGAGAAACTCTTGACATGTTTATCTCTTTGTGCTGAGCCAGCTATCAACATGGCTCTGCTCTACGGCTACATGATTAGATAAATTACTGTTTTGTGGAAACTACGCCTGGCGCACGCTTCTAGCTCAATATCTGGAGGAAAACTAAGGCTTTATTTAGGTTATCTGCTACGGGAAGATAAAGTGCTCTGTGCACTTCTTGCTTAGACATGAAAGCATTGCCACCATCTGTACTTTATGACTACTGTGCTGTGGTGCTGAAGACTAATTGGAGGCCTAAATAGAAACCGGAGCTCTCGTATGGTGGATGCTGCAGAGGAGACAGGCTCTGCCACCCGGAACCAGCGTGTCTAAGTCAGCAAGTGTCATCAGGAGAAAGGAAAGGTTGTACAGGTTAGGCCCTGAGGAAGACCTTGACCACTGTAGAGGTCCTTCATGCATGCCGGCTTAACTCAGTATTTGAGGGGGATCTGCATCTAAGGGACTTGTTGGAGGTCTTACAGGGAAGCTGGGGTAGAGTTAGGAACTGAAGGAAATCCCCAAATTATTGGTCAGTGCTTGGACTATGAAGACTTTATCTGACATCTTGGGCTACAAAGAAATACCTCTTCATTGTGCTTTCAGAACAATTACACATTTGCCCAAGAAAATCAGGCAGAGGGCTCAGTCAGGCATAACTCCACTCTCACTGGTTTTGCTTTGTGAGAATTTGCCCTCTAGGACCTATAAGCTTCTTTCATTTTCTTATCTCTGCGGGTATCTTGGCAGCCATTAAGCCTGAGTAAGCATTTCCCAGCTGTAATTTCTAGAAATATAGGTAATTATTTTTGCCCTGAGTTGCTTTTGTCAGCAACAGGTGCTGTTGGAGTGTTTCACAATGGCTCAGCTGGGAGAGTTGGGAGAGTTTTTGACTGGGGAGAAAGAAGGCAAGAAGATTTCTGGGAGACCTGAGGGCCTCTGGGCTGAAAGAGCAGCTTTTAAAGAAGGTACAGAGAAGACTTTCTCCATAGGGGAAGAGCATGAGCAGCCAGGAGCCATACTGCATCGAGACACGGTGGGTAACAAGAGTTGGGAAAGGCACCTCACTCTGTTGAAACCCAGTTTATTTAGTTAAAATAGAGTTAGGAAATGTGACTTTGGGTCTGAGCTTCCCTTTTTCCTGTACAACTCTGAGTGAGCCCTTCATGGTTCCAGTAGGCTCATCGGAATGAATACTTTCAAGGCACATGGATACATCAGGTGCGCTTCTAAACTGGAGAGGGGTTTTGAAAGAACTGGAAGAAATCGAGATTCAGCATGCGAGATAAAGGTGGAAGCTGCTTTAATTATAGATTCAGTGCACATTGCATTAAGGATTACTCAATAATGTGATGACCACTCAGTCCTCACATAACCTCATTAAAGACTGACAGGTATTTTATGTCTTTGTCTTTTAATGTCTTTTAAACATTTGCTCTTCACCATGCCAGATCTTAAATGGCTCCCTCCCGGTAATGCAGCAATACCTATTCAGCAGACCTAGCTTTTTTTAGTCTATTGAAGATGTATAAAGAAATGGATCTGCAATGTTTCAAAGCTGACTGCGTAGCCTCTTGGGGAGCTGCTGGACTTCTCATGGTTAAATCCTGCGACCAAATTCCATTAAGTTTTTAGCAACATCATCTGAGTCTGGCTGGCTCAGTTACCGGCCTAAGAAGCGCTGTGTTGGCAGCCGTGCATGGTCAAGGGCTTGGATCATGCCTCACATCTGCATTTCAATTTGCAATTGCTTTCCCTGGATCTCCCAAATTCTACAGCATCGTTCTTGGTGGTTGCAAAAGGACTGCTATGGATGTGAACCCACCGGGACGCCAGGAAAATCTCCAGGGGTGGGGAGGAGAAGGGCTGGAGACCCCACACTGAACAACAGTTGAGTGTTTCTGGCAAACTCTCACTCATCCTGAAGTGAGCTTAGACAGTTTCTGACAGAAGGAAAAAAGGCCTATACAATTAATACACTGCAGCTGGAGTCAATGCCATCTTTCCATAGATTACTCCTGTGGCTTTAGACAAATAGCTTATCTTTTCCTTGCTCCATTCTCATATAAAGTGAGGACACCAATAGCATTTTCCTCTGGCTTATCTGCATTCAAAGTTGAGGAGAGTCAGGAGCATCTTAACAGGAGTCAATGGATTTGCAAGAATGTAAAAGCAGGTGAAACAAGCAGTGGTTTTTTATGAGTCCATTTCGAGGTAAGGTGTCCCTGGCTGTGCTTGCAGCTCCCTGTGTGATATGTGTACAACACTTGGCACACCATGTCATGGTCTCAGCTGGGGTCATTAGACGATCCTACCCTATAATTAATAAACAACACTGTGTTCATTGTTATCTAAATATGACACGCAACGCTTCTAACAACAGTGAATTTTTCATCTGATAGCCTCAAAGTGTTCTCAGAGCAACACTCTGATTTCTCCTTTAAAAATCTGAGCTTTTCTCTGGTCTGGTGGAGAGCAAACACCCCTCCCCCTTGCCTCTCCGGGTAGAGAAGGAAGGGAAAAAAGCATTTACATGTCTTTGCATTCCTGCCAAAGTGATTATCAGAGTCTTTAACATTTACAGCACTCTGAAGTGAATCACCAGCCTACATCTCATCTCAGCATCTATTTTTTCCCCATAATCTGCTTTTAGAGGGGCTTTTAACTGCATCAGACTTTTCTCTCCCATTAAAATGCTGTCTAGATGATCGGAAAATAGAATAGCCAGTCCTCATTGCTTAGTTTCCATAGTGAATGTCTGGAGCAAAGGTCCGTGGGATTATTCAATTACTGCAATAACGGCCTTTGACCTGGTAAAACAATCCAAAAGGCAGAATTCATCTATTGGATTATTTTGAACATTAATCATATTCTATTTAGAAATCACAGTAGAACAGCTAGGGCTCAAGACAGGCTGCAAACTATTTGTGTGTACTTTATTGAAGTGGCTTAAATTTTTATGTACATATTTACACAAGTGATGTCTTTAAAGTTTCCCCCCCCCCCTCCTCACATTTATATATTTTGCTAAATTTGCTTTGGACTGCAAAGATTCCTCTCTTAGCTGCATGTTACCAGCACTAACTACATCGATCGATGTGATCTGAGTGCTCTGTGTTGATATCAAATTGCAGAAAAACAAATGTCCTGGATCCTGAAACTGCAGAAGTGAGACTAACAACACCTTTTGCCTGTGGCTGAACTGCTCGCTTCACTCATTAAGTGAAGACCAAACAGCCTTCAGTAGCTGACCAGCTTTAGATCGCCCTGTGCCCACTTGTCACAACCTTCCCCACGACTCCACTTCTTTGTAAGGTGTGACTTCAGAAAAGGGTGGATCCCTGCTCGGGGAAGTCCTGCCCAAGGAGCAGTCCCTGGGCTCACCAACCAGTGGCTGTGGCTGGAGGAAGGCAGCGTTCCCTCTCCTGGTACGAGCACTTGTCCTCTCAAAGCCCAGTTCCAGAGCTCCTCAAGAAGAAGGAAAGATACAGGACTGGTGTGGCAGGTCTGTGGGGCTGTAGAGAGAAAAAAACAAGAGTCAATCATGAGTACTTTTTAAATTCAAATACCAGATGAAAAATGCTCACTCTTCCTGGAAGCTAGTACAGGGTCATATGCCCTCAATGAAATTTATTGATTTTATTTTTCTTTGGCACCATGCTGTGCCCATAGCAAGGATGCATTAAGGACACTACCAAAAAAAAAAAAAAAAAAAAAAAAAGAAAGAAAGAAAAGAGAGAGAGATGAAAAATGGGTTCTTCATGGGTTCATGCAGCAGTAATGCTAGCAGCGCACAGCTTCCCACCCAGATGATTTAGAAACTACAAAACACACCTGCTTGGAAATCTGATGGCTGTAAAGAAGATAGGTATCTGATTAGAGCACAGCTTTAAACACCTTTACCCTACTTTGGGAAGGAGTGGTTATGCTTTGGCCACAGAGGCATGGCACCATGGACACCAAATTCTCTGGAGAGGTCACCAATGGAGACACAAGGACCTGGCTGCCCACAGCAGGCTGACACCCTTTGCAAAGACCTGTAGTTTTGCCTGATGGACTTGCTTGGTACCTCTTGCTGGTGGTATAACCATGCAGCACCATCTCCAATACTGAAGAGTCAGCAGTCCTGCTGGGCTGATGGTGATGAAGGGGTGAGAGCATCCACAGAGAGACCTCCCCTGCACCACCTCCCCTCCTCCAGCAGCCTCTGTGCTGGCTGCACCCACTGTCCCTCACCACTGAGATTCTCGGGGCTCTGCATCAGCTCCAAGTGGTTGTTTGGGTTGTTTCCTTTGTGCTGCCTGGTGCCAACACACTGATGTCTTGTGAAAGCCCCACTAGGAGTATGTTTGAGGGAGGTGCATCTGCTCTTGGGCACACCTCAGCCTCAAAATTAAACTTCCATGGGTGCAGAGGGAAAGAGGTCTGTGCTGGGGCTGCCTGAATGTTAGGTGAGGAGGATCCTGCAAATTGCCTACTACAGAGCAGCTGTTACACCACAGTGCTGTGTGTGGCTCTGCCCCTACAGCCAGGCCAAGTAAAGTCCAAAGGGATTTTAGACGCTCGGTCTGTCCTGGCTCTGTCCCAGCGCTGGATGACTTTCAGATGTCCCTTTTGGCCTTTTTTTTTCGATGATGCTATGATAAAATTTGAAAGAATGAGGAAAAAGTATCACTTCTTTTCCCCTGAATGAAAATGAGTGATTTCTTAGCAGAGGCACACCCAGTAAGTCATTAATTTGGGGGTTGGGAATTTCCAAAAAAGCCATTTCAAAAATGACTTTGCAGCACCTTTACCCAACTGCCCAGCAATTTAGGCCACCCAGCTATTCAAAGCGGTGTGCTGGTGGAAAGAAATCAATGACTTCAGGAGAGGAGACGTGCAGACATTATAAAAAAGCCAAGTAAGCACACAGTAACACAGGCTTCTCTAAAAACAGTGAGAGCTAACACATCTTGCTGCATAAGTGCTGCTTTTGATAGGGCTGTAATTGGGAATTTTTATTCAGTGTTGACTCTTTTATCAAGTCCTTGTCTGCATGAGGTTCTCCTAGGCAGAGTAGAATTAGATTCATATTACCACATTTCTGCTCCTTCAGGCATATTCTCATCGCTTTTCCCCTCTGCAGATGAAATGCAACGCAGTAATAAGCAGCATTTCTGCAGAATATGCTGCCCCCAGACACAAACTGCATCCCTAATTACTTCTCCCTACGGGGAAAATAAGACAACTGAAGACATGATGGTAACAGCACCCTACCTTTGTTAGGCTGTTTTGATCCTGAAAGATCTCACAGAATTCCAGAAAGTCTGATCCTGAAGCAATAAGCTGAGGGAACTGGGCCCAGTTTTTACAATTTTTTTTTTTTAATTTAAATGACTGTCGTACATGGACAAACCCCAAGAGGTTCTGGCTGTCATGTTTTCCATGCAACATTTGCATAAAGATGGTGAGAGGCTATGAATAACACCCATGGATTTCCATACACCCAGACAGTGTTGATTTTCCTTAAAAATTCAGTCCCTTACATGCATTTTCTAAGTTGTGGCAATCTGCTGTCGACTAGCAAGAGATGTGCAGGTGGGGAGTGCAGCCACTATATGGAAGTGGCTGTGACTCAGGCAAGCAGAGCCCAGCTATTACCTGACCCACCAAGAGAGAAGGACCAGCATCAATTAATTTAGGGAACAATGAGCCAGATCATGAGGGATGGAGCCTGTGGGGTCTCTGGTGCTGACCCAGCCAAGCACTTGGAATAAAGCCTTGTTGCTGTTCCTTTCCTCCGTGGATCCAAGGGACTGGTGTGAGATCCAGCTAGATGTGGGGAGACTGGGTGCCCTTCCCTGCTCCTGGAAAACCCTTATCCCAAGTATCTTGTAGCCTGGGGGTTAGAGAAATGCGCTGCTAGATATGTTTGTGTTGTGCCATGAGGAGAAGGGATTTGGGCATGTGCCTTCCATATCCATGAGTAGTACATGCTCTCCAAGAGTGGCTGGAGCCCCATCACCCTAACTTCTTGTTTTCTGGGCACAAGTAGTCCTGCACAACTGCAAAAAGAAATGCATGTGACCATGGGGATCAGGTTAGGTGACAGATGAATGTCAGTGGCATTGTGCTTTTGAATGTTAGGTTCTCCATTTCCTTAATTACTCTAGCTTAGAGACAGGTGATACCAAACAGGTGCCTTGCAGTCAGATAACACAAGCCTAGTGCGTGGGATATTGCCAGGAGAGTAGCTTTAGCTGTTGTAATTCAGCAAATGTATCTTAGGCTGAACTTCCCACAGCCCTTACCACGACACTGACCATATCTAGCATTTTTAAGAGTAAACTGTAAAGTACAGTAGCATGTTTTAAGAAAAAAAAAGTTTGGGTCTGTCTCTGTTTATGTAATAAAACAAATACTGAGAGCCTGTGAGTGAACAATATACTTCACGCCCAACAGGAGCTTCTGGCTACTGACTGACTTGTGAAAGGGCAAGCTAGCAGATGCAGGGATGCTGCACACAAATCCCACTTTTGGCAGAGCCATAAGCTCTGGGAGATCCTTTGCTCTTACACTATGTTGGTGGAACGAATTATTTCTGGTGCCAAGTTCTCAGCCAGATTTCTCTTTTTGACTTGGTTTTAAACAGCCACCAGACCATTCCTTAGGTGGCTTCGGTTGCTGCAGCTTGGCTTCCTGAGCTGCCTGGATCAGGGTAGCTCTTTTCCCTGGACAACTGGAAAGGAAAAACAAAAAGTAAGGCAGGATGGTTTTGCTTATCAGCATAAAGTCGATGGTTTCACTGGCCTGCTTAGGAAAATCTTCCCAAAATCTGCTTTTCTAAGCTCTCCAATCTGCCCTCCGCTGGCTGGCTCACAGATACTTTGCTGGCTCCGTAACGAGCTGTTATAAGAGAGACTCCTGTAAATCAGATGACTCCGTGGTCATTTGATGCTTATATTCGGCATGCTGAGTCATAAGGACAGGCTTGCATCACGGCACACAAACCCTGCAGGACGGATGGAAGGCAGAACCGCCAGCAGCGGGCTGGGAAGGTGCGGGAGCTGGGTGGCCATGGTCCTGCTGTTGCCCAGCCGTGTCCCACTGTCACCGGGGCCTTGTCCCCACCCCTGCTCCCGGCACAGCTCTTCCTTCTCGGGTGGGAACAGCTGCTGCAGACAATACCTAAAACAAGTGGCTCCAAGGCTGCCACACACCCAGGTTCAGAGCAGGGTCGGACAGGGCGTCCCCAGCACGGGCTTACACAGAGGACGCTGTATTTTTCTTTGAAACAACAACAAAAAAGCCAAATTATGTTATTTTCCAAGCAGTGTTCCTTCTGAGCAGCCTGTCCCTAGCCCCTCCTGTTGGCTGTACACTTGCCTCCTTGAACTACGGCTTCACCCCTGCGACCCCTCCTTCTCTCCACCTTCCCTGTGTCCTCTGCCTCCTTGGCCACACATTGACTCTTACCCTGCGATAAATGCAGGGCGATCTTCTGAATCCCTAAGGACACCAGTCTTCATTAAAAGGTCTAAGGCAGCAAAGAAGCCTTCGCAGCCTCTCTCAGAAGACCCCTCTGGGTACTTACAGCCATGGTAGAACAGTGCCCTGTGCTGCTGGCTGTGCCCACCTCTCGCATCGAGCCGCGGGGTGTCTTTGTGCCGCTGTCTGCTCAGAGGTCACCATGGAACCACGCAGACAGGCGGAGTGGAAAACAGCCACGTTATCGCCTTCATTCTCCGCATGGGTGGGGCAGCCTAGAAAAAAGAGCATTTCACTCATTTGTCTTAGAGTAGACTTGCGTCGTAAAATAACTCGACAGCCAGCAAGCTGGAGCCAGACTGAGTCCTGTAAACCCGCTGACAGCAGTGATACAATCCTGCTATTCTGCTGTCCCCCAGTGAAATATTTTGCAGGTTGCCTCTGTCAGGACACCCCCAACTTTCCAGTTTCCTTCTGACTTCAGAAAGCAAAGAAATCTCGGATCATCTGCAGCAGGGGAAAAAAATGATGACTTTCATGGTTTAGCAGTCAAATTGCTTACCCAGGAGAAGGGGCAACCTGCTCTAGAAAACCATTTCTTTATTTTATCTGCTAAATATTTAATGTAAAATGCACAACAAGGTTTGGCAGCCATCCACATACCCCGACCACTAAGTCATAGTCATGTTTGCTCTATCTGATCAGGGTTTGAGTTCTTTGCTGCACAGCAGACCTGTCTTCAGCAGGAGTGATGGGAAGTCCCACCAGCCCCCACTGGGCTAACTGGTTAGCCAGCAGGGATTTGAGTCTCTTCACTCACCCAACCTGCGTCCTGGGATTTCACTTGTAAAGAAAAGAAGATTTGAGGAGATCTGTGAAAGATGTTGTGTCTACACATGTCTTCAGCAAGCCTCCTGGGTGGTACAGGTGTCCCAGCTGGGTGTAGGCATCTCCTTGCAATCCTGAGAAGGATGCTGGTCCCAGAGAGGGGCACATTTTGGGGTATAACTCAAGCTGGATGGTAGTATTATGGCAATGCCAGCCAGTGATGATTAATGTGAAGAAACCGATATGCTTAATGGGACACTGCAGATGGACACCAGAAGGGCAAAGAGCAGGTGGCCAGCATCCCCTTGCCAGCTGCTGGAGAGGGCTCTGCTCAAGCACACAGTTGACAACAGTCTGTCCTAAAGACTCGGAAATCTCTGCAAAGCACAGTCCTGTGCCTTCAGAAACTGGACTCAATGATCCCTGTGGGTCCTGTCCAGCTCAGGATATTCCATGATTCCATGGTTCTGGACTGGGCATAGGGCAGAGACAATTAGGAAGGCAGAAAATCCCCCGTTACCTCCTGGGGTACAGGAGTTACCTTCCCTCTCCCTCCTCCAGCCACATGCATATTTCAGCTACGTGACCACTTTAGTGTTTGGGATCACCGTTTTGCTTACACACACAGTGATCTCCCAGGGAGATCAGCACAAGAGCATCACGTCCGATTTTTTGTCTCTATTCTCTGGAAAACAGCATCGGGCCAACCAAGGAGGCAACGAGCCATCTCTGCGAGCCTTCCTGGCTGGCTTGTGCCTGGAGGCGGTGCTGTGCAGGGCGGGGGCGATGGCTCCTGCTACCAGCAGTGCAGGATCCGGTCCCAGGCTCTTACAGCAGTGGCTGCAGCGGGTGATGTGTGTGTGTGTGCTGGCAGCACGGCAGCTCCTGGAGCCTTTGCTGTGGTGGCTGAGTCACTGTCATGCTTTCCTTTCACAGAGGTAAGCACGTAGGAGACAAATAAACAACAGCAGCCCTGACGAAAGGCTCCCAACCTACTGGGGACCAGGCAAAACTCTGGTAGGCAGCAGGATCACTTTTTCTCTGCTCCCCACTCCTTATGGCCAAGAGGGGCAAAAGTCCCACAGCCACAGCCAGTGCCCACCCCGGTGGGATGGGACAACACACAGATGCGCTGGGCACTATGAGGGTTGCAACACTGAAACGATCCCACAGCACCTCTCTGCTATCTGGGTCTAATAACAGCCCCAGACACTGTTCCTCCTCTCTTCCAGAGCTACTGTGCAATATGAAAGTGCTGGGCTTTTTTTTGAGAAGAAACACCATGCGCAAGGCGATCTCCTGAGGATAAGTAATTATAATGTTGTCTGCTGGTGCCTGTGGGGAACAGCAATGCATTCTTGGCAGCTCTCACGTATTGTTCAAGGCAGATTTCCTGCATGGATCCAGGCACTGGCTGTCAGCCACAAGTGGGATGGAGACGAATGCGCCTGCTCAGGAAATGATAGAGGAACTGAGCGAATGTTTTTGTTTATGAAGCAGCGTCATCTGGAGAGCCGTGAGACTCCCGTCCAGAGGCAAAGAGTGGAAATCATGAGCAGCTCCTAGCCCATGCCACATATTAGGTGCTGGCAGAGGGAGCAACAAGTAAAGGACCCAGCCCTGCCCGAGGTCCCATCCCAGTCCAGCCACCAGTGGGGATTTAGTGTCAGCCCAACTCAAATATGAACTTTCACCAGCATTTTGTTCACTAGGGCACTTTTTATCTGGCCTGCTGTGTGCTTCTTGCCACCTGATAGTCCAGGTTGAGCATAAAGTGCAAACACGGCCAAACAAAGCCATCACTCTTCCCTGCCTGGTTACTGGGGAATGGCTGCAGCTGCACAAAACGTGCATTTGCCAAGCCAGTACCAGAGCACATCAGTCTGCTAACACTCCAAAGGCTCTTAATTCATTGTCACCTCCTGAGTGGCCCCCTTGGGAACCCAAATGATGGGGGAAGGAGATGGCCAGAAGGATTGTCAGCCACTTGTTATGAAGTCATCTCCATAAAAGTAAAAGGCTTTTACCCACAAAGCCAACCTCAGGAAATTGGGGGAATGATCTTGGCATGGATGAGGCTGAGAGAAAGAAAGAGCAGATGCAACAAAGGCCAAGTGTTACACATAAATCTGCAGTAGACAGAGAAGACCTGTTAGCAAAGATGTACTGGGCAGATTTCAGCAACACACGAGACCCTGGGGTTAAAAGGCTTTTCTCATGTGGCAGATGAGTTTGCAGAGATGAGTCACGATGGGCTTTACAAAGCAAGCATCCTCCAAGCCAGCAGGCACTGGAGAAGGGCCTCTAGCAACACACAGAATAAGAGGCACCCACCAGTTAATGAATTTTCCCAGATATGCAAGAGATTAGTTTGAACAGTTTTATGTAGGGCAATGCATCTCTTCTCTACTGTAGCAGTTCTCTGTGGCATAGCCAATGCTCATAAAAGGCTCTTGTACAGTGGGAGAAGCCACCTTCAGGTGCCCTCTTCTAGGAAATGGAGGGAATTGCTCTTCAGCTTCTTGCCTACCTGAAGAGTCCTCCAAACACCGTGCCATTGCATGCAAAAAGAAAAGGGCACCTCCCTAGCTGTGTTTTGTGACAAAAGGGTGACTTGGACACAATCTCCATGGGTTTCATGTCCATGTTGCCCATGGTTGCATGTTGAACTTTCAATGTCTACAAAACTAAGGTGTAAGCCGGTACCTCTGCAGCTCAGAGCTAAGTGCCTGTATCTCTTTGCAGGTCCCTGCTAATCCTTTGCCGTTTTCTGCAGCATAACTTACGTGACTGAACCTTGTTTGATTTGGTGAATCCAACTCTCCATGTCTTGCTCTTCCTAGGCACTGCACAGGACTCAGATCAGATCTGGATAGGGAAACACATGGGGTAAACCCCTAAAATACTCAGCCCTGCAGCATCTAAATCCTTTTTCATTCCTACCTTTTTTATCTGTACGGGTAATGCATGTCACCCAGGTAGCTAGCAGATCATTACTTTTTGGCTGGCTAATGGAGCAGCATTGATTCAACCACTCTGGAGGAAGAGGTATTTCTGCACTGATGTTTTCTCTTAAGCTAGGAAGAGGAGATTGGGAAATAGATCTAGAGAAAACTGGCAGGCTTTAGATTACCATGGGCATTTTCCCAAGCTTACAATACCTCGTCATAGCCCAAGGAAAATAATGATGAAAAATGTCTCTGTGTGGAAGAATTTTCTGTAATTGATTTTCTGGGACTCAAACACCTGAGACAGAAGGAAAAAAATGAGCCGTGCTCATAACTGGACAAGTCAGAGTGTGCTCGTATATTCTTATAAAAATGAAAGGTTTCATATATTTGAGGTTGATAGATTTCACTCAGAAACATTCAGATATATCTTAATGAACCTTAGAACACTAACTAAAAGAGTCTTTCTGGGTTGCCTAAAAAATAAAAATAAATAAATAAATAAATAAATAAAGAGGCCTGAAAATGAATATATTTTATAAAGAATATCTGTATTGCACATTTGTGTTTGATGACAGTCCAAGAGAGTAAACTTGGCCTAGGTCTTTTCCATGGTTTAAGGCAGTGAAATATTTTCTGTCTAAGCCTTGATCTCTGCTTAGAGACTTATCAGGAGGCTAAGGCTAAAACCATAAAGAGAACTCCTGCAAATGCATTGAATGCAATAATAGAAAATCTCCCCCAAATTGAGGCACAGACAGCCCGTCTTTGTCAGCAGTAAAAGCCAAGGTCTTTACAAATAATAACCACAGACGGACAGTCTCTAAAAGTCTCGGTCACACCTCTGTCAGTGTGCATCAGATGCTGAACTATATGGAGTAGTCCAGTGCCTCCATGGCTTCGAACAGCTGGTCAGAGGAGCCTGGCCTTAAGGGGTGGCCAAGTCAGGACATCAAAACAGGACCCTACAGAGACTCACTGGACAGTGCATGTTTTCCTCCTCCCTTGCCCCATGGATGCACTAATACAAACTCACATGCATACATCAGATATGTGCACATAAAGAAAAGGGAAAGATCTTTGAAAATCAAGACCTATATATCTTGAAAATCAAGTCCTGATTTTTCAGTCAGCCCAGCAAAGCAGTGAGGCCCCAACTAACTGAGCCCTTAAAAAGATGTCAAGCTAGAGAGAACACAGCAGCTGGCCCACATTTTCTTAGAAAAGTTCAGGTTTTTTTTCATGCATCTGGACTGTGCAGGCTAAAGGCCAGTGCTCCTGGGCTGCTTTGGCATCAAAGGGGCTGCAGCAGGGACCACGTGGTGACTCACCAGTGCACTTTGGATACTTCATGTGCACAGCTCCAGCAGCTGAACAAATCACAGGCATATTTCGAAAGGAGGGAAGGGGGAAGTTAGGCAGGTCTTTTTATTTCAGGCTTTTTTTTTTTTTTTTTTTTTTTTGATATTTTTATCTATTTTTTCTGTGCACAATTATGAGATTTGCATGCCTGGAGGTACTGTAGGCACAGTTTCAGGCAACTTCTAAACTTGCTTCTAAGTTCTCTGTTCTTTTCTTGAAGTATTGCTTAAAGCAGCAAGACTACAGGATGACAGAAATGAATAACATCCATTTGGCTCCTGAGAACTTTGTTACCTTACTTTCACATTGCATTTGTGCCAGAAAAGGTTTGTGCATCTGAGATCAGAGTACCTCCCTAAGCACATTTTTACCCTGGAGAAGTGACTCTCTGGATGTTACCAGCAGAGAAGATTGGGTAACTCAGCAGATCCCACATCACGAAAGTCAGGTGTGAGAAGTCACTGGAACTTGTCCATGCCACATAAACTAAAACGCCTTATAGTTTAGAAAGTTAAACAAAACAAAACAAAAATCATAGAAAATGCACAGAGGTTGATATGATTAATAAGATGACAGGTAATTCAGGAGAGGTTGCAGCAAGCCATCTTGCAGCATCGCAAATAGCTGAGCTTGCCAGACCCTAAATCTAAGCAAAAGAGACCTAGCAATATGACTAGTTGCACTTCAGGAGCCCATTGATGAGGTGGGGGAGGCTGGGGCAGGACTTGCTGGGCTTTCTCTTGGGCATGGCAGAGTGCACATCTCCCAGGATAATGCAGTTGCCTACTGATCCCAGTAGATCTTGGTGAAAAAAATCTTATGCCATCCATTTTCCATATTCACACATGCAGTAGCAACACCTTCTGGCCACCAAATAGCAATTGAGAAGCAGTGCTAAAGAATGGAGGAACCCTTTCTTTGAAAGCAATGAAGAAGGGAAGGAGGAGAGAGGGATTCAGGTTTTTACGAGAGCAAGGGTATTCATTTGGCTGCTGGAGTGCAAATGCAGGTTGGAATGTCAGAACAGAGGCTGGCAGACAGTTGTGCAACCTGGGAAGTTAAAATTCAGAGTGACAGTGCCATCCGGTCTTGGGGAAACGAAGGAGCTTCTCCCACTTAAGAAACATGCCATTGGAGAGCAGCTGGAGCACTAGAGAAGACACTGCAAGGCTCACGCAGCCGGCCCTGCTGAGAACAGATGCCAGCGGCCGATCAGCCTTCCTCCAGCTCTAAGTTTCAAAGGACTAACTGTGATCCCCATGTTTTCCCCACGTCTTCGAGGATCAGGGAGGCATTCGGCCCCATTAACCTTTCAGTGGTATGAAAGCAGCAAAGCAAGAGGACAGCTGGAATTCCTTCCCCTGTACATACCGTCGCTGACCCATGGCAATGTCATTCAAACACATTAGCATTCAGATGTGCTGAGGGCTGATATAGCCAAAACTTGGAGAAATTGCTCAGGATACCTCCAGTAGATTTGCAGCCCAAATTCTCTTCTAGTCCTTCTATTTTTGATGGGATCATGGCCTCATTGTGCAGCTGCCCATGAGCCAGCTGTGGGAGGAACTCAGGTGCGCTGCAGCCAGCCTGGTTCCTCCATACCCTACTCTCGCCCTGCCATTGTGCTCCTGCATGGGCTGCCCTCCTTGAACAATGCAGAGGGAACGTGGTGTGCCAGGTAAATAAATAAATCATGCTGGAAAAGCCTTACTCATGAAATGAGCTAAGTCATACAGCCAGAGAGGGAAGTTTCTAAGAGGAAGCCCCAATTACCTTTGCTATCCAATAAACACATACAGAGAGAATAGGAACACAAGCTTCCTAGAAGAGCCACCTTTACAGGTGCCTCAGTATTTAGAAAAGCTGAATTGCAAGGGAAAGAGGAAATCAAGCCAAATAAATAGGAATGTATGTAGAAAAATAAATACTCAGCACAGAGTAATTCCAGTCTACCAGTTATTCAGTTGGTCAAGATCCAGAACAGTTATGTTGACCTGGCTTTAACAATATGGAGGTTAGACCTTCTTGGCTAGGTTCAGTTGGCCAAATTCAGGCAGGTGATGCTATCTGAGACATTCAGTGAGCCTGCCTTGCCTCAGCTGGACACTCTGGAAGCAGACAGGTTTCCCCCAGGTACTGTGTTGGCTCTGCCAGCCCCGTGAAGACATCTCAGAGTCTCTGAGGTGGCTGGATCAGCACTGTGCATGCATACGTATGCAATGAAATGGCACAACTGGACTGAACCTGCCGTCCATGCTCCCTGTTCAGCGATGGGAGAGATGTGTGCATCTGCAAGGCCTGGCACTGAAGACAGGGGGAGAATCTCTCTTTGAAGGTGAATTCTCATTCCATTCACCATATGTTGAAAATGAACTTATACTGCACCTGTCCCTCTTAAAAAAATTAAAGACATTTCAGCTGTTCCCTCTTTTATTCACACAAACATACTCTCCCGGTACCTCACTCCAGTACTTTTTAGACTCAGTGGGAAGCAGAGGGTCCAGAAATATCACACCACCGACCTTCTTCTGAAATGTGATGACATTGCCTCACTCTGTGACATTGCTCCACTGGTGGTCTGGTCCAGCCTCACAGCTCTGTCATGCCACAGCCAACTCAGCCTGGTCTCGTGAAGCAGAGTCATGACAAGCAGCAAAGGGACACAGAGCAGCAGATGGAAAAAGGCCCTGGGACAGGCAGTTTTCCCATCCTACAACCCATGGGGCACTTGCACCAGGGGCTTCTATCTCCTGGTGCAACTCTTCTGGGTACAAAATGTCACAGGAAAGGCCTGCTATTGTCTTTTTTTATCTTGTTCTCATTCACAGCCCCTGAGGGGAGTCTTAGCACATTGCAATTGCTTTTCCCTATTCGTCTGTCATCTGTCTATGTTTCCATGACACATTTGCCATCAGACCCAGCTGCTAGCCCTGAGGGCATCTCCACCTGGTTAGATATAATGAACAATGGAGGGAGGACATCTTCAGAGGCTGAGGCATTTGGGTTTTACAGAGAAAGGACATGCTCAGAAAAATCTAGCCTAAGCTGTGTTCACAGGTTGAAAATACTTCTGGAGACCAGCAGGAAAGATGGGAAGGGCTGAGGGAGGATGGGCTGTATTGGGTTTACATGGAAAGGTTTTGGTAGCGGGGGGCTGCAAGGGTGGCTTCTGTGAGCCTCTCTGCCCCATGTTAGATAAGGGCCAGTTTCAGATGGCTCAAAAGGGAAACGCTTCTGGCCAGAGATGAGCCAATAATTGAAGTTGTTTGCACTTCTGTGAGACATACTTAAGAAAGGGGGAAAAAAAGTCCTGCTGTGCCACATCAGCTGGGAGAGTGAGGAGTGAGAAAATGTGAGGGAGCCATCCCTTCAGACCCAAGGTCAGTGCAGCAGGAGAGCAGGAGGTGCTCCAGGCATGAAGAAGTTCCCATGTGGCCTGTGGAGAGGCCCCTGGTGGAGCAGACTGTGCCCCTGCAGCCCATGGGTCCCACATGGAGCAGATCTCCACGCTGCAGCCCCCCTGTGGGTGGAGGAACCCCCGGTGGAGCAGGTGGATGTGGCCTGGAGGAGGCTGCGGCTCATGGAGAGCCCCTGCAAGTGCAGGCCCCAAGAGACAATACTTTCCAGACCCAGTTCTGCCATTTATTCATATATCTGGTTCTTCTGAGGTATGAAAGGTGTGGATCCAAACCCTCGCAAAACAGAGAGGGAGTTGTGCCTGGACTATCAGCATTCCAGCAGAGTGCTCCATATACTGGAGTGCTATTGTAAAATGGGGCACCACCCTAAACCACACCAGGCTGAGAAGCCCAAATCTTCTAGTACGCATACTCCAAGGACACCTAACATCTCTGGAGATCTATCAGAGATCCAGGGGCTGAGGAGGCACAGGAGTGCAGGAAGACTGAGCTTCTCCCACCAGACAGCTGAGGGTACATGCCAGAGCAGATCCAGTTTCTTGGGCAACAAAAATGAGGTGCCTCCAGAGTGTGTGTGTGTGTGTGTTCAGCATTAGACAGCAGCCCAAACAGAGAGTTGGGGTGTTTGGCAGCACAGTGCTAGACTAATTTCTGCACATGTCATGCTTCAAACCCCCAAACTTCATTTCAATCTAGTTCCCGACTATGGATCTCTTCCAGGTCCTGCCTTGCTGCTTCCTGGGCCAGATGGTGACGTATTGGGGCATTTCTGACACCGCAAAGTTTCTGCTTTCTATGGGAATTCACTACTGATATTAGAGGCAAAAACAAAACTAATCAAAAAAGGACCTGTTCTAAAAAGTATTTTGGCTTTGTAGGTAAAATCTCATGGCTGAAATGAGTAAATAAGGGGAATCTTCCAGCTGAGCTGCTCTACTTTCTGTGTGTGTGTGCATGAGTGCGCATGCCTGTGTGTGCATTTTTACTGGAACTGTTCTCATCTTCACTGAATATTTTACTATGTTCAAAAGCATAATTTGTAAAGGCCTGTCAACAGTAGGAAACGACACATGTATTTTTAATTCCTGTGCTGCACTAAGAATAATTCAGTTGTCAGATGCCACACCACTCTCCTGATCAGCTGATTCTGTAAATACAGAGAAAGCACATCCCATGCGCACAGAAAATCCCTGAGTCACTTCTCTCTATGTTCTTATTCATCTGCCCCATACTCAATCTGACAAGTGGTAGGGCTTTGGTCTAGCCCTGTCATCCAGGGATTTATGCCATCAGGCATGGGTAGCAGAATATAAATACTCTAGCAAAATATTTATTAACTGTTATATAACTATTAACTGTTACATATAACTATTATATTTATTAACTGCTACTACCACTCCTACCCACATGGTGCCTCAATGGACTGTGCTGAGATGGTAAATATCCTCTTCTCAAGCTCTGTTGAGATCCAGGTAGGTGTGAGGGACATGCAGAGGCAGAGCATTGTTGACTCACACAAGCAAGAGTTGTGACCTTGCACTCCCTTCCTAGAGCAGAGGCTGTGTCTGGCACAGGCCCTGGCCCAGCACTGTGACAGCTGGTTCATCTGGGCTGGTGTATTTAACACAACTTCAGTCCTGTCTTGTGATCCCCTGCATCGGGCATCTACAGTCCCACAAACACCTTGGGTGGAATTCCTCTCACCTGACTGTAAGTGCCTGCAGCGTAGGTACCTCTTGGCATTTGGACCCTCTGGGCAGGTCAAGGAGTCAAGGTTTTACAGCCATGGAGGTGAGACTGTAGGCACTGAGGTGTGTACAGACAATAAAGTCAATGACACAGTCTCTTAACACCAACATAGGGTTGGATGACTATAGTCCTTTGGCTGCAGCAGGGCACAGGGTGCAGACATTTACTCTGTAGATGTCTGGAGCCATGGGAGTTGAACCCTGCCCTCAGAAGTCCACATACCCCACTTCTGGTGGGAGTCACCACTCCTGTGCTCTTCGAGGCACTGAATCCCCCCAGTCCTGGCTGGGACCAGCAAATTGGTGTCATGGGGATTATGCCCATTAAGATGGCTTGGGGACTGGGTATGAGCTAACCTGAGTGCCAGAAGCAGTGCAGTCACATGTGCACCTCCCTGCCCATGAAATGCCAGTGGTAGGGGCACTCCCTACCATCCAGCTCTATCAGGAAGCTTTGAAGCCCCTTCCTGTCCCATTTTCCTTACCAATACCACTGCAGTAGTCACTAATAGGAAACAGGGGTGCCAGTACAGGCACATTCCCTGCCCTTAGCAATACTCACTTCTTGGCTTGCACTGGTTGCTGACTTTTATCCTCAGCTCCCACCAGGATCAGGAAGGCTGGTCTCACTAATCTCAGTGGGCACTGGATCAGACCTAGTGCACATTCTCACACAGCAGCAGTTTCTGGCCCTGGGCTGGTTGCATGTGGAATGGGCAGCACAATTTCAATGTTTTATAAGAATTACTAATGAAAAGCATGGAGGGGTTTAGGGATTTCTTTGCCTGATTTGCATTTGCATAAATGACTGAGCATTTTAATAAGTGCAGTGCTAAAGAGTTTCATATAACTTATATCTTGCTCTTTTCCATCCTCGGAAATTTGCGTTGGAAAATGAGATAAAGCTCATTCTCAGGCTGGGTCCCAAGCCCCTTCCTTTGCTGGGAGAACAGACTTAAAGCGTGTGATTTTTAAGCATTAGCAGGTGAGTGGGATCCCTTCTACTGGCTTTGGGGGGCTTTGGATCGGGCCCTGCCTCCCAGGAGGGAAAAATCCAGGGATTCACTCCCCTTCCTTGCCCACCTCCCTGCTTTCTCCCAGGGAAGCGTGCAGGAACTCGCCCTGCCGTTTCTGGCTCCTGTCCCCCCGGGGCTCTCCTGGCTCTCTCCGTCCCTGGGAGGCTGCTGCACTCTCTCTGTTTGCCCTCTCAACTCGAGCTCGGGGAGCGCAGCAGCCAATCGGGCAGCCCGGGTATCCTTCATCAATCTCCCTGAGTGTCTTCAGGCTCGGCTAGGAACATCCACATCACTCCTGTTCTCTCTCTGCAATGACCTGAAGCTCCAGCTCTGCAAGCAGTGATCAGTCAGGCATAATGCAATGCAGGGCAGCCCGGAATAATCTGGTTGGCATCCGAGGATGTATATTCACGGAGAGGCTAAGGAGTGTGTCAGCATTTAGTTTCAGTCTAGCTGCACTTTTCCTGCAGCACAGAGTCACAAAGTCTCCGTCTCCTCCTCTGGATTGGGACTGATTCTGCACTGGGATCCTCTGCAAAGACAAAGTTTTCCTCTCTTGTTATTGCTGTACCACCATAATCTACCAAGATGTGTGACTGCTTTCATCTAGTTCTTCCTAACTGGCCAGGATCTCCAGCCAGTGGTGGGCTTACATTTTCTATACTTTTCTGTATTCTGCTTCTGCTTTTCTGTGCTCTGCTAGCTGCGAATCAACCGCCGAGGCAAACCCTGCAGCTTCTAGGGTGTGGCTTTCTCTGATGCTGCATGAATCAGATAAGGAAAAATAGTGTTAAGAAAAGCCTCCTCTAAACTTTCCTCGGTGCCTACATTATGTTGAAGCTAAGCTTGGGGAAGCCTTTGACTTTGTATACAAATTAAATTCAATTGTGTCTAAATTAACTGTTTCAGATTGCATGCCTTAATTCACATGCTTGCCCTTCATTTCTCATAGTGATTAGGAAGTGACTGGCAGGATATGGTGCATGATATAATCTACCTGGCATTTACAATAGCTAAAAGCTGTGCTGCATAGTGTGTGTTTGCAAATTCAACGTGTCCGATGTTCTGTATTCAATCTGTTGGCTGAACAATACAGCACTCTGGAAGAAGGTTTTTTTTTTCTTTGTGTTTCCCTACTGCAGAGCAGAAGGAAATTAGAAACCTAACCCCTCTTTTAAAGGGGAAAATATATACATTCAAATGTAAAATATTGCTGAAACAGAACAGTGATGATTGCAGGAATGAGTCAAGAGAGTAATGAAAACCAGTTCTTAGCTGGCAGAAGCATATAAATAAATTAAAAATCTGTTCCTTAGTTTATGCACAGATTATCCTGTTTTAAAATAAGCAACTAGAAGTCTTAAGGTTGTGTCTGCAAAAATGCCAAGAATCTGAAATTTCTACAGTACCTTTTTTTTTTTTTTCCTAAAACATACCAAATCTATGTTTATTTACATTCTGCAATAAATTTGCTCACTATTTATTCTGGTTGAAGAAGTTTTTATCTACAAAATTCAGTGTGTAAACATTTTGATAGACTAAAAGTGGAGAGTATTTTTTTAAATATGCCTGATTACTTCTGCTTTTCTGTAGTAAATAATTTAGGATTATATTTTTCAAAACAATGGAAAGTCATAGATTGCTTGCCAGACTCCCAGTAGACAAAGTAGCATCTTGCTGCTTGAATTGCCTTGTTGACATGAAGGAGCCAACTCAAGGAATAAGTCATTTCTCTCCACCCATCAAAAAGATACAACACAATCCTCTGCTGCTTACCTGGTGTTTAGATTAGGTAATTGAATTGATGCAAGATCATAGCAAATATTTTACTGCTACGCCCAGACAGTAATTTCATTTGATTTTCTCAAAATATACTCAATGTAAGTTTTGGGGGAAAGATTTTCTTTCAGCTTCATTTTCCTATTGATTCTCTGCCTGCACAGGTTTATTTATTTAGGAAATAAATTAGTTTAATGGGTTTTGCTATATTCCACATCAGAGACGAGTTGTTGGGACTTCTAGGTGCTACCTGATAGAAACAAATAAAAGCTTAACACTAGCAGAGCGCTCCACATCGCCACCCTCCAGGCTTTCCCCAGCAATTAGCAAAAAGGTTTGGGTATTTGTTGCTCAGGAAACGTCATGCACCCATGCCACGAACATGGGTTGGGATCTCTCTGGTACCAGTTTTCCAGTGGTGTGAAAAGATGCTGTGGTGGGTCACGGGCAAGGGGAGCATCCCGGTGGCCGTTGAGAGCCAGGCTGGGAAGGGAGGCAGCAGGGAAAGCTGGTTGCATGCGAAACTTGACAGGCATCTGTTTTCCAAACAGTTATTGCTGATATTTCTTGCCAGCGGGTTATCATCCTCAGAGGTCAGGGTGCGGCAGGGAAAAGCAGGTCTGTTTTTCTCAGACAGGTAGGCTGGCTGGCTGCCTGGAGCATGTGATGTGTGTTTGGGAAAGCCTGCCAAGTCCAGGAGAAAGGTAGAAGGGGTTTTAGCCTGGCGATGAGGCAGGCTCATCTGAAAAAGGGTGGAGAAACCCACAGAGTGAATCCCACATCAAGAAGCGCATATTAAATCCCTTGTTTCCTCTGCAGCATGGAAGGGAAGCTTGTTAAAAATAGGCTCATTTCGTAAGCTGGCTATGTTCATCTGCCCTTGCTTTAGCTGACTGTCATGATAATACAGGTGGGAAACAGATAAACAAAAATTTGCTAGTTTTCCTTATTAACCGGGCAAGCACAAGCTTGCACTCAGACCTGACATCTGGAGGATGCCGGGAGCATTTTGCAGTTGTTGATGAACACCGAGACAATGTTTTCCATGGATAACTTTTGAGTCAGAACAACAAATAAGTAGAAGAAAGTGTCTGCATCAGCAAACTGTGGCAATTGGCCAAATCCTAAAATATAAAGGTCTTTCTAGCACAAACATTTTCTACGCTTGCATTTTATCTTGTTTGGGGCTTGGCCTGAACTCCCAGAAAGTGATGACACTCTTTAAAAGACTCAGCTCAGTGAGACACTTGAGGAGGTTTGTATGGCCTCCTGATGGCCCCCTGATGGCCACAGGACTGGAGCATGGGGTCAAAACAAGATACGTACTTTTGGAGTTTGCTGAATTGGCATTTGGACCATAAAGTTGCTGCTTCTCAGGTGCCAGATTCATTTTTGCACTGTGTGAGAACAGCACATGAGCACTCATGATATGGGTCAGGGCTGTGAAAATCCATGGGCAGGACGCCGTTGCAAGCTGAGACATTCAGAAAACATTAACAGCTCGAATAAATCCCTTCTTCTCTGCTATTATATCTGTGATGCTAAAGGCACTTTGAGGGCTGGGTGTCCATTCTGTTTTAAGAGCTGCTGAATGCGGCACACAGATTTAAAGGACCCAAAGCAAAATGCCAGCGGAGCTGCATTTTTTCTTAGAAATTTTCTCAAGATATTTGTCTACGAGCTGCAACAGCGTCTACTCCAGCCCCATTAAATGAGAGAGATAAACAACACCTGCAGGAGCCAGGCTCCCAACGTGGGCAAGGAGCAACCTCCCTGGCTCTCAGGAGAGGCTCTGACCTGACATCCCACCCTAATTGATTTTCCCTATTTTTTCACTTATTTCACCAGTGTAATGTTAGAATGACTCAGGCCATTTCAGTTTCAGGGCACACGTCAGAGTGTCTAAACACACTGTCTGTCTAAAAAAGCTTCCCAAATGTAAGCTCCTTCTATCCATGGTGACACCAAAATAACTGCGGTGCCAGCAGAGGCTGAAAGAGGATCTGATTCACTTGGCTCTGGTGGAGAGCTCCCTGCCAGCACGGTGAATCAGGCGCAGTAAATTGCATCCCTCTGGCTTCTCTCTGTTCTCCCTCCCTAGAGCCATCTCACGAGTTTTTATTTCTGGTTATTAAATTCGCACTTCTATGTCCAATGGGTGCGCACCGGCTCTTTTGGTGACACAGAAGCGCCAAGTGGAAAAGAAACATCAGCATGACAGAGTCTCACAGGGAACAAGGCTCTCTTTGTCCATCCACAGGGCAATAAACCGTGCTGCTGTTCTCCATTGAACAGCGAGGAATGGGGATGGTATGTACCCGATAGAGGCACAGCACGTTGTGTTTGCCACCGCTTCTGATTCACGAGAGGAACGGACATGCCCTGGGAGCAAACCAAAACCGGCTGAAAAACACGATTTTTCTTGACTGGTGCATTTCAAAACTACAAGGAAGAGGCAGAGGATTGGCAGAGGTCTCTTCTGCAGGACCCTTGTTATTGTGTGAGAGGTGGAGGAATGTGAAGCAAAGGCCAGAGGAAGCCCCCTGCCAGCTCTTGCTGCTTGCTCTGGTGGGGGCTGTTGATGCTGAGGATAAATGACACCCTCGGTTCGATGTGAGGACTCACTGCCAAGACAAACAGCCAACAAACAGCCGGGATGCGCTTGTCCATACAAAGGAGTGGCTGCAGAAGAAGCCTGGATACCGTGTCCCATTGTCCCCATCAACACCCCATCCCCACCACAGTCACCTCTGGTAGCCTGAATCCCTGGGATGCTCGGGGCTGTGATATTTAGTGATGTGGTATCCCCATGGGATTTTGGCTGGCAGTGAGGTTGCCAGAGGGCTATTTTCACCCTGCTCCCACATAGTGCACACCTTTGGGGATGAGGTGGTGTTGAGGAGGGGCAGAGGAGGGGGGAGCTCTCAGTGTTGCTGCCACAGAAAAGGCACCTGGAACTGTTCCCCCTTACAAGGGAGCTTCCTCCACCCTGTTCAACCCACTCTGGAGTCTATTCATTCTGGAAAACGATCACCACCAATCTGTCAAATACCAAAGGAATAGCCATGTCTCAAGGCTACATCCACGTCTTTACATCAGCACAGGCAATTACATAACTTTTCTTGGTTACAAGATACAGATGAATTTTAAAATGCCTTCAAGATCCTAATTTTTCTAGGCTTAACCCTATGGGCTTACTAAGTAGTAGCATCTACGGACCAAAACTTACTGGCATAACATCTTCATTGTATGTTGAAGTATTTTTGGGGCCATAAAGGTTGCACAAGTGTAGCCTTTCATTCCTGTTTCTCCATCAGTTTGTTCCTCTACAAACTCTGCTAGTCCATGTGCCGGCACAGAGCCTCGTCGTGTGGACAGCAGCCAGGTCTGAGGTTAGAGTAATTAGTCCTGGCTGTGCTTGCAGGGTTTTCTTTAGTACAATTGCACCATCAGATTTCTATCTGTGTGAGTTCCTCTGCCAGAACAGGCTGGAAAAAAAAAAAAAAAAAAAAAAAAAAAAAAAAGTGTCCAGTTGGTAAAATTATTGTGGGTGAAATATTAGTAAATTTATGCTGGCAAGGTCATTGTAAATTATAGCATGTGCTCAATGCTGCACTCATAGAATACGTAAAAGAAAAGACACAAAACTGCTTCACCTCCCCTTCACCACCACAGAGCTTTCCATCTCACCTCAACATGGAATTTTTCTTACGAAATGCACAGGTGGGATGGCCCACTGGATGAGTTCACTGTGAGAGCCCACCTAGGCACCAAAAAGAAATAAAAAGAACAGCCTTATATGCTTCACCATTTTCATAGGGCACAGAAGGTAGATGCACTGTATAACCTAGGATTTTTCTCCAAACTCATTCTCTATTCTTTTTTTAAAGTTCGTGACATGCAGCACGAAGCAGCATGCCTTAACGTCCTGCAGAAGACGTGCTGTGGATGTGCATGAATACAGAACAGGCCAGGTTCCCTACACGTTTGTTTTCAAAGTCTGGTCACACAGAAGCAGCACTCATATTGGACTGATGATCAACGTCAGGAACTCCCATTGAGACTCAGCACTAGCATGAAAGGGGTGAAACCACTCTGCACTCTTGGGATATTGCAAATTTTGCTGCCACTACTTGGGAGAGGAAATGTGAGAGCCCTCAGTGAAGCCAATGCTACTACATGAGGTGGTTTGCCCCAGAAATTCTCTTTTGAGAGTAGAGTTTCTGTTTCGTAAAGGTCTCTACTGCCACTATTTAACATAATAACAAGAAAAGATTCTTCTAATGACCCAAAATTCAATACAGCTTATCTTTTTTTTTCTGTATTACATAGAGAAAATTTAGCATTTCTGTGGAACCCATTTTCCCAGGGGATCAATGTTCTGGCAGCACAGAGACAAGTTACGGGGACTGTTCTGCTGACTCCTATTGCTGACTGTGAGTTAATATAATCGATGGGGGAATTCACCACAAAGCAAGGCTGGACCCTTGATATGTGCCTTTGAGAACATTGCTGCCTTCTTAGTGCCTCACCCTGAAAATGAATACCCTCCTCTTTATTGGGCTCCTATATTTAATTAATGGCTGTAAAGTATCTGGAGATGGTAGAAGTAGGGACGTTGTGCAAGTCTGATGATTCATATCATCATTCCCAGGCTACAGACTCTCTTTGATATTAGGAACAACAGCAAGAAAGATGCTGACGGTGGTGGCATTGGTTTTGGCTCCAGCTGCTGGAATGTATACTCATCTCCTATCTTACAATCCCAATTACACCTGCAGATTTACTCCAGATTCACGCTAGCATAACTGGAAGAGGTAGTTGGGCCACAAAAAGCCTTAGTACATTTAGAATAAAGCAATGATTAGGAAAACAAAAAGGACCAGAACAGGATGTATGGAAAAAGGTGAAGAAGGTGAGACTGAGCAGCCAAGTGTGAAGGAGCTGGAACCCAAGCTGTTCTAAAATACAGAGCAATTGGGGATCTGGATCAACGTTCAGAGTTTCTGAGCCTTCAGCAGCTGCTGTCTGTATTACAGAGAAAGGCCAGGAATCCTAATGAGAAGAAAGAAGCAGGGTTGGGCTCCAGTCCCTACACAGATGAGGAGGAGCAGGAAAAAATATGAGACTTGGAGTGCTGCACAGGTCCCGCATCACCACAAAGGCAGCAGTAGCATTAAAGGGAGGAGGACAAAAACATCCTAGAAAAGCTTTTCCATGAAAAATCATGAAATTATATGTCAAGCAACCTATAAAACATCTCAGGAGGAAGCTAAATAACAGGATTTTTCTTGTCATCCTCCCTTCCTCCTTGTGTCCGCTCTTACTCCAGAGTGACCTTACTGAAACAGCACAAGAGCAGCTGGACTCCTCCTAACTCAGCCTAAGGATAACTCACCTCCCCTCTACACTGTTCCCATTTCTTTGTTCGACCTGTGCCGTGCTTGTCTCATACACTCTAATCCCTGCCCTGTCCCAAAGCGGGAGTGAGTAGAGGAAGGATAAATGCCAACCTGCTCCTCGATGAGCAGAACATGCCCGGTGGGAGGGTGAACACGGCGCCTTTGCCTGCTCACTGGACTTGGCGAGCAGAGGAAAAGCTGTCACTTGTGTGTCACTGCCCTGATTTCCAAAGGGGAAGAAGTTGTAAAGGAGAATCTGATCCTCGCCATCACCAGCCCTGCAATATAACTGAACTTTAGCAGAATATTTGCTGGGTTATGTAATAGAGATGGATTACAACAGCCTGCCACATGGTCGAAAACTGCAGTTTTAACCCCCGGACAGACTGCACTGTGATAGGTAAAGATAAGCAAGTGATGGGGATATGAGAATAGTCCAGCTCACTCAAACCTCTAAAACACATCTTGGAGGTCCATCTGATGGGACTGCTCCAAATATCCAAGGCCACTTTTCTTTCTGACCTACCTGCTTGTGCACGACCTTTCTGTCTTTCTCCTCACCTCTCCTTCCCAGCCGTCCCAGGGGGGTTCCTCCCGTTCCCCATATGCCTCTTTCTCAGGCTTCCCACCCTTCCTGGCTGCTGAGGACCCCTTGGAGGCATTCCCTCATCTGCAGTGTCATCCTCCCTTTGTGCCCTTGCCACCCCTCCTTCAATTGCAGGTGTGGTTAAGAAGTTTCCTCAATTCAGAGAACAAAAATGTGGTAGTGTGGGCTGCAGGGCACTGCAAGACCGAGGCACCAGCCCTACTCTGGTCGTTAACCCCAAACCACCACATCTTCCCTACTGCTGCTTTCAGGTTCATCGCTGTGGGGATGAACCCGTCACCCTCAGTGGGGACAGGCAGAGTGGCACCTTCCCTGTCCAGCACAGCCGTACAGAAGCCTCCCTACATCTGGCCGGCTGTTGTTTAGGCACTGCTTAAAAACAGGAGAAGCTGAGCATTGGAGCTAATTAAGCGAGGCAGGGAGACACAAGGAATGTTTTGAACAGAAGAGAAAACAAACAAAGCCCTGGCGAGGGCTCAAAGGCAAGGCGGGCTGGCTGCTGTTTGCCGCCCGGCATGCGGAGAAGCTCACGAAGGCTTGCAGGAACGCGGGCAAAGGGAGTTGGCTTTGGGAAGCCCTGGCCACGAGCGGCTCACATGATGCGAGGCGGGGTTTGGGGCCAAATCCGCCCCACCCCGGGGACCGGGGCCCATGAATGACCCGAAGCACCTCATTCATCACGGCGGGGACGGCTGTCAGCGGGGAGACGGGGACGGAGAGCTGCCCGTGGCACCCAGGTAGGCGCTGGCTTTTCTCCTCACCATCACACAGGGCTCCAGTGACCTCCTTGCTCCTCCGAGCACACGCTGCATCCAGCGCTTCCACCTGTGCCTTACATCTCTTCGCTTTCGTTTCCCCCAGCTGCCGGGGCTGGATGCGTGCTAGGATGATAAGCTGGGTTTATTTTCCTTCTCCTGCCACTGCTGTTATGACAAACGGCAGAAAGTCGGATCCCCCCCCATCCTGACAGAGCAACCTACGTGCTGCTGTGGCATGTATGTTTGCTTTCTTCACAAGCGCCTGCAAAATAGAGAGTGGCAAGGAGCTTCTTGAAATGGTTATGAATCTTAACTGGCACCCACCCAGGCCCCCAGATGGGAGAAGAGGAGCTTTTTCTAAGCCCTTCCCACATTCTTGTGCAAATAGAAGGGATGAATGATCACCAGCCCCAATGCCAGACAGTTTTCTGGGCCAAATTCACACACGAGTAGAAGGAAGCCAAGGGGAACTGAAACTGGTGTAGCTCTCCCTTCCTTCCGCTCATCACGATGACCATATTTCATATGCTCAGATCCTTCTGGGATTGCTTAGACTGACTGTGTAATTATTTTCATCCTTGGATTAAGCAGGCCAAATATGTAAGCTGGATCGCAGCTCGCTGAGATCTTATTTTACACCATATTTTGTCCCTCTGGCATATACATTACACAGCAGCAGATTGGATTTAAGTAGTTTTTTTCAGAATAAAAGTCTGTCCTTGCTTGAGGGTGTCAATTCACCAGTAGTTTGTGCTGCTCGTCATGTATGGGTACTTCAAAGGACCATGGAAAAGCCCTAATCCAGGCATCTGCCCACGCTGGCTCTCAGCACACAGCCTGACACCCTCCAGCCTTGGAGCACACACAGCTCGCACAGCCTGCAGGTTACAGGAAAGGCGTGACTTGGTGTATAAACTTGTAAGTGCAAATAAGACTTGTAAGTGCAACCTCATTCCTGATAGCTGCACTCCGTCCTTCACTGCTTGTGATCACTGATGAGCAGAGCTTTATACTTCACGTGTGAGCCTAAACCTGGGGGACATCTCTATTCTCGAGTTAAATTGAAACAATGCTGATTTAAACTAAAGATAAAAGGATACAAAGGCTGTGGGATCCCCAGAAAGGAGAAAAGGGTTCAAAACCAGCTTCCATCTGCCTTGTCAGATGTGTAGGTACAGGAGAAGAGGTGGACTTTCAGTGGATCATGCTATGGACAGTCCTGCAGCCTGGAGTCACACACTATTTACGCATTATGAAATGCATGACATGTTCCATCTGCCACAGGGTCAGGGTCAACAGGTGCAGTCAAAATTAACTATATTTTTGATGTGCACCACCTTGCTTTCTACTGGCAGAGTGCCACCTAAAAGCTGAAAGCTCCCATGGCTGAAAATTATTTGCTGAGCAGCTTTGATGAGCAGCCAGAGATTTCCACGCTTTCCAGGGAAATAACACTAGTTTTGATAGCTCCAGCTGTGGCTCCTCTCTACTTTGGTCTGTCTTAATTTGTGCTATGAGCACTCATGGTCAAAACTGCAATTGCGTTGTTTGACCATGTGAGATTTTACAGACCAATTTCTATACTTACTATTAATACATGTTCAAAATCTTCATCCAGGCTCTTCCCCAGGAAGTTGTGCACTAGACAATTTGTGAAAATGTCAGTGTGGCAGGCAGAAAATGCATGAGGGGCAAATCTTAGCCATACACCTAGGAGGATTAATTCCCAAGAGACCCAGCTCTCCTCGACTTCTTCCCTACTTGCTCCACACAATAAATTCCAGCTTCTTCTGCACTCCAAGGGCTCAGGAGGTTTCCACCTTGCTCCTCATTCAATCCAGGTGAAGATGTTCTCTTCTCAGCCAATCCTTATCTAGGTCCCACCTGTATCTTCACCTCATCTCTCCAGCAGCTATTGCAGTGATGTCTGCCATGGCTTTTGTCCACTGTCTCCTCTCTCCAGCTCTGCAATCTGCAGGATTGTTCCCAAGCAGGGGCTGACTTGCTGCCAACCCATTCTGCCCCAGGAGATGGGTGTTTGCAGGGACATGTTCTGGCCAGAATCAGAGAATTTTTAAATGGGAAAAAAAAAAAAAGAGAGAAAAAAGAAACAGGACCATTGCACTAAGGAAGATAGGTAAGGGAATCTTACAGTGGCTGGGAAGGAAAGGCTGCATCAGACTGCTGTGTATCACGGTGCTGTTATCAGGATGCACGCACTCCAGCAGTGTTACCATCACTACTCTTCCTGCTCTGCCTGTTGCCTGGTCAGTTTGGTTTTTATAAAATGTCTGTTTCTTACAATTCATGGATTGTTTGGCTGTTAAGGCTCTAGGTAACTTCTGGCAGGGTGACTTTTCCCTTTTTGCATATCACTGGGTGATGACAGTGGGCCTATGCTGCAGATTCCCAAACCTGTTCTGCTTTGTAGACACCCCAAGGGCTGTTCTGCAGTGCTGCTCTGCTGTAACTTGTTCTGTCGCTAGAAGTCAAAAGCTCCCCTGGATTAAAAAAAATGTAAACTAAAAAAAAAGAGAGATTAACGCTGTACCTGAATCTAATCTCTTTTCCAAGCTGCCTTGTAAGATCTCCTGAAGGCTTCTCTTCCACGCAGTTGCCCAAGACAATTTCAACCATGCTGTTGCTCCTCCATCTCACAGCCCTTGGCCCCCCTCCCTCCAAGTTTACAGAAAAGTTGGGTGGGTACAACAAAGTGCAAATAAATCTTCGAAGCTGTCAGTGGCACCTCCTTCCTTCAAATCAGTGTAGAGTTAAATCTGCAGCTCTGCCGATTTTTAGGCATTTGTGAGACTGTAAATAAAACACTGTTCAAACTTGTCTGCCCTATCCACAGTTGCCTGGATTTGCTGATTTTGCACTGGGCTCCTGCTCCTGTTTAACAGTGAATTGACTGCTCTGTCTCCTATCTTCCTGGATAGCGTGACTCACATTAGGAACCTCCTCATGGGTTTCTAATAACCTGATTATAGAGCGTACACATGCAGCATCTTTTTGATGGTCTCTGAGCTTGCAAGATGTGGCTAGATTTTCACAGAGACCACACATGATATGATAATAAAGCTGGCTAATTGGGCATTCGGGATGTTTCACTCCTTCAATCCTTGCCAGTTCTGAATTTTCAGGTAGTTGACTTCCCATTGCCTCCAGAGGCTTCTGGGGAGAAGATCCCTCTGCCATCAGGGAGGGCTGAAGGGCACGAGGGAACAGAGCAGGAGGACCAAGTCTCACGGAGGCTCTGTGTGCTGTTTTTACTCGTGCATTTTTCAGGACTGAGAGGGAGACAAATGTTGCTGTGAATGAGCTAAATTATTAGCCCCTGATGCAGGACTTACTTCAACAGCACCACCGACCTACACCCAGTGAGGCCCATTTTCCACACAGCATGAATCACTCACTCGTTTTTTTGTGCTCACTAGTTTCGCATTTTAATTTTCCATTCCTCTGGCTTTCCTCATGCGGATGAATAATGGACCATTTATGATACATTAACAATATCAGAGCATACGATTATGGCTTCAGTCAGCGTAATCCCTTCAGACGGCTCGCAGAGCAGGAACACACTTCTTTTGTCAGGGCAGATAAAACACCGTGTCGTGCGAAGCCACATCCTATTTCCACCCAGCCAGCAGAAGGGGATGCCAGCCTGGCAGCTTGTCCCCTCTGCCACTCGAAATAGCTCTCAGGAGCTGAGTCATGAAGCAGAGCCCAGAATAACGGGTGATTTCGTGAACCGAGGGACAATCATCAGCTGTGCTAACAATTACAGATGGAAATGGGCTTCAGGCAGCAGTTTATCACCAGGCGCCGAGCCCTTCTATTGCTGTAAGTAAATGCCTGGGTAAACTTTCGTCGGATCCAAATAAATAAGGCAGCGTCACTGAGCTCTGTTGTGCTGCGTGAGGGGCTGAGGATGCCCCTGCTGCACCCGTGGTGTGCAGCCGTGCTTTGTTCACAGGCAGCCCTGGGGACTGAGCCCCCGCTGCTTTGCCTGAGGGACCTGTGCTGGATACAGGCACATTCAGCATCCTTATCTTGTGTGGATGCTGCTTGAAGGCTGACGTGCCTCTCTCCATGCACCCAAAGACCTTCATTAAGGAGTGACAGATCAGACTGAAGCACAGGACAGATGCTAATTACAGTTCTGCCCTTCTGTTTCCTTATCACACACCTTCCTCTGTTGTGCATTTGCGGAATATTTGGAAAACAATAGTTTCCTGAAACCAGGATCTTGAGCTTGGAAATCTATAGGGTGAGTGCCGCTTAACCGAACCTCTCCATACACAGGATGCTGTCAGCAGAGGATGAATTGTGTTGATGTAGCATGAAGTGGGAACAGCTTCTTGTTGCCTGAGTCACCCCCACTGCTCACACACCCAGCCAGGGAGCATGCGGGGCTGCTCCATGCAGGATGCTGCAGCTGCCAGCAGGGCCACAGGCACCTGTTTTAATTCCTTGAGCAAGAACCTGGCAGTGGCTGAAAAATAAATTTAAAAAAAAATAATCCCCCAATAATTTCTGTCTCGCCCATTTATGCACAGAAGTACTCATTTTAAATTAAAAAAAAAAAAAGGAAACTTTTTCACATTTTAAAGAAAGGTGTTTAAACAAAGCAGCCATGTAATTAAACTGACTCAACACGATGTAGAAAAAAGCAAAGCAACATCACCTTTCCCTTCTTTTTTGCTGTTCTGCTTTTTCACTGGCCAACCTAGGTACCTCTTGGCATTCTTTTAATTAATAAAATAATTTTAGATCAATAACAATTTGAAGAAAAAATATATAGAAAAAGATAAACTATTGGTACTTTTTGATTTGGTTTTCCATATATTTTAATGAACATTTTGGAAAAATCATCGAAATTCAATTATCCTCCTACTCCCCAAATACTTAGAAATAATAATAAAAAAATCTTCACAAGTAAAGAAATACCAGAAAGATAAGTACTCTTGTGGGATGGCAGCTGGTGGAAGGGATCCGACTCATTGCTGACAGTACCTGGTTTGCCACACTCCTGGAGAAAGTGCTCTTCTCCTCTTCCCACCTCTGGGCCATTGCAGGCTTTGTAGCCTTTCTTCTTAGTCCGTGTTCACTCTGTTTGCACCAGAAAATGAGAGCACTTCTGTGGCTGAATGTCCGTAATATATATATATATATATATATATAACACTTCTAAAACACGATGAGTTATTTACTCTCATTTCAGCAATTCCTACCTAGGGACAAATGCAGCCAGAGCCAACACAGCCCTGCGTGCTGTGCAGGACTGAACTGTAACTTTGTTTGCCATTAGCATCGTTATCAAATTAGGGGGAATTAATTATTGCACATAAGGTTTGTTCGTTCAAGCAAGCGCTTGGCAGCTGAACTCAAAGGCACCAGCGCTGTGGTGGGAAAGGCTTTTGCAGCACGTCAGCAGTACCAGGGCTGCTTTATGTAGCGTATAGCCCTGGGGAGGAGGATGCCTTTCAGAGGGGAACCCTTCAACAGCTTCAGTGACAGTGAATGTGGAATGGAAAGGCCCAGAGCTAAAAAGCACCAAGATGCTAGGAGGAACTGGATGCTCTCAATGGCCAAAGAGTTGACTGCAACCTTGCACAGAGGGTGAAGCCAACAGGGAACCAGCAGCCTGTCCTTGTGCCCTCCTGGCTGCCACATCCCACAGGTTTCCCTTCTGGGGCACCAGAAAGCTGAAAAAGCTGAACTACTGGTGTCAGATAAGTTTGCAAGTTACCTGATTTTATTTACCCTTCCGCCTTTCCCCCCTATGAGGGAATTCTGTCTCCACCAGGGATGTTACTGGAAGTGGTAGAAATTCTGTGGTCCTTCCCAAGACCCGTGTACGGTGGGATGTAGGGCTTCGAGGTGATTTTTCTGCTTTTTGGAAAATCATCTTCATCTCTGTAAGAAAGCAGGAGACCTCGTAGCCTCACAATGAATTAGCCAAATGAATTTCCATCTCCCGTGGATGTTGTTTACGCAGCGTAAGCCAGCACAGCGCAGTGAGTGGTTTATTTGAAACAAAGCCCTCTAATGCTTGGATCTGCCCCATCACTCGACTTAACAAACAGACACTTGATACCAGCTAAGCGGCTCACTTCACTGAGAAGTAAATCCTGCCACACTGCCAGCCTCTGACCACGAACAGTGTCCCCATTGTCACCGCCGAGTCCCTCCTGTGCCGCAGCCAACGACACACACCGCGGCATGGCATCGCGGCAGTGCTGACCCTCATTTTCCATGGAGGCTGGTACCAGCCACTGGCACACCGCACACCCCTGTGTCCATTAAACCCTCATTTAACACCGGCAGCAGTGGGGCAAAATGGCCTGGAAGTGGACAGTTTGTGTAATTAAGACGAAGGGAGTTGGCGCTGGGCAGTTTGAGGGAGTTTCCCTTGTTTTTGCCATTCACCTGGGCATCCTCAGGACCATGTCCTCAGCTCATATCCACAGATCAGGGCATGACATTGGGCACAAGTAATTTAAGAGGCAGCATCTGTGCAGGCACCGGGGTTAAAACAATCTGAGAAAGAATTAACTGGAAGAAACGTGCCACCCCACACACAGCTCTTTCCAAGCAAGATGAAAGGGGCACCACAAGGCCCCAGAGGACATTTTCATCCTTCCAGCACCCAGGGCATGCTTCACAGGGAGCCCCCAGCCAGGGAGGGGATTGTTCTAGTCCCACTCCCAGTTACTGCTTTATCTGCTCCACTTCAGCAAATGTACTCATCCGTGGTTGCTTGCTAAATGCCATGGAAACCCCAGGGCACACAGTGAGATCATTTGCCAGTTCTTTTTTATTTTAAGATTTTTTTGTTTTGTTTTGTTTAAGCACTTTTTTAAGGCTTAGGGAAAAAAAGAAAAAAAGAAAGAAAAAAAAGAAAAAAAAAGCACAAGGGAGAATTCACTTAGAATCATTTCCACAGCTGCAAAAAGCCTTTGTCATAAGCCCTGACCGCACAAGCTCCAACAAAAAGCGAGTTTATATCCTTCAATAGAATGCCTGGTAAAAATGAAAGGAGCCAAAAACAGCATAGTGAAGCAACCAAATTGTGTTTTGCTACAACAGCTGAAAATTTTGCTTTTCCAATAGCATGTGAACTATCTCATGAAATGTTTACACTTTATTTTTATCAGTCTGCTTCTTACACCAGATCTAGAAACACCAGTGCAACTTCCTTGTAACTTCCAATCTGAGAGAAAAAAGTGTCTTGAGTGAATACATCAAATATCCCACAAAGATTTTTTTAGTACGTTTCCCTTCAGAAATACCTGACTCAGTACATTGTCAATTGAAAATACAGAACTTGTTAATGTTGCATTTACAGTTTGGCAGGTTTTAGTCCCTCTTCCCCCCAGTCTCTGAACTGAAGAAAAATGACCGATTTAAGCTGGTGATAAAAGAAAAGGGCTTAAGGCAGTCTAATGACATTGCAGGAAAAGAAATAATTCATTTCAAATAATTCCTTTTTCAGATTCTTGAGCATTGCCACCTGGTGCAATCAGGTCATTTGTGGGTAATAACACCTATCTGTCCAGCTTGAAAAATATGCTTTTGTTCTCATGTTGTCAGCTGTTTGTCACTAATTTTCACTTTTCAGGGACACTCCTGGTTCTGCCTTCTGGCCAATATTGCAAGTTTCAAAATAGTAAAATAATAAAGGTCCAGGGTCAGCCAGCTCTGAACCCTGGTTGAGAGGGGAATTGAACACAATGGAGAGGAGGGAATGAGATGGCTGGGGGGAATACAGGGTAAATATTAATCTTTAATTAAAACCCTTCACAGCAAGCAGTCTGGAGATGGATCTCCTGTTGTAGAGGAGAACATGGACTGTTGGGTGACCCACCAGCCCAGGCTGGGCGAGGACCTCTGCAGGCAACGGCTCTGCTCTGCTCCGTATGAGCAAATACGCAGCTGATGTGGGCAGGAAGGCAGCAAGTCCACCAGGACTATGGTTTTCTTCAGTTCCTGCACAGGCCTTGCTAATTATAGCAGTTTTCCCCCAGGTCCATGGCTGCATTGGCCTTTGGTGTGCCTGGTTCCTTTTTTCTGGTTCGTTCTGTCCAGGCTATTTTCGCTGCACAAGGTCAATGCCAGCACTGTCAAGGCTGGTGGAAATTCATTTGGAGGACAAAGGGAGATGAAGCATATGCCCCAGGACAAAGTAAAAGAAGTCCAGAGTGAATTGGTTTCCTTTTTCTTCTCCTCCTGTTCATGAAAGGATTGGTCTTGGAAACGTCTCATTTTGTTTCATTTCTAAATAATGCTTTCTTTGTTGTTAGTGTTTGTTTTTTTTTTTTTTTTTTTATGCTGGTTGCAGATTAGCATTTTTATTTAGCTTTTTTTTTTTCTTTTTTTTTTCCTTTTTTTTCTAATAAACAAGAATATTAACCACTAAAGTGAAAAAATATGTATTTAGGAATCCCAGAAGAATACATTTGACTTTCTGAAAATGCACAATTCTTCTTTTTTTTTTTTTTTTTTTTTTTTTTTGGCTTTTAGCCTGAGTTTGTCTTTTCCTTCCTTTTCCTTCTCCCTCACTAGATACTATGGAGTTCACATTTGTTTATCTTCACAAAGAAGAAACCTATCACTACAAGAAATGGTAAAGTTTCCAGCTTGTTGTCAGTGCAACATGCAAGTAGTGTTGGTAGAGCCCACCAAGAGCAGGTAGACTCTGAAGCCTCTTTTAAGCAAATTCTGAGATGAAAAGGGTGTAAAGAACACAGGTCTAACCTATTTGGAGGACTGAATCCAGTTAGGTTACAAGATACGTGAATGACACCCATTCACTTTTTTGGGGAGGCCGGATTCGTTTGAATTGACCAGCTTCAGAATGAGGCCTTTGAGTCCAGCTCTAAGGCTTCTTAAAAGAGGCAGTGATGAAACTTCATTTCCATACCTGGCTCTCTTTCAGTTTTTGAGGTTATATGCCCACCTGCAGCTGGATGAGTTTTATGCAAAGAAGCGTTGAAGCAAATCAATCAAATTAATAGCTTATGTATCACAGAAAAGAAGAAATTCAGAGGAAGTCTGTGTGGCTGGCTAACATTCCTTTTTAGTTCAAACTACAAGATTATAAAATATATAAATTTCTTTGTCTTAGCAAAATGTAGAGTTGTGGGAGACAAAGCATAGGAGATGTCAGCAAATTGGTGACTGATGTGATAATTATCTTCCTCTGGGCTTGATCTGAGAGTTGGTGGCCAGATCCCTCCACAGCCGGCTATTCATGCCTCCTATGGTTGGTCTGATATTCACTTCCATCTACTCCTCTATACCTTCCATTCATACTGAGCTTGGTTTTCCCTTCTTTTTTTTTCTTCTTCAATGCTTCTTCCTTCTGGCAGCCCATTTCTATTTAAGCCTGAGATCCACAATTTTTAACTCATTTCTGAGTTGGGCTGACAAGATCACTTCCAGTAACTGATCTCTGTGACCCAGTCTTATCTGCAGGTGAAAGTTTGTGACTTTTCCCCCAACTCTCTAAATATTTATAATTGTTAAAAAAGGAAAAATAATAGAAATGGTCACCCTTACATCCTCCACAATAAAGAACATGAATTTTTGTTTCAGAGCATGCTTTACTGCAGTCTCAGCAAACATTTCATCTCCCTCTCTTTGCACCAAAGAAAACAGAATAAAATTCCAGTTGTTTTTCCTCTTTTTCTTTTCTCAATTACAAAAGCAACACACCCTTATGCACAGGCCTAATACCAGTCTATTCAGAGGTCAGGATGTCAATAACAATAATAACAGCAAGTTTGTGTCATTCCATTGTGTACTCTCAGCCTTACCTCTGAACTGAGGAAAGAAAACAAAGTTGTAATACAGGGAGCTGGGAAAGGGTGGGAGAGGTGAAACAGAGAAATGCAAGATATAATTCCACTGTCTGGCAAGGCAATAGAGCTGAGAGGAACTTTCAGTATTGCCTCACCAAACTCAGATAGTTTCTTAATATTTAGATGTCTGTCAAGAATAGGAAACAAGAAGAGTTACCTGGAGTATGCCCGCTGAATTATTCAGCTCTGTTGTCCTGGAATCATTTGGAGAATTGGAAATAACCATCTCGGTGTAGTCTTTTTAATAGCTCAGTAGACAAGTAATTGATTTGATAACATTGTGCTATCCTACTGATTTTTTTAAAGATAAATTAAGTGAGTATTGTGCATTCATGTCAGGCAAATAGCATTAAAGTACTTTGATAGTCACAGAACTCTACCAAATGGATCCTCTATTGATTGGCAAGAGGGAAGATTTTAGGCTTTGAGTTATGTGGGTGTACATCTCCCCTATATAAGCTGCACTCAGCAGAGTTATAGCAGCGTGGCACTGCTCAGATGTCAGGGCTTATGCATTCAGTTCTGAGCTAAAACTGGAAGAAACCCAGGGACAATGAACGTAGATTTCCCAATACCTTAAAAAAGAACATAATAACTTCTTCCACATTTACGGAAAAAATAGTTGGCTTCCCTCAACTTAGCCATGGGTTTGTCTCATGCGGGCTTTAAAAAATTCTGGAAAGATCGAAGCAACACCCATCAATATATTCAACAAAGGTTTAAATAAAGCATAGGTTGAGGACGGAGCACACTGTTGCCATTACACAGGGTCTGTGCCTGGCTGGAGCGCTGCTGGTTGTACCGCCGGTTCTCGAGGTGGCAGCCAGATTTCTGCATCCAAGCGGGCTGTCTCTGCATGGAACCGTGGTGTTGGGCTGGGCTCCTTGTTTTGCACGTCTGTTTCTAAAAATACATATTGTTTGTCAGGATGATGTTGAAAGATGGTTCAGAAAGGCTGGACCTCGTTGTAGTCCCAAGGACTGAGAATAGAAATGGGGATAGCTGCAGAGCAAGCCAAAAAATGATCTAAGCATTGGAGATGCCTTGATCCATTCCTCACCTGACACAGTTTGCTGCCTTTCCTGCTGCCGACTGCAGCTCAGGAGGCCTCCAGTCCTCTGTCATGGGTGTGGGTGCCACCTTCATAAGAAACTGTTTGTGTAATGGGTAGTGAACTGGGCAGTGCCTCACATAATATTTGTATTAATTATACATGATTATATATACTATATACAATTGCATATTGCATATTATACTTCGTATATGATATAATTGTGTAATTGATATGCACATTTTATAAGGCACTATTCATAGGCAGACAAATTGTGTATACTAATTAGGTATAATTATATGTAGTATTTATTAATTACAGTATATATGTGACTTATATAATTAATATATAATCAGATATAATAGTGTCCATTATTTGCACAAAATTCATTCCAGAGTTGGCTTTAATACAAATGCTGTGGTTCTGTTAGACCCACTTTTTCAAAGTGCCTGTGTTACGCACACATGCAGGATGGAAGCAGAGCCATGCCCTCAGATTTCACTGCCAAATTTCCACATGCCCGCTGTAGAAACAGGGTGATCCCGTTCTGAAGTTAGGTCCTAATATAGGGCATCCACAGAATTTGAGACCCTGAAACATACTCAGAGCCCATAGCAGAGAAATCCCCAGCACATCTGCGGTGCCATGAAGGGAGGCTGTTGTTTGGACACAGGGGTCCCTTTGGCTGGCCTGGATTTTACCTGCTCATGTTCTGCTCCAGTGCATTGGCAAAGCAGCCGGAGCAATTGCAGGGCACTCCCAGGGCTGCTTGTGTGCTGTTTGTGTTTTGCACCCTCGCTCACCTCTCACCTGTCTGACAGCATGCAAACAAGCGGGCAAACATTTTTGTGAAACAAGGAAGCCCCGACTGAGATCTCTTGCTGTGATTTTTGGAAGCGTCAGGGAAGAGGGATCAGAGGGCCAGAGGAATTCCTCAGGGAGGGAAGAATCGGCTGTACTATGAATTTCTTTTCTTTGCAGGGGGTGGAGAAATAGCGACAGGTGAGAGGAGGGGCTGGGAGTTTTAGCCAAAAGCAGCTTTCTCCTCGTCTTGGTATCAGGACATGCTGCAAAGGCAGTGCTAAGCACATCAGCACCCCAAGCTGCCAGCCACCACAGTGCTTAACGTGGTGCAAGGTCTGTCAGTGCAGAGTTCAGGCTTTTTTGCAAAGAATCAAACTGTTGGCAAAAAGTGACACCAAAAAAAATGAACTTAAAGAGGCCACCTGAGCAGCCTTGAAACCCGTTTGAACCATGCTGTTGTGACAGACTGCATCCTGTCTGTGTGCATGCTTGCCCGAGGATTTACTAATACATATAATGTTAATTGCCTGCTTATGTCCTGAAGCAGGGCTGGGAATGAATTTCAGGAAAAGAGATGTTTGTTTTGCACGGGCGCCCACATCCCATATACTTTCGGTCATGAGGAAATTGCCCCGTACCTCCACCCTGCATGCGCTCGTGCCTGCGGCTGTAGGCACCGAGCAGGGAGAAGCCACGGAGCCTGCAGAAACCACTGCACCCCCATTCCTCTGCCTCCCCCAGCATGGAAAACCCGATCAGGAACAAGCCCAGGGTCTATGCGCTGCTCCTGCCTCAGCTGAAGCTGTACAGCTGTTGCCTGAGTAGAGAAAGGGATTGGATTTCATGGGCTGTGTAATCTGCGACAGCGCTCTTTGGCTTGGGGATAGCAACAAGCCTCACCCAGGCTTAGCCATCCCCTTTCTGCCCGTGGAGGAACGCCCCGGTCGACATAGAAGGAAAATTGTTTGCTGAATTTCTGCACAGCCCTCCTTCCAATTGCTGGAGAGAGAGGGGGGAGTGGGAAAGAGAGAGAGAGAGTTTAAGGCAGGCTCTGCACTGGTGTTCTGGGCTATTTCAACTTCAGGGCAACTTTAGAGAACTTCAGTTATTTTTGGTAAGTCTTTTTATTATTTTTTTTTTTCAAATCTCTCTCTTTCTTTCTTTTTTATCTTTGATGCAGACTGCACAAGTTTGCAGTAGATAGGCTTTAAAAATTGCAATGGGATGTGGGCGTGTGCACTTGGTGTCCTTTGATGTAGAAGCTGGGCATTCTGCTAATAAAGTTGTAATGCTCCCTGCTGCTCTACCTAATAAGAAAAACCTGCAAATGTAGCAGGTTAAGCGTTACTACTGGGGAAAAACCTGGTGAGAACTTCAGCCGAGGTGCATCCCACCTGGCGTGCAGTTTTGCCTCTTTCTTGCATACGTACGGTCAGGGATGAACGAATGTGTGCCGCCCGCCCAAAGTTTCTGCTCTGCTTTTTTAATGCAGGGGTTTCAAACTTGGGCACTATGCCTCCCGAAGCTTTCAGAGGCATGTTGATTCTCCGTCCTATACACACCCCTCCATTCAGTAATCTCTATTCCAGATCACGCACGTTGTTTTTCTGACTTCCTCCCTCTGTATACTTAACCCATCGTATGATCTCAAACATAGGGAAACTCTTTGTAGTACAAAGAGCCATAGTCCCAATTGCTGCAACGAGTTGCAAGGTGCAAACTGTCGAAGTAAAGTTGGTTTCTGATGCATGTGAGTTTTCTGTGTGCTTTCCCCATGGTTATATTCAGATTTTTATAGTATCTATGTTTCTTCAAGAGGATATAATATATCGTGGATATTATATCTCGATAAATACCATTTGCAATATATATATTCATATCATCATAATATACTCACTTTGTATTAGGAGCTCTGTATGTTAGTGGTATCTGAGACTAAGATCAACCTTGAAGAATTAGATGACAGATATCCATAACCCTGTCAGTAGAAGTGGGATCCTGTACGTCTTCACTGCAAGGCTGCTGAGACTAGTTGGCAAAATGCTGGGAAATAGCTAACATCTTCCTCTCCACCTGTCTAGGTTCTCTGCCCCATCCATACACCTTAATAAGTTTCCAAAAATATGAGTTCAGATGATCTGAGGTAGGATTTGTATCTGTAGCCACCTGTAGAAAGACCAAAAAAAAAAAAGTATGTGTTCTTGAAGTTTTGAGAGAAAATAGAAAAAGCGTTATTCACATGACAAAATACCAAAGGTCTATCCCTCTGCAACAAAAATAACCATTCTTACTTGCAAGTTACGAAACAAGAAACACAGAAAGTTGAAAGGTGGCTCTTAAGGAGGTACAGGACTTTGCTTATGATCACCTGTTGCGTGCACAAGGGAAAACTCCTAAGCATTGCCTTGCTATGTGTTTTACTACAGTAAAGCAAAACTGAAAGGAATTTTGTGGATCCAAGCAAATTACAGGAAAATAATGACAATTTACTTCCAAAATCTATCCTAACGTAGGTCGAAAGTCCAGCATGAAAAGGTTTCAGATGTTTAGCAGCACAGGAAAACACATCACATCTCAGAATGCGTTGGGTTTTATTAGTTATGGTTAAAATGATAAGTGTGACTGGAGCTTTTAATTACAGTAAGCCTATAACAATGGAGTTAACAATAACTCTTCAACCATAAACTGAAAACTATAAATCTGTGTGAGGCCCTCAGCAGTGCTGACATGTTCCGTGATGGCTGGAGCTTTTCTGTGGAAGCATGTAGATTTGTTAGCTAAAATTGCATTTTACTATCTTTGGTGTGGCACTCTCATAAAGTAAACTCTACTATTAGATTACGAGGCTTGTGTAAATCTCCAACTCTGACTCTAGTCAAAGCTTGTAAGTAATTCATTGGGGATGGCTGCCTTCCAACCTCCTATGCAGAGAGCGTTAAAGTCTTCTCAGGCAGACAGGGCAGTGGTAACTTCTAGCACTGATCTGCCAGGGATTTGGAGATGGCGCGTGTTTTATGCTTTTAATTGTCTTGGACGCTCAGTCTGCATTCGCAGCTATGAGGTCAACGTGCCTCTGTTCGCTTTTGGCTGTACTTGAAGCTCATCACTGAAACAAAATCCAACTGCCTGTAATACATGGTCAGGGGAATAGCTCTGATCCGAGTTAACCTCCTGCTGACTTCAGTGGGTTCAGCACCCCAAGCTCGGTGCGAGGAGGCCAGGCTGGAGGCATCCTTCTCCAGGAGCAAGGCTGGGAACTTCACCAGGGCTTTCCTTATCGTTCCCAGTGTTGTAGCAGGGGTAGGGCGTATGGCATCGGGATCATGCTAAGGTATCGTGTCTGTTGTAACGCCACAGAAATGTGCATTGCCTTGGTCTGAACCTCTCAAGTTGCACAGAGGGTTGGTTTTAATTTTCCTTCAGCTTTCTACTGGGAAGCTAGTTCATCCTATAGAAGTGTGAGATATCAAGGGATACACGTAAGGTTCTGTCCTATGATTCTTCACATCAAGAGAATAATCAGAATATAAGCTAGTTTATCATAGAGGTGTGACAGTTACTATATTCTGGGCAAATATTCAAGGAAAAAGATTTAATCTGTTTTCTACATTTAGCTACTGTCACATTCCAAAATGTTCCCAGCATCAGGGAGTAGAAAAATCAGCTTTCCAGCTCTGGAAGCCCATCTTGCCATGTTTCTGGGCTCCATGCTGCGGGTTCAGTCAATCCAGACCAGCCAGATATGAAAGATCTCCCCACCAGCCCCTCCGCACCGCCACTCCGAGACCAAGCAGGGGCAGGCAGGCTTTTACTTGCAGGCACTTTGCCACATCCTTGAGCCCTTGTACACTAAAAAACTTTTCCTGACAACATCACCTGACAGCTGCTGCCCTTCTTGCTTCCCTTAGCTGCAACTAGTGATCAACCAGCAGGCGATGCCCTCCAACGCCAAGTGGTGGAGCAGCGCCCCGAGCTCCCTTCAGAGCTAGGATCAGGCCCTGCCAGGAAGAGGCTGCTATCTGTACACAGATGACAGAGATCAGGGCAAAGCTCTTGTTTCAAGAATGAATCTCCAGATGACCTGCAGCTAGGGAAAATTGCTAAATCCATGTGTTCACTAATGTGCTTGGGATTTTAAGGTTGAGGCTGGAATACATTCTGTTATAGAAAGGAACAAAACTTCATGCTAGGAGAGGACCTTTCACATGCTGAATACTTCTTATCAACATTTTTACATTCTGTAAGGAGGCTGTAGGTAGCTAAATATCTGGAAGCAACAGCTGCCTTACTGCAGAGCATATAGTTTGCTATCGGAGAAAGGGAGGCCACAGGTTCACCACTGAAATTTGGCCAAAGTTCAAAGAATCTGGAACGAGTTAAAATACTTTAAGGTTCTTGTGGCACAGAAGTAATAAGCCAAGGTGGCCACTGGAGGCCCCATCTGCTCCCATGGCGCAGGGACAGCAGTTCTGCAGGGAGCCAGTCCCAGGTTGTGGGAACAGCCCAAATCCCAGTGGAATTCCATGGAGCAGGAATGCAAGCGCCTGAAGAAGAGCAGGCACCAAGCCTGTCCACTTCATCTGCCCAATAAAGATAGCAGAGCCTTCAGAGGGCAAAGTTATCTGTTTTTCAAAAACACAAACAAGGAGATAAGGTTTATATGATTTCCAAGCCCACTGATAATTTTCGAGACTCCAAAGTCATAGTAACTGTTCTTCACTGCTGGGCAAATGTTATTTCTGCTCTGTAGTTAAGAGAACAAACACCACTTGATTTTGATAGCAGTGGACTGTGTCTGATATTTGCAGAGTCAGGGGAGCAGCTGTTATCCTCACAGCCATCTGATTTTAAATACCTTTCTACCTGCCCAGTGACCTCTCAGCTCCCTCCCCTTGACAAGTGCTCTGTTTGCAGCTCAGCCTCCCAGCACCAAAAAGCAAAGGTGCAAACTGCATGCCTTTCTTCCCATTTCTGCAACCAGTCCTAGCAAATTAGCCTTATAAATGAGTATCGATACAAAATCTTCCACCATGCAGGGAGTCCTGGATGCTCACACATTTTACCAGCCCAGTCATTCCTATTTTTCCTAAGTATCCTCATACTCCAGCCCTAGAAAACTAATGCCATTCAGCTTTCCACAGGTCACCTCTCCCCTTGCTTGCTGCGTGGTTTGCCCCAGCACTCAGACTTTTGATTCTCAGTCAGTCATAATTCATCATTCAAAATAAGTACACGCAAGAATTTTTCTTTTCCCTGACACATCATTTTCATTTTAGTCCAAAGATCAACCTTTAGCAGAATTATTTGGAGGAGTGAATTCAACAATTGAAATTTCAGCTTGAATGAGAAGCTCAAAGGACATGCTTGCAGGAGTGAAAACTACAATTTGGTGAAAAATGGGGTAATAATTCTTCTACATAGCAAGAACTACGTTAACTGATGACATTATAATCTGAAGGGAAAAAGGTCTAAGTGGTATTAGGCATTTTTATTTTGAAAAGTAGTTAGAAAACAGTTTTTGAGGAACCTCAAAGAGGTTAACAGCTCACCCTCAGGTCAGATAAGTATCCAAAAGGTTGTTTTTTTTTGACTGTTTGAAATGTCCGTGTGCTTGTCAGAAGGTATATGAGTTGGAGAGTTGTGAAAGTATCACGAGAAAGCTAGTGGTTTTGATCACTGGTATTTCCCGGTGTGAGCTGAGCTTTCCCTATCCTATTCCTGCTTCTAAAATCAGCTGAAAGGAGAAAACGTGCAAGAATGCAAAAATGTCATTAAACATTCCTCAAATATTTTCATATATGCCAGAGTGGATCTGATTTATGTTTTAGTGAAAGGTTGCATTGATTTTTACATGAACTGTGTTCTCGCACTCCTTGACGTTGACTTTTTCACATAATGGGCTTGATTATGAGAAAAAAATACTTGCACAACACACAGCTCAGACAACTCAGTGCCTAATTAAAGTAACCAGTTAGTCAGAACCCGTTTAGGAGGCAAACGGCATTTCCTCATGAGAATGACTACATGTAGGTTTTATACTCGTGGTGATGGATGACTACAAAGGTAAATAATGCATGCAGTTGTGAGGGTAACTTACTCATCATGCTTCCTATGAACAGACTGCTGGAGTGGTAGTGAAGGGCAATATTTTCATAGGCTTTGCTGTTGCTCCCTGCTTTTGGGGCAAGTGTTGGACTAGAAAATTATTGACTCTCTGAGTGGTGTAAAACAGACTTTTGAAAGTATTTATAGGGGGACATTTCAGTTACTTCAGTGATTTACAGAGCTGGATGGAAGCAGAACCCCCACAGACCTGTTATGAAAGGAATACATTTATTAATGGTACCATGATTTGAATCTATATTTGGATTTTACGTCCTCAGTGGATTTAACAGCTGCTTCAGTCAGCCTAGCAGGAATCTGTGAATGAAATGGGTTGGGTAGAGATAGCAGGAGAAATCATATTTTTCTTTTAAAAAATATCCTTCCTCGGAGATTAAAGAGAAGCCTTTGTATAACTGTACTGCATTATGCCAGGAAAGTTCATCCCAGAGATTAAGGCATTAATTGCATAATTATAATGTATACACAGTATGCTTCGCCAACAAAGATATAAGCCTTACCCTTTCCAAATAAACCTTAAAGTCCAGAGAATAAACACAGCACTTGCAAATTACCCCGAGAATTAATGTAATCTCCTAAATACACCAGCTTGTTTCTTAGAAAGAAAACAGGGTGCTCAGTCCATGTGATAACAGATCATCCCTGGGTCTCGTGGTGAGGAGATCACAAGCAAACTTTCCACAGCACGCTTGCCCTGGAGCTCTCCCTTGTGCTTCCCCCTCAAAAAAAAAAAACAAAAAAAAACAAAAAAATTTTTTTTTTTTTTTTCTACTCTCAGTTTCTGGAGCTCTTTCTGAATACATATTTAAATTCATACAGCATCAATGAAGGAAGCTTGTGACAGGCACACCTTGAGATCCTTTGCAGGCAGACATCTGCAGGGTCAGTCTGCCTGGCAGCAATGAGTGAAGATAGCCCAGCAAAAAGACACAGCCCACCACTAGTGCCCCAGCACGACCACCTAAAGGTGCCTGCAAACCTTTTGTGCTGTAGGGCTGGAGGCAAAGACAACTCCGGAGCAGGGACAGAAGCAAAAGGCGGGGAAAGAAACACAACAATTTTGGAGAAGAGGTATAAAAAGCCACGAAAATTAGTGTTTTGTCCTTCCCATGAATCCTTCTCTTTTAAATGCCTGATAAGGGATGGGGAGGGAAGGAAAACCATCATCCTCTAATCCAAAACAGGAGCTGGCTGTCACCCCAGCACGAGCAGACCACGCTAACTCCTCTGCTAGGTCTATTCCTGTGAGGAGACGGAGATGGACTGTGATAAGGTTTTGGCTGTTGGACACAGTAGAAAATACGTCCTTGGCCAGCCAGGGCCTGCACGCTGAGGTGAAGGGAGCTGGGAATTGCCAAGCTGGAGCAGTTCCTTAACCTGGCTGCAGGAGCTTTGAGGAGGGAGAAGGACTGACACTTCTCTGAAGGGGTCTTGCAGGGAAACACCTCTGGGATGAAAGCAGAGCCAAATCTGACAAACTTGCTATTGTTTCACAAAAATGCCACAAATCCAGCCTCGTTTGTCAAGATTTATTCCCATCTTTTGTTGTTGCTGCAGCCTGACGGCAGGTTAAGGCTCACACCACGTTAAGTGATATACAGCCACCCACCAGGACGTGCCCCAGAGGACTTGCAAGCTTTGTGTCAAGCTGGTCGAGCGAAACAGGGGTGGCAGGAATGAGGAAATAGTGGAAGAATGGCCTTACAGAGAAGGAAGGCAGGCTTTTTTTGGGCTGTGTTTTGGTTTGCCTCATTGTCTAGAAGATCCCAGAAATTATGCCATAATAAATCCCTGCTGGTTGGAGCAAAGCTGTGGGTGCAGTTATCAAGCAGTTTGCAAGCGGGTGCATGCAAAGTGCTCGAGGCAGCAGCACACCATACGTCTGTGTGTAAACACAGTGATCTTCATACGTGTGGGCAATCCTGCCGCTGTCCTGCAGAGGGGCAGAGACCTGTGCGTGCAGACCCGAATGCAAAATCTTGCTGTGAAAATTTAGATTTTTTTTCTAGTCAGGAAAAAAGAGGGAGTTCTGCAAAGAGAAGTTTAGCATTTTAGGCAATCTGCAGCTGCTAACATTTTTCTTCCCACTGTCATGCCCCTCGGGTGTTTGGAGGAGAATTGGACACAACATATAACGCCCCACTTCTGTGCAGCTCCTCCAGCATCCCCACCAGTGGAGTTATGGCAACAGCAGCACAACACCTACAGCCCCCAGCAGAAATTTTATGATGACAGGCAAGAAAACGGAGTGGCTTTTGCCTTAAGAGTAAAAAAAAACACAAGTAAGAGTGAGTTCACCTGCTCAGAGACCTGGACTCACATAGGGCTGACAGCAGTAAGGATGCTCTGCTGACAGGACATGAATTATTTACATTGAAAAGAGATTCTATTGCTTTTGGAAAATACATGGAAGTGGCCCTCCACAGACACCACAGATAGTTCAGTGAGCAAATATTAAATACTTGGAAACTCTGTTAAAAAAATAATTTATGGAAAATTAATACAAATTAACCACCAGTCCTTAGGCAGACCTCAGTGGGTTCAATGTAAGAATCATCCTGTCAGACCCTCCTACCTTTCAACACAGTGCAGAGGTACAGAGCCTTGTTTTAAAACTATACTTACAAAAATCATGATGCAGCTTTTTTTTTTTTTTTAGTGGTAGATCCATCTGTTCACTGGCTGAGTTGCAACAATAGCATTTTTGCAATTAGTGGTTCTTTGCAAAATATATTATATATACATAATATAATATATATATACATACAATGCATATCTGTATCAAAGTAATAAGTGCTTAGATGAGTTTTGCACTGATAGGCTAGCTGGCAGAGAAATCACTTTTAGTTGTCCATTAGGGCTGGATTCAATAGAAATGTTGGCTAACTTCACCGCAAGCCTTGGAAACCATCAGAGTATTCAAGACTTAGGCAGTCAGATGCCTGCTTTAATTTCTATTGACAAAGGAAGAGGAGGGATGAGTAAATGTAAAACATTTCCTTTCAAAATTGAGCTGAGAGAGGCAGCGTGGTGCAGGGAGGAGGTGGAATCCAGGACATCTGGGTTGTGTTTACTGCTGGCTCTGCTGCCAGCTTGCTTTCTGACTTGGTTCAAGTTGCTTTTCTTGCTTTGCTACCTCACTTTCTGCGAGGCAGGGAGAGCTCGGCTGCTTTCACACAGTGCTCTGGGCAGGTGCAGGGACTTCCTTGGTGACCGTGACCTGAGCTGGCATATCCACACACAGTATAGCAGGCAATGCTGTCTGGTGATCGGCATCCCAAAGTGTGCAGGAGGGGTAGCTGTGCTCTTGGAGACCCAAAGGGCTCACTACAGAGCACTGCACCTGTGTAAAGATCTACCCATAGGTACTAGAAATCAGAGCCTTTGTTACTACAGATGGGAAAGTCATTCAGAGAGTGGGGTTTTCAGCCTCCTTCACATATACTTAACCATCTCTTATCTCATTTACTACACTGTTCCCTGGGAAAGGCACTTGTTTTTGGGGTAAGGCACAGGAATTGGGGTAGCTGTTTTGATACAGTCTCCATATGGTGCTTCCAGTAGCAAAAACTGTTTCCAGGTTCCCAAGGTCACAGGAAGCCTGACAACTTTTTTTTTTTTACTTTTTTTTTTTTTTCTCTCTCTAAGGTACATTTTCAGCTAAAAGTTGAGAATTTAAAAAGCACATGATAGCAAAAAAGAGTCATACACAGCCTTCTGCATATCACCAGCAATTGCTCTGTAGTCCAGAAGTGATATTTAGGCTATAGCTGAAATCCTATTTGACTTGGTTTTCGCTTTGTACAACACTTTTATGTCTCATGCTACTTGCTGAATACATAGATTGAACTCATGGCCAAACATTTTGTAAATGCTTGCATTTTTTTTCCTAAAAGTATTTATTCTAACAAAGATGGAGGCTTGATTACTGTGTGCAACACTGTGTACTCAGCTGGATACCACGAGATGGGATCCAAGCTGATCTCGGACTGTATTAGCCTGAATTACACGATGAACAAGATGCAGCATGCCCTGTATCAGTTTCATTGAGGCCCATGGATGTTGTGCTTGAGTATGCACAGAATGAAATCTGAGCACTTCAAGATTTGATCCCGTGGTACTAAATGACCAGCAGGTACCATCTGAGTCCTACATCTTTTTGCAGGCTTCCATTTATGATACTATCTTGTTTACCCTACTGACAGGTCCAGACAGCTTTCATGAACACCCTCTTGGAAACAGCCAGAACTCCACAGCTTGGTCAGGCCACCCTCCCCACAAAGCTGTATGTGATCTCACAACTCTCTGCAGAGTGTTGGGAAGAACTTGCCATGAATTGTGATAACTATGTCTTTACTCACAGAAAAATCTGTGAATAAATATGCAATATACAGTCTAGAGCTACTGTAATCCACATCAATAGAAAACACTGATCGTTTCTGTCTCTATTCACTATACAGCAATATTCCCCTTTATTTTTTTTACCCATTAAAGAAGAAGGTTATTAAGAATAATACTTTGTAGCTTCGTTGTATGCTATCTTAGATTAGGAATCAACTATTAACTATTGATTTTGCCTCCTCTACAGGGTAGATAGGAGTTATTCTTTGCATGGTAACAATCTTGGTAATCGGAATCAGACAAGTGAGCTGGGGTGCAAGACCCCTGGGTTCAGCCTGTGGTTTGGTGGGTGGTGCAGTCCCATTGCCTCTGTCTGTGCTTCCCACTCCCCCTCCATCCACCCTCCTCTCCCTTTGGCTCTCCCCAATCATTTGCCAAAAAGTGCGTTGGGATGGCATTGCTCTTCACTGTGTGTTTGTACAGCCTAATGAGGTGTCAGTCTTGGGACAGGTTCTTGGAAACTCCTGATGCATAAATCGTAATAGAAATTAATTACGTGAATACCAGTGTCTTAGGTGTCAAGGCAAGCGTAAAAATGATTTTGAGTAAAGTGATCTGAATGTTTTGCAGTGTGACTCAAAGCTTCTCCAGACTTCAGAGGCTTAGATCCATCCCTTAACACCCAGCCAGGTCTTTCTGCAATGTACTCTAGTGCTGCACAGATAACTCTGCAACGTGAAATAAAAGCTGCATTTGACTTGCTGTGAGTTAAAGCCAGTTATTCCCACAGTTCCCATTTCCTAATGTTTTCCACTCTTGATGTTCTTCACTTTTAATGTTCATAGTAACTTGTGCCAAAAAAGGTGTTTCCTATCATGTTCTACTCACATTGTGTTGTGAGGTTTTTTTTTGATTCCATATTTTCAATCCCCAGAGAGCTAAGGTTAGTCATAAACATGCTTTTGGCTATCAGATTCATGTGTGGTTTGCTATAGCAACAAACAAAAGCATTAGTCAGAAACTGGCATGAAGCTATAAACACATATTTTTTTGTGATATTACCCAGAGTTAGCTTAATTTATGTGGTACACTGCTGCCACACAACTGCATCCTAGTTAAACCATTATTGCTGAATATAAGCTTTATATATATTACAGTGAAATAAGAAAATCTGTTAATTGTTGTTGACATTTGAGGATCACAAGCCCAATTCTGGTATTGCACTGGTGTAAATCCAGCTGCACTCCTTCAGAATGTGCATTTAGATCAGGGGAAAAAATCCAAACCTAAATCTATTGAATAAGAGGAAAATTATCATCAAGCAAATAAACAGTCGCTTTGCCATTGCTGCTCTCACCTCCGTAATTTTACTGTAGCAAAACGATTAGAGGTAAGCATTATCAGACCGTGGGAGATGGTTTCAGCTTGCTGCCAACACACTTGGAAATCATTATCTGCAGCATGGCAGGGAGAGCCAGGCTCAGCTGAAGATAATCTCCCTCCAGATGTGCCGATGCAGCACGGGGAAGGTGCAGTTCGTGCAGGGCCAGGGTCTATCCGGCCGGCATGGGGATGGGGAGGAGCTGGGGAGTTGGCTGGGTTTGTACAGCAGTCACTGAAATCCCGCAGCCAGACAGCTACTAGTCCCCGAGCCAGCTAGTTTAAAGGTTGCCCCGAAGGGTCTGTAGGAGTGGTGATTATTGCCTAGGCAAAGCAGGCACATTCTTGTCAAGGCTTTATTCCAACCATTTGTCTTCTCTTTGCCGCACCTTTTCAGGAACATGAGCCCTCCTCTTTTCTGACAGCTGTATTTAATGCAAAACACATGCATGAAAAATGTGTTTTCCAGTATCCCTGGGCTGGCACTGTTCAGCAAGGAGAGCTGAAACTTCCTTAGAAACTGTTTGGATACTTTTTCAGACCCCTCTCTTCAGGCATGTGGCTGTAGAAGCGATTGTGACCCTCCCTGCTGCAGATGTCTGCAGAGTAACTAACTCATGAATAATATCCGCATGTGTCCAAGCGATAAGAGTAACAACCCCCCCAGAGTCCTCTTGTACCTACACACAATGCTAATACCAGTCCAGAAGTTTTTAACTGGGCCAGTGATTCCGGCTGCAGAGGGTAAGCCTGCAGCAACAACCTGTGCTTTGCATGTGCACATACACAGGCCCTCTGAGAATGGGCCTTCAAATCCAGGGAGCAAGAACAAGACCTAGCACAAAGTGTTGCCCAAGCTCTGTTCCAAAAAGGAAAGAGCTCTTTTCCCTAACTGAACCCAGCAGCAGCAGAACACCTCCCAGGAGACCCGAAATTTTAACCTTGGCCCTGTTCACTGTGCTTGGCATAGCATTCATTGCTTGTCCTGGGTTCTGAGCTCTTGAGATGCATGCCCTGGTGTATTTTCAAAACCTTCTGAGATCATCTTACCATAGCAGATTTACCTGGTGTAGAAGAGGTGTGTTTGCCCTTCTCCCATCCATGCACAGTTGCATCATGCCGTGCATTGAAAGATGCCAAACACTTTGTTTCTTTCAAAACAGGAGTGCTCTGGCTGCTTGTCTTCTTCAGAGATCAGCCAAAACACTTTGCTATTTCCTTTTCTCCCTTAGTCAAAAAGGGACAGACTTACGTCAAAAGAGTATTTGAAGGGTGATTGAGTGGTGTTCAGAGCACTTGTAATGAAAAAAAATCTGCACTCAGAGTTGCAGTTACAGAGTGCTGTCAAATCCAACTCCAACAGCACAATATAAAGCAAATATTTCATTCACTGCTAAAATGTTATTGACATCCCAGTTTACAGAGGACTTAGGTACTGCAGCATTTAAAAATGCTGGAGTAAGATAGTGATGAAGCTTTTGATGTTTACAGTAAAATGAAAATTATTCCACTTTGTGGTTTCAAGGCAGGAATTGTTCTCCTTTTCTGGCATCACTGACTGTAAGCTGTATATGGTGATGGCAAGAGGATGACAAATGTAACTTTCTGGGGGAGAGCAGCATCCTCTCTGTCATACGTGATCAACTGCAGCTCACAGAAAGCAGAGTCCTCACTGGGGCTATTGCATGAGGCAGAGTGCAAGAGAGCATAAGTAATAAAACACTATTGAATTTAAAGTATGATTTGAAAAAATTGTGCAGAAAAACCTAGCGATGAACTGAGGGTCATCTTCAGATGCCTCCCATTCTAACATCTTGTACTCAAACTCTCCACAGCTCTGCAAATTGAGGTGGTCATTGGCATTCTGCAAAGTGAGGACAAGCCACTGGATTTTCCTCTTGTTGCACAGATGCAAATGACTCCAAAGAATCTAACTGAGAAAAGAATCAGCTCCACCTATTGCAGTAGATCTCAAAGACTGTAACCAAAGCCCTAGGGTCTTCCTTTTCCTTATACCAGCTTTGTATTGGTGCAAGGCTGCTGGTTCAATTACATTCAAAATGTAATTTAATCTCCCTTATAACATTAGTCTGAATCTAGAACAGCTATTCATCAATCAATAAATAAAAAATTAACATGTGCCTTCAAAAAGAACACATCCTGTTTTAACTCAATTAAAATACATTTGACCTATGCGTAAGTAGACCATTATGATAAAGAAACAATTACTCATTTCCATAAGATATCATTATTTTCTTATTACAGAAGGTCTCTGAATGTTTGCAACTGTTATGAATCAGACGCAAGGGTGATAAACTCAAGAAATAGTTTTCTTATTGCTTTCAAACAACTCCACCCATCTCAATTAATTCACCAGTTACTACATGGATGAACCGAAGTACAGTTACTCTCTCACTGTTTGAGTCTTTAATCAAAAAGACATCCAGAACTGTAGCAAAGAGTCTTTTAAAAATGTTTTCTCCCTGTCATTTTAACTAACCTCTATGAAACATAAAAATGAAATCTACTTCCTTAACTAAATTGTGTTTTCCTCTAATCTATTAAGCAAGCACACTAATTTGTTATTTTTGGGCATCTCACTGGTTGGCTAGATGGTGCTGAGGAGGAAAGTGAGCACTGAATCATTTAAAACTCATGCAGAAAGATTCACTTTTTTTTTTTTTTTCTTCAACAATAAAATACAAAGAAAGCTTGTTATTTTCAGCTTCTCCTTCCATAACTCGACACACTTGCAATTCTGATGTTTTTCACCCTCATATATTTGATTATTTCTGATTTCAAAGAGTACAGATTAAGTTCACAAATTTGATTTGTAAATGAGAACAGTTATCAAACTGAAGCTTAGAATATACCGGGGCAAGATAGGATTTGGGTACACCTCTGCTAGGGAGAGTCTTTCAAAAAAGAGGTGAATACCAAGGAACCAAAACAAGGGGATAATATTTTTACAAGGAATTTGGTAGGTCACCTGATTAATTCTTTTGAAATCTGACCTCTTTGGGCTGAAAACCCAGCCTGTAGTCAATTTTTTTCAGACTTGAACTACACTGATGCGAACAGAACTATACTAATTAATTTATTAAATCAAATCAATGGATTAATTTATCTGTAAATGAGCTTTTGTGCTTTTGTAAACCCACAGTTTGCATCTAGAAATTCTCCTTAATTTTTAAAGGGACTCTCTTGCGCTACATAAAAACAAGAGAAAATGAGCTGTGCCAAATACTATTTTGCTACCATCACTGTTTATTGACAGAAAAGATTTTTATCTTAACAGAGTGAAGGAACTGCTAACTTTATCTTTGATGTAAAATATTTTCCCATAAGAATTTTCTGTCACCTTTTTCCCATATCTCTGGTATTACATATACATTAAGGAATTTTAAAGCTTAAAAGATATTTTTTTCTGCGGTGATTTACAACCAAACAAGTTGCTCAGGGAACTTTCTCTCAAACTGAAAACCTGTTTCCAAGGGCAGTTATTTATATTAAACCCCCCATAAAAGGTTGTGGAAAAGCTACGAGGTTTTTTCTTCATTCCTGTTTTGAGAGGGGCTATACCCAGCATACCAGAGAGACATGCACAGTAACATCACTCCATTAATATTGCTACATCTGGGCACTTAATTTTGCACTGAATTTTATCAGTGGAGTAAAGAGAAATAAGTCTTCCTAGACCATAAGAATCTTTAGCCTGAACTATGTATAAATATAAATGTATTTTTTTTTCTGCACATTGATTATGGTGAGGATTTTTTTAAAAACTGTTTTGAAGAGCGGTTTGGGTTGAAAAAATCTGTTTCTGATTTGGAGTGGTAAGTGGCATTTATATAAAGTCTGTATCAGTTGCTTTGGGCTTTTCACATAGTGTTAGTAGACTTTCTCAGACTTCTTCTTAAGGGATAAACATGAACTCTACCAAAAGCGTCACAAATTAACATCCTCCTCTAATGTAGCAGCAAAGGGGACAGTCTGCTTACATTGCTACCCATTGAAACCTCTCTGGGTCAGCACTGAGCTGCCTTAAGAGACTGCTTGGGGTTACAGCCACTACTTCTCAAGCAATACTTACTCTGCAGCCAGAGAAATTCAGTCTCCAGGGCTGCCAATCAAGACAGAATGATGATTTTTGATAAATATTTGTTTGATCATTTCTAAGTCTGGCCAGGGCCGTGCTTTGGCAATGGAGCAGGCAATCTGCTCCGGGAGAAGCCTGGATTCTTGGGGGGATGAATCAGCGAGGAGAAGGAATGTGGGAAAGTTAATTTGTGTGAGCTTTATGGGCCTTATCTGCAATAGGCACCCACCTGCCTCCGCTTCTAGGCAGGCCATGATAAGAGCTGAATTCACAGCTATCTAGCAGGGAGGACAGTAAGAAGAGAGCCGCCTGCGAGAAGGCAGCAGCTTTGCATTCACTTTCACTGAGTAAATTTGTTATATAGGTGGAGGAGTTGATTTCAGAGGAAAAAAAGCTGCAACATACCTAATCAGTATATTGGATAACCAAATACCTGCAGAGTAGTTCCTACAAGGATTTCTGAAGTGGGTAAGCCAGTGAGAGCATTTCACTTGCAACATGTCCTTGAAACCCTTCCTGAAATCCAGACAGTGACACCCTGGCAGATTTTAGCTGGGTAGCCGTACGGGTGTTTACAGCACTAGTAATGACTCAGTTGCAAGTCAAAGCAGTATATCCCAAGAGATAAAATTGTTGAGAGTCCCAGGAGATAAAACTGTTGAGGATCACAATGGATTAAACCAGTCTTTATTTCTTTATTTGGCTATGAATCTCTAAACCACACTTGCCCCTTTCACAAGGGTCATAAGCAATTTTTGTTCAGCCCAGGAGCTGGGATGTAAATAATAATGACTGCTAAAAAGTGATGCCCCTCCCTTATTGACACTGTGAGAATAGAGGCACTGTAGTCCTGGAGAAAGGTCCTAACTGATAATTATCAGACAGGCTCCTATTGTCATATTAGCATCACAATAATTACACACCAGAACACTGTGAGAATTCATGCAGGAAGTAAAACACACACTGAAAACCCCTTCTGTCACGTAAAACCTGAGAGAGAGGAAAATTCCTGCCTACAACAAGCAAACACAGAGACATGGACCAGGACATTACACCTACCCTCCAGGCAACCATTAGACTAAAACTACAGAGATAATGGAAAACTTTTACTTCTGAGACAGGACATTTGGTCAGGGAGAAACAGCACTGACCCTCAAGTTGTCTGGGCGGTGCCATGAGCATTTTCCAGCTGCTTTTTTAACCCTGCCATTTGTAACTGTATTTTAGCCAGCACAACAAAGGAGAAATCAGGAGGGAAAAATTCAGGTAGCTGCCTGCTTTTGCTGTCTCTTTTGGACATCATCCTAATGATGTTGTCACAATAAACTTTGGTAGAGAGCTTATTTTCAAATACTGTGTTACTCCTATAAAACATTGCTCTTTTTCAGTACTAGGTGAAATATTGGACTATTAAAATATTTTAGTAAATATTTTATTCTAGCATCAGAAGATTTGTGTGGATCTGTCTAGATTACATTTCCTATATAGATCACAAGAACTACTGTAAATGCGTAGCAGTAATTTTCAGCCAAGTACTTGAAAAATGGTGATAGTTGGATGAAACTCATTAACTCAGGATCTGTGAAACTTCAAATTGGCAATTCAAAAAAAAAATGCTTGGAAGTAAAAATCCCCTGTGATTTTATTGCTTAAATATGACTTAAGCTGAGAAAGTCTGTGTGGAGCCCCACCAAGGTGCTTTTATTCTGATGGTCTGAAATGCCGTATGGATTCTATTAAGTTTACCTTTACCATCAGAGGAAAGATGCACGTCTGTAAAAATAAAGAGCTCCTTTCTGATCGGTATCATGAAAGGCTTTGCTCTTGTTGCAAAGTGTGAGCAGGCATGCTTTCAATAGTTTTAAATCTGTGGACAGAGCTTATCAATAAACACACACTCATGGGAAAGCCATTCGCTCCCCTTTTCATCTGGGGGCTGCTAGTTTCTCTTTTTATGGTAGTGTTTATATCTGTTCTTAGATGCCAGTGCTCTTCCACATCTTCCCTGATATTAGTCAACCTGTAGAAAATGCTGTATAAAATCCTACAGAGCCCAGTCTGGGGTGTAAGAAACCTTAACTCCCTAAATGTTTCTCTACTTGGACGTACTTTGGAGAGCAGAGGCCTGTTCCCTTTGATAAAAGCAGGAGCTAAGTTCACAAACAGCTCTCTGGCCAGGAGAGGAGACGGATGATTGTAACTCACGTATATTTTCTGGTTTCAGAGGGTTTTGAGATGAAATGATTTGAAGGCTTTTAATGAAGTACTCTAACTGCCGACAAGGGCAGCTTAACATACCAAGGCATTGAATCAAAACATCTTGTTCATGCCTTGAATGGAAGGAAACTATTCACACATTGGTTATTTGGGAGTAGCCGCTCCTCCAGCTCCGCTGTGCTACGAGGCCCGGCTTTCGCCTCGAAGGCCGCGTTACATTCATCACGGCACAAGTATGCAGCCAAGTGACAGAGTGCAGCCAGGGGGCATTACCAAACCAGATACAAAACAAAGGCGGGAGTAGAGCTCAGACACAGGCCTGACTGGTTCTGATAGCATCCTGCAGACAGCATGGCCTGTTACACCCCTCTAGCTGCATGCAGCCTCTGTATTGCCATTCCACAGGCTAGGCCTTTTGTCTTCACAGAAGCAGTTAGGGAAACAAGAATTTCAGGGCTTGATGGGGAGGATCCCTCTCCCAGCCCAGGGCAGAGGGGAAACACAAAAACTGGGGGGCAATATTCCCCACTGCATCACTTTTTCCAAGGCAGAACGGCTGCTTTTTCCACTGGCAGTAGTTCATTTCGGAGCTGACAAGCTAGTTTGTCTAGGTGGAGCGAGCGGGTGACCCTGCTGTCTCGCTGGCAGGGGTTCAAGTGAAGTAACATTACATTCCTGTAATGTTACAGCCTCCTCCGTGACACTGCGCCCGCATCTCCCCACTGCCACGGATCCTGCCCGGATAGAGTGACAGCCGCGGCATTCCCGCTGCGGTCCTGCCGTGCCCCGGGGCCCTGCCCAGCAGTTGCTGTAACTCTCGGCCCAGGGGATCTCGCAGGACAATGGAATGAAACCAGCTCTCTGAAATGCACTAGGAAATTTCTGTAGAAAATGGACCTCTCAGTTTTCAGCTGATGCTTTTCCCCAGCATTGTCGGGGCTGCTTACTGGCAATGCCTTGTGGCAGCTTCCTTAAGGAGCATGGTGCATGCATAGAGGAGCTTATATGCAGTTTCTTTCAGATTCTGATCTTCACCAAGTGATGCTTGCAGGGTCATTTTCCTCACAGACAGCACTGCTTGCTTGGAAGAACGTGACTCTTCCTCCAAATTGCCTAGGAGGATTTGGATGGTGTGGATGGTTGCTCTGAACTGACCTAGCCAAGCCCCTCATGCAGTGAGAGAACACAATCATCCTTTGGGGCTCAGAGATCTTTAGCACTGCTGATTTTGGAAAATTGTGAAAATATTTTTTGAAGTGCCAAAAAATCATGTTCATATACAGAAAATGGTAGCTGAGATAGAAAAGATGGTCTTTTTGTGATCATTATAATTTTGTCTGTGAGGGCTTAAAAAAAATAAAAATCTGATTTAGGCTGTTTTTCAGCCATTAGAGCTTTAAGGAAACTAAAACAAGAATGCAATAGCTTATATACTTGATGACACTGCCTAGTTGAAATGACATCTTAATCAGCTAGTTGATCTACGTTTGTTCATCAGTCTTCAGTCTCCTGGGATATCCTCAGAAATCCAAAGAATTCAGTGCAAGATGTACGCATTAATTTAATAAACCATCAAAATAATTAAGGCTATGGATGGAGATGGAAACAAAGTAGAACCAGATATGGAAAGCACTGAGGAGGCCAAAGAAAAAGTAAAATGTTTGAATTGCTGCCTTTTTGCCTGTTAGCTCAAAGTGAAAATTTTCTCTTAGTAAACTAAAGTCAGGTGAACTTACCTATCAGAAAAATTGCTCTTGAGAGGCCATGTTAAATGCCAAGCATGTGCATAGTGTTCCTGTTATCAAGTGCTTTCCTGAACTGGGACCTACGATTCTGAATATTCTAAATATTCTAAATATTCCCTATTTCAAATATGAGAAGTGAATCAGAAGGGGTTATGGGCCTTCATAGCAGCACTGCTCAGGAGGCTGTGAGAGCTCTGAGGGAAGAGAAGGAATCCAAGAAATTGTGATACCTACAAGTGAGTGAAAACAAGCAATAGGAAATTAAAAAAATAAATAAATAAAAAATAAATAAAAAGGAAGGGCACACTACCAATTTTGAGAAAGGGATTCAATTTAAAATAACACAGGAGCAATTCTGGAGCAGTGCATTAGCAGTGACCAGCAGCGTATGCATGAGAGGCAACAGGGCTGGGACAGGGGGGCTGAGGGCACAGGGACAGACAGGTCTGCAGGTGTGGGCACCCAATGGCTGCAGGTACTGCCTTGGCAGAGGGGTCTTGATGCCAGCTGAAGGTCTGAATGATAGCAGCGATGCACAACATTATTTATAACAAAATGTGATATTAAACACATGAGGGAGCCCCATGAAACTGCTGACATACTTGTATAAGTTATTTGCTGGGTTAAACAGAGTGCCAACGATGATACTGATAGTAAATTATTATTGTTGTTGTTTGTCACACAATTATTCACTCCTCCTTCTCCTTGTTAATAATGCTAATAAAGTTCTGTGCCCAGGGTATGCTTTGCATTGCCAGAAGAGACCTGATCTAAAGATGTCTCAGCCTTGTGCACATCTAAGCACGAGTCCTCTAACTCAGTATGGACTCAAAGCTATTAATTTCCACATGACCAGATCAATAGTGGACAAACAGAACTCTGTTTTTTATTGCAGCTAAGAAATGGTAATTAACAAAATCCTAGTAAAGAAAAGGCACAGTTTTGTGGATTTCATAAGTTAACAAACAATAATAAATGAGTGAGCAAAACATACAAGTTTTCAGCTAAAGATTTATGTTTACCACAGCTCAGGTTTCTGTCTATTTAAGAGACAGTGTTGAAATGAAGTTGGATAATTCATGCTAGTCAGTACATGGCAAGAGGAAACCTTCTCTGGTGACAATACTACTTGAGAATAAGCATTTAATCTTTGTCAAATATATGTGCATTGCAACAATTGCTACTTCTCTTGATTTTAACAAATCTACATTAAAATCCCGGGGAAAACAAGACAACAGCAGCATTATAGTTCTCTTCCACAGAAATAAATAAATAAAGCAAAACAAAACAAAGCCACTTTTGGCAGGAAATCTAATGTTTAAGGACTTGATGCAAAGAAAAACTGTATACTTAAAAAGTATGAACAGACTTCTTAAATTCACTACATTCATATGCAAACATATCTGTACTATGAAATCTTAAGAGGCAGAAAGCTCAAATTTAAGAAGAGCATAGAAAGGAAGATAATCATATCCGCTATTGTCATTTGCTGTTTTATTCCTAATTTGATTTTAAAGCACTCAGATTACGGTAAATTTATACACCAGTGGCACAGTTAAAGTTGGGTTTCTGTTCAGTTTATACAATACATTAATACCCAATTACCTTGAATTAGATAACACTGTCATATATAAATTGATTATAGTTTCTCTTTTTTTTCTTTTTTTTTGAAACTGTTATCCACAGAATGTGCACACCAAAAAAGTATTGGTTTTACATTTTTACAGTTTTACCAAAACTGCCCAGCTGGGCTACTAGATTAAAGATAATAATAATTTAAAAATGTATTTTAGAAAGCAAACACCATTTTCAGTCATATGATATGAAAATGTTCCATTCTATGTAACTCCTACTGCCTATTTTCAAAAAATTCCCTTGTTCTGAAGTCAGTTCACTGGCTATTAGAAATAGTCACTGATGTAAATTCCATCTTGTTTATGAAAACATTTTGAACAAAGCACTGGTTGTCCAGGATTTATATAAAAAAAAGTTAAAACCTATAAAATGTTGGCATCGTTACTATTTGGGGCATGAGAATGACATGCATATAAATTATAGTTTACTGGCACAGTCTTTTATAAACAGAAAGAAGGCTTTGCTGAAAATGGAATTCATCAATGTACTGTAATTCCCCTCTTTTATAGATATTGCTTTTAGGGAGAAAATCTAAAGCAAATCTTAGACCTACTCTACAGTGGGAATGAGGGGTACAAGAAGTCTTTGATGATATAGGTTGACTATTGTAGAGAGGAGAACTAATATACAAGCACATGGAGTCTGGGGAAATCAGATGGTTGCAAAGGCCCTAATTGTGAAGCTTTGGGAAGGGAGGTCATTTATGTAGCTGATGTCCCTCCGTGTAATCTCAGCTGCATCTCCATTTGCCCTGTAGTTCGTTGCTCCTTTTTGTAGGAAAGCATCCTGCTATTACCATTTAAGAGAGGTAGCAGTTTAGTAAGGGCTTTCACAGGAGGACTCTATCCCTTCCTACACAAGATGAGGTGGGTAAAAAAGAGGCTTTTACCCACCACACTGAACAATATTTAGCAGTGTAATTAGTTGTTTTAAAATGGCATCCTGTTATGAAGTAAGTGTTCAGGTCTCATTGCAGAAAGTGATGATCTAATTCTCTTGGGTTTTAGGGATAGCACAGTCTTAGGAAGATTGTGAAGGTACTGGTCACCTAATCATTCTTTGTATACTTAGTTTAAAGTAACTGGTTTTTAGAGTTTTTCCTCTGTTAGAACCTATAGGATATGCCCTGCTGGATGGCAAGATAAATCAACTTTGCAAATTATACAGGGACATTCAAGCTAGTGTAGACCGTTAGTCTAGGTGCTGGGTCCTGCACTTGGGGCACAACAACCCCATGATACACTATAGAAGGAGTGGCTGGAAAGCTGCCTTGTGAAAAGGGACCTTAGGGTATTGGTTGACAGCTGTCTGAACACGAGCCAGGAGTGTGCTCAGGTGGCCAAGAAGGCCAAGAGCATCCTGGCTTGTATGAGAAATAGTGTGGCCAGCAGCACTAGGGAAGTGATTGTCCCTCTGTGCTCAGCTCCGGTGAGGCCGCACCTTGAATACTGTGTTCAGTTTTGGGCCCTCACTATGAGGACAGAAAGGTGCTGATGCATGTCCAAAGAAGGGCTATGAAGCTGGTGAAGGGTCTAGCAAATAAGTTTTATGAGGACCAGCTGAGGGAGCTGCGGTTGTTTAGCCTGGAGAAAAGGTGGCTCAGGGGGACCTACAAAGGAGATCTATGCACTCTACTATGTCCTGAAAGGAGGAAATAGTGAGGTGGGGATCAGGCTCTTCTCCCAAGCACCAAGTGATAAGATGAGGGGAAATGGCCTCAAGTTGCTCCAGGGGATGTTTAGGTTGGATAATAGGAGAAACTTCTTTACTGAAAAGGTTGTGAAGTATTGGAACAGGCTACCAAGTTGAGTCAACATCCCTGGAGGACTTCAAAAACATTTAGATGTAGTGCTTAGTGACATAGTTTAATGGTGGACTTGGCAATGCTACGTTAATGGTTGGACTGGATGATCTTAGAGGTCTGTTCCAACCTAAATGATTCTATAAGCCCCTAGCATGGAGAACCTCATACTTGCATTGCTCCTGTTCTAGACAGCTAAAATGTCACTAAAGTTACACCAGAGTAAAACAAGAGAAACAGCAGTGAACCAGTCCAAAAATCCTCCCAGATAATTCTTTCCTTTTAGTTTTCCAGTAGCAAATCATTGGCAGCCACCAGGGATCAATGCTGTAACTAGCCTTAAAGTGCTGCACTAAAGTGCAAAAGCTCTAGCAATCCAAGTACTATTCTGTTAAGTCATTCTACTGGACTTCAAAGCTTGTGGGTGGGATTTTCCCAAGTGAAAAATACGGCAATGCCACAAGCCTAAGTCCTTACAATTTCTTGGAATTTTAGTAATAGCCATAAAATTTGCTGTTGGCACCTGAATATTTAGAAGCACTAAGCAAATTAAACAATCAAACCTCAGTCCTGCAGCTCTTCTCCCCATATGATACTCATTAAAATAAATGTGGTAAAGAGTTTCATGAATGAATTCCAGAAATTTCAAGTAGAAATGCCTAAAACCAGGTTCATATAAATACACATATAAATGCTCATTTTCCAATTTTATTGAGTTTCTGAAAATTGCAAATGCTAGAGCTTTTGGAAGAAAAAAAATCAAAACATTATATTTAGGTCTTTAATCTGAATTAGGGCCTGCATTAAAACCATTTTCTGGAATTGTCCATCGTAGGGGTCACGACTAGTCCTGTGAATACTAAAGGAGGCAAGGTCTGTCAGTCCCACTACATTCTAAGTTGATCCTAATTCTCTGGAGCTAAAATACCATAGGAGAGATGATTAAGAAGATGTACACATGGGTAAGGTGTCCTCTGTTCAGTCAAGTTTGGAAATTTGGCCCCCAGACTGACATGGGACATTCCCACTGGAAGCACATTATCACCATTCATCTTATTGAAGTGGTCCATCACTGATCGCATGGCACAGATCTTTTATGACCTTGCCTATAGTAAATAATATCATATGTAGAAGAAAAAAAAAAAGTCAAGGAAAAAAAAAAGAAATGTTGGAGATCCGCAAACTATGTAAAAAGGCTATCAAAATCACAGCCATTTTAACAAGAGCTTGGCAACTTGTAGAGTGATTGCATGCATACAGAAGACATGCCAGCTTGTCTGCACACACAGCATGCAATATCCAAAGTCAAAAATGTCATTTTCCAGCCAAGAATTCTTCATTTAAAGTAGACAATGAACAAATCACACAATTTTGCTTGTGGCTGTCTTCTCTAGTGTTCAAACATATTTTTAAGCCAGGGGATATGTTTAGGAGAGCCAAAACTATGCAGAATTGGTCCTGAGAGAGAGAGAGACAGCCTGATGCCTTGAAAACAATATGTCATGGAGACAGGAAAGAGGTCTAATCATCAGGACAAGACTTATGTATGTATTAGAATATCCTGTGCATCAGGGAATGTGTAACTCGGCCACACTGTCATCTACTGGCTAAACCCAGATCACTAAAAAAGATAATATATTCATGCTGTTTTCATTCTTTGTTGCTCAACTTCAGACATTTCAAAAGAATCATATTTTCAAACGGCCCTTCTCCTTCATTCCTTCTCCTCTCTGCCCTGAATTCTTTTAAAAACCATAAAAGCAGAGTCTTTATGACTATCAAAACTTCATGATGCTTACTCCCTTAAGACCTCTATCACAGTCAAGGAAAAGTTTCTAGGTGGGGAATTTCAATCACTTTAATATATTGCCGGTTAGCAAACTTTTAAACTTCTAATTGCATTATGATATTAAAAAAGAAAAAGAAGAAAAAAAGAAAGAAAGAAAAAAACAACCACCATCAACAAACAAACACACACTTGGGAAAAACATCTCAGCTCCCCTCCAGACAAATTCTGGTCTCCAGTCCCCTCACCTCAGGGAGGCCAGGGGCTGTGTGGGAGGAAGGGGTCAGCAGATTGAGCTGCTTTTCTTTTTCAGCTCCTTGTTTCACACTCAGCTGCTCCAGTGTGGGTTCCTCCACCCATCAGAATCAAACCTGCTTTCCGTGCCTGCTCAGCTTTTTACTTCAGCTCCTACTCAAGCTGCAATTTTGCTTTGGTGTTTCTCCTGCTCCCCGTGTCTCCTCTCTCCTCCTGCTCTGGTGTGTTCTTCTGCTTCTTCCTCCTCCTCTAGCATTGTTCCTTCTTTCTCGGTGTTTACCGGTTTCTTAAACTTGCTTTCACAGAGGTGCCAGAAACTCCTTTGATCAGGTTAGCATTGCAGGGAGTAGATATGTCCTGTGCCTTACCAAGCCATCTGGAACCAGCTGGAACCAGCTGGAACCATCAGGCACTGACTGGAAGCAGCTGGTACCAGCTGCATCTGTCATAGGACAGTCGTACTCTTCTCTCACAGAGACCACCCCGCAACCCCACTGCCAAAACCCTGCCAGGCCTACCTTAAGCCCCCTTGGTAATCAATAAGCAAAAAGTCAGGCCATCTTCTAGTTCTTCTTTTTCCTTCTTTGATTTTTTCATTTTATTTTGCAAAAGCCTTTATGTTTCTGGATATGAATATGTCTAGTATTTTTGGAAAAATCACCCTAATGCGATCTGAGATAAAGAATTTGAGCAAAAGCAGGCCTTCCTGCTGCTGGCTGCGCGCTTTTTCCAGGAGTGCTGCTCGGGGTTGCTTCAGTTTGGAAGCTCGCTGCTCTGTGCTTTGCAAGGCTCACACAGACACCCACAACCTGTGTGCTGCTTTCAGGTTCTGGACGACAGCTGAGACCGGCAGAGCCTCCAGGAGATGCTGATGCTGATGCAGAAGATGAAGATTCTGTGAGTTGTTGGTTTGCTGTTGTTGTTTTAAAATACATTGTGAAATTGGGATCTTCAATTTTTTTTTTTTTTTTTTTTTTTTTTTTTTTTTTTTTTTATAGTGGGGTCTTGCTTGTGATTCTTTTCCACATCAGAAATACTGTAGCTTGTAGTATTTCTGCTTGGGATTAGTCCGCCAGCTCAAAAGCCAGAATGATGCTTCAACACAGTGTGATCTGCTGTTTACCATGATTCACCAGCATGAGTTTAATACCAAGACCTAGCAAAATAGGACATGATTGTTCACTACAATTACATTTCTTTAAAGTTTTTGCTGGTTTCCCACAGTCTGACGACTGTCAGCAAAGCTCGTTGTGGGACTCTCCCATGATTTGTTTGTTTATAGATGGCAATAAAGTCTGAAGTTGCAAGATGCAAAGTTTAACCTTGCAAATAAAGCAGGGTATGGCAGTGTTATAGCCTTTTTCAGTTGTCACTAACTGATCTGTTAGTATTTTCAGTCTGTTTAGCCCATTGATGCATACAGTTTGTAAAGAAAACCACAGTCACTCTACCAGCACTGTTGTCGCTCTGGAGTCTGTCACTTGTGTTCTTGAATAGCATCCTTAAATGAGCATTATGTTCGTTGTTGACCAAAGGAAAGAGCTATTCATTATTCTGCATTCACCGTTGCTAATAAAAGATGTGTACACAGAAAGAGACTGTGCCTAATATGAAAATCTCTCCTAAAAAATTGTGTCACTGCTTAACCATGGTTGTGCCTTCTCCACCATTCATTTCTTTTCCTCAGGTTAATGAAGTGGCAGTAGAAGACATCCGTCCAAGGCCACAGGGTTCCTCTCCGGTTTATGAATATTCCATAGAAGAAGAATATTTAAAGGCAAGATACTGAAGTTTCATAGCAGCATGGCTTTATCAGATTGATTGAAAGTACTTCAGCCCCTACAACAAGCCAAGGCTCAAATGCCATATACAATGATGTGTTGTCTCCCTCCCTGCCATGTTCATTAAGGGTCATGTTCATTGATGTTTGTTTGTTTGTTTGTTTTTGTTTTGTTTTAATTGATTTGTTGTTGGTTGTGTTCTTTTTTCTTGGAAAAAAAAAAAAAAAAAAGCTTTTGACTTCATTTTTAAGGTACCTAGGGCACAAGGTGTCAAAAAATGTTAACACTTTTCCTAGTTAAAATATTTAACTTACTTGAATCTAATACATATTTCAAAAGTACCCGTATCTATTCATTATTCAAAAGTAAAAAATTAATTAGCACACTCATGTTAAGTAGTCAATGTTTTGAAGTTCATGCTGAAATCAAATAAATGAAAAACGTGTGCTGTTCACAAAGATGAAAGCATGAGAAATACTACTTGAGAAAAGATCTCAATGTTTTGATGCAACTGCTCTCTGGCATTCATTTCCTTCAAATTTTGGTACAAGTCAGGGAGGCCCTGCATCTAATTTATTACTGGGAATTATGTAGTTAAATCATTAACACTGTACATTTTACTTGTATATCCCAAATTTAACTATGTTGCCAGTAAAGTCAGCCTCAGTTCTTGGTCTAAACCAAGCATTTTGTTGAACTTTAGAACAGAACTAAATATTAACACTGAACAATTGAAATTTATTTTTCAGCTTCAAGAAGAAAACAAAAAATATTCTACAGACAAATCAAAACAGAGTCATCCACAGGTCAGTCTAAAAACACTCAATAGTTTTAGGTGTATGGTTTGCAAAACAGTGAAGTCTGTTATGCAGATGTGGATGGGTAGACAGGAAGGACAAATGGGCAAAGAATCACTTTAGACTTGGTTTGGCCAGGAACTTCAAAAATTGTTCACTGGGGCACAAGCAGGTATAAAAACTTACTTGCCCTATTTGTGGTCCTTCTGTTATTCTTTTCAACATTCTTTAGTCTTCTCTGGTTTCAGTATAGTACAGTATTGACTCTTATTCTGACTTTTCTGGCCTGCTGACTCTATTTCAGGTGCCTAACAGCTTCACAGAAAATGCAGACTTTCAGCCCTATAAAATTCCATATGTTTCACATATTCAGATTATAATCTATTTTCCCTGTGGCCCTGATGCAGCAAGGACCTAACACGTGCTTAATTTAATTTAGAACAGACTTGACCCGCACTGAACAAGTACATTCTCTGCTTTAGATAATCTTTCTTAAGCTACTGAAAATACACCTGAGAACTCTCGCTTTTCTCATTGTACAATCTTAAATACTTTAATACAAATGAGTAATCATAAATTCAAACCTTTTTCTACATCTAGGAGACAATGGAAGTGACCTTGAAAACAGAAGTGGAAGCTGGTGCTAGTGGTTTTAGCGTGACAGGTGGAGGAGATGAAGGAATATTTATTAAAAAAGTACTTAAGGAGTCTCCTGCTTCAAAAGTATTTAGTCTGAGAGAAGGTACAGTCTTATTTTCTAATTTATTTTTTTTTTTAAGTTTTATAATAATCAGGCATATATCTCTGTGTATATAGACACCTGCCTGATCTGTCATCTGTTTAGATAATAGAAATAGAAGATGCCAAGCCAACTAATATTATGACCTTTCCATATTAATAATTTCCAAAATAAGTTTCTTAATTATTAACAATATGTGAATTGTTTTGTATACCATTAAAAAAATCAAATTTTAACTGGAATAGTGAAAAGGTTATATAGAAAGTAGTATATACACAATTAAAATGGAAAGAAAAAACAACTCATTATTACATTCACAAAGAACCTGCCTTTGATTCTTCTACAAAATATTCTGCCACAGAACTATGGTAAATAGTGATTTAATCAAGAACAGAAGTCCAAAGTCTAAAAAAATATAAGAAAAAACTGTTACTGTCAGGGTGGTCAGACCCTGAAACAGATTGTCCAGAGAAGTTATGGAGTCACCACCCTTGGAAATATTCAAAACCTGACTGCGCACAGACTGAAGCAAGGTGCTGTCATTAACCCTGCCCTAAGCAGAGTGGTTGGACTGGATGATCTCCAGTGGTCCCTTCAACCTTAACTATTCTGTAATTCTAGTCTGTGAACATAATTTTATATTTTAAATCAATAGTAGTTGTTAAATATTTTTCTCTTTTATGAACATTAATTCATCAGATTCTGAAAAATCACAAGAAAATACAAACTAATTGACATGATGTCTGATTCTCTTTGCAGGTGATCAGCTTCTAAGTGCCACAATATTTTTTGATAACATCAAATATGAAGATGCACTTAAGATTCTTCAATATTCTGAGCCATACAGAGTCCAGTTCAGCCTCAAAAGAAAAATTGCTGGGAAAGAAGAGCTGGAACATATTCACTCTACAGCCCAGTACAAAAAGGAAAGATTAAGTCAGGTACTAGTTACTTGATTAATTTACAAAGCTTGTATAACACTGTAGCAACATGCTATGTGGAAATATTGATTAGAAAATACAGTGCTTTTCTTCTTAAAACATCTTCTTACTAATATGAATATTCATTAGAATAAAAAAATCCCACACAATATTTGCATCCTTATAAACATTCTGGGCAAGACTATAGATTTTGGATAAAAACACAGTCTTGATTTAGGGTAGAAAAACATTCTTCTCTAGTGAGTCAGAGCTGTTTCTGTTATTAAGTTCACTGATTGAATGAGCTCAGGTAAACTCTAATATTTATGTTCAATATTTTCAAAGTGTAAGATACCAGTAAATATTTTTCTCAAAAGCTCAGCAATGAAATATTATCATAAAAATATGTTTAATCCCTGATATCTCCATAGACAGGATCTGCTCACAGGTCTTCACCACATTCAAAATTATTTTTGCATATTTTCTCTTCATATATACATGTATTTATACAGCAATACAGAGAGATGTTTTGCAACGATGGTAGACTTTCACAAGTCCACATATTGCTGTCATATAATCTATTTATTTTATGTAATTTCTGCCTGAATTACATCCTCCATTTTCAGGCTTTTTTAACGTAAGAAGCAGATAATGTGAATACAAAGCTCAATTCCCTACTTATTTTATAGTATATATTTTATTGTCTATATTTTTTGTCTTGCATCTATATTTAGTTAACTCTTAATCTACTAACTATATTTGTTCTTTCAGGAAAAAGAACTCAGTGAAAGCATTCCTGAAGAAACGCTGCATATTTCAGGAAAAACTATTTCAGAAGAAGACAGGGAAACATTAATTGTAAACCAAAGGGTAGGAAGAAGCAAGAGACCTAAAAAAGACAGATTGTCATGGCCAAAATTCCAGTCAATTAAAAATAAAAAGATATTGGGACACAGAAGATCTCATAGTACATCTGATGCATATGAGCCTGCTATACAGGATATTTCCCCTACAAGCACAGACACAGAGTCTCAATTTCAACAAGAAGTTCATATTAAAGAAAAAAAAGGAAGCCAAAAGAAACTGAAGTTCCCTAGTATTGGATTCAAAATGCACAGATCCAAAGGAGAATCTCAAGACAAGCAAAAAAAAGAAATAAAAGCTACACTGTTATCTGAAAGACAAAAGATACATAAAGAAGATATCAGCATGGAAAGTCCTGAAATACTGACTGTTGAATATACCACATCTCCTGCTTATGAAATGAAAACAGAGGAGTTACATGAAACTTTAACAAAAGACTTAAAAGATATGAAAAACGGTATTCCCACTCATGAAAAAAAATGCCCTGAAGTTGAAATAAGCATTAAAACAGAAAAGGAAAAGAAATCAGCACTGAAGCTTACTGTACCTGAAGGACCAGCTATAACAACACAGGTACTGAAGCCCAGTTCAGAAGCAGCAGATCTGAAAGAAAGTCCAACTAAACAACTACCACAAGCCTCATCAAAATCACGGAAAAAGAAACAGAAAGGAACAGCTGATAAAACAGAAGCAGAATCTGGAATTAACATAGACATAATGGATCATGCAGCAAAAGGATCCATACAGGTAAGAGGTCTAGAAATAGGCACTGCTAAAGCAGAATTACACACACCTGACATACTGGAAACAGAAGAAAAGCAAATGGAAGATGACACACAAATACTAAAAATTCCGAAAACAAAATCTGAAATTTCAGTGCCCAAAAGAAAAGAGGCAGAGACTGAGAACGCTTTAACCAAACCAGAAAGTGATATTCCACGTTCTGTACCAGAAACAACAGCTGATGAAATTACAGAGGTAGGCAGGAAGTTAGAAGTGAAAACTCACATATCTGATGCAGAATCAGAAGAATCTACTTTGAAAATGCAAATACCATCATTCAAAATTGCCAAAATACCTAAAGCTGACATTAAAATATCAAGAGAAGACAGCACAGTTGAATCAGATGATATTGTTAAAAAGGCACAGACAGAGGATGATATGCCCATGAGTGATAAAGACTTGAAGATGGACAGTGGCATGAAGACAGGTGAAAAGGATACAGAAGGAAAAGAAAGCAAATTCAGACTACCAAAGTTTAAATTGCCTACATTTACCTGGGCAACCGCAAAGGATGAGACAGGGGAATCTTACAGTCAGTTAAAGGACAAGGAAGCAAAGATGCCATCCCTAAAAGAAGGAGCAAAACTGGAAATGAGAGTATCAGGAGAAGATACGACATTTCCAAATGCTGAAATGGAAATAGGAATACCCAAAGAAAAAATAAGTGAAAAAAATATTGAACACACACTAGGAGATGAATTGCCAACACTAAAAAAGCAACATATAAAGGAGTCGTTACCAGACATTCATTTGGAAAAAACAACAGGACAAATACAGCCTATAAAACCTGACGAAGAAGTAAAAATGGGTGAAATCAGTACACCAACCAAGAAAAAAGAAGAAACTATCACTCAAATAGGAACAACAAAAGATGAAAGAGAAATAAAAATGAAAGAAAAAAAGATAAAATTAACGAAAAAAGGATTATTTAAACAAAACACAGACATTCCAACAGAAAATATAGAAATAACAAAATACAAAACCAATGTAAAATATTCAGAAAATGAAATTTCAGAAACAAAAAAAGGAAAAACCACAGTTACAATGACAGCACAGGAAGTTATGGAGAAAAAACCCTCCCTCAAAGCTGACACCAAAGACCCCAAGGTGGACATCAGCCTGCCATCCATCGACGTCACCCTTCCAAAGGCCAGCATCGACCTGAGGCAACCAGAGGAGGCACTTACCCTCGAAGGGGAAGCAAAAGCCCCAGAGAAGGAGGCCACGAAGGCCAAGGACGGCAAGTTCAAAATGCCCAAGTTCGGCATGCCTTCCTTTGGCTGGTCCAGCAGCAGAGAGGCCAAGGGAACCGTAGCTGCTGATGTAGACGTGAGACTCAAAGAGCCCCAAGTGACAGAGTCCTTGGGAGCCGCTGACGTTGAGGTGACCCTGCCCGGGGCCGAAATCCAAGCTCCCGGCGTCGAGATGACCATCGATACAGCTGCCAGCGGAGACGGGGAGAAAGGCCAGTTCAAAATACCTGACTTAAAGATGCCCAGCGTCAAGCTACCCAAAGTCGAGGCCAGCCTGCCAGAGGCAGAGGTCAAGGCCGGCGCCGTCGACATCAGCATCTCGGCGCCCGACATCAAGCTGCCCTCCGTGGAAGGCTCCCTTGACCTCCAGGCACCCGAGGTAGACGTGAAAGTGCCCTCCGCCGAAGGCTCGCTCGACGGAGCCGAGCTGGAAGCCACGGGCCTCAAAGGGAAGTTTAAGATGCCCAAGTTCGACAAGCCCAAATTCGGAGTGTCGGCGCCCAAGGCGGAAGGGCCCGAAGGCGAGGTCAGCCTGCCCACCGCTGAGGTTGACCTACCCTCCGGCACTGTGACGGTGGCAGGGGAAGGCCCTGCACTGGGCCTCAAAGCTGACGTTGCCGGTGCCAAGACCGAAGGGGCTGGCTGGAAGCTCGAAAAGCCCTCCCTCAAAATGCCCAAAGCTGACATCAAAGCTCCCAAGGTGGACATCAGCCTGCCCTCCGTGGACGTCACCCTTCCAAAGGCCAGCGTCGAGCTGCAGGCACCCGAGGCGGCGCTCGCCCTCGAAGGGGAAGCAAAAGCCCCAGAGAAGGAGGCCACGAAGGCCAAGGACGGCAAGTTCAAAATGCCCAAGTTCGGCATGCCTTCCTTTGGCTGGTCCAGCAGCAGAGAGGCCAAGGGCACCGTGGCCGCCGATGTGGACGTGAGCCTCAAGGAGCCCCAAGTGACGGCGCCCTCGGGAGCCGCCGACGTTGAGGTGAGCCTGCCCGGCGCCGAGATCCAAGCTCCCGGCGTCGAGGTGACCATCGAGACAGCCGCCGGCGGAGACGGGGAGAAAGGCCGGTTCAAAATGCCCGACGTCAAGATGCCCAGCGTCAAGCTGCCCAAAGTCAAAGCGCCCCACGTGCAGGTCAGCCTGCCAAAGGGCGAGATCTCCGTGCCCAAAGCCCAGGCCGAACTCCCGGAGGGCGAGCTCACCCTGCAGGGCCCCGACGCCGAAGGCAGCCTGGACGTGGCTGCCGGCAAAGTGGAGGGCAGCGGCATGAAAATACACATGCCAAAAGTCAAGGTGCCCAGCGTGGCCTTCTCCAAGCCGACCGTCAAGGCTCCCAAAGTCGAGGCGGACGTCAGCCTGCCCAAAGTCGAGGCCAGCCTGCCAGAGGCAGAGGTCAAGGCCGGCGCCGTCGACATCAGCATCTCGGCGCCCGACATCAAGCTGCCCTCCGTGGAAGGCTCCCTTGACCTCCAGGCACCCGAGGTAGACGTGAAAGTGCCCTCCGCCGAAGGCTCGCTCGACGGAGCCGAGCTGGAAGCCACGGGCCTCAAAGGGAAGTTTAAGATGCCCAAGTTCGACAAGCCCAAATTCGGAGTGTCGGCGCCCAAGGCGGAAGGGCCCGAAGGCGAGGTCAGCCTGCCCACCGCTGAGGTTGACCTGCCCTCCGGCACTGTGACGGTGGCAGGGGAAGGCCCTGCACTGGGCCTCAAAGCTGACGTTGCCGGTGCCAAGACCGAAGGGGCTGGCTGGAAGCTCGAAAAGCCCTCCCTCAAAATGCCCAAAGCTGACATCAAAGCTCCCAAGGTGGACATCAGCCTGCCCTCTGTGGACGTCACCCTTCCAAAGGCCAGCGTCGAGCTGCAGGCACCCGAGGCGGCGCTCGCCCTCGAAGGGGAAGCAAAAGCCCCAGAGAAGGAGGCCACGAAGGCCAAGGACGGCAAGTTCAAAATGCCCAAGTTCGGCATGCCTTCCTTTGGCTGGTCCAGCAGCAGAGAGGCCAAGGGCACCGTGGCCGCCGATGTGGACGTGAGCCTCAAGGAGCCCCAAGTGACGGCGCCCTCGGGAGCCGCCGACGTTGAGGTGAGCCTGCCCGGCGCCGAGATCCAAGCTCCCGGCGTCGAGGTGACCATCGAGACAGCCGCCGGCGGAGACGGGGAGAAAGGCCGGTTCAAAATGCCCGACGTCAAGATGCCCAGCGTCAAGCTGCCCAAAGTCAAAGCGCCCCACGTGCAGGTCAGCCTGCCAAAGGGCGAGATCTCCGTGCCCAAAGCCCAGGCCGAACTCCCGGAGGGCGAGCTCACCCTGCAGGGCCCCGACGCCGAAGGCAGCCTGGACGTGGCTGCCGGCAAAGTGGAGGGCAGCGGCATGAAAATACACATGCCAAAAGTCAAGGTGCCCAGCGTGGCCTTCTCCAAGCCGACCGTCAAGGCTCCCAAAGTCGAGGCGGACGTCAGCCTGCCCAAAGTCGAGGCCAGCCTGCCAGAGGCAGAGGTCAAGGCCGGCGCCGTCGACATCAGCATCTCGGCGCCCGACATCAAGCTGCCCTCCGTGGAAGGCTCCCTTGACCTCCAGGCACCCGAGGTAGACGTGAAAGTGCCCTCCGCCGAAGGCTCGCTCGACGGAGCCGAGCTGGAAGCCACGGGCCTCAAAGGGAAGTTTAAGATGCCCAAGTTCGACAAGCCCAAATTCGGAGTGTCGGTGCCCAAGGCGGAAGGGCCCGAAGGCGAGGTCAGCCTGCCCACCGCTGAGGTTGACCTGCCCTCCGGCACTGTGACGGTGGCAGGGGAAGGCCCTGCACTGGGCCTCAAAGCTGACGTTGCCGGTGCCAAGACCGAAGGGGCTGGCTGGAAGCTCGAAAAGCCCTCCCTCAAAATGCCCAAAGCTGACATCAAAGCTCCCAAGGTGGACATCAGCCTGCCCTCCGTGGACGTCACCCTTCCAAAGGCCAGCGTCGAGCTGCAGGCACCCGAGGCGGCGCTCGCCCTCGAAGGGGAAGCAAAAGCCCCAGAGAAGGAGGCTACGAAGGCCAAGGACGGCAAGTTCAAAATGCCCAAGTTCGGCATGCCTTCCTTTGGCTGGTCCAGCAGCAGAGAGGCCAAGGGCACCGTGGCCGCCGATGTGGACGTGAGCCTCAAGGAGCCCCAAGTGACGGCGCCCTCGGGAGCCGCCGACGTTGAGGTGAGCCTGCCCGGCGCCGAGATCCAAGCTCCCGGCGTCGAGGTGACCATCGAGACAGCCGCCGGCGGAGACGGGGAGAAAGGCCGGTTCAAAATGCCCGACGTCAAGATGCCCAGCGTCAAGCTGCCCAAAGTCAAAGCGCCCCACGTGCAGGTCAGCCTGCCAAAGGGCGAGATCTCCGTGCCCAAAGCCCAGGCCGAACTCCCGGAGGGCGAGCTCACCCTGCAGGGCCCCGACGCCGAAGGCAGCCTGGACGTGGCTGCCGGCAAAGTGGAGGGCAGCGGCATGAAAATACACATGCCAAAAGTCAAGGTGCCCAGCGTGGCCTTCTCCAAGCCGACCGTCAAGGCTCCCAAAGTCGAGGCGGACGTCAGCCTGCCCAAAGTCGAGGCCAGCCTGCCAGAGGCAGAGGTCAAGGCCGGCGCCGTCGACATCAGCATCTCGGCGCCCGACATCAAGCTGCCCTCCGTGGAAGGCTCCCTTGACCTCCAGGCACCCGAGGTAGACGTGAAAGTGCCCTCCGCCGAAGGCTCGCTCGACGGAGCCGAGCTGGAAGCCACGGGCCTCAAAGGGAAGTTTAAGATGCCCAAGTTCGACAAGCCCAAATTCGGAGTGTCGGTGCCCAAGGCGGAAGGGCCCGAAGGCGAGGTCAGCCTGCCCACCGCTGAGGTTGACCTGCCCTCCGGCACTGTGACGGTGGCAGGGGAAGGCCCTGCACTGGGCCTCAAAGCTGACGTTGCCGGTGCCAAGACCGAAGGGACTGGCTGGAAGCTCGAAAAGCCCTCCCTCAAAATGCCCAAAGCTGACATCAAAGCTCCCAAGGTGGACATCAGCCTGCCCTCCGTGGACGTCACCCTTCCAAAGGCCAGCGTCGAGCTGCAGGCACCCGAGGCGGCGCTCGCCCTCGAAGGGGAAGCAAAAGCCCCAGAGAAGGAGGCCACGAAGGCCAAGGACGGCAAGTTCAAAATGCCCAAGTTCGGCATGCCTTCCTTTGGCTGGTCCAGCAGCAGAGAGGCCAAGGGCACCGTGGCCGCCGATGTGGACGTGAGCCTCAAGGAGCCCCAAGTGACGGCGCCCTCGGGAGCCGCCGACGTTGAGGTGAGCCTGCCCGGCGCCGAGATCCAAGCTCCCGGCGTCGAGGTGACCATCGAGACAGCCGCCGGCGGAGACGGGGAGAAAGGCCGGTTCAAAATGCCCGACGTCAAGATGCCCAGCGTCAAGCTGCCCAAAGTCAAAGCGCCCCACGTGCAGGTCAGCCTGCCAAAGGGCGAGATCTCCGTGCCCAAAGCCCAGGCCGAACTCCCGGAGGGCGAGCTCACCCTGCAGGGCCCCGACGCCGAAGGCAGCCTGGACGTGGCTGCCGGCAAAGTGGAGGGCAGCGGCATGAAAATACACATGCCAAAAGTCAAGGTGCCCAGCGTGGCCTTCTCCAAGCCGACCGTCAAGGCTCCCAAAGTCGAGGCGGACGTCAGCCTGCCCAAAGTCGAGGCCAGCCTGCCAGAGGCAGAGGTCAAGGCCGGCGCCGTCGACATCAGCATCTCGGCGCCCGACATCAAGCTGCCCTCCGTGGAAGGCTCCCTTGACCTCCAGGCACCCGAGGTAGACGTGAAAGTGCCCTCCGCCGAAGGCTCGCTCGACGGAGCCGAGCTGGAAGCCACGGGCCTCAAAGGGAAGTTTAAGATGCCCAAGTTCGACAAGCCCAAATTCGGAGTGTCGGCGCCCAAGGCGGAAGGGCCCGAAGGCGAGGTCAGCCTGCCCACCGCTGAGGTTGACCTGCCCTCCGGCACTGTGACGGTGGCAGGGGAAGGCCCTGCACTGGGCCTCAAAGCTGACGTTGCCGGTGCCAAGACCGAAGGGGCTGGCTGGAAGCTCGAAAAGCCCTCCCTCAAAATGCCCAAAGCTGACATCAAAGCTCCCAAGGTGGACATCAGCCTGCCCTCCGTGGACGTCACCCTTCCAAAGGCCAGCGTCGAGCTGCAGGCACCCGAGGCGGCGCTCGCCCTCGAAGGGGAAGCAAAAGCCCCAGAGAAGGAGGCCACGAAGGCCAAGGACGGCAAGTTCAAAATGCCCAAGTTCGGCATGCCTTCCTTTGGCTGGTCCAGCAGCAGAGAGGCCAAGGGCACCGTGGCCGCCGATGTGGACGTGAGCCTCAAGGAGCCCCAAGTGACGGCGCCCTCGGGAGCCGCCGACGTTGAGGTGAGCCTGCCCGGCGCCGAGATCCAAGCTCCCGGCGTCGAGGTGACCATCGAGACAGCCGCCGGCGGAGACGGGGAGAAAGGCCGGTTCAAAATGCCCGACGTCAAGATGCCCAGCGTCAAGCTGCCCAAAGTCAAAGCGCCCCACGTGCAGGTCAGCCTGCCAAAGGGCGAGATCTCCGTGCCCAAAGCCCAGGCCGAACTCCCGGAGGGCGAGCTCACCCTGCAGGGCCCCGACGCCGAAGGCAGCCTGGACGTGGCTGCCGGCAAAGTGGAGGGCAGCGGCATGAAAATACACATGCCAAAAGTCAAGGTGCCCAGCGTGGCCTTCTCCAAGCCGACCGTCAAGGCTCCCAAAGTCGAGGCGGACGTCAGCCTGCCCAAAGTCGAGGCCAGCCTGCCAGAGGCAGAGGTCAAGGCCGGCGCCGTCGACATCAGCATCTCGGCGCCCGACATCAAGCTGCCCTCCGTGGAAGGCTCCCTTGACCTCCAGGCACCCGAGGTAGACGTGAAAGTGCCCTCCGCCGAAGGCTCGCTCGACGGAGCCGAGCTGGAAGCCACGGGCCTCAAAGGGAAGTTTAAGATGCCCAAGTTCGACAAGCCCAAATTCGGAGTGTCGGCGCCCAAGGCGGAAGGGCCCGAAGGCGAGGTCAGCCTGCCCACCGCTGAGGTTGACCTGCCCTCCGGCACTGTGACGGTGGCAGGGGAAGGCCCTGCACTGGGCCTCAAAGCTGACGTTGCCGGTGCCAAGACCGAAGGGGCTGGCTGGAAGCTCGAAAAGCCCTCCCTCAAAATGCCCAAAGCTGACATCAAAGCTCCCAAGGTGGACATCAGCCTGCCCTCCGTGGACGTCACCCTTCCAAAGGCCAGCGTCGAGCTGCAGGCACCCGAGGCGGCGCTCGCCCTCGAAGGGGAAGCAAAAGCCCCAGAGAAGGAGGCCACGAAGGCCAAGGACGGCAAGTTCAAAATGCCCAAGTTCGGCATGCCTTCCTTTGGCTGGTCCAGCAGCAGAGAGGCCAAGGGCACCGTGGCCGCCGATGTGGACGTGAGCCTCAAGGAGCCCCAAGTGACGGCGCCCTCGGGAGCCGCCGACGTTGAGGTGAGCCTGCCCGGCGCCGAGATCCAAGCTCCCGGCGTCGAGGTGACCATCGAGACAGCCGCCGGCGGAGACGGGGAGAAAGGCCGGTTCAAAATGCCCGACGTCAAGATGCCCAGCGTCAAGCTGCCCAAAGTCAAAGCGCCCCACGTGCAGGTCAGCCTGCCAAAGGGCGAGATCTCCGTGCCCAAAGCCCAGGCCGAACTCCCGGAGGGCGAGCTCACCCTGCAGGGCCCCGACGCCGAAGGCAGCCTGGACGTGGCTGCCGGCAAAGTGGAGGGCAGCGGCATGAAAATACACATGCCAAAAGTCAAGGTGCCCAGCGTGGCCTTCTCCAAGCCGACCGTCAAGGCTCCCAAAGTCGAGGCGGACGTCAGCCTGCCCAAAGTCGAGGCCAGCCTGCCAGAGGCAGAGGTCAAGGCCGGCGCCGTCGACATCAGCATCTCGGCGCCCGACATCAAGCTGCCCTCCGTGGAAGGCTCCCTTGACCTCCAGGCACCCGAGGTAGACGTGAAAGTGCCCTCCGCCGAAGGCTCGCTCGACGGAGCCGAGCTGGAAGCCACGGGCCTCAAAGGGAAGTTTAAGATGCCCAAGTTCGACAAGCCCAAATTCGGAGTGTCGGCGCCCAAGGCGGAAGGGCCCGAAGGCGAGGTCAGCCTGCCCACCGCTGAGGTTGACCTGCCCTCCGGCACTGTGACGGTGGCAGGGGAAGGCCCTGCACTGGGCCTCAAAGCTGACGTTGCCGGTGCCAAGACCGAAGGGGCTGGCTGGAAGCTCGAAAAGCCCTCCCTCAAAATGCCCAAAGCTGACATCAAAGCTCCCAAGGTGGACATCAGCCTGCCCTCCGTGGACGTCACCCTTCCAAAGGCCAGCGTCGAGCTGCAGGCACCCGAGGCGGCGCTCGCCCTCGAAGGGGAAGCAAAAGCCCCAGAGAAGGAGGCTACGAAGGCCAAGGACGGCAAGTTCAAAATGCCCAAGTTCGGCATGCCTTCCTTTGGCTGGTCCAGCAGCAGAGAGGCCAAGGGCACCGTGGCCGCCGATGTGGACGTGAGCCTCAAGGAGCCCCAAGTGACGGCGCCCTCGGGAACCGCCGACGTTGAGGTGAGCCTGCCCGGCGCCGAGATCCAAGCTCCCGGCGTCGAGGTGACCATCGAGACAGCCGCCGGCGGAGACGGGGAGAAAGGCCGGTTCAAAATGCCCGACGTCAAGATGCCCAGCGTCAAGCTGCCCAAAGTCAAAGCGCCCCACGTGCAGGTCAGCCTGCCAAAGGGCGAGATCTCCGTGCCCAAAGCCCAGGCCGAACTCCCGGAGGGCGAGCTCACCCTGCAGGGCCCCGACGCCGAAGGCAGCCTGGACGTGGCTGCCGGCAAAGTGGAGGGCAGCGGCATGAAAATACACATGCCAAAAGTCAAGGTGCCCAGCGTGGCCTTCTCCAAGCCGACCGTCAAGGCTCCCAAAGTCGAGGCGGACGTCAGCCTGCCCAAAGTCGAGGCCAGCCTGCCAGAGGCAGAGGTCAAGGCCGGCGCCGTCGACATCAGCATCTCGGCGCCCGACATCAAGCTGCCCTCCGTGGAAGGCTCCCTTGACCTCCAGGCACCCGAGGTAGACGTGAAAGTGCCCTCCGCCGAAGGCTCGCTCGACGGAGCCGAGCTGGAAGCCACGGGCCTCAAAGGGAAGTTTAAGATGCCCAAGTTCGACAAGCCCAAATTCGGAGTGTCGGCGCCCAAGGCGGAAGGGCCCGAAGGCGAGGTCAGCCTGCCCACCGCTGAGGTTGACCTGCCCTCCGGCACTGTGACGGTGGCAGGGGAAGGCCCTGCACTGGGCCTCAAAGCTGACGTTGCCGGTGCCAAGACCGAAGGGGCTGGCTGGAAGCTCGAAAAGCCCTCCCTCAAAATGCCCAAAGCTGACATCAAAGCTCCCAAGGTGGACATCAGCCTGCCCTCCGTGGACGTCACCCTTCCAAAGGCCAGCGTCGAGCTGCAGGCACCCGAGGCGGCGCTCGCCCTCGAAGGGGAAGCAAAAGCCCCAGAGAAGGAGGCCACGAAGGCCAAGGACGGCAAGTTCAAAATGCCCAAGTTCGGCATGCCTTCCTTTGGCTGGTCCAGCAGCAGAGAGGCCAAGGGCACCGTGGCCGCCGATGTGGACGTGAGCCTCAAGGAGCCCCAAGTGACGGCGCCCTCGGGAGCCGCCGACGTTGAGGTGAGCCTGCCCGGCGCCGAGATCCAAGCTCCCGGCGTCGAGGTGACCATCGAGACAGCCGCCGGCGGAGACGGGGAGAAAGGCCGGTTCAAAATGCCCGACGTCAAGATGCCCAGCGTCAAGCTGCCCAAAGTCAAAGCGCCCCACGTGCAGGTCAGCCTGCCAAAGGGCGAGATCTCCGTGCCCAAAGCCCAGGCCGAACTCCCGGAGGGCGAGCTCACCCTGCAGGGCCCCGACGCCGAAGGCAGCCTGGACGTGGCTGCCGGCAAAGTGGAGGGCAGCGGCATGAAAATACACATGCCAAAAGTCAAGGTGCCCAGCGTGGCCTTCTCCAAGCCGACCGTCAAGGCTCCCAAAGTCGAGGCGGACGTCAGCCTGCCCAAAGTCGAGGCCAGCCTGCCAGAGGCAGAGGTCAAGGCCGGCGCCGTCGACATCAGCATCTCGGCGCCCGACATCAAGCTGCCCTCCGTGGAAGGCTCCCTTGACCTCCAGGCACCCGAGGTAGACGTGAAAGTGCCCTCCGCCGAAGGCTCGCTCGACGGAGCCGAGCTGGAAGCCACGGGCCTCAAAGGGAAGTTTAAGATGCCCAAGTTCGACAAGCCCAAATTCGGAGTGTCGGCGCCCAAGGCGGAAGGGCCCGAAGGCGAGGTCAGCCTGCCCACCGCTGAGGTTGACCTGCCCTCCGGCACTGTGACGGTGGCAGGGGAAGGCCCTGCACTGGGCCTCAAAGCTGACGTTGCCGGTGCCAAGACCGAAGGGGCTGGCTGGAAGCTCGAAAAGCCCTCCCTCAAAATGCCCAAAGCTGACATCAAAGCTCCCGAGGTGGACATCAGCCTGCCCTCCGTGGACGTCACCCTTCCAAAGGCCAGCGTCGAGCTGCAGGCACCCGAGGCGGCGCTCGCCCTCGAAGGGGAAGCAAAAGCCCCAGAGAAGGAGGCTACGAAGGCCAAGGACGGCAAGTTCAAAATGCCCAAGTTCGGCATGCCTTCCTTTGGCTGGTCCAGCAGCAGAGAGGCCAAGGGCACCGTGGCCGCCGATGTGGACGTGAGCCTCAAGGAGCCCCAAGTGACGGCGCCCTCGGGAGCCGCCGACGTTGAGGTGAGCCTGCCCGGCGCCGAGATCCAAGCTCCCGGCGTCGAGGTGACCATCGAGACAGCCGCCGGCGGAGACGGGGAGAAAGGCCGGTTCAAAATGCCCGACGTCAAGATGCCCAGCGTCAAGCTGCCCAAAGTCAAAGCGCCCCACGTGCAGGTCAGCCTGCCAAAGGGCGAGATCTCCGTGCCCAAAGCCCAGGCTGAACTCCCGGAGGGCGAGCTCACCCTGCAGGGCCCCGACGCCGAAGGCAGCCTGGACGTGGCTGCCGGCAAAGTGGAGGGCAGCGGCATGAAAATACACATGCCAAAAGTCAAGGTGCCCAGCGTGGCCTTCTCCAAGCCGACCGTCAAGGCTCCCAAAGTCGAGGCGGACGTCAGCCTGCCCAAAGTCGAGGCCAGCCTGCCAGAGGCAGAGGTCAAGGCCGGCGCCGTCGACATCAGCATCTCGGCGCCCGACATCAAGCTGCCCTCCGTGGAAGGCTCCCTTGACCTCCAGGCACCCGAGGTAGACGTGAAAGTGCCCTCCGCCGAAGGCTCGCTCGACGGAGCCGAGCTGGAAGCCACGGGCCTCAAAGGGAAGTTTAAGATGCCCAAGTTCGACAAGCCCAAATTCGGAGTGTCGGCGCCCAAGGCGGAAGGGCCCGAAGGCGAGGTCAGCCTGCCCACCGCTGAGGTTGACCTGCCCTCCGGCACTGTGACGGTGGCAGGGGAAGGCCCTGCACTGGGCCTCAAAGCTGACGTTGCCGGTGCCAAGACCGAAGGGGCTGGCTGGAAGCTCGAAAAGCCCTCCCTCAAAATGCCCAAAGCTGACATCAAAGCTCCCAAGGTGGACATCAGCCTGCCCTCCGTGGACGTCACCCTTCCAAAGGCCAGCGTCGAGCTGCAGGCACCCGAGGCGGCGCTCGCCCTCGAAGGGGAAGCAAAAGCCCCAGAGAAGGAGGCTACGAAGGCCAAGGACGGCAAGTTCAAAATGCCCAAGTTCGGCATGCCTTCCTTTGGCTGGTCCAGCAGCAGAGAGGCCAAGGGCACCGTGGCCGCCGATGTGGACGTGAGCCTCAAGGAGCCCCAAGTGACGGCGCCCTCGGGAGCCGCCGACGTTGAGGTGAGCCTGCCCGGCGCCGAGATCCAAGCTCCCGGCGTCGAGGTGACCATCGAGACAGCCGCCGGCGGAGACGGGGAGAAAGGCCGGTTCAAAATGCCCGACGTCAAGATGCCCAGCGTCAAGCTGCCCAAAGTCAAAGCGCCCCACGTGCAGGTCAGCCTGCCAAAGGGCGAGATCTCCGTGCCCAAAGCCCAGGCTGAACTCCCGGAGGGCGAGCTCACCCTGCAGGGCCCCGACGCCGAAGGCAGCCTGGACGTGGCTGCCGGCAAAGTGGAGGGCAGCGGCATGAAAATACACATGCCAAAAGTCAAGGTGCCCAGCGTGGCCTTCTCCAAGCCGACCGTCAAGGCTCCCAAAGTCGAGGCGGACGTCAGCCTGCCCAAAGTCGAGGCCAGCCTGCCAGAGGCAGAGGTCAAGGCCGGCGCCGTCGACATCAGCATCTCGGCGCCCGACATCAAGCTGCCCTCCGTGGAAGGCTCCCTTGACCTCCAGGCACCCGAGGTAGACGTGAAAGTGCCCTCCGCCGAAGGCTCGCTCGACGGAGCCGAGCTGGAAGCCACGGGCCTCAAAGGGAAGTTTAAGATGCCCAAGTTCGACAAGCCCAAATTCGGAGTGTCGGCGCCCAAGGCGGAAGGGCCCGAAGGCGAGGTCAGCCTGCCCACCGCTGAGGTTGACCTGCCCTCCGGCACTGTGACGGTGGCAGGGGAAGGCCCTGCACTGGGCCTCAAAGCTGACGTTGCCGGTGCCAAGACCGAAGGGGCTGGCTGGAAGCTCGAAAAGCCCTCCCTCAAAATGCCCAAAGCTGACATCAAAGCTCCCAAGGTGGACATCAGCCTGCCCTCCGTGGACGTCACCCTTCCAAAGGCCAGCGTCGAGCTGCAGGCACCCGAGGCGGCGCTCGCCCTCGAAGGGGAAGCAAAAGCCCCAGAGAAGGAGGCCACGAAGGCCAAGGACGGCAAGTTCAAAATGCCCAAGTTCGGCATGCCTTCCTTTGGCTGGTCCAGCAGCAGAGAGGCCAAGGGCACCGTGGCCGCCGATGTGGACGTGAGCCTCAAGGAGCCCCAAGTGACGGCGCCCTCGGGAGCCGCCGACGTTGAGGTGAGCCTGCCCGGCGCCGAGATCCAAGCTCCCGGCGTCGAGGTGACCATCGAGACAGCCGCCGGCGGAGACGGGGAGAAAGGCCGGTTCAAAATGCCCGACGTCAAGATGCCCAGCGTCAAGCTGCCCAAAGTCAAAGCGCCCCACGTGCAGGTCAGCCTGCCAAAGGGCGAGATCTCCGTGCCCAAAGCCCAGGCCGAACTCCCGGAGGGCGAGCTCACCCTGCAGGGCCCCGACGCCGAAGGCAGCCTGGACGTGGCTGCCGGCAAAGTGGAGGGCAGCGGCATGAAAATACACATGCCAAAAGTCAAGGTGCCCAGCGTGGCCTTCTCCAAGCCGACCGTCAAGGCTCCCAAAGTCGAGGCGGACGTCAGCCTGCCCAAAGTCGAGGCCAGCCTGCCAGAGGCAGAGGTCAAGGCCGGCGCCGTCGACATCAGCATCTCGGCGCCCGACATCAAGCTGCCCTCCGTGGAAGGCTCCCTTGACCTCCAGGCACCCGAGGTAGACGTGAAAGTGCCCTCCGCCGAAGGCTCGCTCGACGGAGCCGAGCTGGAAGCCACGGGCCTCAAAGGGAAGTTTAAGATGCCCAAGTTCGACAAGCCCAAATTCGGAGTGTCGGCGCCCAAGGCGGAAGGGCCCGAAGGCGAGGTCAGCCTGCCCACCGCTGAGGTTGACCTGCCCTCCGGCACTGTGACGGTGGCAGGGGAAGGCCCTGCACTGGGCCTCAAAGCTGACGTTGCCGGTGCCAAGACCGAAGGGGCTGGCTGGAAGCTCGAAAAGCCCTCCCTCAAAATGCCCAAAGCTGACATCAAAGCTCCCAAGGTGGACATCAGCCTGCCCTCCGTGGACGTCACCCTTCCAAAGGCCAGCGTCGAGCTGCAGGCACCCGAGGCGGCGCTCGCCCTCGAAGGGGAAGCAAAAGCCCCAGAGAAGGAGGCTACGAAGGCCAAGGACGGCAAGTTCAAAATGCCCAAGTTCGGCATGCCTTCCTTTGGCTGGTCCAGCAGCAGAGAGGCCAAGGGCACCGTGGCCGCCGATGTGGACGTGAGCCTCAAGGAGCCCCAAGTGACGGCGCCCTCGGGAACCGCCGACGTTGAGGTGAGCCTGCCCGGCGCCGAGATCCAAGCTCCCGGCGTCGAGGTGACCATCGAGACAGCCGCCGGCGGAGACGGGGAGAAAGGCCGGTTCAAAATGCCCGACGTCAAGATGCCCAGCGTCAAGCTGCCCAAAGTCAAAGCGCCCCACGTGCAGGTCAGCCTGCCAAAGGGCGAGATCTCCGTGCCCAAAGCCCAGGCCGAACTCCCGGAGGGCGAGCTCACCCTGCAGGGCCCCGACGCCGAAGGCAGCCTGGACGTGGCTGCCAGCAAAGTGGAGGGCAGCGGCATGAAAATACACATGCCAAAAGTCAAGGTGCCCAGCGTGGCCTTCTCCAAGCCGACCGTCAAGGCTCCCAAAGTCGAGGCGGACGTCAGCCTGCCCAAAGTCGAGGCCAGCCTGCCAGAGGCAGAGGTCAAGGCCGGCGCCGTCGACATCAGCATCTCGGCGCCCGACATCAAGCTGCCCTCCGTGGAAGGCTCCCTTGACCTCCAGGCACCCGAGGTAGACGTGAAAGTGCCCTCCGCCGAAGGCTCGCTCGACGGAGCCGAGCTGGAAGCCACGGGCCTCAAAGGGAAGTTTAAGATGCCCAAGTTCGACAAGCCCAAATTCGGAGTGTCGGCGCCCAAGGCGGAAGGGCCCGAAGGCGAGGTCAGCCTGCCCACCGCTGAGGTTGACCTGCCCTCCGGCACTGTGACGGTGGCAGGGGAAGGCCCTGCACTGGGCCTCAAAGCTGACGTTGCCGGTGCCAAGACCGAAGGGGCTGGCTGGAAGCTCGAAAAGCCCTCCCTCAAAATGCCCAAAGCTGACATCAAAGCTCCCAAGGTGGACATCAGCCTGCCCTCCGTGGACGTCACCCTTCCAAAGGCCAGCGTCGAGCTGCAGGCACCCGAGGCGGCGCTCGCCCTCGAAGGGGAAGCAAAAGCCCCAGAGAAGGAGGCCACGAAGGCCAAGGACGGCAAGTTCAAAATGCCCAAGTTCGGCATGCCTTCCTTTGGCTGGTCCAGCAGCAGAGAGGCCAAGGGCACCGTGGCCGCCGATGTGGACGTGAGCCTCAAGGAGCCCCAAGTGACGGCGCCCTCGGGAGCCGCCGACGTTGAGGTGACCCTGCCCGGCGCCGATATACAAGTGTCTGGTATTGATGTTGGATTAGGTACAACCTCAGTTAAGGAGGAGGCTGTTACTAAAACGAAATCTTCTTTGTTTAGAATTCCTAAGGTTTCCCTTCCTAAAAGTACTAAGCAGCATCTACCGAGTAAGTCTGTTATGGAAGTTTCTGAATCAGAATCTAGTTGTTATTCTGTAACAGAGGAATCTCCTGCTGTGATTTCAGGTGGTCTTGATTCTAATTTGTTTTCTGATATTAAGGGAGATAATGCTCCCAAAAGTAGCAAGTTTAGAATTCCTAGTTTGGGTTTCTCTAAGGTTGATATTAGTTCTTCTAAATTTGAGCAGGATTCACCTTTATCAAAGGGGGATGTTACTCTTACTAAATATCAAATGAATATTGGAGAATCTGAATCAGATTTTGAAATTTTGAATGAAGATGGTTCTTGGGAGGAAGGAATTATGAAGTCAGGAATGAAAACACCAACTGCTGAAATATCTCTTGCACACACAGAATATACAGTTAAAATACCTAAATTCCGAAAACCAAAGTTCGGAATTTCTTGGTCTAAGGGAAAGCCATCAGAAAGTGACGTTGTTTCCAAAGTGGAATCTGAAATTGCCAAGGAAAAGATAACATCTGATATGTTTGATATTGATATTGAATATCCATCTCAGATTCCTGATGCAGAATTAAGTCTAAAGTTACAAAAGCCTTCACCCGAATGTGTTACGGATGCAGCGAAGTTGGATGTCAGTCTCCCATCAACAGAAGATGCCATGCCAGAATTAGAAATGGAAATCCATGGTCCAAAGTGCAAGACAGAGCAGGAATTAATTTCAGGAGAGAAGGACACGGAGGAGAAAGAAAGCAAATTTAAAATGTCAAAATTCAAACTACCTTCATTTAGTTGGTCCCCAAAGAAAGAAGCTATTCCTCCTTCTGAAGCTGAGGGACATCTGGAAGAATCCAATGTGTCTATTTCATCTGGAGACACAGAATCTAAGTTAACACTAATTATCCCTGAGAATCAACACCTTCATATGGAATTGGATACAGCAACAGAAAAAGATGGTGAAAAGGGAAAAAACAAGAAGTCCCAATTTATCATGCCAAAGATCTCACTCCCTAAAGTGAAAGGTCAAAAAGTCCAGGTCTCTCTGCCCGTACTAGAAACTGATGTATGTGACCCCAAGCAAGAAAAAGACGGAGATGTTTCAGTACAGGAATCTGAGAAAAGGAGTAGTGGAGAAAGGGCAGAAATGGGTGTAAAAATGCCAAAAGTTAGAGTTCCAACTTTGGAATTTTCCAAACCAGAAGTCAAAGCTCCCAAAATAGAGGTGGATATTAGCATGCCTACAGGTGAGATCATACTTCCTGTGTGTGAACAGGATGGCTTAACATTGAAATCAGTTGTTGATGATACCAGCCTCTCTATCTCAGATACTAAGATGATAGCTAAAGGCTCCTTTGAGGTGAAGAGTTCTGAGACAAGTACTGAAAGTGAAATTGCTGTGGGGGGTGTAGAAATAAAAGCTGAAGGTTCTGAAGGGAAAACAAAATTGTCTAAATTCCAAATGCCAAAGTTTGGCATGACACATTCTAAAGGAAAAGGGTCAGAAAAGGAGGTCAGCCAATCCAAATCAGAAGCCATGGTTTCCCAACTAAAAGCAATGATAGAAATAGCTGATGTTGCTATGGAAGCACCAAATTTGGAGGTGCAATGTGGTGCAGGAACAGAAACATCCAGCCCTAAATTCAAAACAACCGAAGCTGACAATAAGGCACCAGAAGTTGATGTTCACCTCCCATCAGGTGACATTTCTATCCCAAAGACAGACAGCGATATTCAGGATTCAGATACAGCACTAAAAAATAAAGAGGAAATAAAGCGTGCAGATGGAGATGGAGAAGAGAAAGAAGGACATTTCAAAATGCCAAAATTCAAACTTCCATCCTTCAATTGGTCACCAAAGAAGGAAACAACTGTTAAGCCAGATTCTGGAGCAATTTTGGAAGATAATAAACTTGCTGCAAAGTCAGGCAGAACAGACACTGAAGTGGGAGGAACTGCAAGTGATGATCAAGATCCTAGGCCAGCCCTTGATCTAGAAATATCTGCAGGAAAAGATGAACAGAAAAGTCCAATTAAAAAGCCTCAGTTTGTCATGCCTAAAATTTCACTTTCCAAGATCAAGGTTCCCAAATCGCAGACACACTCACCAAAAGTTGAAGCTGGTGCTACTATTCCTAAAACACAAAAAGATGGAGACGATTCAATACAGATACCTGATATAGAAAGAAGTCATTCCAAAAGGACAGAAGAAGGGGCACAAATCAGCATAAAACCAGCTGCAGTTAAGATCTCCACGTTGGAGTTTTCCAAAACAGAAACTGGAGCCTCCCAGACTGACAAGGGAGTCATCTCAGCAAAGATTGATGCTGCTGTGCCTGCCTCAGAGGGGAGTTTTCAACAGGTTGTCCTAAAACCAAGTTCTGATGATGATTTCATTCAAAAAACGGGTATTAAGTACTCCAAAGGAGATACTGCAATTGAACTGAGGAGCCCTGAAACAGCAACTGAAGGATCATTAGTTATGGATGAAAGAAGGATGAAAGTGGAAGGTCCTGATGGGAAGATTAAAATGCCCAAATTCCAGAAGCCAAAGTTTGGAATCTCCCTGACAAAAGGGAAAGGCCCAGAGTCAGAGATCAGTTCTCCAAAAATAGAAGCTGAGCTACCCCAGCTAAAAATGACAACAGAAATTGCTGACATTGCTGTGGGAGTGCCAGCATCAGAATTTACATCTGATACACCAGATCCTGGATTAGGGATTTATGCTTGTAAAGCAAAAACACCTCAAGTTCTGACAGCTGGCACTGAAGCTCCAAAGGTAGACATAAGCCCCAAGGCAGTGTCTAAATCAATGACAGAGGAAGATATTGAGAGCCCTGAGGAGAAAGAAGTCAAATTAAAAGAAGAACATGAAATTAAAGCTGAAGAAGTTCAGACTGAAGAACAACAGGGATGGTTTAAAATGCCAAAATTCAGAATACCTGCATTTGGCCGGACATCCTCAAAGGAAAAAAAAGGTGATGCTGATGTTGAAAGAAGTCTGGAAGAAACTCAGGCAGGCATTCCCTCTTCCAAAGAACACACTGAAACAAGTATTCCTGAAGATAACTTCTCATTACCACATGCAGTTGCTGAAATTACTATTGGAAAAGAAGGGATTCAAAAATTAGGAGAATCTGTGAAGGGTTCTGGTGTTAGCTTGCCAAAGATGGAAGGAGATATTTCATTATCTGCAGAAAGTACAGATAGTAGAGTGAATATTCCAAAAACTGAAACATATGCAGACATAGTTAAGCGTGGTACTGAAGGACAAAAAATGCACACTTCAGAATTCGTAGTGTCTTCAACAGAATTAACTAAACCAGAAATAAGTGTTTCAAAAATTGACAGAGACAGCAGTTCACCAAGTAAGCTCCCTATATGCACTCTGTCTCTTCAAGAGCATAAAGTCAAATCACAGGATACAGAGATCCCAAAGACTGAAAGTACCACTGAACTAGAGGCTTCAAGTGCAGAATTTAAAACATCATCAGCTGAAATTACTCTGGACGGAACACAGGACAGAGCAGATGTTAGTCTTTCAAAGGGAGAGCTAGACATTCAAAATCAAGGGGCAGTGATTAGTACAGGAAAGATAAAGACAGGTGAGATGAAAATTATAGGAAAAGACAGTGAGTTAAAATGGCCCTCGTGTGAATGGTCTACAACAAATGTTGTAGCTAAGCTGGAAGATATAAAGGTAGAAGTTCCAGGTGTGAAAATGGATGTTAAAATTGCCAGAGTAGATCCTGAAATGAAATTTCAAGTGAAAAAAAGTGTTGAAAAGGACATGTCTGCAAATGTGGAAGAGCAAGTAGAAGACAGAGCAGAAACAAGTAAAATTAAAGCATACAAGTTTAAGATTCCAAAGTTCGGAGTGTTGCACTCAGAAGTAAAGGGTTTAAAAGATGATATCAATTTGCCAAAGTCAGAAGCCATTTCAGTGTCTGAAACTGAAATAGGCACAGCAGAAATGCAGTTTCAAAAATTGGAAGGATCCATTGGCCTGACAAGTCCAACTCGAGATCAGATGGACTCATCTGCTAGAATAACAGAGGAAACGATGGACAAATCACAAGATGGCCTGGAAGTAAATATAAAAATTCCCAAGCTAAAAATACCGAGATTCACTTTCAAAGCTCTCCCAACTGAAGCTGATGTTTCAGTGTCAAAAGTAGTACTGGATCAAAAAAGAACTATTTCTGACATTGAAGTGGTGCATCTGCAAGCAAGTTCTGCTGTCCTTGAAGAAACTCCAGAGACTCTAGAGGGCAATATTCAAAAAGCAAAGAGCAAAATTCTAACTCTGACTGAACCTGACATTAAAACAGCACAGATGACTGCTACCATAGATTCCTCCCTTTCAAATGCAGGGCAAGACATTCATTGGTCATATGTAGAAGGCCAAGAAGTGAGTGAGATAGTAGAACCTGAACATGTTGCTATTGAAAGGTGTGAAATTTATACTACTGAGATAGTGAAAGAATCAGAGATTCTTTCATCTGAAGTTAAAACTGCTACCTTGGGATTCTCATTGCTCAAGGTGAAGTTGCCTGAATCACACAGTGATTTAGAAGTGTTAGTCCAGGAGCCATCTTCAGTGGAAGATGCATCAATGGAATGTTCTGGTAAAAGCTTTGGAGCAGATGTACAGAGGCCTGGCAGTGCTGAGATTAAACCATGTGATAAACCTCACACTGAGACTGAAGGATCTAGTAGAGTGATAGGTTTGCCAAAGTTAAAAACATTTGCCGTTGAAGTAGAGCCCTCTGGTAAACCTGAGGAGAGTCATCCTGACAAGTCACCAGAGGAAATAACCACAGCTCCTCTCTCTAAAGATGAGGATGTAGCTGAAGCTCTAGAAGACGAGGAAAAATACATAACTAATGAAAAAGAAAAGACTGATAGTAAAAGATCTCCTGGAAGATTCAAATTTTGGCTTCCAAGTATTGGCTTTTCATCTTCTGGTGATGAAACAAGCTCAGACTCAAAAACAGAAGTAAAAAAAATAGAAGAAATGAAACCAGAAGATATGAAACCAAGTGACACATCTGTTAGTGATTCTTCTAAGCAAACAGAAAAAACTGGATGGTTTAGATTTCCCAAGCTTGGTTTCTCGTCTCCTTCCAAAAAAGCTAAGACCGTTGACAAAGAAGAGATAGGTCATAAAGAGAGAAGAATCTCAGATGAAGATAGCCCATCAGATAAACCTGAAGTATTTTTCGATGCACAAGAAACCTTATCACCCAAAGAAACAACAGAGGGTGAAAAAGTTGAAATTGATGGGACCTCATCTAATGTTCCAGTGTCTCGAACTATAGTTACATCTTCAGCAAGGACTGAACTAATCTTGTTGGAGGAAGAAAAAGATAGCCAATCTAATATTTCTGGAGAGACAACCAAATGAAGATTGTCTTCTCTCAACACCCTCAGTGAAAATAAAATAATCTATACAGAAAAAAGAAAAAGAGAGAGAGAGAAAAAAAAAAAAAAGAGAGAAAGAGAAAAAAAGAAACAATGTTTTCCTGATTTTCCAGTAGTCAAAAATTGAACGAAACTCAAAGTTGATATTTATGAAATCTATTGACTGAACAGGATTTACCACATCTAAATCTTCAGACACATGAATGTGCTGTACTGTGCAGTAATAAAAATACTATTTTATCCAAATCTGCCCCGAAGGCAACAACTACTACAAGTACAGGGAAGTTCATAGTTTTAGTAAAGTCTTAGAAGATACCTGAACCATGAAAGTAAACTATTGAAAACACTCAATGACAACATACAAACTTGTTAAATATGCTTCTCAAAACAATGCCAGTTATGATTAGATTATAGATTATTTGCAAACAGAGTATAAACTAGTACTATGAGAATTATACTTACCTGTTTAGATTTTGGACATTTCTGACCTATTTTTGCTTTCTTACTAAACTATTCTTCTTTATTTCAGCTAAGGTAATGCATATATTCCACAGTCATTTAAAAATGCAAAATGAAAACAAAATACTAGTGTAGAGAGACTAAGTCTTTACCCCTTCCTCTCTTCTCATTTTTGATTACTGTGGTGGGTCATATTTAGCCTTAAAAGGTCAAAAATAAATCAATAAATAAATAAATTCAAGACCAAAAAAATATTTCACATTTTAAGGTACCAAAATAAAACATGGTGGTAAAGAATAATTATAAAAATTTGGATAAATAAATTTTTATGTGTATATTTACTGGATAGATAAATGCACAGAATGATCTGCCACACTTTGGTGGAATTGCTTCAAAGATTTTCTGGGAAAGGAGATGTATATAATTATTTACCTCTGTTTATATTAATGCTTCTCTAAAGTGCACAGCCAAAACCAGAGTGCATATGTGACAGCCTTCATATGTATCATTAAAACACTGTCTGTATTCTTAATTCACAATAAACTCACCATATGAAAAATAAAACAAGTACCATGAATTACTGATAGTGCCATTAGCATTTTCTAGTTCTGAAAACTGCAGCTGAAAACCCCAGGTTTGATTTGCAGGTTTGATTGTATCCCACTCTATGCTCCTCAGTGACTGCTTAATGGCAGTACAGTTTCTAAATATGATGGCAGTGGTTACAAATTAATCTGAGACTTTTCACCCATTACAATCCCAAGTTTTACAATTTGCATGTGCAGTCATGCATCTTTATTTTTTTTCATCCTGTCTTTTCTCATCCTTTTCTCATCCTGTCTTATCTATCTCTATATTCTACTTCATACAGGGAATGCAGACATAGCAAAACATTCAGAAATTGAGTTATCATGGAAGTGTACTTGTTTGTGTAACCATTTGTAGCTCAAGATATTCTCCATGTCTGCATCTTCATGGTAGTCTTAAATATTCTACAGACCTTCTGGAAGCCTGTGTTCCTCATATTATCTCTGAAGAGACTGTTGACATAAGTAGTAGGCCTGTATGTGGATCATGCAGCATTTCCCCAAAGTTTCTCTAAGTTTATGTGTCATTGTTGAAAAGACTCGAAGTTACCACATCAGACAACATATACGAGGACTGAAGAAGAGCATTGTGATCACGCCAGAAAAACTGAGACCAGAAAAACGTAATATACGTAATAAAGGACATCCCATTGTAACAGCAGTTCTCATCTGCCTGAAAGGCAGCCTTCACGTAAAAAGTTTCTCAGGTAGTGTCCCTTAACTTAGGCACACAGAAAGAAATCCACCTTGACAGTACCACCTCTAGGAGTCTGTCATGATGGTGAAAGAATGAGGTCAATTAAAACTGAGCTCTGAGACAGCAATGACCACAGAGCAATACTCTCTATTATGTTATTAAAAGTTGAATGAAGTAGATGAGGAAAGAACAATAGAGAAAAGAAGCAGCAATAAAACCTTTCTCCAATAGGCTACTGTCAGCTTGGTGAAAGTGAAGGTTAGGAAAAAAACAACCATGTTAACAAAGTATTTCCCAATGGTCTGAGTGCAGGAATAGCTAAGGACAGAGCTTAAAAGAGTGCAAGGAGCACAGACATAAGTCTGCAAAACACTGACATCTTGTCAACAGGCTCCTGTGTTTCTGACCCCACCTATTTTTTGACTCTCAGGCTGTTTCCTTAACTATGGTAGGTTTCTTGGGATACTGCTGTTCATTTTTTAATGCTGGAAAATTGGGCTGTTCAGCTAAACATCTATGTGCAGTCTCCAGCCACACAAACCTAGAACTACAATTTGGCATGGAAAGGGAGCTATAAATACATTAAAAAGAAGCACATGTATGTCGCCGTTCCTTCTCTCCCACCCCAGTATCCTTCATTGTTGGGACATAAATACATGACTATTAGCTGGCTATTTTGCTGTTATATTTCCTAGAAACATAGAATCACAGAATGGTTTGGGTTGGAATGGACCTTAAAGATCACCCAGTTCCAACCCCGTGCCGTGGGCAGGGACACCTCCCACCAGACCAGGCTGCCCAAAGCCCCATCCAGCCTGGCTGTGAGCACATCTAGGGATGGGGCATCCACAGCTTCTCTGAGCAACCTGTGCCAGTGCCTCACCACCCTCTGAGTGAAGAATTTCCTCCTAACCTCTAGACTAAATTCCTCACTTTTAGTTTAAAACCACTCCCCCTTCTCCTATCACTACCTGCCCGTGTAAAAAAGTCACCCTGCATCTTTTTCATGTCTCCTATTTGAAGTATGACCTCTGATATCCCAAAGGCAAGACAGCCAAAGTTAATCCTGAATGAGAAAACAGAGGCCAAGGAGCCAGTGCCCCTGATGAAAGAGCTAGCAGTTGTTGAAAAATTTATAACTATCAAAAAATTAGGATCAGAAACAGATAATAGAAAAGCTTTGGGATGAAGCTGATGTCTAATGCATGAGTTCAGGTAACTTTGTTGTCTTGTCCAAACGCATAAAGCTATGGAGCCTGCTAGGTACTGCATGGCTATCATCTGCATGGCTGTCAGCAGTGCTATAGCCACAAGGCCTTGCACCGAGCCAAGTGTCCTCAGAAACTTGCTGGGACAGCAGGGCAGAAGCTCTACACGAAATCCTCTCAAATAAAGGCAGGTCAGTTAGCTAAAGATGTACTTCATCACAGGTAGGTGAGAGGACCTGGGTCTAGCAGACTACCATGCTCAAGACCCAAGCCAGGAATTTTGCCTAGGCCCACCCAAGTAGACCAGCACTGAGCAATATCTGAACTGTCTGTGGCCAGGGCTTAGTTGACCTCCAAACTAGAAAAATCCATCCAAGCCTAACACACAATAATTAATGAATTGTGAAGTGTAATAATGAATTACACTTGGGAAAATCCTTACCTTGAAGAAATCACAATCTGAATGAAAGAGACAAGCAATAGATGGGTTGATAAGGACTATTACTATCCCTGTCTCACACATGGAAAAGGAAAATACTGAGAGATGCAAGGCCAGGTTATAATTTACACCATGTTTTACCTTTGTAATAGAGTACAAATAACGTGTAGCCACCAAGAGGCCCCAAAAGACTTATAAAAAAAAGGAAGCTAAACCCAAGTTCATCTGAAATCCAGTTCATTGCCTTAATTGCAAAGCCCTCCTTTGTATGTGGAGGAAAACAAAACAAAAACAAGCAAACAAACAAAAACAAACAAACAAACAAAAAACAGGTGATGGCGGAAAATAAAATAGCACCCTTGAAGGCATCAATTTTTCCTTTATAAGTTGAACCTTATCCCAGAGGATTCTTGTATTACCAAGATACAAGCTTCACAACCTGTCCAGAAACTTTGCCCCACTGAACAACTTACCGTTACTGTCCGATTGGAGCTCAAAAGGGGAAGAAAAAGTTTTCTTCCTTTTCCTGCTAAACTTGCCTTGGAAAAAAAGTGAAAACGTAGCTTCGAGTGCCATCTAGAGGAGAGCATTGCTCTACAGAAAGTAGCTTCGTTGATGTTCATGAACACATTAACTTCTCAAAAAGATTTTCAAATTCTCCCACCATTCACGTGTGCTTCTTGTATTGGGAAAAATCCGTCCAGATGTTTTTCCTGCACACAATTATTAATACAGTGTATGGCCAGATGTACTTCTTGGTACAGGTTGAGAAACTTGTGAAGCTAATGAAAACCCAAACTGGGAAATTCTACTGTGCAAGAAATTTTAATTAGTGAATGGATATCTCAAATTTTTAAGCAGACTCTAGAAAATAAATGGGAGAGGAGTGCATTGCAAGCAACTGTATCTCCTCGGTATGTTAACATATATGTGAATATACAGTGTGATCAGTAGATATAACTACATGTCTTAAAAAATATGCCTTATTAACAACAAACAGTGGCTTGTAGTGATGGATTAAACAGTCCAAGGAATCTCAGTCCTAGTTCAGCTCCACCTCTCATCACAGCTTGGCCCCCATCTTGCTTACTACAGGAGGCCAATGCACAGATATCCAAGCACACCAGACGCGCAATCCAGGGCAGCTGAGCTGGAAGCTGATCCCAAGATTTAAATCCTAGGTATTTAACTCCAGTGATTAGCCTCAACATTTAAATACAGGTGCTTCCTTGTACCTCTAATGCCTAATGCTTTCAAATATCTTCCCTTGCTGCTGTAGGTGATTACTTGCAGTACTCAAACCTTCTAGTAGCCAGAACTTTATTTTTAAACACATGTAAGAAAACACTGTTAGTGGAATATTAGGGTTGAATATATAGCATCCTAAGACAGCACAGCAATAATGACCTGCTTCTCCGATGTATTCAGATCTGGTTATGTCTTCCATGTTTGCTTTAATATCAGACAGCTTGTCTTATCATACTGCATGCGTTTCATTAACTCTGAGATGGGGTAATCATACACAGCAAAGAAAATGTCACACGCTGACTAATGAGTAGGCAGGTAGACTCAACTCTGAGAAGTTCTAACATCATCAGGCAGCATGGATACCACAAATAATAAATTTATCTGACAAAGACATAAAACAGAAAGCTCCTTGTTTTGCACAGGGAACAAGATTAATATGTATTTTTCTTTCTATTTTAAATGCATACTTCAGTTCACTTCAGAGACTGTCTCTCCAGTTACAGTCTTTCTGTCCTTGCACATCTTCTAGATTCACTGAATATTTGGAATTCCAGTCACGCTCAAAAAGGGTTTTTAATTGTTCCTGGATAGGCCTTCTTCGCAGGTTGGTTGAATTCTGCTTGATAATTAGTCCCACACCAGCTGTGTTAGTGAAGTAATCTTCTGACCAATTGGAAGTCCCTGTGTAGTGGAAAAGGAGCTAATTAGAAAACATCCATTTTCCAATGTTTTGTTTGATCTCTGGACTTGTTAAGTATACATTGCCTTGCTTTGCTGATTTGCTGTACAACTGCAAATCTCATTAGGGCTAACTGAGCAACAAAAATCAGGTCACCTCTTTCTTATTCCAGACCTCAAGTTTTGGAAAGACAGTGTTAACTGCCACTCTGAAGCTTCACAGCAATCTGATTTCTTAGTGTGTGGCAGAGATGTGTGCATCTGCTTGAATAAATATGGGAACAGAGCGCAGCATTTGGGTATTATGAGGGGGCTAAAGCTGGTGTTTGATACGGGTTTCTGCATAGAGAAGAGGAGAATCTTCAATGTACTTAATTCTCTCTTTATCTATGAGGCAGTATGCTACCAGTAAAATAACCTCAAGCACTTTGTATACTATCAGAAGCAAAGGACTAGCAACAAATGAGCTTCAGAGTGGGTCTTCACTTGTTAAAGGAAAATAAGAGGAGAAACTGGATCCTAGATTAAATCCTCAGGAGCTGTTCTGAGCTCAAAATGCAAAGCCTGCTTTTAAACCAGGCAAAGTTGGGAATCTGGCTGTAAATGTTGCCTAGGGCTCTCTCCAAAGCCACCAGCATTCAGAAAAGCAAATATTACGAAAAAATACATATTTTAACACTTAGCATTTTCTTCTGGTGCTTGCCTTAGCCAGAAAATCTACTATCAATTCTAGAAGGTGCTTTGTCATGAAAACAACTTATTTGCATACCTATCTTCAAAAGACAACATGGTAAGAAACAGGTTCTATTAAAAGCAATTGGAGCTGCAAGTCTTCAGCCCTTTGGAAGGTCAGGATATTTGCTGGTTTGTATTGCTTGGAGGATGAACTGACTGAAATGACAGGCCCCTTTCCTTTTTAGAGGGATCCTCGTAAAAGAGCAAGAAAAATAAACACCATCCTGACTTTCAGGAACTGAGCAGCAATTGACACTAGAGTTTCCTTATTTCCTTATTTCAATGCCTAGAATTCTGTTCAACAAACTATGTGGAATTAAATCCTCCCAGCAATTTATTTTTATTAAAGCACGATAATGTACTAGAGCATTAGCTATCACTGCATCATTCTGAGCACACAGTCTGTGAAATTCCCACTGTGCTTGTCACAAACTATGCACTCTGACTTGTCACACTCCATTCTTAATGGTTCACAATCATATGAGATAATCTCCTACTGAACCTGACCTACATTATTTTCTCCCCTTTGCATCTCTGCTTCTATGCCCAGGGAAGATATTCTGAAAAAGATGTGTATTTTGATATGTTTATCTACTTTACACGGCAAAATTAGCTTTTTTTTTTTTTTTTTTTTTTTTTTTTTTTTTTTTGATATTGCAGCCCATCCTATCTCATTCTCAGCCCTATAGATTTGAAGATACTAAAAATGTTTGTAATAATGGAATACGTACCAATATAGGCTGATTTATCAGTGACCATATATTTGTTGTGATTCACTCTCGCATAAGGAATATTTGTGTGGTTAAAAACTGGAACAATGAAGAGTTTCTGGATGGGAGAAATTAAAACATAGATAGAAATGCCAGGTGAGGATCAGACTGAGTAATTTGACAATGCAGATTTTCTATATTTTCAAGCAATATTAAACTACAGAAAAAATATTACACACACTGCTATTAAGTGTACCATAAAAGAGATTTTACTTTTATCCAAGAAAACTAACAAATAGTACTTCTACTATACATAAAATTGGATAAGCAATTGAAATCAGATAAGGATGTTTGCTTCACAATGTTCCATTAGAGGCACAGCTATTATCATTACAGGGCAGACAATTAAATGCAGTTTTAGGCAGCTGTTTAATAGATCTGCATTTACCACTGATTGCTGCTCTTATTTCGTGCTAAAATGGGCTGATCACAGACACAAGGAGTACTGTAGACAACAATAATGCCTAACTTTTTGTGTCAAATCTTACTAAATCTACATTTCTGATCTTTTTTTTCCCTTTTTCCCAGTAAAAACAATTCCACCTTACATCTGTTACTGCCTTTTTTTCCTGATAACTGCATTTTGTTGGGAGCTTCCACACCATCCCCTACTCACTCTGTGTTTTCCATTCTATTGTCTGTGGACTCTGTGTAATATTCATTGCTGAAAAAAAATGGATCAATTTGTATAGGCAAATAGAAAAGCTCTCAATTGAAAATAAAATAAAATAAAATAAAATAAAATAAAATAAAATAAAATAAAATAAAATAAAATAAAATAAAATAAAATAAAATAAAATAAAATAATAAAATAAATAAAATTATAGTGGGTCAGTTTAACTCCATTTAACATGGAGTTAAATCCAGCTGGCAACTAGTCACGAGTGGTGTTCCCCAGGAGTTAGTGTTGCGGCCAATCCTCCTTAATATCTTTATTGATGACTTGGATGAGAGAATTGAGTACACCCTCAATAAGTTTGCAGATGACACCAAGTTGTTGATCTGCTGGAGGGTAGGAAGGCCCTGCAGAGGGACCTGGACAGGATGGGCTGATGGGCAGATGCCAATGGGATGAGGTTCAACATGGCTAAGGGCTGTGTCCTGCATTTTGGCCACAACCACCCCATACAGCGCTACAGGCTTGGGGCAGACTGGCTGAAAAGCTGTGCAGAGGAAAAGAATCTGGGGGTGCTGGTTGATCCTTGCCTGGACATGAGCTGGCAGTGTGCCCAGGTGGCCAAGAAGGCCAACAGCATCCTGGTTGTATCAGGAATAGTGCAGCCAGCAGGGCCAGGGAGGTGGTCGTCCTCCTGTGCTCTGCTCTGGTGAGGTCGCACCTCAAGTACTGTGTTCAGGTTGGAAATTAGGAGACATTTCTTCTTAGGAAGAGTGGTTAGGCATTGGAACGGGTTGCCCATGGAGGTGGTGCAGTCACCGTCCCTGGGGGTGATTAAGGAAAAGTTGGACATGGTGCTTAGGGACATGGCTTAGTGGGTGATATTGGTAGTAGGGTGATGGTTGGACTAGATGATCTTGGAGGTCTTTTCAAACCTTAATGATTCTGTGATTCTGCTAATTCTAGATAGACCCATCTGAGATACTGCATACAGAAAAGGGTCATAAGAAGAGCAATAAGTCATAATTTGAACTGTTACTGTCATGGTGCTCAGCAAAAATGATTGCATTGCTAACATCACAAATGCTGCAGCTAGGCACATCCCTTGATATCACCAGTTGTTTGCATTAACCTTCCTCAAAGGTTATCATTTGGACCTTATTTTCTGAAGGACCTGAAACTTAGCACACCAGTGGAAACAATCTGCTTCTCTAAAGCCTTATATTTGCACATGCAGCTGACAGCTTAGACACAAAAATCAGTCTGGAGACCATATCCTCAAAACTGTCTTTTCAAAATCAGGTTTCTTATCATACCACGTTGACACTGATGTGGGTATGTGGGTTGTTGAGAGCACTCAGGGACCTCAGGTAGTGGAGCATGGCTGGGTCAGAGTGGGTCCAGCAGCTGACCAGAAGCCGAATTTGTACTCTGTAGTTGAAAGCCACACGTCTCAGAGCATTGTCAATGGTTGGCCAGTATCTAGAGAAAATAAAGTGGGTGGAGAGAAGAGAATTTTTGAAATGACTCTCTAGAAAACTTTGAAAATAAACTGAGAACAAAAGTGATGCTGTGCGCAAATGGGATCGCTATTGACTACTAGGACCGGCAGTCATGCCTTCACTGAAGGTATGCATAAGATGTCTGCCTTCTACTCAGCCAGGTCTCTTCACAATTTGTTTAGAGAGATCCAGTCTCTCAAATTTAGTTGGAATTGGTATGTATATATATATATATTTTTTTTTTTTTAAAATAAACTTAGTAAAGTGCATGTATACACGTACACGCATAGAATGTGTGTACATCGTGCTCATTTCCTTAGGAAACTAAACATGACAATAGGAACTCCAATGTAAAGCAAGATCATACAGCACAACATAAAAAGGACAGGGAAGAGCCCAGAGGAAAGCCTAAGAGACATTTTGCAGAATGTGGCCATTTCAGGGACCTGAAGGCTATTTCTAGGATCTACAGTGGTCCTGTGCCATCAGCCAACATGGTCTCTATGCTGCCCCATTCCTTCTTGCTCTTTTCAGTATGCTGTGTGCCCCTGAGGTAACAAACATAGCTGTGCTCCCCTAAACATGGAGCCTGTCAGTTTTCTTGACATTTGTGTTGGCAGTATCTTAGGGAAGAGTATTTAACATCCTGCTCCTAACTATATAACACAAAGAGCTGGGCAATGTGCAGCCCAGGACTAGTAACTCCGAACTCTCATGTGGCTTTCATTTCGTAGACATAACAAGTGCTGCACAGAGGAAGGCAAGTGTCGCTTACACAGACAGGATGGCTGATGCAGAGAGGTCCAGCACTCACTCACAGTCCCATGAGCAATGATGAATTAATTTCCCTAGCTTATTCCTTTTGATCCATTGTACAAAGGCCTGAATTCTCAAATCCTCCCTCGCACATCTTCCTATCACAACCAGAGCAGCTGTGTGCTTTCAGACTCAGGCTGACCGTCTGAAACTTACTTGTAGATCCTGAAAAGCTTGGAAAAACATGCTATTTAGGAATGCTGTTTTTGAACAGTTTCCATGTTTTCAATGTATTGGTTTCTAGTTGATTAACACTGGGGCATTAAGACAGCTGCTTTGTTCCCTGTGCCTCAGCTGCTGGAAGAACCTAACCTGAACTAATCAGCCCCAATTCATCGCCCTACAGCTGGTTGCTGTGGAGATAGCCTGAGGCCTAGTGCCGCTTCCCCTCGCCTTTCAAACTCCTGCTTGCATCAGATCAGGCCCTAGATGTCACAAATGGAGGATTAAGGCTTCAGATGAAGAATGAGGAGAATTAGCACTTCCATTCCTAAGGCGGGGAAGAGACTTTCTGTGAATGTATTCATAGTAAAGAGCAGGAGATGAGGAAACCAGAGGTTCAACTGTACTACACAGAAACTGAAAATCCTCTGAGCTCTTGATCTAGTCAGTAATTGCACAGTCGATGAGGCAGCCACTGATTGTGGAGCAAAGCCTCAGTTCTTGGTATTCAAGAAAGCTGAATGATTTCCTTTCTGGTTGGAGCAGGGGAGGAAATATTACATTTTCCCTTTAAATAGCCCAAGATGATACAGAAGCAACCTAGACAGTCAACTGATTTGGTCAGGATTAAAATCATACCTTTCTGGGTGAACAAAACGGCTGGTAGGGAAATATTCCATAACAGAAATATAGACAAATTTATGTGCCGCACTGATAACACTGATAATAGCAAAGAGGTCATGAGTGCGGCCTTCTGGACAAAATGCAGGAGGAGAAGCCTGTCAGAAGAAAGCGTGCAGGTCAGTGATTTCATCCTTCTTTTATCAGACTGCGATTCGTTCACATTCAAGTCTATTCAGTTTTAATTACAGTAGAACAAAGCATATGAGGTGCAACACTACTGTTTCTCAGGCCCAGTGAGTCAAATACTTATTAAGATATTAAGCCCACAGGAGACTTGCACACTGTCCTTGCCATACAGCCTGATAGCCCAAGCCGTGGTGACCCTTATTCCTTGAGTAGTTCCAGAGAAACCTGTTGAATAAATTATTATCTAGCTAGAGTTGCAGTAGCTAACAAGCACTGAAGAAACTTTTCTGGTCAAAGCTTAAACATAGTTTATAATTCATCTTGTTATTTTAAAACCTACTTACAGAAAAGTAGGCTTTTGTCAAGGTTCCATTAAATTCTACTTCCAGAGGATGACTGTGGTTAATGTGGGTAGAATAGTTTCGAGGCCAAGGGGATGGGATGGTAGCATTAGCATGTCCAAGATCCCAGTAAGTACTAAATGTTTTCCATAGGTCTTTGGCTAAGCAGCTGCAGTTGTATATCACAGCACCAAACTCTTTCACCTGCAAAGAGAGCACACTATGTCACAGCCCCAGCAAGAGCCACCTCCGGCATCCCGGGGTTCTTTGCTGTTTGTCCCTTTCAGTCAATATTTTTATGTCATTAGGATTTTTTCTGTTATATGCTTGGACATTAATTTTACCCAAGGTGTTTGAATACACAATAGCAGAGCTTACCTGAGATAAAGATCTCCAGTCCATATTTGCACTACCAATATATACGTGTTTCATATCTACAATCCAGAATTTGCTATGCAGAACTCCTCCTGTCAAATGTTCAAAATTAATTTTCTTTACATGAGCCCCTAAAGAAAGACAGGGAAGGGAGAAATAAGTTTAGATACACCATGGAGGTGGTATAGTGTACTGTTCCCCTGACAGCCAGAGCATGGCTGGATGTTTAATGCTTGTGGCCAGCAATGGCTACCAAACTCACAAGCACCAGTTCCTGGAAATACAATAATTTGCAAAAATATACAAAACATGAACTTGAAGAAAAATCCTTGAGGTCATGGCAAAATACACAGAAATTGTGAAGTAGTGAATATTCAGTGCTTATCCTATGAACAGTATGACTTCGAGCTCAGGACCATGTAAGCACCATGCCAGAATAGGCCTCAGAGGCCAATTTATCTTGCCTTTAAGCAATACCAAACTTCAGAGATCAACACTAAGGTGAGATAATTACCTTTATTTTCTAAAAGCTCAAGATCAGTTGAATTCGTAGACAAAGTTGGCATACTTGTTGCAATATACATAGAGACATTCTCCGCAAGTAATCTTTCAAACCTCTTCAGAATATCTTCACCCTACGTGATATGTTTTTTGTTATTTATCATGTTTTACTATATGATTAACAGAGACTCAGACTGGGCTGTCCCTTTAACCGAGGTAGGGCTCAGCCTCACATCTGCCACTTTTATTTCCTCTCATGCTGAGGACTGAGTCAACTCACACCAGCACCTGGGAGGAAGGGACAGGGAGCCTCTGAAGAGGATGAGGAAGGTGACTCAGGAGGGAGGCAGTGGCTATGCCCACAGTAAAAAGCAGTTCAGTGTCAGCTCTTTGACCCAGATCTCAAACAGCACCATTCCTGACATGTGGTAAACTCTCTACGTGCCTGAAGCAGGGTGGTCTTGTCCATTTTTGCCTGTATTAGAGCAGTCCCCAGCCTGTACTGTCCCCCATACCCTGCTCAGGATTGCTTGGGAAATTGCCAATTGCCATAGGCCAAAACTGCACCAAGGAGCAATTAAACATGACAAATGCTCTCAGGGTGAGCCTGTGCACTGGCCTGTGTTATCTGCTCTCAGCACTGGAGCCAGGGATACACCACAGGTCACACAGGGTGACAGGTCACACCTTGAGACTGATCTCGAGGCTGCTCTTAAAACACAGCATGGAAGTATTCAGAGATGTGGACAGAGCCCACATGAAGTCTAGCTTGACTGCAGGAGGAAAACTGCTCTGCTGCTTCAGACCAGCATAAAAAAACTGTTGTGGGTTTATGTGAGTTAAGCGATGTTTCTTAGAGATAAGCCATGCAGTCAGTCTGCCCCGTGGACATAAGATGTACAACCCCAGATGTGCTTGTCATTGATTTTCTCCTACCTGCTCTGAAGAGGAATCATTGACGTTGATATCTTTCCCAGTAAGAGACCAATAATAAGAAGCCACATGAATATTTTCCTGGGCTATATCGAGGAGACTTATCCAGGCTTGGTACAAGGGTTTGGCTGCAGTGGTATTTACCTCAAAAGGTAAGTCATAAGGAACATTTTCCACAAGTTCAAATCTGCAAGTGCAATTGTATATTGTGAAGCAAGCAACTGTGACCCAGCAGGAAACCAAGCACCTGTCACACTGCACAGCTGATCGTTCTGAATGTCAGTGCCAACACCAAACAAGCTGAGTTGGAAAAACGAGCTGAGAGTACTCTCTATCCCCAGCTTTTATAGTCAAGAACACATGTAAATTTTTCCTCCCATATCCATCAGAATGGCTTCTCAGTAGCTGTTCTGAGCTTTGATTTTTACCATCCTAAAGATGAGGACAAAAGCTATCCCCTGGGGCTGGGTGGCACTTTGGCACCCTCCCTGACCTTTCCCAGAGACCAAAACCCACTGCCTCCTGTGGCATCTGAGAGAGGTGATCTCAGTGTAGGGACGCTTTGTCTGCTGCTCACCCTGCTGCCTCCCAAGGGGGTGCTTGTAGGTGCTGGGGCAGCTACAGAGTTGTGCTGAACCTACCAGCACAGGACAGTAGTGGAGCTGTAATATTGCCCCTATCACCCCTTCTACTAGGGGAATAATGACTAATGACCCTGTGCCCAAACAACACCCCTACTCTTCCCCAGTTAGTGGTACTTTATCAGCTATTCCACAGCGAGAAAGCAGCAAAATCCATGTAGATGCTGTCAGCATTGTAGCTATTTCTCCACCTGGTGATTAATTCTCCATGAGCCATCAGGCCTGGCTTACCTGCAGGAATCGTTAGATCTATTGGTGCCCTCCTCAGTTATCGTGGGTGTCTGGAAGTCTCCATGAAGTTCTTCTTCTTCCCCCTCTCGGTAAATGCTGACAACAGTTTCTCCCTTAGGATCAACTGTGCTGGATGTTCTCATGAAGTAAACAGCCATCAGGGCAACAAAACCAAGCATCAAAATTGCCCCTGAGAATTGATACTAGAACAGAATCCAACAGGGTAAGATTTATGCACTCGCCAAGTCACTGATATATCAGCTAATGGATAACTACCTGTTGCAGGTAAATCAAAGCCATTCAACAGTAGCTCTGCTTTCAGCTACCGGCAGTCGGTTTTCTTAGATACATCACTTAAAGTGAGGACCATGGTCCAAATATGTGGGCTTACATGAGGCTAATATGTTGGCTTATGTGAGGACCGTGATTTTAGTTTTGTTTTATTTTGTCAAGGAAAAAAAAAAAAAAAAAAAAAAAAAAAAGCTTATTTTTTCCCCCAAGCCTTATGATTAGTTTGACATTGATTATTATTTTAGTACAGGAGAAATGAGCGTTCAACAAAATTTCCACCAAAAACAAAGAAAGAATGCCCACAACACAAAATTAACTGTGGTATCAAGCCTAGTAGTACCATAAGGAGAAACAGAAAGACATTTTGTGACATGTTAGTGTGGTGAATTGGCTTCATTTCCCTTTTTCTGTACTTCTTTTACTTCTTCTTTTTTTTTTTTTTTCCTGAAGGTGGATTGGAAAAAAAAAAAAAAAAGTCCACAGCCTGGCTACCTCATATACCCACATAAAGCACCAGGCTCTATGTATTGTACTCTTAAGGAGAAGACGGACACCAGAGCAAATCGATGTTCCCCCAGCAGTGAGAAAATTTGGCTGGCTCCCTCTGGCGGTGTTGGGAGCTGGGAGCACCCACCACCCCATGGCAAGCAATGTGCAATCCAGAGCTGAGCATTTGGACCTCCAGACAGGAGAACTGAGTCTGGCAGCAGTTGAGTGGCTGTAGCTATAAATGTGAACTCCCAAAATGGTACGTATGAAAATTGAGTAGAAGCCAGCTTCTTCTGAAAGCATCTATTTCGGTTTCTATGTGGATAAAATCTCTTACTTTTCATTTTCTATGCTTTTCTCAAGATTTACAGTGCTGCCATCAATTTCAGAGAGTGATTTGACCTAGAATGAGAAAAATGCTTTTAAACTATCTACTTAATTTTATTCCCACTGGCTTGTTCTCACTCTTGTTGATGACAAAGAAAATCCTACCAATTTTTAACAATTCTGAATTTCATCCTGGGAACATGCCTGCAAGACTTAAACATCATGCAGGTTTTAGAAGGCATTTCTCAGGTAAAAGGTCTATTTCCAAGTCACATCTTGGCTGTCACCGTGCTGTGATGCCAGGTGATCCAAGCATGCTAAATAAATCAAGTGATTCCAGAAGCTTGCTATGGTGAGACTAAGCCTGAATGACAGTCAGCCCAGTGTCAGACAACACACACAAGACCTCACAAAGTAAGGGGAAAGTGGTGAGGTCTTAGGAAGAATTTCACCATGTTATATGGACCAAATTCTTCTTGCATTATATGGAATATAGGATGTCCATAGAAACTGACTTCAATCAGTGCTGATTTACATCAGCAGAAGAAATACAAATTTCATTTACTTATTTGGCACTCACTAGCCTCTGGGTTAATGAAAGAAGTGAGGCTATTTGCATGAGCAAGATTCACTGTCCTGAGTGAAGGCTGCAGGATTAGGCTCCAGGTTTGTCCCTCTCGGCAAGGTTTGATCAGCCTACTGGATAAATCAATGAGGGTTTTGTCACTCACTTGCTTACAAACAGGATTAAAACCTACACAGGTTTCTAAAGGAGGCAATAAAATCATTCTTCTTGATCTGTTATATCTTTTCAGAAATGTCAGTGTAATCTCAGCTCTTGTAAGCAAAGGTAGTGTATCCCAATAATTACCATTTTGACGTCTTTTTGATTGTTCGCGCTTAATTTTGTGTTGGAAGACTTGTTAACCATCAGGGATGTTCCTAATGCTTTTTTCACAATCTGAAAAACAGAAATGTATGCAAGAGGGAAAATAAAGTGTTGTGGCAACGTTTGCAGAAAGCCAGTAACAGCGTAAAAAAGCAGGTCACGGCCATTGCTTTATATAGTGCTCTGAGATTTAAGCACAGATCTGTGCAACGTTCTCTCTGTGTTATGGATCTTGAGTGACATTAACAGATTCCAACGTGTGAGAGAGGGAGACAGTCTCCTGCAGCTTTTCCCTGGTGCTGTCTACACACAAAAATCACAGCAGTAATTAATGTGTAAACAACTGCATCACTGCCTCTTCAAGTTATCCTCCAGCCCCCACTTTTGTCCTGTTGCAGGCTAGCACATTTGCCATCAAGCAATACCTAAGTGCAGAAACCATGGGTGATAATGTACAGCACCAATCTCATCGTGTGTGACTCTGTTAGGCCCTTGCTCTCTCCCTATGCATTTGAGCCATTTTCAGTGCTTCTGTCTCTTCCAGAAAGGACTCTGTTAATAGGACTTGGGCCAGATTAGGCCAAAATCTAGATTCCTCTGTTATTGAAAGTATGATGCTAGGAATTAAGTTAACTTATTTTCCTCTTCAGACAGGATTCTCTGCCTTATCACCAGCAGAGGCAGCCACAAGAGCAAATACCAAAGTATGTCCAAACTCAAAGCAGGTGGTGGGGCAGGGGTAAGCTGGCCACTTGCCTATTCTGCCTTCTCAAATGCCCAAACCGAGCACTTCACACACGCCTAATGAGTTATGAATCGTCCCTGCATGCTATCACTGCACTGACACCAGAGGTGAACTTGCCCTTAGGAATCAGCTGTCATGTTTCATGCTCAGAAGCAAGAAGCACATCCTGGGGTATGGTGGATTTCAAAAAGTGATACCAGATGATATCACCACCTGTCCAGTCCCCAGACTGCTGCTTCCTATCCCTGAGCCACCGGGCATTTGTAGCCTGATGGATGAACATGCTGTTATGATATCAGATACTCAGTTGCTCTGCTGGTGGTCATACTCAAGCTAGTTTTAGGTAGAAAGGATCCTGCCAGGCTTGTCCTGTCCATCTTACCATATGTTCACAGCTATTGTTACCTGAACTGCAGGGGCTGATGCTGTCTGCCCTCCCACACCAGCAAGGCAGCATGGCCATGCATTTGGCCCTCCCTGCACCTTGTGGCTGCACAGTGCTGGCAGGACTTGGATGCAGCATGGCCATAGCCCCAAAGGCTTCTTGTGGGATCCAACTAACAATAACTAGTGGGATTGAACAGAAGAGATAGAGGATGTCTTGGGAGACAAGGGAGCTGAGCCTGAAACACTGACTTGGGGAATATAGTGAGGGTCATGTGCAGGTCCTTGTGACCTTGAGATCCCAGTTTGTGTTTTAAGCCCAGTACAAAGACGTGGTGTCTCACCCTAAAGAGCTTACAGTCTGAGCAGAGAGGGGGATATAACACATCATGCTGTGTGACAAAGCTGTGTGATAGCAACGCAAGTCTGGGTTGAACGCTGAGCCAGGAAAGTTAGTAGGAAGAAAATGAAGAGACAGCAAGGCAGAAGAGGCTGAGTTTGCTAAGAAACTGAGGCAAAATGATTTTAAAAGAGGATGAGAAAGGTAACAGAAAAACAACAGCAGCAGCCCTTCAGCCTCAGCCAGGGAAAGCCCACTGAGGTTGCAGGCCCCGCTGCACAGCTCCCTGCTTCGGCAGCAGCTGTCCCGACCAGCTGGGCTGTCTGCTAACAAACAGGCTCCTCTGGGTGCCCAGGTGATTCTCGACACCAAACCTGAGCACAGGACGTGCCGTCTTGTCCGTCTGACCCCCAGAGCTAAAGTGCTCCCCACGACACATTTTGTGGCTCAGGTAGCATCTTGGTAGGACACTGCAGCTGTAGGTGCGCTGACAGTCGTGTGATGGCTTCAGAAGGATGGAGCTTGTGAGAAATGATTCGTTTCACTTCCCTTTTTCTGCTACAGCAACAAAATGGCTCCAAAAAGCAACATTTCTCTTAAAATAAGAGTTAACATATCTCATACGTGCCATAATAGTCATCTGTCATTTGGTTCAAATGAAGTCCTCCTTGATATTTGTGACTAATACAGTGATTCCCAGCTGCTATAGAGAGGTCATGAGAAATGTACTAAAATATATAGGGACAGAGCGGGGGGAAGGGCACCACTTTGAGATTCATTTCAGCAAGAAAGAAAACATCACAGGCAAGCAGAATTTTAATAATGATATTGTAGCAGGTCAGTAATTAGCTATGGCTTCCTCTAGCTTTCAGTGCTTCACCGGTTGCCAATTTCAATGACTAAAGTTCATCCAAGAGTAATAAATGCAAGCACTTAGCATTGCTTCACAGACTGGATCACAAGCTAATACCCCAATCTACACAGTACACACAGGAGGCTGTTTATTGCATCGGGTTGCTTTCTCCCTGCACCCCAAAATAATACTTGTTACTTCTTTTCTCCCTCAGGGTCAAACTGTTTCAGATCTTGGATTTCAAATACAAGGGTGAGACTTTTCAGGCTAGAAAATCTTCCCCACAAGATGTTTAAAGGGTCTCAAATGAACTAAGTGCATTTACCTCTCCATTACTACTCCCAGCACCCTCAAAAGCTCGTCAGTGTACTTACCATCCTGGGAGACCTCCTGTGTGGATGTGCTTCTGTAGTCTGATGTTACTCCCAACTACACAGAGAGGAGATGGTGCACACGCTTTTCACCAGTAGATTTATTTCAGGTTCTTCTGTTTTCTTCCTCCTCCTGCTGAGTACTTCCTCTTAAGCACCGAGTTCCACAATGAATACTACAGAGACAAGTTGCCATCTAGCTGTTGCTACTCAATTCTTAGGTTCCAGAACCTGATCTCCACCTATCTGGCATAACTTCCCACAATTCAGACTCTGTTGAATGACTAAATTCTCATGGTGTTCACTGATGTAAGTTTATTGCCTAGCTCAGCACAAGAGGACACTGCTTGAAAGAATTACTCAGCTTTTGGTGCTGTTTGTGCCTGGGACATGGCAATATTCTCACTGCTTCATTGTCAGCCCATCAGAAACTTCATTTCAAACTTAGGAGCAAACCCTTCAATGCCACCTCTCTACCTAGCTCCTCTTGCTTATCAAACTCTTCTGCTCAGTTGACCTTGGATATATGTAAAAGAGCAAGCTAGCTCCTTTGAAATAATACATCTTAGAGCTTTCATAAATAAAATGTATCTGGAATTTGATGAGAAATTGTTGAAGGTGAAGGTTATGTGCAATGTTGAGTTTGAGGCAGCTTCTAAGAAATCATGTCTCCTGCAAAAATCCAAAGGTTTTACGAAGTCAATACTACCCAGGTAGCCACTTTGCTGTAATTCTCCAGGCAGTCCCTCGATCCTGTTGAAATGAATAATGCAGTTCCCTGCTTTGGCATCTGAGGGAGGTCGCTCTACAGTGACTGTAGATGGAAAAAATAGGAGCCAGAGGATAGGTCAGGTATAGCAGAAAGAGGCCTTTCTCTGGGAAGATAATGGTATTATGAATCTTCTGCTTTCCCTGGGACCAACAGAGCAGTTACTAAAAGGAGGCCAAATGTGATAAAAAAGGTCATGGAGTTGATATGAAGCCTGTGTGACCAGACAGCTCACTCCTGAATGTACTGCTCTACACAGATTACCCATCACTGGGAACATCTTAAGTCTCCATTAAATCTGGGCTGGGTCCAGGTGAAGGCTACTCCCACCCCTTTAGCCTCAAGTTACCAGAAAGCTGCAGACAGGATCCTGCATGACCTAGCCTTTGTCTGCACTCAGAGAGAAGAGGCAACTCCAGTGAGCAGCCATGCTAAAGGTCCAAATTGCTCTGGAAGTGCCCCTGTTCCTCCACTGACTTCAGAGGCTGAGCATCCAAATTACACATCGCAGCAGCCAAGTGTGTGATGGGTTCAAGTCAGCGATGCACGTGTGAGCAAGCTTAGCAATAAGCTGCCTCGCTCTGTTTGTACACTGGACTGAAATTCTGGCATAAACTATGCTGACGTAAATAACCAAAGCTCCCATGGATTTCATGGGCTTCAGGATTTCACCTCACAAGAAGCAGCATATTTGTATGAAGTTCAGGACTTTTCTCTGGTCGCTTCCAGCTTTAACGCTAAGGTAGTGCTACATCGTACTTCTTCATGACTGTATTAATACATCCTGGATGTATTAAAGAAAAGTCTGGAAGCAGGAGCTAACAACAACCTCCTGGCTCCACGCAGCTAAGGAGTCATTGCTCCAGTATCACCAGTTTAGTTCAGACTAAGAGAGGCTGGACTGTATCACAGGACCAGCAACACTCCAGCAGCACAAGCTCAACCTCCGCACACACGCTGCTCTCCTCTGCAGATCTCCCCCATGATTTAAGACCTATTCTTTAAACTTGGAAGCACACAGCACAGTCTCAAGCCAGGGTTCTCTGAAATGACTTCTGCTGTGCCAGAGGTTGTGAGCAGTCAACTTGAGGTGGTACAAAGATGCTGGTTTCCAGAGACTGCTGTTCCCAAAGGATGCTTCCAGAAAATTGAATCATTTTTCTCCTCCCCCTTGGCAGCTCTCTAAGCACTTACAGCTCTGATTTATCTCCTCATCCTCCCCCTTTCCAGCCTGCAAAGGGCTGTTTTCCCTCTGCTTATCTGATCCCACACAGCAGCCCAGCATCAATCACACATTTCTGCCCTTACCAGCAGTGTTGTAGTGGTGAGCGTCTAAGGATGGAAGTGGGTTTGTGGGGGAAGGAAAATGATTTGTGTGACCCACTTACACATTGGGGAGGGGAAGACTGGCAAATTTCAGGGCAAACAAAAATCTGCTTTCTTCCTCCACTTCTGTTTCTCAGAGGAGGCTCCTTCTGCCAGCTGCTGACTTGCTGCCTTCCCCCACGCAGAGTAAATAAATCTCTCACCTTACAGTTGGATGCCACTCTCCAGTTAGCACACTCTCTTTACAGCCATGCTCGGTCTCCAGTTTGTTAGAAACGTGTATTACAAGACAGAGTGAAAGATCTTTATATGTGGGAGGTTTGCTGAGAAGAAACTGTCGGTTTAACATGTTCTCGTCTCGGAGAGCTAAGAATAGACAGGAGCGTCACTATCACTGCAGAGATTACTACAGAATTACACTTTCATTTTCATGAGGACCAAGCTGCCGGGCTCCGGACGCCAACAGCCAGCAGCAGGATGGCAAGCACAAACAGCCAGAGGCCTTACGCTCGAGAAGGAAAATGCTCGATCTATACTTTGTGCCAAAAGACTGTGACGCTCAAAGTAGCTGAAAGAAAATGTCATTTCAGGTCAAGAACGGGGAACTGATTCAGCTGACAAGCCTAGAGAAAATTTCTGTTTAAATCAAAGTTTGGCTTTCTGTTTGAAAATGTTTTTAAAGATTTACTCACTTTCAACTGTTTTAAAAGTTCAATAAATACATTGAAGTATGAACCTTAGACTTAGAACATTTCATACGTGACGTATTTGGAATATGTTTTTTGTTGCTGTTGTTGTTTTTTAATCTAAAACTCAGTGCTAGTTAGCTGTATTTTGATTGGAAGAGCTTATTAAAAAAAAAAAAAAAAAAAAAAAAGAAGGAAATCAGTGATTTGCATAGCTCTATGTTTGCTCTTTCAGAGAGGACTTTCCTGTCTCAGTTTTGTCACTTCTCCTTCATGGCACATACCCTGCAGTTGCACCTAGGAAATATGACCTACAAGGATTAGGAACAACTTCAGTGTGTTCTGTCTTTCTGTGACCCGTGGGTGTCACTTTTATTTTTCCCTTTCCTTTTGCTCCTACAAGTCGGTTGTTGACACATGTAATAGAGTTACTGCTGACTAAGCCTTTTCTGGCACTAATTCTTTTGGCAAGTACGGTATTTTTAGTGATTTTACTTAAGAGGAGGAAAAAAATAACAACAAAAAAAACAGGGAAGAATCCTAGTGCGTATTATTTTCTGATATACATAGATTTTTTGGTTTCCTTGGTCATCCCTCATCATTCAGAGATCTAAGCAGCGGATGCACTAGCAGACTACACCTAGGTAACTGCACCTGGCATGCTTCTGTCTCTGCAGGACAGCACCCAAATTGCTGCAGCCCTCCCAAGGAAAACACCACAGTCCCCCAGCCAACCTGCCCACTGCTGCCCCAAGCCAACCCCACCTAACCAGGAGGGGCTGAGGCCAGCAGCCTTGCCCATTTGGTCCACAAAAGCCCCTGCTGAAGCAGCATGGCCCTCCCACACCATGGTGGGAGGCTTGAGGGTCTGGTGGTAGACTTTCACATCAAGTCTTTACATCACAACCTGTCTCTGGTTGCTCAACAAACTTCAACCCTAACAAAGGGTCCTGAAAACCTCGCTCCTAGAAAGACTTTTTGGTATTCCTTTCTATGCACACATGGAAAAGTCAAACTCTGTATTTCCCAGCAGAGATTAGGAGGTTAAAAGACCCAAGCAGGATTTCAGCTGAACACGCAGCGGGAAGATGCGCAGAGATCGGCACATTTGCCTTCTATCACTTATTTTTAAATTGTGCCAGATAGCAGCTTTCATCATGATGCAAATGTTTGGCCACAGTTCCACTACCTCTGATTTCTGTTCAGTCAGCGTTCACAAACTGGTGAAGTGGATGCACTATTGATTTCCAAAGAGCACTTTGCATAGCATCCAAACACAAATACCACCCCATCCTGTTGGGGAAGCCTGCAGAGAGGTAATACTATGTGCAACTCAGGACTGTGGTTTAGAGAACAGGGAAACCTTCTCTGCTGACACAGCAGACAGACTTAAATAGAAAAGCTTGAGAAAGCTTCTTATAAGGCAGATTTTTATTTTTATTTAAATAACCCCCTTTCCTAAAACTCTTAACTCTAAGTACAAAGGTGTCATTAATGTTCAAGGATCTTATGCAAAAGTCTTCAGGGAATGGGAAGTCACTCAGTGAGCCTGGTTCGGTCCTAAATTTTTTTTATTCCTTTCTCTGCACTTTAGTTCTTGTTGGAAACCATGCAATGTTCTTGTACTATTGTTGCTATTGTACTATTGTGCTATTGTACTTCCTAGAGAAGCTGTGCTAACACAGAGGATGTGGAGCCAAAGTCCAGCTCAGCACCGAGCAGGGCAGGTGAAGCTGCAGGCACCTGAAGGCTGTGCAGAAGGAAAGAAGGAATTAATACTGTTTCTAAAGTGCCAAGAAAGATGCAAAGGTCAGACAAAACTCCAGGAAGAATAGAAGACAATGATGTAGTGAAAGAAAAAAAAAATCATAATTCATTTACATTCATAATAAATGTAAAAATCCAACATACAAAAAATGAGGGCAAAAGAGTGAGTACAAGTAGTTTTCTATGATCACCTGCTGGGGCATGATCATACCCAGGCTGGATTTAACGTTTTAAAACACCACTGTTAATCATGGCAATGAGATAAAACAGTAGCAAAATTAAATTACATATCACCATACAGAAGTAAGAGGTAAGACCACCCTCAGGTGACGGGGACTTGCAGACTTCAATCCCAGAGCAGGGCAGAGGGGACTCCTGTACTGCTAGAGAGGGACTTGCCCCAGCCACAGGTGGCACCAGAAGGGATCCAGCTGCACTGTTATGTCTTCAGTTGCTGGCAAGTCTTTCGTTACGCTGTGCTTATTAACACCAAAGTAAACAGGTAGTTGGAAAATTTAGTCCACTGAGCACTTACTCTCAACAAATTAACACACAAAATTCCAGAATCGTATTGTCACATGATATAAGAATGATTTATTAGAGCAACTTTATGATAAAATTATATAAAATAACAATTTATTTTATTTTTTAAAGACGTCCACAATATCACCTTGGAACAAAATGTACAGATACTGCCTATAATCCAAACAAAAATAAATTACCATTAAAAAAAGCAGAAAAAAAAAATCAAGGTAGGAGAAACAAATCAAAATTATACACAGCATTTCCAGAGGGTGTGGAAAAGAGAAAGTCATTAATCAGTTCAAGTTATACAAATGTGTTTCAGCTTTACTCTCAAACAGCTCAGCTTGCATTTGTGTTGCATGCAAATGGAATGATCCAGTGAACAGTTCAGAACAGCAGAATCAGCAGCATAACAACAGCAGATAGTGAAATAGGCACAATTCAGCATGGGGCACATCAAAAGTGAACAGGTAGTTCTGTCTGGTCTTTGCAAAAGTTATACACATTTACCAAACTTCAAAAATAGCTACTGTGATCTGCAAAACAAGAAAAAAACTAGTAGAATCTTGCACTTAACTACCTTACAGTTTTTCTTCCTTTTTTTTCTTTTTAATTTTTTTTTTTTCAGTAGGCTGTATGTAAACATTCCACTAGGTTTACCTTTACTAAAATATTACTCAAAGATGATGCAGACGTTCTTTTCTCCTGGAGCACGACCACGACATGACCTCACTGTAGGTACAATTGTTGTCCTCGCTCACAAAGCTCATACACATTCTCCCAGGAATTTACATTCATCCCAGCACAGAGTAACAGGTTTTTACATTTGAAAGCGCTGAACTGAGAACATGGTTTTCAAGTATAGTGGAAGAACTGAGGGCTGGGATTTTGAAAGGTGCTCAAGGCATCAGGCACCCAGATCGCATGGAAGCCCACAAGAGCCTGAGCGCTCGCTTCCCTAAGCCTTGGAAAATCCCACCCTTCGTTACATTTCTTTAGTCAAATACAAAACATGTGAAAGCAAAACGGTATGAGAACGACCCACAGGTCAGCGTCACCCCTACCAAGCTCAACGTGAAGCCCATCCACAGCTCACCGAAGCCAAAAGGCATCCTGCACACTGGTCCCAGGCCAACAAGACACACCTGGCACGCTCACCCTGCAGTCACGGAGGCATGGATGCACACAGTACCATGTGTAAGACTGAAAATTAACAGAAGAGTTACTCAAGTGGCTAGCTCTTTGGCGTATCTGGAGCAGACAAGTACAAATGGGGTGAACTTCAGAAACGGTGAACACAAGAAAAAATTATGTTGTGTTTCCTCGCTGACTAACAAGACTGTTTTAAATGCGAAGATCCAAGCACGAATGCTGCGTCAGGACACAGAAGCATTTTGTATTTTGGCTGAGTCACAAATAAACCAAGCTGTGCATCTCCCCCCCAGCCCTTCTCACACACGTCCAAGTTATGAGCAGGCACGGACTGCTGCATCCTTATTAGTCACTCGAAGAGGTACCGTATTTTGTGGGTTGGCTTAATTGATGTAAGGTGTCTGCGGGTGTGCTCTCAAATTCAGAACAAAGCAATCAAGGAAGAAAATCCATTCCTGATGTGTTCATGGAAGATGGAAGAGTCAAGCAATTTTCAAGTGAAAACAATCAGAAGTCAATTCGAGGACATATTGTAGAGAAAAAAAATCCACTAGAGCGTAGCCACGAAGATGTGGAAATGTGGATAACAAACAGTAAGAGTCAGATGTCTGAGTAATTCACGTGTCTCTACAGCAAAACCAAAACTAACAGCAATACCTCATCTGTGAAGGTCCTTCAACTCCTAGTGAGTTGGGGTAGCACCTGGTCATATCAAGCCCTAACAAAGGAGGGCTTGGGAAAATGTTTCATACGTCAGGAACAAACCACCACTTATGATAGTCATCACAGACACAGTCAGGTATTTCAAGGAAAGACAGATCAGAGTAAACAAGTGAATCAACACATTCAGATAGTGCGTATATTACAGGCAGAAGAGCATCAAGGGCAATATTTTTTTATTATTCTGCATTCATCTGTGTGAAATTCAGCAGATTTCCTCATGGAAGCGCATCTCCACATAAGCAGATGAGTTATAACCTGCTGGAGATATTGGAAGGATATTTGAACCTATTGTTTGCCAGCCAGCATCCTGCACGCTCAAATTAATGACCTGCTGGCATATTCCCATTTTGAGACCGATCCTGTTTCTGCTGAAATTGATAGAAAGCTCCCACTGGCTTCACCAGGAAAGCACTCATGCTCTTTGCTAGTAAGACTAAACACTTTGTGAGCATCCCTACTTATTTAAGTTATTTTTAACTGGTTCCCACTTTCACAACATTCTAGCAGAAAAGCTCAGGTAACTACTGAAGCTAACTAAGGAATCCACTACCCACCCAAAATATAAAGTCGGCACACAAGAAGCAGTCAAGCTTGGGATACCATTTCACTAGTTAAATTACACACTGTATGAGGGCAAAGTGGAACTCATCTGCTCACCTTTCCCAGCAAATGTATCCTCCATGACCATGGAAGAATTTCTCTACCTGATTACTGTTAATGGACCAGGAAGAATGAAAAAGGAATCAATACAAGATGGAAAAAACTGGGAGCAAACACATCTGGAAGAGGTCCTCTGCAAAACCAAACCTTTTGTTTTTAGAGCAACAGAAATTGCAGGTTTTGCAGCTTAACTGAAAGGCAGAATACAAAATGCAATGTTTTTTAAACAAGAAATTGCTTAGTGCAACTGCACATAGTAGTGTTTCTGGGACTATAATTACCAAAAATAAAATCCAGACAAAAATCCCAGATATATGAAGTGCTTGACACTGGTGGGTAGTTTCTAAAAACACCACAGAGCCGTTGTTTTCAAGCACTTTTGCATTGAAAAAAAAATTATAGGAGAACTAACCATAAAGGAGGAGCTACACTTACGCTGTTATTTTTTGAGTGCCATCAAGTGAACACTAGTTCACAGCAACTGTGTCATTAAGTTTATTATGCAAGCCACTGGAACAGATGTTTTTCTTAGCAATTAGCTAAATCAAACATCATAGTTGTTGGCCCAGCCAGGAGTATTTCTAGTTCATTGCAAAAAGACTGAATAGTTCATAAAAAGCTTAAAGATAGCAACTGTACCAAAAATTTGGCAAGCTAAACTGTAAAATTTGATTATTTTTTTTTGTACCTACACCAAACTTTGGGCCTGAAACACCAAAAACAGTAACTGTATTAGAAATCTTTACATTCACACCAGCATTAACTTTTACACTTTCCGAAGAGAAAACAACAAGGGTTTGCTCTGCCTTCTTTTGTTTTCTGAACTAAAAAAAAAAAAAAAAGATATATGTACAACTTCAGTGTGATCGCCTTTTTAAGACTGCTGATTACAGAACTGTAGCAAGAGTTCCTCTGAGAAACCCGTTATATTGCACCATCGTTCTGCTGGATTTGCACGTTGATTCCAACAGAGCTGCAATGCTCACTTGTACAAGTAAAAAAAAAAAAAACAAAAATAAACAAAACCAAAGCAAATACAGTACCAAAAAGTGTTGCGTGTTTTTTTCTTAAACCTGCGCCTCATTATAACTGAATAATTATAAACAGGCCAATGCAAGAACACTTTAGCTTCGGCAGTACTGAATGGAGGGTATGCAAAGCCTGTTTTCTTATGGCACACTGGAAGAATAAGTGAGTAACTCTTTGAAAGTCGTTTTGCCTCTATGCTGAATATGTGCTGCTCCACAGTGCTAGTCTTGTTTAAAAGGCATACACAGACTTGCCATTCACCCTCACAGCATAGATTTTCTTTTTTTTTTGTGCAACATGTTAGCAATCTAAACAACTGCTCCACACAAACTGTCCACAAACCACTCACATAAAATACTAACGCGACAGTAGATTACAGTATGATAGCAATACAAAATATTTCATCAGATCACGTATTTCTCTCCATCTGGAATGAAATTCGAATCTTGCAAACTAGAAGAGCCACAGTTCGATTTCTGCGTGTAGTTTCTCATCTGTGCTGGGGACAACGTCTCCAGTGTGGACCCAGATGCGTTAGCAGTCCTGACTTTAGTGGCTGTGGATTGTTTAGCAGCAGCAGATGCTTTGTTACTGGCAACTACATCCAAGTTTCCAGTAGGGTCAATGATAGCATTTATAACTGGGGAAAAAGAGGCATACACAGACATATTAGCAGAACTCAGAGTTGTTTAAAGAAGTTACTTGCCTTCGTTTTGAAGGCCACAGAACTGTAGGCAGTACTTGTGTTCATTTTAATCATGTTATTTTTTCCCCCTCAGTACCTTCAGGCCTAAGCAGCTTTAATGAGCTAAACCTCTCCCAGTCTGAGTTTACAAGGACACTCAACTTTCTGGTTAAATTTAACACAACAAACTACAGCAGAAAAATGACAAGCATTTAGCAGGAGCCTGAAGCGATCCCTGTATGCTTTCACATATTGTTATTAAGCTTCCAGATGATGCAAGAAACATCCACTGAGATTGCTGTACCTTCTCTGTTGCACAGAGCTCTACGTGAAAGATTCAAGCCAACATGGACACGTAGTCCAAAAGCAAAGCACAGCTCACTGGCTGGAAGAGCTGCTAAGTATTATTTCAGCAGAACAGACCTTTGCCAGTGCATCTTATGTGAATATACTAATTACCACAAACAAAGCATTTCCACAGCTACAGCTTCTACATTTCAAAAGTCAACATTTAAAAGAAAAATTGGCAGTACAAGATGAATCTACTGTTCCTTCCACATGCACTCAAAGAGCACCATGCAAACTCAACTTCTGCATCCTTTCGCAGTTTTCAGTTGTCAATCAAGCCACATTATTTTATTTTGTACAGTTTACTGGCATAGGAAAGACAAAACAAACATTTCAAATGACCAACCTTCAAGCTGTTTTTGAACTCTCCTGAGCTCCTTCAGGATAGAACTGATTTCCTAGAAATAAAAGCATCAGAAGGGAGATTTAAACAAGCTACTCAACTTATGCAGAAATCCAGTCCTACTCTCCCTTCCTTTTCCCATCAAGAATATTCAAAGTCAGTTCCAAACCTGGTTATTTAACAGAAAAGACTAATATAGCATTATGCTTTGACTTGATGATCTTGAAGGTCTTCTTCAACCAAGATGATTCTGTGATCTCTATCTAGGTCAGCACATGCAACCTCTGCTCTGCCTCATTTTCCCAAGTGCTACTACACCACCCAGTTTATAGCTACAATGGTTTATTAGCTTTGAAATGTCAACTAGATTAACTGTCCATGTAGCCGGACACTAACTACACAAAGGCTCATTCACACCCCTTTAACACCAGGCTCAAAAAGATATTTGCAAACAACTCCTAGACTAAACAAAGTAATTGGCCACAGATACACTGTTGTAGCACTGAGTCGTTAGACACAGGGCCTGCACAGTTATACATACTCGTAGCATTAGCCAGAGTCCATTACTGTACTTAAATCCCTGCTGATAGTCCCAATAAATGACAGTAAGAAGTTATGTAGTACAAACACCACCCTACAGATGAGGCTTTTGTTATTGTCCTGTTGACAAATTGCAACAGGTAGGGAAAAAAACAAACATCCAGGAGGAAGACCTATCTTCAACTAAAGACGTGGCAACTACATGGTAGGCGATGCTTTGGAAGATGTTTAAATGAAGCCTAAAGATCCTGCACTTGAACAGCTGCTACGGGACTGAGCATCTAAAGATGAATTACTAAGGCAGAGGAGAAAATTTTGGTGAAAGTGACAGTACCACAACGGCTGAAAGAACTCACCTTGTCACACCTAAAGCAGCAACAGAAAACAGCAGTTCAACACATGCAAATGGACTAATAAATTCAGAAATTGATTTGAGGCAGGCCAGAACTTAGGTCAGTTTCTCACAAAGCTTTCAATGGACAAAAGCCTTCAGTAGTTTACTTTTTCCATGTCTTACCTTGTTTGATGTCTTCAGAATTGGCACTTCATTTTCTGAGTTAATTTTGGCCTCCATCTCCTCCCAGGTCCTCTCTGAGTTTTGAAACAGAATCCTGCAGCACAAAGAGTGGAACAGGTCTTAAAATTGCCATCCAAAAGCTGATTGTTTAAAAGACTTAATTATCACAAGATGTGGCAACAAAGGAGATTAATGGATTAGTGACAGGACAAAGCTGCTTTCAGCTGATTTAGGAACATTCCAAAGTCCTTCTCTACCTGATGGCTTCTAGAGCAACAACAGGCTTTGAAGAGCTTGCACAAGACCTGGTGATCTGTGGGCTTTCCTAGAGCCTTGGGACATGGGAGGAAAGAGAACAAAATCCACCAGTAGGAATAATTTTTTTTTCTCTCTTTCCACAGGCAGCGTTTCAAAGTTAATTGACTAACAGATATTCTAAATCCATCACTAAAATTCCAGAGGCCAAATATATGAGAAAAGAGATGGCAAGAGACCATATTATCTCTCGTTCACTCCATACCCCATTTACTACACCGATTCCCTACCCCTTGATAATAAGACTTTTTAAGATGACAATGTATTATCTTCCACAAAGAGCCAGTCAACATTTCAGGCCAGGGACAAAAAGTTACTTACTTCATTTTTTCAGCTAGGTTTTCTGTATTTTCACGGATTGTATGTGATAACTGGGACACTGGGTTCAACATCAGGTTGTCAAAGATTACCTAAAATAAAAGGCAAATCAGATAAAGAAATTTTTATCAAAAGAGGAAAAAATACTTTTTTTTTTTTTTCAAGAGTAAACAATCCCCACTGAGATATCTTCAGCTATATGGATGATATATGAAGCTCAAGGGAGATTAAGATAGCATACAGCTTTGTTGTAGCACTTTGGCAGAAAGATTAACAGTAACCTGTGCAGTTGTTGGCTTTGGTCCTTTTATTTTTCTAGAAGAGTTGAGGAAGACAGAGTTATTTGAAGTCACATAACTGCTTAAACATTTCTGTAAGACTTCACAAGCTTGATAGGTACCGTCACCCCCAAAACCAAGCATGTGTGCACATACACACACAAAACACAACATCCTAAGTGATTTATGAGAGACACTTCAGGCCACTTTCACGGTCATGTATCTTGATATTCAACCAGGCATATACAGACTATATGCCATATGCCACGACTGCTCCACAGACAGCTCAGACCAGCACGCCCACTGCAGAAAAGTACAGTGCCATTACTGGTTAAGGGCAGCTAAGTCTTCTGGCGTGATTTCTTGTCATTAAACCACCAATGCTGCACATTTCAAAGTTGAGACATTTGTGTTTTTATTTACAAGAGCAAGTGAAATAGCCAAAGTGGGCTGACACTGAATGCCTCCTCCCCAGCGATCAAGCCTCAAATGCTTTACACAGGAGAGGAAACTTCCAGTTACTGTGGGCTAAAAGGGTGATGTTCTGTTCCTTTTTTTTCACTTCTTTAACGCTTTCTATACAGACATGCATACTGCAACCAAGTAATGTCATATGTAAAGTTAGAAAGTAAAGAAAAGGGTGGCCTGCCTCCTCACGGTTTCTTGTCCTTGTTTTTTTTGATGGATCCTCTTCTCTATTATCGTTCATATTTTGGTCAAAATCCTTCAGTTCCACTGATCCCGGAGGCACTTTCTGGTAGTTCAGACTTGCTTCTGGAATGTGCTGCACCAACTTGGAAATAATGAGTAATGAGTCATTAAAAATGAGTAGGGAAGGAGGCACACAGGCACTCACTGCAGGTATGGCAGATTTTCAGGCAAGCCCCAGAGGAACACTGATTCATTCAAGTCTTGTTCAGACAGGTATGGGTTCCTAAGCAAATTACCAGACCCCAAGTATCTGCCCACTGGAGTCATCCTACGAAACTTAGTGGGGCTGTTCCACTTTATAATCTTGAGACTTAAATGTGTCACTGAACAGTACATCTTAGCCTTTTATGGGCTAGAACTCAAAAGGCCCTGTTTCCTTGTATCTTATGTTTTAATATACCAATGTAACATTAAAGTGACACTAAAATTAATCAGAAAACATTTAATAACACATGGAAGAGATGAAAAAGAAATCCAAAACCACCGATAATGCAGACAATTAACAGGAAGAACAGAAACAGCAAGACAGCTACTCCTGTTTGTTTGATTGACAGCCAAAAAACCTCTAAAAGAAGGTGAGGAAAGTAACAGTGACAAGACAGGAATACAAAAATAATGGGATGGAAAGTGCACCTGAGATGGATATGCCAGCCGAAAAGATCTACGAGCAATCTGTGTTAAAACAGAAACAAAGAGATCAATGCTACTGAATGACTGTGACAGCAAGTATCAAAGAACACACACATCGTTATTTTGGGGTGACATTCCCCAAAGCACATTCCTGAGGACCAGCACTCGCTGCCCACCCCCTTCAGCATGCACTGAAGCCCACGGAGGTGCTGGTCACCCACCAGTTCTGCAGAGGTGGTCTCAGGGAGCTCCCCAGTTACTTCAAAAAGTGCTGAGTGAAATCCCACAGCTCTCCGAGCACAGGAGGCTCTGGGGTTGGCAACAGCACTCAGCTTCGTGAGGAAGCCGTGTGCCATCCAGGGTCCAGGCTTCCCAAACTCTATGCAGTAGCAGCTGGGTTATGCACAGGCAGAAGGCATGAGACATTATGCTATGGGTGCACAACAGCCAAAATGTTTAGCTAATAAGCTCTGTTTTTTTAAGCATCCTTTTGTGAAGTGCAGGAAGAGTGAGTTAAGGCTGGCTGCAGCAGTGAAACAGTGTCAGAAGGGAACGAGATATTCCTGTAGTCCAGCAGATCTCGGCACAACCAGCTGTAGGAGCTGCATCTGCTCCACCACCAGCAGGAGATGGTCATACACAACCTGGTTCCTTCTCATGCTTTCTGTTCTGTCACATCCTAAGCACCTCCTCTCATCACACCAACAGTCATACTGAGTACGTTAAAATCACAGAATCACAGACAGCAGCTTCATAAATATAACTGGGATATTTTTTTTTTGCTATATCCTTAACAACGAAAAAGAAAAAAAAAAAAAGCCAACCAAATAATTTTGTGCAGGACTAAGTCTTGCAGAAGTGTCCCGTGATTTGGGCTGACCCACTTGACTCCCCCTGCAACACCTACACACACACAACCCAAGGCATCCCAAACAACCTGGGACTTTGATAAACAGGAATCATGAAGGTTTCACCCTTGCTTGCAGCAGGGCTCAGCTCAGTACTCCAGGAACCTGCGTTCTCTCATACTGTACAGTTGAGGACTACAAACAAAAAACACCCTGAATGTGCACGGGGGAACTGAAACCCTCCCAGGCTAACATCCAAACCAACTCTCGGACCTGAAGGGCAGAACGTGAAGGATAAGGTTTAAATCTAAGGCTCCGTCTTAACTTTTAAGAGAACACACCCAGTTTTTGCTCTTAGCCAAGCTCTGTAACAAAAGCAATTTAAAATGCAATTTGTTGGAGGCTGAGAAGTGCTGCAGCACACACAGGTCCAAAGCAAAGCTTCTGCTAAGGTGCTGAGCCCTCAGAAGTGAATCCAGTGTTGGCACTTTTTCCCTGCATTTTTTCCCCCAGTTTCTTAGAGTAGGTGCAAATATTTAGCAGCACCAAACCAAGGGCTGGCAGGATGGCACAACAGCACAGCAGGAACCAGAGCTGTATGAGAGAGATGGTCACGCACAGCAAACATTGCTCATTCACAGTTACTGTTAGCAGACGTTTCTAATAAATTACTTTTGCTACTATAGTAAAAGTCTAATCTCTGTGTCCTTTCCTGGAATATTCACCATAAAGTTGTTTAATAACCACAAACTTCACAGTGCTTAGTACCACACACGCTGATCTTGAGATTTCCAAGCAGCTTCCCTGTGTTAAGCTAAAAGTAATTCTTTTAGCCCACGTTCAGCAGCACCCAGACCGTGCCCGCTGATTCCAAGACCAGTCCCAGAGATGTGATGTGTATTTACTACACCCCGCATCAGTCCTGTTACTCCCAGCCACAACACGACCCCCAGGATGCACAGTTCAGGATCCCAAGCTATCCAGGATTTAGTTGACACCTCAGCAGCACGAAGTCCTGCTGATTTAACCTGCTCCTGGCTATCACGAGGCAGCTCCACCAATGCATGGCAGCATTCTGGGTCTACCTGAACAGCCTCCCAGCCGCTGGCCGTGCTGCAGTCGCTGTTATCCAGCCCTACTGGGAGGGAATCCAGTTAAAAGCCTTTACTGGGGTTTCAGCCAACACTGGCTGAGCACACCAAAGGTGCCAAAAGCAGATGAAGGACAGGATCCTCCCGCACCACTGCCTATGAGGCAAGGCCCTTCTCACTGCAACCAGGCTGGAGCAGGACCCCCAGAACAGCGCACATGTTTGTAATTTTGCTCCCTCCTGCCTGCTTGGAGTCCTGAATTACTGCTCCTGAGCATTACCTACAGCACAACAGAGCCCTGCAAAATCATGTCAGGGAGAACTCCTCAATTAGCCAGGGTCTGAGAAGTCCTGGCAAGTCATTCAGCATCACTACGAGGTGCTCTGAAGGCCAGGCTTTTTCACAGCACCCTCAGTCTCTGCGTTTTGTAGGCATCACTGCTCCTCCGTGCTACCCAGCAGCAGGGAACAACCTTCTGTAGGTGCTGACTTAGGGCCGCACCCTTCAGTGGCACTGCAGCAAAGTAGGTGTGCTTCCTGCTGGAAGGAAGTGGGTGCTGGTCATTACCAACCCACAGCAAATGTCTCGTTTGCAAGTCAGAAGTAAGGCAGATCCGCCACCTTAACTGCTCAACAGAGCAGCACAAAAGGCAGTTCTGCAGGTGTGGCATTTGCATGGAAACAAAGCAATAAAACACCATCTTGGAGCCTGAAGTTATTGTGAAATGTTTGCACACTGTGGCTCAAAGCCAAATGGCCCCTAGCAGAAAACCCTTCCCTGAGCAGGCTGCAGCTGACCAGGGTTTATTTAGCACAAGCACAGCCCCGCACACCTCATCTTCCAGTAACACCTCCCTAAGCTTCTGCTTTGCACCTTCAGCAATGAACACAGCAGGGTCATGGGGCCTCCAAATCCTCTCCTAGCAGGGCAGCAGGTTTGGCCTCAGCTTTGAATCCTGTTTAGGACAGACATGCAATTCTCCTAACAAAGACAACAAAGGACCAAGAGGCCCAGGTGAACAGCAAATAAAAGGAAAGATATATTTTAACCCCATGCTGGTCATAGACTGGAGGGAGCTTGCATTTAAATAGCAGCAAAGGCAATTTTACTTTAGCAGCTGGATCCTCCAGGGCACCTTGCTGCTGAGTTTGGGCTGAGTCCCTGAGCTGCTGCACTGGTGAGCCAAATTTTATGAAGTCCTCTATCCTCACCCACTCCACTGGCTGCAGAGCAGTCCCTGCCCTGGCCTGCTGACACACAGGTATAGGGAAGGGATTTAAGAAACCCCTGCACAGCATTTCAGAATGCTGGAAGAAGAAGGGAGGCTCAGGCTTCCCAGCCCAGGAGCATTGTGCACCTACCCCATCCAGCTCCTCAGGGACAAGTGTCCCACTAGAGGCTGTTGGGTCCTTAGGAATCTAACATTTTGACATTAGGGCCTTTCTGCTTCCTGGAGATGCTGTAACGATGTCCCCAACAAAAGTGCAACCTGCCTGGTTTCAATATTAAAAAAAATAATAAAGAGCGCCCTAAACAGACTGCAGCCAATCTGCTCCTATTATTTTTTTTAGGATGGCAAGGGTTTGTAATGCTGCAGAACCCAAGGATGCTGCCCTGATCTCCCACTACAGGCATGCCCCACACACCTGCTAGCATTCAGAGGCCGGGATTTGTGCCGTTTGGGATCTTACCTCTTCTCTCGCCGATATGGTAGAAGCAGGAGTGTTGGGCACAGAGCTGAGGGAGGTGCTTGGTCCCGTCCCTGAGGAACTCTGTGAGTCCCCATCTCCAGCAACATCATGGATTTCTCGAGCAAGGATGGCCACATCCTTCACCAAGGTTTGGCTTAGTCTGAAGCACAGGGCATGAAGCACAGCCATTAGGACACGATACAACAAGTCTCATATTCATAACAAATATATATATATTAAAAAAGCATCCGAAAAAGACTTTTCTTACTGGTGACCACAGAAAGTCTGTACGAATTACAACCTCTGCAGAGGCTAGGGAAAGCTTTGGGGTGCCTTGGCACGGCAATGAGGAATGCTCTGGCTACACGCAAGAGCAACAAATTAAATCCACTTCTCTCCTATACCCAGCTTCAAAGTAGAGATTAATTTATAAACAAATTCTAGTTAGTACACACTATCAAAAAGTGTTGGAGATGATCCATAAAGAAGCTTAATGTCCTTGTTCCCCAACCATTCTATTTTATTTTATCTTTGAAATAGAAGAACATGGTCACTTCTTCTTGGGACTTTTGCTTTCACCTAAAAAGCACAAAGAAGGAAAATGGGATTAACAAATCCTCTGGCTACTATTATATTCGTGGCTTATTTCCAGGCTTTTATTTTTCTCTTTAAACTAATAAACTAAAAAGCAACAATGAAAGCATTCCTCCACCATGAAAAAAAAAAGAAAAGTAAGCTTTTGTGCCTTATGGAAATTATCAGTGTGATGTTCTACAACACGGCTAGAGCTCTCCTAGAAAGCCAAAAACTGTATTCTTTATTACATAAAGAATAAAAACCTCAAGCTCTTTCCCTCTCCCTCATGGTTTACAAATCAAAATATGCCTTCATCATCTCCAAAAGGGATGAGGGGTGACCAGGGTTACGCACGGCACACCTTGGAGTGATCTGATTTTCAGAAACAAGAAGAAACAAGAAACTTGAAGCCCCCTTACAGGTCTCCAGTTAAGACTCAGTGACTGCACAACTTTGCTCTGCTTGCTCTAGATCTTGAAACCAGTTTGTGAGTCTCTGGATTGTTAGCAGCAGAGACTAAAAAGTAATGTCTGACCAAAAGTAGCTGTTGTGATAATTTTAAAGAAGAGCTTAGGAAAAAGTCTTTCAGTTAGCTAACTTCATCTGAAAGACATCTTCTTTACTTGGGAAAAAAAATAAATAAAATAAAGCATCAGTTCGTCAAAACATTTCCTCAGAAAGAAAATGTGTAATTGAATTAATAAAAAGTAGTTGGATCTGCCTGCCGAAGGTGCCCCCACCCGTGCTGGTTTCGGATAGAGCTGTCACCGAATGTCCACACCGTGCGATTCCCTTGCTGTAAACAAGTGGCATTTTCCCTTTTAACTCTCTCCGACTACTTTAAACCCCTCCCAGTTAATTTGGGAGCAGCAACGGAAATCAGAGCAGCAATTAGGAGCAGACTATGTGACCGAGTTCTGCAGCATGCCGAGCCAGACGAGGCTGATGCAATCACTTATTTATAGCTCCTGCGTGCCCGAGTGCTCTCCCGGGGTAGGGACGCTGCTACGAGGGAAATCAACGTTTCCCCCCCTCACACACTTCTTACAGCACAGGTAAAGCAGCTTGGTTTGAGGGCTGGCACATTTTCTACAGGCTGCCAGCGGCATTCAGGAAAGGGAGCTTTCTGAGATCCGTGCAGCAAGCGATAGGTCTGACGTGGAAACGCTGACCCGGAGCACACCAAGACAGCTTCCTACGTCGAAATTATTTCAAGTATGGCCAGCACAATGGAAGACCAGTATTTCTGGAAAGTTGGCATAATGCAGTCGCATATTAGAGATGTCAAACCTCAAACGCCACTGTTTAAAAAAAGAAACTATTTGCTTTACTGCCAAAGTACTCCAGGCAACCACAGGACCACCAGTACACAATAGCTTCCATATCCACAGACATCGAGCTGAGCAACAACTCATTTATATACAGGGCACAGACAGGTTTTCTTGTCTGGATTCAATTGTGCCAGCCAAAGAGGTTTCTGCCCTGCAGCGACTGCTTACTGCTACCTCACCGGCTTCAGGCAGTTTACATCTGGCTGTTTGCTGATCCATTTGATTTCCTCTGTAGGAGAATTAGGACAGTTCACATGAACTGGTCTGTGCACAGAGCACCTTCCAGCAGAACGCGGTGACAAGCAGAGATAGATAAACGCTTTGACAGATTTAAAGCTTAAAGAGGATACCTATCCACAGCTGAAATAAGAAACAAGCCCAGAAACAACCCAGCTTCCCTGCACCTTGGTGTTTTCTAGACAAGGTACAACCAGCACTGGCACAGGCTGTAAAGCTTCAGGAAAACACAGTGATGCTCAGGCATGAAGGGAGGTGGGGGACACACAGACAACAGGGGAGTGTGCCTCTCTTTCCACCTTCACACCTGGGTTTGAACACCAAGGAAAAGCACCCACTGCTGCCCACCTCCTCACCTGGCTATTTCTGCTATCTCTGCTGTTTGCGCCATGAAGTTGTAGGGGTCAGGGTGGTCGTCAAACTCTTCATCATCATCTGTTTCTCTGCCGTTGTGTTTCTGCTTGCCCAGCCCAGAGCCACGCATCCTCGGCGTCTGTGTGGCTGTTGAAGTATGGGAGCGTTTGTGTTTAGGGGAGCTGTGATTTGAGCCATATTCCTCCTCCGAAGTGGAAGTGTAATCTGAACCCTGCGGTCTCCGCCTTGATGCTTATAAAAAATGAATTGGTTTCAGACCAAAGGAAAGTGAAGAGGGACTACAACAGGGCAAAAAGGTAACACAACACTAGCCCAGGAACACAAGGGAAGGAGAGTTTCTGTGCAGATTTCAAGTTTAACAGCACATTCTTGGAGCTTATTTCAAAGCTGAGCACTTCTGTGGCTCACATCCGCTACACAAATTTGGAGTGGGAAATTCCAATGCAAAACCAAAATGACTCTTAACAGCTCCAAAGTATTAAATTATTACCACAGAGTTAGCTTTCCATGCACAGAAGCTCTGTGTATAAGTAGCACACGCTTCAGACTCCTCAACAGTCCCACAGAAATCCTTCTCTGAAGAGAGCCCAATTTTCAAGCCTGCAGACACCTTACCAATTAGTTTCAAGTACAAGCAAAAGGAAGGGTTTTTTTGAGTGAAGCAGAGATGATGGTACTTGGTTTTATTTGTAAGAGTCCACACTCCACCTCCTGCCTCACAGCTCCCTGTCACTGACACTCTACAAGAAAGCATTCCCACCAGCACGCTGTCAGGACCAGATTCAGCCCCTGAAGTCAAACAGAGGCTGCCTGCTTGTCCCAGCAGCTTCTGCAACCACCCAGGTCCTCGTTGCATGGGCAGCACTGAGATGTGCTGGTATCGACCCCCGGATTTGAAAACTGGGCTCCCGGAGCGTGCTGTTTCATGGCACTCTCTGCACAGTGCTTCATTCCTTCCATCCCTGCCTGGAGGATGAAGACCCACCAAACACAAAGCTGGCCACGTTATTGAGAATTACAGCACCTAAAAGCTTCACTCTGCTACCGAGGTTATAATAATGCTGAACCACTGAAAGCAAATTAAGCCAGCATCACGATCATGCAAACAAAAATAATGAATTTGGCATATAAGATGGAGATAGAAACTAGACAGTTACCACACAGAGAAAAAAAAAGTTCCTATACATTGTTGTCTCAGCTATTCTCAGGTCATGGCTCAGGATTAGAAATATACGTATATATGGAAAAAATAAATCAGCTCATATTCCTCCAGCAGAGAGGTGTTTTATTTTTTTTTGTTTTGTTTTGTTGTTTTTTAAGCACGGGTTTCAAATCAAGAGATCACCCCGTCACTGAACAGGGACTTCAAAACTAAGGGCCTGATTTTCCATCCCTGCACACCAAGGGCAATCAGAATCTAGTCCCTCAGTATCATTCAAATTACGCTGAGTAAACAAGTCACGTACACAGAAGGGCAGGGGAATACCAGCCCTTCTCTTTCAGAATTGGTACCTTGGATTATCCTGACGTTATCTGCGCTTTTCACATGAAGTTACCTCAGATGCCTGACAAGCCACTGGCATTTCTTGTCCAGAGGCCAGATATTCATTCTGTTCCTCCGTTAGCAAGATTGACTTTCTCCCACTGGGATGGTTGGAAACCACCGTGGTTAGCTAAATGCTTCAAGAAATCCTTGAATAAATCAGCCACATCTGCCTCCTTACTCCCAGGGCCTGACACCCAGTGTTCTCAATGGTTATTGTATCGTGCTCAAAAACACCTCGATGGCACAGTGCGACCATTCAGTTTATCAACGTTTTGGTTTTGTCCCAGAAACGAGGTGCTGGGTGCTCGTTCATAATGTCTGTAACATTAGTATAGGAACATGCATCACACACCCGCTACAGCACTACGAAGCACGAGGAAGTACAACTGGTCTACTTAGAGCTTGTGCAAGGTCCACAATCCTATCAAGGAATTAGGAGGTTAGTATTTTAAGAGCAGCTAATTCAAAGAAAGGATTAGCATCATGTGCTGCAACTATGCCCAAGGAGAGGTGTTAGCGTGCTACTACAAAGCTCTACAAATCAAAAACCAATTCATTTGAGAACAAGAACTGGCCAGCTCTTATCATTTTTCTCCAAATGATTTGAAGTTTGTGGTCCAAAGGCAGGGGGGTGTGAAGAGTACCTCCTGTTTGTAAAACCTGGACCACATCGTACTGATCCAAATTTGTTATTGATTAACACAAAGTCAATAACAGAATCATCTCAAAAAAGGCAAGAGAGCCACTCTACACACTTGGTAGCTAATTTACATTCTGATTTACATGCATATACAATAGTGCAAGGAAAAAGTCATTGAAATAAAGGGAAGCTGGATGTGCTAAAACAATCCAAAATCAAAACAAGCAGCAAATAACATTTTTAGCATGCAATAAAAAGGAATAGTGCAAGAAGGATAATTATTTCAACTGTATGAAAGGACACGAAAAGGACACATCCAGAACTCTTTAAGAGCCCTTACAAAAACACGGATCTGCTCAAAACAGCAACCCTCTCAACAGGCCTGAGAAACTCAACCAAAGTAGTTCTTCCTGTCCCTTTAGCCTCCCATCCTTCCTAAAAAACAACGCAAACAGCCCTGCTTGGGCACATTCATGGTAGGTCAAGGAGCCTGGGCATAGACCTGGTCTTCGAGTGAAGGCGTAAGCACTATCTGGGACAGTCTGGTTGCCAATTACCATACCAGAGCTGTCATCTGCACTGTCCCCACCTCTTAATTAAAGGCTGTTTTAACCATGACAAGTGTTGATATTGTGAGGGTCTGTTTGTAACAGGCTGCTAAGTGTACAGCTAGAGAGCGAGACAGCTCCCGAACCTCCTCCCCACAGGCAGCATAACCGTGTGCCTTCCTTACCCATGGCAAAAGTAAATCAAAAGACACAGCAGAGGGAACCTCTTGGGGCAATCAAAATGTAGTGTCTAGCTGCACGCTTGCATTTACAGCAAGAACAAGAGAACAGCCTTTAAAACACAGGGACTTCATTTGTTTTCCTGTTTCACGTGCCTTCAAACCTGCCACCGTGGACATTAGCTGCCATCAGTACCATTAGAGCCATTCTTGGAGAAAACTCTGAGTTTTAGTCAGAGAAAAACAGAACAGAACTGGAAAGGCATGAAATTCTACCTTTTTAACAGAAACAGACAAAAAAAAAAAGGCTAACATTCTCCTGCTAGATGGCAACTGTCTGCTCAAAAAAAAAAGAAAGTCGAGGACCTAAAAAAAAATAAAAAAAGCTATTTGTGGTATCCTCACAGGCAACACCACAGTGACATCTCCCTGGGTATGGGAGATGCTCTGCTGCCTCCAAGCCCTGTTGCACAGGAAGCATCACCCTCGCCCCTCCATCGCCGTCATGAATGCAGAGCGTTGTACTCACCAATGCAGGACTTGAATTAGTTCAAATACCAACTGCTGGCAACAGTGTCCGGCCTGTAAATCAGAAAGAAGGCAACACAGGAAAAACAAAAGCCCGAGCACTTACTGGACGTGGAAGAATACTTGACACTGCTTGAGCGGGTCCTGCTGAAAGGCTGCTTGGTGGAGGCAGCGGCCGCCGTTTTCCTCGCTGCGGCTCTGACCTCCGCAACGCCCGTCTTCCGATAGGACTCCACGCTCCGGCCCGAAAACGCCGACCTCGACTGCGCGGTTTCAGAGTCACTGGGCACCGTGAAGGAACCTGCCCGCTTCCTCGGCATGGCGAGGATGTCGAGCCGGGAGAGCTTTTTGGTCTCCGTGGACTGCTTGGAGCCCGGCGCGGTGGCTTCGTGGTTGGAGGCCGTCTTCTCGGCATCGACGCACTCGTTGTCCGAAGCGTCGCCCAGCCGGGCGCGACGGAGCTTGGAGGCCCTGGTGGGCCGCGGGGTGGACAGACTGTTGGAGCGGGTGAGAACTTGCTGGATCTTCTGCACGTTCGGTGTCGCTTTGCTGTGCTCCTCCTTGGCAGTCTGAGGGAAAGGCTTCCTTCTGGGAACCGGCCGCGTTACCGAGTGCTCGTGGTCAGACACGACCGCGTCTGGGACGGGCAAGTAGGGCAGGCTCGAGCTTCTCTCATCATCCGTGAAGTCGAGCGACCCCCGCGTCCCGGCGCTCCGCTTCATCTGGAAGCGCTTGGTGGCCTCCACGCACCTCGGCGCCTCCGGCACGTGGGCCTTCCTCTTCTCCGTCAGCCGGTCCCGCGCGCTCGGCTGCCCGCACTGGTCCTGGATGGACGGCGTGGAGGAAGATTTCTCCTTCTGCAAGCTCGCCACCGCTTTGCGTTTCGGGGCGCTCGTGGGGACATTTTTGCCACTCACCAAGCTGACCGTGCTGGCTGTGTCCACATCGGAGTCGCCAGACAAGGAGTCCTCCAGCTGACCAGCAGTTTCCGAGGCCTCCAGCTGTTGGTTTTGACCAAGAAATTTGGCTTCCAGCGCTGCCAAGGCAGTTTCAGTATCCTTAAGGAGAAGATGAGTGTCCTGACCAAAGTCCATGCGGGTTGACCGAACAGCCTCTAAATCTTTAAGCAGAGGGTGACTTGAAATATGCGGAAGTTTATTTTGAGGAACGCCGCCGCTTGATTTATCTTTGGTAAAGCTTTCCTGCCTAACAAAAGATGATGTTTCCTTCCCTGCTGTATTTTCCTGATCTTGAGGACTCTGGTGAAGGGAAATAACCATTTTTCCTGCTGCATTAATGTAAGCACTGACGTCTTTGACCGGTGGCTTTCCAGGAACAGGTGTGCCAGCAGCCTTGAAGGAAAACTCCTGATCCTTGCCGTCTTTGTCTGCTCGAGCGTGGGCCATGCTCAGACAGAGCTTGGAGGCAATCCCCACATCACTGCTGTCATCTCCAATGTAGAATGAAGTAGAAACTGCCTCACTTACAGCTCTCATATTTGTAACACGGGGGGCTCCTTGCTGCCGGCTCTCTGACTTTGTGTCTTCTCCCGTCTGATCTAGCATTTTATTGTTCTCTTTGTACTTCCTGCTTTTTTCCGAGCTGAAGCCATCATCGGATCTGCTGGCATCGCTGAGGCTGTCTGGATCCAAGTCTTCCTGGATGAAGAGGCGGCTGCTGGGATCACCGTAGGCTTCCACGCAGTGGTCCTTCACGACGGTTCTCTTTGTAACCTCAGAGTAGGCCTCCTGGCAGACCAGGACCGTGGGCGTGGGGCTGTCCGATTTATCACTCGGCGGGAGCTGGGGAAGAAGGCGTCTCGTTCTCAAGGGCACAGCGTTTTCTGGTTCCCCAGGTTTTGTAGCTACACCGCCTTCTGAAGGGAGTTAAGTGGATACAAGTCAAATGTTGTACAACTACATTGCCTTTTTTTCCCGAACAACTAAGAGCTTAATCATGCGAAGTGCAAGTCCACAAAAGCACTGAAAAAAATGCATGCAGAACTAAAGCTCGTGTTTAACATGAACATCATATTTGGGCCAGACTCCTGCTCAGTCCCTTTAGGTTTACCAATACAGAAACTCAAAGTAAACTTAATTCCTTTGCTGGATCAGAAGGCTCAACACCTTTCCTCTGAATCTGAAATCCTATTTGGACATTCTCTGATAATCTACCTCTCAGTACAATCACGTATGTTTAGAGGCCATACTACGAATTTGCTGGCATCAATCTACCATAAAAATCAGACCTCAGGAAGGATGTGAAAAGCCATCAAGCAAAACCACTGCAGCGATGCAGCGTTTTCAGTGCCTTTCTACACAATGCAGATGACGTTTCTTACAAAGTTCCCATTTGATTGTATCCTACAGCAAAGCCTCAGAAGAAAGATGCTAATAATGAAGAAACTGAATTAGAGCTCTCACTGCCCCAGCGTGTGTACTCCTCAGCATGATCACACTTCACAGAAAGAGTGCTCTTATTTATCCCCTGCTGGTCAGGGCCTCTTATCTGATACCACCTTTAAATACCAGGATAACTGGTTGGATGGCTATGGTAATATTTCAAATGCTCTGGGAGTCGTTTTCTCGCATGGTGTGAAAACAGAGGCAGTAACCTCCAAAACAAAGGTTTCTTTTAAGCTTTACTCAGTCTGTCTCTAGCTGTTGATGGCATGAAGGTAATGACAAATATTTCTGAACAAAAAAGGGCAAAAGCATTTCTAAAAGCCAACAAAGCCCTGTTATCCCCTTCTCACATATCAGCAGGACCTGGGGGTTTGTAAGCTGTCTTCCTAGCTGTGATGGGAACCTAATCTCCTCCCACTCCCTTTCCCTTCTCCATTCCTAGATTTCTATGCTAATCTCCAGATTTCAAACCTGTCAACAAACTCCAGAACAGCCTAAAATTCTCAGCATAGCCAGGCACAGGAGAAGCATCCCCCAAAAAAAGCACCAGTCAGCAACTATGCTCCAAGACAACTTGCAGAGGGTTTTTTTTTTTCTGGCATCATTAGGCAGTCTAAGGAGTTACTTAGGGCTAGTTAACACCCAAGGCCCTTACAATCTTTCTGCTGCCCAGGTGCCCTTTAGTCATATCAAATACAACACTGAAGAACTTGGATGACTCTGAAATGCAAACCAGAGGTGCTCTCAAACCTTTGCTCCACTGGGAACAATTCACCCTGCCCTTCCCACCCACAAATACATCAGCTAAAACAGAACATAAGCCACAGCCAGACACACAGAAGCCCATAATTCCTGCTTTTCATATCATCCTGATTTAGATTCAGGCACCTTCAAAAGGTAAATGTCAGGTTGAGACTTACCTGTACCTCCATCAGCCTGCCCAGAAACAGATCCAGAGTCAGAGTAACTGTCGGCAAGGCTCGCCCACCTAGACACCCACTTCTGACTGCCCTGAGCTGCTGCAGACATCTACAACAAGGTGGGGAAGGTGGTGTCAGAAAGGTTTGTAAAAACAAATCTTAGGCACAAAATCTCTCCACTCATATCCACATCACCCAGTCTCCTCGAGATGGAAAGCAATCCACACATCACCTTTCCATGCTTCCAGAAAACCCACCCACACCTCCACCCTCCCAACAAATCCACCCGGACTGCCCGTACCTGCATGTCAGCCTGAGACCCACTCACAGCTTTTGAGGCAAACGCCTGGAGCAAGGGTGACTTCTGACTAGTGCCGTTTTCACTGATTAAATGCTGATGAGAACCAGAGTCGTCTTTTTCACCTTTTATTACTGGTCGAAAGACTGAGGAGATTCTGGAAAATTCAGGTGACTCGAGAACACCAAAAACCTGAAAAGATGATGGGGTGGGAAAGATTAAAAGGGGGAAAAAGAAAAAAAATATTAGCCCCAAATGCAAATCTACAAAGCATTATTCACACACAAACTACGATCCCAAAGGGCCAGAAACACTTGCCAATCATTCCATACAAATTAACTAAATCATTTATTCTCTACTCCAGTTTAAAATAAACTTATTCATACAATCCCACTCACACCCACCTTTTCTCTCATCTGCATTATTTCGGTGCATTGCCTTAAGAGTAGTAACTTTCACTGACTGAGCCCCTTTTCAGCCCTGAGAAATTTAGTGTCAGGAAATCTATTCACCAGCTAATTCATGAAGCAGGAAAAAAAAAAAAACACAACTGGGAAAGCTCCATCTCCAGGGTCTTTCATAGACTGCAGCAGTGACTGGGCTGAGCACAGCAGCCTTGCACAGCTATGGAAGGAGCTGGGAATGGATGAATCTCTGAGACAAGTGTTTAAGCTATCTGGCCAGCTTCCCTCTGGAGATGAGCAAGCTTTCCTAGAGGAGTAAGCAGGATCCATGCCTCGGAAAGGCTTGTTTCCCTCGCCTGACTGCATGTAGCTCAGGAGAAAAGGAGACCATGGAGGGTACCTAAGTTTGGACAGTGACAGCCTGAAGTTCTCAGCTCTCACTTCCCTTAAAAAATAGCGTGTGTATAGTGGCAGAGGAACAAAAAGAAAACACCCCAGAACTTCAGCAAATCCAAAATTCAAATAATCTTCCTTCCTGGACAGAAATACAGAGTTCTGGTGAGTTATTTCCCAAGTGGCAGGTCTATGCTGCACCAAGTCTACAGCACAGCCAAGAGCAGAATTTGAGCAGCCTGCCTGACCTGGGCACATGCCTGCCAAGACTACTCCCCAGAAACTGTTTTTCTTTTGTGGTATTTTTGCTCATATTTCCCCACCAGAGCAATAAAGCATCTAATATTAGGACTAGGGCCTTGCTGTGGCTGAAACACCCTGCCCTGAAAGCTTCCGATCGCATTTCAAACAAGATGTAAGGAAGAAGTGTAATAACCAAACAAACAAGGGAAGCTAGATCGAGGCCCACAGAGCACTGTACATAAAGCTCTAAAGCCAGGTTCAATTAAGGCCTCCTTTAAATCTCACCATCCTCCTGCCCACGGTTCACTAAATGTTCACAGCAACTTGCCAGTTTTGTTTTCCTAATAGACCGCAGATGAAAGTTAAACCTGAAGATCAGCCAAACTTTGGTTTGCCCTGGGGTTGCCTGGCTGGGTGGAGTATTTTTAAGCCTCACCCTCATTTTTATTTTATTTTTTTTTGTAAGGCTATCATTCACTTTGCAAAATCCAAACAAGCACAGATCCATCTAGGATTGCCTCTGCCCTAGACCACACCCTTCACTATCTCAACCAGCTGCCGCTTGCCCTGCCAGCCAGCACTGCCTTCTAGCCAAGCAAAACTGCACACCACCTACCACCAGGGCTTGTGAACGATGAAGGACACCAGCCCGTGGTTGTGTTTCCCTCACCCTGCCACAGGATGCAGTGCCAGCGACGGGGTGCAGCTCCCCTATTCTACAATAGGGGAGGAAGGCAGGAGGCAGAGGCTTGTGAACAGCTCTAGTCCTGGAGAGCAGAGCTGCTCCCAGCCATGGCACTCAGCAGGACCAGCCTGATCTTTGTTCTGCTGCTGCCCTTCCCTCTAAACTCATGGAGAGCCCACTTGCACCTGACCATCCAAGTCTCATTTTGGAAAGTTTTTTTGCTGAGGGCTTACCTTGCTTTCTCATATTTGACTTTTTTTGTTGTTTTTGTCATTTGTATTGTTTGGGTTATTTTCTTGCTATTGTTCTTAAGACCAGCCTCACTGTTTGCTGACACCTATCCTTAACACAGCTCAGCCAGGATGATTTCCCACACCAACCACAACCCCCCTCTGCACCCGATTTAAGATGGCAGCAGCTAATGAAGTTAGAGTTAGACCCTTCATCATCAGCTGCAGAACAAAGCTTCCAGCCCCCAGCTCGCTGGCCAAGCCCAGAAAAGCAAGCAGCATTTACCTGATCTATCATTTTTCGAGCTTCCTCCACCTCTTTATCCTGTGACTCCGTCTCGATGGTGTATGTGCCCGTCTCGCTCACGCTATCTTCCTCGTCGTTCCTCCTGCCCTGGGCTGACTTTACCTCTGGAGGTGGAGTGGAGGCAGACTCCGGCTCTGATGATATAACCACGCGTGGAGCTGCCGGCATGGGCTGAGGTGCTGGTTTCTCAGCCCCTGCTTTCCCCGACTGAGCAGTCTCCCGCAGGTACTCAGCCATAAAATCCTGAGCCATTTTAGACTTCCTCCCAACACTCCCATAGGTTTTGCCTGATGCTCTGGAAGTGGAGGACGACGATGAGCTGATCCGATCCTCCGTCTTCTCTCTCTTGAAGGAGCTAGCTCTTTGGGTCCCCGAGGAGCTGTTATTGGGTTTCCCTGCCTGTGTCCCTGCATGGGATGGTGGCACCGCACTGCCCTGCTTCTCGGCTGGCAGCGCGTTCTTGCGCTTCTCGACCTTGGTCTTCAGCCCTGGATCGGTGTCGCTCTGGGAGGAGTGAGCGCTGTGCGTGAAGGACTGCGACCGCTTCTTCCGCGGCGTGTCCTCAAAGAACTCGATGACGAACGCCTGCTTGTTGTGCAGCATCTCGTGGGGGTCACGCCTCATCTGGCGCTGCAGCTTGGTTTGCTCCACCGCCCGCTCACTGCCTGTCGTCGGCTCCTTCTCCGCCTTGGGTGCCACGGGGTCTTCCGAGTCGCTCTGCGTCCCGTCCTCGTGCCTATTGCCTGGAAACAAGTCGTGCATTTGACTTATGTTCTCAGGTTCTGTGGCCCTGCCATTGCCCACCAACTGAATTATATCTTTTCAGTGAAAAGAAAGAGATCCTACAGGAAATAAACAACTCCAAAGACACCTACTGTGCTACTGGGATTGTATCCCTTCAGGGGAAAAAAAGGAGTCTGTCTCCAAATCCCACTTTACACAGCTGGCTGGCTATCAAATTATTAAAAATAATCCAAGAAATCATTTCAACCCCAAGGGGTTTTGATTTTGTAACACAGATTGTTTTTGATACGTGAGGTGTTGTTTATTTCCTTCTTGCCATTTAAATACATGCAATGCCATTATTTTACCGTTCTGCCCAGTTACCATAGTATGAGATCACCTTATTTTGTTCTGTTACACAGGAGAAATCTCTCCGCAGAATCTACAAATGAACCCTGTGCACCACGTCCCAAGGAACCAAATCCCCGTGATGAAGAAGCCACGAGCAGTGTGTTACCAGCGCATGCACCTCCAAGCACCCACGTTACCCCTCTCTACAACAGGGAATGAAACAGCATCTAACTGGAAAAGTGAACTTGCAGGGTTCATCACTTTCCTGAAGATTTCAGAATCACACCGTGACAGCCCAGAAGCCACACCAGCCTACCATCAGCCAAGCAAATGTTATATCATTACGTAGAGTAAGCTTACGCTTATTTTTTACTGACAACCAACTTTACAGCCTTCCCTTTGTATCAGTGATGCTCTCTGCCCCTCAGCACCTTAGCTCAGGACTCTCAGAGATTAAGTGAAAGTAAAATAAACAAAAAAACAAACAAACCTTTTTTTGGAGAAGGAAACGGGTGTGAAGGCACACAACTTGATTCAGTCAACGACCGGGAACCTGTCATCGGGAGAACGGGGAAAGAGGTCTCTGCGCTCTAGACTGTAATATGCAGCAAGATATACTGGCTAAAATACCACGTGTTTGGAGGGAAAACTGCTCAAACCTACTTTGCAAGTTCTCCAGGCACAGGGGTGAAGACCATTTATTACCTCGAGTTAACCGTGAAAGATTAGAATTTAATACAAGAACCATCCAACCCAGGAGTCAGTCCTCGGAGGAGGCTCCTAACACCTTGCTGAAGAAAGCCAGCAGACTTTGCATTGCGCCCCGAGGGCTGATAAGCTGCGTCCTTGAAAGGGAAAAGTTCTTCAATTAAAGGGTCTTGGCGAGGAACTCTGCTGAATGCAAACTGAGGATGCAAGGAAAAACACTGTGCCTATGGATGCCCTAGCAGAACACCATGCACATCCCCTCGAGCAGCTAAGACCTGAACTCTCTGGTCTCAATACCAGGCTTTACATTCACCAAGGTGTTCCTGAAAGGGAACAGATGTTGCTAATGAGAACCCCAGTGGTGTCTGTGATCCTTAGACCTGAACCTGGTACACAGCCAGCTGTAGCCTCCCTCCAAGGCGTCTTCAAAATCAGCCCCGCAAGAAGAACACGTTACACAGCCACCACAGATAAATGACATGCCATCCTCTGCCAAAGCAGAGGTGGCTGAACTCCTCAGGCCACCACCACTGTATTTTTTAATCAAATGGCCAAACAGTTGATTTTTTGATATGCAAATTATGCATGAAGTTACTTCGGCTTATTTCCATGCCTCACGGACTGCAGAGAGGTGAGTGCAGTCAGTCTAGTACCCTCTGTGCATTGCTCAGGAAACCTTTAGGATGAGCAGCTGCTGCCTAACACACTGGTTTTCTCCAGGAGGAAAGAGCAGAACTACTGAAACACATCTGAATCCCTGACAACAAGGCAACAAAATCCATAATCTCACTTAAAAAAAAAAAAAAAGAAACCCCACACACAAAACCCAACACCACCAACTTCTACCACATCACTACAGTAGCCTAAAAAGATGACCTGAAGTACCCCTGCAGGCCACCTCAACGTTCTCATATTGGGAAGAACTAGAAACAATGACAGCAAAAGAGTTTAATTTCCATGTCACGTCAAACCCCATGTCTAGTTATGTGAAACTTTCTTGACCATAGGGGTTTCTCAGAAACATGCACACAAAACAGCAAGCTGGAGGCATAATAAATAAAACTCTTCACATTAAAAGGATTTTTCCAACATGGACTGAGCAAATATTCCTTTGAGGAAAAACAAAGTATTGCTCTCTTAAGAAGGATCTCAAGTACATATCGGTCTACTAATGTCCAATATAACTTAATTTGCAGTTTGCAATAGCAGCTCTTCCAGCACCTGCAAAGCCTCTGAATACAAAGGCAGCAAGTAATCTGTGGTCTTCTCCTCACTATTTTGTGCACAGCCCAAGAGAAGCATCCAAGCAAACTCACAGAATCACGGAATCACAGAATTTCTAGGTTGGAAGAGACCTCAAGATCATCGAGTCCAACCTCTGACCTAACACTAACAGTCCCCACTAAACCATATCCCTAAGCTCTACATCTAAACGTCTTTTGAAGACTTCCACTCAGATCATGCAAAAATATATTTAAAGTAGTGAGAATCAAGTGACTCCCACCAGCTGCACTAAGAATTAGGTTACAAACTGCGTTTAAAAATCTCCAAAGAATTCCTCATAGTGCCACAGTTAACAGGAACCAGGTCCACAAAACCTGGAATTTTTGAACAGACCAGGAATTCTGAGATGCTTTAGTTTAAGAGAAGAAATCTTCTTCCAAAGATACAACTATTTCTTCCACTGTTGATCACGCGTATCTCAATTCTATCACCAATCACCGTGCTGTGACCTCTGATCATTGTACCCATGAAGATCACTCTTAACACCTTCTGGACTGCAGCTAAATAGAAAACTCACTTCTTCAGCTAGGAGAAGCCAGGAGAAGAAAATCCCCTGTAATGCCCATGTTTACCAGCCTGCCTGGACACATGGAAATGACTGAACATTTAAAAATCAAAACCCTTTTTTCAATCACTGCTAATGCCAAGATAGGGATATGGATGTGGAGGAACCAGATCAGAGCCCCCAGGCCAGCACCACATATGACTGCAGGGCTGGGCGAAGAGCCTACTCGCTGGGTTCAAAACCATTAACAATAATTAAAGAAATACTCTTCATCTTGCAAATTTGGAGCAGAGATAAGTAAGTGCAGTTCTCCCTGACAGGAGAAAGATTTTCCCCCTTTAGTGTGGTGCATTTGCACAGCCAACAACAAACACTGCCCACAGCACAAGACATTCACTCACCTTTAAGTGTCCTCACATGAACCGGCAGGTCGCTCTTGGTACTGTACACATCGTCTCCTGGAGACTGCCGCCTCATCAGGCTGGGGTCATTCTGCACGAGCCAGTCAGCCACCTTGCTCTCCGCTGACATCACTTCTGTGTGAGCTGGCTCCTTGCTGTAAGGTCTTCTCTGTCGGAGTGAAAATTTCGTTACGTGATCTTTTATCTTTATTTTACCAGGGGTACCGTCGTCGAATTCAATAGTGAAAGAGGCATGGCTCTGTACAACCGGAGCTACTATAGCATCGATATCCTTTGTCGGGATCTCATGGACCTGGGTTTCTGGAGATTTTGATGGCTGCTGAAATTCTTTAGTTGGGATTTCAAAGTAACTCGGCTCTCTCCGGAAAGCAAACACCGACTGTTCTTGGGAATCTCTATAAGCAGAAATATTGCCATTCAGTTCTTCTTCATGTTGGGCTATCTCTTTTGATCTATCTACAAAAGGAAAAAAAAAAAGAAAAAAAAGAAAGCCTTAAATTCACAAATATTAACTGAAATATCTAAAATGAATTAAAGAAAAAGTACAAGTTCTGTTTTAGACAGCTTTGTACTCTGGCCTCATCACTGAAATGCATGTGCAAGCACTGTTGCAGTCTGATTACTATTTGTCATATACACTTTGCTCCTTCTTTCACTGTTCCCTAAAGAGCTGAGCACATGTGCACACATTGTATATTTTGGCAGAACCTACGCGGCTGGTGGCATTTTGAGGTTTCTGTATGCTGGGCTGATGTGGCAGGAAGCTATCCAGTTTCACTCTGCTGAATTCACTTACACGCACACCTGCTCCACTTTCTCCAGTTCAAAGGAAAAGCCTGAGAGTGCAAAACTAATCACAGGCACGTGTTTGCTGGATCAGTGCTGAATTCAGTAACGTCAACAGGGCTACAAACACATTTTTCAGTAGTGCCCAAACCTCTTGGCTAGAGGGTCACTTACCTTATTTCAGCCTCTTGGGAGGGCTGCTAATCACAACCCCTCTCTGTCAGAAAACAAATGTACATTGAAGTAAAGCTCATCTTTGTGCAGGAAAGCATGTTTGATAGCATTACTGCACAAATATAAATATAAAAATAGGCATCTTCCAAGCATATGGATTCACAACAACAGGAGTGGTGAGGCTAAACGGCTTCCAGTCATGATGAGGTGAAAAACTGAGAGCTTCTGCATCACTCCAATCCAGTCAAGTGCCTCTTAGGAAATTCGCAGCAGATGGACTCACCCTGAATAGTTTATTCAGGTGGGATGCATATGACCACATATAGAGCATTGCTTCATAACGTGGGTCTCAAACAAGCTTCGCGAGGCCTTTCTCATACATACTGAATTACTCCACAACTGCTGGTTTTAACCTTCACTTGTTTTAGTGGAAACATTTTAATTTTCCCTTACTCTGGTTTCATTGGCAGCAGTCTACACAGAGCAACGTGCAAATACAACAAGCACAAAAAAGTGGTAATTAAAGCCTTGAAGCAGGATGACTTCACACAAGAAAGATAAAAAACACGCAGGAATTGTCTCTCTCTCCCCCCTTCTCTGTCCCACAAATTCACCTCCCTTACCTGAATAATGTTCCTCCTGCCTTCTGTCCTCCTTGTTATTTGCATCATCTTCCCCCCACCAGGAAGGCTGCCCATAAAGAGGGGTGCGATAAGTATTGGTCTCTAGGAAGAAGATAAACAACTACTTTGACACAGAAAATATCAACTCATAAGGTTCACAGAAGTCAACCGCATGCCAAAAGGGGAAAAACAGCAGGGTCAGATGAGATTCTGTACCTGTTACATTGCAGTCGTAATCATAGCAAGTTATACAGATTAGTTCAGGTTTTTTTCCTTTCCCTGCTTACACCCAGCTACAAGATGCTGACTTCACTTCCCTTCCCTGTCTTTCATAGCTGTGTTTCCCAAATACTGGCTTTTCACCCCCTCCAGACTCATCATCATTTACAGAAAGTAGAAGATTTTCCAGGACAAGGCTACAAAACGCCAACCACAAAATCACTAGCAACTCACCTGCAATTCAGGTGAAAAAAAATAATAAATCAGAGCTTTATTCTCATCTTAACTGGGAAAACTTTAGCTCTGCCCTTTCTTGCCCCACCACAAGCTTGGATGTCAGGAGGCCAGGAATCTTTTCCAACTATTCACTACTCCCACTCTAAATGACACATATCCTACAGCAGGAAATTCTTGAAGAGTTACAAATTTAGGGAAAATGGTAATACTGTCTCATTATAGATACATAAAGTAGAAGTAAACTCTTATTCTCAACAGCAAAAGCGAAGGGATCCCACAGTCACTGCAGGAGGGTTTCTTTACATGAAGAAACCCTCTACAAGAGCCAGACTTCAATAATTTTCTCTACTCCCAGAGCACTCACTGAAAGATGAGGGCTCCATTGCAACAGGTACCCAAAGGAACTGATTCACTCTTCTTATTTTTTCTCCCACAGAACAAGATGGCATTTTGGCAGTGCCTTGGGCTGCTGCTGTTTGTGTTTCAAGTAAAAAAAAAAAAAGCTCAATTTACCTGTGTTAACAGTCATTAGTTTATGTTTTTATAATAGTTGATGAGAGGCAAATAAAGTAGCTTTTGTTCTTTCATCTGGAGGCGACAGAGACGCAAGCCCGGGTCAGGGGCTGAGGTTAACAGCCCGGTTTCAGGAGCTGCTTCTCCTCTACCCGGCCCAGCCGTCGGCACACACCTCGCCAGACACGTCCCAAAATCCAGCTCCAGCCACAGCTGGGCTTCTACCGCCAGCTGCTGCTCAGCTTGGGGTTTTATAGCCACACGCTGCCCTCTGCAAAGCAGCCCTCAAACAGCCCTGCAATTTCGCATTCCCTGCTGTAACAGGGCCAGGACAAAGAGCAGCTGCTGGCATAAGGGAAATGGAGAGAAGGAAAGGGATTTAAGAGTCGAAGAAAAAAAGAAACCCAATTTTATGTTGTTGTTTCTAAAGGTACACAGATCTAACGGCCACTGTTTCAGTTTTTTGTTTTGTTGTAGAATAGTTCCATAAATATATACATTTATTTGTTATCTTAGGTAAAAATTTTGCTTTACAGACACAGTCCACAAGCCCTTTTCAAGACATTTTCGTGCTTCAAAATGAAGCACGCTGCTTCCCTTCACACCAAGGATCAAAAGAGGCTGAAAGTATTACTCTCCTTTCTGCCTAGAGTGCGCGGAAGATAAATTGTCCTGCCATTATGCAGGCAGCCTTTGAACGTTCAAAGGAGGAAGCATTTTTCACCACGAATAAATTGGAATTGCGAAGCAATGTGTGTCACAACCGAGGATCGGTGAGCTACTCAGACGAAGGAAAAAAAATCATAACCTGCTCAAAAACCTGTCAAAGAAGAGAGGAATCCAAAAGCAGGGTTTGGTCACATCCACGCTGCAAGAGATGGCCACCAGCACCGTGAAGGTCTCAACCCTAAGGTTTTGGACACTTGTCTCAGATTACTGTGACCAATTCTGACCAGCTCAACTCTGATTTATTTTCAGGTGCTAGATGACCAAATCCTGAACGTACTACGGAGATGAAACACGTTCTGCTGCAGATGAAACCTAAGGGCAGGCTCACACTCTTGCCCAGGCAGCACCCTTCCCAAGCACAGGTGCTGTTACTGCTCACAGCTTGGAAAGAGATGCTTCATTACAGCCCATCTCTCCAGGACATCCCAGCCCCTCTCCAGGATCCTAAAGGGCTCCTAGGCTAGAAGCTTTCAGCTAGCTGTTCCAAGAAAAGTCCCACTTCCCAAGGGGCAGAAGCTGAGGGAGCTCACATCCATCCTGCAGGACAGACCTTCCTAGCAGCTGCTCCTGCCCTGAGCTGTGTCCTGCCTGCCTACAGGACACAAGAGCTTTTCTGCTACAGGGGAAAAGGCAAAATCATGTCAACCTTGGTCAGGCTCTTCTGTTGATGAGGAGCTTTGGGACTGCAAAGAAAGCAAAAAGGAAAAAAATAAAAAGAATAAAATGTATGAAGAGCAATGAGCCAGTACCTCTGCCTTCTAAATTTCCCCCACTAACCTAAAAGCCCTAATAGGTGCTTGGGAATTCCCTCAATTCCCCCTCTGACAAAAGCCAGCAAAACACCAAAACCCAGGGCTCCTCAAGGAGCACTACATCGGGTTGAGCAGAGCACAGGGACCTGGGGCCACCAGGGTAGGAGCAGCCCCATCGCAGAAGGTCCCTCCTGCCTCCTCCAGGGCCATCCGTAACAGCAGGGAGCTCCCACGGCCCCACCTGCAGCAGTCTGTACCAGCATGTGCCCAGTGCAGCCCAACACTTCACTTCCACGGGTTAGCTTTCATTCCCTCCCTCTCCCAGCCCCCACAGGGAACTACGACTTCATTTGGAAGACTGCAAAAAGCACAGATGGGAAGCCGAGGAGTCAGTATCTCGCTATTTGGGGCCAGTTTCAATATTTTAAGAGCAATTAATGTTTCCACTGAGCCTTTGTGTTAATTTGCATTTTAAATAACATTATCAAGTGGCACCGACACCCTCATTTTCAGCTCCCGCTGAAAGTGGCCAGATCCTGAGCCAGGGTAAAATCTCCGTGACTCCAGACCAGCAACATGAATTCGCTGCCCTGCTCATGTCAGAAACTGCAGCCCCTTCTAACCCGCCAGCACAACCGCCCTGACAGCCACTGCAGCTCTAGTGCCATAATGCTGGGTAGAAGAGGGGGAGGAGGTGAGAGGAAGGCAGCTCAAACAGATGGCTGTGACAGCAGCAGGCCAGGTAGCAGCTACACACACACACATTTTTTGCTGGGGGGCTCAGCTCCTCACCAGCTGGGATGTATTTTGGGTAGCAAACCTCAGCCTGGGCCTGCAGCATCCAGAGCAGCACATCTGGCAGTGTGCTGAGCCACGCGCCCTGCTCTGAAGCCACAACCTGCCTGCTCACTGCGGTGTCAGCTGGAAGCTCCTGGAGGATCAGAGGCTCGGGGTTTGTTCGAGTCAGCAGCGAAGCAAGGAACAACGAGGAGAACTAACAAACAGGCATTTTAATGACATGAGACTTCCTCCCATTGATGGCAGCTCGTTACCACCTCTCTGGACTCCGTGCCAGGCTGGCCAGATGGTGCCAATTCATTTAGGCATATTTCTTGGCTCATCAATTCAGGCAGACAGCCTGCAAACCATCCTTTTTAGATAACTGAATCGAGGTCAGCACAAGCGTTCAGGCAGATAAACACTGAGCTATGGGTGACAGCGTAGTACAGGGAAGACCACTGACACGCACATGTTCTGCTCCTGGATTTTAGTCTTTGGGGCTCTCACACACACAAAAAAAGAAGGCTGCTTTAGCTCAAAACAAGGGATGTCCATTTGTTTAACGAGTCTGACAAGAACGTGGCCTGCTAAATGAATACCCGGCTATTGATCATCCGAAGGAGAGGCACCACGAGAGAAAATGAGACGTTTCAGTACAAGGGGTGTATTTAGGGAGAAGTGAATCACACAGAACAACAGCAGGACCAAAAATACAGTACAGGTGATGAAAGGGAAAGGGGGGAAGTCTGCGTTAATGCTGCTCTATCAGCAAGTGGGCAGAGCAGCTTCCACGAGGAGCAGGCAGCTCTCACGACAGAGGGGTCTGATCTCCTTTGAAGGTGGCTCTCCTCCAGGCTGCCTGGCTGGGACAGGACCGAGGGCTGAGCTGTGCCTGAGTCCCTGCAGGGCTTCAAACAGTCACGAGAGAGAGACGGACAGCAGCAGCACATTTCTTTGCTGACAGAAGCACAAGCAGCTTTGAAGCTGTCTACAGCAAGGCATAACAACAGCATGAGAAATCCAGCTTGCTCGAAGTCAACCCATTTTTGATTCATTATTAATAACCAAAGTGTCCGTCTTCAGAAGATGTAGAGCAGGCTGCCTATGGCAGAGGGGGGAGGAGAGAAAAAAAAAAAGGGGGTGATCTAGCTTTTAAAACATTCTAAACTGATTTCTGATGTCTTTGCTTTTTTCTTCCTCTCCAAAATACAGAATTAAAACCTAGCAGGGATAAACACAAAGCAACTCTGGCTCTTCACCACGGTGTTTATTTTGTGTGCACGTGAACCTAAACCCTGGTCTTTTGTGCCTGCTGTGAGCACACACAAATCCTGGAGGCTTTCAAATCAGGCTGATAATCACGAATTTATTTGTACCAATTACACAGCGAAACCTTTAACATGCTGCAGGTACCACCAAACCAGCGCAGATGAAAAGCAGATACACCACCTCTGCTCTCCTAAATTAAAGGCTAGAGCAGGGCTGTGTGTCTAAGTAGCTATTACCATGATCTCATGGGGAAAGCAGCCAAGGACCATGGAAACCACTCCACAACTCGGCACAACTCCCGCTGCCTCCCTCCACGCTGCCTGCTGACCTCAGCACCGGACACGGACACGACTTGCAAGTCGGCTGCTCACAGCACTCTGCAATTACACCAGCACCAACCCGGCAAGAAAGCCTGTTTCAGGGATCCCGGGAGAGACTCAAGTCCTGCTCCTGCAGTCGGGGATGCCCGTTTCAGCTGGAAGCTGCGGGCAGCCTCCCCGCATGGAAACTCAGGCCCACAGCACTTATTCAGAGGTTAGTCATCAGCTTCAGCATTATCTACTGCCATCAGCCTGGGAGGGCTTTAAAAAAAAATAATAATAAATTCAGATCAGCCTGAGGATTAATGATGTGTTGAGAAGACCACAAAGTAGCTTATCTCATCCACTACCTCAACTCAGGTAGCAACAGATGGGGAGCGTGACAGCATTAAAATCTGCTCCGCTTCAGGCTGTACCTGGCCTCCCCATGACTTGAGGCTTGAAGCATGTGAGCTGATGGCTATTTTTAGCATTAACTAGCTGAACTGTGGGCACTTCTCTTCTTCATACCAATATGTAACCCACAGGTCTTACCAAACTCCTTGCCTTGAAACACATTTCCCAAAGACTGATGGTTTTTTGCTTACAGGCAGCACAAACCGAAACGCTGCCCCTTCCACGACAAATAATAAAGGGCTGAGCTGTTTTCAATTCCTTCCCTCGGCTGGATCTCTTTATCCTCAACCCCTCACCTCCTCCCATTTCTAAGCAGCTCTAATTGTTCGCATTGTTTTGTTAAACCTCTTCCCTGAAAGCTTGCATTGCCTCTGCCTCTCTTCCAGCCAGCCCTGGGAAGCGATCCTTCTAAAGGCTTTTTGTCGCCCCAGACCTTGCTTTAATTAGTCAATGCAAATTCCTAAATACCTACAGGCTTAGCAAAACAGCTCTTTTCCCCAAAGCCTCTTTTTGCTGCCACTAAGCAAGCCCCCTCCCCGTAAGAACACCACATTCTTCTTTCCACTGATCATTGGAATTGCTGCCACTCCTCCAAGCACCCGAGGAAAAAAAATCTGTGCATGCGTGCAGCTGCAGACAAGGTGAATTAGTCACATCACAGACCAAAAGGGAACCCGCTGATCATTCTGCTCACGTGATGGAGATGCTCTCTGGAGAGCGAGGCACTGATTTAATGCTCAGCCTCCTTCCACAGGCTCCAGTCCAACCCAGCAAAATGCTTCCAACAAAATATCCTGAACTTCTCCATCTTCCTGTGGCTTAGCAGCGCGTCACCGACATCTCACACGGGTCCATCAGCCCCACTGTATGTAGCATGCTCCACCACTGGCCCCCAGCAGGTACTGACAGCTTTTATTCTTACTTTTTTAACCTTTGAGCTGTGGTCTATGCCCACAAACAGTGACAGAGACGTAATGCAGGTCTGTGAACCGCTTGCTGAGAGAAGGGGCACCTTTCTCAAGTGTCTCCTGACTCGGAAGATTTTCCAGATATCAACCGCTATGCTGTGTAGGTTAAAACCAAGAAGGTGGAAAGAATAAAAATGAGAATATTCACACAGCCAGGCAGGGAAACACAAACTGATTCCACCTGGGCCTCGCAGACCAGTTACTGGCAACACCTCCCAAGAGCCCAGCACCCCTCGCAGCTCAGCTGAGAGCTCTCCCCAGTGCGGTTCACCTCTTTTCACCCTCCATGGTATCACAGCTAATCCCCAACTTCATCCCTTTAACTCCACGCTTGTGAGGTAAAGACCCAAATGCCCCATCCACAGGAGGGGGTGACCCACAAAAGCACTAAATCCACAGGAAGAAGGGTTTTGCAGCCCAGAGAACAGCAGTCAGGCACACATACCGCCTCCATGCACAAGTGGAGGCAACAAGAACAGAAACAAAAACATGGCAGAGAAACATTACTTTGTTTTAGTGTGCTACGCCAGCTTAGAGGGATTTTCACAAAGACAATACAGAGGAGATTAAGGTCAGCCAACCCACTCCAATTAGGTATCAGAAAACCTTAATGGATTTACCCAAAGTTGCACGCATTTCTAGAAAGCTGCTGTGTCTACATCTCAGTCACCCCTCCCAAGATGCAGTCTCACTCTTACTTGCCCATCTTCTTCCCTCCACTCACCTTTCTCCTGCCTCCAACAGGCCCACTGTGCAGATGGGCTGCCTCTGCTACACCTACAGCTTCCCATCACTCTGCCATCCTGGAGAACAAGACTACCACTGGCACTCTTTAGCCATCAGGATGCTTTAATATCATATTTCTTCCTCTTTTTGTGCATCATCAAGCTCAAGAAGGCCACCAACTGATATGTGAACAGAGCAGGGAGAATACATGCCACGGTAATATGTACACGAGGTAGGAAGCTCAGATAAGACTGATGGGGAGGTCCTGGCCCACCACGGTGGGGAACAGGCAGGTATGAACATGAGGAAGGTAGCAGAGGGTAGAGAAACAGGCAACAAAAGGAATTTTTCAAATGGAAAAGTTCTGAAGCCAGGTAACAATGAACCTGAAGCAAACACCTCCCAGTTCAGCAGTCAGTTTCAGCCCCACATCATGGGGTGTTAGGAAATACAGTAATTTAAGACCATACATGGCATTTTGGAACAAATCCCTTGGTACCGCTTTGCCTGGCTGCCAGTACCACGCCGCAGCAGCCATGCATCTTCCACGGTGAGTCACCATCTCTGTTCAAACACCAGCTCATGATTAGGAAAATAAAAATAGACCAGACAGGTGCCAAAGAACTTACCAAACCTGCTCAGCCCACAGGTTCTCTAGCATTTGCACAGTGACAAGGCATGCACAAACCATCATGCCAATTTCTTTTTTTTTTTTTTCCTGGGAGGCTGAATCTCCAAAAACTGAGAATCTGAAATGCTCAGAGGTTTAAAAAGATGACCCGCTCCTTGTGCATAACCCATGGCACACTTCGTTCTGACCCAATGCAGGGATCAAGCAGTGCTTTGACTCTGCTGGATCTCGAACAACTGGTTTCTGAGCAAGTACCTGTAATGGGTTTCCTCTCTCCTTTCTCCAGCTTCGCTTGCTGGGACTCAGTGTAGACACCGTGCTCCATGGGCTGCTCCGCCCTCTTCATTGCCGTGCCTTTGAAATTCATCTGGAGCTGGCTGGTGTACTTCTCGTGCTGCAGGGACATGAGGACAGTTGCAGGGTGCCCGTGAGATGTGCGTGGCAGCCCATGGCAGATAACCAACCACCCACCCCACAAATGCATCATGCAAAGGCAAACACTGTGGCTATGCTCTGTGACAGAAAGAAAACACACCTAAGTACAGGCTAGAGAGCAGCAGAAATGCCACTTGAGAGGCTTTCAAATACCTCATTTGGAAGACAGTAAGTGACAATTACAGCACATGAGAAGGTCACTGTGACACAGCCCTGCAAAATTAGCAAACCCTTTAAGGAGTAAACTGAGAACAATCAGAACTGATGCCATTTTCTGTTCAGGATTCAAATCCTGGAATCCCCTTTGTTGTAAAGTAATATTATAAATTCTTTCTGGGCCTTCATCTGCATTATCTCAATCTTTCAGAAAAAGCAATTAAAATACATTTTAATTATTTCTCTCCAAACCCTCTCATCAGCCAGGAGAGTGATGAGCCTGCCTTAGAACAGACTCCATTATTAACTTGGGGCCTAGTAAATGGACTCATTAAAAGTGGCTTTATTACAAGTAAATTAATAAAAGGGTGTACCCATTCGGGTTACCCCTAAGTAAATTCAATGAATCATTTACCCAATTCTGGCTGTTATACTTCTGATCCTATACAAATCCTAGAACTGGAACCAGGGCTAAGGGGACAGCATCTGCTGGCCAACAGGTGATGGATGCTTGGCACTGATAACCTGAACCCTCAGCCGAACAAGGGCAGCGTTCCTGCCTAGAGGGGGTAGTTCTTCTGCCTTAAATTAGAAGATGTTTGAATATTTTATACCCTGTATTGAACTCTTTGTTTAAAAAACACCTGGCTCATAAGAGGACCTCTTGGTAAGGAAAAATGGGGAGCTTGAAGGCAAAGATGAGGTGACAGGAATAAACGTGAATGTCAACCTAACAAATGTGATGGATCTGGCCTACAGTCACTAGGCATGGAGAAAAGCAACCATGCTCCACTTCTGGAAGAGAACAAATTGTGTTCTGCTTCACCCAGAAGTTAATGTGCTGACTGTTCTTTAATACAGTACAACTTTAGTAACCTTTTTTGTTGGCAGTCATAAAATCATAAATAACTTGATCTACATGTTAGTGGAGGGATAAGAGAGATCAGAGCAGAGATAGCCAGGAAATGTCTCTCTCCTCAAAGGAAGGTTTTGTTAAGTCTCAATCCAAGGACAGCATAACATTGTGGATCATTTCACTGACATCAAGAGTATTTTAACACTTTAGGCTGCTTGACCACTACTAGTGCACTGAAAAAAAAAAAATTGCACCTGCATCCCCTTACCTTTAATGCTTCTTCTGGGACTTTGTGTTGAATTTGCTCCAGGACATACATATTCGAATGTACAGAACTTGTTAAGGAAACAGCACAGGAATCAGATGCAGAAAGAAATCTAGCACTTAGTCACTACTAAAAGAAAACAAGATCATAAAAACAGTGACACTGAAAATGCATGGGGCGCTAAAAGCCACCCTCGCTGCGTACCACCCCAGTCTTTGCCATACTGTGTTTTTCAACAGAGGGTAACCCACATCTGAGAGTGGGACCCGTGCCAACTGAAGAGTGGCACACAACAGGAGAGGGGCAGGAGAAGCTCTGGAGAGCACCAGCAGCTTGGTGCAGGATGAGGGAGCAACCAGAACCCTGACTCAACTCGCACCCTGCTCCTCTCAGCTCCTGTCAGACCACTCTCTGCCCGCAGCATCCTGGCCAGGACAGAGCAGTCTCGCACAGTCAGGATGAGGCAAGGCTTTTCAGCCACTGCAGTTTCCTGGATGAAAAGTAAATCAGGTCATGAGCTGCTGTGACCTCTTCGGAAGGGAGGCATTTGGTATATTCGAGCCTAGGCAATAATCCCCAGCAATGCTGCAGGGAAAAAAAAACAAAGGAAGCAGCTGGCAATACCATCATGAGCAACCCAATCAGGACAGTGCAGAGCAAAAGGGAGGAAAAAGGAAAGATGGAAAATGTTAAACTAAAAATAAACTAAGAGATACTGGCATAGCAGGGAAACTCCACACAGTCTGTAAGTGAAGCTGTAAATGGAAAAGAGACAAACGCTCTTATGCAATTGAGCACAGCTGACTCAGAGGCCACGGGAGATGCTGCCATCCACACGGCGGGCACAAAGCACTGCTAAAAAGGGTGGCACCAAAGGAGAGGAAGAGATTTTAACTGCTACAGCCATCCTGCCAATGTGAAGAGCCACGTCTAAAACCTACATTCTCAGAAGTTTTCCTGTTGAGGGCAATAAATTCTACAATTCATAAATGCAATTATTCATTTCACATGAATATCCATGTAAGGGCTGCAGGACTAAGCACTTAACTCAGCTGCTTAATGCTCAGAATTACTTTCTATAAAAAGTTTAAACCTGTATCACGGCCACTAAAACCTATCCAAGCTCTTGTCCCTGGCTTATGCCTCTGCTCGACTGGAATTAAAGCAAAACGATGAGTTTCCCCACACATCCAGAGACCAGAAGACACACGGCCACTTACATAAAAAAAACATTTGCAAAGCTGCAAAGTCAAGAAAAGCTAGAACAGAGGCTGCCTTTAGCATGCCTCGCCAGGTGCATGCTGAGATGCCACCTGCCATGACAAGACCCTACAACCCTACCTGATTATGTGCTGGGCAGCACTCAGCAAGGGGCGACTCAGGACTTTCCCCCATTTATGCCTGAACCTCCATGAGCTGCACCCTTTCCAAATCATGCTTTAAAAGCAAATAATCTGTCTCCTCTGAGGTGTATCTTTATGGTTGTTGTCCAAAAAGATTTAGCAACTACCTCCCTTTAAAAAAAAAAAACACAAAACAACTACCACCATGAAGCAAGGGTTTGTTATTTATAAATATCACATATTTCATGGGGACGATGAAGGGCACGAGAATGTGGCCTTGGGGCCAAGGACACACAAGAGTTTGCCAGCCAACCTTTTCTCCCTGCTTCCATTTTCAGAAATGTCTGGGTTGTTTTAACCAAAATTTCTCACAAATAAAACACGAAACCTGGAGAAAATATTTGTGACTTCTAAATTCAGCCTGAGCAGGGAAAGTTTAGCAGTTCGAAGCAACTGAGAGTGCTGTTCTGAAAAAGGATTTGATGGTGTTAAGAAAAGGCAGCAGTAGGAGCTTCTACTTACCTCTGTAGATCTACAACAGCCAGCCAAAGAGCCGCACCAGGATGAGAAGGAAAGGGATGAAGGTAAAAGTATTTTAGCAGACCCTAGTGGGATGTGCCTCTGTAAACCAAGTGGTAACAGCAACCTGGCCTCCCCAGATGGAAGGGAAATTTTCTGTTGCTAAAGAAAGTTTTACTCTTGCATTTTGTGGCAGAAGCAATTTGCAGGAGCAAGCATCAATCGATATAGAGTCAAGGGTCTGACCACAAGTCCCCAGAGCTAAGCGTGCCAAAGACCTGCAAATTGCCTGCAAGCAAACAGTTGGGCAAAATGAATGACAAAAATACTTATATCAGATGATTTTTTTTTTTTTTAAAAAAAGTAAGTTTTTACAAAAGCATATGAAACATGTTTGCTCCCAGGCTGGTACCAGTGACAGCTGCCACCCAGCGATCCCAAATAGGAAGAAAAAACCCCACAACCTTTCCTTAGACAGAGTGATGTGGCACCTCTGCAGTCACCGCTGCCAGCACAGGGCCTGATTCAAAGTCCAATGAAGGCAGCAGGTATCTTGATTAATCTGTTCTGAATCAGATCCATGGCAGAGAAACAAAAGCTGATGAGCCATCCAAGGGCTCCAGGAGGCCAAACAAACACCCTTAGTCATTAGCCATGACTGGGACTGTTAACCCTCCGTGAAGCAAACAGCACAAAACCCAAAGCCTGTGTCTGAAGATGGGAAGGATATCGTAGCCGAAGCGAATGACATCGTTCAGTTTTAGGGTGATGTACTTCTGGTCAGGAATCCTCACGTCATTGACGAACGTCTACAGGGAAGAAGCACAGGAGTGGGTTTTAACAGAGGGTTTTGACAGAGGGTATATTGAGGCGAGGCATCTCTTTGGGATAGGGCTCCTGGAGCACACCCAGGCCCACCGGCCCGCGGTGCCACACGCACGGGGTGCAGCAGCTCACAGCAGCCCGGCCTGTCAGCCAGGCCCCCTGTAAACCACCAAAAGTAGGTCCTGTAGGATAGCTCCAGCACCCCAATTCCACTCTCAGCTCTCCTCCTCCCTTTACAAAGGGTGAGGGCAGCAGTAAAGCTGCGGCAATTCCTGCTCCAGTTATGGAGCTGGGTACCAGCTCTCTGCTGGGTGTCAAACAAGGCTCACACCAGCCCTAAGCCAGGTAATTTAACAAGTAAAACCTCTCACAAAGGGAACTGGAAGTGAAAACACACAGGAAAACAAGCATTTTTTGTGGAATCACCACAGTGCCTGAGGTGCTGTTGTCCAAGACACCATTATCAGCACAACAGGCCTCTTGCTCCAGAGGCTCACATGCTCATTTTTTCCTATGCTCCAGATATTTAATTGAGGCCCAAAGAAACTAAATTGTCCTTATAAAGGTAAAAAGAATGCACTTCAGAGCTGTGAACAAATGCCTCGGATGTCTCAGATGCCTGCAATCTCGTGCACTCCAGTGTCCTGAAAGCCCATGTGCTGCTGGATTTACCTGGGCTGTCGCAGGCACCAGGAGTTACCTGATCTTACAGGGAAGGATTTGCCCAGCCTTACAGACCTGGAAGTCACTGCTGGGTCTCTGCAGCCTCCATACGCTTCCAGCTTCCAAAATTCTTCCGGTTTAAAGAATCAAAACTGTGCTACAAAGTGAACTGACATGCTTTCACCACTGAGGCACGGTTTTCTCCTTTTGTTTTCTCATCTGGGCCAAGCCAAGCACCCATGGTAAAACCAGAGGGGAAAAAATAAATGCTACAACAGGAAGCTAGAAGCTCAGCAGACAACAGCCCCCAGCTGCCTGGCAATTTACAGAAGAGCTGGAGAAGAGGCCTTTCATTTCAGAATAAAAGCAGTAAAGCTGGTTAAAAAACACGCAATTTCTATTTGCATGAAAACTTTTAATATTTAAAATTCCACAGTCAGATCTGCAGCAACAACAAAAAAAATTTGCTGAATTTTCTGCAAAACAGAAGTTTGCAAGAAAATCCATTTTGATGTTGTTACCTGTGGCCACTTAAAGTAAAATAACCCATGGAAACTGCTTGTTACAAATAGACATGGTATCTTCAAAATCAAAAGACACTTAGAGACCGCAGTGTTAAAACAATTCAAAACATTTTGGAAATAATATGAATTAGATTACACAAAGTCATATAATGCATTGTTGATAAAGGCACGAAATAAATACAACATAAAAACAAATGCTGAAAACAGAATTTAAATCAAGGTCCACAAGGGGGATGTCTTAAAATTCACCTAAACTTCCAACTAAGGATATTTACTTCCCACAAAATGAATTCAGTTTGGCCACAGCCACCTTCTCCCACAGAAGTCTGTTTGACCCACCGTAGTAGACAGGCACTGCCATAACTGCTTTTAATCCATCACCCCCCTTGAGCGCAAGCCTATTACTAAAATGCTATAAATTCATTAGCCTATGAAGAAAGAGAAGTAATGATACAAGCCTTCCCTTTCCGCAGGCAGAATTTTCAGCTGCAATTTATATCTCTGATTTTTGAATCAGGAATCCCAACACAGCCCAGACCAGTTACCAGAAATCCTGACATTTCAGCAGGATTCAATCCTGCTTTCAGCTATTAGGCTGAGGAGGATTAACACTCATTCTAGCTGTTTTCAGATGCCAGAAGAGGCAGAAAGTTTGTTGCCTGCTTTAGCATGTGCTTTTATACAAGTTTCTGGGTTCATCCAGTGTTTTTGTGGTTGCAACGACAGAGGGCTGCTGTTTCTAAACCCAGAACAATGATGGCAGTAAAATTCCGTGAACATACAAACACTGAACACAATTATATGAATCTAGCTTAGGCCTGTTTCAGAAGAGGAATAACTTCACTGGTATGTAAAAGCAGCCGAGAAGAGGCATGCTATGACATTAGGATAGTTTTAACTATCATGGTGTACTTAATAACCACAGAATTCAGGTGGGCAAAGCCTCGCCAAGCTGCCTAACACTACTGCCTCCTTCAGGAGCACAGCAAGGGTTAAGACTCAGGTAGGCTCAGATTATCCCCCAGTCTTAACACAAATCAAGACAGGTGGAACAGCAATTTTTATTGTCAGAAAGAGGAGGTTTAAAATAGTTTTTCCCCAAAGAAATTAAAAGGCTCATCATCCCATAAATCACTCCACACACCGACAACTGAATTGCTAAAAGGTCACCCTGCTCGTACTGAACAGCTGCTCCAGAATCTTCACCAGTTTAATGTTAACATCCCCAAAACAAGACTGAATTTATTTCCTGCCCTTTTCTAAGAGGTGCCATGGTTTTGTGAGCCTTGAAGAGCTCTGCAAGGGCACCAAGAAGAAAAAGGGAAAAAAAAAAAAAGCAATATTGACTAAAGCTTTCCTCTTCTAAGATGTTGCGTGATCTTTGTCTCAGGTCTTGCAAATGTTTTGTACCTTTAGCTTAATTCATGCAAATGGCTGCAGTGAGACCCCAGAGGGGCCTAGCAATAAAATATATGCACAAGTACTTGCAGACTCAGCTGCATGTTCACCTCTGTCAGCAGGGAGGTTTGCTACTTACGCCGTTTAAGCTCCCGAGATCCTTCACCCAGTGCTCATCTTTCTCCTTGTCGTAGTTGATCACGGCGTGCTGCTTATCCACACTGCGGGACTGGCAACGAAAGCACAAAGAGCGTGAGAGCAGCCAGGCAGAAGAGACACTGTTAATCAAAGCAGCATTTAGACATGAAACTAACTTGATAGGAGGCAGGGGGAGAAAGGGGGAAAAAGCAGGAAAGATTAAATATTATTGCTACTATAAATAACCGAAGAACACACAGTAAACGCTTCCATGGTTGGTGTAAACAGTTCACTGAAGATAATACACTATTTACATGAAAAAAAGAGTCATGGAAAGCTGTCAAGACTATGCCAGTATTTCAGTAAGTTATATCAATGCACATTGAAAACCAAACCAGTCAAATAGAAAGCCTGGGGGCATCATCTCAGCCTGCGTGAACTGGAAGAGCTCCATTTTCACCAGCTGAAGCTGGTGGCCTCATCACCAGGGACTTCATCACCAGGAGATTCTATTTGGGAAAATTTCTTCCTATCTTTCAAAGGGGAAAATATATACACAGTTTCCTTAAGTTACAAACCAAACTTGTTCATGATGCGTACTTGTTCATGATGCATACTGTTCCCAGGACCGTGTGCTGGAGTTGGCTTAAACCCTAATGCTTTCCAGCTTGGAGAGAGGTTAGTTAACTTGGGATGAGAAAGTGACTAGAAAAAAAAATGAAATTTAAAGCTAACTTTGAGGACACTGATTAGGACTGATGTGGTCCCAATGGCTTTGTCATGATGCACATGCACCAAATACATCTTGTCTTCAAAACAGAGTATGACACTTCTGGAGAAGTGCTGTCAGACCGTTTCAAGGCACAAACATCAAAACCTCTGAGCAGTTTTGAAACCCAGCATAAGTGTCACAGCTATGAAGACACCAGACTGTCTGCAGCTTGGCTTGAAGCACTCACTGGCACTACTCACTCAATCCATCAGCGTCTGCATGTGTTGCTGAAACCTCCCTGGTACCTCAGCCCAGGGAAGGGTAGGGCACGCTACCAAAGCAGGGAGACGAGCCAAGCTAAGCCTGTGCATCCTCCTCGTCCTGGGCATCAACCAAGAAGTTCTCAGTGAAAGATAAGTCCTTCCCTTTCCCCAGGTGCAAACAGGCAGGTTTCCACAGCAGCGCTCTCAGTAAGCCATGACATACTTCCTCATGGGCATGCAGGGGCAAAGACTCTTACAGGGGAATTCCTTGATGAAAACAGAAGTCTTTCCTGACGAACAATTAAGCGTTAGCAGGAATTTCTTCTTCCCATGGCAATGTGAAGCAAGTTGGTAATATCCCAACAGCTAATAAACGTCAGGTCCCAGAAGGCTGGGCTCCTAGGAGGGCTCCCTGCACCTTACCTACAAAACAGGGATGGGGGGGGGAGACCATTCCTGCCCACAACATGGGTAGAAATCCCCCCTTTCACCAGTGATGCACGTTTATAACCACATCACATCCTGCAGGACTCAGACAAAAACGCACAGGGGTGCTGCCTTCACTGCATGGATGCAGACACAGGGCATTGCCGTGTCCTTCAGCTACCCAAAATCCTGGAAATCACCGTTCCCAGTGGGATGGGAGAGAGTGCTGAATAGGTACAGCAGTGCTTGCTTTAGCTTTTTAAGGCATGCCTCAGAAAGTCACTTAAAAGTTAACTGAATTTAAAGGCATAACAATCCCTTTAGTCCACTTCCAACATCAGAAGGTCTTCCACCCCAAAAAGACAGTTTGCACAGAGAAAAAACTGCTGTCGATTTTACCTTGTACCAAGCCGCAGGGCATTTAAAAAGAGGCTTACTTCAGGGAACCAGCTGTCTCCTACAAATTCAGTTTGCCCTAGATCTGACCCGGATGCAAGTTACCACAGCCTTTGGACTGTTGTATTTTACAACAGCTGACTACCCCGGGGTCCCAAGCCAGACAAGGGTCATCCCACAGGGACAGAGATATACTCTAGCACCATAATATTCCCCTATATAAAAGAAGAGGTCACCAAAGGAACTGATTCATGCCAAAATTTCCCATCTTTCAAGCAAGTTTCAGCTGTGTTCAAGACTGCCCTTTGCAAAAGCAGGTAAAATGATACGCTGTATTTGTGCCGTGGTCCTGAAACCTCCTAGCATCTCTTTAAAGAGCGTGTTAGGAACGTGGCAAACTGTTACACAGATCACACTTCTGTGAAATCTCATATTTGTTTTGGAGAGGAGATGAATTTTCTCAGTTTTATTTGTGTTAAAACAGCAAACATCACAAGCACTTTGCAGGAGTTCCTAAGGGCCTGTCTCCAAGGAAACTCAACTTAAAATAACGAAAATTGCACCTCGTTTATTTTGATGCAGACTTGCCAAAGGTCCCTCTCGAGCACCAAGGTGTGGTTTAGTTCAACACCAGCCACATCTGCAAGAAGCTGCTCTTCCCTGCAGCGGCAGCAGCCACCCAGGGGCTGGTGGTGCTTTTGTTCCCGGAGAGGAGCAGGATGCCCAAACCCCACTTCCAAACAGAGCCTGAGCAGCCACCAGGGCGCCAAGAGACGAGGGCACGAGCACAGACCTGGTGAAGTCACTTAGTCAATAAAGGCAGAGGTTTCCCATGAATGAACCCTTAAATCACGGACAGCAAGTTGGGAAACCTGAGTTTGTGCATGTTACAGAGCAGCCCACAGGTGCAGACCTGCCAGAGGTCTGCAACTCCACCGGGAGGATTTTAGGCAGCTATAAATTGAAAAACTGCAGTGAAGGTGACTGAATCCCAAGAAGAAGAGGACTCCTTTGTTCAAAAACACTTTTGCACCAGACAGCGAGCCTTGCTTGTGCTCAGTCGCAGCCTCCACAGCAAAAGGCAACGCTGATCCACATGTTTGGACAGAAAATGCTGGTGCAAGTCGAGCAAAAATAACACAAAATGAATGTGTGATAACAATAAAGTGTTTATATATTAAAAAAAATAACACAGCTGAAGTGCCTATACACAAATGTCAAACGCAGAAAATAACCAGCACACCCTAGCAGTGGCTCCATTTCGCCAGAAAAGCACTTGCAGCAGGGAGAGCAGCACTCCTCGGCTACAGCAAGACTCATTCTGGTTCTGCTCAGACCCAAACAGCAGCGCTCTCACCACATCCCAACACTAGGCTTGTTATCAAAGGAAAACAGTTCTCGGGAAAACACAGCCTGTGCTCTTCTGATTAACAACATTTACGCTTCTCCGAGGGGAGAACACGGACACTGATTTGTTTCTACACTAAACTCACCCAGGGCTTGCATTTCCAGACATTCAAATCACTTCCTAATATAAGGCTGTCCCGCTTCTCCCTCACACTACCTCCAGTGCATCATGTTTTAAATACCTAGTAGACGAAAGGCACATGCTGCACGTATCTGGAGACGGAGGTGTTTTACAGTTACACTTTCCTCCAAGATGACATTAAACAGGAGGCACCTCCAAACCCTAGGTAGGAATGGCACCTCCTGGTCTGCCAGCCCCAAACCTGTACCAGCAGCCTGCATCAGCCCCCAGGGAGACGTGCAGCCAGGCAGCCTGCTTCTGATCCTCACAACTGCATACATCACGTTGGCAAAAGGCCCTGCTTAGCACTGCAACAGCAAAAGCAGCATGAAAAGTGTGCAGGAGTCTCCAACGAAGTAAATATCACATCAGCTCTGTGTGCTGCAAAGGGAACATCACTTACAGCCTTGTGTTTGGGGACGGGTCTGCTACATACAGCAGGGTACACACGATGAAACCAGGAGCTGCAGAGAGACAGCAAGCATAATCCACAGGGAAACAAGACCTGCTTAGGAAGGCAGGATGAAAAAATACAGCAAGACAGCCTGCGTTTCCCCACAGGGTCGGGGAGCAGATGCAGCTCAGCTGTCTACGTGGATACAGATGCTGTTTTTTTCCCCCAGCAGAATCACCATGGGCAAAAACCTACTGCTCAGGGTTGAGATTTGGACCTCAGCCCCGCCAGCGCTGTGAGGCATCATGGTACTGGAGATAAAATAAACAAACAAGAGCAGTTTCCCTGTTCCTAGCTGCAGTCTGTTGTGCACGTCTGGCACAAGATAGCTGCAGCATTCTGGTGGCAGCACGCAATAAACACTCGCTTGAATATTTTCCACGTTGAACAGGTTACATTTCTGCCAGTGATGTGCTCTGCACCAGTGTCCCAGTAAGGAAATACAAACCTCTCCCAGTGCCCCACTTTGGGAGGAAGGCACGCAGAGCCAACTTAAAACAAACAACAACAAAATATCCTCACGCGCTGGCCTCAAGCGTGGTTTTAGCTCCTCAAAAGTAAAACCCTGGGTAGTATTTCATGACAGCGATAGCCACTGGGTCTCCCTCTTTCACCACGATGCATTTCATAAGAGTTCAGCATCTCGGCCATTTCAGAGCTTTTCCAGAACAGCGGTGATCTGTGAACGCTCCGTCCTGCCTCGGGCTGGTTGCAATGAGCTGCCCTCGCAGACCAACTGCTTCCAGGGGCCTGTGCTGGTTTCTGCACGATTCTGCACAAGCACACCGACGTCTCTTCAGCACGTGCAGCCACCTCGATGCTGGAGCCGACCTCACGTTGCAGTTTCCGAGCTGCAGATTGCTGCTGTCAGGATCACAGACACGCTAAGCAGATCCGTGGCAGGACCAGGGCCTGAGTATTCACGCAAAAATAAGGCACCAAACAAAAGAAAGAAATCCCCTGGGAAAATGAAACTCTAATCCCCACAGCTTGGCACAGGGATTTGGAGGCTGGCATAGTCCTCATAACAATTTAACCCATTATTTTGGGCTAGAATGGGTTTTTGCTTGCTCATTCCTCTTTCCAGCAGTGGAAGACAGGCTCAAATGACCCATGGGCAGGTTCTCCCCAGAGGCAGGGACCAGGCAGCCCGCAGATGGGCTGGCTTCCCCTTCATTGTGTATCACAGCAGAGGGGAAATGTGCGAGCATCACCTCTGGTGGGAGAGCAGCCTGCATGCTCACAGCACAGCTGAGCCGTGCTGCTGCCTGGATCAAGGCCGTGGAGTACAGGTCAGCTCCTGAAATGGACAGGGTCCCTTTCACCCCTGCCCACCCCCAGGAGGGCCAAACCCTCCCTCCAGCTCCTCACCAGCCCTCACAGTCCCTGGCTGCTGTCCCAAAGCCTCCTGTCCCTGTGCTGCCCCCAGCACTGACCTCCCCTCCCAGTCCTGCCGTGTCCCCAGCCTCCTGCACCACGCTTCCTCCGCCAGCTTTACGTTGAGAGGAAACAACAGGAGAGGGAAGAGCCAAGCAAACACCACCAGGGCTGGAAATACGGGACGTGCATCCCTCCCACAGCTGCTGCCCAAGCACCTGGAAGCGCTGCCTGCCCGACAGCCGAGCCTTCCCAAGGCTAGGTCCTTTCTCTCCTGCCTGCGAGACACTTCCCTTGTGACACCTGATGAATGAACGGCCTGGGATCGCTGTGCTTTCTAACGCCCAGGGACTGGCTTAGGTGCTGGTTTACACCCTCCAGATAACTGCAGCAGAACAGCACGAGCAGGGCACGGCCCGGCCCTGCCCTGCCTGCAGCTTCCCTCTCCACCCCTGCGCCTCCACTGAGAGGGAGGCTGGAGGCAGCAGGGGTCCCCCATCACTTCCACAGGGAGCTCCCAGTGCAGAAAATATTTTAGTAAGGGAGGGATAGGGCTGCTGCACAGCAGCAAATTCACCTGAAAGCATCAGGAAAAACATCTCCCGACTTCATGCCACCTTCTTCCTGCTGGCACAGGCAAACCACGCCACATCTACTCCCACCTGTTTATGTAAACACTCACCCAACCACACTGCAGAGACATCGTGTCATTAGCTACAGCCCAGGGAAGGCAGGATATGCCAGGTCAACGAAACCTTAATTTGACCGCCAGCCCCACGCACACAGAGCTCACAACGCACCCCGTCATTTGCGGGGTGCACCACACACCCTGTGTACTAAACAGGGAACAGATCTCGGATGGTAGAAAACCTCTGGTACTGACACGGTGACAGATCACATCTCCACGCCCGCGTACGCAGGGGCAGAAGCAGGATCACACGGGCGGCCCTCACACTGCTCTGCAGCCATAAACACCGGACTTGGCAGCCGTAGGAATGTTCTTTCAGTGCCCAGGATGCTTGTAATTGCCTAGCTTTTTACCAAAACAAGCTAAAAAAAGAGGAAAACGTCTATCCAAGCAGTATCAAGTGACCGTTTATTCAACTTGCCAGCAAAACGGACTTGTGGTAGGGGCCCGTGAGCTGAACATACTTGAACTAATTGATACCATAAGCAGCATGCGACGTCCCATATGGACCAGTGACAGATGCTTGGCTAGCAGCTTTCACAGCTATTTGCTGACACCAGAATGAAAACAAGTTTTGAGTCCACTTGGGGCCTCAGGGAGATGCTGTTCAGCAGTGGCGCACACTGAGTGCCCTACTTCCACCACTCCTTGTAGGAGGTTGAGCAAGTACTCCAGCAGCTTTCCTCGACAGCTGCTTTGACCACTGTGAGTCAGGACATCAGGTAGATGCACCTTGATTTAATCCAGCACAGCTGTTCTTGTTTCTAAACTCCACTCCTGTGCATCCTCGTACCTACCTCCTGCCTGCCCGACCCATGACAGCTCTGTCCTCCAACCCATCCCCTCACCAGCGTCACTCCCAGATGTGATGTTACCAAAACCCACAGCCTCTCATCAGTCCCTGCTGCTTGCACGCAAACTTCAACTGTGTTCAAAGGTCTGGAACACAGCCAAAGGCATTTAGGTTCTTGACGGAAGACTAATCAATCACCTCTGACCTGGGAGCTCCCTCCTGAAAAATGTCACCCCCCGGCCCTACAGCACCAGAACTTCAAAGAACGGGTTAAACATACTTCCGAGTAGTTTACATGAAAAGAACAGCATTTTCCTCAGTCTTGTTCTCCTAGAAGACTGCAGAAGGGAGCTGATCTCTTCCAGAGCACGCTGCCTGAAACAGAGACCTGGAACATAACCTCACCTCTCAACCAGTGAGAGTTAAGCAGAATTATAAGCAACTGAAAGCAGAGGCTCACAATAGGAAGTGCCAAGCTGTCTGAACTGACAGGCAGAACAAAGGCCACACCTAAACCAGAGAGCATCAGGCCATCTGCACCTACCTCTGCTGTAACTCACACTCACGTGTACGAACCCACAGTGCAGGACAAGGGCATGCCCAAGCCACTGCCCTACAGGGAGGGAAACAGTTGAGGGAGAGAGAACTGGTTAAACATTTTGCTTTCTCAATTTTTCCATTAAATATCCCTCTCTTTAAACAAAAACAAGGAAATCATGCTGCTGCTTTCCTTTTTGTTAAATATTTACACATAGCACAAATTGCAAAGATGCTCTGTTTAGGGGCAGAGCAGAAGGTTTTAATGGTTAAGTGAAATTTTGGAATCTGCAAAATGTTTATGTACCCTGAGTAAATACCCATCACATTAACCAAGTGATCAAAGCTGATAAAAATGGCAATTATGTTTCCCAGGAAAAATGTTGGTGGGGGAGGAAGCTACTCTGTTCTACAGTGTCAACACAATAAAAAAATAAAATCATAGTCCTGGGTGGAAAGTAAAAAAAAAAGTAAACACATTCAGAGAACTATTTCCTACCACCATCAAGTTTCATATAAAAACATGCTAGTGCACATCAGTGAAGGTCTGGATGTCCACACTCCTGCTGTTGCCTTATCTGAAGGGAGCCAATGAGTACAAAGGGAATCAAGCACTGTTATCAGAAACAAGGCAGAATGGAGCCCTTGCTATGTTTAACACTGTGCACACACCAAACTGCACTGCACGGCATTGTCTCCCAAGCCCTAACGTTCAAACCCAATGTAAATCTCACATTTTCTTGTACCAGGAGCTTTACAATGCTGTTAAAATATTTAAAATATTTCTAATCCTCTTAGTAGATATAGAGGATTACAAGGCAGGTTGTTTCCCCACTATCAAACCTACTTAAAAAGCTTGAAGACTATGGTTTTCTTAACCTCTTTGTTAACCATAAAGCAAATCTAGTACCTGTATGAAGTAAGCAAACACAGGGGAAACTAAGGCTTGATTGTTCGGTGACAAAGACATTTTTTGCTGTTTAGGGATCTGATACCTTCAGACAAGGCAGCCAAGAAAATGTCTAAAGACAAGACACTCCTAGAACTGCAAAATGTGAAAGGCAAGACTGCAAGCTCTCCAGGACAAGGACAGCTTATCTCTGTGCTGTATGTTTGTGCACTAACACACAAGGTCTCAGCAGGGGACCACAAACTGTATCACAATGAAATCACAAAGCAGAAATAATCTTAGAGATGAAAAACAATGACCAGGTCATCCAGTTCTCTCCCCAGACAATGCCAGTCTGTTCCCAATTGTGCACTTGAGAGGATTAAATGCCAATAGCTTGAAATATACATATACAAACTAACTGTGCAGTGAACACAACACACAGTTTCAGTGTCAACACTGCAGGAGTATTACAGGTACAAACTCTGCCCCCAGAGCTCTGTCCATCTGCTCTGATAACCTCCCTGCTCCTTATCTTTCCCCAAGATAGTGCCAGTCTGCATAACAATTTTGTGACATGGACAGTCACAGAAGCAAAAAAAAAAACATCTATTTTTAGATCTCATCCTCCATCTGCTCACACGCAACTTTGCTTGGATATCAAGTGTGTGCTTGCAGCCTCCCTTCTGCACTGAGCCTTACTACAGTCATGTCGTTTGCAGCCCAAGTTAGCTCTGGCAAACATCTTTATAAGCAAATGGCTAGGAAAATAACGTGCTGTGCTGTTCAAAATGAGACCATTTGCGTGATCTTAGAAAAAGCTTTATTACTGGAGACAATAAACTGATATATTAATATAGCCCCTGAGCAGAAACAGCTGGATTTTACCAACAATCCAGAGCCTTCAGTCTGAAAAATTAAGGTTTTGAGCCATCACTACCTACAAGCCCCCAGGTACAACTGCATCCCTCTCAGATACTGCCGACTCCTCCAGGAATCCCAATTTGTTTACCTTGTAGAAAAGAGCATGACAAACGTACAGCGTCACAGGGCTGCTGGTCCACATGCAACACTGAGAAGCCAGCTGAGACTTGCAAAGAAGCATGAAACACTCCACGCGGTACGGAGTGGTTCACAATCCACACTGCCCAATTAATCCCTTGAATAACCAGAGGAATAAGCAACACACTTTAAGGATGACTGATACTTGGGCACTTGTATGTTCAGGTGCACAACTTGAGACTTGGGATTCTCGCAGTGCTGAACCCTGACCATGAAAAAACCCTCAAGTACCTTCCAAACACACTAAGATGGGCACCCTAAAGCTCAGGCCATTTTAGAAAAATCAAGAACACTGTATGCATTTTCTCCCTTTAAGTCGAAGGGGAATACAGCAATCAGGGGTTTGAGCAAACACAGACTTACGGAAAATATTAGGACATTTTTAATGTCTCACCATTACATATCTCACCAGCCAGACATGTAGGAACATGAAATAAATGATAGTGTAATTCACGAGAAAACCCAAACAAGCGACCTGCTGTCGAACCAGAGCATGCTTCAAACCCTAGCACTGCAGCAATGCCATTTCATTCACTTCTAGCTAGCCGAGCAGTACAAACACTGCAAGCTCTCCTTTTGTGGACACTAACATTTTATTACAGCCAGATAACACCTTAACCAACTGTCTTCCAAGTACAGCTTGTACAATAAGAGCTCCTACCCCCCAAACAGATCTCCTGCTAACATATCTTATAAAATCCCTGCCATAGCTACACACACAGCCTGCCTGGAAGAACATTAGCAAAGCATTTAGGAGATGGCTGTTACCACACTAGCACTGAAATCTAGCAGGAAGGAAGGCCTCATTGTACATGCAGCTTCCTAATGTTGACATCTATGGGCACGTGAGCTTTATAGATGATCCCAAGAATCTTCTGCCACATTTCTAAACAGGCAAAAGGGGAGCAGGTGGGTGCAGTCAAACTTTTTTTTTTTTTTTGGCATTTAAGTATTCATGCGTGTATCTAGCAGAAACACTAATTGAATTCTAAGCTTCCATAAAGTCCTGAGCTAAACTGCTCTTGTCAGCTCTTTGCAAAATTCCAGTTCAATTTGTTTGGAGTGACATCCATTACATTACTCTGTCAAACATCAGACCACAGTCAACACTTCAGAAACATTGGATTACATCCAGCAACGAGACACCCTGGTATGGACAGCACTAACGCAAGCTGCAAGTTTGCCCACTATGTGGGCAATTACACAATTACTTTGGAAACAAGAGGACACCAACTTGGCCACCCCACCAAAAGAGCCAGCATTACTCTGCTAAAGATCAGTGTTTCCTACCATGACAAAAATAAATACATACATACACAAACCAACCAGCCACACAAAAATAAATAAATGAGGGGTACAAGCACTGACAATGTAGTCAAACAGAGTAAAGGGAAAAACAGGCAAACAAAATGCTGCTAACCTCTAAATCAGATGCTACAAAAACAGTAGTTTAATCACTTGCAGATCAGGACAGAATTGTATGTCTATATTTAATACTTCCAGCAGCATCAAGATAGGTAATCTGTTCGATTTGATTAATCTCCCACCAGCACAGCTCCTGCCCATCTGATGACATAGCTTTTCGGAAGAAACCTCACTTGCACTTTCATGAACATATGAAGTCTTTGTGGGAACCGCAGATTTGACATAAAAGAGGAAGTTTGTTTTAAAAGATGTCATTTGAAGAAAGCATGAGCTATCTCTACAGATCCCAGCACTACATTCACATCTAGAACATCTTCAGAATAGAGTAACACAAAAGTCACATTACCTGGAGCATCAGTTCACAGTCATCTCTGCCAACAAATATCATCTCCCGAGGGAGCCGGTGGCGAATGCCAGTGCTGCTCACCAAGAACCACGAAGTCACGCTCATTTTGGCGCTTGACACTTAATCTCTACACATCCTGAACATGAAAAATTAAAATAAAATTAAGGGGCACAGAGTGAGTTATTAACGATGTATGTAAGTATAGCAGTGCATAGCTAGAGTTCCCAATTTTTCCTGAGCCGTGGGACCCCGTGCTGCTCCTTGCACTGTGTTCACGTTAAATTTTTTTGTGGCAAGGAGCAGGGGTGAGGCACGGCCCCAGACCTGCCACAGGTAGGAGCCCTGGAAGCACACCCACAGCAGGGTAGGACTGCGGGGGGGGGGCTAAGAAAAGGCTCGTTATCTCAGAAACGAAGTAAGCTGCTGAATCCAATGGATGAATACAGTCAAAAAAAAAAAAAAAAAAAAAAAAGGCAAAAGCGTAGATCTTTTCCAGAACATTTCCGGGCTGCCAGCACTGCTCCCGCCTCCCCCATCCTCAGAGAACCCGGAGGGGGGCATCGGGAGCGGGGCTGAGCCCCCAGCAACCCCCCAGGAGCTCTCCCAGCAGACAGCTCAGCCCCACCTGCAGGCAGACAACCCCATAACCCCCCCCACTACGCGATCCAGGAAAAACACAGGAATAAAGACCCGCAAATAAAGCGCTGCACAGGACGGGAGGGAGCGGCAGACCCCGGGGGGGGGGGCTCCTGGCCCACGAACCCTTTCCCCCCGTCCCCCCGCGGCCACACCTGGCTGCTGGCAATGCTACGGGCCGGCGGCGCGGGGCGCAGCCCTGCTGGCTCTCCTCCTCCTCCTCCTCCTCCTCTCGCAATCTCGCATTTTCTCCTCCCGTCTCGGCCTGAGGGAGGGAAGAAGAAGAAGAAGAAAGGGCTGAGGGGCTGCGGGGCCGCTCCCGCACTGCGCTCCGCAGGCGGCTCCCAGCCCTCCTCCCCCCCAGCAGCACCGGGCTGCGGAGCTTGGGGACGGGGGGGGGGGGGAGCGAAGAGCGGTCGCCCCCCAACAAAGCACCTGGGCAAAAAGGCCGGGGCCTCCCGGCAGCGGGCAGCCGCCTCACCCTGCTCCCCGCTGCCTGCCCGGGGTCCCACCGGGGGGCTTTCCCCACGGTCCCCCCCTCCTCGGTCCCCACCACCGCCCTACCTGCTCGGGCCCCGGCGCGGCGGCAGGCCGGGCGCCTCGCCCCTCAGCCGGCTCCGCCCGCCCCGCTCCGCCCCCGCGCACGGCAGGTTCCCGACGTCAGGAGGCGGCCCCAAGGCACCCGGCCCTGCTCCATTTTTCCCCAAGCACCGTCCCCAAGGGTCCCCGAGGGTCCCCCGGGCTCCCCACGCCGCCCCCGGGGCTCCCCACGCTGCCCCCACCCCTCCTGGGTGCCCCCCGCAGCCTCCTCATAAAGCCTCGTGTGCCCCCAGCCTTTCTTCTCCACAGGGGTGTTTCGGCGCTTTTGGCCCCAAAATCTTACCACCCTGTGAAGCCCCAGGCAGCAGGTGTGAGCCTGAGAGCCTGGTGGGCTTCTGGGCGGTGGTCTGAGTGTAAAAACAACATAAACGTCATGATCTTGTATGGTGCCCTTCATTTCAGGCTCTCAAAGGGGTTCGTGGAACACAAATGGGGCTTGGTGACACCTCCCTGACACAGATGGGGTTGTCCCCGGCCTTTCCAGGCTGAACAGGTCATAGGGCAGGAGTTGCTACCTCCACAATCACTGGGTTCCTGTCACCAGCCTTTTCTCCCACATCCTCCGCCGGGTTTAGGTTGAAAAGGTCCTCAGCATGCCTTCCTCAGCTCCTCTCGTAGGGCAGGTAACTAGGAAATTACTGAAGAGCACCAAGTGTGAAGCGCTACAACCACTTCTTTTCTCACTGGAACTGGAGGCAGCAGCAGCTACACACCGGCTCTCTGACTCCAGCTGGCACGGGCTGCTAAGAAAAGAACATAAAAAAGATGGCAAGATCACAGTGATATTTCCCCAGGCTTATCTTCCAGCCTTTGCATTTATATGCTCCATGTGTATTTCTGAATATCATTTCTCAGTCACCTGCAGGAGCTTCCCTAGATGTCTTAAGTGCTGTCTTTCAGAATTTTGGCTTCAGTGTTTTCCTCGATAATGTCTGATTACACAGAAACCATAGGTGCAGTACATCGATTACTGAGGCCAGTCCTACATCAGCATCACTCCATGGACTTACTCCTGGCCTCCAGCAGGGATGGCAGTGGGACTGGTCCTCTGAACATACGAGTAGGAAGGGCCATCCCCTGCAAGGCCTGAGAACCAGGGAGGACAAAGTAGAATCACAGAATCATTAAAGTGAGCAAGAGCAGAACCAGAAGGGGGTAAAAAAACCTGCCCTCCTCTTTCTGAAGAGCAGTAGGACTTCATTAGTATTTAATTACTAGTATTATTGCCTTCTTTAATCAACATTTGAGTCCTTCTCTGGCAAATACATCATGTCTCGGGGCAATTTCAAGGTGTGATTATCTTCAAAGGCTTAAAAGCTGGCTGAGACTGCAGCATTTGTGTTTTATTGGAATGCTCTTGCTATCTCCTTGGAGAGGAGCACCACACCCTTGCTGCACACCGCGTCCCTGGGGTGCCAGGCAGGAGGACGGGGTGACCGGTGCTCACTTCTGGGGCAATTTAAAGGCTTTTGCGTTGACCACTGGCATAAAGTATTTTAAAACCTAGATAAATAAAAACGTACTTCCACCCTAGTTTCCAATTCATTCTGTAGTTGAGTCATGTTTTATTATCAATTTAACTGACCTATAGTTTAGGTTTTTATAAATAAAATTCACGTCTTTCAGAACTACATCTAGAGAGTCTGCTCTGTAGAATATCTCTATACTGCTGGAAGGATGTAGGATAATTTACTTCTTTATACAAGCCTGCCATCTAGGCAAATCTTTGTTATGAGTTACTATAAAAAGGTTAGTGATTGCTTTAGCTTAAGCTTGGTTTTACCATTCACTTATATATGTGTATTTATCAGAGCAGTCAGTGCTTCACTATTTATAGAGAAGAAAAATAGTCCCTGTTTGCACCACGTGTCTTCTGACCTGATTCAAGGTGCAGTTAGGCCAAGACGTTAGGCTGCGTTACAGCCTCCTTATTTTATTCCAGTGATCTAAAGGGAATAAAGAAGCTAATAAGGGCAGTCTTTCCTTCTCTTTTTTCTTCACACCTCCCAAAATAGTGTATGGGCAGCAGGGGTTGAAGAATAGCCTGGTGTCACACTGTTGTCTCTAAATCCCATCACAGAGAGTTTATCTGTGGGAAAGAGATGTCATTGCACTGCTGTACTTTGATTTTCACTTTTTTTTTTTTTTTTTTCCTATCAGAACAAGCCCTGTTGGCAACCTTTGCAACACATGGGCTGCTCTAGTTTAATCTAGCTTAAACCAAAGACTGACCAGACACACGACTGCCTTGGAAAATATGATACTAGTAGTGTCTTTAAACCACCTCTGGTTATCTCTGTGTGACAGATTAGCACAGACACAACTTGGGAAAGGTGTACTTGAAGAAGAGATTTAGAAATGAGAGTATAACTGGGGGGGGGGGGGGGGGGGAGAGTTTCAAGGAGAAAGGAATGGAAGAGAGACGGTGAAGAGAAAATACAGAGGAGGCATTGAGTGAAGTTAAATGATGGCAGGCATTGAGGATACTCGAGTCATTACACAGGGGCAGGACTGGGCTAAATTGCACATTGAACATAAAATCCAGCAGCTTTCATTTGGGTGTAGCTTTCATTTGGCTGTAGTGGCTGTTCTAAAGTTCTCCATTCAGCAGTAATACCATGCTCTCTTTAGCCCTGTTCTTTAAGCAGGGGGGATGTTACCTATATCCCAACAATTACATTGCCCCTGTTCTTCCGTGCTTTTAGCAAACAACGTCATTAATCCTTGTGTCCAGTCCACCTCCAGTCTCACTGGGGAAACAAGTACTGCCTCAGGGCATGCACACCAAGGATGCTCCATGCAGTGAGGCAGCCACCCAGGCATGCAGGGAGGAGGGAAGGCCCAGGAAGGACCTCAAGAAGTTGGGAGCAGCAGCAGCACAACCTAGCTCATGTGCTAAGTTTGCAACACAGGGTGCTTATCATGCAAATCTCTCTATTTTCATCTACAGCGCTGTCACCTTCAACTACAAGGGACATGCCCCTGGCTGTGTGAACCTGCACAACCCCAGTTACAGGAGGTTCATCGTGCCATACACTGTGCAGATGCACATTGTAAGGACCAGTCCCTGTCCCAAAGTGCTCATATGGCCAGTAAGCAAGGAGAGTGAAGGTGAGATAAAATGTCCAGGCAGAAGAATAACAGCAGGTCACGGGCATATAGGAAAAACAGGTTTCTATATCCACAGCTTTTGAATCTGGATAGAAATCATCAGCTTTACTGATACACCTTTTGTCTGACACCCCGAGCCCATAGCTATCATGAACCAGGACGACTTCAGCTCTCTGCTTCAAAACAAAGATCCTACCATCCCCAGAGGAACTGAATTAAATCAAGCTCTTTCTGCCAGACTCTGACGTAAAAGAGACTTGACAGAGTTCCCGACCACGAAGCAGCTTGCTGCATCTTGCTGCAGAAGAGGTTTCTGTTCCAGGCTGGTCACAGCCTGATCCAGATACACTGTGCAGCTTTCCCCCAGAATGGCAGCTTTCCCTGTGCAGGAGCTAAGGGAAAGAAAAAAGAAAAAAAAATATTGCTTAGAAATTCATATGGTGGGTAGCACGTAAGTAAAGATATACAGGATTTATAGGGGAACTCTGCCACAGAAACCCATAGCATGCTGCCTGAAATCAGGTACACGCAGCTGCATTCACATTTAATCACAGGCACGTGTGCAGCTTGTGAATTCCTGGCTGCTTTGCATCAAAGGCACTCCAAAAAGAGACATCAGGCGCTGTTGCCCGGAATTATTTCATTTGCTCTTCACTAACTGACTTTGAGATGCATCAGGAAAGGTTCACAAGTAGGTCACGCAGGCTTTCTTAACCCCCTTCTTCACTTGGATGGTTCCAGCCTCCCTGTGATGTCTTTCTCTTCCAGAAAGCAGAAATTGCAGCAAGGCCAGTTCTTCAGGCCCTGCTGCAGGGAGCTGGATACGCTCCTGGCCCATGCTTGCAGCGTTCTCCCTTTGGATCAGAATTCCCGTGTTGATTTTTAAGGCGAGCAGCACAGATCTGTGGACTTTTGCAAGAGGACAGTGCAGGTCTGAACCTGTGTCCCTCATGCAGCTAACAGCACTATTGCCTGCCAACAGAAAGTCCCCTTTCCTACAGGGCCTATGACCAAAGCTTTTAATCACTAATTCTGGGAAATCAGCTGGAGCTGGCTCACCATAAAATGCAAATCATCCACCTTCTGGATATGTGCTTTTCAAGTGCCATTTTGAAAAATCTTTCCCTTGATTTTTTGTCGTTTCTTATTGGTTGATTTATTTTTTAATTGCTGGGTGTTTGTCAGGGTATGGATGTTTATCTTCCTTTTAGCTACGCTGGCGTAACGATGTTGCTGAATCGTGATTTGTATCAGCAAGAGCAAAGCAAATCTGCTCCTCCTCTCTGAGTATCAATCCTTTGCTCTGCCAGATATATCGATTGTGCTGTTTGCCAACATTCCCTTCTTCTCTACAGCCAGCAACAGGCCCCGATCCTGCCTAGTCGACTGAAAAACAATAAGACCATTCATCTGCACAGTTATTCACTTGGATAAACGTTTGCAGAGATACAGTCTGACTGGGACATGCCCCTCATTTGAACGGTTCTAAAAGGTGGATTTGTACAACACTTGGATTTTTAACCCATTTATTAAAGAGCTACAGAGACAGATTCTTAGCAGGAGTGTAGTAGTAGTGCTCAAAATGGCTTCAGTTTGGCTTCCTTGCCTTATAGCAGATGGAGAGTTTTTCCTGTCTTTTTTCACCCACAACACAGTCCCAAGTACCAACATGACATTTAATTTTAGTACTATGGAATTTACTAAAATAAAACCTTATATGCGTTAACACTTTTCATAATGTGCGGCATGGCCTTCTCCAGTCATCCTGTTTTATTCCCCTGCTATGCCGCAAAAATTATTTTCTTTTTATTATGTAGCTTAAATCATAGAGCTACACTCAATTTACGACCCTCATAACTCTGAGGGGGGGGCAAGAAGAAATATCAGTGCAATAAAAGAGTGGAGTGTGAACACTGTCAGAATGTCTCATCTAGGATTTGTGTGGTATAAAACTTTCCTGAAAGAATTAAAGCATATGCTTAAGTGATCTTATATTTGGCATTTTTAATTAGCAACAGCTCAGCAATGATGATGCCGTGCTGTCTGATGAGATTGGGTCAGGTGATACATGGTTGTGTGGTGTGGCATCTTAAATAGGAATCACCTTATGGCAAGTCGGAGCTGTTTCGATATCACATTTAAAGAAATCGCTTCTCAGGGAAAGTTGATTGGTTTCATAAGAGAAGCAGCAGGGTTTTGAGGACTCCTGTGTGGGAGAATGGGAACAATGGGCAGCTTGAGATCATATCCATTTCAGTTTCTTTTCTTTTATTCTTTCGATTAATATTCGTGTATGTGCGTATTTCTTATGAAAAAGGATGTAAGCATACTTGAAAAGAAAAGTGATTTCACGTGGCCTGAAGAACTCAAAGCGGCATGCATGGCCAGAAGGCTGTACCTTGCCCTCCAAACCATGAACAAATTCCTTCCCCTGTTCCTCTGGAGTTATGATTTTAATGGCAAGGCAGGAATATTTGGTTGAATACCACAGATGCAAGATTTCCGTAAGCAGTTTTGCTCCAGTAACCACCTCTGTTTTTCTTTTTCTTCCTTTTCCCCTAGTAATCCACTTGTGCACTTGCACATTTGCAGACCTGGGGTTTAGTTTGGCAGCTCACCCATGGTAGAATCTGTTCCACACAGACGATCCCGAACTGTTGTGTCCCAAGAGTTTCTTGTTCAGAAGATGTTTCATGGAACTTCTCCCACTGTTTCAGGACTTCGTAGGAAAATCTTCTCAATATTTAGCTCATGGAGGTGAGCTAAACTGATATTTATGAAGGGAATAAAAATCCTGATTTGAATTTAAGTATCGGTTTAAGGAAAAATGAGATTGCCATTCAGCAGGAGCTCACTGATTCATCAACTGCACACATTTCTTCCTTGCCTAAGAGTCTTGTTAAAACCAGACTTGGAAAATAGGCAACAGGTGAATGAGACCTCATGAAAAAAAGAAGCAGCCATTTCTGTACATTTTTATCCAATTAATGTATTTTACCTGAAAACCAAGATTGTTGGACTTTCCTTGTTGGCCTTGTAAGGCCAATAGAGAGGGGAGAATTTAGGTTACAACAGACCGCTGCATCTCTAGAGGAGTCGTTGTTATTTAACATCTCCAGAGCCAGAAGTGTTTGCTTTGCTGACCAATACTAGGTTGTACCATTCATGTTTAATGAAAATGTCAGTTCTGCTTGAAACTGTGTTCTCGGTTTGTTGCGTGCTATTGCACGATAGTTTTTAGCAGTAAGATGGAAAGCTTTGATGAAATATTTAACAGATATCTTTTTAAAAAAATCACAGTACCCTTTAAGCTGAAAGATATGTCTACAGTAACATCCACTGTAGAGGTGAAGGTCTTACAGGGAAAGAAGGATCTTAATTTACTGGCCTGCAGGGAATAATTTACTTGGAGATTCACCCATTTTCTATCCTGTGGAAGTTTAAACTGTATTTTGCTGTATTGATCTTCAGCATTGCATTTCCTTCACTTGAGAATGGTGTGGAACAATAATGTGAATATGGATGAAAAGGTCATCAAGTGTCAGGACAAGCCAGCCTGCTTCCATAGGGTCAACCGGGGGGGGCAGCTTTAATTATTTATAGCATACAAGCCATCAGCTGGAGATTTATGTGCTTGCCAAGCATTTTAAAAGAAGTCATCAGAGCAGTATTTTTTTTTTCTTTGGGGGAAACAGTTGGATTAGCAGCACCACAGAAGAATTAAAGTCACCAGAAGGAGACCTTCAAAGCAGCATTTTCAAGATGGAGGAGTAGCAGATTCATTACTTTCATAAGTAATTACTTTCAATTTTTTTTTTTTATGGATTCATAAAAGCGTCAGTATACTTCGGAATAATCTTCTTTAGTCAGCAGGTGCGTGAACTTCCGTGCTCTCCACATTCATTAAATCATCTTAAAACCCTGCAAAGTATGTGTGCTAACTGCACACACGTGCTCAGGGCTGTCCTTTTCACCAAAGATTTTATCTTTTTTACCTTCATCTGTTTCAGGCAAACAGTGATTCCTACTGACACAAACTAAGGTAAGCTGGGCACAGATTGTCGTACCATTTAAGCACTCGTGAGCTAGCCTAGGTGACACAAGAGTGAAAGTTTCAGGGTATTTTCATGATGGCAAAGCTAGCTCCTGAAAACATGTTGTGGGTAGGTGAGATAATGGATTGAAGAAAGCAAACTGACATCTGACCAAGTACCAGAGGTACCACAGCGTTGGTTATCTGCAGAACATAAAGCAAGAGTGTGTTTCTACATACACAGGCAGCTTTGTTTAAATTGTCCAAACTACCTCTCACCTCTGCCAAGTTTCACCGGGCTGAAATATTTTTGGAGTTGAATAAAATTCTGGGCCCTTTCAATACCTAACACGTGGGATGGGTGCCGCTGGGAGATACCTGCACCATCTCGCTGGCGTTGTTAGTATCAGCGTGTTTGGGGATGCACTGCATTTTCTGCAGGAAAAGCTTTAGAATAAATAACTCTGAACTTACTGCATCTGTCCACTGCACAGGGCCTTGTTGTAGTTCACCAGGTCTAATACTGGAGGTGTAGAAGCTCTCAGAGGAGGTTTAGAGGTGGGTAGAGCCATCAACCAAACTACTTTTCCTTTCCTTGGAGCAGAGCAGATTTGTGCAGGTTTCTTCTTTTTCACTGGCTCACGTTTCTCTGTGGCACCAGTTCCAGAGTTCCAGAGAGAAGAGGAGGCAGCTAACACCAGCAAGCAGTGCCTCTAGGAAAAAAAACAGCGACTGGGACACCCATCACTGCTGTTCACACCTGCCCAACAGCCGACTACTAAGAGATGAGCACGAATTATGCTACTAAATCTCTCTAAAGGAGCTGTAGCCACCCTTTCTCCACTGGGACAAGCAGAATATCTTCTCCACTGCATCAGAGAGCAGAGCCTTCTCCATGTCACGTCACCATCTCAGTCATGTCTAGCCACATTTTGCCTTGCCACTAGCTGCTGTAGGCCAGATTTCTCCTCTTGGGATCTTAAGGAGATGTAGTAGAGCTTTCCGCCCACTCGCTGTGAGTTGAATTTAAATAGAGAGGCATTCATTAGCGCTGTATTCTGTCTTAAGTTCTCATTCACTCTCAAGGGTTATCTTTTCCAATCTGCATTTTAACATCAGACAGTTCTCAATACCTGGGTTTGCATATGCATCTGTTCAAACACGTGGTGGAGAGCAGAGGAGCCAACGCAGCACAGAGATGCCATGAAGAGGTCGTCCAAGTGGTCTACATTGAGACTGGACTGTCAGGAAAAAAAAAAAAGCAGGAGTGAAAGAAAATGAAAAGAGAGGAAGAAAGATGCTGAGGAGTGTATCGTTGGGTGTTATACAGGACTGAGAGGTGGAAACAGCAGGCAGGACAAGAGGGTTGTCCCACTTTGCAGCTATTTTCTTTCCTGTCCTCTCTGATGCCCAAGTAGACTGCAAGCATTTTGAGTCAGGGACTGTCTCCTGTACACTGTACTACACACCGTGCTTCTCAGCACTCCTACAATACAAATCATCACTCAACAGAAGCTCATGTATATTGGGAAAGGATGAAAATCAAATCCCTCTGAGACCCTAGGGAAACTGGAGATAACTCCTCATTAAGCTTTAAAAAATAAAGGCAATAAAGATAGGATGAGCAAGAGATGGTGATATAGTTAAGGGTGACTGTGTTTATAATTTCTCTCTTTGATGGCTGGTAATAGCTGAGCACAAAAAAAGAAATTAAGCCATGTCTTTTACTCCAATGATCACATTTACTAGAAGTCCTCTTATTAGCATTAGGGGAAGATGAATAGGAAATTCTCCAGCGTGTAGTCTGACTGGTCCCAGGATGTGCTGTTCAGCAGCAAGCTGACCACGTGGAACACGTCTGGACAAGGAGAGGAGCTGAGGTTAACCGCGCAGAGAGCTCACGGTGCCCTTCCACAGTGAATTCAGCAAACTTTATGCTAATATCTTCTGCACGTACTTGAAGGCAGAGGAAAGAGCAATGCAGCAGTGGACTGGCAGGACAAAAGGACTTTTGACATTTCCAGTTAATAGGTGAAAGCATTTTGAACTCTGATGAGTGTGCTGGCCATTCATTTGCCAGGTTTCTTTGTTCTACCCTGAAGGACAAAAAGCCAGGCAGAAGTGTGGTTCTTGCTTCCTCTCCCCCAGAGCTCAGCCTTTGCAAACACAAATGGGCACAACAGCTTTCCAAGAGATGACACTTCCTGCTTAAAAGCAAAACCAAAACAAAACAAAAATCAACATCCCAAATGCCTATCTTTAAAGTGATGCTTTTTGTTTTTTTTTTGTTAAAGAAAAAGGGACGGAATCGGAGGGTGAGACCGACTGTATGATTCCTCATATGACATGGAGCCGCGTGTGCAGTGAACAGGAGGAGAGATACAGCACTCCCAGCACATCAACCTCCGAGTGCCAGGAGTGTCCAGGAAGAGAGAAGCCAGCATGATGTAACCTCACCCACATGAATGGGTGGCGGTACCTTCAGAGCCCTAATCACAGGATCCGGCCACAGGCCGTAGTCATTACCTGCGGAAGTGCTGATCTCAGTGGCCACTGGGCACGGCCTCACTCTGCAGGCTCGTAGTCTGTGCCATTTCTGGGCTCTGTTATCAGAGTTAAGCCATTTTCTTCCGTCTCGGTGCTGCAGCTGGTTAATTTTTTACATTAGAAACACTCAGAATGGATGGTGCCTAGAAAACAGCTTTTAAAAACACCAGATGAAAAATGCCCGCTGTTGTAAAATAAATTGAAGAATGCCATTGGCTTAAGGAAAGTACTTTGTCGCCTTTCACACTAATTTAAAACTTGAACTGAAGCCATCTTTAGCGTTAACAAAATCCATCAGACCATACGCTGTGTCAGTCACTGCCCCTTGCAATCTCTGAAGGCATTTTGGCATCCAGTAGCACAGACACTGACATCCGGGGAGGCTGAGTTCATCCCCGAAGGTCCTTTAGGATTTCATACTGCTGCAGTCTTGAACAATCAGGTCCTAAATCGGTGACAAGTACATCAGACAGAACAGGGAATAAGCTGGCATTTGGCTCTAGCTTACATGAACATTGCTAGATGGGAATGGTGAAATTGTTGATGATGATGTGAAGAGGGCCGAGGTGCTCAGTAAATATTTTTGTTCTGAATTTGGAAACGAGAAGAATCGTGCACTGATGTCATGAGGACAATGCACTTTCCATCCCATTAGTAACCAAGGAGGCTATTAAACAGCATTACTGGAGACAAATATTATTACCTTACCAGGTCCAGGCAACTGGCAGCCTTACAGCTGAACCAAAGCAGATCTAAGGATCTCTGCCCCTCTCCCACTTCATCCTGGAGGACTGCAGACATTTTAGAGGACTGGAGAAATGCTGCATTTGGATAAATCATTAAAAAAATAACTAGGGCAACTAAATAATTTTAAGCCAGTTAGCAATTCTGGGCAAAGTAATGAAATGCTAATACAGAAATCAGCAAATAGTATCAGTGTGAATAGCATGGGCCAACGTGGTTTATGGGGAAAAAAAGTCTTCTGAAAGAAACTTGACTTTCCCTTTTCATTAAATTATTGGTTTCGTTGATAACAGCGACAAAACAGATGCAAGCTATTTGTCTTTTGTGGATTGTTCAATCATGCAATCCTCTCACTATAAATCATGGCAATATCTAATAACATAAAAGTCCAAGGTAAGTGAATTAAGAACTGACTAATTGGCAAGTCTTAAGTAAAATACAGCTCTCAGTGAAGACTTGCCAGGAAACAGAAGTGTAGCCAGGTTCTGATACTGCATCCAACACCACTTAACTTCATTTTCTAAGGTGAGGGCTTTGTGCAGCTTGTGTAAAATAGACTCCAATTAAAAAAATTGTGATGTCATGATTCATAGGAATGCTCACTGAAGCTGGTTTGTACCACTGCCTCCTCTGCAACTGGCCTGGCCTGGGCCTAAAATGGAAAAATGCCACTGTATAACCAGATGGCAGCTCAGGTATATGAAATCCAGGCCAGGAGCTCAGCCCTGGGACCTCTCTCCCTGCTCGGGCAGAAATGACAAATGATGTTGTTGGACTCAGAAGCAAGTCGGTCTGAGCAGTTCCCCTGCAGCCTGGCTTTGGCATATGTGCAGCACCCCCAAATCCCCCTCTCACACTCTCTGCTCTCCAGAGATGGGACATCTTCTCATGGGTTTCCTCCTGGAAACCTCCCAGCACCGTGTGTGCTGACGCAGCTTCAGGGACCCAGGGGAGCGCACGAGACGCAGAGTTTGGGATTATGGGTTTCAGTCATCAAAACAGTCATGCTGGGAATATTTAGCACAGCTGAGTGCTTCGTCTCTGCTCTGACGGCTTTTGCTGGACAGCATAAAAATAGAAAGCTGGGAAGTAAACATGGACATGTTATCGTCCTTACAGGGTGAGATTTCACATCCCTGAGAACTCAGGCTCCAAATTTCACTTCTGGGGCAGGAAGAAAGGCAAGAGAGGCTTTGAACACCCTCATGCAGTAAGAATAGATCCCTGGAAGTCTATTTATATTAGCAGAGGGGCTGACCGTGTGCATTTATTCTGCTCTGTGTAATTAGCACCATTGCCTCCTGGTAATTGTTTTACTCTCCACCAAAGATTACACAGCCATTAACCTGGAAGGGAGAGAAAAAGAAAAAGTAGGGGCATGTGGGAAAGGCTTTGAACACCAAATTCATTCACCAGTTAGGAACAAAAGAGCATATTTAGAAGGTTAATTAACAAAAAATCTGTCTCAAGGCAACTGCAGCTTACTACTAATGGATACCATGAAAATTCATAAATTTGCTGCTGCAAACGAGGGTTTGCTGACTCCAGACTGCTGCATTGGGCTCTTCCCTCTCTGCTCCTTTGCAATACAATGGTAAGTGATGTCCAGAAAATCCCCTTGTTCAAGCAAAGGGCTAAACTCACGCTGACTTGACCGAGGGAAGTTTTTGCATGCTGTGTCCTGGTCTATCACAGATGCGCGTCGCCTCGTGTGCAGAGCAGTTTGAACAGCAGTCCTTGATATTGGAAGGGGAACTCAAAGCCTAAATTTAGACCTAAAATTTGCACTGCCAGATGCTTTTTGGGCAGCACACCAGCCTTTGCATAGCTCTCATTGCAGTACGGTTCACACTATGCAGGTTCTTGGTACCCAGGGACCACCAAAGGCAGCCACAAGCAGCAGAGTCAGTGCAGGATGAGCAAGAGACCCAAGAGGAAGAGGCCAGCGAGGCAGCAGCATGGCTCTGGCCACAGCTCAAGTCAATGCCTAGAGAAAAAAAATAAATAATAATAAAAAAAAAATATATCTGTCCTTCTTCTCAGCATGACCAGCCATTCACAGCTCAGAAACCATCTGCATGCTTTCTCTCCACAGGTTTCTCTCCTGTTTCAAACTTGCCCGGTGTCTCCTTGGACTCTGGATAATTTTTATCATTTGCCTGTGTGGCAAGGGGTTTCACAGCTGAGCACGCAGCATTGCACTGAAGAGACACAAAATGTGTAGGGTACAGAGTACAGTGGGCTCCCTGTTACCTTTGAAAATAGGGGGAATTTAGGAGATTTATATTTGAAGGGCTCAGTGTATTTGGAGGCGGTTATAGATCAGCCTGTGCTGAGTTTTCCTGCAGGCCTCTGTGCAATTACTGTGATTTCTTGGCGCAGGGTGCTAATGATTCACCTGAGTTGAGTCATACACGAGGCGATGTGGCTCTGGAAAGCTTCCCACTGCAATCGCTGTGCTCAGCAAATCTGGGAGGTGAATACAAAGGATCTTGCGATTGCTAAGCCTTCTAGGGAAAAGGAGAGGCTTAAAAGGAGTTCAGCAGTCACCTGCGCTGATCATAACCATTGCCTTTGTAAATCAAATCTCCTTTGCTGGAATAAAGCAGCTTCTGGGTATCTGGGACCTGAAGGGAGCTGTCATAGCTAGGAGGCTGGGTTTGGAGGACCGGGTGGATGTTTGGAAAGTGACATGGAAATCCACAAAAATGAGAGAAGCCAAGGAGCAAAGAGCAGCACAGAAGTGACTCCAGCACCCACCCTGCTGCATCGGCCATGGGGCAAATGGCCTAGGCCTGGGGATGGCAAAAGCTGGTTAGAAAAACAAAAGGCAGAGATGCAAAGGCAGAGGTAGCATCAGCACCCGATGTGATGCCTGTTTTGCTGGGCACCTAAGGCACTGTTGCTCTCAGCAGGGACCAGTGGAAAGCAGAGCAGGGCTACAAGATTTTCCATCGGGTTGGATGAATAACTCCAGCAACCTCTCCCCTTCCCTCTGTTATGCAGCAGCACTGCAATCTTGATCAAGAACTTGTTCAGAGGCATTTTAATGGGCCAGTGACACATCCTTTGGCCCCACCTGTGGCCACTCATGACGTACGGTGGTTGCAATGCCCCTGCTGCCCACACTGCCTCACCAAAACTACGGCTGGTATAAACCAAAAGCTATCTCGTGCTCCTGAGGCAGGACTACAGCGGGTTACCGGGGTACACGGGAGTGGGGCAGGAGGCGAGCAATGAGCCCTGCAAGTCCATGGTCAATATTCACATTTACCTACAACGCACAGAAGAACCCTGGCTGCAGGCAGGAGTGCATTAGCTCAGTCTGCAGTTGAACTGGCAGCTTGAACAGGCAAACATAGAGCGGTCTTGGTGACACGAACATTTCTGGTTTAGTTTTCAAGCTCTGTGTGGCTTGAACCCGTTTATCCTGTGTCTAGCTCCGTGATCTGATTAAATCACAAGTCAGCAGAAGAAGTAAGCTCAAAACTATGATGTTTGCCCACCAGTTCTCTTGAATGTATTCAAAAAGTTTGCTTATAAAAAACTGTACATGTTCTCCCAAAACCACCACAAGAGGAAGCCAGAAGTAGCCCTGCCAACCTCACCTATAAAAGGTATTATGTCAACCGAGCACAACGTTTTGTGGTTTCAGTCCTCTCCAAGATTTGTAATGGGCTGTGAACTTGTTCCTCCATATATCTGATCACATCGAGAGATATCCATACTTAGAAAATCATTTGGACAGTGCCTAAATGAAATAAGGGATTTTAAGACTCCCTTGTGTATTATATGCTTTCTAAGTTTCTGCTTTTGCTGTGATTTCTTCAGCTGTTTTTACACTGATTCTGCACAGGGCAGCACATGAGCACCACATTTACTAGTTTCAAATAAAAATGCATAAGTATTTGTATACTCTAGGGTGTGCTAAATCAAACAAATAAGCAAAACCCACAAAGAATCTTTGAGAATGTGAACTCTATTCTTTTGAAAACTAAATAAACTTATTGTAATGCAGTTCACCAGTAAAGGCGGCTTATATCCACCTGGCCATCTTTTCTTCCAAAAAATAAACACAAGACTTGCCACAATCTCTTTTATATGGAGAACTCTGCCTTTGTGAAGGATAGAGATGGGTGAGGAGTTGTGTCTCATAGGATGCCAGTATAATTAAAGAGGCAGAAACGAAAGTGGAAATTGCATCTTCACCTGAATGATTACACCTAGGATGCAATACAGAGGTGAAACAAGAGCAGGGAATGCCTTAAAGTGAGCCCTCTTGTGACTGTCACAGTTGCTGTGGGATACACAGATGGTCAGTTCCTTTCAGACCACTCACTCAAAATTACCTTATTCATTTTTCTTACTGCTCAGTATTTTATGTTCCTCCCTTGAAAAACACATGCTCTCAAATTTCAGGTCCTTTTCCCTTCCCCATTTCACTTTTTTAATATAGACTTCTTTACATGCACTATAAAGCTACCTCCCAGGTTGTGCGTGGTTCTCTGTTGTCCTCAGGCAACCACAACACAAAACCCCACAAACAAACGGCTCAGCCTCTACCTTGAAAACTACTCTGGGCTTCTCTTTCCTGTACTCATCCTTACAAGGACACCTTTCCAGCCCCAAGAGTTAGAAACTGTCCTTTTCCCAGCTCAAACTACTCATGGGACAGCCTGGCCCTGCTGGTCCTGCTGCCACCAGTGAAGAAAGAAGCCAGTCCCGTCACTCTCCCTGGTGCACTGCCCTCATGCCACAGTGTGGTCAGAGACCCTGGCAGCTCCAGTTTGCATTTCTTTGGCTCAAGAGTTGATGGTGGAAGAGCATACACCATGACAGACTGGAAATACTCATCTCTCCTCTTCCTTACTGATGCTTCACACCCTGGGTACTCCTTGGATACTCCTTGCCTGTGCTATTGCCAAATTCACAATACACATTAAAAAAAATAATATATATATATATATATATATATTAATATATATATATATATAAAATTGTTTTAGTCCAGAACAGGTCTTCAATAGCAAGGCTTCTCCCTTTTGTGGCCACACCAGCTTCAAGAGCTCCTCTCTCATTGCATCCTCCTACATTGACCTTCCTTTCACACAAAGGACCAGACATAGCAAAGTATCCCAGGCAAAGACTCACCAGCATCTGTACCGTGGCTTTCATCCTTCCTTATACTTACTGGAAATACATCCCCATCCTTACATCCTCAGAGCAAACACACCACCATCAGGGCCATGCCACGTTGTAGATCTTGGACCTGCGCTTGGATGAAGCACTGAGGTCTTCTCCTTCTCAGTCTTTCCCGAGTGTCAGGGACCAGTTTCGTGGCAGAAGCTCCGTTGTTACTGCAGAAGTTCAAGCTCAGGGCAACTGAATTTCATCCCCTTCTTCTCCTGCCATCCATACTCTACTAAGACATTCCAGCTTTACCCGTACCCACAACTGTTCCTCAGTCTCTTCCTGAAGGAACAGCCCCAGCAGCTTTCCCCCACTGCCAGTGCCTTCCCTGCTGCTCTCCTTCCCCTGACCAGTTCCTTACCCCACCAGAGCACTCCTACTAATTCCCACCTTAATGCATAATTTCCTGAATGGCACTTTATCAACTGCTCTGGGAAACCAGGCAGGCAATGTGTGGATGCTGTACCTCTTATCTGGAAGATCAGTTCTCTTATCAAAGAGAGCTAACAGGTTAGGCTGGCACGGCCAACTTTGGGTGATGTTATCTCATTTTCTATTGCTTCCATGGCAATAATTGCTCATCCCTTCAAAGTTTCTTTCAAAGCCTTTCATCCCACTGAGGTGAGATTAATCTCACCTGTGTCTGTCCTGATCTCACCCTTCCTCTTTACTTGTTTCAAGTTCGTGCACAAACGCTGTGCATTATTTGCCCTAATGTTTGCTCTTCTCCAAATCAGAGCATATGCGCTGCCTTCCTTTGCTGCAGAAGCATTCAGCAGTGTTTTTTGCTGCACCCTTTTAGCAGAAAGCAGTGACTACAAAACAAACACCCAGATCTCATGGACACAGTGCACGGGTACACACACAGAGTCAGGATTTCTGAAGACTTTCTGCAAAAGGAGCTGGCCAGAATAAATGAGATCCATGATAGCACTGGAGAGGGGTTGCTTGCTAGCTGAGGAAAGCCAAAATGCTATGGCACGGTGGGGTGGGAAAGGAATATATAACATCATTTCTCCTGTCTGGGCCTTGGAAGGCAGTATTGTTGTTATTGGCCCACCTGAAATATTTATACAGCTCCCCATCGTCTTTTTGCTGAGCACTCATCAGCCCTTAATAGGGTTATTCCCTTCTGAGGCAGGGAAATTAACCTTTTTCCACTTTAAAGGAGAAAAAATAAGGCACAGGAAGACTAGAATTGTGTCATATAATACCATAATAGCATAGGTACACATAATAGCCATGTAATGGCTACTTTAAAATCTTTAGCTGCACTCTTCATTATGCACCATTTTTCAGAGTGCAATGAAAATAAAAATGTCCCAGTGCGGGAGAGTTGCTTAATGTTACCGAAATTGTGAAGTAGGTTTTCATGGCAAAAGAAGGAATCCCACAACCTCAAAGGTGGTTTACCTTACCTTTTCTAATTAGCAAAATTCATTCATAGTCAAAACACACCCCTCACAGACATTACTGTAACCTGTAAGAACATAGCATGAATTTTAACTCATTTTAAGATGTTTCTCTTCCATTTTTAAAACGTCCAATCACTTAAATACATTCACCATTATAAAGTGGATGGCTCCTAATTATGCTCAGTGTTTTATAGCTGAGAGCTACACAACCGTGCCATCTCAAGGCTTGGCCCCACAAGGTTGCTGGTGATGCTAACTCCTCCTGAAGCCAGCCCTCGGTGTTAGCAAGCACTTACCCTGTGTGTTTGCCTTTGCTTCCTGAGCTAACATCTTATATTGCCATTTACCATGAACTCCAAGAACGCTTTTGGTCCTTTGCCCTGACATCAATTTTTTTTTTTTTTTCAAGGCAAACAGGCAGGGAACATGAAGTATTACCTTAAATACACACTAGAGGTTGCTCTTGGGTCATCAGTGAGAGAGAAACGGCTTCCTCCTGCTCAAACGGCAGCGGTTCAAGATGTGTTTCGAGGCTCAGAAAGTGTTTCAAGGCTTTGAAAAGATAAGAAAAAAAATATTCACATAGGGACGAAAGTGTAATGTAAATGACAAAGCAGTGATAAAACCTTCTCCCTTTTGCCTGTGTAACTACATTACTGCTCAATATAATTTTAAAGTTTGCATGAATGCAGACTGAGACTTAGACAAGCACAGTATTTTTTATTTATTTTATTTTATTTTATTTTATTTTATTTTATTTTATTTTATTTTATATTTTATTTTTTATGTTATTCTATGTTATTTTATTTTATTTTATTCTAACCACCTATTCCTTACACATTACGTAGGCCAACTCTTATTTTTGCCAGAGAATACAGGACAAACATCAGTTAAAGACCATTTCTAAAGCCTCATCTACTGTTACTGCTATTGCTGGCATCGAGGAATAAAGGACAGGAGGAGGTCTGGGGTGGTTCTGCACGATGCCAAGAAGGAGAGGGCTCTTGTGGAGGCCAGCAGAAGGTTGGAGCACACACTGATCACCCGAGTGATCCTGCTGATTTCTCTAAAATCCCCCTTTTCATCAAACTGCCTAATTTTAAGTACGGAAACAGTTGCAATGCACTGGAACAAATTTGGTGTAATGAAACACCTGGGTGCAAACGCAGGCTGTCAGGTGAGCTCTAAACTAAGAGTAGAAAAAAAAAAAAGATTTTAGATGAAGGGTTTGCCATTTCAGGGGGAGCTGGGAAACCCAAGGGGATTTTTATTGTTGATTTTTTAAAAAAAGTCCTGGCATTCTCAAAACAAAAGAGAAAGGAACCCCACCACCACTAAATGCAATGTTAATTTCAACACAAGGTGACATGAGGAGGCCATGTGGGTAATACCACGCTGAAACTCCAGCTCTGGTGGCTCTTCAGGGGACCAGAGCTTGTGTGGCCATAAGAAAGGAACCAGGCTTGCTTCATCCTTCGCCTTTGACTTTCCTGTCAGCAAACCTTACTTCAGACACAAAACCTCCTGGGCTTTGACCCTGCCTGAGGGGTGGACATTTTGAGGAAGGCTCCATACCAGGTGCTTTGGGTTATTTTGCGCCGCTGGTGATGTACAGGGACAGCACCCCAGGGCGACACACACCTGTCTCACAAAAACCCACGGAGGAAGAGTGAAACATTTCTCATTCCCTGAGCAGCACAAGTGCAAACCAGAGGTCTAACCAACATGGGCCATCTGTGAGGGGCCCAAGGTAGGAGCTGCCTCCTTGCCTCCACCAGGCACCTCAGGACAAAGGGTAATGGGCTTTAACCAAAACAGAACAGATTAGGTCAAGATGTAGATTAGATATAAGGTAGATATTCTTTCCCATGAGCGCAGTGAGGCCCTGGCACAGGTTGCCCAGAGAAGCTGTGGCTGCCCCATCCCTGGAGGTGTTCAAGGCCAGGCTGGATGGGGCTTTGGGCAGCCTGGGCTGGTGGGAGGTGTCCCTGCACATGGCAGAGAGCTGGAACTGGGTGATCTTTAAGGTTTCTTCCAACCCAAACCATTCTGTGATTCTGTGAACCCCCTAAGAAATGCATACACAGACCCATCAAACCCAGTCCCCCATGGTGCTGGTGCAGGCCCAAAGAGGAAAGTACTGTTAACTGTACTGCTGCTGAAATGCCTTCCCTTGGAAAGGTCGTGCTACTGAGCAAACCTGTGGTAGGAAAAACAATTATTAAAGCAGATTACCAATGTAACTGGTAGTTGTGATGCTCACCTGTGACTTCAGGTTGCAATTCAAGACCTTGCTGCAATCCACAGACGTCCTACATCACTCAGACTGAAGCTGAAACTTCTGCTCTGGACCTCACAATCCTGATGTGAGCTTGAACCTTTTTCTTTGGAAAATCTGTTTCCCATATAAATCCCCAGATACCCTTTCCTCCCCCGAAGACGTGCTAAACGCTTGGTGCAAGCATCTCCATGTGGTAACAAATCCCAAAGGCTAATTGTGTGGAAAAGCATTTCCTTTCATCAGTTTTAAATTTTCTGCCTCTTAGCACTGACTGCACCCTTTTCCTTGCCTCACAGGAAAGCAATGCTCCATGCACGGAGCTGGAAAGGGCCCAAGACCACCGATTCATCCCGTGAAGACCAGCGGGCTGCCAGCAGCCTTAAACAACTGTTGAGCACCAACACCAACAAATTCCAAACAGATTACCTAAAAAGGGAAAGGCCAAAACCCATTTCTGGGCTACAAAAAGCAGATTCCTCCAACTGTTGTTACGGTGAGTAACTCAGCTTGTTTGCAGATGACAGGCAGAGCGGAGCTGTCAGCTGCTGGCAGGAGGAAAACACCCGAGCCATCGGAAGTTGTGCCGTTTTCCTTTATTTTGCCTGTGTAGTTGCTAACATCACAGCTTTTCTGAAGAAAACACCAAATCAATCTTTTTTTTTTTTTTTTTCTTTTTTTTAAACTTGGGAATGAAGCAACAGCTACTGTGACTTCCCACAGCAGCATCTCTAGGCTGTATGTACAGTGAGAGGAGATTTCCTCCTCCTTCCCCAACTTCTCTTTGTCCTCCCAAGCCTCTGCAGGCTGGCAGCTCTGAGGACACCGGTGACTCCTGGGCATGACACAGCCCAACGTGTGCTGGGCAGAAGGGCCAGCATCAGAAGGGTTGGATGCACGCCCGTGCACGCAGCCCAGCTTTCCGACCTCCCTACTGCCCACCAAGCATGCTCTAGAAATTTGGTGTCAGAGATGCAAGGAAGGGAGCAGCAGAGCCTGCCCCACAGGGCTTGCTGAAATCATGGGCAGGGACACTGAGTTTTGCCTCAACAGAGCTGAGGCAGAGGATGCCCCACGCACATTGGTCTGCTCACCTTCCTCCCTGCACAGCGATGCAATGACTGGCTGATAATCCTAATAAAAACATAATGAAAAATGAAGCATTGTCACCCAAATCCCTTGCTGTAACAATGCACAGGATGAGCTTAGAGCAGATGAGCTGGCAGCTCCCCACTATTCCATATTCCCATGCATAGAGTCTGTTTTTGTACCATAGCCTTTTCTATACCCGCATCCTCAGATAACCTGCCTCTGCTTTGTTCCCTTCCCCGGTAAGACGTGGCATAGGGTGGACAGATGCTCTGGGCTGGAGTTACTCCCCATTTATTATCTGTAGATGTAAACAGAAGGGCTGATAAGAAGTCAGCATGGATAATGTCTGGCTATCACACACAAAAAAGGGATGTTTTGGGAAGCTGTGCGAAGGACAGCAGTCTGAGGCTCAGATCTGCTTCCATTTAAGTCAATAGGCGCTAACCTCAGCTAAACTGCGTAGCAGAAATTTCTTCACGGATCCTTTACTCAAAATTTTGGTGAAAGAAAGCACAATGATGTCTTTTGTGAGTTTATGGCCAAGAAAACTTAACCAGGTTACTGTAATGGAAACAGTGTCACTCATATCACCGCAGGGACAATGCTGGAGTTGTGGTTGAGATGGAAATATCAATGTGCATTTTGGGGTAAGGTGGAAAAAATATGCTTTTAGCTCCGTAGCATTACCAAACATGGAAGTAAGCGCATTTCAAAAGTCAGCCTTCTGAGATTTTTTTGTGTTTCTGCGGGCTTTTTTGCTATTGAAGTTTGAAAATGGCTCCTTTTTATTGAGAGACGGATTGGCTGAATTCTAGCTTTGAATACAATCTCCTTGCTCAGCCGCTCCAATTTCCTCAAATAAGACTCCCCCGGGATAAAAAATTCCCTGCTTCATCCGTCCTCTTGGTTATCTTTGCTTTAAAAAATCTTCCACTTCGAGTTCAACATGAACTTCTTCTTTGTACACGTCCCACACACATTCAGATGGGCAGTTATACACATCCATAACCTCAGCAGTTAAAATTTTGTTTAAATATAACCAGGCTCCAGGGGCTCCAGAACAAGCCAAATTTGTTGCCTGCCGCACACAGCATAAAAAGCAAGGTCTGTTTGCGTTCATGTGTCATTAAAGACAATATTGACGAGCTAGTGAAAGGTAGAAGTGGGGCGAGGCATCAAACACTTGAAAATAATCCAGGGACAATTTTATGTTGAGAAAAGAGCTGCTGTAGCCTGAAGAAGCAGAAAAAGAAGTTGAAAACAGCAGCAGAAGTTCAAGCAGATGCTAAGGCAGCCCTCGCATGCGGAGGGGGAGACGAGGGAAGAAAGCGAACTAGAGGTTCTGCTTGTTGTCAGCTAAAACCAGCTGAAGACACACAGATAATTTTCCCACCCCGGTTTATTTCCCTTTCTTTATGCATATGATGCAAGCACATATTAACTTGATTTAAAACAAAACCTGAACCGCTGCATATATTCAAGTTCCGCAGATTGGCCTGAGGGAAAAAAAAATAAATTAAAAAAAAGAGGGATGAGTGTATGAAAACCAAACATTTATACAAGTGGTTTCTCTGGAAGTGTGGAAGTGATTTTCCTACTTTCCTCCCATACAAACACCCAAATGGATATCATTGCTTTGTGCCCCGATGGGTAAAACCTCGACCAGACGCAGCTTGGGAACGAGAGAAGCACCCACATCTGTTAACATTCACCTCAGAGATAGCGTCACGTGAACTTTCTTATTGCTTTTTCTGCTTCCTTCCCACTGCTTTCTCCTACATTCCTTCTACAAAGAGGGGTGAGCTCAGACACCTCGCTACAAGGGTGGGGGGCTCACCTTGGCTCAGCCCCACTGATTGCACTGCTCACGCACACACAGGCTCTGAGGAATTGCCTCGTGTGATTTTTCAGGGATTAAGAGACATTACAGAAAGCAGCACATCAAGAACCTCCTGTGACCCATGTTTCCTTCTCCCACGTCCCACACGACCAATGTTTTGTGTCCCCAGTTTGGTGCCGGGGTCACCTGGGTGCCCTCATCAGCCCCGGTTTCAAGGCGGGTCTGTGGAGGAGCTTTGCCAGCCAGCGGTGGGTCGGTTAGACCATCAGTCCTCCCATGGAGGCAGTCTCCGTCCCACACAGAGCCCGATTCAACACAGATCCAGCTTTCTAAGGGAGATCATGCTGTTACAGAAGTAACTCCAGTGTTACTTACATTGCCACAGTCAAGAGACAAATGCTTTCCTCTATTTACCCCGGTCAATATTTGCTGTGTTGTCCTCAATGCATTAGTGAAGACGTTCACTCACATCTGCTGCCTGCCAAAAAGCAAGTTAATTTAGCTCGGTGATACAATCCGAAGCAGTTTGAGTCATCTACATCCCCAGCTACTGCTGTCCAGACAGACACCACATCCATCCACACATGCGTTAATAAAGTCTTAAAAATAGATCATCAGTTCCTCTAGACCTGAAATAAACGTGTCTGATCCCAGGAAAGCAAAGGAACTGAGAGGAACAGCCTTGCCCGAGGAGCTGCAACGCAGGATGCTTTCCTAATGCTCCTCTGAGTGGTGGTGGCCAGGTCCTCCTGCTCTCCTGGAGCTCACAGCCAGGGAAGGGGCTGGAGATGCTCCAGCAGTGCCTGCACTGCCTCCTTGCCTGGACCTGGGTGCTGAAGAGCGTTAGATCAATTATTCATCGGCTAAAAGGCACACTTCTATTACAACAGATGTTTCTCCGAATGTTTGACACTGCCCATTAACTCACCCTTTAATTTTAATTGCTTAACTAATGGCTATATTCAAGGTTAAATGGGTTTAAATCTTCTTTCTTCTCTTATGCTGCTGAATACGAAGATACCATCTGACCTAACAGGGGAAAAGGGAGGCAGAAGGAACCTAACCAAGGATAATTTTCGACAGGATGCAAACAAGTGGCCAGTGAAGGCTCCACGCAGCCACCCAGGTGGGCACAGCACTCCTTGCTCCTGCTCAGCAAGGTGGGAAGTGCTCGTTTCAAACAGCCTGGCTGGCAGCCTCCAGGCTGAGACCTCAAGTTACACAGGTAATTCATGTTTATAAGACACAGTGGTGTTTGCCCAGCAAGATGTTCCTGTAAATATTTACAGCCCATCTGAACAGCGGAGCTGGCAGGCTGAGCAGGGAAGGAGCTACTGCGGGAGAGGAGTTTGCCCTCCCTGCCTGGGGAGGGGATGCTGAGGGTATGGCCCCGAAGAAGTGCTGGGCTGCAGGGCAAGAACGCCTGTCCCAGCCTTGCTGCTGCAGTTGCATCCTCCCAGCTGGTCGCTGCTCTTGCTTTGTACCAGGTGGGACCACGCAGCTGGTGCTCGGTGCCTTAGTGAGGCAGCAAGCATGCTGATTTCTGCAGCATGAGTAGCTGTGCTCTTGTTATCTGCCAAGCCAACACCCCCAGGAATGAGAATGTAGGTGCTGTGAATTCTGCAAAAAGTGTGCTCCTTGTGCCCCACCACAGGCACCAGCCACAGCAATCCCAGCCCTCACTGCCAGGACCAGCCTGGCTCTTCTCCACTGGAAGAAAACATAAAGGACACGTCCTGGAGAGGCCACATCTCCAGGCGGGAGACTTACCCTCAGCAGACGCAAGCACAGAGGTACCTTTAGCATCACATTTTGTTGGTGTGACCCAAAGATCTGAATGCATTTTGTTTGGACAGTTCAGGTCTGTCCAAAATAAAAAATACCAGCAGGAATGACAGGAGTGAGCCAGGACCAGCTCCAGCCCTGGGAACAGCAGCTCCACCACACACCCATCCCAGCAGAGGGGCTTGACACAGGCAAGGAAAACACTTTTTTCTCAGCATCATAACAACATGAAGGAAGGAAAGAAGAAGCAGGCAGACAAATAAGTTATTTTTTTTTTTTCACAGGAGAAAAGGAAGAATACATCTTTCATTTCTGGCTTTCTTTCCTTCTATTTGCTCCTTCTTCAAGAGGTGAGAGAGCATAGATCTGTGCACACCATGCTCCAGGTTGTTCTCAAACTTCAAAAAATATTGGTCTAGACACTTACAGTCTCTGTTTTGTGAAGAATTTGGAGATTGACGTGTGAATGGACCCCGTGCTAGGAGTACAGGAGGCCAGAGCCTGATCTCAGCTTGGCTGGCATTGATCTAGTTCAATTCAGACATTCCACCCAAACCAGGCTCTAGCACCATGCTTGTGAAAACCCTTTGGTCCCACCATGCAGCCCCTCATGCAGGTTTGAGAAATCTGATCCCCTCTCTGACCAGGTAGGATATAACCAGTTATTTCCCAGCAACAATGCAATAACCACTGCTAAGATCACCACTTCGAGCATGCCCAGGCACGGCTTTCTATTTGGGAAGAGGGAAATCATTAAGGGTCATTAGCCTATCCTCTGTTGCCACAGCCAGAGTTACACCACAGCTGTTAAGATCAGGGCTGCCGGTAGTTAAACATCTCTTCCTGGTCCAAGGGACAGCTTAGCATGAGAAGAAACACCCCTCCTTCCTACCCAAGTCTGCTCTACCCCACATGAGTACCGAGGAGCAGCTGAGCACTGCTGACCCTCCAGCCCTGCCTGGCTCCCAGCCCCAAATAGGCAACCAAAAAGTGGAACAAGGCTCTCTAGTTTAGTTTCTAAACTGAAAAAAAAATAATCTTAGGTTTTTAGTGATTTTCTTTCTTTTTTTTTTTTTCCCCCCAGCCGGCTCACGAGGACATCCACTCATTTGATTTTGGCTCAGGCTCAGCAGCGTTCGGTAGTGACAACCGTCAATCCTGCCAGACAGCCGATGGCACAGACTGCGGGGAGTGGGCGATCTCCCATTTTTGCAGCTACGCCGCGACTTGTGCGCGCGTTTCGAGGCGAGCTGGCGGGCGGCCAGGCGCTCGGCAGCGTCCTCCCACCCCGCGAGGTGTCTCGGCAGAGCAAGGTGCCGCGCTGCGCGCGGGCTTGCCAGGACCACGGCGTGAAGCGCGCCGGTGCTGCGAAGGGAGGCAGGATGGCGGGGATGCTCATCCCACATGTTTCAGTTGCACGAAGTCCGCCGGTGAGGTTTTCCCACCCGACGAGTTCAGCTTGAGCGGTACCGGGTTTAATTTTATGGGTGGTTCGGCGCAGCTCAGTTTCTGGTGGAAAAGGGAGCGGCGGCATGAAGCAGCCCCTTTGGGTGGCAATTTCAAGGTCTGGTTGAGGGCACGCTACCAGCTAGCCCGTGCCCTTTGGCAACTATCAGATTTCTGAGTGCAGAACGGAGGATTTCGTTCTTTGTTCCTGAACTCATTCTTTCCATCGCGGGGTCCAGTGGAATGTAATCTCTCCAGATGCCAGCACCTCTTAGGAAATTGTACTATAGCAGCTATGTGCTCTAAGTGGCTTATTCATACGCAGAGAAAAGAATAGTAATATCCTTGGGGGAAGGTTTTGAAATGGTGCACGGTGACACAATCCCCAGCACCAGCAGGCTTTACTTCAGCTGAGGATCTCTCAAAACCAAGCTTGTTTTCAAGAGGAGCAGCAGAGCTTGTATTTCACATTTTACCCCTGGTTTGTTTAAAGTCTTTTCTTGCTGTTTAAAACAACCAGTGCTTCCTTCCTGGGAGGGAGGCAATGCTTTTAGGGTTACTGTAAATAATCAGAGCCAGAACAATTGGCTGAGTAAATTATCCTGTCCGCTGACACTAACAGACTCCGTGGAGCTACTAGGAACTTCATCAGCTTTTTTTTCCTCTTACTATTATTATAGCAAAACAAAGGTTTGCTCAAAGTCCCTCTCTGCAGCAAACCAAAGCAACGCCTTGGAGATCACAGTCCCAAGGTGCTTTTTTTGAAGCCCTTATGCAAAAACTTTGAACGAGAAGGTTTGTCATGAAAAAGCAGCACATGGGAGAGCAAGGGAGCCCGAGGAGCCAGCTGACAGATGACCGCATGACAAAGCTAAAAGGAAACTCCAAACGCTGCCAGCGCAACTGCCCGCAGAGTGTGCCAAGAGCCAGGTGCTTCTTACCCAGAAACTGGAGGAAAAAAAAAAAAAAAGCTGAAAAAAAATGAGAGTTCTTCTGGGCAGTGCCTCTCCTGCTCGTGCAAAGTAATCTGCCACTCACAGGGGCACAATAAGCAGGCAGGGGAAGAGGTGACACATAAGTGAGGGAGCAAAGTAGTGTGCCTTGCAGAATGAGGAACCAAATGGAGTATATTCAGGAGCTCACCACTCACCCCCCTGAAGCAGAATTGTGTTAACAACCAGCTCTGCTCTGCAGCTGGATTATGCTGAGGAAAGGGAAAGTTAACACAGAAGCACTGCTGTTAACATTACCCTCGAATGGAAGCAGCATAAATACAAAATATTTGTTTCTCTGCTACTGTGCAACATCTGTTCTCAATAGCTCAGTCATTTTCCTCTCTCCCTCCCTCGGGGTTTCAAAGTACACAAGGAAGTGGGAGAGACTTGCAGGTAGCTGGTGCCGTTGTGCCCGCTTGAAAGTTGTGCAACACCGGAGCCTGTTCAGCAGCCTTTGCACCCGCAGAGCCTTCGCTGCAGCGCTGGAGTTTGCCCTGGCAGCACCTGCCAGGGCAGAGCTTTGCAGGATACCACCAGCAAAACAGGCATGATGTATAACTGCATTTATGTATAACTGCATTTTCTGTGATTTGGTACCTCCACACATAGAAATCTAGGGAGGTGACAACCCTGAAGACTTCCACTTGCAAGGCTGCAAATTAAAAAATAACAAAACTAAAAACCCACTGAATCAGACAGCTTTTGGCTTCAGTGCTGAAAGCCAGCGATGCAAGTAACAATGCTTGTTCTCTCCATCTATTTCTCTTCTGCACAAGCCTTGAACACATTGCAGTTGTAAAAGTGAAGGGAGCTCGTGCCAGGGCATGATGTGGAGATGGGCTCTCCAAGGGAAACTCCCGGCACTGACATTTGAGCAACAAGATTTTGGATATGTCAGCTTGAGATGAGAATTAAGAGATCCAGATATGATGGCTGTGCAGGAGATTGTCCTGAGGGAAAACTCAGGTTTGTAGTTATATTCCTGATAGCCCCTGTGCTCCATCAGCTACACGCAGCCAAACTGCACACCCAGAAGACCAGGTAAACAGATAAATACATGTTAAATGGCACACTTCAAAAAATAATTTTCCAAAATAAATCTCCCAGGTTTCCTTATTCTGAAAGCATTTGACATTTTTGTTGGGTTTTAAACAATTGAAGCAAAGAGCCAGAACTTTTTATTTGAAGGTGAATAATAAAGCATTGCTAAAGCTTTCTGGTATGCTACTGGAGGCACAGTGAAACACCGCAAGAAAGCCACCGTGCTCGCATTGTACTTCAGAGCAGCACTCAGTAAGTTTTGGCATCTTTTGATGTTTGCAAATACTGTAGAACAAAGTGCTGTCTGATCTCTTGAATTCTAGTTTTACTAGTAGTGAGGCTTAAACAAAAGCGAGCCCCTCTGCAAACTCACAAAAATAAAAAACAGGTGGCTTTTGTTGATGAGCGTCTCGGGTGAGTTTTTAGCCTAATTTTAGAGGTAAGAAGAGTTTCTGATTCTGCTGACTGTGAGAAGTATTGCATCGCCTCTGCCCTGCTGGAGCTCAGTGCTATGGGAACAATATAACTATCTCTATCACCATCGGGAGCGATAGGAAGCAGCGTTATTACCTTCATTTTAGGATGAGACCATGCCCAAAACCTTGTACATTGCTCCAAAAAAAACCCAAAGAATTGCCCCTTTTGTGTTCAAGTCTGCAATCCCTGATTGCTCCCTCCCCAAAACTGCCCTCACCCACTGGGTGCAGAGCCTGGCTCCCTGGCGTTTGCTGTCTCTTTGGATGAGACTCGCCTTTGCAGGAGGAGATGGAGAAGAGCAAGCCCTGCCACCGTGGGTTATCATACCAAAAGGCATTATTGACTCCAGCGTCTTTCCTTCCCCAGCTTTGAGAGGGTATGGATGAGACAACACGGGGTGCTTGGGACTGCACCACCCCCAGATCCATGGTGCCCAACAGCTTTCACCGCTCCAGTTTCACAGCGCTGAAGCTGGGACTGGGTGGCAGCCGGGCAATCAGCAGTGCTCCCTCCAAACTGCCTGCCAGGCAGAGTGAAACTCACCCCCCTGGGTAAACGTGAGCTTAAGTAAACTTTCCACGCTCCCTCAGAGCCACGGAGCCGAAAGTTCGTCTCCTAGGTGTAGGGGACGCACCAGGAAACAAAACTCTGCCCAGGCCAGGACCAGCGGTGGTGGCAACGCTGCTGCCTCACCTCCCCTCAGCCTGATGTGGGTACCTGCAACGCCAGGTGCCTCCTGAAAGTCCCCGACCCTACTGAACCCATTCCTCTTCAGCAGTGAGCTTTTCCACCATACTTTTAACGTACATCAGCTGAAGGCCCCAAAGCCTAGAAGCCCTCCCACCCTAGCATGTGCTGCTGGTGTCCTGCCTTGGCCCAGGGGGTCTTACAGGGTTGGTGACCCCTGGTGGAGCCCGGCCTCTGCTCCCCTTCTGGCTGTGAGGTGTCTCAGGACACCTTCCTTTCAATTCAGTGCAAGGAAAATGAGATTCCAGTGCAAGGAAAGAGGAGGAGGCTAATTGGGTCATTTCTGAAGTTAGAATTGGAGGTTCAGTTTGAAGGTTATAAGAGAGGGAAGACGATGATGTTTGGTTTTTCCCCCTAAAAAATTCAATGGTGTTCATTAAAAAGTGATCAAAATCCTACCAAAGGCAAAAGCCTAAGACAGGAGAACACAGCCTGCTCTTGATCAAGCAGACACATAGACACACGTTCTTCAGGTTTGCTGAAGAACAGACATAACCCCATGGCCTTCACCTTGTACATTTTAAAAGCCACTTTTTTTTTTTTTTCTTAAACAAGGCAAATCACTTCTGCAGGCGCTGCCTCCATGACCCATTTCCCACGTTGTCCACTTCCAGACAGCAGCTCGTGGCCTGGGGCCTCCTGTTTTTCAGTTGCCATGAACCAAGGCACTCAGGTGGCTCTAGGATAAGGTTGTTCTGCAGTTTGGCAGCTTTGCCCAAGACTCCGCATCTAGGTCCATCTACGAGTTGGTCAACTCACCCCATAAACCATTCTCACAGCTCCATCGTCACGCTGCCAGTAGAGCCTCCCTCCTCGTGGAAAGACAAAAGCATCACAGCACTCGCTGTGGGTTAGATGTTAATGGGAGAAAGAAGTCTTTCGGGCTAAGAAACAGGTGAACACCATGGCAGATAGCTTGAGGAGGACCCCACGAGCAGGTTAGGCACAAATTTATTGGGAAAAACTAACACTGAGCTGACCCTGCCCAGAGTGGGAAGACAAAGCACATGCCCAGGGAAGGGCTCTTCCAGTTCCCCCCTCAGGGCCTTGCATGTGCACATTGAAAACAGCAGCGTGAAAGGGTTTGCTTACAAAACATTTTTAGAAACCAAACTGTTTGACATGCAAGAGCATCGCTAAAGAAATGATTGAAAGGAAACCAGCTTCTTCTGACAGCTGATTAGGCATCAGAAGGGTTGAAATCCCAGTCGTTGCAACTTGTCCCACTCTACCAAAAGTAATATGTTTTTATCTGATTTACAAATTAAGGGGGAGAGAAGCTTCTGCTCCTCCAAATGTCACCGGGCGGCTGTGAAATAAAGACAGCTTCTGGCACATGAAAAATGTAGATACCCCTCCCCGCGCCTTGCTCAGTGTTTGTTGCCATAACCTATTGCACAGATGTGATGGGTTTTTGAACACAAGATCTATTATGTTTCCTGCCAGAGGCTCAAACCTGTACAGGCTTTCAAAACACCTTGCCAGGTAGTTACTTTTCATCCTGACTCAGTATTTGCCGGCAGCCACTGCCAAGTGCTAGCTTGGGTCTCACCAACAGGCTGGGAAGCCAGCACCGCTAACGAAATTCATTACATTATCTGTATGATCGTCCTCCCCCCATCCTGGAGCAGAAGTCAAGCTATTCTCACACTCCTGTACCTAACCTAGTGGGCTGCGTGGATCTGTGATATCCAACAGGGAATTTGGATTGCTCTTTCTCCCTCCTGCAAGCGTGCTCTTATGCAGAGTCCGACCCTGTGGTGGATTCATCCTGCAAAATCCTGCTGGACTGGAGCCACCTCGCTGCCCCACAGGGGAACCCAGCACCTTATTTCCTGCACCTTGGAGACCGCCTACTTACACGCTTGTGTTTTCCCGTCCAAGCTCCCTCCGTGTGACCTTGGGGAGGGAGGATGGCACTGTCTGGCTCGCCCTGTGCCAGCCAGGAAGCCTGCCAAGCGCCGGACAGACACCGCAGCACATCACAAAGTGCAGCGGAGCTTCTTGCCGTGCGCGGCCCCAGCCAAAACAGCCATTTGATAATTAACCGCTCGGCCCGAGCCAGGCAAGCCGTGGCGACGGGACGCAGCACGCTCCTCGTTGCGCTCCGAGGGGAGGTTGCAACCCGTGCAGTGCGGGGCAGAGGTTGGGGGCTGACCCCAGCCCTCGCCCGCAGACACGGCGGCAGATGCGCCGGGCTTCCCCACGGCCTCCCCCTTGCCTGGCAGATGCTGGCCTCGCTGGGAAAGCGCTAAATGGATTCTGCTGAATCACTGCAGCAGATGGCTCCTAACACCACCTGGATAGCTCAGAAAGAAGGAAAAAAAAAAAAAAAAAAAGAGATAAGGAAGGTTGGGGAACAGAAAGTACCTAGTGTGTGGGCTGAGCTATCCCGAGGGAGAAGTAACCTGTGGGTAAGGTCATCATTTGAACTGCTGTTTCCCCCAGATTCCTGTGTTATGAAGTCTGATATCATCCCTTTCCTGGCAATGTTGCCCAAGGTCTCCAAAGCACCTTGCTTCAAAACTGCTTGGGAAAAGCCTCTGCCCCCAGAGGCTGTGGGGAAGGACTGGGGGAGCCAGGCTGTGCCGGGAGCTTGGGAGGGGAGGGCTGGGGACCAACTCTCCTCACGGTGAGCTGCGGGACTGAACAGGGCCACAGCACCAAGTCAGATGTTTGTACAGACATAAAGACCAACTCACCACCAACTAGCTCTTAGTGATGGAGCTGGGATTGGTAACTCCTCTCTGCTGGCTCAGCCCAGCAGCCCACGTACAGCCATCGGCTGGAGCCGTCCCTATTTCCAGGCACAGTGTGGGACACCAGGGGCTTGGGCTGGCAGCAGCTCCAGCCTTCATCCCCTCACCAACCTCCTCTTACCAGGTCAGGCAGCACCATCGCTTTGATGCACGTACAAGGCCCTGCATTCATCTGTATTAGCAGATTTCCTTATTTTTATTTTATTTTTAAAGCCAGGCTGGCAAGTACTTTTATTCTCTGCCACAGATCATGTTGAAAGGGCACAGGAGCCAGCTGTGTACAGCAGCGTGCAGCTGTATGAGAGAGAATAACAAACAGGAAACAGGTAACAATAACCAAATTGTTTGCTCTCCCCTCCCATTAAACAGGGCTGGCAATTTTTTTTTTTTTTTTTTAAATTGGGATGAAAAGAGCTAGTCAGAAAGAGGGCAGCTCGCACCATACATACACAGAGGATGTGAGCTTGGAAAATGCTCTGCATTCTTCTGCAGCCGCTCGTCCCCACCTCGGCCACACGTACAAGAAGCGAAGAGACAGGATCCCTCCGTCGTGTCGTGATGAAAGGCACCTCTCTGTGCAAAGTTGCTCAATCTGTAACACTTCCAGCCAGGTCCTTCCCGGCACAAAACACTGAGAGGTTTGAGACAAAATGTTCCCCGAGCAGGTCGCTAGCAGCCCTGAGCACAATTCGTCCTCCTCCTCCTCCCAGGACGAGGCGTTTTCACACACCAACTGCACCGTGTGCTCAGCTCCATTTTGTTTGAGCCCAGCTTTGTCCTACATAGGCTGTTCTCGCTGGGTCACACCTGCCATTGATTTCCTCAGATAACAGCTGCTGTTTCATGTTCTGCTGCCTGCGTTCCTCAGCAAAAAGGCACAGAAAAATACTCACCGGCAAGCAAAGCTCAGGGCGGCACGACGTAAAGCTGGCAGCCGTAGGAGCCAGGTGGTAACGGTGCCATGACCAAGCTGGGCTGTAGGGAGGCTCTCAGTCCCAGCACAAGCCTGACCATCCAAGCTAGCAAAAAACCCTTCCTCCAAAGCATCCAGACCCACAGTGGCATTTGGTGACACATGGCCAGATGTCCCTGGGCATCCACAGCCACCCCTATGCACACCAAGGCCAAACCACCCCCAGAAGGTGCTACAAAACAAGATAAAAAAAAAATAAAAAAAAAAAGGGGGGCATTTCACAACACACCCCAACAAGAGCTGGGCTTTTGGGCTTTGCAAGAGTGGCAGGGACCTATGCTGCTGGCATCTGTAGCACTGACCCTTTCCAGCCTCTGGAGCCTGTTGCACATTTTATTACTGGAGGACACCCGCCCTCGCAGACCATGGTTAGGAGGGTGGATGACCCTGGCATCACCCCCTTTCCCACAGGGGATCAGCATCCCCAATGTACCTGAGAGCCAGGAACCTCTGCCTGGAGGCATCCAGCCACTGGCTCGGTACCCCCACGTGCATGCACAGCCCCCTCCAGCACCCACTCTGCAGCTCGGTTTCTTCTCAAAGCGTTTTACGTTTCACATTCCAAAGATTTAATTACGTTATCAGAACAACAGGCATCGGGATCTGGAGTGCCAGAATTCACATTAGCAATTGCTATCAACAAAGAAAATGGGCACAGCATGCTCGTGCCAGCGTAGACGTGGGCTGCTCTCCTCAATCTACGCACGGTTATTTATAGCCTAGTCGCAAGCCATCCACTTCGCAGGTTTAGCTTTGAGCTCGCCTCTTTCTCCCTCCAAGAACAGCCTGCTGCCTCCCCTGGCACAGCGCAACACCTAGATTTGGGCACAGCGGGTTCAATCTTCTATCCACTTCCAGCAGCAGCAAAGAATGAAAAAAAAAAAAGCGTGCCGTGAATGCACAGCTGCAGGGAAATCCCCCCACCATCAGCAGAAATACTTTAAAAAAAAAAAAAAAGTATTGTTTTTAGGATAGGGCATGGGAGCCAGACATTGCAGGAATGACACACGTCTCCAGCAGCCTTCTGTCCTCCCTCTGGATGGGGACGGAGGTACAGGCTGCATGAGGCAGGAAGCATGACTGAGTGCAAGGAAAACACTCATATTTTGTTACGATTGTGAGGAGGTGACTACGTGACAGCAGAAGAGCAGATGGACAGCTGCCCCTCCACACCAGCATCACCTATAATTTGTCCTTCCCCAAAGCAGCACCATCTCGAGGCAGCCCGATGTCACCCACCAGTGCCCTTTGCCTCACCAGAAGTGAGAAATCCCAGATGTGTAGTATGAGGGGGAGCCAAAACCATTCTTATTTTCCTCCCTGAGTAGCAGCTGGTGTATGCAGCTTATGTTTTCTTCCTCAGCCCCCAGCTCCTGCTGAAGTCAGGAGAGTTTTAAGACAGAAGCCAAGCAGCAGGAGCTGGGGGCTGAACCCGGCTCACCCTGGGGCCGCGGAGGTTTTGGGGCTGAAGGAGCCCCCTCCATCCACCCTGCTGGCCGAGCTGGGTGCACGCAGGCTGCTCGCCTCTAGGTCCAGCTGGGCACCAGCATCTCAGATGTCTACCATTCCCACTGGCCCTGAAAAAAAAATAAATAAAAATTAGAGTATCTGATTAAAAAAAATAAATACAAATAGCGCACCCACCTGTAATCAATAATGACAAACCCAACACCTCCCCAGCCCTTCTGCTAAAGCGGGGAGGAGGAGGCTGAAGTTTACAACTCTAGCACATTTTATTTCGTGTAAATTTATAAAGACAACAATCCTGGTCACGATTGTCACATTTTACAGCACATACCAATACAGTTGCAAACAGAACTCCACGCAAAACTAAGCGCTAACAGTAGCTTAAATCACTCCTTCTGCGATTGTCGTATCTAGACTAACAGCATTACGCTAACACTGAAGGAAAAATAGTTCACTATAAAACAGTGATAGAAGGTTTTTATAAAATATATTCCATTCCAATAGCTTCTCTACATACTGTATACTATAAAACTCTCCCACAAAAATTAGTGTCTTTAAATATACATATTTAATCTGAACTGCACCAAGATTAAAAACAATTAAAAATATCAATGATTTTTTTTTTTATTTTTTTTTTTACATTAACTTCACAGTATTTGTTTGTAGTAGAAGACAAATCCAGTGTTTAAAATGCGGCACAGGACCATCCCCTACCGGGACGGCCACTGCCCCACAGTGAGACAGGTTGTGAAAAGACAAGCCGAAGTGTGCAATGTTTTTTAGTACTTCTCTGTAGAGCCATGAACCACTTTGAAAACATGCTCAGAGCTATTGCAACTCGGAGACACAGAGAGAGAGCCAAAAAAAGTCACCTTAAGGACAAAAATAAGTGCAAACGTCTTTACTTTAGAAATTCAAGCTATGAGGAGTGGGAACACAAATACCAGACGATGAGAACAGTGTGTTTATGATGTAGTAGTAAAGAATGAGAAAGTCTTTTTTTTTTTTTTTTTAAACTTTCGCCCCATATTCACTGCAGTACAGAGCATGCTCATAGCATCAGTTTAATGAATTATTCCTATACTAGCATCAGACACAAACTTGTTTAAACTTTTCCCTGCTCCATACACTAGCGATGTCTTATGGCACATCCTATTTTATGATATTAAAAAATAAAATACAGAAACTGAAGACTGAAATGCAAAAAGTGTCACAAAAATGCAAAATTAAGAAATTACCAGCTTCAGTAATGCTGACTCTACATTAAACTGTTTACATGTCGTTCAACATGCAAAAACGTTGTTATAAAATTTAAAGTGTAAATTAACTAGTTTTGAAATAGATTAACAGTAATAATTCCACTTCAAAAAAAAATCTAATAAATACTATATCAAGTATCTTCAGGAGAAAAAATAACTTAATTTTAGTAGAAAGAAAAATAACTTAATTTTAGTAGATTTTGTTCAGTGCTATTTCCAATCACAGCAAAAAGGAGAAAAAAAAAAAAGAGAAAAAGCTGATTAAGTAGAATAAGACCACAGTACCAAAGCCACTTATGTTCAAGATACAGTACTCTCCCACAACTTCCATATGTAACAGGTTCAGCAAAAATATTTTACAGTAGACAAATTAGACTGAAAACAAAACCCAAAACTATAAATAGAAGCAAAATTTCACATTACATGTACATTCATAGTTTAAGAGATGAATAAGAGGAGGCTGTAACAATCTTGCTATTTTTTCTTTTAAGAGGAAGTACTTACAAAATAAAATAAAAAAAATCCCATATTATTTATGTAGGTAGTGCTCAGGTTTTGGACCAGAGGGGGAAGGCATTAGGCAATTCTTTATAAGATGAAATACAGTATTTTAAGCACAACTTAAAAAAAAAAAAAAATCAAACTCAGTGCTTCATGTTCATTTAAAAATAAACACTTGTTTCACAAAAAAAAATAATCCAGGAGTGTCTGGTAAAACAGTGAAGCAACAGTAATGCAGCAGAAAAAAACTCGGATATTATTATTATATTTCAGTCCCACATACATGTACCCTGAATGGATAATTTGACTGGAAAGGAATAATCCGATATTTACTGACATGCACAGCCCAAAGGATGCTCTATTAGGCAAGTAATTGAGTTACTGTGTTTGGAGTAAAACTGGTTATGGTTACAGGCAGCCTCGGTTGACAAAAAAAAAAAAATTAAAAAAAAATAAAAACACAACGCGAACAATAATAATTAAAAAGTGAAAGATAAAACCACCCCAAGATCCAAAAACCTCCCTGGAGAAAGGTGGTGATTTGGCAGGGTGGGGGGAAAAGTTGGGCCACACTTTCCCTCCAGCGCCTTCTCTTCCAACTGCCCCTTAGCAGCAGGGATTGCACGGACCTGGGCCCAGAGGGATTACCAACTTCATTTAAAAAAAACAAGAAATAAAACCCTGAGCTGCCGACGGCAGCCTCCCACCAAACTTCTCAGAGGAAACAGCGAGCAGGGCATCTCCTCGGATGCTCAGCACCGGGTGCCTGGAGCAGAGGGATCCCAGCAGCCAGACAAGGCAAGACCAGGGCGCTGGCCCCTTCACATCACCGGGGCCACCCCAGCCCCCTGCTGCCACCTTCCTACCAGGAGTGGGGTCACCCCTGCACACCAATGTGGGATGCAAACGTTCACGGAGTGCAGGATTTCGGACCTGTGCTAGCGCACATCCCTCGGCAGCCGAGGAGAGAGCCTGCTGTGGACGGGCTCCTTCGAGCCACCAAGCAGCTCCGTGCCCTGCCGTGGGCGAGCGCATGGGTGGGAAGGGAAACTAAGGCAAGCCTCGAGGCAAAAAATTCTCGTTCAGATTGCAGGACTGATTGCAGAAGGATTCCAACATAATAGAATTAAAAAAAAAAAAAAAAAAGCCAACAGCAACAACAAAAAGTGACTAGTACCAAAGGTGTATCCAGAAATTCTCCCCGCTTCCCCTTTATCTTTTGGGCCAATTTGAGGTCTCTTCCAGCTCTATGAAATAAGACTACAGCCTGCTGGAGATACACGCAGAGAAATTTCCCTGCACTGAAATGTATTTAAGCCATCGGTCTTCTCTTCGGATGTTTCTACGCGCTACGCAGACGGCATCAGGGGAGCTTAATGGGATCCAAGTATTTCTCCGGAATTTACTTATAAGCAATCTTTCTTCAAACTAAAAATAAAAAGAAAACAAAAAAACACAAAACACACCCTGACCACGAAGCAAGTACTTCCAGCATGAAAACAGATGCTAAATCATTGCAGAATTACTTAGATCATTTCACATTAATAATGTAGCATGGGTGCGCAAAAGAAGACCTGAAGAGAAGGAGGCAGGGGACAGGGGAGATGGAAAGGTGGAAGGATTGCATTAAAAGGCCTCTGGAGTGTATACCTCTGCATCTTTTAAAGATCATATACCTGAAGTGAATATCACCAAAATAAAAGAAAAAGGAAAAAATTAAAAAAAAAAAAAAAATTCAGATGCTGCCTTTTTTTTTCCTGTTTTAAAAGGGCCGGGGGGCGCGGGGGAAAGGAGAGAAACAACGTGTCTCAAACCACCAAGGACTTTACAAGGCCACAATGAAATTTGCGGATGTGTCTGTATAAATCCCCCGACTGCGTGAACCGTCTCTCGCACCACTTGCACCCGTGGGGCTTCTCCCTGGTGTGCACGACCGCGTGGCGGCTGAGGTTGTGGGAATACTGGAAGCTCTTTCCGCACTGGCCGCAGGTATAGGGCTTCTCGCCCGAGTGAGTCCTCTCGTGTCTCTTGAGGGTGTACATGCAGGAGAAAGTCTTTCCGCAGAGGGTGCAGGTGGGCACCGAGCCGTCGGGCGACAGCCGGGTCCGCGAGCCGTCCTTGTCGCGGAAGTGGGAGCTGAGGTGCAGCTGAAGGATGTGCGGGCTCGGGAACACCTTGCTGCACAGGGGGCAAATGCAGATATGCCCGGGAGGCACAAGCACGCCCGAGGAGATGTCCGACGAATCCATGTCATCCTCGCTCTCGTCTCGGTCTTGATCTATATCCTCCTCTCGGGCATGAGAGCTGCCATTCCCCGCGAACATGTGTCCTAACCCTGTCACTAGGCTTTTGGCTGAATTCCCAAAATGCTGACTCTCCGGACTCCTGGCTTCGCTGTCCTCCTGATCTGACAGCAAGTCTTGTTCATCTTTAACAAGTGGCTCGGTACCCTGCTGCTGGCTGTCGGAAGCCAGCTGTCCAAAGACATAGGAGGGGTGTAAGGAATCTCTCCCCGGCACGGGCTTGAAAGACAAATCCAGCGCGCAGTCCACATCACCCGAAGCCAGGGTATGGTTAACAGACCTTTGGGACAAAGGTCCTGTGGAACTATTGACATTAGCCTTTGTTTTTCCAGCTGCTGCGGCGCACGATTCTGCCTCTGTCGGCGCAGAGCTGACACTTATATGATCAGAGGACCAGGCGGGGTGACTGCTGACCTTTTCTTTGCCTGCCGCTCTGTCGTATTCTGCAACGCTGAATTTTTGTTTGTTTCCTGGGTCAAACTCGTGGACCAGGGGTGCTCCGGCATCTAGAAAATGCTCCGCTTTCTCCAACCCGGCCACCTCATCATTAATCTTCTCCTCCGGACATAATTCTTTATCTTTCAACTTGCCCTTGCAGACTTTCACAATGTCATACATGTGGAGGTAGCTAGCCGCAGCCAGCACATCTTCCACCGGGAGACTGTTGAATTCCAGCTTTCCCTCGTACATGAATTCGAGCAGCAGGCTGAAGGCAGGGGCTGTGACAATGTCACTGTTCAGATGCACAATATCCCTTTTGTCTAACTGGTCCCTGTAGAAAAGATGGAAGTACATACTGCAAGAGGCAAGAACGGCTCTGTGAGCTCTGAATTGAGCTTCTCCAACTAAAACAGTACAGTCACACAGGAAGCCCTGGTGACGCTGCTGACTCAGACACTGCAGCAACTGGCGGCTATGGTCTGGAAACTCCATTCTTCCTTCATAACCTGTTCAAAACAGGAAAAACTTGAATGCTACTGTAAACTAAAGCCTCCTAGCAGCTGTAACAAACAGATCGGCTTTTTGGTAACACAAGCCAAAGAAACAGCCTTGGAGATAACGTTTACTGTTAATTGTCTGTAATAGTTTTATTAAAGGGGGGGAGAAGAAAAAAAAAAAAAGAAGAAAACAACACAACATGCTTCTCATCCTTTCGCACCTGCTCCGAACAGGAAAAACTTGATTGTAAGTAAACAAAAGCTAGTAAAGCAGCAGCCCCTCCAACCTTTGTTTCTCCCACTAAGCACTTTAATGAAATTAAGAAGAGGCAAGAAAAATAAATAAATAAAAAGCACGAACTCTCAGGCTCTTCCCAGCGACGCTAACTCAGGGCATCTTTTAATAAAGCGCATTACCCCCGTCACGCACACACACACACACAATTTAAACTTTATCCCCGCTCCTCATGCACAGAATCACAACAAAACAGCCGCGGCTCGCTCCAGGGAAGCGGCGTTTTCCCAGGCACGGAGGAGGAGGAGGAGGAGGACGGGGATGGAGGCAGAGCAGCACCAGCAGCAGCACCCCGCATGCAAAACGAAGGGGGAAAAAAAAATAAAAAAAAAAAGCGGAAAAAAAAAAAAAGAAAAAAGTTTCCGTTGAAGTTATTAAAGGGCAAGGAGGAAAATAAGAGGCGAGAGGGCTGGGGCTGCCCGCCGGGCGCTTACCTTCCCGCGGGGCCGGGGCGCGGAGCCGGGCAGGGGGAGCGCGGAGCGGCCGCGGGTGCGTGCGCGAGTGCGAGCGAGGCGCGGAGGGAGGGAGGGAGGCTGGAGGGAGGGAGGCTGGGAGGGAAGGAGGAGTGCTCGGTTTGCTAATTACACCGCAAGCTGGAGAGTCAGCTGCTCTGACTTCACTGCGATGGAAATGCTACCTCCAGCTGTGCGCCTTTTAATGCCATATGTTACTCCAAATCTCGCTACCAGCCAACCACAGCTTGCTGCCTTTTAAAGTTCCAGCAGCCCCATTTATAGCCCGCGATTAAATCCCACAAACTTGCCCCGAGCCCGCCCCCCCCCTTCCCAGCGGTGCCCCCCCCCCCCCCCGCACCTCCCTCCCCAAAGTTGCTCCCCGCAGCACCGCCGTGACCTTCGCCTGCGCCCGGCTCCGCGCACCAAATGGAGAGGGGGGGACCCCGCGCAACCCCTCCGGGGCGCCCCCCTACCCCTCGAGCACCCCCAAAAAGCCTCTGGGAGCACTCCCCAACTTTGCAGGGAGCGTTTTTCCCCCTCGTCCTCCCAGGGGAAGGGGAGGCGGGGGCAGTTTGGGGGGGTCCCGCTACTCACCGAGGCGCGGCGGGGCTGCGCGGCTGCATGCGGGCGCTGCGCGGGGGCTCCGCGGGCGCGGCGGCGCGGCGGGGCTGCGGAGCAGGTTGGTCGCCGGCCGCTCTCGCGATATTTGTCCTCCCGAGCCGCGGGGGGGTGCTGGTGGTGAGTGTGCAAACGAGTGTGCAAACGGGGGGGGGAACGCGTGTGCAAGCGTGCGTCCCCGCCCGGCGCACACAATAGCCCCCCGGCGCCCCGGCCAGCCCCGGCGGCCGGTGCGCGGTGCCGGCTGCGCCCTCCCCTCCTCCTCCTCCTCCTTCTCCTCCTCCTCCTCCCCGCTGCCCTCCTCTTCCTCCTCCTCCTCCTCTCCCCTCCCTTCCTCCCCTCCCCGCCCGGCCGCTGCATTGGCCCCGGCGCCGTCCCGCTCCCAACTCGGCCGCGGAGCGGGGCGCGCACCCCCCGGGGGCAGGCGCGGAGAGGGGACGGGGACCGGGACCGAGGAGCCCCGGCGGTGCGCTCCCCCTCTTTTTACCTTTAGTTTTGCAACCAGATGCCTGCGGATTTATTTTTTATTTTTTAAATTTATTTTTTTTTTGAGATGACCTTTTCGATAGTTGATTTGAATTTTAAATTTTAATTAGCCGTAATCCCATCAAAAGTGAGAGCTTTTAGAGTGATAATAAATAAATAAATAAATAAATAAATAAAGTGGCGGATCTCCCGCCCCAGCAAACGGGGAGAAGTCGGGCACGGCTCCCGCTGCCCGCACCGCAGCCCGGAGCTGCTCCCTGGCGCTGCTGGGGATCGGGATCGGGACCGGGATCGCGATAGGGATTGGGACTGGGTACGGGGACTTTCCCCCCCTCCCCAACCCCCGCCGGGAGTCTCCCAGAGCCCCCCGGCTGCAGCCGGACCCGCGGCTGGGTCCCCCGGCAGGTGGAGGTGGCCTCGGACCTGAAGCGCTGGAGCGGGGCTCCAGGTCCAGGCTGACTTTATCACGTGTGTATTTCTTTTTGTGTAAGGTTTTAGCCATGCTTAAACAGAAAAGGGTGAGTTTTGCAACGCTGTTGGGTTCGGGTGAGCAGAGAGAGGATCGGAGCCCTGCTGTAAGCACCCTGCGTGGCTCTGGTCAGAAGTATCTTGCTTCCAACAAGTAATGCAGAGAAACTCCTTTCTTTTCCTTCCTCTAGGTTGCCTGTCTAGATCATAATATCTAGGAGAGCACCTTTTTTTCTTAATATATGTCTCTTTTTTTTTTCTTTTCCCCAATGCCCAGTAGTGGCATTAGCACCTAAAAACATCACTTTTATCGGTTGGTATATTTGTTAGTAATTTGGTCTAATTCTTTGATATTTAATCCTCAGGCTCTCTGTCACAGAATTCAGTGTCTATTTTGCCAACAGCCACTTCCCTCTCACAGACCTTGATGGTTTAATTCAATTGGCAGTGAATGCCAGGATATTTGGGTGGGTTTTGAGTGTCAGCAACTGCGCTGTCACAAAGCCCTGCTGTAATATCATTATCAGTGTTGTTCAAATTGGGAAACTCCAGCCCAGATGCAGAGGTGCCCAGCTCCACTGAGAGTTAAAGGTGCTGGGGTTAAATCCATCACTGTTTGTTAAAACTGAGACCTTCAGCTGTTTGTTCAGATCACAGACACCATCCTGGGATGGGAACTCTGTCCTTCCGAAGACAGTGCTGAAGACAACACAGGCTCCACTGTAAGTGAAGCAGTTTCTTCTCCAACAAGCAAGTGCAGCTTCCATGAAGCCCTCTGTGTGGATGTGACGACTTGTAGAGTTTCTCTTTGTACACTAATATTGGGCAGTCTCTTGTGTTTGTACAAATTATGCTGCTTGGCATAAATCCCTTATTTTGTGTAATACATTGTTCACTTTTCCCTCTCTCCTTTAATAATAAGGGGAGGAAAAAGAGAATAATAATAGAAAAAAGAACTAAGGATTCAATTCCTGTTTGGGTTCTGTAAGCTAGGAATAATTATCTACAATCTAACCGTATTTTATTTTTAGTAAACCAGTTACAATTTCACAATGCATCTGTGGTCATTGCCGAGTTTGAAATGTCAAGAAACACGGCAGCATTTTCATTTTCTCCCCTTATCCATTTGGCTCATTGTTGGCTTGCTTTTCAAGGCCTCAGAAATAGTAGGCTCGCCTTCGCACCAAGGTAGCGATAGACACAATACAGGTGTTGTGCTGATTTCAGTGCAGTTGTATAAAATACTGGTAGTACAACTCTCTAGTGTAAACAAGCCCTGAGTGATTACTCGAGGCAAGGCAACAGGAAGAACTGCCCCAGAAACTTTATTCTGAAAGCTCCTGGCTTTCTGAAGGTTCTCATGAAAGCAAGAAAATCACAAGCAAATGCCCTGCTTTCATCTCTCTGTCCCCATAGCCTCGGCAAGACAAAGACTCCAGTACCATTAGGAAGAGGCTCCGTTTTCAGTACTTCCCCAAGGGAAAGGAGCCAGGCAGCAGCTGCTCAGTCCCCACAGCCCGTAGGAAACTCTCTGACCATGGTCCGGGCTGGGGGACAACACCCCCATCCTATTGCCAAATGCAAGGACGGCTGCACGTGAACGGGGACTGATGGAAAGTGTCAGGAGCTGACGTATCAGACATCCTTTGGCAGTGATGTGAGCTCCTGGGCTCAGTTAAAACCCTCCTGGGTGCCAGCGAGCATCTTGCCGCTCACGTAGCATTGTAGAGCTGAGCAGAAAATGCAGGTTTAGGGCAGAGAGGAAAAGTTGGCGGTGCTAGCAGGGCTTTCATTTGTCAGGCGGGGCTAGCCCTGGTCCTGGTTGTTTATGCTGCCTGGACACCAGCCAAAGCCCACAGAAATTAGTAGAAAAACCAACTGGATCAGGTCCATAAAGCCTGAGGACTCGCTTCCATTCTTACCCCTTTGATCCAAGGAGAGTATATATTTACCAAGTGGGGCCTCTCAATCCCTTGTCGTTGGCCAAATGCAGAAGTGGTAGCAACAGGTTTTTCATGTGATTTAATCGTTTTCTCTTGCACCTTATTGGGTAGCAGCCTCTTTGTGTTTGTTCCTACATGATTTCAGTGCTTTTATGTTTTTTTTTTTCCTTTCTTTTTTTTTTTTTTCTTTCTTCATGGCATCTTCTTTGTGGTAGCCCAGTCGCATTTCAGAGGGAGAGGCAGTGTTTAATACTGCAGGTACTGAAGATGTTTTAAGTGCATTGGTCATAGCAAGGTTTATTTGCAGAAGTTCTTCCAAACGTTTCCAAAGGTTGATTTATCCTGTGCACACAGCAGGACTGAAGCCTTCATCACCTCCTCTGAAACAGGGAGGAATTTAATCCCAAAGGGTGCCGAGCCCTGTGGTGTTAGAGAAGGAGCTGCCACTGGCATCTGTGGATGCCCCCCAGTTTGCAGTCTATTCCAGCACTTACCTGACAGTCAGACCCAAGGTCAGCTTTCAGGGGGTTGCTTGTTGCCAAGCCACAGAAAAGTGGGATGACCTTCTGCGGAATAACGCCAGGCTTGTTGGTGTCAAAATACCAAATGACCGTAAATCAGCGGAGAATTGCTGAGACCAGACTTGAGCAGGAACGTGAGCTAATTGACATGCAGGAATGTGAGCTGATTGACAGGCTTATCTTGCTCATCTGGCCAAAGCATAGGCCAGATGTTGGAGGTTTGCAGTTGAACGATCAGCATGTATGAGGCCCCTGCAGCTCCAGCAGCTAAGCGATGTCTGGGGTGAGGAGGAAGCCTCACGGCCCGGTGTTGTTGCAGCTGAGGCCAGGAGCGCAACCTGTCCCTGTACCCAGCACTGGCCTCACCCTCTCCTCCTCTTTTCTTGACTGACAGTGCAACAAGTCTTGTTGAGAGCCGTTGGGCACACGATATAATGACTTAGTCCCACCTCACCCAAAGTATAGATCTCATATTCAGAAACCTTGGTTTGGAGGAGGAGACCTCCAGTTATCGGAGGGCCGATGGGCCTAGGCCACTCTTGTTCCCAAGCAGGGAAGGAGACAAAATCATTTAGGCATAAACCATTGACTAGATCTGGGACTAGGACTGGATCCAGTCACAGCCAGGTGTGATCACCGGTGATCCACCAGGATCCTTTCTGGACCTCATGACACAACAGCAGGGCCTCCTTCCGCCACATACCCTTAGCGTGACATCGGCCCTGAGATCCCCTTCTAGCACCTCATGTAGGACTCAAGGAAGCAATAACATGCACTATTGCCATTCCAGACATTAATCAGAATATATATCTTAGAGAGTCTCCTGAGCAGTGTGCTTATGTGTATTGTATTTGTTTTATGGCTGTCCTGTTGATTTGTCCCAGATAGCGAGACCCTGCATGCACTGGACCATTTGTGACTATCTCTTGTAGCAGCTAGGGCCTTATCAAATCATCCTATGGAGTCAATACACTCCTGATAGCCCTAAGCTGCATGTATAAATTACATGTTAACTTATAATTTCTATAACACAGCTATCAGTAAGGATAGGCCAATCCAGGTTGATGCATTAGGGGTGCAAAGGACTCCACAGAGGTACCTCTTGCACAGGTCATGTTCAGCTCTGCTACAAAAGCACCATCCCTGCCTGAACTGGCCAGGCAATGCCTGTCACACCTGTACCTCATCGCTGCTGTCAGCGGCCAGGGGATGGGTTCCTCTTCGTTATTCAGCTCTCATAGTTTCACTTGGCTCGCCTAACCCTCAACTTCTGCTTGGTTTTGTTACAATCTGCTGTTTTGGATTTCTAGAAACTGTAAATGAAGGTACTTTTTCAGCCTTTAAAAATCCATTGTTTTTTTCATGTATAGGGAGCACATTTCTTCGTTTGTAGTGGTTGAGGAAATTTGCACGGCATTGATAAGGCACATTCTCCTCTTTGGGAGTTTTTTTTTTCCTCTTTCGCCCTTGCTAATCACCCTGACAGTCATATTTCAGTGTTGCTCAGCTTTACTTACATAACGTTCAGAACATGACATCCATTTACTTTAATATTATCTAATACAATCAAGTTATTTCCTTTTTGATATTTGTTTTATTTATTTATCCATCCATCAATCCCTAGGAAGGAAATCTTCCCAGGGATCTTGCCCTTGTTATAAATTAGCAGGTACATGGAAATTTGTAGCAGGATATATAGAGGATGGCATTGAGAGTCCATAAATAACAGGCTTGTAAGAGACAAATTGGTGTCTGCTTTGGGACCGGGCATAAAATTTGCCAGGCACAGACAAAACTCTTTAAATCAGAAGCTGGTGTGTTCTCTGATAAGCTAAGCAGCATTGTAGGGTCCAGTGTAGAGTTACAAATATCTTATTAAAAGAGAGGTTCTTAATTGGCATTGCTTTGTTTGTAAGCAAATAATACACTCTGTTAACAATGCACTTTATTTTAGTAACTCCCAAAAGAAAGCAGAGCTAAATATTGCAGACGTGTTTTGCTATATTAGATCTGGGAAATCTCACAATGGAAACACTGGCTAAGCAAAAATATAACCTAGAATAAAAGGCTTAGTACAAGTGATGTTTGGGTGCCAGTTCAGCAGCTGTTCCTTGGAAAATCCTTTGTCCCAGGATAAACCAACTTTATCTCCAACTATTACCCCGAACTTTGTGAGGCAGAGTTGGTGTACACATCTCACTTACGTGGGTTGAGTTGTAGACTGTAGGGCTGTCTGAACAGGTTGCTAGAAGCATCCTCATTTGATAAATCTGACATCTCAGACCTTAAAAGACTCCCTCTTTTCCCATGCACGGACATCTGTCCTCCTTTTCACCATGCCTCAACTTGTATTCTCCTTAGTCTGCTCAGAGGATCTGGGATGAGGATTTTGGAAGCAGCAGCACTGGACAGGAGGGATTTGGGTGTAAGTCTGGGAACTGTGTGCAGAGGGAAGCTGGGCTCGGTGTGCTCCCAGCCTCTGCTTGACTCCTTTGGGAGCCTGGGTGCCAAACACACCTCTGAGAGAAGTCCAGCCTCCGGGCAGTGGGGAGAGAGAAATGGGAGGCTGAGAATAAGGGGAGCAAAGCAGATGATTTTTCTGGTTAGAAAGAGCTGCTGTTGTCTCAGAGGTGTCTAGTAGCCATCCCACTGGGCGCTCTACTTCCTTCTAATGTATTCCAGGTGGAGGGAAAGTCCAGAGCATGTAATGTAAGAAATGCAAATAAAAGTATCTTTCTAGACTTCCTTCTCTTATGTACTGTCTGCCAAAGCCTTCGCTCCCCTCCTTTGCTGTTTTGCCTATGGATGTGTTTTATGCTTTTATCTTGCTCTTCTGGTAAAAGAAGAAGTACTTGCTGTGAGTTTACATAACTTGCCTTTTACTGCTCTGGAAATGAATGTGGAACTTTGGTCTTAATTAGATTCTCAGTGTAGGTCCTGCTCTAATGAATCACTGAGATAGGTGAATAACATTAAGCTTAAGAAGGTGGCTGCCGAGTTCACTGGGTGTTGGATACTTAAAGCTGGTTGCAGGGCTGGGCCTATGGGGAAATGAGCGCTTGGCACCCAGGTGAAGGTGTAGTGACAGGAAAAGGACTCCATGAAGACAGAGAATAAGTTTTAATGTAGCTGCAGGTAGACCTTCTGCCTGTGGAAGAGTTTTGGTTTCAGGTCTGGTATTTGTACACTGAACATTTTGCTCCTGTATCATGGTTTCTCTGTGTCCTGACTTCAGGACATCAGAACTTCAGGATATCAGGAGTTCAGTCTGCAGTTTGAGACCCAGTGTGTTACATTGCTGCATTCCTCCTGCAACAAAGCGAAGAGCCTGATCTCCAGTGGAGCAGAAAGTTTTTAGGAGTTTGCCCTTGGAAACTAAATTTCTCAGGGTATGTGATGATGGGAATGTTAGCAAAGGCACAAAGCTTTGTGAAAAAATACCAGCTTATTACATGCTCCTTTTGTGAAATGTCAGTCTTGTCTGGCAAACCTGGTGACACTTCTTATAGAGAAATTTGAGAAAGGGGCTTCCCAAAGCCCCTCAGCACGGCACTTAACTGGAGGTCAGCCTGTACCAGTTCCTAAATGGAAGGAAATAACCCGGGATGACAAGCACCTCTTGGGGATCTGCAGGTGTCACTAGTAGGATGTCACCCAGTGGTAGGATGGGATGAATGGACTACTGTCATGGAAAGGGTGCTGGTGACAGTATTTTTCATTCTGTAGAGGAAGGGGTCTCGCAGGAGTTGGCATTAAGGTGAAATATGAAAGGCAAAAGATGGGGAGGGACTCCATCAGGGAATGTAGTGGTAGGACAAGGAGTAAAGGCTTGAAACTCAAAGGTTTAGATTAGGTTTTAGGAAGAAATTCTTTGCTATGAGGGCAGTGAGGCACTGGCACAGGTTGCTCAAGAAGCTGTGGCTGCCCCATCCCTGGAAGTGTTCAAGGCCAGGCTGGATGGGGCTTTGGGCAACCTGGTCTGGTGGGAGGTGTCCCTGCCTGTACCAGGGGTTTGGAACTGGATAGGCTTTAAGGTTCCTTCCAACCCAAACCATTCTGTTTCTATGATTCTACGTTCATTTTCAAAAAAATAAAAATAAAAATAGGACTACACTAAAAGTGAGACTAAATGGACTATGAAAGAGGTAGCAGTGTGCCAAAACCCTGTGTTTTGTCCATCTCTGTTGGTTTTACTAGTCTTCAAGACTTAGAGGTGAGGGTGGACCCAGATCTCCTTTTGGCTATCATAACCCTGGGACTTTAATTTGTGTGGCCGGCAGCATACACAAAAGGATGTGTTGCTGCTCATGTCTGCCTTTAATTCCATAGTCCACATGGCTGAGCACTCACCTGGACCATGTGAAGCAGAGGTGGCCTCCAGCTCAAGTCCAGGGCAATGTTCAGACCATACCTTTGCCACCAGGGTACTCCCAAGCTCTCTGCTACATCTAAGGGATGAATATGGGGGAGGATTTCTGACAATGCACATCTAGACCAGATTTGTGAGAAGGTAGTGAAGGAAACAGAAAGCAGAAGTCATTTTAAGTTGTTATGATAAAAACAACTGGAATTTGGGTTTTTGTTTGGTTACACCTGAACTTTCCTCTTCCAGAATCAATACTGAGATGACCAGCTCTGATGCAGAAACCAAAATCCAAACGATCTCTGTCTGCCTCCTGACTAGATCAGATTGCTGATTTAACTCATTTCTACAGGTAAACCAGGCAAATGTGGAGAGATTTATACGGAGCAGAGATGGCAAAGAAATCGCATGTTAAATGGTATTCGTAGTGGTAGGATGCTCTGGGGAAATAGGGAAAACCTGGCAGAGCAGCGAAAGGATAAGAATGGTGAAGCTCTTCAGAGAGGCCAAAAAAAGTACATTTTATTTACTGGAAAAATAAGATGTGTAATGGCTAAATCCCACAATCCCTTACTCATGCAAGGAATCCTGTTGACTGAAATACTTGTGTAAAAGTATTTCTGTGGGTAAGGATTTGCTGGCCTGCCTCCAGAAACGGGCTAAGGTTGATACTTTCACAGAGACAGCAGTGCCACCCTGGCAATCTCAGGACTATGCTGGACATGCCAAATAAGTGAAGAGCCCCTCGTCGAAGCATGTGGGTGGTTTGGGGTGGCGGGGGGGTGGCAGGAAGGTGACGCAGGGAGCAGGGCAGGCGGCCGCCAGCGCAGCCCCTCTGCCCGGGGACGCCGCTGCCAGCACAAACTTGCACAAGTTGTCTTGGCGGCTGGCCTAGAACAACACGGGGCTGTTTTTTCCCTTTTGTGCTCGACTCGGTTGCACTGGGACAATGTGAGATTTTTTAATTTTGTACACAGGAGGAAGAAGGGATACAACCTTTTTGTTGTTGTTGTTTTCTCTGCTGTGCTCGTTTTTCTGCGCAGTGCTGTTACTAAATCAGGTCAGCAAATATTTTATCCCCGAGACAAATTTTTGCACAAAGGGCACGAGAGGCAGCTGTGGGTGACCAGGGCACCTGTAATAGCCACGGACACGAGATAAAACCTGCAGTGTGCTGCCCACAATTTTATTTTTCTGCAGTGAGTTCTTGCAAAGCTTCAGCAGCCAGCTGTGGACAGCAAGGTTCGGCTGGTGCTGAGAGCAGGAAAACAGAGGGCTTAGGTGCTTAAAGTCTGATAAAGGAGATACAAAATCCAGTCTGCTCTTCGCACCAGTGTCTCAGGGAGCCAAGCTGCAAATCTTTCACTTGTCCAGGTGTGCCTGCACGGATGAGAGTCAGTCTGGCCATGCACAGCTCTCCCCGCATCCTAAATGCAGCTGGTGGAGTTACCCGTGTACATGACAGCCCAGCAGCACCAGGAGGGGCTCTGAGGTGATCCCCATCCCTTCCTAGGGAATGCAGAGGAAGAAATGCTCCTCGGCAGCACTCAGCACCCGATGTTCCTCTGGGACTTTGCAGAAGGTGCCACAGACGTGTGCAGGCCTGGTGGGACTGAGGCTCCTCATGTGCTTAATGCCCGGCAGGTGCTGGCTGGCTCAGGACCTAGAGGGTTAATTTTCAAGTGGCTTCTTAGAGCAGATGTTCCCATGTGTATCCCCTCCTTCCCTCTTCTGACACATTTCCTACACAAACAGCAGATTGCATTGCTGCTGTCCTTTTGATCTGCGGGAGGGGGAGGAAAATCCCACACAAACGATGTTAGTTCCCTTCTCAGGCGGCCTGGTGCCGGTGCACACGGGCATGTGCCTCCCTGCCGCCTCTCACGGCCCACACATTTTCTCTGGGACCATCTCCTTCAGCCTCTGCACGCTCCTGGAGCTGCCCTCCAGCTCCTTCCTTAAAGCCTGTGAGGGAAAAAAGGGGGACGGCTGGGCAAATTGTGGGGAAATGATCCCCCAAATCGTTGCTGTCTGTGTAAATGCAGAGAGAGTGCTGGCGTGCAGGCTGATCTGCCTTCCTGTCACACTTCTGGTGTTCGTGTCCTGCCCGGCACTTGTGCACCCACACTCCTCACGGGTGCTGGTGAATTCAGCCACGCTGACTGCTGAGGCCTCTGCTGGCACCAGACTGCCTTTGGACTGGCCTCCGAGGCCATTCCTGATCCCAGACGTGCTGTCGGGGCTTGTGGGATGTCCGCCTGCGTGCCCAGGTCGCCTCAGGGAGGCCTGGCAGGAGTGAATCAGTATGAGGAGATCAGTCCTTCCCTCTTTCCTCCAGTACAAGAATCAGTGAAATCAGATAAATTGAGCAAGATGGCAGGTTCAGGATGGTTTAAGGAGATAATCCCTTATGAGGCTGTAATTACAGTGTGGATCTCCTGGGCACAGCGCCTTTAGGGTGCCAAAACTGCAAGGATTATGAGGGCCACTAGGAAAGGTCACGGTCCATAAACTCACCAAACGGCATTAAACACAATGCGCTCTTTTTGGCTTAGAAAGCCACAACATGTTGGCAGTGTGAAGGATATTCTGAGGAAGTGTCACTGTTTGCACACACTGTTCTTTCACTCAGCCCTCCATAACACTGCTGCTCTTTGTTGGAGAGCAGATACCAGACTAGGTGTACCTTTGGTCTCACCCAGGATGACCTTTGTTATATTATTAGCTCCAGATGAAGATAGGGAAGAAAGCTCGCTGTTGCTTTGCTACTGGTGGCAGCTGGAGAATCATAGAATCAGAGTGGTTTGGGTTGGAAAGGACCTTAAAAACCAACTAATTCCAACCCCCTGCCATGGGCAGGGACACCTCCCACCAGACCAGGCTGCCCAAAGCCCCATCCAGCCTGGCCTTGAACTGTTCCAGGGATGGGGCATCCACAGCTTCTCTGGGCAACCTGTGTCAGTGCCTCACTGCACTCATAGTAAAGAATTTCTTCCTTATATCTAATCTAAACCTACCCTTTGTAGTTTAAAACTATTATCCCCTGTCCTATCACTACACTTCCCTGTAGGCCCCCTTTAAGTACTGGAAAGAGTCTATAATAGAACCCCTAAGTGTATGGTGGAGATGATTGAGGTAGATTTATCTCTGTTTTTTTTTTTTTTTTTTTTTTTTTTTTTTTCTTATCATTCTCATAATTCCTTTGTGTGACTTGACTGCTCTGAAAAAAAAAAAAAAAAAAAAAAAAAGCCAGCAGTTCTGCCTGAGCTCATTCCTAGAAAGACCAAGCATCGCTGTTCTGGAAGAACCTGTGGGATGGCTGGGATGACATGCGGACACACTGCCACGGGGCAGGAAATGTGTGAACTCACCTAGTGCTGGGGTGTCTGCTGCTGAGAAATCTGGATGTAACTAGCAGAGCTTCAGAAAATGCGTCTTTCCCTTCATTTAAGTTTGTCTTCTTTGCCTGCCCTAACATCATCCTAGTTTCTAACCCCCAGCAGTAGGCTTATAGTATCAGGGGTCTCTCCTGTTGCCTCTGGAGGCTTATATAGCAAACACCTGATTATTATAAAAATGATGTGTCTCGAGGCGCGGTGTGGAAAGGCTCAAGCGTGACATTGCGACGAGCCAAAACAGCAAGCCGGGGAGTGACTGATTGAGATGCTCTGAACAACAAATTCTTTTAAACCAAAAACAATTCCAAAGACTCTCTGTGTATTTGCAGATGTTGTTCATATAGAGGGAGAATCACATGTCATCAAACAACCCATAAAGTCTGAGCTGCTCACTCACTCGGAGAGCTTGCGCTCAGCTTCGCGCGCTGTCTCTTGGTTCCCTGAGCCTGTAACTAGAACCAGGCAGCCTGCAGCAGCCAGCCTGCGTGTTCAGTTCAACTCTTTTATCTGCAGTTAAAACGATTAGCATTGCTCAGGAGCACGCAACGAAACTGTGTTTGCATGGCCGTGCACCAGCACATGCAGAGGCTTGAAGCACGTGTGGATTCCAGCTGGGCACTGCTGGCACCTTCACCTGCCCAGTGCCAGGACCTCTGTCCCTGGGACTGCAAAACCTGCAGCGAGCAGCCCTGCTCTCCGTGTGAGCCTGGCCCCTGGCAGCCCTCACCCAAAAATTTCATTTTTCAGCAAGGGCAGCAGAAGGGAAGAGCACACTTTTCGTGCTCCTGATGGGAAAAGTGCAGGCTGTGTTTTTTTTTTTTTTTGCTTTTTTTTTTTTTTTTAAACTGTGTTTCAGCTGCAGCAGTGTTTCTGGGAACGTTTGTGATGTTTCTTGGATCGTAATTTTCTGATCTCTTTGGGCTTACCAAATTTCTGATGCTTAGTGTTTCACCTTGAGTCCAGGGGAAAAAAGAAACCTGTCCAGTTCTCTGTCTCCCACATTTACATTTTCTGATTATTTCTCTATTGTGACCCATAGGGAGAGCTCTCATCTCAAACAGTATGGGGGTAGAAAAGCTGGAGTTTGCTGTGCTTCCATTGCTCTGTCACTTCTCTGAAGCTAATGAAATGATGAGAAGTTAGAGACCAAAAACAAAAGCAATGGGGTAAGTGGGGACAAACAGATGCCTTCTAATCTTCACCTTAGTATTTCCTCAACATCTTTCATTTTATTTTGTTCAGTGGTAGCAACAATAGGAATCAGAATTATTTATCAAGTAATCAAATGTCCTCTGTAATGCTCAAAAAATGAATTTTTAGATTATGTCTTGGAGTTTGGGCCTTTATTACTATACAGGCTCAGGACAATTAAAAATAGAGTTTGTTTTCTGGGGGGAACATTTAGTTGAAAGGACACCAGAGTGCTTGAAGCAAATTCATTTCACATTCAGAAGAAATAAGGTGAGGGTGGGAGAACAGTAGTTGGAGAAAAATGGAAAAGGAAAAAAAAAAAAAAAAAAAAGCTTTGCAGAAAAGGACATTATTGCAGGTACAACAGAAAGGGCAGTCAAGGAGCTCAGGCTGGATGTGGAAGACAAGGAGTTTACCCAGAGATGTGGGAAGAGCTGGGCCTCCCCTGACAATGCAGATACCCCTGCTTTTAGATGTTACTGTGCCCATCAGACCATGTTCTCTCTACGATACCAGTAGAAGCTGAAGGCATTTTGGGGAGGGGGGATCTCCCAAGGTTGCCCAAATGCCTCATTCCCGCTTCCTGGTTGACCCGTCACAGACCCAAGCTCTTCCTCCCAGCTGCTTTTACAGGTCATCCCAGTGGCATTACTGGAGCTCTTGGGTGAGGGGGTTGCCCTTCAGGAGCCCGGGGGATGTATTCCAGGGTTTCTGCTTTGGCTCCTGGGTTAGGCTACGCTGCAGTGCACAGATTGTGTGGCTGAGGAGCAGAAGGCAAGGAGGTGTTTTTCAGCTAGTAGAACTGGTGGGGCTGCCCCATATGCAAGGAAACGTTTCTTCCTAGGTCTAAAAAGATAATTTTTATCAGTTTCATTGCATTGTGTGTAATATATATTTAGGAAGTGTGTGCGTCCATATATTTTCTACCACTGAGCTCATAACCCTGTGGCAGCCCTTAGGCTTAGTAGACTTACGCACAGCAAGACTCAAATTCTTTCCTTTTAGCATCAAATCATTCATTACTGCGTGATTTATTCAAAGGCTGCAGCATGGAAAGTAAGAAATGCCCGTAGTTGCCAATGGTGTAATCACGTGGGGCTTAATCCTGCAAACATGCAAAAGTAAAGTTACTTACATATCTAAGTCCTTGCTGCGTACAGCCATTTGAATGTAAACTCCTCAGCCTGAACGCGCATCTGCACAGTTTTTAATGCAAAGGGTTTGATCCAGCCTGGGGTCTTTGTGCTAAATATATAATAATTATTATAATGAGGGTATTAATGATTTGTTTGTGTGCTACTCTTACATCTAGTGCCAAATATTATAGAGACCGTGTATCTGGGAAGAATTTAGCCCTTAGTATTTTATATCTGTAATAATCCATGACTGAGTTGCTGGATTCCATCTCATTTGTATATGCCATATTTTTTTTTCCAGAACATCTGTTTAAACCCACACTGGATAGCTGCCAGATTAGTGGAAAGGATACGGTATAAAGAAGACTTTTGTTTCCTCCGAGCAAGGAGAAAAAATAAGTTACAAGTTGGTGCAGATTGCCGAGAAGAAGCAACTTTTTCTCTCCAGAAGCAGATGTCCTGTAGTGTTTGAAAATGAAATGTTTTTGTGTCTTGCAGGCAAAGGTTCTGCGTTTCAACAATATTGATTGTCAGTTAGTACAGACTGTCAGCCTGCCGTGGTTAACCTACCAGTTGTTTGAGAGACAATCATGAGCAATTAAGAATCACATTTCACAGATTCAAATGCATCCATATTGCCACTTTATTCAAAATCCCTTTTTTCATGTTGGAAAGTACATTGGTGAGAGAGGAGAAGTTTTCTTTTTTTTCCCCCTGCCAACCATATTTTCATTGCTGGCCAAATTAAGAGAGATATATATTGCTCATAAACTTGCTGCAGTTTCTTGATTAAAATCTTACATGCAGCACTCCTTTCAACATCAATCTATAATAATAAGGAGTGAGCACATTGCATTTCATTTCTTTATATTGTGCCTGAGATGCAAAGCACCAGGGAAACATCATGGAAAGATTCAGCTGCCGAACAAGCAGCAGCACAATGAGAAAAAGACCGTTCTTTCCAAGGACAACACTTTGTGATTTGAAACGGGGAAAAGAATAGGAAAATTAGAACCAAGAAGAGGCGAGCGCTCAGCAGCTGAGGTTACAACGGTGCTAGCTGTGCAGTGGTTTTGCAGCTGATACCAGCGAGGCTGCAAAGCGCTGAGATCAACCTGTTGCACCAAGAAAAGCAGCCCGCATGTGACAAAGCACAGAGTGCTGCACCACTCCAAGGCCAGCAGCGCCTGGAAAGCTTGTGGCTCTTGTCACCTCTCTGCCAAACACTTTTCAAGGCTTTGCTGGCTGGTGGCCTGTTGGAGGGATGTAGAGGGGACACTGGGTCTGGGTGATGTCTCAGCAGAGGGTTGTGTTGCTGCACCTGTGCCAGGCACTGTGCATATTATGTTGTCACAAGCTGCATGCATGCAGTCACCTTGGCTAGTGGCTTTGGTCTGAACACCTGGGAACCATCTCAACCTCATCAGCCAACATGATGTAGAAGGACTTCAAGCAAGGATCAATCCCACCTCCTTTTCCAGAAATCTTCCAAACCAAAACATTCTTCAAAAGCAACCGAAATCCATCAGTTGTTCCAAAAAGCACACCACTCACACCGTCAGAAGAGATTTCTGACATCAAATGACTCCCTCTATGGGTTTCTCAGCACTCTGAACCTCAGAAGCCCTTCCCATGCCCCTGCTGCCCACCTCCTATGGTTCATGCATGCACTGGGTCTGTACCGCTCGTGGGAACGGGACCTGAAGTAGCATAAGCAGGTTTTGCCTTGCAGAACACATTGAGTTCTGCCTCATTCACAGGGAAAGCTAGCAAACATCAAGCCCTGAGCAAAACAATATACATCAGTCAGAGACTGTTGTATTTCTACAAGAGGAACTCATGGAAAACGTCAGCACACACTTCACAATAATTAAGGGGCTCAGAAAGGATCATAGTCTGTGAACCTGTCCATGGAAATGGTTTCATTTCCACCTCGTGTTCCCCTGCATCCCATCATTAAAAAAAAAAAAAAAAAAAAAAAAAAAAAAAAAAAAGTAAAAAGCAGCACTAAAGGAATAACAAAGTGAAATCTCCATGATTTAGAATCTCAGACGAGTATTTCAGAAATTATTATTGACAATTTTGGGCAGCAATACCATCAAATGAAAGGTGATGAAAATGGGAAATCACAAGATAAAAAGGAAATTATGTAGCTGAATAATATCACAAAATCGTCTCCCACACACAAATGCACACTGGTTATGATACCAAGGTCAGTGTGAGTATAAAAGTGAAGAGTTTCATATTTAATAAGACTTTGTCAATTCAAAACTTAGATTACAGGGATTTCTGCGCAGTACCTCTCTCTGACCATCTTTACCTCTCCTCTTTACAAAACACAAGTTTGTGGTTTTACAATCATATTTTCCTATTTTTAAAACTTATTTTCTCTGCTTCTTGCTTTGTAAGAAAGACAGTGAAACTGCAAGAGAAACTGTCTTGACAGAGGAAACAGAAAGGGGTTTATGCACAACACGCAAACAACTGAACAAAGTAAACACCGACAAAAATAGAAAGCGAGGTTTATTTTCTCTCTGATCTTTCATTTTTGGTGATATTGTGATTAAGGAGAACTTCCAACACTTCAGACAAAAGGCAGATTTTTAAGCAACTGATAAAATAGAGTGTTCAGGCATTAGCATGCAATGAAACCATATCTTATTTTTTTCTGACAGCAGGATACAATGATTTCTTATATTGAGGACTCTACCCTGAAAAAGCATGAACTCTGGATGTGTCTGTTTAAATAAACTGCAAATCTTTGCATCACACTCTATAAGTAAATGCCTTATATCTGTGAAACTGATTCTTCTAGGAATAGACATTCAAGAAAGTTAAGCATGCTTTTTGCCCCCTCTCCTACGTTTGCCTTTGACTTGAAAAAGAAATCTATCAAGGGATTTCATCTGGAGAAAATGTCAAATACCCTGAAAACATTGCTATAATTTATGATCCCCAAAATTTTGGTCCTGCTATCAGAGATAGGTTCCAATTTAGGCTCCCTTTGACAAGATGACTTTGTCTTATGCTGATCTCGATCCAACTGTTGACACCAATGTTAAGTAAACATGCAACGGTATAATTACATTTTACACTGATCTATAAAATATTCATGTAATAATAATGAATACATACATGCAATCATACAATATCATCATCATAAACTGTGGTCAAATACATATGATATTTGCAATGCTTATGCTTTGAGCATATAAATACATATTCATTAGAACTGAAAGTAATTAGTGCATGGTCATTGACAGCTGAGAATATTAAGCACCACTTCTGAATCACGCTCTCAAAGACAATTTTGAAATGACATTCATTTTCAAGTTGTGGGTCAGTATACTTCTCTAGCTATGATAATATTTTTTTTCCAGAAGAAAGAATAATGTTTATACTAATTGCCATGTGAATGTCTAAGCGTTTTCTGTGACTAGTAATCAAATTAGGGAGTTGAAAGTGTCTTTAACTATACCAATGTTAGTCTATTTTCATATTTAAAATTGGCCTTTCCCACAGCTCATTCAAGTTTATGTTCTAGCCACATGTCCCACAGATAAATAAACAGATGCTCTATATAAAGAGTTAGATCATATTCTGAATGAGTGAGGAACATATGTCATCATTAAGGGAAGCTTCAGTGCCAATGCTGGCATTAAGGTAGAGGAAAGAAAACAAGAACTTGAAATAGAGCAGCATAATCCCAAGGAAATTGTCAAAAGAAGGAGAGAGGTTATTTTCACTAGAATTGGCAAGAAAATATTGCTCGGCAGTTTTTGCTGAAAAAATGAAAGAATAGCAAGAGAATATTTTGATTTTTTAATTAAAAAATGTCCTCTGTTGTTGGCAGTTTTGGGTTGAAACCAAAAATTAAGTTTTTTTTAATCTTAATGTGCCAAACCCCTAAGTTTTGTTTGAATAGAACTTTTTGTGAGGGATTTTAGGTGCCTGGTTTTCCGTTTAAAACAATGACAAAATGAGCGAGACTGAAATTTCTCAATAATATTTTTCCTTGTTGAAAATCAAATTTTTGAGTAAGAAATTTTCATAGAAGTGTTTTTTTGTTTTGTTTTTGTTTTTCACACACCATCCATGAAAAGAGGATATCCAGATATAGCGGCTAATAGATCTTCGCTGTCTGAACCAAGCTAGATGACATCGTTGTTATTACTATTGTGTCGTGTGCTTCACAGAGACTGGAAAGACAGTTCCTGCCCAAGAGATCATTGTAATCTAAATATAAGTCTGGAGGCTTTATTTACAAAATGTATAGAATTGGAGCATTCTTAATTGCATGCAGAATATTTTTTCAGAGAAAAGTACTGTGCGAACATAAAAAGAATGTTAGTTCTTAGGATTTAGGAAAAAAAATAATGAAAATTCATGCTCGAAGTGAAAAAAAAAAGAAAAAGTTATCCACAAATGTCTTCTCCAATTTATTTGGCAATTGGATCATAGCAGATGAGCACAGGACTAACAGAGAAAATCTGGAAAAGAGGAAAGTGCTAAAAAATGGAGAAGGTTCTGTGATGGGCAGAGCAGAGATCACAGATGCAGTTAGAGGGTTTATGTGGGATATTGTTTCAAGTGACAGCAGATTTCCTAAATCACAAATTTTCTAAGGGACTTCCAAAGGTGTAGTGAATAATAACACAGAGAGCACTGGAAGGACAGCTGCTTTGACATAGCTGCTGTAACACTGATTTTCATCTTTAAATTCTCCAAACCAGGATGTTTAAACCATGTCTTGGATGAAATCCACAAGAATTGGGGCATCCAAGGGTGGGAAGGGAGGGAAGGCAGCTGTGTGTGTGATCTTGGAGGTCTTTTCCACCCTTAATGCTTCTATGATTCTATGTTACTGAGGAGAGGCTAGAGCTGGAGCTGGAAAATGTCCTGTGGAAGATGTGGAACAAGGTAGATGAGGCTGCAATTTTCAAGGCCCTGTAGTTTTGCCACTTAACCTAACCCATAAAAATGGCCTAAAAGAAAGCTGGACTGGGACTCTGTCAGGGAGTGTAGCCATGGAAGAAGGAACGATGGCTTTGAACAAATGGAGAGGAGATTAGATGTGATGTGATGGGAGCAAGGAATTCTTCACTCAGAGCACAAAGCACACATGGGGATTAGGGATTAGATGCACCTTGCTTCTGTTATTTTCTGTAAAGAATAGACTGAAATTACCTAAAAAACAGTGTTAAAAATAAACCCAGGGCACAGGATGGGAGGTGGAGGGCAGTCCCTGTGGCCGAGGGACAGCCTTTCTCTCTGGCAAGCCAAATGGCCCAGGGGAGCCAGCCCCAGAAAAGGGGCCCTCCGTCCCCCAACCCTCTTCCTTGTCTATGTGAGGGCATTTCCCAGGCTGCTCCCAACATGGCCACCTTTGGCCACATGTGGGCCACTCCATCACAGAGGCTGGCTGAGGTCACAGTGGCCACCATGGCCCCGCCTTTGCCCCGGGCCCTATAGAAGGGGCCCCCTGCCACTGGCCCACCACTTGCTCAGCTACTCGGTCCTCTGAGAGCCTCTGAGGCAGGAAGAAGGCTAGAGAAAGGAGCAAGGCGAGCGGCAGCCCTTCTCGGTGTGAGGACAGCGAAGCGGTCTGAGGAAGCACCGCGAGGGATAGCAGCTATTGAGAGGAGGATGCGTCGTGGGCAGAGGGACAGCATCTCCAGCACGAAAGACACCAGTGCCTGGGGGATGTCTGGTGCCCGGCCCAGAGATGTGTATCATCAATATCATTGGCACCGCAGTGATGCGGGGAACAGGCCGGCCCCTCAGCCATACAGCAGCAGGGGGCCTGGGCCTAACCAGCGGTGCAGTGGTGGCGTGGAGCAAAGGCGGCAGCGTGAGGCGGGGAGCCATGGGGAGCAGAGGCGTGCATGTCGGCCAGAGTGCAGTGTGGGACCCAGCCACAGCCCTGAAACAGACGGCAGCGTTGAATTCATGCCTAGAAATGAACTGGACAGCAGCATGGGGTCCACACGTGCAACTAGGCGACCCCCTGGTGCGGCACCATGGCCGGAGAACATTCCTGATGGGAGGCAGCCCGTGTGGGCAGTCCCAGGCAAGGACTGGCTCGTACTCCTGCCTAACGCTGTGGAGCCCATGGAGCTGGGTCCACAAGGAGAGGTGGAGGAAGCCATGGAAGTGGATCCACCTCAGCCAGATCAGATCTGGGACTATGCCGGCAGGTCTCTGCTCCGTGCCGTCAGGGAACTCCACCAGCTTCGCAGTGGTGCCCGGCGAGCTCCCTACTCGCTGTCACGCAGGCTCCATCCCAGGCATTAGCCTGGAGCCACCAAACACCATGGACAGCCCGCAGGCTCATCTGCAGGATGTCCCGGCAATAAACAACTCTTGCCAATTCTCAGGGGTTGTGTGAGTGTTTCTTTCCCATCTGCAAGCCCTTGTGTGAGAGGAGCTTGGGAGAGGTGAAAAGTCCTGTGTCTGTGGATGGTGCACCAGCTCTGGAGGAGGCTGCTGGATCTGGCATGCGGCTTTTGGCTGCCACTGCATTGGTCAGTGGCAATGTGTGAAGCTTTGTCAGTGTGTAGCTGGATCTGTGTGAGCCTTGGCTGCCTGTGCAATGGTTTTATGTACTTAACGTGAGAATTGAGCATACAACAGAAATTTCTGATGGCCTGGCCTGACAGCAAACATCCAGTGCTCTGTATGCTGAAGAGGTCCTGTAAAGCCCCAGATTCAGATGTAGCCCTGGAGAGGAAACACCCATCCAGCACTCCTGATTTGGAAGAGAAACGTCACCATGGAAGACATAGGGAGGCTTTTTTGGAGCAGGACCATTCACATCGACAACATTTGTGCTATTTCTTGCTGGTTGTTCAGTTGGCCCTGCCAACAAATCCTGACCACTAGGGAGGGAGGGAAGGAAGCAGTATGGTCCAGGGGCACCACTCGAGCCATTTTGTCCCAGTGGCTGCAGCTCAGTGGCTCTGCTGGCCAGGCTGGCCACCATCTGGGCGGCTGGGTTTGTCCCTATCTCACTCCAGTTATTGCCTTTCTGTGACAGTTTGTGGGAAACATCTGGCACAGCATCTGACTGACATGTCTCCAGCTACAGAAAACGGAGAAATAACAAAGCAGCCAACGGGGATAACAAAATGCCTTTTTATGCATCTTAAGCCTCATTCTCTTCTCACAGCTACCACAACTGAGCCAGGGATAATTTAGGTGAAGTCAGCAAGGTGCAGGCTGATGACAGTATGAGATCTGGTAAAAACATCGCCGCCTCAAGCTAAAAGCACGGAGCTGGGCCGTCCAGGCTCTCCTGTTTGCACTGTCACTGTGACCCTGGGACAAGTCATTTTCTTTCCCTCACCTCAGTTTCTCTCTCAAAAAGAGGGAAAAAGAGACAGCTTTGGTCACGTTGATATCTGTCAGTGCAGTCTAGAAGAGTTAAACACAATTATGGCCATTCTAGCTCCACCAATGATTGCATGTAGCTTTTGGTGATAATTCAGCAGCCAAAGGAGCTGAAAGGAGAAGCCCTTTTCAGTTCAGCCTCAATTCATGAGCATGTGTTTAAGGCAGATGATGAACCACATGCAATATCTTACCACTGACCATGGTGGGTTTTCCAGGCAGAATATTGACAGGAAGCCTGGGCAGTTTTCTGATATTAAAATACAGGCCCTAGAGGACTAGAACCGTGTTTCAGCATTTGGTTTTTCTTCTTCCAACACCTGACCTCTTCACTACCACAAACTAAAGTGCCAGCCCACCACATTCACGGGAGATGAAGCATGCACAGGGATGTAGCAGCTCGGTTCTGCTGGCGGGCACCAGCTCGCCAAACTGCAGCACCTCAATCGAATACCTGAGCACCAACATTGAAATCCTACCAAAATAATCTCTTTGGGGATGCGCTCATTCGTAAGACAAGGTAAAAGTGGATGTGGTGAAGAAGTTGTAGCAGGTAGCCCACAATCTTCTTCCCAGCTCTATGCCCTGCAGCTTCATAACTGGTGACTGCTGCTGCTACCCAAAGTTGCTGCTTAAAATACTCTCTGCTGTTGGAATACACCAGAACTGCTCTCCTCCCACATCCAGCCCCCATACAGAACGATCTAAATGCTAAAGAAGCGACAAAAAGAGTGGTTTTGGAAATAATTAGGTCAATTAAAATGTAACAAGGAGAATGGTCTAGACATAGACGGCATTTAAATTAGCAACAAACTGCTCCGTTTGGGCTCTTTGGTTCAATCGCCTATTTAATCATCAATTCATCTATGCGAATTCCTAGCAAATTAGAGAATTTGCTAAATTAACGTACCCTGAAGGTGGTGACTAAATTATGTATCAATGTCACTGATGCCTGTTCTGTCTTAAAGCGTAAGAGAAACAACAGCCAGGCTGTTCAGAGAGGGGCTTTGGTGTCACACACTCTTCAAGGATCATGCAAAATGCTGCAGTTTAGAAAGGTCTGCGAGGTTAAAAAAAAAAATAAATTACTGGTTCTGCATTAGGCAGCTGGAATTTTATTTAAACATCCCTTGCCCAAACCATGCACAAAGCCACTGCCAAAAGAGAGAGCACTGAAATAAATTTCATCCTCAACCTGTCCTGTGCTCCAAAGTTGCAGGTTTTTTGAAGCCAAAGGTAATGAACTAATAATCACTTTAAGAATTGATATGGTATAAGCAAATCTAGAAGTGGGAGATGATGCAGGAAACCATAGTGTCCTCTTACACCTTATGCTAAGAAGCTAACCCTGTGGTTTGCACAGCACTTCTCTGAGGCCATACAGCTGCCAGCAGTCTCTCCAAGTGGGGCTAACTCTTACCTGGCTGAAACTGGTCCCTGTGGAAAGCCTACACAAGAGTTATCCATCACTCAGGTCGCTCCTTCCAGGCACTGTTACAACTTAATTGCAGGTAGCACGTAAAAAAAAATCCTGGTTTGGGTTTATAATTGATGCCCTGCCAGAAGCCAAATTGTCCTTCCTCTGGGATTCAGATGTGGTCCTCTCGGGTCCTTCTTCAGGACTGACACAGACTTCAGTGGGACCAAAGTCAAGCTCAGAAGAAAACCTGCATGTGGTGCATCTCCAAAAGGCATCTCGGAAGGAGGGATGGGTGGGGAGTGAACGGAAGATGAGGAAGCTGGGTGGGGAACAAATTTGGGAGGAAAACAGAACAGTGAGCAAAGCTGTGTTTGAAACGCCTATTCTTACACGGAACACCCTGCATGTTTTACCCTCTCCCCGGTTCACTTTCCTTTTTGCCTCAGCAGTTTGAGGAAGCCCCTTCTGTGCAGCCAGTAACAGATTGCCTACTCCATCTCGGGCACCGCCTGAGGCGAAAAAGATGACATTATTTGTCACACCCGGTAACTCTGCTTAACCATCCCTGCATCAGGGCACTCTCCTGCCTGGTGAGACCAGTCCAGGGGAGCCTTAGAGGTGCTGGGGCTGGCGTGCTACCTCTCCGGGCAAGAGGCAGCACCGTTCCAAGGCCAGGTGCGTGTTGTTAGCGCATGGAGGTTACGCGGCGACTTGGGAGCAGGCCTGCTGTTGAAGGCTTCGATTCTTCTGGAGCGGGATTCACATGCCTAGAGATATAGGGATGGGTGCAGTCTTGGCGAGATTTTACAAGCGAGATAAGGAGAAATGAATAATTAGGCATCTGACTTGAGCTGCAAATTCGCATCCTTCCTCGGGATTGGTGAACTGCTTTGGCTACAGTAAGATGCAGTTTGAATCTTTGCCAGTTGCCTGTATTAAACTGAACCCTTTTTTTTTTCTTTCGTTCTTAAGATCAGAGATTGCTTTGTTCAATGTTGGAGCACGTCAGAAATTCTTCTGTGATTCTTGGAAGTGTAAGCGGGGGGCGGGGGGGCGAGGAAGGAGTTACCATATTGCCGCATTTGGCACCGGGTGCGACTGCGTGAGCGCTGCCTCCAGCTCAGGGGCTGCCACTCAGCATGGAGCTTGAGAAAGGAGAGGGTTTTATATATGTGGGTAGCTACCTGGGCACCCCTCCGTGCCTGGTTTAGGGCATTTGACTTGGTTAGGTAAAAACCCCTGAGACCAGGTCCCTCTGCACAGCCTGGGGCTGGCTCTGGGAGAAGTGTGCCCTTCAGAGCAGGACCTTTCTGAGCCCAGCTTTCTTCCACAGCCCCTTGCTGGCTTTAAAATCGCTCGCTCCCTTCCCAGATGGGTCCGATAAGGGCAGGGAGCTGGCTGGCCCCAGGCCCTCGGGGTTTTAAAAGGGCAGCCACGGCGCTGCAGTGTGTAGAGCCAGGAGGGAGGCTGGGAGAAAAACTCCCTTTGACTTCAGCAGAAAGTGAGATTACTGGGGCTATAGATGAATACAGCAACTATATGCTAACACGGCCAGATCAGAAATGAAAATAAAGGCAATTTTAGCATTCCTTCACTTTACAGTGGTCACATGGCAGGAAAGAAGGTCATTGAAGAGAGCTGTTTTAACAGAAGCTCATTCGTGTTTTAAACCGGTCACATGCCTTTTCATTTGTGTCTTCTCTGATGTGAGTCTCTTCCTCCTTCGTCTTTATTTACATTGATCTATTTTCATTTCTTGCTTTGATTTGTAAGCTGACTTTTATGGGTTAGCCAGTGTGAAAGGGCAGCTGAGGCATCCCCACTCAACTGCTGCCGGCGCTGTGCGCAAGAGGAGTCATTTTTCCTAATGAAGGAGCATTATGGCAATTGCATTGACATGATGCATTTTATGTTGACTGGTCAAGATCAATTTTATAAACAAACTGCAGCATGCGAGCGTTTCTGCATTTCCACGTCTCTGCAGTCAAGCGCACGTCAAATACATTCCTTGTCACGTTGCAGACTGGAACAAAAGGCTTCTATCTAAAACGGTGGGGCTCGTTAGCTAACGGTATCAGAAGTACTGCATAGGGATGCAAGTGTAGTGCAAGGCATTTATCTATCAGACGTTGAGAAATGGATGGCGTGCTCATAAGAATATCAGCGTTTGTAAAAGCATGCAGTACATAACAAGGAGAATTTCACCCTGCAGAGCAAGAAGACACATTGGCTGCTTCAAAGAAAGAGATTTAATTCGTACCTGAAAATAATTTGATCTTCGGTTTTCCTCCACACTACTTACTACATCCAAGCAGCTTCTATGAGCTATTGACAGGCAGAAATTGTCGGGGAGTTATGGCTTTTTAAGATCTGACTTTCTCAGCAGTTGCAAGTACAAGAGCAGAATGCTGATTAGCTCTAAGATGACATATGCATAAAAAAAAAGGACCCCAAGAATATAATAACTCAAGGCCGGTAAAATGAAATGTGTTTTTGTAAATATTAGGCTAATAGTGGCTTGGGGAATCTGAGCCCCAAGCAGAGAGCCAGGCTGAATACATTTTTGGAGAATGTGCAGTTAGTACCTCCACCGTGATAAGATTACAATGAGCATTTTCGACTCCTGCTAACTATAAACAGAAATCTGAGCCATGTGGGTCAACGTGGTGACTCAGCAATCCAAGTTACTTTGTCCTGCTGCAGTCAGGGGACTGCGGTTCGGTTTCCAGCACCAAGTTTATGATTTCCAGGGGGAACAGGAGATGAGTCAGGGAATTAGAGCAACCTTGCATTGCTTAACTAGTGCTCCTGGCTTGATCAATGGCACTGGGAAGCGCTGCTGTAGGGAACCCCTGCAACAGTGTCGCAGTGTGCTCGCTCTTACAGATTGCAGGGGAGGCTACCAGTGCTGTCTAACGTGTGGGGGGAAATACAGGAGAGAAGCAAAAAAAAAAATAATGCACATAGTAAGGAAAGAAAGTGAGAATTTTCTATAGCATCATGTGGCAGATAGTATTTACCTTATTGTGCACAAACAAATGCACACTGTATGCCAGCTGTGATGCAGGGAGATGCAAACCTTCAGATCCCATAGCTCAAAAATACTGTTATTTTCCAGGTACAGCTAATCACTGGTAAACTGGAAAGCACACACAAAAAGCTCTGCTCCCAGGGCAGAAGTGTGTCCTCTCCAGTCAGCTGCAGCATCAGGTAATTAACAAACGCCGGGATAAAATGAGCGATGGCTTGTTTATCAATCAACATGCTATTAATTATCTGACATGTCAATTTTAATTGAAGCGATTTGTATTAATAATGGTAGTCTGCCCGAGTCGTATGGCGTACCTGCAGGGATATGTACTTGCTCCTGTGCTTTACTTCTGGTACATATTCTAACCTGGGATGTATCTTCCCAATTTCAAAATACTAATTATTTTTAGAGATAACTAGCTGTGTAACTGATGATTATTCATTAACAGAACCTATACATGGAAAACCATCACCTAACAACTGTCTGAAATAAAAAAAGAATAATACTGTTATGTAAGAAACCGTCTAGCTGAAGACATGCCATAAAAAAAAAAGCTCCATTGACACACATAAAGGGGTAACATTATTTGCAAATTATAATAATAGCTTTCCACAGCTGTTCTCATGAAGAGGGAAAGCTGTGTGGCTGATGGTATTTTATTTAAGATTGGAATCCATATGCATTACATTAAAAAAAAAAAAAGATGCCTCTTTTTCATTTTACCTTTTCTTACTTTGTTAGAGGAAATGCTGCAGCTCAGGTTATTTTGTGATTGTCATAACCCCAGGATCATGTTGAGCCTCTTCTGGAACCAAATTGTCCCAGGTGTGATTTAAAAGTGATTCTGTGAGGACAAATATTAGGGCAATCACAGCTGCTACTGAACATTCAAATTATTTTATCATTTACGGTATTGCCAGAGCCACCTTGTACTTCGTGGTGTCCTGGCACCTTGCAAGAGGCAGTGTCTGCCCCAAAGAACCTCTCACCAAAAAAAAACAAAGAAAGGGCTGGGGGAAGGGAATTAATCAATTATTGACTTTGTCTGTATTAAATACAGGAATGTCTGAGGTACAGAGATTAAATGACTTGGCTAGGTTATGCAGAGAGCCTATAAAAGAGCTGGGAATTGAAAGTAGCCCTCTTCCATCTAAATTCAGACATGTTGAGTCATCAGTCAATAACAAGACTGATTTCCACGGCGGTAGCATTTGGAGCTTTAATCAGGTTTTGTGTCTATTATGTGGGGTACTGTGTAAATATAGAACAACAGATACTCTCTGCAGGTATGTCCTTAAGCAGACCCCCACTGACTTCAGGGGAACTCTACGCATCCAGGAGGGTACCCTGGGGTAGATCTGATTTTCAAAACATGGACAAGATGCAGTAGGTGGGAGTAAAACCTGCTGGATTATAGGTAACAGAATCCCTGGGGTGCCTGCATAATGTATGCAGTGTAGAAACTTTGTTTAATGCTTGTTTTATTTTGGAAGAGGGTGAATGAACAAAGGAAAATCATAAAGTTCAGGAGTCTGGTCCCTAGGTGCTTTTAAGTGGCTGAGTACTGGTGTTTTACTGAATTGCAACATTTTCCTGTTCAAAAGTAAATAAAAAAAAAAATAAAACAACTGCAGCAAAGCTCCTTTTCATGTTTTCATATGAACAGTCTTTAGCAAAAAGTCACTTCTTTGCTGACATGAAAGGTGGAAGGGGGAACGGTAAATGGGAAATAACGATGCTATCCTGGGAAGAACCGAGAGCACGTCTGGAGGACATCTGCCGAGATGTTATCGGGGGCGAGGAAGCCCTGCCCATGCACTGACATCATTTTCTACGGCTTCCAGCGTGTCCTGGCAGGCTCAGGGGCTGCAGCGGGAATGCCGTGCGAGAGCCAGGCTGCATGCGGCACAGAAACACAGCGGGCCTGCTTCCCTCCGGCCTGGCGAGGAGCTTTGGCAACACGGTTCTCCAGCCGAATGCAGATGATGAGCCTGAGGGCAGGAAAGACTGCAAGACAGGTCAACAGGTGGCTTCCTTTTGCAGTTGCCTTTACGGTTTTAAGATGGAGCATGCATGCCACAGGGGCACCGAGAAGCTCCTGCAGCGGCCGTGCGAGGCACTGCGCATGGACACACGGACAGCCTATCCCACACAGCCCCGAAGGGATGGTTTTGCTTTGCACAGGCTCCTGGGGGATCCAGTTTAATGTGTGAGCTGTCCTGTTGAGGTTGGGATGGGAAGGAGAGCAGCGAGGCAGTACCTGCAGACTCAGGGACCGAGAAAACTGTTGTTAGGGACTGAGCATGGCAAGAGGTGAGGAACAGCCAAATGGATAACTTTTTATAGCAGCGGGTTGTTTTCAGCCTGAATTTGGCGGTGTTTGTGCACGTCTGATTCTCATTCCTGATATCTTTTTAGATTTCTAGACAGTTTCAGTTCATGCAGCAGCAGACTTTGCAACGGCTGGGTCTACATTAGCATTTTAGGCTGGATCAAGAACGCACTTTGAAAGCGATTCTCCAGATCATGGCAATTTATGGTGCTTCAGTTCATGTCGTGGGCCGGTCTTGGAGCGCATGAGCTGGGCTCCCCTCCAGCTAATCCACAGCAGAGATGTCCTCCAGTTCGTGTGAACTCCAACCACAGCCAGGCATTCAGTCCACGGGACCCAATTACAACTCATCTGAAGCATCCCCCTTTGCCAACACACCGTCTGTGTAGACACAGGGTCCTCCACACCAGCCGGGTCGCTCTGGAAGGCAACTCCAGGGCCACCACTGCTCATGCAGACCCAGCCGTCTCGCCTCGTTACCCACAGGAAGCTTCAGGCCGGGGGGAGAGGAAGAGGGTTTGGGCTTGGAAAGAAGCCCTGCCCCTAAAAGCAGGATAGACTAACTCGCTCTGGCCACAGTATGCTACAGCCACAAACCTAAATGTAGGCACGGCTAACAAAAACAGCAAAGATGGAGCCAAAGGTCAGCAAAAGCTTTCAAGAGTTTTGTGACATTAAGAAGTCAGGCAGAAGGAAATACCTCAGTAATCACGTTGAGGACAAGCAGCAGTATGAGGTCAAACCTGGTTAGACACCAAAGAACTAGAGGGGAGAGAAGCTTAAACTGAAAAAGAAAACAAACCAACCCACCCAAAAATGCTCTGAGCAGAATCTGCACTTACTGGACACCTACAAAAGCAGCCAACACAACACTGTCCCACATGGTATTGTGTTACCGGGGCTTTCCTTTGCTTTCACAGGACAGATTCTTGTATAATAAATAAAGCAGAAATTCCTCTCCCTGTTGTTGCTCCACAAGCCCATTGTCTTTCGGCTGGTGTCTGACTGCAGAAACAAAGACACAGCATGGCTCTGGAGTAAAGAGAGCTCCAAAGATAGGAATTTACCTTTCCTCTTTCTCTGATTTTATTTGGTTCATGGTAGTGTCATCTCTTTTACCCACGAGGTGTGAATACAGATGGAGACATCACTAAGTGCAATTTTATGGCTGCAGGAGCTGGGAGGTCAGCCCAGAATGATACTGGAATGGCCATTTCTGCCCTTAAAAGTTTCCAAACTATAAAATTTTGATGAGGTGATTCAAACTGTAGCAGGTTTTTCTGTGCAAGCAGATGCCATTAAAATTACTCTGAAGAAATTAAAAGCAATCCCTTTTCTTCTAGCATTAGTATACAAATAATAATAATACAAAAATGCACCTGCCAGTTCACTGCATAAATGTCTCACTTAGATACATTTTAAAGGACCTAGGAAGCCTGTGTCACCATAATGCCTAAAACTTTAACAGCTCCATTAAAGCTCTTGATCTGAAGGAAATTGTAAAGATTATGAGAAAGATCGACTCCGAGATGGCTTCCACTTGGAGCTCAGCACAGCCAGGACCAGTGCTCTGATGGTTTATTGCTGTGCCCACGCCCAGCTGCACTGCTGCTCCTTCCACATTTCCTTGTTGGGATCTGTAGGGATAATCAACCACTAAGACTGCCCTCAAGTTGATATGCCCATATTGTGCTTAACTGTGTAATTTTAAGCAAAGAGCATAATCAGCGGTGGGAGTGTGAGAGATGGGAACGTAACAGGAACCTAGCAGCTTTTACTTTGGGTTTCTATTTTCAGTATGTGCATATAACTTCACTATTTCAGTGTCACAGGGTTTTCCTTCCTGAGTATAGTTAGGATCGCAATGTTTCCTCACACAGATTACTGGAGTTTCAGCATTCTCAGGTATTTTCCCAGAACTAAGAACTCACAAAATATTATTTTACTAATAAGGGAGAAAAGCAGCAGTTTGAAGTAGATTTCAGTCCATTAACACCAGAGGCTGTGTCTTTTGATGTGTCTCTACAAAGCCTAATGGTGCCTGGTCCAGAAAGAGACTTGTGGTTACTACTGCAACAACAAAAACAACTGTGGTGGTGTATGGGACACAACTGATATATTTGCTATTTTTGTATGCTCTATAACTAGTGCATTTTCTATGCAAACCATTCAGTTCCTGTTTATATACCAAATTCCCCCCCAGCATGTTTGCTGCCCTATGTTACAGCTATCATTATTCCTGATGAAGAGGACTGTAAGGCTCTGGCTTTGGAGTTTGTCAACAACACCATTCATGACTCAGCCAGAAAAGCTCTTTGCAGGACTGGGAAGTGTGCCTTCCTCCTGCTCCAGCTGGAGGAAGCGTGCTGACGCCCCAGCGCTGCCCAGCTTTAGCATGCTGGCGACCGGGAAAAAGAATCTGGAAACTAAACGTAGGTCTCCTGTCTGACCTCTCCAAGGAGTTTTAGCAAGTCATCGGGAAGAGCTTGCAAAAATGTTCTAGCAAACAGGCATAATTCAGATCGCTGCTCTTCAAGTTACCAGTGTAGCCAACACTGAAGTCTTGTATTGACAGGACGAATTTCTAAAAAGCAAAGTCACGATGTTTCAATATGACTGTATTTATTTATTTATTTATTTATTTTCTAGATGGCCTGCTATTGTTTTGCTGTCGAGAAATACACCTTCAAACATTGGATTTGTTCAATTTTAGCAGCATACTTACGTTTATTACAGTTGGCCCTGCGAAATGCACTTTCAATTTGCATACTTATTAAGATGGATTTTTGTCTTAGATCAAACCTGAGTTGTTCATTTAAAAACTTTTAATACCTAGACTAAAATATTGTAACTCTAATGGGATCTCATATAGTCTTCTCCCTTGAGTACAGCCCACCTTTTAAAAAGGAAGGTACAAATTCCCTGTTGGACCATAAATGTGCTGCTACTACTTGCAGTTACAGAACAGAACTTGTTCTACTGGTGGTGAACTCAATAATTCCACTTCATCTTCCCATGCTATTCTTTCTTTTTATGCCTGACTGGGCAAAAAACATTTTTTATCCAAAGCTGCATAATTCAGATATTTTAAAATAACTTGAAAAGTTACATCAAATTATACGTTACCTATATATCCATTAAAAATGGATGGGAACAGGAGAGCCTGTTTTTCTGCTGTGGTATTGATACAGGGTTTAGGAATCAACCATTCTTTGCCACTAACCCCTGTGTTCAGTATCTTAGGGTAATACAACACCACGGAACAGTGATGCACCTCATCCTGAACCATTTAAACAAGAGTAAATAGATGTGAAATTTGAGGAAGTGCTCAGGGAAATCTAGGGACTTCCCTCAAAATTAGGGCTTATAGACTATAATCCCATTGATGATAACTGAATGATAAAGCTCGCATTGTTTGCATTTATAACAATTCTTGAGTGATTTCATTGTTCTCAGAGAAAAGAAGGCCTGCTTTTGTTCATTGTTGATACAAAGTCACTCTTGCTGCAGACTGGGCACTTCCTACTTTACCTGGGTATTTTTATCCACTGTACTTTGCTGTGTTTGAGAGATAAGCCTTACTCCAGACTCCGAATCTAACTTCCCCTTCAGATTTGGGGAATGTCGGATCCAGATCAGGATCCAAACTTTCTAGTTTGGGCCTGTCTTTCATCACAGTAAATCAACAGTCGGCAAATCTAAACAATCTGTTCGCGCTGAATTTTTTTTTTAATTGCACTTCCTTTTTAGCAAACAACAGAGGTTTATTTTCTTCTCTTCAGGACTGAAATCTATGTTTACCATATGACCTTATTTTTAAAACTGCTGCTTCGTTTGCAGGGGGGAAGTTCTAATGACCTTGCTCACCACGCAGCCTGGGAGCTTATCAATCAGAGCAGGGTTTGGCAGGAAGACAAGAAAGCTCTCCTGCAATCAGATCTGTTACCAGAGATCCCCCTGCCTATACAAAAGTGTCTTACAGCCCTGAAGTCCAGTACTTACACTCTGTTGCTAGATGTAATTGCAGGCTGAAGACTCAAAATTAGTTCATAACAAAAATAAAAGAAAATAATCCATTTAAGTTATCTACACATTGTCTTAACTGCAAGCTTTGCACACTTACAAATAATTTCCCTTTAAAGATATCTTTGGTACCCACCTACATGTTAGTCTACACTTAATATTCTGAGCTTACTGCATGATATGCAGAAATGTGATCACAATCCCAGAATGTTTATTACAGATTTTTCCTTCCATTACCTTCGCATATTATTAGGGTGTGGGCAGTTCTCGCAGCCATTTCATTCTGCCCTCGCATCAGTACAAATCTTTGCACTGGTGGTAGATGCGGATCTGACCCTACACTAGGCAATTAGGCCTGTACCGGGGGGCCTGCTTTTTCTTTTAAGTTACCTGAATGTTACATTTTTTAAACTGTGCTGAAACATGTCTTACTAACCCTAAAGGAGAGCTACAGAAAATACCATACTGGTGAAGCAGTTCTGGCAGGAGGAAATGGTCTGTTTGCTGGCGGGTAAGGAAGTCTCATTCTTTCTCCTTCCATCCTGAAGAAGAGCTCCTCTAGGGCACTGACGTACGCAAAATCCAGTGATCCATTTGGCACTCAGAAAATTAGTGGCGGATATGATAGATCGGACAGACCCCCTAGTTGATCAAAATGGAAGAAGAAAAAATTAAAATGTGAATTTCAGTAAACACCCATAATCATTCAAATGACACAGTGGGAAAGCCTCTTATTATATCAAATAGATTTGCTGCCAGTGTAAATGCAGAGTCGTATTCCCCAGCTTTACTGCTGTAAACACATTTTATGCACCTTTATTTTGTTAACAGAGCAACGCTGTGGGAAGATGTGCCATTTTCTAAATTCTAACTAGCTTCCAATTACAGAAACGCGATCATCAGTGATCGTACATTCCCGAACAAATCAAATCATCCTTACAGCCCAGTTAAGAGTTTATGGCACCGTCAATTAGAAAATAAACAAAATCCCTTAATGAGTAAACAGGGCAAATTTTGATACTGGAAGCACAGAGAAATAATAAATCTGTCAAAGCCATTTCTGCAACGTTGTTTAGGTTTTTTCTTTTTTTTTTTTTTTTTCTCAGAGCAGAGCGGCTCTTAAAGCCTTACAAAATACTGCCCTGCCGCAAGCAATAGTTCGAGTCACTCCAGCGATTTGGGGCATTTTGGGGCGTTTTGGGGCATTTGCTGAGAGCAGGGCGGCCTAGGGAGAGGCAGCAGCTGGATTTGTGGCCCTGGCTGCTAGTTGCTTGGCCTTTCTGCGCCTCACAACCCACCTGCTGTGGAAAGGGGTATGGAAATATTGAAAAGTACCGAGATTTATTTAATTATTGAATCGATCAGAATTCAATAGGTGCAGGGAAATCCTGTGAGCGTTGTGTGTGCGTGGATTTGCACTGTATGGCTTTGGGGAAGCCTCACAAAGTCACCCTGGCGCTGAGGTGCCACAGAACCGCTGAGCTTGGAGGGGACCCTGAGGGGATCCATGTCCGACCCCCCCGGTGTGGCACACAGGCCGAGGTGCCACGAGGCCGCCGGGCCTTAGCATTTTGGGGCTAATTATCAGCATTTCGGGCAGCCCGGGCCGCGGGGCTGTTCCCGCTGGGCTGAACGGGGAAAAGGGGGTGGGAAGAGAGGGGGGAAGAAGGCTGCAGCGCGGCGCCTTGAGGTGTGTGTGGTGTGTGTGTGTGGGGAGGGGGGGGCAGGCGAAAGGCAGGGCTGCTCCTCCCGGCCGGAGGCGGAGCGGCGGGGGAGGCAGGCGGGCAGGGAGGCCGGCAGGCAGCCGGAGCGGCTGTGCGAGCCCCGTGGGCCTGCGAGAAGGGGGGAGGAGGAGGAGGAGGAGGAGGAGGAGGAGGAGGAGGAGGAGCCGCCGCCCCGCCGCCCGGGGATGGTGAGGAGGAGGAGGCGGCGGCTGCCGTGAGCCCGGTTAGGCCTTTGGAGCTCGGCACCCGGCCGGCTGCCCCCCTCCTTTTTTCCCTCCCCCCCCCTTTTCCCTTCCCCTCTCCCCCGGCCGCCGCCCTCCCATCACCTCCTCCCCGGGCTGCAGCCATGTAAGTGCCCCGCTCCCCCGGGCTGGGAAGGGCTTGGGGAGGAGGTGGTGGGGAGGGAAGGAAGCGCCGGGGCCTGCTCGGCCGAGCCGAGCCGAGCCGTGTGGGGCCGGGCAGGGGTCGTGGGGGCCGGGCTGAGGCTCGGGGGGCTCCCCCCGTTGTCCCCCGGTTCCTCCGCCCTAGGCCGCGGGGGCGGGCTGGGGGCTGCCGCCGCCCCTCCGCCGCCCAGCCCAGCCCCGGGGCCGCCGAGCTTGGGGTGGGGGGGAGGTGTGTGTGGGGGTGTGTGAGGGTTTTTTTTATTTTTGGGGTGGTTTTAGGGGGCTGCGGCCCGGCTAGGGAAGGTGGAGCCGGCTTGGGGGGGGGGCTCGGGGAGAGCAGGAAGCTGCTGGCTTCCCCTAGGGGGTGGAGGGTGGAAGTGTGGGGGGCTCCCCCCCCCGGCTCCCCTCCACCCCCTCTATCCTAAGGGGTCGGGACCTGCCCGAGCATCCCTGAGGGGAAATCGGGGTTTGGGGGGGGAGAGGGGAAATGAGGGGGGCACGGGTTATTTCGGAAAGTCTGGCGGATGAAGTAGCCGAGAGCTCCTCCGCCCCCTTCCCCTCCGGCTCCCCCCGCCCCCGTTTGCTGCCCTTATCTGTGGTGGCAGCCCACCGAGGGGTTGCACATTTTGGGGGGGCGATCCCCCCCCAAACCCGTGGCTGCAGCTCCTCGGGCAGCCCTTCTGGAGCTGATTTCCCCCCCCTTTTTCTACCTGCAGACCCGTAGGGTGCTGTGTGCAGGTGCCCCCTCGCCCCATCCTGCTCCCCCTTCCTCCCCAAAGGTGAAATTCTGCCATTGCTGAGATGTTCCTGGAGACTTCTAGGACTTTTACTTCTCTTTCTGTGCAGAACACACAATTCTAATAGAGAACGTGAGCACGCTGGGACTCCTTACATATTTTACAGTGTGGTACTGATGCTAGTGCAGATTGCACCTTATTGGGGTCCCCCCCCAGCCCCTTATACCCTTGGGAAAATATTTAACTATTTTTCCTTCTGCTTTGTTTTTCTACCATCCCGAGCAGATAAGAAGCAAGTCTGTGATTTGCTCTTGTTTGTTTTATTTATTTGTTTTGTTTGTGCCAGGGGAGGGCTGTACGTTTCAAAATACAGTTATAAAGGGGAGTTACTAACGCTTAATTCAGGAGAATATTTGTTTACAGGTAAATAAATTTGACATACTGCATGACTAGTAATTACTTTTTTGTAGTAGCTAATTTCCTGATGACAGCCACAACATTTGTCTGAGTTAATAGATTTAAAGACGCTGTAGAACTACCTTTGATTTTTTAAATAGGAGGGTTTTCATCGTGTATGACATTTATAGAGCTGGTTTTGGTGCCCAGCAGTGATAAATCAAATGGAAGAATTGATCCAGTGGCCGCAAGTAACCTGTAGCTCCAGCCCTGGGGTTTGCTGGCTTATAAAAACGACCCCTAAGTGATTACATTTAGGGTTCAAATAGGTTCGAGACTGTCTTGGTTTGTTTGGGGGAGGAGGAACAAAACTTCTGTTATAAAGGCTTTAAAATGGAATTTGATGAAATGCATCTTAAGTTGGTGCAGAAGTTCTGAGCAGCACAGTTCTTAAATTATACGAGTGTAAACTGTAAAAGGACTTGTTCTTGCTTTGGAACATAAAGAGGATTTTGTCTAGCCAGTGTCTTTGACAGAGAGAGCATGAAGAGGTTTCTTTTCTGCCATCGCTCGGTTTTGAAATATGCAGCTCCGTTTGTCCTATCAAACCGTAGTTGTGGTTGCAGCTTGGGCAGCCGAGTGTCGTAACTCCGGCCCCTCACCTGAACAAAATTAACCTCCTGCCTATTGATTAGTAAAGACAAATTACAGCTTTGTGCGCCTAGATTACGCTGACAGACTGAAAGAAAAGTGGAAGTGGCTTTAGACATTTTTATTTTCTCCCCCAGTTACCATTTTTTCTATGGTTCTTAGAATCAGAGGAGCGTTTCCAAGCCTTGATAAGCAGCACAGGCAGTCACGAAATACCTGTCTCGATGCGGTGGTGTTCTGAGATGGGCTAGGAGCAAACATTGGTGACCACGCCTAACTCAAGGCCTTCAGTGCATTTTTGTAAAGTAAGCTAAGATGCTGGAACTGCGTGGTCCTGGGCTTTCTTGAAAGCTGCCTGCCCAGATTTGGTAACTGGGTCACGGTGCGAAGCTGCTGTGAGTTCAGAGGGCCCCGGGTGCTCTGGAAGCAGCGCTGCTCCTGCGAAACACCGAAGGTAGGATTTGCATAATGCAGGAGATGTACTTCACCGGTCAAAGCCTGGTGGGGATACCTCTCTGCACGCTCTACTTAAAATGTTGGCTGGAGCCCAACTTCGTTGTGTGCCTATGCAGTTTAGATGCAATTGGCCGTGAGCTCAAAATGAGATGTGAAAGAGCGCAGGTTACTCTGCTGTCTCATGTCGTGGGCCCAAACACACACGTCTCTGCTCCCCTGCAGTTCTTACATGTCCTGTCTATTCTTGTGACCGTGTCCTGTGGCTGAGGTAGGCAAACGGGCAGCTGGATCCTTCTTTGAGCCATCCTGCTGTGGTCCTGATATAGGCTGATGGGCACAGCCAGCTTGCTAGCTGATCCGGGCAGGATCTGGTTGGATCTGGTCCTCCTTCCAGTGAGGCTTTCTCTCCTTCACCAAGATGAACTAATTACCAGAGATGCTCCTGCATCCCTTAAGCTTCAGTTTCAGCTTCAGCGTTATGGAAGAATTCATTTTCTTCCTGCTCTCCCTTAGAGTTTGAATAGAAAGGAATATAAAATTTCACCTTGGAAGGAGGGCGAGAAGGACAGATTCATCTCAGAGGGGTTTGGAGGCAGAAGGACGCAAACATGAGTCGAAGAGCCAAAAAAGAAGGAACTCTCCCAAATACGGAAAAAGACGGTTCAGCTCCACCTTCTGTTTGTTTGACTGACTCCTTAAAGCAGGTTTCACTGCTGCAATGCACAGGGAAGTGAGTTATCTCACTATTTGTGAAGAAGTTAATAGCCTTTAAGGAATTAATGCACGCAGAAAAGCAGCACACGCCGTGGTACGATGTTGATGTCACGCTGTTCGTGATTTACTGCGCTTCACCCGTGTGAGAAATATTTTGGAATCGAAAAAGGTATTACAGAAATGCACGTTGAAAATAAGCAAGCCCAGCGCTAAAAGACGGAGTTGTTTAGCTTTTGACAGTATTCAGTCATGTGCAGACACAGGCTGGAGCAGCCAGGTCATACTTACCTCAGATGCCCTCTGCTCACTGGGAACCATTCCTAGATGGCCATAAATGAGGTCTGTAATCACTTCTTTTTTTTTATTCCTCTAAGGACTTTATGCAAATGGAACTTTCTCTGGTTTACACATCTTCAGAAATACACTGACCTGTAGTTAACTTGCTCCTCTCCTCTCTTCCAAGAAATTACTCTATTACTTGCTACCACTCTTTTTGATAGTCTTTTATTTAAATACGTATATTAAGGCCAACTTGGACGTGTGTTTTGAAGCATACCAGGTAGAGTGGGTTTACCGCTGTTGGAGCTGCATCTACAGGCATCTTATTGCACGGTGAGAAGGGATTCCCAGCTCTTCATGCTGAAGAAAAGCTATATTTTCCCCTTATAAATCCAATGCACTGAAGGATTGAGGTGGAGCCCATGCTGCATGTTGGCGGTAGGGGATGTTCAATGTTGTTTTTTTTCCCCCTTCATGGTGCCATGCTACCTGATGTTCTGTGCGTGGCTCCTTTGTAATATCCTCTATCCTGTTCGCCTCTTTCCCTTCGAAGGAGATGCGCAGGTAGACACATCCCTGAGAGCAGGGCTACGGTAGCAATTGGGGGATGGATGCTCCTTGTGTAGGAACTGTAGGCAGAGGGCAGCCCAAACCTTTTGGACGTCGCAGAAACCAGAACAAGTAGTTCTTCCGAACTCTGGGTTTCTTTGCTGATCTGCTTTTTTGGGCTGCGTAGTCACTCTGATTCAGTTTGAGGTGAGGAATTAGGTGGTGAGGAGCAGGAGGTTGCCAGGCGATGGTAATCTTGGCAAGCCTTAACCCAGACAAACCTGGAATAAATTAGGTGGAGGTTCCTGAGTTCTGTGCCCTCACACCTTTTTCTGGTTTAAATAATAGGATTGTGCTTTCTACAGACTAGTTTGGCTCATAGCTTTGGTAAAGCACAATTCTTGAGAAGGATGTTGTCAGCTTAATGCAGTTGAGTTGGTGAACTGAAGGTGCAGAGGCAGGTTACGCCATCCCTGTTTTCTGTTATGGGCCACGTTCGATGCGTTAACTTTCACACCTTGGTGTTGCATTTCCATACCTAAGCTGTGATAATCTTGGGGGTTTTGCTCAACGCTTTGCAAATTGCTCCGTGCTTCTGTAAAGCTCTGAAGTGAGGTCTCGTCTCCTGTTGACATCAGATCAGTCTAGCTAGCGTGACTGTTATGTGTGTGTTTTTGATAGGAGGGTAAAAGCCTGCCATGTTCATCAAGTTGTGTCTTAATTGCTCTGGATCCGAAGGAATTTGTTGTGGGCAACTGGTAGCAGTGGGTTGCTGGTCTCTATGCTGCAGCATATGGTCCTTGCATATTTATTTGGGAAATTGAGGGATTCTTACAAGTCTCTTGTCCCAGTGTCATTTTTTTGTGTGTTTTCCCTCCCTCGGGCAAACGTCTTATCTGTTTCTCAGAGTGCTAATTACAAGCAGAAAGACATGGCAGATCCATAACTTGGAAAAAAAAAAATCATCTTTTTTATTATTTCCCCAGAAAATAAAATGTTACTGGAAGAGCTGAGGACTGGGGACAAACAGTGAAAGTTCACAGGCAAAATATTGGTTCTCTTGCATCTCCTCCCAGTGAATTACAGTTTGCAGTGATGGTTCAGATCCGATTCCCCTGCTTTGCAGAGAGTTTTATTGCTCTGGCAACGAGAGGCACAGCCCCTCTGTCCCTGCTGGTGTTTGGGTTCTGGGCTGGACTCGTTTTGACCACCTGCTTCTTCCACCCAGGGCTGTGTCTTAGTGAGTTATGTGGAATTAGTTGCTTTTTAATCTAGTTTCTGATGGATATCACCTGCGTGCTCACCAGTAATTGACGCACGGCTGCCAAGTGCAAGCAGAGCTGGTACGTATTTGTTAGGTGGGGATGGGAGGTCTCCAAATTTAGAGAGAGATGCCGGTAACAGCCAGGTCTTCAGTGGCATGTTCCAGATGCTGCTAGGTGCTGCTGTATTATACTCCTTAATTACTGCTGAGAACGTGTCACCAATTACATTTCTGATTGCTTAACTAATACTGAGCTGGATGGAGGTACGGACGCTTCCGAGAGCACAGAAGTCGTTAAAGGAAAACAAACAGAGAACATTTGTACCGCAAGCAGGAAAATAATCAGATTCAATTTAGAAAAATAATAAAAGCTGGTGCATCTGGGAAGAGATTGCTTTCAGTGAGGGAGGGAGATGTGAAGAACATTTCTGTGGTAGCCGGCCGTGAGATAGATGTGTTTTCAACAAGATGCAGCAATTTTGAGCTATTTAGGTAGGGACTTCATCTCATAAAGTGGAGTGGTAAAGATCCTGAATTGTGCTTAGGTGTATTACATTGCAGGAAAGACAGCAGCAAACTGCAGCGAGTTCAGAGAAGGGTGATAAAATTGATCAAGGTGCTTATAAGGGCTGAATTAGGGGAGCAGAAAGGTACGTGAGCTTATCTGAAGTTCTTTGTACGTGTCTAAGAGAGGTAGGAGTTGTAAATATCAAAGATAGAGAAGAGGATTTGGGGGAAAGTCATGGAGATTTGAGTGGGAGAACAGGATGACACAAGGTAGGAAAATGCGAAGCGAAATTATGCGGGGAAGAAAGCAAATTTTTACTCTCTGGGCTTTATCTCTAAGATTCACTGTGTTGATAGACTGGTGTACAGCAGGCTGTAAGGAAACCTTCCAGAAGAAGTTCTGGAAGTCTTCTTGCCAGGAAATACAACAAGGCTTTGCTAAATCTCAGAATTTTGATTGTTATGGGGAGCTTGGTGTTGTTGGAGAGCTGGGAGATGTCTTCTGGGCAAAGTCTTGCAGCCGCCTCTGCTCTAGACAGTGTGGAGAAGCAGGGCTCTAGCAGGCACTCGTTCCAGCACCTCCACCCGCGGAGACAGCAAAATCCTGGTGAAGAGCAAAGCCCTCATTTAGGATTAGTAATTAAAATAATAAGAACAAACGAGCGATGAAAGCTACTCCCTGTTGTATCCCTGATTTGCCATGTGATGTACTTCAAATGACGGTGGACTCTTCTTTTGATCCTTTTAGAAGTAGCCGAGAAGGAGGAAAACGGCAAACCCAACAAGAGCCCCTTTGTGGACACTTCTGCTGAAGCTCAGAAATTTCAACAGTGATCTTTTGGCGTAAGCTGATCTTCCGAGAGACATTCCTGCCATTATGAATGAAGTAGCAATAGTGAAGGAAGGGTGGCTTCACAAACGAGGTAAGTGTCCTTTCTTTCCAGGATGACTGGGTGTTGGGCCATGCAGTAATGTGCCCCTTAACAGGGTATCTCGAAATTGTCAATTCTTGTTCTCCTGTCCACCCTAACGGGAAATTGCATCTAAGGAGCGCGTGTGACTTTGTCAAGCTGAGAAAGCACACGTTGTAAGGGGATTTCTTTGGGGTTGTGCACGTGTGAGTTTGCCGAAAACTGCACCAGCTCTTCGGTTTTAAAATGATTATGAAGATAGCAACTAAAAGACACAATATGTAGAGTGTTAAAGGTTCAACTGTGGCAAATTCTTTGTTTCAAATGAAGGGCTGTAGCTTTTCTTTCTGTCTTCATATGCCGTTAGAAGGTAGTGTTGTCTTGAGGTGAGTCTTCATTTGAACAGTGATGATGTGCCTGGATTTTGCAAGCAGTGATGTTCTCTTGCAGAGACCTGCTGGAGAACATGGTGTTTGGGTTGTGTCTGAACCACTCGGTGCCGGTGTCCTGGACACACGGAATAGCCTTGAGTTTGTGCGCTCAGTGCGTTCCTGTTTTACCACTGATGAAATTTTATTTTTATCAGAAGTCTTCTCAACTGAGCGGTGAAACTGAGAAACATAGTCACGTGTACAGTTAAGCTTTTTGCATCCTTAAACATTTATATGCTTATTTTTATGGGGAGTGGATATGGGAGAGATTTTTTGTTTTCAAGTACTGTGATGCTGCTCCTCCAAGGCTCTTGGCTTACCTGTTTCTGCGTCTTTTACTATCGTTTCTTGGAAAGGAGAGACCAGTGTTAGGTACTTTCCGTAATATCGTCATTTTTTTGGACCAAAAGCAAAATCTGTGTGCTCCAGCAGTAGGGAAGCTTGCATAGTTCTGCAGACTCAGGATTTTTCTAGAGGGTTTGCAACAACATGCCTGAAGGTGCAAAGGTATAGTGCAATTGTTTTTGGAAGAAATGGAAATACATTATCATAACCTTGATAAAGGCTGATGGCTCATCTGCAGCAATAAAGTTTATAATCCATGTTTTAAAAGACTGGAAATACACATATTTAACAGCTGGATATACAGCTTAGTTGAGCAAATTATCTGATGCCTGATGTAAAAATGCTTTGATAAAGTTTGTTGTTTTATTGTTGTTGTTGTTCTGGTCTGTTTTACTTTGAAGCAAGGGTAGGAATGCTCATATTCACTGATTATTTTAAATTACTCCCTGGATAATCGTGGTGTACCCAGGCTACTTCATTCTGATAACATACTTGTGGATTGCTGTGTTTGGATAAAACAGGTGAAGGAAACACAGAACCATGTTTCCTTTCCCGTTTATGAATCTAGAAAGTCTTTAAGTAAGCGATATATTTTTAGTTTTAAATGATGTTTTCAGACTGGGTTTTTTAATCTTCCTTTCTTACAATTATTTCTATGCTTATCTCTAACTTTTAAAATAGATATGTTGAGGAACACTGTACTAAAATTTGAGGGAGAAACATTTTAGAAAGTATGAAAATGGAAGTGTAAAACCACATAGGAGGATTCAGAGGCAGATGCGTCTGAAACTTTAAGACAGGCATATTTCAAACTTGTTTGTGTTTGCTCTTGAGGACTTATTTTTCTTTGTTTCTAGGATTACAATAAAGCTACTGTCAAGTAAAGAGACCTGTGGAGGAGGTCTTAGTAAAAGATGCCCTGATCTTTTGATCTATTTTTTTTTCTATTTTAAATTACCTTACAGAAACAGATTATTATCTCTGATGGTTTGCTGATAGCAGTATGATGAGATTATCTGCTGAACACGTTTCCATTTCCAAAACGTTACTCTGCATGTTCTGCATATATTTGAGATTGCAAATTTGTGCCTCAACTGTTAAACATACCTCGGTGTTTTTTGGTTGCCAGATCTCCCGATCACTTTTTAACCTGCTTAAAGTTAAAAAGTGCCTTTTACCGATGCCTTTTACCCTTCATGGTATGTGCAGTGACACCTACTTAATTCCACTTGATTGATTTTGCAACTGTTGATTTTGTATTGTCCATGTGAGGAGGGCTTTAGAAAGCAGCGCTGTATCTCCTCAGCGTGCTCTGCGCGCCAGCTCCGTTACTCTCAGTTGTTCTGCTTTGTGTTCTGTTGAGAAATTCAGTTCTTTAGGCTTGTGGGAGTGTGGAGGAGGAACCGATCCACCGTGTGTGTGTGTTTGGTAAATGAATTTTTGTTTTTCATCATCGACATTTATTGTCAGACCCTATCAGTTTGCTAGCTCTGCAAGATCAAGCGCTACAACCACAGGATGTTTCCAAAACTGATGTCAGATACTGCGAGCTTCTGAAGTTAGGGCATAAACAGTAATTATTGCAGGGAGGGACTTCTCAAGGAGGATTTTTGATATAGGAAACGTAGATTGGTTGTCTTTGGGGTCATTCATAAAACTGAAGGTTGGACTGCTTGTGGTCTTCAAAGATCCTAGGGCTTTCCACAGGCAAATACGCTCAGTAGCGACTGGCCAAGATCCAGTTTGGGCAATTACATTCTCTCTACCCCAAATTTCCCCCGTAGCTTTGCTTGGATATGGTGTCTTTTGGTTCACGTCCTGAATGGTTGAACAGCATGGCTGCGTGCAGTCAAACAGTTGCTTCATCTCGCCCCAGCAGTGGCTTAATTTTGGTGGTTTTAATGATTTGTGTATGTATAAAGCAGCCTGCAAAGTGCTCTGGAGCCCTTCTGGATGGCAGGTGTATATAAGCATAAAGCCATCATTATCAGGAGCAGGTGTTTTGGCCTGGCAGGGAAATAGCAGGGCTTTCGAGAATTCTGGAGTTGTTTTCTTCTGTCAGCTTGCTTTACGTTTCTGTTTTTGTTTCCAGGATTAAAAATACAAATGGAGAAATGAAATTAAACATCTCTGCCTGGCCGAGAGCTCTTGGCAGTTCTCTAAGTCGGTCGCATGAAGGAAGTCCCACTTCCAGTAGCACAGATGTTTGTTTGTGCGGAGGCTGGAGTCATCTCCACGACTTGTCTAACCTCAGCTGGGCAGAAATATAAGAATTCATGAATGAACTCTTTTTTTTTTCTTTTCCCACTTGGCAGCGCTTGGTGCTGTTACTCCAGTCGCAGTGAGGCGAGGGACTCTTGCAAGACAAAAATGGTAGTTAAAATCCTAACCACTTCTGCCTGGCTGCGTAGCTGAGTGTTCAAACGCACGCATGGAGAACGTGGAGGGAAGAAACTCGGATTTGGGGTGGTGCAGTGTGTGTGTGCATTCGGCACACGTAGTCCCCAGTGGTGTTGTGTCGGAGGATTGTGTAGTGGGGAAGTACGGGAGAAATGGGTAGTGCCAGAGGTGCTGGAGTTGGGATTGCAGACAAGGGAGGAAGGAGGAAAATTATTTGCCCAAATTGCTTGTTGCAATTCTGGTTTTCTGGATGTGTATAATGAGGATCCGTACTTCTGATCATGTGTTGCGGAGCTTTTTAAATGAAAGAGAAATGCCCAAGTGTATTTTATTTACTTTGCCGTTTCATTTTTAAAGATCTCACTGGATTTCTCACATCTTTCTGCTCTGCTCCCTGCTTATAAAAGTCCTTCTATTGTCTTCAGTCTTCATCCTGTTTTTTTTGTTTTTTTTGAAGCCTTTCTGCAAGGCTAACAAAGAGTGGGATTGTGCGTTTCGATACTCTGTCATCTCTGTCTTTCCTCCTATGTCCGGTTTTCCTATTAGGGCATAAACTCTGATGGAAAGAGGAGGCTTGGAGAGAGAGGGAGGGACGGAAGGAGGGGGAGGGAAAAATGTACACTGACATTTGAAAAAGGAAATAGAAATCTAAGTTTCTCACTCCGAGGCTATTACTCCGAGGAGAAACCTGTGTATTCATCCACTGATATCTGGCAGCAAATGTGGAGCTGCTTTTTAATTTTTCTTGTTTTTAAGTGGCATAGGAGCATAGCACGGTGCTTTTAACAATGAAAACCAGGACATGCCCTCCAAATGTCAATATACGTGGACTTGAAGCTGATAAAACTGTTTGGCTAGTTAGGAGTTTGGCTGCCAAGCTGATCAAAATTACTAGAAGTCCTTAAATGAGAAATTGTACAAAAAGTACTTACTCCATTGCTGGAAGTAGTACTAAAGTTGTTAAAGAATTATTTCTGTAATGACATGGAGTGACACAGATGTTCGAATAACCACTGGTCCTTGGTGCCTTGTCTTCCTGCAGCTTCATTGCACAAAACAAATGTATTTTATAGAAAATACTGACCAAGAGACTGATTGGTGCTCTTTTAACTTTCTCTAGCAGATTAGCAGAGACTGAGAACTTCAGTTTTGTTATTTCAAGCACAGGTTCATACTTTTAGTATCTTTTTAGTATGAATCAAAAGGGATCTCAAGGTGTGTGACCAGAAATTAACTTTTTTTGGGGTCTCCTGTGTTGCTGTTGTCCTTCACCTCTTCTTTATGCTCTCTTTTCTGTTCTCACCATGTTCCCTACCTCTTTTTATATGTATGTGTGTGTTTGTTTTATTTTGGGGTGTTTTTCTTGTGTTTTTTACCTTGGCTTTTGTCCGTCTGTGGGCCATAGCAGTGCACTTTGTTGATGACCCGTGTAACCAGAACCTTGGAGGTTCAGCTTAGCTCAAGCACCGGCTGGCTTTCGCGGTATTTCAAAGGAGTGGCTGTGGCATTTGCTACAAAGGATCCTAAAACACATCTGAACTCAGAAGATGCCAGCCAGAGAGGCTTCAGAGGAAAAACTGAGGGTAAAAGGAAAGGTAAGAAACAAGGCAAGGGCTGAAAGAGGAACGAAGGGGGGGAGTTTGTAACGGGAAAGAAGCTGATGTTACTTCCAGAGCTGAAGGTTCGGGTGCGTAGGGAAATCTTTTGCTGCTCTTATTGAAAACAAAAGATAAGCTGTGTCAGTTTGTGGTTTTTCTTGTGTGTCTCTTTTTCAACACAAGGGTCTATGGTTTTGCAATGCTAGTTCTCAGTTGCTTTCATTTTGCTAGCCCTGTTCTGGGAAAAGGGGACTGGGGAGGAACCAGGAAATTGTCAACCAATAAATCTGACCTTGGTGGTAGGCAAGATGCTAGAGACATTAAGAAAGGATGAGATCACAAAACATCTGGAGAAATATGAGCTGATAATGGCTAGTCAGCTAGACTTTGGAGGGTAAACCTCATCTGACGGCATTATTTGTGGAGAGATCATAGGAAACAGGCTGGGTACAGTGTGCTGTAAGAAGTCTGCTGTGGATGACGGGGAAGTCAAAGGCTGGGAATTACCTAGTGCAGTGTGGTTGTAGTGTACGTGTCTGTGAGCGGGGAGAGAGCTCGTGCAGCCTAGAGAAGGCTCATCATCCCTCCCCTGAGCAGCCTGCTTCAGCTTTTGTCCATCTCCTTTATTTTTCAGTGTCTTTTCTGAAATGTCTTTCTGGCCACAACCTTGTCTTTTATGAAAACCCATTCTTTAAGTCACATTTATGAATGGCAAAGCCCAAATGATTTTTTTTTTTTCCCAGTAAAAACGACTTTTCCCAGGATTTGTGTTCCAACATTTTCCTCCACCTTTGTTTTAGAAAACACAGGTCTCTAGAGAGGAGTAAAATTCTTTGGAGAAGCCACGCTAGGTTAGAGAATTTTCTCTGTGTTTGTAAACTGGAACTTAGACGCGAGTCTGAATGACAAAGAGGAACAACTCAGATCTAGATGGCCAGATTGTTGATGTCAGTTCTGGAAGTTTACTTTCATATTCTGTTTTATTGTATGTCAGAAACTAAACAAACTGGGTCTCAATTTTATCTCTAAAATTGGCGTGGTGTCATAAATTTCTGCTGCTCCTTGTAACGAGATCTGGGAATGAAGGATCTAGGACATTACAAGCATGGTTTAAAGTGAGCCTGGTAGCGCTTTATACAGTGGTTTACACAGAAACCGCCTGAGTTGTCTTTGATCCTCTCTCTTTCATGGTTCCTTTATTTTACAGGAGAAAGAAAATAGAAGTTAGGTCTGTGCAAAAAAAAAAAAAAAGAATAGTCCACGTGTGGTTTTCTGTTTTTTTTGTTTTCTTTTTCCCTCAGTAGGCATATTGAGAAGTCATCAGGTTTGAACTTAGGAAGAAGCACTAATTGAGTGTGCTATTTTGAGGTAAGGAGAGCAGAGAGTAAAGCTGTGCTCATTGTTCTTGCAGGAGTGATTTTTAAGCGAGGGGCTGTGCTGTGCCTTTTAAATTTGGTGCCTCGTCCTCCCATCAGAATTTCTTCCCCTGTAGCCTCTGTGAATGCCAGAAGCTTCCTTCCCTTCCACAGTTCCCTGCTCGTGCTTCCCCGTGTACACACCATCAGCTGCACTCCTTGCCTGTGCCTGAACTTCCTTTGCTTTCACAGCATCAGCCTTAGGCTTCACCATCTGAAAGAGCTGGCGAGGAGTTTGATGCTCTTAGACTCTTACAGGGCATGGTGATGTGTAGTGGGTCTCCTTTTATCCAGTTGGTGTTACTGTAAAGTTCTCCTAGAAGCTGCTGGGGTAGCTGTTGGTCTCCGACTCAGTCAAAGAATAAGGAAACAAACCTTAGTATGAGCTGGGAAGAGAGGATTGCTTAACATTTGAGCATTTAATTTGAATGTGGTTTAAAAGATGGAGCATTGTTGTATAAAAAAAACAAACCAAACCAAAACAAACCCCATCAGCCTTCTGTTTTTTCTCCTTTTGCATATCAAAGTAACTGATTTACTAAGAAAAGAAACAAGTTGAACCTTATTTAAAAATCATCTCTCAAGGGGGGAAGACAGAAGAGGGATTATTATTTTCAGATGTATTATGTTGCAGGTACAATGTGCATCTTAAAGGGGGAACAAAAACCAGGAAACTATATGAGGAAAGAGGAAGAAAAAGAATGGAGAAAGAATAGCACCATATTAGGTGTGAAGTAGTGTGCTTCTGTGAGAAATGTTTATTGCAACTGAAAGGGGGAAATAACGAAGACCAAACTTGAGTGCAAACATATTACGAGCTCTTAGATTATTCTCTCACCTCGTCAAGTTGAGCCAAAAATGTGAAAAGATAGCTGGTCAAACACTGTTGTGAAATTTGTCAATTCATGTAAAAGTGCACGGTCGTATTTGAGGACAGGCGCGGTAAACAATCGTCACACTGCCTGCAGAAGCAGAGAGCTGTCAGTTACTGTTTTCCTGAGTCCCTGGGGTAAGTCAGGAGAGCTTTGAGGTGCTGTCCAAAGCCTGGGTCTTGGCTGAGCTGCACGCCGAAATCCAGCGTGAGCCAGCGGGGCTGTGCGTGGCTGCAGATGTGCTGAGTGCCTCTGAGACTGGGCACAGCACCTGGGCTGTCCATGGGGCTGTCACATCAGTGATATCACACCAGGCTGTTCTGTTTGGCTTTAATAATGCTCTTGTAACGAAGACCACAGAACATGCATGCCAGGGAGCTGCGTTTTATGTTGGCCGTGAACCACACATGGCCTTGGCAGGAGGTGCTTGTCTTGAAGCCTGGAGCTTGCTCCCAAAACACGTGTCGATGTTCTGATAGAAATACCTGGCTCAGGAGTGGCACTGGACTTCAGGTGCCAATGGGGGTCATGGCTGCATGCAGCAGTTGCTGCTAATTCACAAATTTTAGGTGCAGGCCTTTATGTTGGCTGTGGTTTTATAAAATCAGTCCCTACCTGCAGATGTCACACGATTTTGACGGTTTTGCTCCTTTTTCTTTCTGAGGTATAGAAGTGTGCTAATTCTCATAATGTAGAGGAAAACTGGAAAACATAACCTGAGTAGTTTCTTAACAATTTAGACTAAGGAGAAAAAAAAGGCTGTTAGATTGCTTTAAAAAAAGAAGTTTCAAAAGTTACATGATTTAAAATAATTTATATGTTTATATTTTTTGAATCCTTAGTTGTACACTCTACCCTGCTATTTCTGCAATTCTGTCAGAGGATGCGGGGTTCAAGAAATTTACCCTGATTATATTTCAGAAAGCCAGTGTTAAGAAAGAACAACTTTAGCTTTTGCTGTAAGAGGCTTGACAGGTCTAATGGATAATAGACACATACAAACTGCTTCTTTATCCATTAAACTCCCAGTTAATTTAAATCTTGAGTTAATAGAAAAAGAGATACTTTCCTAAACATTTTTGCTATGTGTTTTCCATAGGAGTCTTTGCATGTGCCATATCCCATCTGGCAGCATACCAACACCTTGTTTGGAATGATGTAGTTACACTGGTGTGCAAAATATTTACAGTAGGTAGGGTTTATGCCCTGAAATACAAGGATGCACGCTAATTTATATGTTATTGCCATTGTGCCTCAGTTGGGCTTCAACAACTGGAGCGTCGGTAAAAAGTTAAACCCTTGCACAAAACTGTTGGGCAGCTCAAAATCCATTGTTAGGCCTCTTTGCAGCTGCAGAGTGGGAATACTGGCTCATACTTGCTGGTTGCTTTTCAGGGACTTCCAGGCACAGATTGTCTGGACTGTTTTTTGTGTGTGTGTCATACACATCCCTGCTTCTGTCTGTGGTCTGCAGAGCTTCTATAAATAGCAGTTGGTTACCTAAATGAAAGTGTTTTCATTGTATTGATTTACTTTATATTTTTTTTAAACTTTCAACCATGCAGTCTCCTTCGTTAATTAGAAATTAAACTGGGAACACCACGAGCAGTGATCGCTTTTCAACAGAAGACATTTATTTCTTAATTCAAGGATTGGCTATGGGTATAGTTGTAGCGTTTTAGCTACATCATATGCTTATTATTCCACTGCAGGTTTATGTGTGGACCAGACTAGAATTCCGTTGTGATAATTTATGGTGACAGTACTGGTTGTGGGGCTTGGAAGTAATTTTACAGGTGGAAATTGATTTCTGAACACAGGACACAAATTTCTTGCTGCTGTAAATTCAGTAATCAAGTCATTCCGTGATAAATGTTTTTCGTGTTGCTTTGGCGGTGTCTTGAAAAGCCTGCTTTGGGTTGGTAGGTGAAACACTGCTGTCATCATGCCTTTTTCTTTGATGTCTATACGTGTGTATGTATATATATAACAATAAAATTAGCCTTTTAAAGCGTCTTCAGTAGAAAAATGGTCTTACTGCTTTAATACTGCCTTTGGTACGTTTCAGGCAGTGAAGGCGTAGGGTAATAGTTGACTTTTCCAACCTGAAGTTTGCATTGTGTTGGAGATCGTTGCAGTTCTAGGTTGTCTTTTCTGGTACAGATATCGTTTTCCTACAGCACAAACATTAGAAGACACAACTGATTTATTTCCAGGTGTGGCAGATGAGGTTGCCATCTTACTTGCATGATAGGAAAAGTATTTATCCTAAACGAGAATTAGGAAAAATTACTTTTTCGTATGTGAAAATCGTTGTGTCAGCTCAGTTCTGTTGTTTCTGCTGAAGTTTAGCCTGTAAAGTCGAGGTATCTAGATCCAAGAGAAGGGGAGATAGTTAAATTACATCATCGTGGAAGAATACCAGAATAGTTAGCTTTAAAGCCATTCAAGACTACATTGGCACCCCTTTGTTATACAGTGTAGCTGAAAACGAACAGCAGCAATAATGAACCAATCCATCTAAATCACAGCAGCTGAACAACTGACTGTTCTATCTCAAAATGCAAATGCGTTGTGCAGAATGGATTTAATTGTAAATGTTTGCTTAGTAGGGAATATGAGCCCTTTAGTTTGTGACAATAATCGTGAATACAAAGACCCACAGAATTTTAGGGTTTACGTAGCTTGTCCCTGTTCTCATAACAATATTTCAAAGTCTTTTTTTTTTTTTTAATGTACCATTTGGCTTTTTTTCTAGCCGGTAAATAGAAGTGTAAATGCCCAATCACCGAGTGGCGTGTTGAAAACTGAAAGATAAATTTAGCTATATGTATTTAGATCAGGCAGGATTTTCTGTTGTATTTCTTTTGCATCTATGTTAGGGCTCTTTAATAGCTTCGGATAATAATAAGGAAAAAGTGCTGACTTTCAAAGCTTAGATTTGTTTTTACAATGCAGTAATGCCGAGTGTTACGGGGAGTCTTAGCATTCCCTTTCAGGTTCTGGTGAGGTGGCTCTCCAACAACGAAAGGTTCAGGAATTTCGGAGGAATTTCTGCTCCAGTTTCAAAAACAAATCAAACAAACAAAACCCATAAACAACTCCGTGTGGAAATCTTCGGTCTTTGTTAAATTCTTGAAACCTGGCTGCTGATTGCAGCTCCAGAGGTGGAATATCTGTCACTGATTTGAATTTTTAATTAAAATGAAATAGCATTGCAGTCTTTTGGGAAAAGGAAAAAGCTTACAGAGCTTTGCTGGTAAAGAGAGAAAGCAGAAATCTCTGCCTCCAGGCTGTTATGAGGTACGTTTCTGTGTAAGGAAAGGCAGACACAACTTTGGAAGCACACACATGTACACAAAAGTGCCCGTGTTTATGCTTCTGTTGGCATTTCGTGTGCGCATGTGTTTAATATATTTCACATGTGGATCAGGCCTTCTGAAAAAAAGAGACAACAAAACCCCCCTGAAGAATAGGCCTTTGTGACACTGGAGAAGTTCACTGTGCCAAAGTTATGGTAAGAATTTGTAAATTTTGGCTGCTGGAGCGCTTCCTTCCCCTGCTATGTTTTTAATGTTGGAAACTTAAAAGTGTGGAATAGAGGGTGTTTTTTTTTTTTTCCCCTTTTTCTTTTAACTGACAATGCAAACATTCATTTCGCAGGCTAACCCGCCTGTTCACATGACGCTGCTGGCTGTATATAAACACCCCGTTGATCTTGTTCCTCACAAGCCTTCGCGGCCTTCCTGAGTCACACAGAAATGGCCGGCCGCTCTTCTCGGTGCTGCCGACCTCGGCTCTGCCTGCTCAGGCTCGGTTTGCCAGATTCCTGTCCCTGAAAGAAATGTTTTCGCTTGGAACAGGGCCCTCAGAGCCTGGATGTTTTGCCATGGCTCTCTTTCCCTGTGTGTTTAAAATCCTTCGTTTCTGCTATCTGGGGAATTGTTTTGCTTTGCCTGTATTCCTTGGATAAAGCTGAACCTGCTGGAGAGATGTTTTGTGTTTCCTAGTCACAAAACCATCTTCCCTGTACATACAATGGCGTTTCTTCGTGTTGCTCATACACAGAAGGCTTTAGTTTGAGTGGGCAGGTGACTTGGGATCACAAAGCTCAGTATGGGGCTGCCCTGCCTGGTGGCCCAAGGGCTTGGTGACAAGCTGGGCAGCACAGTTGGCTTCACGGGGCTTTTCTGGAGCAACCAAGGGCAGAATTCGAGTCCAAGGCTGGACTGTCATGGTGACAAAATATTTAGAAAACATTTTCTTGCTTGAAACAAAAGCTTGGATTGTGCAACGCCAAGTACTGTCCCAGTGTAATAAACGACTTTGTGTATTTTTAAAGGGTTCTGCCTGTTCCGTGGCCGCCAGCTCTTGCCACATTCGGCGTGCTCAGGTAAAATGAGGCCTTCTTCCTCAGGCCTTTTACAGGCTGGGGCGATTCTTCCCCCCTTGCACAAGATGTAGTAGCCAAACCTGGCCTTGCATTTTGAACGAAGTGCATGGTCCTGTTAAAGGACCATTTTCGTCAGCCGTGGCGGCGCTGCTGCAGTCGTGTAAAACTTGAGCCTTGCTTTTGGCCTGGACTGATCTCATCCCGAGTAAACTCGAGCACTAGACTTGGTAAGTGCTTTGATTGGGTTAGAATGTCCTGTTCTTGCTGCAGTAGGAGTATTTTGTACCGTAGGTGTTTCATCCTTTAATAATAACTGCCATTACTTTCTTTTTAGTGCCTCAGATTTTGAGATGTCCAAGCAATACAGATACCAACCCTCTGACTTGAAAGGAAGTGAGAGTTTTAAAGTGCCTGTAGACAGATGCACAGTGGCTGTAGTAGATTGTTCACCTGGAACAATATAATATGATTTTAAGATGGGCAAAATCTGTGAAGATCGGGTGAAGGCTGTTAGCTAGGCAGTTCATCGTAATTACACCATTTGGAGTTCATGCATTTTTTTCCCTGTCTAGTTTGTCTTCTGGGTAATACTGGCTGTAATTTCATAGAAAAGCATGGTTTTACGTACATACCTGTATTGCCTTCTCTCCTCAAAGCAGCGGGTGGCCAAGTTTCTTTCTGAAATACTGACTTCTCTCTCAGCTCTACAGCAGCTATAACCAGATCATCTGCAGAGACTGGATTTTTTGATCTTCAGAGCAACTGATGTATTTAATGCTGCTGTAGATGATGGATTATGCTGTTATTCATGAAAATGGGAAACAAAAGCAAAAACATGGAGGTGGTGGTGGGGAATATACTTCTCATTGGTTTGCATCGTTGTGCAACTTTGTATGCTTGGCGTGTAACCTGTCCCATTCAGAGGGCTGCTGCAGAGCTCAGTTCTCTTGGGCTGCTGCTCTGTTGCTATCTGCTAGTTCCTCTGTGGCATCGAGCTGCAAAAGCAGCTGCTTTTCCTTTTCTCATACCTATTTTTACTGCCTCTAATTTGCTATTAAGATGTTAACTTCTGCCTCCAGTTAGCCTAGCATGGCTCAATGCTGTGACTACAACATGGGGGCAAGCAAACACTTCTGTGCTTTCTCCTCTGCTACCCTTTCACACTCAGGAAATGTTCCCTGTAAACATCTGCAGTGCTGCTTTATTATCCTCTTTAAAAGCTCTCGTTTCTTGTGTTGCTTATAAAAGGCCTTGATGAACTTGCACTGCATGTGCACTGTGACTGCTCTTCACTGTGATGCCCAGTATCGGTCCTTTTTTTTCCCCGTTTTTCTCTGTCTTTCCATTGTTCCTGCCTTATGGCAGTAAAGTCTGCAGAGCAGGGCCTATCGTATTGTTTTATTTTGACAGCAGCTGGTTCAGCTCCTGAAGTGTTTGTGAAGTTGCAGTGTACTGCAGTAATACAAATTAGGCTATAGAAAGCTGTATGTAAAACACAGGGTGGGGGGAAGAGGTCAGATTTACTATGCTTATTTTTCTGAGTTTTTAAGATTTTTTTTTAGCATTCTCTGACAAACAGGTGACTAGCAGAAATGTGCAAAAAAATGAATACATACGAAATTCTCTTCCCACTTTAAGGGAACGCTTCGCTCTAAGGCCAGAGGAAAGGTTTCTTCTCAGCAGCAGCTCCAGGCTACTAGGAGAGGGTCGCTTCAGTGCTTGTTGGCTTCTTGAAGAGGTTTGTTTACTCCCTTGGCTAGACTGGGTGTGATTATGGCGAAACCTCATGTTTCTGGAGACTCTCTGCTTTTTGGGCACCATTTTATAAGTGGAGTGACACTCAACAGGATGTGTGGTTGTGGACATAAGTTTGTACTTCAGAGGCAGTGCATACCTTTTTGACCATGTACTATCCTGTGCTGTTTCTCTCACAATTCATGTGGTAGAATAAAACACGGAAGAACACAGAATTCATTTTTCCTCTGTAGCCCACTACACACAGAGAATATTTATTGATACTCATTTTTCTGCTGACTCGTACAATCTTCAAACCAGTTACTGGAGGCTAGGAGATTAAAATAAGGGCAAACGGCCAACAGGACTTGAGGGTTTTTTCCTCAAATTTGATTTGAAAGTTGGAGTTTGATGAAGTTGTATTCATTCCCCCTTCCCTTGAGTTTTTATAGGTCTCCTGAATTACCTACATGTACTGGTGGTGTTAGGATCTCCTTTGTGGAGTTTTGCATAGCCCTGCTTTGGGTGGAAGATCAAACTAGATCACCTTTAATGGTTCCTTTCAACATGAAGTACCGTGATTTTTTTTGACCAGTTTGGTATTGGGAATCTCTTGCAAAGCTGAGTCAGATTTTGAGGGAGAATAACAAACTTATTTGTAGATGAGAGCAGTTTGGTTTTAGCTTTGAGATTCCTCGTGATGGCCAACAAACAGAAAATAAATATTAGTTTCTCTGTTGTCAACAGGTTTTGTTATTTTCCAGTGCTGTCTGATCTGTTCAAATACAGGAATCTGGATTTTTTCAAGGAAAAGGTTCAAATCATGCAATAATAAACCTCCCTAGTTCAGTACTTGTTGTTAGTAATCTGGGTCTGTGCTTTGGAACCAAAAGTTGCTTTTTGCTTTAATTACTGGGATGTCAGGTTTATTAAGAATGCTCCATGGCTTTAGAGCTGCTGGGATTTGTTATGTTTATTTTGCTGTGAGGAAGCAGGAATGTTTCTAACCTCATTCTGCCTTTCCTCCTTCCCCCTTCTGTAGCCCTGGTTCAAAAGATGGGGGAGAGGAGTGATCTCAGGGTGAAATATGAGTGGCAAAATGTGTGGTAGGGCCAGCTTTGTTCTTTCTGATCCTCTCCAAGGCAGACTAGAGTCATTTTATGTCACTGATGGAGGTTAAGAGCCTTGATGGTCATCGTCAACTCTCGCTGGTTGGATGCAGCTCCTTGGGACTCTGTGGCCGAGTGAAGCAGATGAGGCGTGCTTGGGATTAACATTGTGTTCGTGGTGGTTGAAGTTTACAGCAGGAACCTGTTACAAAGGCAACGCCTGGGCCAGAAGGTCCAGCTTGCTGGCAGAGATGGGCCAGGTAATCCACAGGGTCACGGACCTGTGCTGGTTGTACCATGGTAATAGTGACTGCGAGTGGTTGAGGGAATTCACAAAATAGTATTTAATGTCAAGTTGTAGAAGCTTGTTTCACAACTGGCGCTCTGGATGGTGTCAGCTGAAGTCCCGAAGGACAGAGTAAATTTTGGACCTGAGGTGCTATTTCACTCAGAAGAGAGAGCCTTTGAGGGCAGGGTTGAGCCTGGTTGTGCCAAAAACGAGAAACCTTGAGCAGTCTGCAGCCCATGGTATTTGTTTTATCTGAGGCAAGATTGTTGTGTGGAGCCTGGAGCCAGGGTCTGCGTATGAATCTGCATCAGATCCGCATTTAGATCCGTGTCTGAAATGAGATCGCTGTAGTCCCAAAGGGATTTTTTATTTCTTATTGTTTTACAACCCCAAATCTCCAGAGCAGGGAGGCTTGTGAAGGATTCACGTCTAATGCCAGCTTTCTATTAAAACTTTCACTAATTATTTTGAAAATGTACTTATGACCTGCCGTGGATTATTTTATTTTTCTGCTTTGAAAACTTTATATGTCTTCCTTCCTTTTCCCACAATACCAGGATAGTGCTGACTATTTTGGAAATTTTCTTTGTTCGCATTTGGACTTCGGAATGCAAACAACGCCTGCATCCGATATCCTGCTCCATTTTTGCTGGGCTGAAAACATTGCTAATAAAAGGGGTAGGTGCTCCCCATACCTTGCTGTGCAGGGCAGAGAGGCAGGTCAAACTGCAGGCTGAGCATCCAGAAGGTGAGGAGGTGGCTGGAGGATTGGTGTCCTGGAACTGAGAGTCGAAGCCAGACCTCCCCTGCTCTGCCACAGACTTCCTCCTATACGATCATCTCGGATAAGGCTATTTTTATTTCTCGGTGCCCCAGTTCCCTATCTGTAACGTGGCGATAACAGCACTTCCCTACTTCACAGGGATGTTGTGAGGACAAATGCAGCTCAGACCGTGAGGCTCTTGGATGCTGTGGTAACTGGGGGCACAGATGGAAGAAGGGAAATGTTCCGCATAAAAGCTTTCTGTTCTTTAAGCCCAGCGGTAGGTTACAGCCCTGATGCGAGTGGTTTCCACTCAAGTCATGACTGGTGCCATGTCTTTTCCCTGAATGTTTCCTTGCTCAAACACTGTGTGCGTACCAGCAAAACACTTAATGTCCTTACTAAAAGCTATTGTTTGCACCATTGGCTGCAGGCTCTGAGAGCCTGGGCAAGACTTGCTACTTGTATTTGCTCTTGTGGGCTACTCACGGGGACTGAATGGAGTGAGTGCTTCTGGCAGCAGCCACCCGGTGTATGTCACAGGCTGACTCACGTGCTGGAAGGAGTTAAAAATAGGTATGAATGGATTTTCACTTGTGAAATTCAAACGAATCTAGTGGTTCCTATGAGCAAGAAGTGGACTGCAGTCTGACCAGAATAAAGCAATTTTCCTTGACATAACTGGTTAAATTTCATAGAAACCACTTCCTTTGTGTTGCCACTGACAACATAACATTCCTTACCGTTTGATTTCAAGTGGTGCTTTATTACCCAGATGTACATGCAAACATGCTTTCTTCCGAAGAATTTCTGTCCAAAGACACCACAGAGGAGTGCAGTACTTCTGTTTTTAACGTAGACTTCATTGTGCTTGGTTTTGTGTAGTACAAGCAGGTAAGAGACAGGAAGCCTATCTGCTCACCATGTCCAAAAAGGAGGCTGCAGTGAGTTGACTATTTATTCAATCAAATCTTGTACATGCCAATTGCAGTGTTTTTAGGGGTGCTTCTTGTGCCAGGAAGCAGGAATGTGCTTTGTTTACTGCTTGCTCTGCAAAACCTGGGGCTCATGTTGTCTTCCTTGTTCACCTGCTTTGATAAGTTCTATATTTAGTTGTCTCTGCCCATCCACTTGAACAGGACAAAAATAATTTTAGTGTAATCCATCCTCTCCTTCCTTTCCTCTCCACCTCTTTCCTCCCCTTTCCTTTCCTGCTGCTGGGTCTGGGGCATTCAGCTGTTTGGAAAGTGGTGGATTTTCTGTTTGTTTTGCTTTGTTACAAGAAGGGCTCGGGAGCAGGAAAACACATTTATGCCCTGCAATAAAATTGTTGTGAAGAGTATGCAAACTATCAGAAACACTTCCTCCTCTGCTACAACGCTTGCCGAGGGGTCAGAGTGTGCGCAGAGTGCGTGGAGGGAGGTGGAGCAGGGAGGTTGGGAAACGGCTTGCATGTGGCATACATCTGGCTGACAAAAAGCCAACCGTGCCAGGGGAGAAACGAACAAACAAATAGTGCTTCAGCGCTGAACTCTGAGGCTGAACCTAAAGTTTGCACAGGAGCAAATCTGCCGATAAGCTTCCGATGGACCTTGACTCCTGTTGTGCAAGCGCTGTTTAGTATTTACCTCAGGAGAGGAGGATCTGCACCTTGTTTGTGCTGTGCGGGGCGTCTTCTGCATCCCACCACTGACGTACCCCATTGCAATGTCTGTCACAGATCAGCCCTGGCCAAACCCCCCAGCACTATTTAAGTGCCTCACCCCTTGACTTCATTAAGCACCAAATTAGTGGAGCACGTTCGTTAACCTAGCTTTGGTTGTTGACTGGGTTTTATCTGCAAATTGGATAAAGGGTGTCCACTGAACCTGCCAAAGTGTTTGCCGCCTGTGTTATCGGAAATATTATGGCTTCTACTGTTAAGCTGATAGTGATTTGAGGGAAACTGTATTGTTTTGGTGAAGCTGCTTTGGGATGCGGCCTGCCAAGTTTTTTTGTGTCTTGAGCTGAGCGTTCAGTGTGGTGGTGTTCTGAAGGGGTACATTGTCTGGGGATGGAGGGGGAGTGTTTGTTCCGACAAAAAAAAAAGTGTGTGTGTGTATATATATATATATATAAACACTTCTTGTAACTTAAGCAGTTTTTAGTTTGTATTAAAGGTGGTGAGGAACAGAAAGATTGAGGAAAAAACCCTGAATTGATACCGAGTAGAGAATTGCAGTTGTTTCTTGTGGAAATTTTTCATTCAGGATCTGCTTTTCAAAAGGCTGTGAGAAACTTCTTATTTGCTTCTCTTTGCACTTGTAGAATTACCGCAGGACAGGAGGTGGGAAGGCTTGCGTTTGTGAGCCATCCCTGATAAAGTATCCTGAGTCGTCGTCCTCTTGCGTGGCAGCTACGGCCCAGGAGCCATGGCTGAGGCCTCTGGGACATGAAGGGCCTGTGGTGGCACAGGGCTCTGAGGTAACTGCCCCGGGGCCGTCGGTTGTTGGCTCATGGGGTGACATCTGCCATGACTTCTGCATGGTGGGCTTCTACCTAGGAGCCTAAATCTGGGTTTGAACCCCCAGGCTCTGAATTTTCTGACAGGACATGCTGCCCTTGTCCACCTTTGTTAAGCGGGGTCCGATCGCACCCGGCCCCACGCTCTGTGCTGCTTCTTGAGAGAAGGTCGCTTGAGTTTCTAGGAATGTTAATTCCTCACTTTCACGAGCACAAATATGTGTTGGGAGCGTTTAAAAGGGAGCGGGCCCTGAATTGAAAGTGCACTTCTTATGCTTCAAGGCATAGCGTAATCCTTTTAGTAGTTGGGATTGCCGGGATTGTAGTGGGCAGGCCAGGATGCCTTGCAGACATCTGCTTTGCTGTCTATTGAGTCAAGTCAATATCCTCAAAACTGTAATTTTCACTGTAATGACGGATTACGCTTGTCACAGCGCATAGCATTTTGTCGTGCGCGCTTAATAAAAGAAAACAGATTCTAATGCTGCTTATTTCTGAAGTCAAATACATCTGAACTAAAGCTCAGCGCACGCAAGACAAACTACGCTTTAATTTTTACAATTGTCTGATGGGACTTTGCGATTTATTTGTTGTTACTTCCTTAATGATGCTGCAGTCAGAGGCACTGTTTTGCTAAATGTTGTGTAAAAAGTAAATTGTAGCACAGCAGATGTTGGTATTTGGATGGATGTCGGTGCAATGGGGGGACAGCAACAGTCATCTCTGTCAGCTGTCTTCAGACTCCACAGGCCTGCTGTGTGGTTACTTTGGTGTGTAAAAACAGCTCGTTTTGCAACTGGGAAGTTTGGCATTACATTTGGCATGGGGCCACGGAGCTGGGTGAACGCAAGTGTTTATCCAGCGATTTTCGCAAAATTGGTAACTTGGAGAAAATGTTTATTAAACTTCAGCACAAAGGGAGGGGGGAGTGCTGGCTGCATCTCTTTCCTTCTTAAAAGGAATCGGCGCTTGTAATGCTGGAATCTTTTTTCAATTATTTTGACTTCCCCCACCCCTGTCTGGTTTTGGCTGCCGTTTTTATCCTTTTAAGCCTTTTTGCAGCTTACTGTGTATAATTTCCTTTTTAAACATTAAAACAAGCATACCTAATGAAATACGAAGTATGTAGAGTGCAGTAGCTGCTCTTCTCCCCATCCTGTGTTTTGTCATGAACTAGGTGCAAAGAATTGAGGACTACAGATGAAGCTGCTTAATTATCCTCCTCCCTCTGACCCCTCCTTTTTGTAGAAATCCTACTGAAAGCGTGGAACGTGAGCCCTGAGCTGCAGAGCAGCTGATTTTTGTATGATAAATTACTGTAGGTTTTACCTTTTGGTTAACTACTAGAATCCCCAAAGGCCATCAAGAATTTTTCACGGAACTGCCATCAATATTGGACATATTTCTGTATGAAAACAGCAATTTGGGCTGCATTTTTAATAATGGGGGCAGGGGAGAACGGTAGTTTTGCAAAGCAACAGCAGTTTTAATCAGGTTTTATGCCTTAAATTGGGAACCTTGTGATTTAGGATTCATAACTGTATCATAACAGAGACATTTAGTTTGGATTAATTTTTCACAGAATCACAGAATTTCTAGGTTGGAAGAGACCTCAAGATCATCGAGTCCAACCTCTAACCTAACACTAACAGTCCCCACTAAACCATATCCCTAAGCTCTACATCTAAACGTCTTTTGAAGACTTCCAGGGATGGTGACTCCACCACCTCCCTGGGCAGCCCGTTCCAGTGAAATCCACTAATCCACTTCAATCTTTTATTGCCTTTTGATTAAATAATAAGATGCCTTTATTGTTTGAGAAGGCTGCATTTTTTTTTTTTTTGGAAAAGGAACGATGATTAAAGTAGGAAATTGGTGTTCTCTGGCGAGGGGAGGAAAAGTATGCAGGGAAGAATATTTTCAAACTAATGATAGGGACCCATTAATGGATAATGCTTAATTATGAAGTTGAACTGTGCTTTTATTACCAAATATGACATCAGTGCACTACTTGGGGGCCCTTTGTTCTTTTTATGGTGGTGTTACCTGTAGCTTCCAAGCTCTGTGCCCACTCGTGGCTTTGTGTAGAAAACATTATATTCAAGAAGCTCTGTCCACTCCAAAAATAAATTTTGCGTTCAGTGGATAAATGAAAATTGCAGATTACCTGCTGCAAGTGCACTGTGGCTGCTGCTTGGAAACCTTTTTTTGTCTCTTGGGTTGATAGTGAAATTGTAATCCCAATCTTAATTTTTTATTTTCTTGGGGGAGAGGAAGGGGAGGAATACCTGCAATAAAACATCAATTTGGAAATAATCTGTACTTCAGAGCATCCACAACCAGGAGGGTGGGCTGGGGCTTCAGTAGCCACGTCTCAGCCCATCCACACCCCCCATCTGCAGCTGTAGTCTCTATCCTCCCGCTTTCTTCCAGCTCCCATCCCACCTTGCCGGCAGCAGCAGGGTTTCCAGGGTGGCCTTGCTTGGCCTGGCCCCTGCAGCAGCACAGGAGCTCCTGGCAGCTGCCACATGAGGTGATGGCATCGGGTCAGGGACTTGTGGAAGAAAATGCTGCATCCATGGCATGCACTAAGCATCGAACTGCAAAGTGGGGTTTTCACGCAGGCTTTGCTGTACATGTGCCTTCCTCTGTGGAAGTCCTCGAGGCATGAATGTTGCCCCAGGTGACCTTCTTCAGGAATGCTACCCCAGGTGACCTTTAGTTTTTTGTTGTCGATGTTTTTAATGTAAGTTTTATCTTTATTTATTGCTCTCTGGTGTTTTACCCTTAGAAGGGTGGGAATTGAACTACAGAGAGAGTGGACTGTGCATGGCCATGGGGTGGGGCTTTTTGGGATTCAGGTGGTTGAGGTGATGTGTGGTGAGGAGCAGTTGTGCGGTGCCTTGTGCCTGACAGATCAGGTGCAAAGGAAAAGTGGGGCCGATGCAACAGTCCTGCCCTCAGAAACCCCACTGGGCAGGTACCAGGTTTGCCCACAGAACCTGGTGTGAGTTTAGGGCTGGTGTGAGTTTAGGGCTGGTGGGGGGCAATGTTTTTTTTGTCCCAGGGAATAGGAGAAGTTTTAAGGGGAGGCTCAAATTTTTGCCTCGTTTTCCCAAAATGATAGGACACTACAGGCTGGAAAGCATCCTTCACACTTTCACATCTGCTTTCTGCTTTTGTGTGGTGTATACCTTCTATTTTTCAATTTTAATGCTTCTGTTTAATGTACAGTAGTCTTAACGTACCAAGATGCCTTTGCAACATGAAAATTAATTCATGATAACGCTATCAAGGTAGGAGGGTCTTTATTCAGCTGCATCAGTTATCTTTCATTCCTCCTTCAGTAAGAAACAGGTTTTTGTGTAAATGGATGGAGTGCATCTCTCCTGGAGCTTGGAGGTGTTAGGAAGAGGTATTATGAGCTTATTGGAATAGATGGCTTTGGGGTTTAAAAATTATAGTCATGCTTATGTTAATATGCTTTAATAGTACGTATGTACATTTTGTATCAGAAGCAATGAATTACTACTGAAATCCAGTAGGAATTTTTCTGTTTGATTATACTCAGATTCAATGTTTTTACTGTGCCTTGTAAACTAAAATAACTTTAAGAGTGTCAAAGGTGACAGAAATGTGTCTGTCTGAGCCTGTGACCCTGGTGCAGCAGCAGAGTGGGACTTAACTCCACAGCGATGGCAAATCTCAGCCCAGGCACTGAGCTGGCTTACTGGGTGGATCTCTTCGGGACTGTTAGAAATCCGTACCATTGAAGTACAGCATTGAAAGACAGGTGAGATGCCACACTTCCAGCTGTACATTCAGGCTTCTGGCGCTTCTGCAGCTGTACTGAGTTTTGGGGTGCCTTGAAGCAACCTTTTTGTTCCCCTGATGCCAGGCAGCCTGTCCTCTCTTTGCTCTTGCTCAGCAGAGAGGACCCTTGGCAAGGTTTCTTACTCCTGCGTTACTCGGCGGAGCTTAGCACCAGGGCTCGGATGAGTGTTTGCTCTCGTGTTACCCATTGATGAAGTTGCTCTAATAAGCGTGCAGTATGCACTGAGGTTACTTTGCAAAATTCCTCTGAATTGAGCCAGGCACTCCGGTTGCTTATCTGAAGGAGACTTTCATTGCTGGGTTTGGGGTAGTGACTCAGTACAAGTTATCTTAGAATACTAAATTTGGAGGCGAAACCAGGAGGTTGCCATGATAACAAACGTTAGAACTCACTTTCTGGGAAGTGCTTGCAATTTTTCCTTTGATTGCCTTTAAATGGCTCAAGATAAATGAAACTTTTTATTAGAACTAACTTGGTCTCACTGTGCTCTTCCAGGGTTTTGCAGGCTTGCTAGTAAGGAAATGAAGAAGGGAAATCCAGATTAGCCCTGGCCTTATAACCAGCTCCCCCGTTTTATGTTGCTTATTTTTGCCACTGAAATATTTGCCTAGCTTGGCTCTTACTCATCTTTCTATGAAATATTTACCCAGTAACTCTTTGTGTAAATATGTTTTAAATTCTGCATTGATTTTTTTTTTTTCTTGGCACTTCTAAGAAATATCCTGATGCACAGTGTGGTCACACCATTACTGGCTGAGTTTTTATTGTGAGTGGCCTGAACTGACTCTGTGTGTATTTATTTATGTTGAGAATTAGGACTCAAAAACAGAAGCTAAGGGATAACAATACGATGTGTTAATTTCTTACCCTCCATAAAATGCTTATTTATAAAAGTCCAAGTTCAGCAGTCTAGTTTTTACAAATAGAGCTGCTTTTTTGTTGTGTTTTGTTTCAGACCGCCTCTGAAGTTGGTCTGTATTATCTGCTTTAGAAAAGCTGTTGTTTCCATAAATCTCTTCTGATGTCCTCTGGCTTTTTTCACCATTTCTTTACAATTCCCCAAGGTTTTGATCTGCTTTTGTACATGACACAATGATCCAGTAATGTGAGCCTGGAAGAGCGAGCCGGGGACTCGCCAGCCCTTGCTGCGGCTGATTTGTGCGCGGCTGCCTCCTGCCTCTTCCCTCCCCTGTGCCCGTGTGTGCCCACCTCCAAGTTACCAGCTCAGCCTCCTGAACTTGGGAATCTTAATGGTGAGCCTCCACTGAGCACAGGTTTCATGTTCACAAAGCATAAATGCATCGTACAATCGCTCTCACCTGAGCCTTGTTTCTCCCAGCCTTTTTTAATGGGGGCAGAGTTGAGGTTGTCCCCACTTGCACCACCCATTAGTCTCTAGACACGCTTTTGCTGAAGAATAAAACTGGCTGTGTCACGTTCACACAAGGCATGGCTTCAGATAAGTGCAGGAATCGTTGCTAAGGATGCTTGTGCTAAGAGATAAAATAAAGAAATCGGCTCTCGGGCGATGTATAGAAAAGTTCTTCCTTGTTCAGATGTACCAGGGTGTGGTGTGTTTGGTGGTTTTCTTTTTTTTTGTGCTTGGTATTTTTAGTTGAGATCATAAAATCTTTGGAGGATTATATCACACCCTTTTATAAATACATCCCGCGTGTTTAAGAGCCTGATTTACAGAAATGCTGATTGTATTAACTTGGCGTTGAGCTCAAGGAATAGTTGGAGGTACCTCCTTCCTCTAAGAGAAGGTATTTAAAAAGTCGCAGAGGCTTATTTGCCTAAGTGCCTCGTTAGCTGCTTGTGCTATTTTCCATCAAGTGTCAAGGTAGAAATTACTTGGGGAGAAATAATTGTTCCAAGCATGTTTAATTCAGCTCAGTGAATCTGACACATCCTCTGTCATTTTTATTTATTTATAAAAACGAGAGAGTTGGGCACCTGTCAGGAAGCAGAGGCATACGTGATGGCATTTTATGTTCGTTACAGGAGTCTCTTATTTTGTTGAAATCCTGTAGGTGCTTGTGAGCAGAAGAGATGTCTCTAATTGTGTTGGACACCTCATGGTGCATTTAAGTCCTTTGGCTCCCACCATGAAGTAATGGAGATGAAATTCACTCTGAGATTTTCAGCATAGCTTAAGAAATCGCTTTATATCTTCCTGTAATTTATGAAGCTATCCTTAAAACTGCTGTTTTTAATGAAACTTCATTTACATCTTCTCCCACTGGAGACAGCTGTAGGTTAGGACTAGCCTGACTAAGCTGTGCCAAAGGTAGGAGTAAGGAGTTTTTTTACATGCTGATTAATTCTCTTTCACTCCTCTGGGAATATCTGGTATTGCTTAAATTGATTGCTGTAAGCAATATGGCAACATTTTTGACCTTCTAAACTGAAATTCAGCAAAAAAAAAAAAAAAAAAAAAGGTAAACCTCAGTGTTTCAGTTTTACATAACCATACAGTTGGAATACAGTGATTTAAAAAAAAAATAAATACAGAGGTGTCTTCTGTAGTGGTGTTGGCCGGTGATCTCAAACTCCAAACCCTTTGAAAGAGGTGAAATCAGAGTGTGGTAGCTGTCCATCCCCTGAGTGAAAGTAGTATTGGATGAGAATTTGCTTTTCTTTCCCCATAATCTGGCTTTTGATCTCTCCCATGGTCTAGCTTCGTGAATCAGAGCATCCCTTTCTCGACGGCGTGAAGTGTTTGACTTCGGAGCTGTTGTGTAACAAAAGGCAGAGGTAGCTTCGGATACACCTATTTCTCTGCCTGGTGTGTGCGTAGCTTTGTGGGAAGCGATAAGTCAACGCTGTTTGTTGCTCTCTAAAGTTAATTTACAGATGTGTGATGCCAGGTGAAGGGAGTCTGCAGCTTGCTGGCTCGGAAGGCGCTCGGCTCTGAATACGGTGCGAAGATCTTCCTTTGTCAGGCTGAGCGTGAGCCCATTTAATCACTCCCCTTTGCCCCACCTCCAGCTTCCCTCTTGCTCCCCTCCCTCCCCAAATTCCCTGAAGATATGATAATTAAGCAGGTGCCGTATATCGGAGCTTTGTGCGAGCGTGAGAAACGGCCGCCGGTTCAGAATAGCAGGAGCCACGCCGGAGGAGGAGGAGGCATTTCTCCGTAACCTGTTGGCAGCGGCGTCAATCGCTGTCGCGCCTCTACCATCCATCCAGCTGCACGGCAAGCGGGTCGCCATAAAGCCGGGGGAGAGGATTTGCCGGGCCCTGAATTAGCTCCTTGTGCCGCCGGGGTCCCCGCCAGGGCGGTGAAAGGCGCGGAGCCGGGCGGCTGCAGACGGGCTGCTGACTCAGGCTTGACCTCCCCATTGGGGAGCACCCGGGGCTGCAGTCTGAGCCGCCTCATTGAGATGCAGGGCACGGGCGGCGCGTCCGCAGCTGTACGCTGGAGGCAAGGGCTGAGAACGCATCCAGAGTGACCAAAAAAAGAAATAATCAAAGAACTGGCCCCCTTCTGTACTCCTCTGAATAGGCAGACAGACCAGAGGTCCTCTGCTCTCCGCAAGCGTGTCGGGAAAGACATTAGCATGCCCTGCTTTTTTTTTTTTTTCCCTTTTTCCTTTCCCCAAGCTACCTAAAACCTGGCACTGTTTCTAAATCTCTTGTTTTGACAGTTTGGGGAGGGAAAGGAAGAGTGCTGTACCAGCCTGGTAGAGGTCTGTGCAGCTATTAAAAAAAAAAAAATAAAAATTGAACTCAGATTTCTCATTTGGGTCAGCCTAGCAGTGCTTAATTGTTTAGTACCAAGTATTTATAGTCCAGAATTAGCTCTCTGTGCTTGGAAAGGGCTCCTTTCCCTTTCACTTTCTTCCGAGTGCTTTAGAAATGCAAAGGAGAATTTCAAGCCCTGTTGTTTTGTTGTTTTTTTTTTTCCTTCTGTTTTTCAAATCTGCTTTGGTTTGTAAGGCAGTGGGCACACATTTACTCAACCAGCAGAGACTAACTGCAAATCCACGCTCCGCTCTCCAGACGTGCCAGCGCGCATGAGATGGCAGCTTCCGAAAGCTTCGAGTCTTGAAGGAAGCTGGCATCTGTTTTGCCGAAGCCTTATTAGGCAGGCAGGATGCAGACCACTTTTCGCTGCCATTGAAGTTTTAGAAATGAGTCACTCTGCCTTGGACCAGTGGCACATTAGCGCTGCAGTTGGCATAACTTCGGCGTCTCGCTCGGATGGCTGAGTGCCGCACAATCAAGGCACGGAGCATGTCCTCGGAGTGTGTGGGAACGTACCGAAGGCTTGCATAACTCAAAGCGCTGTAATATTTTGAGTGCTAACTTTAATTGTAATTAACGATGCCACTTCTGATGCTCAGAGCAGAAAGCACAACGCGTTATTTACCCATAGGTTTGCGGTAGCCGATGGAGCGCATTTAATGTAACCGAGACCTCATTCTGGCTCCGCGCTGCTGGGCTTGTTCTGCTTACTTTGGGGCACAGGAAAGTTAACAGTTGGTCCAGCGCTCCTGTAAGTGGCAGGGATATCATTGGATGCTGACTTGGTTAACCTAATGATTTTTTTTAAGCCATCGGTATGTATGAGTTGATTAAAAAAATAAGCAAAGTCTTCTTAAATATAGTCTGTTCTGAATTAAAGGGTGTGGTGTTGGCTTTGAATGAGCTTGATGCAGCAACAAGCATGCAGCAGTTGGTAAATAAAGATGGATTTTCTTTTGTTCTGCTGGTGCTTGCTGCTCATTATTCTCCACTTACCCCGTAAGCTTCCCAGGGAGTGGCAGCTGTTTCTGATGTTAGACACTCTATCAGTGGTAGACAGCTCCAGATTCGGTGAGATACTGTTGGGGAGAGGAGAGGAAAATAACCTAACCCCGCAGTATTGTAAATCCTCAGCAGAATTAACTTTTCATGAACCAGAAGAGTTTTGTGCTTAACTTTCCAAAATATGCAGGCATAAGGGTGCTCTGCAGCGTGTGTTATTGTGGAGAGCTTTTTTTGGCGTGAGATGGATTTACATTCTAAGTGTGTATTAAGTATTTTAATGTGCAGTGTGTGGGGGCAGACACAAAGCAATAAAGCGAAATCGGTCTATAACAATCTTCGTGTGTATTTGCAGCTATGTACAGTTTGGGAATCTTTGCAACTTGAAAATTGCTTTGAGTAAACAGAATGGTACATAAAGATTTTAAATAATAAAGGCAGCAAGTTATAGAAGAGACTATTTGATTTCAGGATTTTATATGTAGGATTTATAACCCATGCTTTTGCTTCTCTGTCTCTGCAGTGTTAGCATTCTGTTACTGAAAACAAAGAAGGCTCTGCCAGGGCATTACACAAGCAATGAATCACAGAGGAAAAAATGTTTTGCTTTGTAAATTGTTCACTTTTCCATGGTGGATCATTATTATTATTATTATTATTTTAAGTGTTGTCTAATAGAATCTGCCACACATGCTTGTGTTTATTGTACTTTGTGTATTTCTTCTAGAGAGACTACAGAACTAATAGCATTGGTGACTTCAAGCAACTTCTTGCTCGTGGTCCTTAAAAACAAAGCCTCCACAGGAACAAAAATCGCAGGGCAAGAATTGAAACAGCTCAGTTCACTCCTCAGGCATGACAGCTTATTGAGTATATCAGAGGAAGGAAAAGGTGTTAACGTTTTTCAATCAGCTTTGCCACAGCAGTTGCACGCGATTATTTTTGTCCATATCGACAAACTTGTTTGGTGCTTAACATGCTTGTAATGGCCACCACAAACAACTTGATCCTTCTCACAGGTTGCAGGTAGTTTATAGTGCTTATAACGTTTTAGGTGATCATAGGAATGTAATCTAGTTTCTTAGGAATATGTACTTCATACCTTTTCTTGATGACTTCCTGGTGAGTCTGCATTTCGGAACTTCTGCAGAAGAATGAGAATTTGCTCAGGCTTGAATAAAAGATTAGGCTTACAGATAACCAACCTGACTGCGATATCGCAGACGAGGCAGTGTCCTGCCACTTTGCTGCAAGATGCAGAAGCGTAACCTCAGTGTTACATAATAAAATGTATGCTGCAGATGCTGCAGTGTGCCTCACGCTGTCCTTGGCAAGAGCAATAATCAATAACGGGTAAGCTTGCCATGTTACCAGATTCATAAAGCTCCAAACATGGAAAAAAGAAGTTGAAAACTGTTACTTATTTGCAAATCAAAAAAGTGGATCAGGAACGAGAACCAGCTGAAGTAAGTGAAGGTCTGGGTAGAGTGGTCCTTGTAAAATGGTAATGAAGTCACTGGTCTCCTACACAGGAAGAGTGAGTGCTAAATGCTAACTAGTGAGTGTGGAGGAGGATGGGGTGTGTGTATGTATTCCGTGTGTGTGTATGGAATGAACCACTTTAAGGACTATGTGATTAATCCTGTTAGATGATGTATTTTTCAACACAGATCAGTGGAATAAAGCTGTAAGAAAGTATAAGAGCCAAAGAAAAGCCTCTAATAAAACATAAAATAGGATGAGGGAGAGGAGTGACAGTAGAGTGTTGTTTTGTTTAAAATTATTCATACTTCACTGAAAATAATCAGATATTTTCAGAATATCTAGAAAAAAATATATAAATCTCTGTAAATACTGATTGGGAAGACGTAGCATAGATTAGGTGAGACTCAGTAACTTGCCCCTCTTCAGGTTTTTCCATCCAGTCTGGGTTTAGCCATAAATGCAGGTATGAGAAGGGAAAGGAAGATGGTTCCCTGCTCTTCTGGGTTGGCTTAGTGCAAGAGAAGAAAATGCCAACGTGTCGGGTGTGCGGCAGTGAGTTCCAAACCAGCGATAGTCCCGACAGCTGCCTACCTGGCAAACCTCCCTGGTAAGCGCTGGGCTGAGCGCTGTGGGTTTTCTTATCCCCGTAGTTACATCTGTGGTGTAATAGTAATGAGATTGGAGTAATCTCCCTGATCTGGGCTGAGTTGGACTGATAATTTAAATGTGAAAGGCTTCATAATCTCCTGCTGATCCCAGAAAGTTTTCAGCTTTTAATTAAGGTCAGAGTTATGAAGACGACAACAAAACCTTCTACATTTACTGCCTTGCCTATAAATGCCGTGACATGCTGTAGGTGAGTCCTTACGAAATTCCTGAAGTGACGGTGACATTTCTGTAAAGCTCTTCTAGGTCAGCATAACACTCGCAGCTGCAACAGGCATCTTCAGAAGAAAGACTGTGGGTTTGGGCTCATTGCTTTTATTCTCATCTTTCTTGCCTGTGTCATTGCACTGCTCTGTTTTATCAGAGCAAATGGATGTTATTTGAAGGGTAACTCGGTAGCTCTTAGCTTTCTGCTTTAGAGTAGAAAGTTAAAAGCCCAGCATAGGGCTGGGCAGCTGGAAGCAATAACTGGGGGTGTGTGCTGTGGATGCTGGGGCCGTGCGTGATCCTGTGTGCTGGAGACACAAGTGTGAGGCTGAAGGGAGAAGATGCACAGCTGGCACAAAGCAGGTTGAAACTGCACCCCAGAAGGAGGGGAGGTATGCGGGGAGAGGAGCAGCTGCAGGGGAGTTCCCGGGGCAGCGCACACAGCACCTGGAGAGAAATTACCTGCAGAGGGAGGAACGCGAGCAGCAGGAAAAGGAGGTGTGAGCGGCGCTTGGGAGAAAGGGACGAGCAGCAGAAGGTTGCTGTGGCCAGCAAACCTTGGGAACCTTTTCTTCTCCCCGTTTTTGGCAGTCGTTTGAAGGGCTGGAGGCAGGTGAGGCAGTGGGTGCTGGGCACCAACCCTCCCAGTGCAGACCTGTGGGGTGTTCAGACCTGCTCCTGCTGCAGACCCAAAAGACGCTTGGTTTCTAGGCTGCTCCCTTGTCCTCTTCCCGATGTTGATCAAACAAATGAGCAACAAACCATGCTGGAGGGAGGAGGGTGTAGCTGCTGCCCAGCCACGGGTGGTTTCTGCTTCTCTTTAAATCGGTGATGGGGATGGGCGAAGTTGAACCGTGGCTCAAATATGAGCAGCATCTTGTATGTGGAACGTGGCTGGTGCCCTGATTTGAGCAGCAACGTAAGCGAGGCTTCTTTTATTCAGTTGAATAGAAGTGTCACTGCAGGACCTAGAGACCTGGAGATCACCAGAAAGGGAAACTGAGGCACAATGACAAGGTCACCCAGAAGAGAGGCAGGTAGAACCCCAATCTTCCATCCCTGAAGCCCAATCGACTAACTCCAATAAGTGTAAATGAAATTTTTATCAGTATTTTTCTCCTGCTGCTGCTGGAGATTTAGAGCATGGCTGCAATAGTCACAAGACCGGTACCTGCGCTGAGTTACTCAGATGAGCAGTAGCTTGGGATCAAGGGATGTTTTCTCTGAAAAAGCAAGGAGGAGAACACTTCTGAATAGACGTTTTTCTTCTTTGCGGTGGCTATACATCACCGCGTGTTTTCCCTCTTCATATTGTGATATATCAGCTCGTGTTTCATGCTTGAGATGTTGTGAGAGGAGTGAGTGATGTTATGTAACTTAAGCAGAGAATTATCTTTTTATGTTCGGAAAGTGACTGTTGGTTTGATAAAGCAGTTGACTAATTAGTAAATTACCCATTGTTGTTTAAAATACTTGCGCTGCAAAATGTAAATGAAAAAAATTTCTCCACTTGTCAGTATGAAAAATGACAATAGCAAAAATAATACATAGGACATCTGCTCTGATTTTTTTAAAATTTAAAATGCATTTAAGGCAGATGTTGCGGAATTTGAATGGAACGAGGAATAGATAGGAGAACAAAACATAGCTGTTTACCTTTTATGAAGTCCCGTTCTTATGGTTAGCATCGCTAACAATATCTGACTCAGTGCCTGTGTTTTTCCACTGTTTATATCAGAATGAACTGAATGTTCTTAGAGCTGCTGCTATGTCAGGAGTTGGTTTCAATATTAAAAATACATATATTGGTGAGTCAGTATTTTGGGGTATTTTCTGATGATCTCTCCCTTTTCCCATCCTTTTTCCAGGAGAATACATAAAAACATGGAGGCCGCGGTACTTTCTTTTGAAGAACGATGGCACCTTCATTGGCTACAAGGAGCGGCCGCAGGATGTTGACCAGCGGGAATCGCCTCTAAATAACTTTTCGGTAGCTCGTAAGTGCTTTTTACGTGCTCCCTTATCCAGTTGGGGCTTGGTGTCTTCTTGCAGTCACTAGGAATCTGCATCGGTAACGTTCAAATCTGCCCAGACTAATATATCTAAACACTAAATGTGTTTCAGACAAAAACAAAACAAAAACAGCAACAAAAAAAAACACATTTCTTAGTAATGGATGTGATCTGTAGGTTAGATGCTCTGCTTTTTTTCAGTTTTCTACTAAGGTACTGTCTCTGGTTACGGAATCAAACAGGTTTATTGGTTAATGGTTTGTATGTCTGTTATTCAGCAAGTTGCTTGGAAGTGAAAATTAACCCAAGTGTGCAGTACTTGGCAGGTAGGCACAGCCCAAGTATTTCATCCTATGTGCTGCCACCAGGTCTGAGTGCAAGTGGCATTAACGTAGATCAAAGTTACTTGATTGTTAGCGTAAGAGAACATGGAATAAGCACTGGTTTTAATAAAACGTACTCAGTTTTTCTTAATTTTGAAAACAAAACCATATTTCTTTTATTAAAGCCAACAAAATGGTTTGGAAATAATAACATCTCGTAACCTCTGCACTCTGTCCTATGCAAACATTTCCGAATTTGCTCAGGTGCCGCAGCACAGGATGTGATAGAAGAACCTGAGGATAATTTCCTTTTCTTACTCATGTTTTTAACCTTTCTCTGTATACTTCCAGCTTTTATTTTCTCCTGTTCTTAATCTTTCCTGTCTCATGATCTGCCTGTGTCTTGTTCCACCACTTAAAAATAGATCATTGTGGCACCTGTTATTAACAGTGATCTGTTTCTGGTGACTGGTGGAAGCAAAGTTGGGCAGAGGGAAGGGTAGAGGGCTTTCCCTTTTTGTCACTCTGCTCGAAATGCATGGGGTTCATCTTTTTGGTTGGCCTTTCAGCAGATTTATTTTAGAACACCTTGGACGTTGGGAGAGGGCCAGACAAGGCCAGGAATTAATGTAAATGTTCATTTTTCCCTTGGTAGCCACGTATACCTGTTCTGACTAACGATGGGAAAAAAGAATGGGCATGCTGTTGCCTGGTGCTTCAGTGCAGAATGCCAGGAGTGCTTTGGGGATTTTTGTCTCATTTAGAGAGTTGTCTTAGTATTGTCACTTCAGTAATGACACGGTGCTTTCCTCTTCAGACTGGTATCTCCTTATGGATCAAGAAGGTAAAGAAAGGCAGCAGAATGCTATTAATTCATACATTAATTCAGCACTTGGTCTGTAGCCAGAGGCTTTTAACAAATGCACTTTTTTGCAGGACGCTTCCATTGTGTTGCTTCTATGTTTCTTCTGATAATCATTTACTGCAGCTCACTGCTAAGGAATAAAAAAAAGAATGCGTCGCTTGCCTTCTCTATGTCCAAGTTGCTTTCACAAAGAGTTAACTTAAATTGGTTTTCTCAACAGGGATATGTTGCTTTTTTTGGCAAATTGAGCCTGTCAGTCTTGGCATTTCTATATAAACACGTTTGTTTCCATGGTATCAGAGCATTGTCAAAAGAGACGAGACACATGCCAATGCAATCAGGTGTAGCCCCCGTTAGGGGGGGGGCGTGGGGAGGGTGGGAGGTGGAGGGATGCTCTTAGCAGTGCTGCTTCTCTGGTGAGCCAGCAGCAGGTTGGGAAGCCTCGGTGCTTGTGGGGAAGGCCTCCTTGCTAGAAGTCATTCTTGTGGTTTTGCTCTCACTGAAGCAGCTGTGTTGCCTCACCAGGATTTAATTTTTCATATAGGCACCGGCACGCAGCGCTGGTAGCATGCGATGCACTGCGGTTCCCTCCTAGGTACCTGCCACGCTTGTATCACTTGGGTTTGTTTTGCGGCACGGCTTTTCCCTTTGAACCTGTTTGCCTCATACTTTCATTGGAATTAACTTGTCGAGTTAGCACGAGAGGAGTGAGCTCTGGAGGAGTGCTCAGGCCAGAGCAGCATCGCACTGCAGAAGGCTTTGCCAGTGAAAGTGGGAGGGGATTTAGCTTAAATGTTTCGTAAAAATTCTTCCTCTTCCTTTTTTTTTTTCTCTCCTCCCTTCAAGTGACCATGATAGCCCTGACTTTTTTGTTAATTAGTGAACTAGATTTTTTTTAATGAGATGGCAGGCTGTCTCTGTCAGTCTGTTCTTTGGAAGTGGTCCCATGTTTCTGATTAAAATTTTTACCCTCTTCTGCTGTAAAATAATGTAGGCTTTCTCTAGCTTTGCAAGTAAAAGTTTTTTTTTTTTTTTTTTTCTTTTCTCCATTACTTAGGAACTCTTTTCACTTGCAATGTAAAATTCATATTAAGTGATTTTGGCTGTTCATGAGAGGTAGGGATTATTCAATGCAGGAGGAAACAATGAAGGACATTAACATCAGCTAATGATGCCCTGTCTTTTCTCTTAACAGGTATGGAAAAAAGTAGTAGTAATAAATATGGAATGTGCTTTCCTTTATAGGATTTTTTTTTTTCACGTGTTTGACAATCATTTGGTAGTCTCTTCTTTGTCTTAAGCCCTGTCCTTTCAATCTGAGAGGGTTTTGATCATATGTCTTTGAAAACCTGTTGATAGGACCCCTGTGGTAAAGAGAGACTTACATTTTAATTCTTTTTTTTTTCCTCCACCTAATTTCCAGTTTAAAATAGCCATGTGTATATGGTTATAGTTCAACGACACATTTAAGGAGTTTATTTTCCCTGGAAGTTACCTATTAGTGATTTTTTTCAAACTTCTGAAAGATGGTGCCTAGCACTTCACTGTGATTTTTTTGAGTCGTATTTGTCATATTTGCGTTCATGGTCCTTACTTCACCACTACTGAGACAGAAGGAATAAAAAAGCCTGTACCTAACTAGTTAGTTATGCTCCAGAGACACCAGCAGATAAATAACCAATAGAGCCCGTGCTGTAAATCTCTTGGATAAGTAGCCTTCATACTGATTGTAATCTCAGATTATCGTGTATGTCTGCCCATTAGGTTATAAGCCCTTAAAACCGTATAGCTGAGAAGAGCAGTATATAGCGGAAAACAACGCGGAGAGAGTGGCTGTTGCTGTTAGAAAGAAGGGATTATTTCTCTGGCTGTCCAAAAGGAGGGCGGACTGCGGTGGTTTTGTTGTACGGCCGAAAACATAATTGCTCAACAATGAGCCCTCCTTTTGGGACAGGGCTGCGTGTCTGTAGTCAGGCATTTATCACAGGGCACAGGACGACCAGATCAGTGGGCAGATTTTCTGTGTCAGCTGTTACTCAGGCTGCCCTAGTCTAGGTCTCTAACTCAGGGCTCCCAGCTCCTCACTTTTGCCATGCTGGGAGGTCATCTGTTTGGTGGTGCTCCAGAAAGAGAGCACCCCAACATGGTATTCCTGCTCCACTTTCCAAAGTTTTATTTATTCATCATTCTTTTTTTCCTGGATTGCTTTTTTTTCTTTTCATCTCCTTCCTTAAAGAAACCAAAGCAGGAATGGGAAGGATTCTTGACATTATTGGTTTAAAGTGTGATGTCATTATATAGGGAGCAGAGTTTGACACTTTCATCACAAGTAATCTGCCTTTTAGCTTTAGTGCTGGGGAAGCAAATATTGTGACATTTTAGAAAGTCACTGGGATAATACTAAGTGTCTTTCAAATACAAAATGGTAATTTACATTTGAATGCCTTGGTGTCTATTCCCGTTAGGAACAATTTCTCTGTCCTACTTACTTTAAAAGACCAAACGTCAGGAAAGAATCAAGAGGTTCTTTAGAGCAATTTAAATCATTTTTAACAGGCTGCTGTTTATAGTACTTACTGTGTTGCAAAAGGAGAATACATATGTTGGCCTGTTTGACAGGAAAAGCTGTCTTCAAAGTGGGTAAGTGACCATCAGCCTGGATCTGACATGTGAGTGTTTTTATGCCCCAAACGATACCCCCAAACGTGCCATGAATCAGACTTAATATAACCCAGAGTCTGTTATTGCACCCTGCTGTAGCAGGGCATGTTGCTGTACATGGTCACAAGAGATGAGTTTGGTGGTGTGTTAGCTTTCCAGCTCCAGGAAAGAGTTCAGTCAGTTGTAAAGGAAAGAAGAAACCCTCTGTTTCTTTGTTTCATTGATAAAAGCTGGTTCTCCCCATGTACAGCCATGAGGTAGCTTCAGACTTCTGAAACCTGAGTGGCACAGCGCTTTGGGAAGGCAAGTTAAAAATAAAGCCTTCTGCATTTCTTCATATGCGCTGTTATGATTGAGCAGGGTAATTAGACAGCATATTGTTCACTAAACAAAACACTTCTATGTGACATACTTGAATTATAGTGGTTATTAACTGACAAATCTCTATTATTCGTCTTGCTGTATGCCTTAAAGATTGCTGGATCAGCAAGCTTAACAAATATCGATGGACAGTGCTGATTTAGGGGAAAAGCGGTGATATTTATTTGGTCCCCTTCCATGACAGAAAATGCCTCCTGTGGTTTATTTTGCTGAAATTAAATGGTTAAAGTTTGGAGCTCGTGGTTGGTTCAAATATCATGCTGCTACTTCAGAGTATTTATTCTGAGGTACGAAATGTGCAGCTAGAGGCTGCTTAAAAAAGTAAACAAAACCTCTCCGTTTATTTCTTTGAAATGTACTTCTGGATAAGTAAAAGGGAACAGTTCTGGGTTCGCAGAAGATTAGAAATAGCCCCATTTTCTTCTGTATGTGAGTCTGCAGCCACATTCGGTGTCTGTTGTGGCTGCATTGTGCAGGTTCACAGAGGACAACCCCAGCCGTAATCTAGTTGTGTTAGGCAGGCAGGCAGAAGTGGGAGATATAACTTAAAAAAATGAAGAGCAGCTAGGCTAAGGTGGCAGGTCTTGGAGCAGGAATGAGATCTCTCGAGTTAAATTTCTCAGAACTGGGCTTACAGCTGTGTACCAGCCCCTGCAGTTGCGCCCAGCATTAATTGCTGTCCTGCAAAGGAGGACAGAGGCTGCTGGGGCGCAGCGCTGCGAAGGCCTGGCCGCCTCAGCTCGTGGAGGTTCTTTAATCTCGGTGACTAAAGGAGTGCCGTTTATCACACTAAAACCTTTTCATGACTCATTAATAAACTTTCCCTTATCTAATTGCGGTGCTTTAGTAGGATGCGGTGTAACCTCAGCGTGCTATTAAAGAAAAATTAGATTTTCTTGTCATGAAAAATGCAAAGTTACTCATTGTAAAGCTTATAACTCCAGCAGCAAATGAGGCATGAAATACATTGCCAAAAATACAGCACCCAAAAACACTGGCAGTAAATATTTTATCTTGGCGCTAATTAAGAGCTTGAATCTAAAACTGAGCACTCTACATTTTCACAATAATAAAATTAACCTCATGACACCAGCGTAGCCTTACTAATGCAGCTGTTGTTCTGGGCAGATTCTGTCCTTGACTTCATCTTGCTAAACGTGGAGTGTGTTCATAGCTCTGGGGGCAAGCAGAAATTTCTCCTTGTCTTTATGGTGCCTTCTTTGTTTGGAAGTTGGTTTGGAACCTGAAGGCCAAACAATGGTGAATTTGTGGGTTAAGTAGCTGCAAGGAAGAGAGTTTAATGGACAAATGGTTCTTCCTCCTTTTTTTTTTTTCCTCCTCCACTCACTATTTTGAGTTTGCTTTAGCAGGAACTGTTTAATTAGCATTGGAATTTCTATTAATATATTTCTGGGCAATGTGATGGTTCGGCTTCTATTATCACTTCATTGACTTTGGGGTGTTGTTTTGGTTGCTCTGTAGCTAATGTACCCTTAGTCAGGTGCCTGGTTCAGGCCAAGATTTGAAGGATAAATGCTCATCACGTTCTTCATCCTATGAATGCTTCGTCCTATGAAGCTTAAAACAGTAGGTGTGATATTTTTTCCTAAAAACAAAATTCATGCTCTCCTCTCGAGAGTATTTTCTTATGAAGAAGGTGGTGTTTCTGAGTGTGGCCAGTCTCCATGGAGTTTTTGGGTGGTATTTACTGGCAGGGCTGTGGACTGTTGGCTGTGTGTCCATCCGGCATCCGAGTGGCAGCTGTCCCAGTGGCGTTTGGGATGGGGTCTTTTCTGGGGTGTGCCTCTGCAGTTTGATGTTCCCTCTAGTGTTTGAGGGCTGGAAATGCTTTCTGACAGAGTCTAATCTTCGTCAGGTCCCAGAAAAATGACCAAATACGCTCTCCAGCAACTCCTTGAGAGCCCAGGACACGATTTTATGACAGGAAAGTCGGAGGGAGGGAATGCGGAGGCTCGGCTTTAATTTCAGTGGCTGTAATTGCCGCATTATCAGCTGACTTTGTCCATGTGTTCTGCTCTGGGTGACCTTTGGAGCATCGGACCTGAGCCTGAATGGCTTCTGTATCATCACATCACATTTCTACTTACATCTCTGGCCAACCAAACGTGGACCCTTTCTAAGCAGAATTTGATTTCGGTGCTGCTTAGATGACTATCTCTCAAGCTATTTATTGGTTTCATCAACACAGTAAATTGTTTCACGTCGCCTAAAGAAGTACTTACAGAGATTTCTATGGCTGATTAATTGCAACAGTTTGCTAGATAAGAATAAAGACAAATGATTATTTAAACCTGCTTATGTACCATGACTCTTTCTTCCTTGATTGTGGTAGAGTGCCAGCTGATGAAGACAGAACGACCTAAACCAAACACATTTATCATTAGATGCCTCCAGTGGACCACAGTAATTGAAAGAACATTTCATGTGGAGACTCCAGAGGAGCGGTATGTTTCATTCATATTTAATACATAAACTACTCGCAAAAGCAGATGCAAGTGTTCAGCATTAACAGCAAGTCCTTTGCTCAAGCTCTTACAAGGTGATGTACATCTAGACTGAGAAGTGACAAATAATTTTTGAGTGTCCCAATTTTATTGCCTGTTCCAGTATAAAAGGTGCCTTAAAGGGAAGTTGACTTCTCAGGGAGTGGATTTTGAGCGATGTCTGTAAATGAAGTGTTGTTGGTTTGGGCATCCAAAAAGCACAGGTGCGTGTCTGTACCAGCACACAGGTAGTTATTTCTGGAAAGTTAGGCTTCATTTCTCACTGGAAATTTTCTGCTATGTGGAATAAAGGGTTTCTGACCTGGGAGTTTCTGGAAAGATGAGCAGAAGTGAAAGAGATTCAGGCAAAATTGAGTTGTATCAAAATGCTGACCTTTTAAAGTCTTATTAGACACCTTGTTTTTAAAGGAAAAAAAGTCAGTAGTATCACTGCTGATTGCTAATGTTTTATGCAAATTAGATAATAAAGGTGATAGTTATCTGCTGCAGGTGCAGATTTCTGTTTCAGCTGTTAGGAAACAAAGCTAAGAGCACGCATCCTGTGCTCTCATCATTGGAGAATTGATCTCTTACCTCCTGAGAGAAGAGTTTTCCAGCACAGCTACTCTACAACTACAGCGTATTTAAATATTTACTTGCTCTTCAGGAACTGAACTTAAATTATTCCAGTATCATTGCCCTAGGGGAAGGGGTATTTTAAAACTGTGGTCCTCCCTATATATGATACTGGCACATGTTTGTTTTTAAGATCAGCAAATTCTACTTAATATTCTTTGCTTTTTTCTATTACAGTTTGTGTGTGCACTGAGTTAGATGGTTTCTATTTACTGCTTTTGATTCTATTACAGTGTTCAGAAGCAGGTGAAATCAAATTAAAGCAAAGAAAAATAAACTGGTCCTTGTTTCATTTCATAGCTTTGCAGTCAGTGACCCTAAAATGAGTGAATAACAGTTTCCACTTGGGGGAGGATTGTGTTCTGGTTTTGTTTTGTTTCTTCCTAGCCAATTAAGTCAGCTTTGTGACACTTCAGGGCTTGGAGCGTTAGTCACCTCTGTTGTACACACTTGAGATGTAAAGCTGAGGGTGAAATTCTGATATCCCAGGAATCGGAGATCTGTCTACTTCAGGAGGGCCATGATCTCAACCAAGTCAGCAATAAATCTTGAAACAGATGTGAAGGTAGCCTGTGGCTTTCTGTAATGGTTCTGAATAATAAAAATGGCTGGTAAACAAATGAATGTGATTGTGATGTTAAATGAAAAAAGCTTCTGCTGCAAGCACGGGAGAACGTTTGGAAACTATTCCTACATTTAGCATTACCTTGCTGTCCCAAGACAGAGCTGGATAGTGTATGAAGACCAGCCTTTTGAAGCAGATGGTACAGGTGAATGTTAGCTGAAGGAAGTGAATAGGTGATTTGTTTTTTCCTTAACCCCAAAATGGTAATTCTGTACAGCTGTCTTTCTGCTCTTTTGGAGATAATATGGAGGTGATCTTCCTTAGATATCTTCTGTATCTGTAATATGGAAATTAATACTGCTTTAATTGGACATAATCCAAAATAAAACCTGCACAGGACATAAAAGACCTTATGTGTAATTGGTGTAGCTTTTATTAGAATACTGTGTCAGGTAATTTTTCCCATGGACTTTGCTTCCTTGGTGGAATGTTTCTTTATTTTGCACCCAACACAAACTGCAATTCAGATGCTCAGATATGATTTTATTTTCTTAAGCTGATACTTCGCTGTATAATTTCAAAGTACCAGTGAGAAGTTTAACATTGATTAGGATGGCATGGCTTCTTCAGTATGTTGCAGATTGTGCATGGAGTTGTTCAGCTTTGGCTGCTTATGTTCCTGCTGTAGTCACAAAGTGTTTTACAGACAGTAAAATGCAGTAAATCCACATTTGGTCAGCCCCTGTAGGCCTTAAAGCTCTTCCCGAAAACCTGTAAGACATTGAGTTGCATGAGTTACATGCTTTATGTTCAATGAATTTGCAGTGAAATAAGGTGAAGGCCAAGAACTTTCATTTCAGTAGTTTCCAAAGGTGTGAAATTTCCCCAAGTTCAGTGGAGTGGAAGGGGTCTGCATAGAATTCAAAGGGGTCAGTATTAGAGCACCTACTGCTGAAACCACTGTGGAAACTTTATTGTAACCAAGACCTATGGCTAAGATAAAATATCGCTGCTTTTGCTGATGTGCTGCTAAGCTTTACACAAGAACTGCTATAGTTCTGGCATCATCTCTGCAAGAGATGAATTATCTAAGTATCCTAGGCTTTAAAAACTTCTCCTAGAGCATTCCTTGGCATTAAAATTTGGGATGTGTGTGTGAAGAGGAGGCGTAGTGCCCCCAGCAGTTAAATATGTGTTTCCAGTGCACCACAGGAATGGAAAAACGGTGTTTAATTGCTTGGTGCTGCATGAGAGCCTTTTGCTTTTTGGTCTTGACGAGTCTGCATTTGTTATGTAAATCTCTCTATCACTAGGTCACGTCTTGACCTGATGCCTGACTGGGTATTAGAAATTGCTGAAGAGCCTTATGTTGTGTATGGACTGTGGGGACTTCAGTTGTCTGGTTTCTAGTGTGATTAATAAAGATGTAGGCTAAAAGTGCTCTTAAAATGTATTTTTGCAGTACTTGAAAACACAAAAATCAGTGTACATGGCATTGATTCATTTTAGAGCATTGGTTGCTCAGTTTTCCTCGGAGACCCTTGCTGTGGCAGACAGTAATCTGAAGACACAAATAACAAATGTCATTGCTTATATTTTGCCAGGGAAGAATGGACGAAAGCCATTCAAACTGTAGCAGACAGCCTCAAGAAACAGGAGGAAGAGATGATGGATTTCAGATCTGGCTCTCCCAGTGATAATTCAGGTGCTGAAGAAATGGAGGTTTCTATGACAAAACCAAAACACAAAGTGGTAAGTGAACATGGCAGGAAAAGCGCTAAATTTTAGATCTTGAATGTAGACGAGAAGAAGCAATCAAGGCCTGTCTGTTCCCCTAACAATTACACAGTTGTAGATGTGGCTTCTGGATGAAAAGGTTGTCTGAGGTGAGCAGGTATGGGTCAAAGCCTGGCTGGGTCCACCAGAGTTCTCAGCTGGGATACGCTGCAGGATTTCCAAGGCCAGCTCAGGTCTGGAAGTGGTTTGCTTAATTTCCTGCAGTACAGACAATGAAATCATATTTCCTGCTGGACCTTGAGTATGTGTAACCTCTATTTCTGTCTGCTGTGTCGTCATAGGCTAGTGCGAAGATACACGAGTGAATTTGCAGGAATTGAGGTGGGGCCAGGGGGTTTCATTGCTCTGGATTAAGGACCTAGCCCAATCCCAGACAGCCACTGGGGTGTCTGTCCATCATGTTCCTGCAGCTTGGGTTTTTGCATTGCGCACAGCATTGACTGAGTGGCCTTGTGTAAGGGGAGTGTGTGCCAGTATAGATCTCTGCCCTTTTAGGTATCTCCTTTCAATCTCTTCAACCTCCCTTCATTTAGTTCTGTCCTCTCATTGCCTCCTATTTGACTTTCCCATCTCACTATTTTATCTCGCTATTGTCATTTCCATTTCCTTTCATAACTTTGCTTCAGTTTTGGGAAAGCTGATGAAATTTTTAAAGAAAATTAGTCATTATGTGATCGCTAAGTATGTCTGCCAGTCTTGTGTCATGTTGTTGGCTTTATACTGATGTGGGTGGCTACTTACGTGTCACTGTAAATCGTAGCTGCCTTTTGTGTCCTTGACTGAGCAGATACTACTCTTGCTGAGCAGCTTCTAATAGAAATGCAAGAACCACAACCCCCTTGGTCAGATTTCTGAGGCACATTCTTCTGAGACAGCGACTGTCTCTCCCTGGGCATTTTAGGGAGAATAATCAAAGTGATTATTGCGGTCCTGACATCAGCTGTATTGAACAATTAACAGCAAGTCTCCTCAGCCAGCTGTAGGGAAGAATATGAAGTAAGTTTGCTATTGAGAACATCTTGGAAGTTTTCCTCAACAGAGGCTCCAGTAGCCTTTGGCTGTTCAAGTCCTATTACTGCTATGTTGGCAATGGTCATTGGTGCTGTAAGAGACTGTCCTTGGCCTGCAGCACATTCCAGTTTCCCCAGCATTTTCCATAATGGCAAAACAAATAAGAGAGAGTAGCTAATGCATGAAGCAGTTGCTTTCTCTGTGGGTTTTGGTGCCATTCATTGAAACACAAGAAAATTAATCCTCTAGAGACATGGGGAACATCAGAAAAAAGGTATGGATTCAGTACTTAGATTCAGAGCAACATACAACTTTTAGTGAACCTCTACACTGACAAAGTGGTCAAAATGTCTGTGGAGTGGTGTTAATACATGGAGTGGTATTAGCACAATTGAACGTTGAGTGAGTCATGTGAATGAGTTTTCTGTTGGTGGTTGGTTATGGTTTTCCCTAAATAGTTCAATTGATAGTCTTTGGGAAGGGTACTGGTACTCATTTTCATGGCAGAATCATTTCTGCTTCTGAATTCTACTAAGCAAAAGGGATTTAAAAAAAAAAAAGCATAGTATTCACCCATGAATGAGAAATTCTGGTCTGATGTACTTGTTGGTAGTTAATGTAATTCAGTTTTTGTCTATCTGTTTCATTAACAGACCATGAATGAATTTGAATACCTAAAGCTACTGGGAAAAGGCACTTTTGGAAAGGTCATTTTAGTTAAAGAAAAAGCAACCGGACGGTATTATGCCATGAAAATTCTGAAGAAGGAAGTTATTGTAGCAAAGGTGAGTGGATGGGAAACTTGGAAATATGTACAGCCTTCTGGAAAGGAATAGCAAGGATGCTCTGAGCACTTGTAAATAATTGCTTGAAATGCATCCCCTAATCTGGGGAATCACTTGGGTGATTTCCTTCTGATTGTGTTTCAGGATGAAGTAGCACACACGCTGACAGAAAACCGTGTTTTGCAGAACTCGCGGCATCCGTTCCTAACAGTACGTATTTCTCCCTCCGTTGAGTGGAACTTGACATCGTGACAACCAAGGCTTTCCTTACTTTTTATTTATAATGCATCTGAGATCTGTGTTTTTGGAGTGGGTGTGCATTTTTCTGTGCTTCCATTTTTGGGAAGCACAAATTAAAATGCTTTTCTGAGTCCTCTCATTCTTGCAGAGCAGGTCCTAAGTACCTCTTGAAATCAGAGACTTCTTGTAGTGTCTCGGGGTGTGGTTTGGTTTTATGGCTCACCCATGTAACGGTTTGCCATCTCTTGAGAGAGAGAAGTATTTGCTTTCCCTGGCCTCCAAGTGCTTGGTGTCCTCCTCGAGGCAGAGATCAGGGTGACCCTGACCTTGTGACAAATAAGTTCAGCAGAGTAGGGGAAAATAAAATAAAATATAAATTTATTTCTTTTTAAAAAATCTCTTTTACTGTTCCCAGAAGCAGATTTACTGTGGAATCAGAGCTCTGGTAGTATCTGCTGAAGTATAGAGATGGAAGCACACTGGCAGGCAGGTAGAGGAGAGTAAGACCATGCCTTATTCAGTGCTTTCCCTTTATATTGGCTAACTGTAAAATGAAAGTATAGCCTTTTTAGACCTCCAGCACCAGCAGTCTCTCTGGGTTGACTTCAGATACCCAATTTCTACCTCAAGATTTTGTTTGTAGTGTTCATTACAAGTTGGTTCTGAATTACTTCCAACCTCTTCAGCCCCCTAAGAGACCTGTGTAGTGTCCTGGTGGTTTCCTTTTTCCAGGTACGCAAGAATTTAACTGGAATTTAGACTTTTCAAGTGTGGCCTCTGGAAGTAAATATTGGCTGAATTGGGTATAATCAGTAAATGTTTGTTGACAGGCATGAAACCTGTTTGTCCCTTTCTTTGCAAAAACACATCAGCTTTAAAAATGCTTTCCTTAATAATGAAGATAATGATATAATGTGTGGTATTTTCTTAATGCTTTCATAAACTTAAATATGCAAACCAAGGGCTGTCTTAAGTCAGCTGTCAGACTGGGATATGACCAAGAAACTTAAGACCGTGGCAAACAAGCTGGTGTTACTCTTGCTGCAGGAATACACATGACAGGGCTGTACAGAGGCACCTTGTGACACTCCATCACACCCTCTGTCTGGTTTTGTGAATTGCTCACGAATGGATATTGACAGCATTGCTCAATCCCCTGGCAGGCTGTCAACAGTGAGCAGTTGCAGTGAGCGGGGCAGAGACCAGGGGACTGGTGCTTGTAAGCTCCTTGTTTCAAACAAGTGGACTTGACAGCCACTGTGGCAAAACCTTGTGCTTTTTTTTTTTTTTTTTTTTTTTTTTTTTTTTTTTTTTTGTTGTTGTTTTTTTGTTTTGTTTTTTTTTTTTTTTTTTTTTGCTGTGGCCTCCTGATGGGAGATCAGACTGTGGGAGCTTGTGGCCCAGGGAGGATACTTCAGTGCCACTTTCAGTACGTTTTGTGCCATTGTAATGGGTCAGAACTTTGTTTCACAGCATTGTAGGCATTGCTAATAGCTTCTGCAAGGGATTGGTTTAATGTATTAAATATATTTCTCAAAATAAGTTGGCAGTAGATCAGCTGCAACAAGAAAATGCAAATATTATATGACAGCCAAGAACAAAAAGTCCACTAAAATACAAATTTTACATCTGTCTGTGTTTTGGAAAACTTACTCAAAATGTTTTTTTATAACAGTGTGATCTTTCTTCTGAGTTTTTGTTTAAATCTGTTTCAGGCTTTAAAGTATTCCTTTCAGACACATGATCGCTTGTGTTTTGTGATGGAGTATGCCAATGGAGGGGAGGTAAGGGAAATGCAGTTTAATGCTTTAGGATTTTCCTGTCCTGCTTCTAATTCTGCTTGGCATTACTTAGCTAGGGTCTGTGTCTTGATTTCTAGTGCATCCAAGCTGTTCCAGTTAAACAGAGCTTCTTTGTAGTTTTAACTAATACTAAGAATTAAGACTCTAGTTTCTTCACTCCATTTTTAGAGAATACAGATTTTGGGTGTAGGTTTGTATTTTACACGACAGCAACATATTGTAAGCTGACATTTAGTAGTTCAGAAAAATAAGTTGCTTTCCAGTTGTTCTTCAGACAGGTTAAAACACTTTTTAATGAATCTTCTGAGTGTGTGTTACTTTGGAGAGAGAGGTGGAAACACAGCAAAGAAGGAAAAGTACTAAGATGTTAAGAAGGAAAAGATGAAATATCAACATTTCTCTAAATCATGCATTAAACTAGTTTTAATATCTAACTGTAGTTCAATTAAAAGGAAGTTTTATTTCCTATATGTACAAGAACGTGTAGCAATCAAACTGGTGATCAGCGTACATCTGTGAATATGAATTATAATTGCCTGGTTGTTTACTTTATGATGGTTTTTAAAAACATTTGGGAGCACAGCTGAGTGTGGATGGGAAGGAGTTTTCTCTTAGGTAACATTGGATTTGGAGCGGGATGGCTTGAAAAGTGTTACACGTAACTCAGAAACACATGCAATCTAAATGCAACAAATTATTGTTCTTGTAGTTGTTTTTCCATCTGTCAAGAGAGCGTGTCTTTTCTGAAGACCGGGCTCGGTTTTATGGAGCTGAGATTGTTTCAGCATTGGATTACCTGCATTCAGAGAAGAATGTGGTTTATAGAGATTTGAAGGTACGTAGAAAAACAATTTCACAGGCTTTTGGGGTTTGGGCTTTCTCTTTCTTAGTCACAAAAGCAAATGAGCCTTAACTGTAAGAAAGCGTGTTCTGACTGAACTTTAACATAACAGTTATTGCAGCTGTTGGGCTTGGCTTTACAGGATGTTTAAACACTTTTATCATCTAAGTGCTGGTATAATGCATCTATCAGGACACTAGCGGTGTTTCAGAGAATACAAAGGTACTGAGCAGCATGGATTGCATTTTCACCTGACTGCATATGTTCCAAGAGCACCCTTCCTGGCTTTATACATGCTGGAGTACAATCCTGGACTTCTCATTATTGGGTCTTGTCAGATGCATGGAAATTCATACGCTGCGTATGATGTGCTTCCTTGCAGTGTGCTGTGCGGCACTATCTTCGCAGTACCTGCTTGCGGTTGGAAAATTGAGTAAAGTTCAAGTTGCTTGTTTGTTTCGTGACCAGATTGGGAAAAGAAACAAACGAGAAATCTTAGGGCAGGCAAACCGGGGATGTTCTTGAGGGTAATGCAACAACAAAAATTATTTTCTGAGATGTGCTTTCAGGGGAGGATAAGGTGATAAAAGTTGAGTATGCTACGTAATATTTTCAGCGTACTTCAAAGTGTTCTTAGGAATTCCTGCTGCAATTTTGTATTCCCCGTCACCATGATTCCTTTAAAAATGCCCTTTGTTTCATACATAGTTGGCCTTGTTAGAAATTAGTGGTGCAGAGTAGGATGAATATCAAGCGCTGAGTAGGTAGATAAAGTGATGCTCATGTAAAAAATCTCTGGCAAATGCTTCTTTAAGCTTACGCTTAGTTACTTTCTTCATTTTCTATCCTTTAATGGTACAGAATGCTTTATAAAATCACTTAGCGTAAAAGCAGGGATGAAGTTTTTAAAAAATGTAATAAGTACTCCACCTCACAAAGAATCTGGTGTTCTGTTGATGGTAATACTTTAGAAGCATAATTACAATGTTTACATTCTGTGTTCTTGCTGTATATATGATCGGTTACCCAAGGACTGCAAATTAGTTACTTAATGCTCCCTAAAGAATTAAGGAAAGTGATATAAATGTGTATTTACATCATGCATGCTTTGGCAGCTGCTATGGTTCTGACTCCAGTGAGAACACGTTTCAAAACTGTAATCTTCGGAAATTCGAGTCTTTTATTGACTTGCTCAGGAGCAATGCACGTTTTTTCTAATACTGTGCCTCATTTGGACTTCTCAGCTGGAAAATCTTATGCTGGATAAAGATGGACACATAAAAATTACAGACTTTGGACTGTGTAAAGAAGGCATAAAGGATGGAGCAACAATGAAGACTTTCTGTGGCACTCCAGAGTATCTTGCACCAGAGGTATGTTTACATTGACTTTCATGATAAATCATATTCTTAAATTCCATCCACGATAGCAGTAGCAATACAGAACAATTCCTATGCCATAATGTGTTCATGCAGTACTGCTGTGATATAATAACGTGCTGAATATTTTTTATTCATCATGTTCTGGGACATAACCTTCACTAGGAAGACGTGTGATAATTTTCATATGGGGTAGCATTTTATTTTCATTTCAGGGAATATGTACGTTTTACTGGAGCAATGCTTGCTTCTAGTGTCAGAAGTCTAATTTAAAAAATCAACTCATAAATCATTAAAATATTACTTGCTGGCTTGGTAACCCTTTGGTGATTTATTTGCTCTGTATTGGACTATCTGAAAGCTATCAACAGAACTTCGGCTAAGAAGTAAAAGTATTGACTGATTCTTTTTGAAGACAGTGTAAGGTTAACTGTGTTCAGGAGGCCAGCAGCAAGGCAGAACAAGCTCTATTTTCAGTGTTTAGCATTGTATATATTAGAAGTGCCAACTACTTCATGGCTGTAAGTGCACAAGGTTGTTTCTCAAGGTTAATTTGAAACTTTCTGTTTTGGAGGAAACAAATCCAAGCATAAGACTCCAGTCCCTAAACATACATTTTGGGGGGATTTCTGTGCTAATATTTTTTCCATGCAAGCACGCGTTTGGATTTTACTCTTTAACTTCCATCCTGAAAATACTCCTTCGGGAAAGTTGTGCAACACACAGCAGGTGCTGTTCGAGCAGGGAGTTAGTTAAGGGCAGATCAAAAGTGAAGTCGTGTGATAGAGGAGATGTACACACGTTGTTCTGCAGGCACACGCTCGTTTTCTCTGCCCACGCTCGGAGCTGTCTGGAAGCAGTCGCTGTAGGAGCAGGGCACCGAGCCTGAGCTAATAACACACCGTGCCCTCAGAAGGGCTCCTGCCTCGGAGTGAGCTCCTCGCTACCCCTGGTGTACAGGCTTCCATCCAGCTGGGAGCGCAGGCAGAAGCAAGTCTCGGGTTGCTGGCAGATTATGCATTGCAGGCACACCCAGGACATATCCCTTCTCCAAGGTGGGAGAACTGCGCGCTGCAAACCTTTCTTTAGTCAAAGTGCTCAGAGGTACAAAGCCAAAGTGGAGGAGGAATACATGTATTGCTGCGGAGAGCTGGTGGCGTTGCCGATCAGCACGTTGGAGCTCTCTGTTTGCATAGCGGTGGCAGTGGAAGCAGTTGTGTGCTCTTGTGTTTTTGTTTTTTGTTGTTTTTTTTTTAAACTCCCAGCTGCTCTCAAGGGCCTCCAGTCTCTTCATAATAATGAAGAACGTGGGCACCTGTCGAAGTAGCTTGCAGCAAAGAGGTGGAGCCAGTCTCATGCTAGCTGCCAGCTCTCCATGGATCGCTGGGAGTCTTCAGTGTTTCTAAATGGGGGTCCGTGCACCGCGATTTGAGATGCACTGATGCAGGGAGTAATTAGCAGCATGACAAAGAGTGTTTATTATTCATAAATATGGTTTTATTTGGTGGCTCCCCCTTAAAATCAATCGCTGAACTTCAGTTTTTCACCAAGGATTTTATGAGGTGATTAAAAATATTGGTTTTGTTTTTTTCTTAGCTTGGAATATGGGGATTCCCTGTGCAGGCATTATGTTGTTCTTTCGGTAGCGTTACTTGCTGTTATTTTTCTTTTTTCATATTTACAATGAGTTGGCTCATCCAAAACCCTGAAGGACAAATCCTTTTGATTAACCCAGCTCTCTCCCTCACTCGCAAATCCCATCTGCGAGCTGGAGTGTTAAATTCTGGAGGCTTTTGTTATCTGGTTGGTAGCATGCAAAAAATCTGGAAATTGCGCGTGAGCGATACGCTGTGCATTTAAGGTCATGCAGCCTTAAAAGCAGGGGTCTCGTTCTCGTTATCTGTGTCTGTAACTTGAGTCCCGCATAGCAGCATGTTTGTACAGTTGTTGCATAGTTGTTTTTAGGTTCATATTGGAATCTTGTGCATGGATGACAGTGACTGAACCGTGTCAACTTTGATGTGTCGGATATATCAGTGACTGTGATGTTTACAGCTGTTGTGCCTTCTCTTTCAAATTCCATCTCACGGCAGCGTGGAGCTGCTTGTTAGGGATTGATCAGCCTTTAACTGAAGTGAAATGACCTTGTTCCTTCTGTCCTGCGTGTTGCAATCATAGAATCATAGAATATCCCGAGTTGGAAGGGACCCGTAAGGATCATCAAGTCCAACTCCTGGCACCGCACAGGTCTACCCAAAAGTAGATACCCAATAAATCATGAATATACGTAATCCCTTTTCTGTTATGGCATATTTTTAATAACCATTGCTCTGTTTTGTGTAATGCCAAATCTGAGCACTTTGAAGAAATAAGCATTTGTTTATTCTGTGTAGAATTAATGGAGGTGTAGGGAAGAGCTGTAGTTTGCAATCTGTATTGTAACAGTTTTAGCATCCTTACTGAAATAACGTGTGAATTATTTTACGCATTTTGAAAGCACCTGTAGGACTGACTGTGCACACAGCCACACTTCGTGGCTTTTTTCCTTCCAATCCTCTCATTGCGCAGCTCCTGCAGCAGTTGAAAAATAAATAAATAAACGGGCAGAGCCCCCGTGACTAATTTATTTTCGGTAAACCCAAGCGCCGGGCAGCGCGAGGAGGAAGCGCTGGCTGCGAGGGGGCGGCTCGGGGCGGCGTTGTCACCCAAATATCTCCTGCGGTGCCTTGGGAAGGACGGGGCCGGCTCCTGGAATCCCGGCCGGCCGGCAGCTGTGTCGGCCGAAGAGACGCACGGGGCAGCTGCAGAGCCAGCTGTCGTTTGGTGTGAATCATACGGCAGGGGATGCTGTAAATAGACCAGCGCCGGGTAATCTAATACCTGGCAGCCTTCGGAGTTTTACTGCAGGCCCTTTCCCTCGTCTGGATAATTAAGGGGAATAATTAGTGAAGACAGAGAGGCAGAGTGCAGAGGGTTGTTGTGGAGTGTCCCTGCTTCTTTCTTGTGTACAAAACCTCTCTGAATGTTTGTTGGAGGTTTGGATCCTGCTCTTGTTAAAGGGAAAGCTGTTGATTTTGGTTGTCTATTTTACCCTTTTAATTTTGAGCGCAGGGTGCTGAATTGGTGCACGGTGGCTGCGCGAGCTGTACGTTGCTGCAAGGAGGAGCGCTGGTGGTTTTACTCTTGGCAGTACTAGGCTGTTAGTGCAGACCTGTGAAAAGACTAAAGATGACAAGTAAAACCTGAGGACAGGGTCTGGAATATGAGACTGTCGGTGTCAGCTACAGACAACTGCTTAGGAGACATAAAGTCTGGAGCAGTCCTTGTAACATCCACTCCACGAGCCACGAAACACTCCTACCTCCTCAACAAAGCCTTCGATGGAGAAGATGAGAAATGAACTATGGTAGCGCTTCTGTGGAGCAAGCAGGAGGGAAAAAGGACACTGCTGGGTCCTGGGTCCATGCACAAACCAGGGATTTGTTAGGTGAAAATGCCCCGTTCTGCACCCCTTCTGCTCTGAGAGCTGGGAGAAGTTTGCCCCCCGACACTTTCTGCTTAGAAAGTGCAACCCCAAAGTGTTGGGGCTGGTGTGCAAGTGGTCCCCTCTGGAGGGGAGGAAGGGAAATGTTTCAAGATGGCCTGGCTGCCATTTCACAGCCTTGCAGCCAGTCAAGTGCTAGGAGTGGAGATCTGGCTCTGTGTTTAATATGAATTAGTCATTTAGCTGCTGTGTGGTCTTTTGTGACATTCCCTTTGGGTAGGGGCAAGTTAGTATGGAGAGGATTTTGCTGTTCAGTTCCTTGCTTCTGAAGGAATAGGAAGGAATAGGCTGACTGTCTTGGCTTTTCTCCCAAAAATGGCTCCTTGGTGGTGTTTTTCTTTTTTTTTTTCTTCTTAATGGGATCCCATTTGGAACAGTTTGTGATGAATCAGTGAGAATTTAGCAGCTGGCTGTGTAATGTGAGAACAGTCTTCAGCCTCTGGGCTTTCAAAGGTTGTGCTTGCCATGGGCTTAATGGGAAGGGGAGGCTGGGAGGAAGAGGAGAAGGAGGCTGCCATACCATAACACTTTCTCCTTTTCCCTTTCTTGCTTACCTAAAATGCTCTCTTTCGATCAGTGACCGTGGATGCCAGTTGTTTCCAAGATCTTCTGCAGATATTCAGTGCTGGTAGACTCATCTGTGAAACCCAAGAACGTTAAATTTTGGGTGTAAATTTTGCCTCTTGAGTTCTGCGTTCATTCCTGATTTAGGAATGCTTTCTAAAGCCTTCTCTCTGCCTTTCTACAGGTGCTGGAAGACAACGACTATGGTCGTGCAGTGGACTGGTGGGGCCTCGGCGTGGTGATGTATGAAATGATGTGTGGCCGGCTCCCTTTCTACAACCAGGACCATGAAAAGCTCTTTGAACTCATCCTTATGGAGGAGATTAGATTTCCACGCACTTTGTCACCTGAAGCAAAATCTCTCTTGTCAGGTTTGCTGAAGAAAGATCCTAAGCAGAGGTGAGGCTGTTGCTTAATATTTACAATTTTAAATGCTCGTGCGCTCAGAAATACCAAATAAGAAGAAATTAGGAAAAAATATTTGTTAAATATTGTTAAATATTATATAAAAATATTTGTTCAAGCCAAGTGACTTAAAAGTGGCTTTCTGTGCTAATATTGCCATCTTTCAGAAACAACTGAAGATGATACTGCACAACGGGCTATTGAGTGCATGCACGCCAGTTTTTATTTAAAATTGAGGAAGGTATTTTGGATGAAATTGTAGTTTTGTTTCTAATCAGGTCACAACTAGAATCCACCAAGAACAGCCGTGATGTAGTACATGAATCTGTTTGTTTTTGTCTTAGCTTTTGAAACAAGCTCATCCTGCAGGTAGCAACATGAAGCGATTTTGGTGATCAGGAGGCTGAGCTTTGGAATACAATAAGTACCATTAACACGAAACTACAGCCTGGAACAATGCAAGTTAACCTTGCTTTCGGTCATAATTAATCTGATGGCTGCTGTGGGTTAGAAGCTCTACAGTGAACGTTCTTGCCTTCTATCCAAGTTCAGGCTGCTTGCTGTAAGCTTTCTGAATTTTCTGTGAAATCTGTGCCGTTGATTTATCATCCTGCTCTGCACAGCAGGTGGTGGTGTTTCTGCCATGATTGTGGTAGAGTTCATACCATGATTGATCTACTTTTCCCATTTCCTCCTTTTGCTTTTTTTTGCTGTTCTGTAATATTTAAAAAGTAACCTTTGACTTAATAACAACAACAAAACCCAAACAACCCTGTAATGGCTAACAAACAAAAAACAGAACAAGATCCAAAAAGGATGTTGACCTTTGCACCAAGGTAAACATGGGTTTAAGAACCTGCTGTCTCGTCAACTCAGACATTTTTTAAACAAATAAAAATTGTGACTCTGCCCCTAATCTGTCCTGAACCTTTCCACCATAAACAGGCTCTAGCTAGGAAACTTTTCGTGTGTGGTGTAAGTAGAGTATTTCAATTTCTGGTGTGTTCAGTCTGTACGTGTGCATGCACATAGCGCGAAAATGGTTCTTTGCCAGTACTTGGATACTTAGAGCAAAGATTTTTATCATCAAAGTGGATTATTCCCATCACTGCTCTTGACAGAAAAGCCTGCGGAGGGGCTTTGTGGTGCAAACCCACAATTTGTACAAGTGGAGCGTTCAACTCAGCGGTGACATGGGGAACCAGGAGCTGTTGTAGTCAGGAAAGTGGCCAGCCTTGTGCCCGTCCCTCCTGGAGCAGGCAGGGGCTCCGGTGGGGCCTCCAGGAAGAGGTTGTGTGATGGATTAGCAGCCCCCGGGCACTGTGCTCTGCAAATGTGGCTGCAGCCCGTGCCAAGAGGATTCCTGTCCAGGAAAGTGCTGGGTTAAATAGAATTGTGACCCTCTTGTAGCTTATTCAGGTGGGGCCTTTCAATCACTGGAAACACAAGCAGCATCTGCTGTAATTTGTTCTTAAAGGAGCATCTCTGATGAACCAAAATGCAATTTGTTTACAAACAAAGAACGCCCACTTGTTTCTAATTACAAGGTTTTTCCAATGCCAATAATTACTCCACAATATGCTCATTTCATACAAATAGCCACTTCTTCACATGGATCTTCAGCAGGCTTGGAACTAGCAATGCTCTGATCTGTTGGACAGATGATTTTCATGCTGCTGATAGGAATAACTATAGGCTAGACAAGCCTGCACACATGCCTGCAGCTTGCTAATTACACTGGTGCCTCCCAAGCTTTTTGGACTGTGGACTCTTCTTAAACACTGGTTTCTCCCCAGCCACTTTGCACCCAACTTTTTAACTGCAGTTTCTGCAAATCCACTGCTCTGTGTGGGGTTTTCAGGCAGTACATGGAGCCGAGCTGGAAGTTGCGAGTCCCACCCTTGTAGTTTTATGGGGGTTTGTTGTCAGCTGTTCTCACAGTGTGGTCTCTGTGCTCGGGTGGGCGCCTGGGATGCTTGGTCCTTGACTCATAGTGAGATCATGGAGCCACGTTAAAGAAAACCAGCCAGATTGCCACAAAAATACATTCAGTGAAAAGTGATGTGCAACAGTCCAGTGAGCATTGGTCTCTTGGTGATGCTCTGCTGGGTTACAAAGCGGTTCCCCCAAAATCCCTCCTCACCAAAGCCCAGGGGTTGGCAGAAGTTGGGGTCACCATGATGCTTGTGGCATTGGCGTTGGCAGCATTTGGTTACTGCTGCTGGACCTGAGGCTGGGACAGAGGGGAGAGCCAACAGCTTGAGCAAAATGAAACTCAGAAATTCTCCTTTCCAGTAAAATCTCCCCCTCCCAAAAGGATTTGATAGATAAAGTGTAAATTAACTATCAAGGAGCTAGTGAATCATGGTCTGGGATGGTGAATTAACCTTACAGCTACCTGCTGGACCTGAGCTAGGTGCACAGGAGCAGCATTTGCAGTCTGCTTTCGATAACGCCAGCTCAGCTGCAGCTCCCAGGCATACAGGGGAAGTATGAAGAACAATAAATCGCATTCTGCTTTTAATCACGGCCGTTTTCTAAATTTGGTCATACGTAGAAAATCTATTTTGTCAGGGAAAAGGAATTTTGAAGTTTCTTTTGGGATTGATATAAGTTTATTAATCTTGTAACGTGAGCCTTAATTTTCCTAAGAAGGAAAAAATCTATTCTACAAACATCCCCTTGTAACGGGGCCTGCAATTCTCCTTTGCTGCTTTGTGACGTACATCAAACAGAAGGGGGTAATCACAGAGTATTTCTGCACATAAAACAGCATTTTTCCCCCCTAATTTTTATTATTCTTTCTCTGGCTCTGGGGGCTGCGACCTGTGAAGGTGGGCATGGCTCGGAGTGCTCCGTGCGAGGGGGCTGAGCTCAAGGGGGTGGCTGTGTATGTGACCAGCAAAGAGTGTCCCACAAGTGCTGAATCCCGGCAGGTATTAAAGCAGAGGGAACTCCAAGACCATTTTCTCTGAATTTTGATGGTGTCTGTTCCCACTGCATGCCTTAGTGCTCCCTGCCCTGGGGCAGGCTGGCCTTGGGAGCTGAGCCTCTTTCAGATGGGTTTGTCACCAGCTGCTTCGTTTGCTGCTTTCTCTGATGGTGCCGTGGGAGCTCTCCACGCAGGACGAAGATGCAGCATTTCACAACCCCCGCTGAAAGGTCTGGTGAATGCACGGAGTTGTAGCTGGTGCTTGGCTTTGGAGGGCTGAGGCTGGGCTCTGGGAACTGGTGATGGGTCCCTGCAGCGACACAGAGATCTGACACTTCACTCATTTTAGTGCTGGTGGCTCTTCCTACAACCTGAGAGCAACCTTAGCTGCAGGTGTTCAGGAAGAGCAGGGTCAGTCAAGCCTCTACGTGCATGAAACCCAAACTTTTTTCCCCGTGGAAGTGGTGATTTGTAGTTGAGGTGTGTCTGCTCGCTCTGTTGTGCTCTGCTACGCAAAGGGCTGACAGCTTGAGCGAACCTGCTGTCCAGCACAGCAAGGCCTGCAGCCCCTGCTGGAGCTGGAGGAGGTGGAGGTGACAACTGTAGGGCTGCAGGAGCCGGGAGAAGTCCTGGCTGGCGGGGGCAGGCAGGAGGCTGCCTGCTTCTCCAGGAGCTGGGCCTCTGGTGCAGCGGCCTTCAGCCTTGGGGGCATCCAGAGCTTGGAAACTGCAGCGTCCTGGGTATCTCTTATGCTGCAGGTGCTCATCAAGTCCTCACACACCACCTTAATGTACACCAGGTGCTGTTAAGGGACAGATGTGGCTGTTGGATGTGGTGCTGTCGGTGTAAATCACCTCAGTACCAACTTGTCCAGACCCAGTTCGGACGTGAGTTGGGGCACGCTCGAGCAGCTCACCCATAAAAAAATCTGACTTAAGGCTGAGGAAAACATGAAAGGCAACTCTTTTTTTTCCCCCCAGATTTCTAGAAATCAGTGATGTAGAAACTTCCCAAGCCTCAGCTTCCTCAAATGTGACTGCTTTGTGGTTGCCTCCCAGTGCTGGGGGGTGGGGAGCCGGATGGGCCCTGTCCGTGTCACACGCGTGGGGCTGGCGAAGGAGCGGGGAAGTGAGGCTCAGCGCAGGGCTGGGAGCTGCTTTCCAAACTCTTCACCTCTGATCAGGAAAGTCCCCGTGTGACTGCGTATTCGTGGCCTTTTCCTCCCGAGCTGGGAGTTACAAATACTCCGTGCTGCCAGCAGTGGCCACGGGGAAGCAATGTGGGTGCAGCTCCGCAATGCTTGCGTGCAGCTGACTGCTGCAGGGCTCCCAGGGCAAGGACTGAACCACAGGACGTTACTGGTCTCCTTCCCAGCTGTGTCAGAGGAGGGGAAATAACCATGAGTGTGCTCCAGCCCGGCGAACACAAACAGCTTTTGCTGGGCTGATTTTCCTGAACCCAGCGGGTGTGTTTACACTGCTGAAGAACCGCTTTTGGGGCTGGGGAGGGAGCAGTAAGAGAAATCATGTGGAAAGAAAACGGCAACCCAAATCTGGAGCCCAAAGCCATGACTGTTTCCATCTGAGGATGGTGCACGTGTGAATCTGTAAACAACAGCAACCTGTAACCCAGCAGCATGGCTGGCTTCACGTGAGGATTCACAGTCACAGCCTTCTTGTGGCTCCCGAAATGGTGCAGCACCAGACTGGGACGATCTGGCAGGTCAGAGTGAAGGCGGTTGTTGCTTTCTGTGTTGGAGCCTTAGGGTAGAAAGTTTCTCACTGTAGAGCTAGAAGTTGGTGGGTTTCTTTTTAAAGAACCAGGAATGGGCCACTGGGTGCCAAACACTGCTTACCTTTACAGGGACAAGTACAAAAACAATGTTTTTGCTGCGACTTGCTAATTGCAATTGTCTGGTCTGGGATGGTCATGTTTTCACTGAGTGTCTGCGCACACAATATATTTTTAGTATGTATATATAAAAAATTGCAGGGTATGTATTTTAAACGTTTTTGCAGATGATTTCTCTGTAGCATTATAGCCGATTGCCCTTGACTTGCAGAGCATGGGAGCTTGTGATGAAATGATCACAGTAACTTGCAAGCAACACGGTTTCATAAAAATTAAAAGTGTGGAAATGGTTTGAGCTTAGTATTAATATTAATGTTGCTTTTAGTAGTAATTTTTCTCCTTGGGATTTAGCTGAAACACAAAAGCTAAGGTTCTCAAACTGGGATGGAAGCTTAATGAATAACCAGCACTGTTCAGCAGGTATGTTTTAAGGAGACCAGCTTAGATTTTTTTAAAATGCTTTTCACCCTCTACACTTTGTTATATTTCCTTGAATACTGTAATCTTTAGTGGACTTTTAACTTCTATTTCTACTATTTTTAGCTCTGTTTGAAGACTTAGATGCATAGAACTTAACCTCATTGCACAGGAATTTTTCAAGACTTTTATACATGCTGTATTTTTCTTCAGTTGTTGCATGTCCTTATGAGAGACAAACTCGCTGCTCTTTCGGTTCTCAGTGTTTCTTTAAGCATGTTTTTTGCATTAGGTGCTGACGTAATGTTGTTCACCTTGAAATGGTCTTTTCATAATAGTTGTAAAACCCACAAGTATGTTTTGGACTAAGTTCCTATCCGAAACATGGGTTTTCTATTGTTTTTCCATTCGATTGGAATGGATTTGTTTAATAGTATAGATTCTTAAAAGGTAAGTAAAACATCTGGGGTTTCTGTTGGCATTTCCCTGAGTATGTGTTTGCCCTTCATGGAACAAAGGCTCGTAATAGATAATGTATTCTCCAAAGCACTTGTGTGTGGCTGCAATCAGCCAGCCGGTCTGCATACTTGTGCAAAACAGTATTTAGGTTCTTTGTAGCTTATAGTCACTTCATAACTCCCGAACTTTGATGCTGGAGTACAGCCTGCTGACATCTGTGAGTAAAGAGGATAGGACTGATCAACTCCACCCTCTTCTTCGCTGGCCATCCTCATCTGCACCGGGGAAGCAGCGAGGAGCCTGATGCAGACTTGGCAGAGCCTCTGGACCTGCAGGGAACCAGCCGAGAGATGATTACTCACAGAGTTTGTCTCTGTTCCCAGGCTACCCTGGAGTTTGTCTCTGTTCCAGGTGGCTCGGCAGCTGTACACCACGCTGGCAAGCAGGCGGGAGGGCCATTGTCCACTTGCTTTGGCCCGGGAGGCTCTAGGCTGGACTTAGGCTTGGTCTGAGCCCACCTGGGGTGGGAGAGTGTCCCCCAGCACTATGACACGAAGCCTGGGGTCTGTTGCCTGTGCCACCACAGGTGTCCTGGAGGAACAGGAACAAGCAAACCTTTTAGGTTATTACTGTGGCACTAAAAACAGGGCCAGGAGGCAAGCACGGCTGCTGAACTGCCTGTCACCTCTGCTGCCTGTCACCTCTGGTGCAGGTGTGGCCTCTGCCAACTTCTTCTCTCTGTAGAGAGTGCACAGACGTGGCTGAGAGCATTGCCCACGCCAGCATCCATTCCCCAGTGGCAGCCAGGACATCGCCGTGTTCGGTTCCTTCCACCCCAGGCAGTCACACCACACTGTGCCATTGCACTGTGGCATGGAGCTATGCCCACGCGGTAAAAAATACCACATCAGTGGGCTGCAGCACAGCCTTCACATCATTCTGACACGTTGAGCTGCACCCCTGGCCTCTAGCTCTAAATAATAACATACAGGGTGTTATGGGGCCGATTGCTGTGCAGCATGGGTGAATGTTTGGGCAATTTGGCTGCGGGTCCAGAGAACAGTCCTTGCCCCTTTTTCTTTAGCAGTATGGATACAGCCTGGGTTGCTCACAGCCATTGTCCCAAGCCTTTAAAATAAGGCGTAATTTCTGAGTTCCCCAGTGGCGTCGGGGTGATGCGGCAGGAGTCAGGGGCTCGCAGATCCTAGAGGTCAGCCTGGATGAACGTGGCAGCACTTTTTGCATTTAAAAGCCTGAGAGTCTCTTAACCTTGTAACCTGAAGTGAGTCTCCTGCTGATTACTCAGTGTGTGTTTGGTTTTCCCAGCGCATGTCTTTGCGTGCAGATGCGGTTCAGCCTTTCAGAGAACGCTTCGACCTCCCCAGCAGAATTTAAGCATCTGTTAGCCCGAGACTGCAGCTGAACTGATTGCATCTATAAGCTGTGTGGACAGTTTTAGTTTGGAATAAAAGTGCTTTATCTTGATATACCTTTAAGTCAATAAAACACCCTTTGTGCTTCCTTGAAGCTGAGGAGGAGGAAAGATTTGCATACAACGTGATATTATCACTGCAGTTGTCAACTGTTTTCTTTAATGGAAATTTAAATCAGATGGCATAAATCAGTTCGTCTTCAGAATCCTTGCCTCTCTGATGCTTCAAAATCAAATTCAGTTTTACTGCCGCCATCGCTCTGCTCTTGAAAATTATAGAGGGTAGTTGCTTGTTAATTTAGAAAGGAGAGAGAGCCGGGTTGCTCAGACCTTTTACTTGCAGCATCCCCTCAGAAGGCAGATCTTTTGAGTTGTGATTTTTGTTTGTTCAAGAGAAATTTTTATTGCATGCTAAAATTTCTTAGTGTATTTTCAAATCTTTTAGAAGAATGGCGTTGTGATCTGAAGTGTAGAGTATGCTACAGCCCTTGCACAAAAACCAAGAGTGAAGCAAATGCCAAATGCTCCAAAATGTATTATGTAAACTCAGAATTTTTTCAGTGCTATTTCATAAAAACTGTCTGAGAAAAATAACTGTACTCAACCACTGATTTATTTATTTTGCCCCAAACAGGTTAGGTGGCGGTCCTGATGATGCCAAGGAGATTATGCAACACAAATTCTTTGCTGGCATTGTTTGGCAAGATGTATACGAGAAAAAGGTACTTAAACAACTGTTCTCCCAAGGTGAATTGTAGCTGTGGATATCCTGAATGGTTCAGATTTTGTCGCCCTTGGTAAGGTGTATACAAGTCCTACATGGAAGAGGTTTGCAGTTGTTTTATCAAGGCTAAATTGATTCTTGCTTCTTAAAATACTGTGGCTGGATTACTTCTGAACAAAAGCTTTTTTTCCCCCCAATGAGGAGTGTCTCTCAACAAGATACTTGTTTCTGTGACTAAATAAATAGGATGTAGCCAAAGTTTCTTCCAAGTGTAGACAGTGTATAAGCTTTTGAAGTGGCATTTCCTGTGAGTTCTTTTTGCCATTTTTGCTATCAAATGATGTATCCTTTGTGATTTATGGTGCCCAAAAGTTAGTTATTGTTGGTTCCTGAGCACCTGGAAGTAAAACTTAGTAGAAGTAGTAGTGGCAGACTGTCTGTTCCCTTTGCTTTTCCTGTCTTGAATGGTGAAATCAGACTGAATTCAGCAGGCAGAAGGAAGCAAAAGCCTTTGCATCAATTCAAGCCTAGCATACATACATTCTTGATTAGTGATGTGAAGCATCTGTACTTCGTGGTGTTTCTCATCAGTTTTCCTTGAGACCCACTGAGTTTGTGGGCATTCCAAAGAGAGAGACTGCGATGGGAGAGACCAGTCCTTTCAGCATGAGTGACACGAGTTGTCTCTGCTCTGTCCCTTCATTCACAGCTAACTTCACGCACTCCTCCAAGATGCCTTGGTGCTTTCATGGTGACCTACTGTTCTCCTCCCATTTGATTCTCACAAGCCACACTCTGCATAGCACTCCCATGAAGTGCAGCTCACTGAATCACTTGGGTCTGGTGATTCAAGGCTCCCACCTACTGACACTGTATGGTCTCAGCCTTGCCTCATTTCCTTCCTTCCCCCTGCAGCCCCATAAGATACCTGATCTAGTTTAATCTCTAAGTTCAGTTTAGTTCTCCATCCAGCAGGTAAGAAACATAGCAGAAAATGAGTCTTGAATCTTTGGTTAAACTACTACAGTGCAGCTTTTGTTGACTTAGAAGTCAGAGAACAACGCCACGGCTTCCCATACTGTAGTGGAAGAATTGTCCAGTGCTTCCCTGTTACCAAGAGTGCTTTGTTTCCTTCTTGGTCACTCCTTTACAGATTGATATGGCTAAAGAAAAATAAAAAAATGAGAAAAAATAGCTTTTTGAGCCCTGAAAGTGTATGTAGCATTTAGACATCTGTCCTTTCAGAGCATCCCTTGAGAGAGAGCTGCAGGCAGCCAGGAGGTAGATATGGGCAGGAGGGAATTGGGAGGACTTTATCCAAAATAAAATGAAAAGTATATCTGAATTACTGTTCTAAGCCGTGGGTTATTCCCTTTTTCACCCAGCTGGCATACTGCAAAACCCCAAAGTATTTAGTTAAAAGTTGATAACGTGGTTCAGATATTTTCAGTGAAGTTACTTGTTAATAGTATGATGGGAGTCCTGCTTCCCTGAATGGAGGAGAAATTTCACAAGCCAGACGCAATTTATTTATCAGTGTGATTGAGGAGGCCTTCATAAAATGTCTCACTATAGTACTGACTCAAATTGTTGTGGAAACTACCAGGAAATTGCAAATGTTGAGTATTTTGGAGAAAATAGCATGCTAAGTGAGACCTTTTCTGTCTTTGGCCTATACAAGGAGGCTGCTCCTTTTTGCTCCTGTCCCATTAGTAGGTGCAGCTGAGATTGGATGTAAACTGTCAGCTGCTGTTAGAAATAACCGTGCCGTGTAAATGAAGATATTTCAGAAAGCCTGTGAGTAATTGCTGCCTGAGTTCTGGGTGGTCTGAGGAGGACCTTGCTGTATTTACCTGAAGTGCATTGTTATGGAAAAAATCCGGATTTTGTCAGCTGCTAGAGGTGTTGGTGTGCTAAGCTTGGTTACCCACAACCTCCAGATCATGGTGGATGTGTTCGTGAGCATGGATTTGGGGTAATCAAGAACACTTACTTTGTAATTAGGCTTTTTGGAAATGTATCATAGCTGTGAATTACGAGCAGCTCTGAATAACTGGGGTTGTCCCAGGACTTTAAAATATTCATTAGACCAGCCTGGAAAAGTTTTGCGATTTGTCTCTGCTATAAAGAAAGGTGCAATTTAATTTGCAGTCTTTTGCCCACGTTCAATTGAAACGTACACAATGAGATTTTAATCACGTGTTGTTTTTTCTTGTCTTTTTTTTTTTTGCCTCTTAAACCAACATAAGCCTGCGGGTGTCAAGCTGGTCTGCAGCAGTGGGAGGCTACAGGTGGCACCTCCCTGCCAGTTGAACTGCAGAGCTCTCTTGCTGACAGCTTTTCAGTAAAGCACCATATTTGCTTGGTAAAGCCAGCATTGTAGCTTTCTGTGGCTTCCCCTCTGTTTCCAGCTTCATGTTCTGAATTTGACAGCTAGGAAACGAATTTTGTCTTGTGGGTGCATCATAATCTGTCTCAAATTGCTTTTAACAGATCCTAAAATGAAAGGAAAAAACGGCAGAGGCAGCGCTGGCCCGCTACACGCGCGTTGTGACTCAGGGCTGCTGCTCCCAGTCCTTCTGATGTGCACGGTTCAGGTGTCTGCTGCAGTGCCCAAGTCCTAAATCACTCCGTGCTGTGCACAGCGAGCTACAGCAACTGGGAGCGTGCCGGGTGCCAAAACCCCCATTAGCTTAAAAGGGCAGAGAGAGCTTCGGATCCGCACGCACACAGCTCGTCACAAACATGCCGAGGTTCCCTGTAAGGAACAGGCTGCTGTGAGGAGAAGGAGAACGGAGCTAAAATGTGAAAGAAATAATACTCGTCCCCAACGGGGCTTTTAGGCATAATATGCAGATTTGACTTGAGAATAGTGTTATTAACATGATAACGCACAGCGTTCCCTCTTCAGCAGCTTCGGGAGGACTGTGAGGCTCAGAGTGACTGGTGGCTTTGGGATATCCTGTTTCCTTTTCCTTTTTAAATTCAGGACATAAAGAACCTATTTTTTTTACAGGAAAATTTACCAGCCTCCTTTAAGGCATACTTGGGAACAAAGAATAATTAGCAATTAAAAAAAAAGTATGAATGCATACTGTAATTTTGTTTGCGTATAGTAAAGTTAGGATTTTTATGTCCCTTAATTTTTAAAGATTGGTTTTAAAATGTGGAATATTTCTTTGTATTTGGAAATAGCACCATATGTGCAGATTACGCATCTTAAAGGCTTTAAATTGAACATGAAGGAGCTGTATTGAATTGTTTGAAAGACAGGACAACGCTCTGCCAGGCGCTCTCAAAAAAAAAAAAGTGATGGGGAGCTTGAAGGTAGTGATTTTCTTCTGAGCTGACTTGCCAAGCAAATGATTCTTCAGCTCTAAGTTGGAGGAAAAGTTGGAGGTGGGGAGGAGATGTTCTGTACACCCAAGGTTTGCAGGTAGTGACTTCTGCCAGTGTCGTTCTGATTTCTGTCAGAGCAGAGCAAGTCCCAGGGTCACGGCTTAATTCCAGCTGGAGCACTTTACCATTTGCTTAGATAAACTTCTCCCTGCGGTTTCAGCTTGGAAGCTGTACACTTCCTCAATCACGCTCCCAAATTGTTGCCTGGTGTGGCCGTGTGCTATTAAAAGCTGGCCGCGCTTAACCCCAGCGGTGGGCGAGCGGCAGCCCAGCACCGGGCACTGTTGCCTGTCCTCTGTGGGAGGGCGAGGAGCTGTCTTTGCCTTCTGCCTGCAGCCTGTCGTGCAGCGGCAAGGTGAACGAGCCCTCGATCCCAGCTCCTCTGCCCTCCAAAGCTGTCGGTGTTCCAGCTCCGTGGTGTGTGCGCAGCCAGCCCTGCCACCCCGCTTCCCAGGCTGCCGCCTCCTCCGGCCCCAGCCAAGCAGCTCAGCTCCATCTGGAGCGCCTGTTGCCGCCGCTCGCCTGCGTGTACCAGGATGATTTCTCGCCCTTCTGCCCATGCAAATTTCAAGAATAGGACCCAAACAGGGCTCTAACAAGAGGAGGATGTTAGTTCATGTTTTTTTTGTAAACACTCCAGATTTTCTAAGTTTAGAGTCGATCTGAAACTACTTTTTGGGGACCCAGAACGCAGTGCTTGGTGTTGCTGCTGCCGTGTCCTAAATTCTGCCAGGTGGGGCCAGTCTTCTGCATGGTTGTGCTCTGAGTCTCCGAGTGCATGGACACGGCAGCTCTGTAGCTGGAGCTGTCTTAGGAACATTGCAACCCTTCCTATGATGTGTTGGGCTAGCTGATCTGTTCGGTGTCACTGAACACGACTCTTATGCATTTTCATCCTCAACTGTAAATCAGACTAGATGCAGCCTACAATTTACATCTAATTAGGTAGGGAAACAGTATCTATTATTAATTTTAAACATTTATATGCATGTTATTCATTACTTGAAGCAACATTAGGAGTGTCAAATTTTCTTTCTGCAATTAAATTCTATCAGCAGAATGCTTTAAATGACCCATAAGCAGGATGTGCCCACGTAGCCTTACTGTATACTGTTTTTTTATGGACTGAGTTGGTTTTTTTTTGTTTGTTTAAAAACACACAAAAAGCTACTGTAGCTTATAACTCTACTTCAGATCCTACCTGCTTCAAACAGTACTTTAAGAACCTCTAAACAGATGGTATTTTTCTATTTTTTGTAGCTTGTACCTCCATTTAAGCCACAAGTTACATCTGAAACAGACACAAGATACTTTGATGAAGAATTTACAGCACAGATGATTACAATCACTCCTCCTGACCAAGGTAAAGTTTTCCCAAATGTTTCTCGCTGTCTTCTCCAGACCACCAAAATAATTTGCTGTAAGGTTGTCGAGTCCCTTTAGAACATACAGAAAAACATCCATTTCAACTCATGCGTCTTCCATATATGTATCAAGAAGCTGGTAAACTAATACGAAACTTTCCACATGTCTTTCCTGCTTGGGAAATGAAAAACCTGTTTTAGAATGTATTGAAATCATTTGTACTGTTGTCTTCAAAATCTGGATAGTCTCCTGTTGGGGAAAAAATTCTGCTCATGAGTTCTGCATGTGTACATCTGTTCGCACACTGGTGTATATGCAAGCAGTCAGTTGAGTATGGGATAATGTCCATATTCAATCAAAATATTTTTTCATGCTGACTGAGCATGTTCAATACTTTGAAATAGCAATTGCCAAAGATTCAAACACTGAATATGAATTTGAGCAATGCAACCCCTAGCAATTTTAAATGGACATCCAAACAACAGAATGCATATACAACAACCAGAATTTTCTGTGATGCCCATTGAATGGGGCGAGATTTCAGACTTGCTGTTTCTTTATCCTTTCAAGTTGTGGAAGAGAAAAGCAACACTGAATTTTCAGAGAGCTTTATTGTGCATTACTGTTTGTTTATGTACAATAAAAAGGTTCCAAATGTTGCCTAATGCTTTTTTCCCCCATTTTTCAGATGACAGCATGGATTGTATAGATAATGAGAGAAGACCTCATTTTCCTCAGTTCTCCTATTCAGCCAGTGGAACCGCTTAATATTTTGCAATGTTTTCCTGTTCAGAAACAAAACAGACTGCATTTTGGGGACCTTACTTCAATGGACACTAGAGAACTTTCTATATTATCTGAATTACAAACTGTGTTTGTATTACTATTTAGATGAATTTGTAGGAAGCCTCACAGATTCTGTATTTAAAACAATTCTTTGATGCATTTTTGAGAAGGAAAATGAATCCATTCTTAAAGTATTACGTCAAGGCTTTTATGCTGAATGGTGTTTTTAAGAATATACACCAAAACTGTTTACTTTAGAATTAAGGTATTCAACATATCATCAACTCTGACCAGAAAATCCCCTTATTTTATTTATTTCATACAGTTCATTATCTAAATATAGAATCTGCACTCTGAACAATTAGATTTATATAGGAAGATATAAGACTTTAGTAGCTAGTGCAATAATATAAGCAACAAAGTGAACAAACTCTGGAGGGTTAAGGTTCAAACTCATTTTGGACAGCAGTGAAATGTCATCCAACTCCAGAAAACCAACTATAGGAACAGCATTAATGGCCTCAGTGAGGTAAATCAAAAAGCAAGAGTTATTTTTGTTATAACATCTGCTACAAGACATTACATATCAAACTGAATCCAGTGGAATCTAGTCCAATGCTACATCGTACAGATGAGTATTCCATGCGAGACAGTGCATTTAATTATTCCATTTGCGTAGAGTTTAGGAATACTTCATAGGATTGGCTTCTCAGAACATAGAAAATGCTTACTTTGCCAATGTAATACGAAATGCAACGACACAGAATCACCCACCTACACCACTGTATAGAAATACCATACAGGTCTAAGTGAGAAATCATCTTAATGAGTGAGTCAACCAGACAAAAGTACATTTTGGCACTGAAGTAATGACTTGTTGCCGCTTTTTTTTATGGAAAGATATATGAATATATATAAACACTTAATGATTTTTTGCATCATGCCAGATCATTTCCTCTTTCTTGAGTGTGCATTAAAGGTATCAGCTGACAGTTCATGGTGCCTTCTCACTCTTGAATATTCACTTTAACAGTGTTTCCCATGTATAAAAAGAAACTTAGGTTGAAACTTCATATGTGTTTGAATAATAATGGTGTTCAAAAAGTGAATTTTTTTTTCATTTTTAATCTTAGTGGAAAAATTCCCCACACCTTGTTTTTGTTGTATCATGTTTCTTTGTAATTTTCATAAAAGCAGTCTTATTCTGTCTCTCCTGCGAATGAATTTATTCCATTGTAGGTTGCGTTCTCTTAAATTGCTTTTTTTTGTTTTTCATTCTCTTGACTGTATAAAAATGATGACATGTACTGCAGTTAACTAGCATTTAATTTTTTTTATTTGAAAGGGAGTATGTTATGAATACCCTTGCTTCCCCTTTCCACCAGAAACTGCTGTGTTTGCACAGAGAACCCATCATCTTGACTTTTTTTTTTTTTTTAACAACATTCAACTTTAGTATTTTTACTTATGATATGAAAGTTTCCCTCCAAATACTTAAATAAAAATTGCTTTAACAAGTTAGGTTCTTATTTATTGTGGTAGGAACCTTCCGAAGTTGTAGATGCAACGTTCGCTCCAGTGACTAGCCTGTGAAGTGTGCACATCGTTGAGAGATTTGTTTCATCTCTGTGCTGATCATTGTGCTAAGACAATTTTGGAAAATGTTTAAGAGAAATGCACCCTGTTCCAGAAGTACGTAGTCTTGACATGAATGAGGACAAGCCTCATTTTGCTGTCCTCCTGCTGCCAGTGAGATTGTGTTACTGAAGCCCTGATCTTCAAAGGTATTTCTATTCCAGTCACCCTGGCCAGTGTATAATATATAATATATAATACTGCATTTCCTTTCCAGGGACTAGTATTAATCGCTTCTAGGAGCTAGTTACACAAGTCTGGGTTCTCCTTCTTCAAACAATACAGAGGAAAAGGCAAGAAGATCCAAGAACAACTCTAGTGTGCTTCAAACTAAGCGCAGAAGTTGCAACTGTACTAAACCATTAAACATCCAAAATAGTTTTGGGTTCAGGGATTATCCCGTAATTCCCAGCAGAAATTACTGCAAATTTCATGTAAAGATGGAAGGTGAAAGGAGCAATCTCTGTAGAGAACACCTTAAATTGATGCTGGACTGCCTATCCCATTCACAAATCTGATCCAACTCTTCTCCCTTTGCTTCTAAATCTGCATCTGAGTTTGCAGCCAGCCCAGGGATGGAGTCCAAAGAACCCTTCTGCAGGTCCACAAGCCCCGACAAGTTCTGCGCTAACACACTTTGTGCATCCAAATATAGGCAACACAAATGAGCAAAGGTTACCATAATCTGCCCCAAGGAAAATCTGGTTTTCCAAGTGCAGGAACAGATGTGGATCAGGTTGTTCTGGTGAGGCTGATTTTGTCTCAGTATTTTTGTCAGTTGTTGCTATTGGATTTTTGCTCCATATAAGATGGAAGCTGGGGGAGATGGGGGTGGTTGAGAGGCTGTCAAAAAGTTCTAGTAACCTTAGTATTGTTAGGAACAGTGAGCTGAGGGCCACACCTGAATGCAGCAGGGTCTTCTGGATGTTATATCTCATTTCACCTGTGAATATTCAAAGCCTGTCATCTGTGATTGAATAATCATCTGTTACAGCTGTTTACTGCAAACATAAAGTATGTTCTTTAAGTTCCGATTTAGCAGAGAGGACAAGAAATAGCTGTTAACACGCTGTTGTCTTTCCTTGTCACAAAAGTCTACAACCTACCTCATTCACCTCAGATTGCTTTCATACCGTGTATGCAGAACTGTTTAAGTGTTGCACATTCCTTTAGCTGTTTTATTTAAAACAAAACTCTTCCATCTATGCTGCTCAAACCTCCTTGCTCTTCCCTTTGGTGCTGACAAATGGTAGCATGTTCTGGTGGTACACCATCTTTTTGTGAGCCCATTGATCTGAGGCTTTAATTTCTTCTCCGGTCTGTGTTTTTATACTGAGTGTGACTCCTCCACTGGACCATGATACTGGTCCTGCTTTTCACAGCCTGCTTTTGTGTTCCCTGTCAGTTTTTCTGTAGTTTTTCACTACTGATGAAATGCTGTTATCAGTGTCTTCTAGCCCCTATTTCTGTACGACCATTCTTGCCTTCAGTTTTTTACTTGTACTTGGGAGGAATGACCCCCAAACATCTACAGAATTGTTCCCTTCCTTAAACTCATGCTTAAAAGTCTCCTTGCTGTGATGGCAAGTCATGTATCCTGGCTGGTCAAATTGACCTGTGCCATCTCCTCTTTTCCCTCTTTATTTTTTGTCTTCCATCTAGTCCTTGACCCCAAACCATATACAGAGAGAGCTTAGGGTAGTTGAATCCCATTTGGAGGTGAAGGTGATGCCTCCTGAGCACTACCAGACAAATGCTAAAACGTCTGCCTGCAGCACGTTGGTCAGCCACGTGCACTGCAGCCTAGGAACTTGGTTGTAAAGTCAGGCTGGGAGGAAAAATAGGAAAAAGAAAACAACAAAACCTCTGCAACTGCAGGTAAGTACCGTGGTTCTCTGTGTGCCACCGAGGGCAGGCAGGAGGCGAGGCCATCTTGAGCGCTGGTCAGCACAGACTCTGCTGCTTGTGCTGTTTTGGGGCTGAACCAAGGTGATTCTGCACGTTCTACTTTGTGTTCTCGTGAGAAACCGAAACATCCAGCACAATCCCATTAGGCTCGGCAGGCTCTTTTCTCTTTAAACTGGGAGATGACCGCCGTGGTTTATGGCATCCAAAGTTCTGCACAAACTGTGACCTCTCACCTCCAAAGCAAAACAAACTGCTCTTTCTTCATTTTTCTTTCTGCATCATCATCTCTCCAGAAGGTAAGCTCTGCATGCTCCCCAGCTGCTGCACTGCTCTCATGCAGGCCTGAAATACTCTGCTGTTTGAATGTGCTCCCAGTTTTCCAAACTATGGTAGTTTTTTGAGATTTGAGGTGAAATTCTTCCTTGATTATTTGAAATTGGGGGTGAAGTTCCTTGTATGTAGCTTAGATTGTTTATGTGCACTTAAACGATCAGTGCAAGAGTGCTGTATTCTTAATACTCTTAGTACTGCTTAAAAAAAAAATCCTTGTCAGATAAAATAACCTTATCTTTTCAGTTAGCCTATGCTAAGTCAGGTTTTATCTCTGGTAGCGGGACTTGGGATGGTGGTCCAAAATTAGAGGTGCCAGTCTATGGTGGGAACACAAACCCCAAGGAGATGGGGTTGCAGAAGAGAAGCTGACAAGCACGAAGCACCTGTGAGCGTTGCACGGGGCTTCTGCCTGAGGAGCTTGGGGGCCGGTAAGTTAGGAGGAAGGTTGGATTTGCTTCGCTTTGTCTAAAAGAGTTTGGGAGGTAAAAAACACATTTGAAGAAATGAGCCTATGTAAAAGGATCTTGTTTCTTCAGTGCTGCAAATGAGTGTGTTTGTCTTCCACTTGGAGCTCAATTTTCTTAATAACAGGGAGGTTAATTGCCACTAGAAGTAAAACGAAAAGAACATACAGTGCCTATAGCAAATGAGAGCTTATTATCCCAAATGCAGCTGAGTGTACAGACGTTTCGTAGTTCTGTCTAATGGAACATATGTTGCATTCTAATCAGGTGATGACTGGTTGCTCTGTGTCTGAAATCATTTTAAACAAAGCCATTTTATTACAGTGGTCCCTGCGTGCCTTTTTTTCCCTCCTCCTCTATTTATTTGTTTAGTTGTTTACTGCTGGTCGCTCTCCCAGTGTTGTGAGCGTGGTGGGTCCTCTGTTGAGGACCAGATGAAGGACTTTGTATGGGAAAATACTGCTCTTCTCTGGGGGTTTTCAGGGTGTGTGTAGCTCTGTTTTTCCTTCTCTGAAGCGCTGCTTCACGTGGTTGGTTGTGCTGCTGCTCACTACCTCTTTCCCTAGAGATGGACTTTGTGAACATCCTCCTGGGTTAAATGTAAGCCCAGTGATTCAATTTTTATGAAATTTTTTCACGCTGTTTCTTCCCGTCTTCTATCACAGTGCTGTACCTGCTTGTGTTTTGCATCTTCCTTGGGTCTCTGAGTTTGTCTCAAGATAATCACAGATATCACAGCCTGCCGATGAAGCATTTTCAGCAGTCTGAGGGTCTTTACAGTTCTGCATTTTTTTAAATTACGTGTTCACCCTGCAGCAGGTACTGAAACTATTTTGAGAACAAGAGTGAAAATTCATCACAGAAACAGGTGAGAAACACAGCTTAAGAAATTTAATTTTCTCTGAATTTGGGAGCACACACTGTAGCGAAGGAGGTTCTTTGTGCATTTTTCTCTGGTATGTATTTGTACTTTGAGACTGACAAGACCTGTATGCCACTTTCATAAAAGTCTGTGTGAGTGAGCACCATCCTTGCTTCAGATGCTTCTAGTGGTACAAATTGCCCGTTTTTATCATTTTATTTTGTTACTGGTCCTGGTCAACCCAAGTTCACTGTATTTACTGATTTAAGCAAAGCATGTATCTTTGTTAAACTCACGCAAGTTTTATTGCGTTATGGTTGGAGATTTTTCTTGCGGGTGGTTGTCCCAGGGTTATGAGAAGTACGCTGGATCTAGCGCGTTGTTACTCACCGAGCTGGAGCTTGTCAGAGCAGAAGCAGGAGCACCAACACTTGCCCTTGCGTTGCTAAAGCTGCAGGCAGGTGGGTGCTTGATAGTTCTTCCTGGCATAATGCAATAAATGACTAGGAGAGAAAACCCCGAGTGACATTTGCACTTTGAAGTGAGGGAGGATGTCTGCTTTGCACGAGGAGCTGCAGTCGAGCAGGACCCTCTGGCTGTTTCCGAAAGGCTGCATGAGCAGCATCACCACCGGTTACTTTCGTCTCTGCTCGGACGTGGTGCTTGCAGCTGTTTCTTTCCGCCGCGCCATGCCCCAAATAGCTCCATCCCTTTCATGCTCTTTTCACCTGTCTGATGCAGGTCACTCACGAGTTCTAGCGCAGGCTGGGGCTGCCAGCTCCCTGATGGTGCCTTGCACCCGGAGCTTTGCAGCTGTACCCCACAGATTTGCAGATGCTTCCCAGTTTTCTGACTGCTGTTGATTTACGGTGCCTGACATATCTGACTCCAGCAGCTCTCTGCATTTCAGCAGTGCCTCAGGAGCCCACGAATGTCTGAGGGCAAGGTCTGTGCTGCTCCTTAGCCTGATTTTTTAATTCAGTGAAGTGTAAATCTGATGTTGAAGGACAACTGCAACACCTTTTCCCACACACAGGCCTGGCCCGGCTGCTTTTCTAAATGATAAATGAACTTTTCTACTGTGTTTGATGAATTGATGAGATGATTTTAAAGAATGTATGGATGTAGCAAAAGATCAGAACACATGCCCTTTTGTGAATTTTATTAATGAAAATGGAGTAATGCTATTTTTAGGATAGTTGCAGCATATAGCAGGCTTTCCATATATTTTTCAGCAGCTACACTTTTTCCTTATTTTGATATTACCGGGGAAATGAAACTAACCAGGAAGACAGGAATACCTGGGGACAGTCCAGTAAGGAGCATAAAACGAAACTGAATGAAAGCAGAGGGGAAGGAGCAAGGTCACTTGGTGCAACTGCAGGCTGTAAAGTTGCAGAGGAAGGGAAATATAAGAAAGCAAAACAGAATGTACTTATTTACACTGATGAGGTTGTCAGAAATCTAATGTGTACCCAAGATAAAGGGAACAGACTTCGTATCTCCCTTTACTTGATTGTAAAGCCTGAAGTTATGTTACCTTTCCAAAGTTTTACTTTCTGTGCTCATTTGCTCAGTTGTTAAGGAAGCAGAGATCAAAGGTGGCTGTTTAAAATGGCCTTCCTTTGATTTGTCCTGCTTTATGCCAGTGAACAGCTCATTGGGTTGTGATGAAGGTGATGCTTCCTGCATCACCCAGTCGTTTTCCAGATAACTTTGAGAAACTTGTCACTTCTGTGCCATCTTCCATATCTGTCAGAGATGAGAAAGGACAGAGCCTGACTGATGAAGTCCCTGGGTGAGGCGGCGCTGCCTGCGGTTCCTCTGTGCAAAACACTCACCTCATCTTTCCTCTAAGATCAGTGCTGGTAACTCAGTTTTTGTTAGCAATCTCCAACAGGTTCAGCTGAAATTCGCACAGTACCAAGACGCATGTGTGTGCATGTGCAAGTAGCATATGATATGGGTACACAGACTGGTGGAGGCCCCGAGCAGTCGAGAGCTGCTAGAGAGGAAGGCTGTAACAGCACAAAGAAGCTTCCAACTCCCCATCTGGAAAAATCCCCCACAGGAGCACAGGCAATGGCAGTGCCATCTGTCTGTCTTCGGGAGAGCAGATCTCCTCTCTTGGGAGCAGAAAAAAGCTGGCACATGGAGGTGGGCTTTCACTTCCCCGCCGCACTGAGCCTGGATGCAGATTGCTGTGCCTTACCTCCAAAGACCAGGCCCCGCTGTTCTGTACCCTTTCCCAATTTACCTACTTCTTAAGTCAGTTTTGTTTGAATCCCCGTTCTCTTCATTTTGCCTGTTGATGTTTTCCTTATGACACTGTCCTCCTTCCCCTGTCTCTGCAGCAGACAAGATTTTCCCCCTCCTCTTTTTCCCTGCCTTCCTTCATTCTTTGTTATGCCACCTTAGTCTGTTTCAGACCTCCTTCTGCAGTCCCCTTGTAGCTGGTGTGTTAGGAACTGACATAATACCTCTTACGTTAAATAATTATTTATTTCTTGGGTGGTATCCTGCTGCTGCTCCTCAGGTCACTGCAGAGACTTCAGATACCCAATAAAATGTACAGCTGTGCTCCATTTTAGCGGTATCAAGGAGCTGCAACACCCTCTTTCCTTCATCTCTCATACAAGTGTGGATTTAATGACCAAAGGAGTTAGGGTAGTTGTGGCCTGTAGTGTACGACTTCCTTCCCCCATTAACACTACCTGGTACGGCGTACAGACTGGAAGAAAGCCCTAGCTGTAGTTTCCAGTGAGGTCAGGACTACGTCTGCTGCCTCTCTGGACATAGTGACTTTCCTAGAAGACACACAATACTGAAGTCAGCAGAGTACTTGGCTGTAGGTATTCAGCTCTACCCGTACTCAAGCAATAAATCTTTACTGAACTTTGTCACCTGTCCCAAACCTACGTTACATTCTATACACCTACATCCTCAGGGTTTCCTGTAGAAACATGACTGATCAATCGTGGCATGCAATACTGGCCCAACCAGAGCAAAGAGCACTTCTCCCCTTGAGTTTTGAAGTGATTTCCTATTCCTCCAGATATTTTCAGTATTAACCCTGTTGTTAATTCTGTTGTATAAGCACGACTAGGAATGACTAGGGCAGGAAGATGAGAACTGCCTACCACCTGTTGTCATTTGCTTCTTTTTCTTTAGTACAGTTAGAATAGAGTTGCTTTAAAAGAAGTGTGGTCATCTCTCACTGCCTGGCATCCAGTTCTGTTCCAGGGTATCCCTAAGCTGTGTGATCTTACCAGCTGGTAAATGTAACAAATCTGGGAAAAGCAAACCGGACCCTTTCTTGGCCCTTTATCTAGCTTATCTTTTCACTGTAGTAAGAAGTACAGAGTTTAACATATCCAGGGTGCTCTACAAAACTGCAGTTAAATCCCTAATAAGACACTGACTTAAAGTCTCAGATGGAATGCATTCACTTAGCATCACAGAATCAGAACAGTTTGGTCTTAAAGATCTTAAAGATCACCCAATTCCAACCCCTGCCATGGGGTATCCCTGGCAGGGATACCACCCACTGGATCAGGCCATCCACCCTGTTCCATATTCTCTTTAACTCCTTAAAATTCTCATAAACTCTTAAGAACTCTCTAAAATCTGGGAAACTATCACCAACCTTCTTCAACACATTCAGGTTCATTGTCTCAGTCTGCAGCCTGCACATCTGAAGACCAATTTAATCCGCTCTTCTAGTAGTGTGAAAGGCCTGCAGTCTGACTCAAAAAAAAAAAAAAAAAAAAGGTTAAACTCTTGAAACAGGAGACTTAATCATGTCCTTTCTCACCCTACTTATGGGAATGACTGATGCTTTCTGCCTTTGGCACCCATCCCTCATTGTCCCCTGGGTACCCACCAGTGTCATTTTCTAAGAGGAACCAGGGGGAGGTCCTGCCAGGCAGCTCTGGGGAAATTGCCCAGAGGGAAGGGAAGAGTCAACACCCTATTCCTGAACGATACTGTCCCAGTTACCCTACTTGGCTCCAGCCAGTCTAGAAATTAGCTTCAAAATAAAATCAAGGTATTGTCTTGATTGTCTGTTGTGTCATGGTGTGTCCCTTCCCCCCTCCCCCCCAAACACATGGACTCTAAATTCTTCTGTGAATGATCTTATGTAAAATGCTCAGCCAAAGCAATGGTTATCATGAAACAATGACAACAGCAGGGCATAACAAATTACACGCAGGACCAGATCCTCAGCTGTGTAGCTGTTTGCTCAATGACACTGGGCTGGTTTACACCTGCAGAAAAGCCAATCCTTCAGGCTCTATACGTATGCTCAGCTAGCTGCTACAAAATCAACATGAAATCCATGCTGTCCTCTTGATAAAACTTCAAGAAGTGCTCCTGTAGCTTGCTGAACTCTGAATGAAATGAGGCTTCGTAGCATTTGCAAAAGAACAGTAAATGATAGCAAATCTCTCAATAAATATACAACATAATCAGGAACGTCCCCACAGCTCAGCAAACCAGACTAAAACAACTGAAGTAAAATACTGCTGGAGCCAGGTTTAAATATAGACTGACACAAGAGCATGTGAAGAGCAGTTCTACTGCTGGGGCAAACTATCTCAGTAATATAAAATACCACGGGGAATATGTCAGAATAGTTTGCTATAACAAACAACTACCCTCCCAACCTCCTGACTTGTATTTATTTTTGCGGTTCATGGTAGATCTTTGGGTGCAATCTAGGTATTTCAAAAGTATTCTGAACAAGAATGAAACTTTAGAGCACGTTACATAAAAATCAGCATCAAAATAATGATCTTACATTTATGTCACACCTTCCAAGAAGCTCAGTTCACAGCACTTTCACTTGTGTGGCATCTGACCAGCTTGTCAAAAACCATTCTTAACCAAGTGCTGCAGGGTACTATAACTTAAGTGATTCATACATGCAGCTGTTGGAACTGCTTGTTGGGTTGTGAAAAACTCCCAGTGCCAAGTGCTGATCTAAGAGAACTCAGATCTCCATCAGCCCTCTTGGCTCTGAGTAGTTAGTGAACAACAGATGGTAGCAGGAGTTAAGCAAACTAAGAAAATATTCTGAGCAGAGGTATAAAGTTAAAATCCTTGCAAGACCTGAAATTCTCAGAAAATACAGCGAGCAAATGTTGAGGTTTGAACTAGTTTTCATGTACAAGTGATGTACGCCGCTAAAAACATTAAAAAGTAGTCTCAGTTCTGAAGCACTCGTTATCAAAGTTTTCATTTAACTCGGATAGAAGAGCCTGCCCGTGAAATTCATACTACGGAAATTTCAGATTTTCAGCTGTGATTGCACTGTAAAACAGCTGAAGACAATACCTGGCAGTACGGAAAAGATGAAAGAACCAGAAATGACATCGTTTGGCAGCAGATTACAAACACCACCAGCAATGAACAGACAGCATCACGAGCTCAGCTGGCCTCTTCAGCAGAAAAAGGGACAGAACTACAGCAACAGAAAGAAAAATTACTAGTGTTGAAGTGGACAGAAGTGCAGGAGTCACTGCTGTATCAGCACAAAATGGACAGAGTGGGTAAATGATGTGTGAGGGAATGCAGGGTTACAGCAATGATTATAAACATGAATATGTCAGTCTGTGAAAACACACAGTAAATGAAGGGTAGGAGACTTCTGCAAGTGAAAAAGGAAATCCCCTCTAATTTGGTTTACAATAAATTCTAGTTCTCGGTCTCACTAAGATGGTGCACTCGTTGGATAGGCAAAAACCCAAAACAATTTAGTAAAGACTCAAAGGTTTTTTTCAGGGCTTACAGACGCTGTTGAACAGTGCTGATATGAACTCACATGAATTAAGTACTGTTCTATAGAGCTTCTTTACTTTACTCCATACAATTGCTGAATTAGAATTCACACAAAAATCTGACCCATCTAAACACACAGGTATCTTGAGCCATCTCTTTAAGTAGTAACCATCACTGCGAGCAAGTTCTCTCATTTTTGAAGAAGTGAGGATTTTGAGAACAACCTCGAATTAAACCACTCAGCTGAATTTGGAACATTATGAAGAAAGTGCTTGAGCTTTCTTCTTTTAACATTTTAGTGAGGAGAGCGTGAAAATTTGCACATTGACTACACTTTCAGACGTATATTTTACTATACTGCAATAATTCCTTACAGCGTTCCTCCAAAACAAGTACCATCCCAGGTTGGTAACCTTATTTTTTTGCTGGGTTTAAAAACATTTTCCAATCTAGTTTGCGGCAGTAAATAATCTTGGTATCATTGAAAGAGAAATCAGAACAATTAGATTACTCATTTAGCAAGCTATTACTCAGTGCAAGAAAGCGTGGGAGAATCAAGCTCCTAAAATGAAACTTGCTGGGACTGAGATACAAAAACTAATGCACATTTATGTATGTAAGCTGTTTGCTTGAAAATCTATCAATCTCTAGAGGCTCAGGAATCTGCATTCTGCAAAGTCCTGCGCTCTACATCCCAGCTGGTTAAGGGTTTTGGTAATATGGTAAGTCTCATCATATGAGTAGTTCTAGCAGAGTAAACAGGATGCAAGAGTGGACACACTCAGACCACATATCCTTTTACCAGTTCCTCATTTCTGAGGGTTATCAGTAATCAACACACAGAAGAACAGAGCAGGTCAAAGAGTGTCAGAGGGTTTCAGCAGTAAATTCTTCAGTATTCAAAAGAACCACGCATGAAGAGTCAGCCTTACAATCCTGTAACATTTGTCCCTGTGACAGAAGGCTGCAGACATGCCCTATCGTGCAATGGAAGTACCCAGGCTTCCTGCCTGCCAGCAGCGCCTCTGCTCTGCGGGGTCTTCAGGGCGAGGAAAGCCTCTGTGTGGAACAGCACCCCTGGATCTCGTGCCCAGAACCACGCTGGCTCTGCTCTCGCTCACGCTGCCCACCTGGTCTGTGGCTCACGTGCACCCTGCCCACCGGGACACCCGGCTCCTGCCCTGCAGAGCTCTCCCGCACTGTGCCTGCCAGGGGCTCGCTGCCGGTCTGCTTTGCCCCAATACCCAGGTCAGCAGAGATGTTTCAATGTTCAACAGCAGCAGCTCCAGCAGCAAGTCCCAGGAAATGCTGCTGGTTGGGTTTTGCCTTGCCTGTCCCTCTGCATCTGAGAGTTCTGTGAACTTTCCACCCACCTTGTCATTCGTGTGTCCAAACCGCGCCTCTCCCATCCTGCTTTCCACAAGAGCACTTTGGGGGACTGCTGAAAGCCTTTCTAACAAGGTAAATAACACAGCTTCCTCTCCTCTCATCCAGTGCTGCTCATCTCATCACAAAAGGCAGTTAAGCTTGGTCAGACTAATTTGCCCTTGATAAATCCGTGTTGATTGTTCCCAGTTGTGTTCTTAACCTTCCTGTGTCTGGACATAGCGCTGGACGCAGCTTTGTGAGGATTCCCTCAGTAACCTTTCCACGGGCCTCGGTCAGACTGACCAGCCCGTAATTCCTCAAATTGTTCTCTTTGAAGAACAGCACAGCCTTCATCTTTGCAATCATCAGGACCATTCCCCCGTTGCCACTGCCTTTCAAAGATGACAGCCTGCAGCTTCGTAGTGACACTGTCCTCCTCACTCAGCACCCTCTGGTACATCTCCAAACACAGCCTTACACTGCTGCGACTGGCACAACAATCACCTTCATGTCCTTGAGAAGCGACTTGTGTGCGATGCTAATTTAATGAAGATCTAGAATGTGATGCAAGGGTGGTTGTTTTGTCCTTAAAAAATCAGTAAAACAAACAACAAACAAAAACTTGCACATTGCCTGGCATATGCATAAGTAATACATTTTTTAAAATGATACTGACACCTTAAAATTTAAAGAAAAAACAATTTCATTCATTGATGTTGATGCACATACATTACAGTTTGCTTTTGTCTTTGTAGACAACAAGAAGGTGAGTTTCACTGTGAATTTCAGGCTATATCTAACTCCTATTATTTTAGATAAACTATTAGTTTGGAAATATCTGCTTTGGACCTACAGATTTATAAGGCGGGCATTTAAAGGCAAAACAAAAGCAAAATAAAACTGTCCGTACAATTATATCCGTACGGATCAAACTGTACAGGCTATAAAGACAACTTCGGCAAAAATCTACTCAAAACTAGCAAAGCGATGCCACCTTGTGGATATAGCGCGAAACTTCTGAAAAGGTGAGGGAAAACGTTCGTCCTGAGGCTGATCAGATTAAAGCCGACTCCTGCTCAGGGAGCCTCAGGCGATTTTCAGAACTTCACTGCAGATTTAAGCGCACGTGTATGTAGAGCAGATCGAGACACCGCCTGGTGGACCTACCGTGATTTTTACATTGCCCTGCGGGTTTATCAAGTAGGTATCTGGCCTCGCTACCTGCAAGTGGGGTTGGTCAGTGAAAGAAACAGAAAAACACATTTCCTACAGAACATAACAGAACAGATGAGATGGGGATTATGATTTCAGCTATTCACTTGAATAAAGTAATGTAAGAAAATAGAATTAAAGCAGTCCTGAAGTTTAAAATAAATCCTGCAACCGTAAGATCTTTAAGCAATAACCACCTCTGCGAGAGGTATGCAATAAAATGTCTTGTCACTAGGTTTTAGTGGAAATTACAGCCATGAGAACTAAGCTTATAAGAAAAATGCTATCATTTGATTCCAGGAGCTGAGGCTTTTCCTTAAGGGAAAAACAAAACGAAACAAACCTTACAAAACAACAAAAGCCCAGAATACATGGCAGAACAAATATCATTAAAACTTGTATTTCAATTACAAGCAGCTCAAAATTCAATCAACAGGGAGTATATTTCAACATTTTTAAAAATAATTATATAAAAGATAAAGTTATTGGTATAGCTGTGATAGTCATTAAAATGTTATAAATATGTAGCAACTATCTGATCCCTCACTGCTTAGCAATTTTATTAACATAAAATGGAACATAACATTTAGAGTAATTTTATTCTAATTTTCTATCTATAAGCAGAGTTGGTCTTTGAGTTACACTGCTTCTATTTATTTTTTAAAGAAGTATTATCACTTTTTGAAGCCTCTTGGCTACCTTTAATAGGTTAAACAAATTATTTCAATATGAGCAAAACAGTATTCAAAGCTTTGCTGCCTTCTCCTGCAAGAACCAGCATAGAAAAACTATAAAGAGTAGAAGAAACAGCATGAGGAAATGAAATATCAGGGTACACACAGTCAGTCTTCATTTTATCTGTCCTCATGCAAAGGCCTGAAGGAGGAAAGAAAGATGCTCCCTTGGAAGAGTCTCCCACCAAACCCACACATTTCACATCTATGAAGCAGCGACACCCAAAGTTTGCCTACACAACCTGCATGGGTTTTGTTCTTCCCACTGGTAGACTGCTTCCATTGGATGGTTTGAGGTTCCTCCGCCCTCCAGGACAACCTCGCACATTTCTATGACAGCTTGGGATCTCAGCTTGATGGGAAACGGCAAACACAGCACAGAAACAAAGCATCAGCCAATCCTGATCAGATGAGTTCGCTCCCTTTTAGACATCAAATTGGGCTCTCTGAGACTTGATTTACCAGTAATGATAAACAGGCCTTAAAAGAAGTTCTGCACCCATCCCCAAAACCCTTACTGTAGGATATTTTCACCCATCCATATGCTAGCTCCTTAACGAATCCCCTTTGCTCTGAACGTCACGCAAACTTTTAGTACTTTGCACTGAATAGGAGGGAAGAAAGAACAGCAAAGCACAGGATAAAAGAGCATCTTCCTGCCCAGTTAATAGATGATTTCTTTGGCTCTACCATGTAGTCCACCAAGCACACAACACACAGCTCTGTGACCGATGGCAGCAGACAAGGCCTTGTGAATAGATGTTAACAAGACAAAGGAAAAAAAGCTTGGATCTCTCTCCCTTTCACAGTTCTGGTTGGTTGTTGTTGTTTTTTTTAAGGCAATACAAAGACTTAAAACCAGTCCCCAGTCCTACCTCTGACTGTTCATCTAAGAATTGCAAAACAGGAGCTGGAGCTTTCCTCAGTAATGAAGCTTTGGGAAATACAAGCCCATGAGAAGCAGTTTCCCACACCTTCCGAATCTCAACAAGTGCATGAATTGGTAACCACAAAACACTTTTCTTACAAGCATGATGCACAACCCCGACGCGAGAGCATCCCTACTCCTCCCAGTCTCTCACCAGTCTCTTCCTGACTCTACTCCTCCTGCTTTTTTCTTCTCCCAGCTCCTCAGTCTGATGAGCAAACACCTTCCAAAGGGCCAGGCTAGAGGATAACACAAGCTTAAGCCACAAAATCCATGTCACTGGTTTAGAGAAGACAGTTTTATGTGAAATACAGTAGTGACTAAATGAGCCAAAAAACATATCAACTTCTCTGAAACACAAATCATTTGTAAACAACAAGTCTCTTCTCTCCAGGAGCCTGGAAGCAAAACAGTGCTTTCAGTCTCTCACTCTCTCCAGAGAATGAAAAAAAAAAAAAACAACACAGAAACACACTTAAAGGTTTCAGTTTGAAAAATATGCTGGAGTGAAAAACATTTTTGTTCACTGCTTAGAGCTTCAAATGAAGCAACGCCAGGTTTTAAAATTCTTTCCCCAAACTAGCATTTAAACACGGTAGCTACAGATTCCTCCCATTCACAAAACTCAGCTTTGTGTCCCATGATTACCATAGGAACAACGCTGTTATCTGCCCTGTGATCCTGACAACCGGGGACTGCAGCAGAGTGCCGCCGTCATTCCTGATCTATGACAGCTTTGAAAGAACAGATAACGCCGTGGGATTACTGCACACCGACAAACCCTTCCGCTACCAGCTCACCCAACCACCTTAAACTGCCTGTGCTGCAGCTTGTTTGTTTGCTTTGGAGGTGGAAACAAGGCGCATTTTACAGTTGTTCAAACTCCAGGCTGCAGTAACAACAAGTAAGCTCCAGCTGGCTACGAAGTATGCGGAACACGGAAACGCTGGGGCACCAGCCAGGCTAAGGCAGCACACGAGCAGCCAGCAGCACAGCACAACAACCCCCCGGGCACCCTAGAGGGCGCAGGCGATGCTACAGTGTCACCACAGTTACAGAAGGTATTGCTCTGTGCCTAGAGAATGCCACCCCGCTGTGTGCACCTCGAGGTGCTGCTGCTCAGTGACAGCTAAAGTCCCGCCTGGTTGTGCTTACCGGTCGGGTTGGTGAGCTGTGGTACATGCTCTGAAACTGAAGGTCTGCAGCATGGAGTCTCTAGTGGGATGTCATTGCAGCTGTTTCAATGCTTTAAGGATAATAAAAAAGCTGGAGTGCAATTTTTTACAAAGGTATGTAGTGACAGGACAAGGGGTAACGGCTTTACACTAAAAGAGGGTACATTTACATCAGGTGTAAGGAAGAAATTCTTCATGCTGAGGCACTGGCACAGGCTGCCCAGAGGAGCTGTGGATGCCCCATCCCTGGAGGTGCTCAAGGCCAGGCTGGATGGGGCTTTGGGCCCTGGGCTGGTGGGATGTGACCCTGCCCATGGCAGCGGGGTGGAAATGGGTGGGCTTTAAGGTCCCTTCTAACCCAAACCATTCCATGATTTTATGTTTCTTTTTCAACAGCTCCTCACAAGACAAATACATCTCTCAACTCAGCTAGCATGGCAAGGGCCTTTCAGTTTCTTCAAACAGAAGTAGCTATAGTGGATAGAAAGAGGTAAGAAAGTTACTTCTTGCAAAACAGACTAATCACAGTTGAGAAGACTGGGAAGCCTAAGTGGTAGGCCTTGGTTTGGACATTCAGGGCAAGTAATAAGGGAAAATGGAGCTTTAGCTCAGAGTATCATCAGGATCTTTTTCTCTCCCATATCTGGGAAGTTCTTTCCTGTATCCACTGAAGTCATCATTTTACTAAGATAAAGACCACTGGGTCTGTAGTATTGCTTTACGTATGTTAAGGTTGGTTCACAAGATGCAAGGTCTGGTCAGGTTTGTTTGTTTGTTTTTTTATGTAGCAAAATAGTAAAAGATATTACTGGGGGGGGGGTGTGGGAGGAATGCCTTGTGCCTACAGCACAAACAATACCAAGCAAACTGGTCTCTGCTATGACAGGAAAGGAAAATGAGGAATGCAAGTTTGTGGAGGTGTGTCCTTGAGCGCTTACCATTTGTCAGACCCCTATAGATGAGCTATATTTAGTGGGTATTCAGGACAATATTAAGTGTACAGTAGAGATGATCAAGTCATACAAATGAGCTGCTTTCTATGAAACTGACCTAGTAAGGAAGGTATGGCAAAATTAGTCTTTGACACTACACTCCTGGAGAAAAGTATTGGCTTTCTGTTTGCACTCAAAAGCTGTAGCACCAATGTTCTTCCCTATCAAAGAAGGGATAGAAATAATTAAAACTATTCAAGTTGTCAGTGATCATAAGATGCTTGTGACAGTTTTATGAAAATGTAACCAGAAATCGACACATCATCTATTAGGAGAAGTCTCCAGGCATGACAGATTTTCCAAATTAGCTCATAAACAAAGGGTTGTGTGTCCAGAATAGATTTACACTCACCTGGAAGCACAAGAGGAGCAAATTATTTCTATTCTGATCCATAAAAGGAACATCCTGACATGAGGAACAAGCAGAGAGGCACTGAATAGATACTTGGAATTCTCTATTACACGAGGAATACCAGTTAGGACCACAAAGTAGTCCCTTCCAGATAGGCATATCACAAATGGGGGGACAAAGCAGGAAGTTGACTCAAAATAATCTAGAAATCCTCAAAATATAAAAGTTTATTTAGCTACAATATTAAAAAGTACAATATAAAGATATAAAACATAGAAATTCCATAATTAATTCACATGCTAAAAGGATTAATTGATCAGCCGTAAGGAAGAGACTTCATGAACTTTACGGACATTTTAGCCCTGAGGGCTATTTCATCAGGTTTCAGACTTGAAATATTGAACAACCATTGCAGAGAACTTGCTCACCAACATCACCATAACTAGGAGGAGAAAAAAAAAACACAGAACAACAAACAGAAAAACAAAGTCAGTGCCTACTGTTTCTAGAACATAAAGAATGCCATCCTATTCCATTAGCAACTGTAACCACGGGACTCCGACACACTTTCATTACATCACAGATCTCTTAATGACAGTTTCAAAGGAGTAATCTTAAGTTTTGGGAGTGTATTTATTTGTCACTGGCCAGCATACTTCATTGCTGGTGAGAAAGCAAGAGGAACATTGGCCTCCTAGAACATTTAAATGAGAAGCTGAACTAGACTTGCACTAACACTGATTAGACAACTTCACGCAGGCATTTTATTTCCCATGCTTCAGACAGTTTTACTGCTCCTAATTCAATATCCAAAGAGTTTAAGTCAATCGGATGTATGAGCTAGGTAACTGTTGCGACTTCATAAGCTACAACTGACACTCAGAGTTACAAGTTTGAGAAGCTGAAAAGACACTTACTCAATTACCGAGCACAGAGAGCAGGTGACTGTGTTACAGCAGCTGCAGAGCCTGCTGCAGCTCTCGCATACGAACCGGTCACACTGCGAACACGCTTCCTTGACATCGGCAGTTCTTACACATGATGAGCAGGCTTTGGAAACCCCCACTGGCGGAACTGCTTGGAAAAGATGCAAGTAAGTAGATAAGTACTTTATAGAAAAACAGAAAAAGAACCTGAAAACTGAAAGAATTGCAAGAGTGTGGTGTCTCCACTGGATATTACAGCTACAGGTAGCAGTGCTTTGAAAAACACAACTGCTTGCCCCATGGCTTTATTGGCTTTTCCCTCCACTCCTCTTAATGGAGAGATCATTAAGACAGTATCAAGCAGACTGTACCTGCAACCATTTCCAAAGATCATCTAATTCCAATGCCCCTGCCATGGGCAGGGACACCTCATAGAATCATTAAGGTTGGAAAAGACCTTCAAGATCCTCTGGTCCAACCATCTCCTTACTACCAATGTCACCCACTAACCCATGTCCATAAGCACCACGTCCAACCTTTCCTTGAACACCTCAGGGACAGGGACTCCACCACCTCCCTGGGCAACCCGTCCCAGTGCCTGACTGCTCTTTCTGAGGAGAAACATCTCCTCGTTTCCACCCTGAACCTCCCCTGGCACCACTTGAGGCCATTCCCTCTGGTCCTATCACTGGTTACCTGTGAGAAGAGGCCGACCCCCAGCTCCCCACACCTTCAGGCACAGCACTTGTGCTCCGGGCCCTATAACCCCTCTCCAGCCACTCTCCACATCCCCAAACCCACACCTTTACCCCCGGGACCCCCTCACTCACCCTTCTCCGTGCCGGCCTCGCTCCTCAGCAGCCTCCCGTCGCTCCCGATGCGCAGCTGCCCGCTCCAGCGCCTCCCGTTGCCGGCGGCCGGGCCCTGTCCTTCGGGCTGCGTCGAGCGGCCGGCAGCGGGCCGGGGCAGCGGGGCCCAGGCTCCCTCAGCACACGCTTGGGCGCCCCTGAAGAGCAGCCGCCGGGTGCGCTCTGCCGCGGGACACCACAGGAGCGTCACCGGCCGCCCCCTCACCCCCCCGGGGAGGGCTCTGAAGGGACGGTGCGGTGCGCGCGCCCCCCACCCCCCGTTATACCCTTACAGCCCCAAAGTCTCACCGAAGATCTCCCCGCGGAGCTCCTCTGCCCGCACCCCGCGGCTCAGCTCCCGCAGCCCCACGCGGGTCTTGAGCTGCAGCGGCGCCGCCTCCCCGAAGGGGCAGGAGCGCTTCGGCATGGCGGCCGGGCCCCCCCCCCCCGCCGCCTCCCCTTCACCCACCGGCCCGGCCCGGCCCGTAACGGCGGCTCCCGCCCGCCAATCGCCGCCTCCCTTCGCCCCGCCACCGCCGCTCTCGACCAATGGATGAGCGAGGAGAAGATGATTGACGGGAGGGGGGCGGGACTTGGTCTGAGGGGAACGGGCGGGACTGAGGGGTGGCGGGGTGCTGCGCCGCCCGCCTCGCCTCCCACACGCCGCCAAGTTGTTGTTGTTGTTGTGGGAAGCAGCGCAGCGCCAGCCAGGCTTGGGGGGGTGGATTTCTCCATAAACTCTCCTTCCTCGCTGGCCGTTTTGGGCTCACCTTCCTGTATAAATGAAGTGTCTGTCACAGTTGTTTACAGCTTCAAGGAGTTCCTCCTTAAGCTGCTTACTAAAGCTGTGTCAGTCCAAATGCTGTACAACTACCAAAAAACGTGCACAAACACAAGAATTTACAGTTTTGAAGAGGTTAGAGAGCCTCTCAGCCCCTGTAGGTAACACATGTAGGGCCTCCAGGCCGGGCTCAGTTAAAGCCCAGAGGCTGCTGCTCAGTTTCACCAAAATCACCGAGTTTTCTGGGACTTGCTGCCTTCACTGTGTGATGTGGAAATACTTCAAGTAATTTCCTATTGACTGGTAAACTGGCTGCAGCAATGTACCTGTCATTTTGTAGCTGAAGTGCCACATCCAAGGCCAAGTAGCGGTCAGTATGGGAGGGGTCTCTGCACTGAGGAACAACAAAAGCACGCTCCCTTCCAGCAGCTGCTGGTCTGTAGCAGAAGCTACAATTGTTACGCACAACATTGTAATTCACAAAAATACCTTCCACACTGCAAGGTCTGGCTCCTGCCACACACAGCTGCAAAGATTTATACTTTGGCTTTTTCTGCATGGACTTCTTAATGTGTGCCTGAACATGTTCTACAGATAATTTGTCATTGCTTATGGAAAACTCATGGTCTTTTCTTTATCTCTCAGGAATTTGCTTTGTAAATAATCTTTAAATACACGCCCTGGTGTCCCTGAAGCTCTCTGAGGCACATGAGTGATAGGAAATGTAAACTGGCTCAGACCGTGCCCCGTGAGGACAGAGAGCACTAGGCCACACGCGTTTCATTAAAAGAGCAAAAGATGGAGCTCAGCTGCCTGCGGACAGGAGGAGACACAAAGAACAAAGTTAAAAGCGCTGTTCTGCCTGGAGTGCTCCAAAACTCTGATCTGAAGATACGAAATAGATTTGAAAGTGAGCAGCACGTGCCGTAGGGATGCTGCCGGGGCTGTCATGAAAGAGGAAATTTAAGGACAGTTTCTCTGAGGGCTGTTACATTTGCAGGCTGCCACCACCGTCCCACTGCAGGGCAGATGCAGAAATCTGATTGCTACTGAGTCATCTGCGGGTGTTGACAACTCCTCTTTAATTGCTCTGCAAGCCTCAACCTTAATAACATCTGTTACTGATCAGATATTTCCTATTTGTGAGAGCTATTATGGCAAAATAATTTTGTTCCGTCTGTATCAATGTATCTTAGCATCCTATGGGGAGGGAATTGGTTCACCTGCCGGTCTGTTGACTTGCTACTCGACAGGATGATTCCCAGTACTTTATTAATGTCATAGCAGCAAGCCTTGAGGAAGATCCACTGGTGATTTGGAAGTAGAAAAAAGGCTGAGATCTGATCTGGCAAAGACTGCTGGCACTGAGCATTCATGAAAATTAATGCTGACAATTTCCCAGGTTATTTGAAGAGATTGTGTGTTGTTACACAGCTTCTGAATAGGAAAAAGCAGCCCAAACAAATCCCAAACCACTAATGGTAATCGTGAAATATGATAATTTTGGTTTATCCTCAAAAACATGTTTATAAAAGGAAGCAGAGAATAAAAATGACAGTATTTTTCTTGCTACTTTGCTTCTCCCGTGCCCATGTGAATATTACAGACAAATTGCCTGGTTGATAGCTCTCTCTTACAGAACAAAGAAAAATTGCATTGCAAATTTTCAATAGCTTCCATTTCCAGCAAGCAAATTTGAAGAGCAAAAAAGACTGGGCTGTGCTCACTAAGTCTGTCTCTTTTAATACTCCCTTTCTACCAGTGCTTCAATGAAGTCGGGGCACACACAGGAGGATTCTGGCCATAGTTCACCTCCTTCAAGGCTTCTAGCAGTTTAGAGCCTAGAATTTTTCTGAGCCCAAGTTTCCATTTGGATTTTAATGCTTCATAGTTGTCAGCAAGCCCATTCATCATTAACCTGTCCAGTCCCTTTCTCAAAACTGGTAATGTTTAATTTCTTCTTTTGTCTGGAAAATGTACAACTTTGCAAAATGTTATCAAAAACCAAACCAATCATTTTCTGTACCTCTTATAGCCCCTAGTGTCCCTTCTGAAGGAGGGTGGCCAGCGCTCCAGCTGTGGACATGCTAGGCATCCAGACAGCATAAGCCTAAATAGTTTTTCTTGGTCCCTTTCCTAATAATTCCTAACATCTAAGTGATCATTGTGATAACTGCTTAAGAACTAAACTGATGTTTTCAGGGAACTATTCATAAATGACTCGCAGCATCACTCCCCTGAGTGCTAATTGCTTAATTCAGAACTCCTCACTCTATGTATATAATTGAGGTTATTTTTCCCCCATGTGTGTTACTGCACACTTACTGACACCGCCAATTTATTGCCTGTTAGGTGTACAGAGAGTCTTGAAAATATGCAGCTGTACCTCTTCCCAGTTGGCTTTTAGATTTGACTTTAAACAATAATGCAGCAAACACCGATACCTCTCAGCTCATCTCCTTTCTCAGATTACTTATAAATAAGTTGACGTACACAGGCATCTTGCCTGAACCTGCCTGAGGTTAGTCCTCAGGATCATGGAGATCCCTTTGTAAAGACTGGCACAATGTTCCTTTCATACCAAGACAAATTTAAGTAAACATCACATATAAACCCTAATTACAATAGACTTTGCCTATAAAATGAGCAGATTTAGATTTTCGGTACTCCAGTAAGCACTAAGAGATGATTTTGTTTCTGATCCTTCAGTAACACAATCAAGGTAAATGTTTGCCTGTCTGCCCATGCTTTCAACTACTCCAAAATGTAATTTTTGGTAATAGAAATAAACGGGTAGTCTGGAATAGAAATCACAGACAGTGTAAATTGCAAACATTGCAAATCAGAATCGGATGCTTTCTTAAAGGGAAAAGAACTTATGCATTTGGAAAAGAATAAATGGAGGAAAATTCTGCCTTGTGTTTTAGTTAGAGTGTCAGACTAAATATTCCCAATGTCTGATTTGGCTTTGTGAATCTAAATATTCATCAGTCCAATCTTCCTGTCTATGCCTTGCTTTGCAAACAACCTTTATCCATTTACTGTAACAAGTTAAAGTATTCAATTTTAGGAACAGATGGCAGAAAAATAGCAATCCAGAAGATTATACTAGCTTTTAAGTCATTCTAAGGGTCTAATAGTAGGCTCTTATAAGCATTGGAGGGCCTTAAAAATATTTCAACCTTCTCTCCATCTTCTTTTATGCCAAAGCCCTCCCCTACATGTATTTGTAATAAAAATCCCCATTTATTCTTTCATTATTAGGCCAATTATAAAAAAATCAGAACACTATACCTAGAGGTGGGGCTGTGTGTACACACAGCTGTATATCAGGAGTTTCCTCAATGGTTCCTCTCAATTTGTACTGATGCAAAAGGAGAGCATTTTGGCCAGTTCTCTAGTTCTTTTTCACGATAAAACGGTGAAACGAATAATCTTGAAATTCTTTTAGGTAGAACGCATATTACAGCAGTGGTTGTAGGTGGCCATATGCCATACACAGCCTGTTTTGGGGCAGGTCATATATTGGGATCAGGATGCACACGTGTTTCCTGCACAGGACTGAAGTATAACACCACACCCCATGCCCTCAGCCCCACCGTGCTCTTCTTCCTGTGATGTGCAGTAGGGATTCAAAGATAATAAAACTGTCTCAAACACACCTGTTTTTATTAGAATGGCTCAGGGCTGCTTCCTTTCTTCTGTGCCCTTTTATTTCCGTATCACACTGCCAGCCCTACCAGACAACCCGTTTACAGCCCCTATCAAAGGGCTGCACCCTTCAGACATCCTCTGTGAGCGAGTGCCAGCACACAGCCACGTGTCATTTTACTATGACCAGTGAGCAACACAGCTCACGTCCTAATCTTGATGAGTCGCTTCGCACATCAAAAAGCATTTGATAAGCCAGGGAGGAGCAGGATTAAGGGCTGGCTCTTGAAGCATGCTGCTGCTAAGCCAAGCCCCTGCCACCCTGGCACCTAAATTAGCACGGCACGGCTGACTTCATAGCATATTCCTATGAGACAGACCAGTTTTGCTCAGCAGACCAAAATACTTGAAGGTCCCACTTACACTAGAGGGCACTCTGCAAGCTGCTACTGCTGTTACAAGGTGTGATTGCTCTGCTGACAGCACGTACAAAGGGGCTGCTTTCCAGTTTTTATTGTTGCTGCTGGCCTTTCAAGTTGTGTGTCTGCCTGTCTGCTGTACACAGTTTCCTTTCAGTTTGCCTCTTTCCAGTTCAATCTATCAAGAAGAAAGACAGCCCCCAAACCCACACAGCTGGGTATGAAACAGCCCGCGCATGCCCACCACACACACACTTAATGGGTACTGAATGAAGGACCCACTAGCAATGCACATCCACGTGTTTTGTGCGGATATGAAACCACAGCATGTAACCAGCCCCTGTATGAGGCTGAATGAGTGTCTGGACGTGAGAGCAACCTCATGCCCACGTCTTCCAACTGAGCTCGGGCAGCAATAACTGCTGTTACTGATCTAGAGGGGTGGTTTCTTCCTCTAGAGCTGACAATGTTTTTTATCTAATTCTAAGAGACTGTGCAAAAATTCATTAAACTGTAGTCCAAGAAGAGCTGTTCCATGACTTGGTGTGTGCAGGTACCTCTGCCCTTTCACCAGTCCCACACAGTACACGACACCTTCCTCCTCCTCCTCACATGGCATGGGGAGGGCCAGGAAAACCTCTCTGCCTCCGCACTGCACTCAGTCCATACCCAGCCTTGTTATTTTGTGGAATGAAGCCTTGCTTCAGGACAGTGCTTTTCGTTGTGCCTCACGTGCTCTCCTTTATTCACTCCCTAAAGCAGCTGTTAGCTGGAACAGCTCAAGGTGCACCCATTCAGCCCCAAAGGACAGAACTGGCACGTGCTGGCAAAGGAGCAGGCACTGCGCTCATGAGGTATTACAGGCGCTTCCACAGCAGCAGCCCACAAAGCATGTTTATTTTAAGTTTGTGTGACTATCTTGTCAACCCTGGGCAGAGAGGATCTCCGTCTGGAAAACAGAAACTGCACGGAGTCAAAGCAAGTGTCCAAACAGTGCCAAGATAACATGGCACAGCCACAGCAACCATCACTAGGGCTAACCTGGACGTTTTCTTTGTACAGCCTTTTGGGTTGGAAGCTGTTTACACTGGGAAGTCTTCAAGGCACTCATTCTGTCTCTTTGCTCTCTGCTGAGCAGTTTGCACAAGTGGTGTGCTACGAGCTGTAAAAGTAACATCCAGTCCTAGGCCTGCTATCCAGGGTGCCAATTAATCGAGACTTTTCTGTGCTGCTGGCGTTTCCCCAGGATGGAAATCATCAGTACATTTTACGTAGGGCTCAGACTTCCAGCAGGACCAGCTTTGTTTTTTTAACCATGTAATCTCATGCAAAGCTATCTCTAATAGGCAAATTGTCTTATCTTGTTTGTAATGCCTTAGCGAGCATCTTTTATTTCTTCCACTTGACCTTTTGTTGTGTATATTGAAATGCATCATATTCTGTATACTTAACGTTCACTACATTCCTGCCATTTTCTGCTTTTGTTTCTTATCTGTGCTGATTATTTTTTTTTAATCTTTTGTCTTTTGTTTTTCTGCACCAGAATTTCAGAAAAGATAGTGATGAGACAGACAACAGCGTATTCTTATCTTCTATTGTAACTTTCTCATCTTCAAGATTTGGAAGATCTCCAGATTGATGGCAAAGACATCCAGCATTGCCTCTGCCCCTAATCCTGATTCTTTACAGCGACCTAGACTCTACAAAAAGCTACCCTATAAATGTATCATCACTAAATCTGGTGCAAATGTAGAACTGCAAGGTTGGCATTGATGAAACAGTGGAAGGGTAGCCTGATATTCCTCTTCAAAGCTCACTGCCCTCCAGTGCTTGTCTGGGTCCCTGGTAGTTCTTTTGGCTGAGTTCAGCACCCAGCGCTGTTCTGCAGGAGTTTGTTGCTGTTTTACTCCAACTTCAGTTCTTCTGGCAAAGTTGGAGACGTTTTTTTTTTTTTGTCCAGCCCCCAAATTTATTTCACTACTCAATGTAGGCAAGTAGATCTTGTCTGCAGAATGTACATGCTCAAAATCAGTGGAACAAATCCTAACCTAAAACATGGGTTTGATCTCTTGGTTACCTTTTCCAGTAATCTTTAGAATTTATGGAGAGAAACATAATGTTGTTTTAGAATGGCAAGGCAAATCTTTTGCAAACTTATCCAATAAATGTCTTCTAACTACATTTTACCTGACAAAGACATGATTACAGCTCTGTTGGTACAGATACAAAATGCAATCCAGAATTCTGAAAGAATGCATGTATGTGATTGCAAGGCGGGAAGAAATGTCTTTAATAAATCTTTCAAATTGGGAACGGTATCATATTTTTTTGAGGACACCAACTGTAATACTATTAAAGAAGACAGTGAAAAAACTGTGCTGACAATTTGAGGGGTGATGATCTAGACTCTGTAGTCTGCACATGGCCTTCCTGGCTGGGTTAAGTGAAGCAAACAAATGTTGAGGTACAAGATGCAAAGCTCTGAATTTGACCAGCATTGCCTATTTTTGATGCTGTAGTGTGCTACGTAAGCAGTAAAGCTGTAACTGTAGTACTGATGTATGTGTGACTGTGCACTGGGAATTGCTAGTCTTACCTGTAGTGAGGCCGTTTCTGGAAATAAGCATGGCCCATCATCTTACCTGACTGTCCAGTTCTTCTTCACCCATTTGCCAAGGACACAAAACATTGCAACAGATGCCAGCGGACTGTCAGCATGGCTGAGTGGTATTATATACCCACCAGCACAAGTAACTGGAAATAACTTCCCTCGATCTCCTGGCCATTATCCTCCTGGTGTTGTAGCCCAGGATGCTGTTTGGTTTATTCAAGATTCATTGTTCATTGTTGGTTCATGCCCAGCCTGGCACCTGCTGTAAAGCCCAGGTGATGTTTAGTGAAGCTGCCACTCAGCCAGGTGCTTCCATCTGTACCGAGATGCAGGGAACCCTGTTCTTCTGCCCCAGCCTCATGAGCTTTTTGTTGCCCAGCCCTCAAGCTTATCAAGGTCATTGCCTTTTGCTGGCAGCCACTCCTCCCAGTTCAAAATGTTTTCCCTCATCACAGGCCGGGTTTCCATGCATGGCAGAGCATGGCACAGGTTCATGACTCTCAGCAGAAACATGACTCTAAATACAATAGGCTCGTGACTCAGGATTTCCTTTCCAGAAGCAAAAAACATCACTAAATACCTTTCTATGACAGTGCCTGGTAATACACTGTATGTATCCAGTTTGTTGTTTTGCCACGTGCACCAAAGGTTCACTGCAGCACCCCTGCACAGCAGTTGCCTATTCACAGGCCAGCCAGGCTTCCCCAAACCTCAGCAGCAAATGCCTTTTCCACACATTTGGAGAATTAGGCCCAGCTCACCTCAAAGTTTTGTCTGATTAAGGGGAAGATGAAGATGCATACTGCCATCTCTGCTGTCAGGGTACTTGGCTGTTCTGTGGTTCTTAAGAAACAAATCACCAGTTCTTCTGTCCGGGGCATTTTAAGGATTTCAGCAGCCACCAAACACTCTCCGAGCACTTTGTCACTTACCAAGCATGGGGAAGGTGTCTCCTGAAACCTAACGCTGTTGTCTGAGGCACTATTTAGAGGCAATGCAAACTCCAGTACACGGGCTCAACTTCTACAAGGCAATGCCTGTCAATGTACATGTAAGGGTACAATATCTCAATTGCAAGACCATTCAAATGCACAAGTGTTATTTTTTTTCCTGAAAAGGACATTTCCTTGCCAAAGACATTTGTGTAGACAGTTTTAAAGCGTGTACTACTTCCAACCACTGCAAAATGCAGCTGCTGGCCAAACTTTGATATATGAAAGGAAGCTATAAACACTTTGTGTTTACAGAACATCTCCTTTCCTGATATATTTTTTTTTTTGCTTCTGGACAGTCTCACAGGGCTGACAGGCAAATATCTAACGCAGTCTCTACTGAAGAAATGAACAGAGAGTAGTAACACACAAAGGTATTTTAGAACAACTAGATCACTGTGAAGATATAGGAAATTGAAAGGTAAATCTTGAAATTCTTATTCAGACTTTACTTCTTTAAATGTCTTTAAATGTCCCTATGACTGATACGTGCATGGATGATGTTTCACTTTAAACTTGAGCAATATGTAAAAGTTCAGCCTCACAAAGAGTAAAAGCAAGAGGAAGGAGTTTCTGCATGGTATTCCCTCCCAGAGCTTCTTTTTGACAGACCTGTTATTTGGGAAGGAAAAGGAGAAGTTTCTCACCTCCACGAAGCAGGCTGCACCGTGCATTCCTCATACACCACGGATCCTGTGCAGGACAGTGACAGCCAAGCAGCTCCACGTCTCAGGCACCCTCTTTTTAATTGGCAACACAGATCTAATGAAGACATGAAACCAACACAAATAAACTCTCCTATATTTAGTAGCCAACAAATCCATGAGCTGCTCCCTTGATAGAACACCTGCACTGCAAATAGGGACCTCTTCTAAAGATAATAGGGTTGGAGCAGTATTTTTCTTTCTTGCCTGATGCTTAGTTAAAAGGGCGATGTCAGTTCATCCATTTTGCAAACATCCAGAACTTGAAATTGGCTTTCTGATGGAAATGAGACATTAAATATTAGGAAACCAGGCTATTTCCATGAGGCTTAAGGAGCCAGCTAAGGCTTGACTCCATATAAATTGTTACTGGAAGTGGGTACAAGCAGAGAGGTGATATTAATTGCAGTGCTACAATGGCCAGACGGTCCCACTGTTCCCATTTTTACCATGCTGTGTACCTTCTTCCCTCCCTCCCAGCCTTAAGACTCTGCTCTCCAGCTGATAGACAACAGATGGACCAGCAACAAAACAGAGTGCGTGCCCAGCAGGGAATTTCAGCAGATACTTACTCAGATTTTTTATTTTATTTTTTTTGCCTTGAGTGATGCCAGTGTCACAAGGAGTTTGATCAAACTGCCTCAGATGTGTTGGCTACCAATCAAGCATCATTCTACAGGAATTTATATATAACCAATGCAAAGGAAATGAAGAAACATTAGTTAATTAGCTGTGCAGGTCCCTTACCTCTCCTGTGTGCCTGCTCTCATTTGCTGGACAGGTCACTCACCTGCAATTCAAGGCTCCTTCTAAAATGCTTCTGAAATAGATGAGAAGAGTCATTTCTATCAAAGCTTCTGAAAAGCCCAAACATGACTTGTTTGAAGCCCTTACACATTGCAGATTTGATATCTACCATTCCTTTCTAGTACAGTGAATGTTGATAGAATTCACTTGAGTTATTCTGAGCCATCTGTTACAGAAAGCACACTTGTGCGTTTCCTAATTGATGCAGAAAGGAAATGTTTTGCTTCGTTGTAAAACCATTCTTCATCCATGTGAGACAACTGAAGAGAACCTTGACTCTGCATCAGTAAAGGTGGATCACCGCCCAGTTTCTGAAAAGGAGTCTGATCAAGTTTATAGAATATGTAATAAAATAATAATAATAATAAAAAAATCCAAATACTGAGATTTTTTTCCTCATAGACTGAAAGAAAATATCCATTCTTTCAGTAGTGCTGTTAGTTAGTTTCTAGAATGCATGAAATACTGAATCAATTTTTTGTATGAAGTGCTTTTTGTAAAAGTAAAAGGAGAGAGAGAGCGCAAGCACTGTTACTTCAAATTGATTTTAATGTGTCTTCCAGGACAAAATAACAGGTGTGGATCCAAAATTCATCTGAAAAATCTGCATAGAGGGAAAGATGTAAGCATAGTTTGCACATTACTATGGAAATGCTTTTCTTTCCTTTTATAAAGTGCATCATGCCAGAACTGTCAGACCATAGAAAGCCAAATTAAAAATTACAAAAGCTTCAAAATCTTATACTGCACGTGTTAAGAAGCACACACCTGACTAAGAAGGCCACGTTATAAGGGTAAGTGTGAGCAAATATGTCAAATATATTAATGTGCATGAGTGAATCAGTAATTGCTGCTTTTTAAAAACTTTAATTTTTACAACAAATTGTGTTGTTTTGGTAGACGTTTACCCTTATTCTTCCATCAAGATATCTCACAGGATGATGCGTCAACCTATTTCAGTCATTATTACTGCATTTAATTGGGGAGAAAGAAGAAGTCAAATTCATCACAGTGATTGTTATTAAAATGAAATTCCTAAAAAATAATCCAAAAAATAATGGGAAATGGCCCAAATGAAAACAGCTTTACATTTAAAAAGATCTTATCAAGCATCATGTCACTCAGTAGATTAGAGAGCTTTTCAATAAAAGCCTGAACTTATTCGCATTTAATGCAATGACAACACGTGAAATTCAGTAGGAGTAAAATTTCATTTTTTTAAAAAAAACATGCTGTGAAATGAAATGCATGATATTATTTTTACTGCAACAGAGTAAGGCACAGGATAATTGTCTACTGTATCAAGTCCATTGTCAACATCGCTGTGTTTCTGAAGAAACCTTGAATGCAAATACAGGCAATGTGGATCTAACAGAGACTTAATGGAAAAAAATACTGGAAAATGAAAGATTAGGTGAACAAGAGAGTAATCTTGTGAAAATTAAGGCAAAAAAAGTTTTGTTTTTTTCTTTCTTTTTAATATGCCAAATACTCCCCTCAGATTTAATCCAGTTATTCAGTGCACCAAGTGGCTTGTTACTCATTGTGGACTTAGTTTATAAATCAAGTAAAGCTTAAATGTAGCATCCATCCCTAACACAAATGCACTCATGAAGATGACGCCAAGAAAAGGAATAGATCTAGACCATCCAGTAGGACAATGTCACAAGGTTAAGCCACATGAAAACAAAATTTAATTACTGTATCTCCAAGCATCCTTATGCTTAAATTAACTCATATAAATGATATACATTTCACAGTGCTTGGACTAATTAGCACTTATCAAGCACCTTTCATGAGTGCTTTGCAAACATTAAATAAGGTCAGAAATCTCATTGCTCTTCCATAAGAGCAGTCATAAATATGAAGGGTAGAGGTTCTTCGTGTATGTTAGAGCAAAGACTGCAGGACTTGACTCACAGACTTCTGAAAAATAGTGTAAAATAGGTGTAGAAGTTTTCCTAATTGCTATTTTACAGTTTGAAAAACAGTAATATAAATTAAATGACTTGTCGAAGACCAACAAAGAAGTTGTGGCTGAATTCTGGATTCAGACCTTTTTTATTAGATGTTAAGTATTTGATTAAGGCATGAAGCTATAGTCTGTGGTGAATCAGGTAGGAAGAGACTGTACTGCAGAGAGAGGTGTAAAAATTCTGCCCTACCAGCAGCAACACATCTGTAAAGAGTTAAAGTAAGTGCATGCTATGTGCTTATGCCAGTACTTTTGCAATTGTTTCTTAACACAAATGATTTTGAACATGAACTACACAAGATAGGTTTTTGTTTCTCCCTATCTCTGATGCAATGTTATTGCCTTGTATCCTCTGAGTTACTATCACAGAAAAGGGATTATTTTCACACACTACATAATGACATTACTGGTTGTGATGCCTTTTTCCACAGCCTCAGGGAATGATACAAAAATATTGTTATAGCTCTCTGAGACATATATAGAAAAGAAACAACTACTCTGAAAATTCCAGTTATGGAATAACTCAGCTTCTAGTGTATTCTTTTTCCTCTACAAGAGGTAGGTCTTTTTTTGAGAGCTCTTGCAATATAGCCATTATAGAAGTTCCACAAAGAAATCCAACCTTCTTGAAGATTCTGGGGACTTCTCCACGGCTTCTACACATCTGAACCCTGGCTGCCATATGTCATCCCCTTCTATTATTAGGTATTACATTTTGCTGAGGAAGGTCAAAATGTGTGAGGGGTGTAAATACTGCAGCAGTCATCGTTAAGTCATGCATTGATTTATTCTTGGAAACATAGGAGCTGTGGAAGCAAGTGTGCCATACAGAGCTGCAAGTCCCAAGTTCCTCAACAGATAGCTACAGTAAAACTTTGGAAATTACTATCACTGCATTAGCAGGAAGAAATATCTCAGGTTCGCTGAGAAAACATGTGTTGCTTTGGCTCCACTCTCCCCATGTGTTTTGTACCCTGAGGACTTTTCCTTCCATCTTCATTCACTCCTTACCTACTGCATAAAATGAAGACTGCACATCTGACAGTCTCCACAGGGACTGCCTGTTAGTACACAGGGTATTTTAAAGAATTATTAGGTCAACTTTCTCCAGCTTGGCCCCTCTGCAGATGTCACTTCAGTTACTAGAATAGGCTCTGTGATAAAAATATTTTAGCTTCTCTCCATACATTTCAGTGGGCTCTTAAAAAAATAGTTATATAAAAATTGTAGATAATTGTATTTGCTTTGCTTTGTGCAGTCAAAAATACCTACCTAAGTTTACTGTATTTTATAAATTGAAAATCTGTATAATCCTACACTCTAAGTACATGGTGTCACTTTTATTACTGCCAATCTAAAGACACAGACTTTTAACACCTGAAGAATAAATGCAATGTTCACAATTCTAAAGTCACCCAGTAACTGCTGGAAAAGGCTTAATAGCAGCTTCAGCAAGAAGGAATAACTCTGGATGTCTTTCAAATAGCAACATGGCTCAAATTAAAATATATATTTTCCTTATTTTGTTATGCACTTTTTTGATGATGGCCACCAAGTAGATTTTACAGTGAATGTACTGAGACATTTAAGATAAATAAAATGGTACAATGCAGAATATGTATTTTGTTTCTATTCAATTCCTAGAAGAACATTTTGGTTTTACATAGCATCTCCATTTGAAGAAGCAGCAGCAAGGAACAGATGAACACTGAACTGTGCTTCTCATCACTGAAGTTCTTCCTTTGTTTAAAACAGCTGGATCATTGACTCTCTTGATTTTCCAACTCCGACCCATTTGACTAGGGAAGAAAAAAACATCTATTAGAAGATTTACTGAGAGTAAATACAATGAATGAATGGTAGTGTTTTATTATGCTTCAAAACAAACTAGCCAACTCTATGCTGAAATACATTGCCAGGAAGTTTTACCATCCAAAAATACTTTACTTCTGTTGCACTAGCAGACTAGATGCACAACATACTGCATTCAGAAGGCACAAAATAATTAAAGTGTTGCAGATGGAAGATCTAAGAGAAGGTCAAGCCTGTTTGTTGCAGGTTTAACTCTCACTGTCTTGAGTGATACGATGTATAGCTAAACACCTGTTAATATTCTCATTTTCCCAAGTGGAAGAATTAGGCTAAATAGTCATGTACCCATTACACATTTATCTCCTTACACCGAGAAGTGTGGAAAAGGGCCAAAAATTAAAAGTAGAGAGAAGTCTATGTTCAAACAGTGATGCAGTGCACGAAGCAAAACTAAGAGACTAGTGAAGGAAGGACATTAGACTAACTATGCACTGAAGCATGGCGCAGAGTTTCCCAAGTTTTCACTGTCAGAAGGCAGCACTTTGCCAAGAACAGTATGTGTTCATCTTTCCTCTGCATAAATTCTTGTCAGCAGCAGCTTGTAGTTGCTTGCAACGCTGCAGTCTGGAGAACATCACCCTTTGTACCTTCTTGGCAAGGTGTCATTTACCATCACCAGTCTAACCACAGACACTTTCATTACCTCTTGCCCAAATCAGGCCACTCCCTGACTAATGAATTGCGTACATTGACATAGCTTTTTGTGTATTGTAGCATTCTCATGTGTATATCTGCAGAAAGATTTACCTGGCACTCCAACGTGGTTTTCCACACATCGGATATAATTCTGGGCCTTGGGTGGGAGGTCCTCCCATTTTCGTGCACCAGTTGTGTCAGTCTTCCACCCAGGCATTGTTTCATACTCTACTTCCACCTTTTGTAATATCTCTTGATTAGCTGTGGGTGAAGAATTTTCATCACAGTTGAGTTTAGTTACTCCACCTTAACAGAGCACACTTATGGTTCTTGACCAATAAGATTTTTTGACAACACTTAAAAATAGATAAATGAAAACAAACAAACTAAATCTCACAGGATTTTTAATGGCTGGTTAGTTAAATCATTCTTAATTTAGATTAATTTCTGTTAGTTGGGAAGATAACTTTGATTCAAGAGGACCCAGTAATCCAGTTTCCTCTTGTCAAAACCTTAAGATGTACTCTATGTTGTCAGTAAACTACAGCAGTATTCCTGAGGAAATAATTTACTTGAAGTTTAGAATAGTTCCAATTTTGGTTCAGATTTGCACACAGGCGCATAATAAAATTTCTACAACGGGGTCTTAAAAAAAAAAAAAAAGAAATCAAGCCTAACTTCAAGAATCAGTCTTTCCCAACACATACAACTTAACAGGCAGGAAAGAGAAAAATGAACATAGATGTTTGATAGCATACCTGGAAAATATGGAATTCTTTTTCCACCCAATTTGTAAGCAACACCAATTTTAATCTCATCGAGGACATCAAGAATATCCAGCTTTGTTAAGGCCAAACTGCACAGAAAAACATTGGTTAAAGTCATACACATGATGAATATCTCAGTCATCTTCCTTTTCAATCCTTTGCACCTGTCTTTTGTTTTGTTTTGTTTATTTGTCTGTTTTTCCCCCTAGCTCTGTATTTAGAGATCCAACTCAGTAGCAGAAAATACACAAATATGAACATTATTAATTGAATTCATGCCTCTGGGATGAATACATGACTGAGTTACTAAGATGTGTTTCCAAATGCTTGGCTGCTCATACAGGTGCACAGTTTTCAGTTCTTTGTATTAAAATACAAATTGACTGTTTAAAAGTGCTACTTACTGGATTTATTTTGGGTGTGTACATTGGCACGTCACTTTATGTCACCAACAGTAACTAATTCTGTTATTCTTCCTGATTCACAACTATAAGACAAGCTTATTTAATAAATTACACTTTTAAAACAGACTTCACATGGTTTTAGATGCCAGATTATGCTTGTATTCAGTACAGTCAGGAAGATCTCAGTCTGACTTCCAGTATTCCAGCTGAGCTATCTGTGTCATCAGTTTAATGAACCTTTTCCATCTTTTGAATGACCACATTGGAAGACAAAAATGGAACCTCAATAAGATGTCATAACAGTCACTGATTGGAATAAAACTGCATTTTAGAACTAGTCAAATCCTCTAGAAACAATATACCAGGCCTTGACTGATCATGAATAGAGAAGGATTTGGCCAAGTTTATGCACATATAGCCCATGCTGTATGTGCCCAATAAGTATATGCTGAATGTAATGATTAAACAAGACCAACTTTGGGGAAAGAAGCAACATAGAGCTAGTTCTTCAGCTTTTTTTCCCCAAGATTTCATCTCCCCTGTTTTTAAGTGTCAGAGTTACCAGACATAACACTTCTGTTGATGGAAGTGAAGTGATTGTATACAACTGAAATGGAAAGAAATATAATATTTTCCTAAGAAATATTCCAACATAAACCAGAGCTGCTTTAACAAAAGCAAAATATAAATTCAAGCAAGATAAAAAAGGATTTAAAAAGCCCTTCTGATAAGTTAACGAACAGAGATCATTATATGTATTGTTTCATTTAAGTACTAGCAGCATAAACAACACAAGTCTCAGATTATGTGATACTGAAATGCCCACAGTAACGTACCTGCATACATGAACAATTTGTCTGAATGCAAAGAGTAAGTCTACACTTTATATGAACACAACTGTAATGCAACTTCTTCTGAAAATACAGATTGATAATCAGTTTTGAATTAATGGCTCACTATAGTTACCAGCATTAGACATAAGCTAGCCTGATGGCATTATGGTCTAGACCAATTCCTTTAAACAGCCACTTTTCCTTTAAAACATCCATTCAAATTATTTTATAATTGAAAATATATTTCATCAACCAAGTAAGTCACTCAGTCACCCTTAAAATAACAGCTCAGACCATTAAAAGCAGTATTTATAATACAAAATGAGAATCCATCTTTCTAGGCAAATGAACCTGTCCCAGCTGTGGCAGCTACTGTGTGATCCCAACTATTTCACTTAAAGAGGTAATGTGTCTGAATGATGCAGAATGGGTCCTACAAGTCTGATCCACTGGAGCCAACCAAAACTCAAAAACAATTGTTTTTTAAATAAGTCAATAAGAAAGCACTGGATCAAGAATACTAGAGCAAACAATTTGTGCAAAAATTGTTATATCAATCCAAACTACACTGGTCATCTGATGCAAAAGCACATCAGATGCAAAAAGGTCATCTGAAGCAAAGTGAAAACATATATGAAAAAGAATCATGCTTATGATAATGTAAAATCACTCAGTTTGAAAAAAAAAGTCTAAGGAGATAAAATTATTATTAGCATAAAGACAATTTTCATTTGCCCACTGTCAATTATCATATCATTAAGACAATTTTCAGTTGCCTGTTGTGAATTATTTCATTGCTTAAAATGTAACACTTTACTGACTTATATTAATGTTACCTACATATTTATTCTGCGAAGCACAAAATAATCACTTCCAAATGTAGCGCAAAATCTGTGATGCTTACGCAGTGAATCCGTTGATCATATGAGCATATTTCAAAATGACAAGATCTAACCAGCCACAGCGTCTCTTTCTGCCTGTTGTTACTCCCCATTCATGGCCACGGGACTGTAAAAGATCTCCAATTTCCTACAAAAAGACAGGAAGAAAGATAATGGTATTTCACTGAAAAATAGCAAGGAAAGAAAACATAAACAAATACAAGCAGATAGCAAGAAAAATACAGTTGTTTAATCCCAAGGCTTTTTTGTGGGAAAAAAAAAAGGAATATAAGAAATGAAAACAAGTTTTCTTAGAATGTGAGTTTCTTAGTTGGATAGTAAAGCCCCTCACATGCTAGATGTTTATATTTCCATCACTAGTATTTCCACAATACTTATTTAACATAACTATTTTTTCTTTTATGAGCTTGCATTTATATTCTCAGTCTTGTCTTTTGGCATCTATTGCTTTCAGGGGCAAGACTGTAGATGTCTGGGACAGACCAAAGCTTGTACAACGTCTAGTATAACAGATGCTTTGTTCATGCCTAGAGCTCCCAGGTTCTACCACAACATGAGAATACCAATTGTTCCATTTGGGTTGGCAATTTTTACAGCATGGAAAAAAAAAAAAAGAAAACTTCACATTCATGATCTATAAAACTAAAGGATACCATCAATTCATTTGCAGCCATTAGAGTATGGATTTTAGTGACTACATCCTTAAATCAAATTCAGATCACTGACCTGGAGAATGCTGCGTGTATGGCTCTAATCAATATCCTGAGCTTTCTGGTTTCACAATAATGAAAATATAATAGAGAGTTTAAAAGATTCAAAATCTGTCCCCCTCTTTTTATTGATGAATTTGTGCATGACTGGCTGACACATACCAAAATTATTCAGCAAATCATATGGAACAAAGGCTGTTAAGCTCATAAATTCTATCTTGTAATTTAAGCTTTCCTGAGATGCACTGACAGCTCCAGTGTACAACAAACCCACTGAAATGCACCTAACTAGACTACATACAATGATGAAATCTGTTTTCATATCTTTCACTGCAACAGAACTGTCACTGCAAAATAACGCCACCACGATTGTGCTTTTCTCTTCTGAAGAAAAATGCCTGAAGTTTATCAGGCAACTCCTGTCTTCATGATTGCAACAACCTAGCATTGTTATAGAGCTTATTTATTTGGCAGCATACCCTTACCCCTTGAACTTACTTCTTGGCAACTGTATATATTACATTTTGTAACAGTAAACCTACATTAATCTGCTCAGTGGGGAAGGCTCCAATTCCCACCCGAGTAGTATACGCCTTCACCACGCCATACACATCACCAACGTGCTGGGGGGGAATACCAAGGCCAGTGCATACACCACCTACAGTGCAGTTCGATGAAGTCACGAAAGGATACGTGCCTGTCAGAAAAACAAAAACAGCACAATCCTGTTTCAGCGATTAAAAGAAACTAAGACTGACCTGCCTTTATGTGAACATTTTCCTTTCAAGGAGGTTTTCGTCTGTATATTTGGCTCTAAAGCTGAACTGAAATAGTAGTCAAAGGGGAAGGTAAATCCTCCTTACTACTTGCCCCCACTTTGCCCTAAGAGAACAAACTAAGCTGTTCTTTCCTGAATTGTTTCCTCTTGTAGTGAATGATATGTATTTAGATTTCTAAAGCTCCACAGACAACACCCCCACTCCACAAATGAATGACTTTTTCCAGTCAAATAGCTGACTTTTCCTGGCATTTTTGTATAAACATGTTATTAGTGATCAAGAACGTCACACAGCCAAATACGAAAATGTACTACTTTCTTACACATGAGGAGGTATCAAGTATGTGTGATCTGCTCCAATGCACAAGTTGTTTTGCATTCATCCTTCGCAGCTCTCACTGAGGACTGCCCACAAGGGAGGAATTTGAAAGCATCTCAGTACTACTTCCATCAGACACTTGATCTATTATAGGATGCTGTTGCTGTGTAAAGCTTTTTTCACTGCCCTATGTATCACAGAAAGTATTTCTGCAACATCCGCAGACAGCCTGGTGTAAAGGTCACAATCTGACATTCCCAGTGCCCTACACAAGTAGCTCTGTGTATCTGCTGCGAATTTTCTACACCTTAGGAGGCTAATCATGATCTCTACACTGTGACTTTGGATCAGAGCATCTCTCCAGTTCTTTGTTTCGCCATCATGGAGACTTAAGTGGTTTAATTAGACTTTTGGTAAGAGAGCAGAGCAGAGATCTGAAGAAACTAGGCTTACAGGTTATCTGCACTAGTTTAATCCTCTCTCCACAGCAAAGGAATTACTCTCAGCAGCGCTGTAGTGGGCTAGCTGCATGACATGGTGCACAACCATTTAGAAGTGATAAAGACAAGAATATCTAAGAGTGAAATTTCTACCCCACTGGAATAAAACTTCAGTAAAAATCAATATTTAAACCCCCAGCATTTAATCCTATTAATGATACAAGCTCTGTCTTACTGTGTTTTACTTTTGGGAGATCTGATTCTATTAAAGATTATTTTGTGTCTCTATTTTCCTACTGTTTACAAAGAAGATATAAACACAAATCAAAATAAAACTAGACTCTTAGGAGTTAAATCGAGTTTACAGTTTAACTTACCAAAGTCAATATCAAGTAGTGCTGCATTGGCTCCTTCAACAAGAATCTTCTTTGGGGAGCCATGAAGAGCTTCATACATAAAATATACGCCATCTCGAACCATCGGTCTTATTTTTTCAGCATATCCCTGCAAATTTGAGTGTAAATGTCAACTTTCCCAGGTAACGCTACCTGAATGGCTGGAAGGAACACTCTGATCACTTTTGAAAGATGAAACATACAGATAAATCCTAATATACCAGCTTCACTAACTGTATTTTACCTGAAAATTTCAAAGATTAGCTTATAGTCTATTAAAAACAAATTAATATATTGAACCAGTCATATAAGAAAACACAGTTTGTTCTGGCATTGGAATGCCATAGTTTCTATACCATTTCTGTTCACGAAGATGATGTATACCTACCTCATTTTGTTGATGGACTATAATCTAGACACACTGACAAATAATAGAGACTGGGACTTACAAATAATACAAGCTCCAGAGGAAAAACAGTACAAAACAAAACACTTCCCATGAATGTTAAAAAAGTATCTTTAAAGGTAGGGTATCAGCACTGAACTAGTAGCAGACAAAGCGTGGGGAAGTTAAGAGATTTTTTGGGTATCCTCTATCCTTACATATTCAAAGATGTTTTACCAGTGGCTCTTCTGAATTTGTAAGAAAAATGACTTTTTGTAAATAACACCAGAATCTTGAAACACAGATTCTACAACAATTCTTTAGTAAGTACTGAGGTCCTTCAGGTAGCCTAGATCAGCCATTGCCAGAATGAAACCACTAACTGCAAGCGTCACTCTGCATTCTATTGACTACTTTAACACAACACAGTTATTTGGAGTTTAAAAAGTAAAACGTTGTATGAGAATAATAATTACATTAATTACGAAATATATTTTAATTCCCACAACAGAACATTCTATTAGGAAACAGTTACTTCTACTAAAAAGGTTTTATAATATGTTATTTCCTTAACATACACACTTGTCATTTAAATTAATTAGTTTAACAGCAATTAAGTATTAACTAACTAGTTTTTTTCTATTTTCAATTTAGAGTAATTTTTCTATGGTTTCACTCAAAACTGAACAAATATTAAGTGCTATATTCTTACCTTTAGCTTTTTCAGTTGTCCTTCTATATCTATTTCCAATGTTGGAAACATTGACTTGTATTGTTGTGCCAGATTTTTGAATCTGTAAAATATTTAGAATCATATCAATGAAGAACAGTCTTTAAGTTACTGCTCACAGAACCTTTGGCAAGATGTGAGGTTATATTATAAACTGTATACATTGACAGTTATATAAAGAAAATACACAGAACTTTGATACCTCAACCAGTGCATTTCCCAACATATAATATTATAATTTAAATGACAAATACCTGTGAGAAGTATAGAAAATACACACATACATTCTTTCCAGTTTCTTCTCCTTCTAGCTAATTTATATACAGAATTCAGACACATTTTTATAAACATCTCCTTAAAAGTAAATCTGCCAGCCAAAATATATGACTAACATAATATTTAGAAATGAAAATAGTTGTACCTTGAAGAAAATTCATCAAAGTCAGAAAGGAGGTCACAAATTCGAAGACCTGTTCGTGCAGCTTTGGAAGAATATGTTGGTCCAATCCCCTTCTTTGTTGTGCCAATACTAGTTGAAAACAAAAACAAAATATGTATTAACATATGCAAAAATATTTTTTATGCTAACTACTTTGTTAAAGCTCTTCAGTATTTTATATACTGGGCAGAAGTTCTGAGACAAAAAACCAATCACCAACATTCTATAATAGTATAAAGCAAGTTTCATGCTTCACTGAATTTACATAAATATTGCTAATATTTATGGTATGCAGTAAATCATTAAGCCTTGGATCTAGCTGAAACAAGCTGACTTTAGTGTGTGTGTATATACAGATTTTAACAGAGCAATGATGGTTACTATGCTATCCTGTAGTACTACTAAGTCCCTTCCTAAAAAGGAAAGAAAACAAATGTCATTGTCACAGCTGCAACACAGACTATGCTATATACAACCTGTTTGTGAGTGATGAAACTCAATTCCTATGGCTTTGATTCCAGTAGTCTTTTTGAGTAAAACTCCATCCAAATCATTATTTATACCATGCATATCCTTGTGAACTCCTGTTGCAGCCTTTACCTTGATGAGGACAAAAATGAAGCCGCTTTCCTATCTGCATGCCTATTTTCATGTGTATTTTAGAAATATATAATTTTGAGACCTCTGTATGTTAAGATTGGTTGAAATTGTCCAATGGGATCAACATTAATAGGTGACTAACATGCAGAAAAATAGTGTGTTCACACAAGCTTTTGTTCTTTCAGAAACCAGAACAATGAAGTACGAATAGTTACATACTGTGTAAGATTAAAATAGAAACTACTATTTCCACGAAGTATAACTGAATATACAGTAAACAATTACCAGCATATAATCTAATCTTGCCAACACTTCAGACCTGATTCAAAAAGCATCACTAGTTGATATTAAAGAGGATTGGAAGCATCGCTTTAACACAAATGAGATTAGAGGATTTGTTAGGAATTTGAAAATGTCTTTATATGTTGTAGAGAACTGGGAAATGGCAGTAAGAATTTATATCCTCAGTAGTACCTCAGAATTCATACACTAAAATATGTAGGCACAGAATAGACACGCAGAATTAGTAAAATCAGCAAGGCTCTTCATAGATATATTGCTTTTCTGTTTTCCAAATTATTATTAATGATATGAAGGTGCTGAAAATACTTACTTTTTTCCTTCTTGTGCTTGACGTTGTACTTCCTGGAGCCCATCTACTGCCTGGTGAAAGTCAAACACTGCAATGGAAAACCAAACAGACATAACTGCAGACCAAAGGAGAAAAGCATTCTTTAAATCACAGACATCTATAATTTCAGAACTAGCTTTGTTGTCAACTTGTTATTAACAATAGTTCAAGGACTTCTCACATGAAAACAAATCTAGTACTATGAAAACATATAAAGCATCGTTCTTTAGCAGGCACAAATTCTGTTGTTTCAGGTACACAACACAATGAAGACATATTAGATGAAATGCATGGCTGCTTTGTAGAGTAATAATGTAGTTCCACCATAACTCACAAATGGTTGCTTAGCTTTCCTTAACCTTCAATCATCACTTACCTATATGTGCTCTATCTGATATAATCAGTCTTTTCTCCCAATCTTTTAAACCTGTATAAAAAAAAAAAAAAAAGTATATCTAAAAAAAGTACAATTTCTACAATTTCAGATGCTCTGATTGGTTGAACTTTGAGATCTACTTTGAGTTTTTCCTCTCTTTTTTTCTAGCTTATTTAGTTTCTGAAGAGTACTGTAGATAAAATGAGTTAAATATAAGTGACTCTCAAATTTCAGCAATGTTTTTGGTAACAAGCTTTGCATTTTCTGTTTTCAGCTTTCCCATGTTGGTATGGACTAAGTTATTTGTTCTTCTTGAACACCAGAATGTTATGGCTTACACACAGTTCTTGAAAAGATTCATCTAGTTTATACGGAAATAGCAAATTAAACAAGGATCATATATGATTAAAACTTAAACTTCATTTGTGTCTAGAAAACAGAGAATTTACATAAAGAATCATAGATCAATTTAAAATGGAAGAGACCTCAGAAGGTCATCTGCTCCAAACCCTTGCTCAAAGCAGGACTTTGTATTCACCTGGAGAAACAGGGACAAAGAAACTCTTGGTTAAATCATTACCCTTTGAGGTAAAATGGAGCTTTGCAGCAACACACGTAAGGATTTTATTTTCTATCTGATATAGTTTAAAATGTCACATATCGCTATGAAAACCCATGAAAAGATTACTTTTGAAGATCTCTTTGAAGACTATAACACAATTTTGAATACTGTTCTCTTCATTATTTAAAATCCAGAATGTTATCGCACTGAATATTTATGGTTATAAACTAAGGCTTAATAAAAAACCTCAACCTGGCTGACAATGTCAAGCAAGGTTAAATTACTTGATACAAACCTTTCTTCTCATTCTTTTCAGCTTCTTCAAATAGGCCTGGTAAATGTATAACTACTCCGTTACCTTTGGGAACACAAAAGATTTATTTTAAAGCAAGCAATAAAATGCTCATTCTTAGGACGCAAGGCATGCAAATACTCGCTGTCTGAAATTTTATTTAAAAAGGAAGAGTAAGTTTCTCACATTTCTCACTATGTAATCTTGAGCAATTTTTTTTTTTTTTTGATAAATCTTCACTTTGGGTAAGCAGCTGCAAGTCTGCTAAGATCAGAAAGAACAGAACTTGCTATTTTCAGGTTTGAACATAGGGCCTGATCCAAAGTCAGCTGACTAAAGCAAATTCTTTTCGTTGTTTGTGGTGGACTCTGAACAAGGAATTTAGTTGCCATTGTTCACTGATGAAAGCTCAAAGAAGTCTGCAGCCTTATAACACTGACAAGTCTGTGTGACAATATTTAAATTTTCCTCAGTATTCATGCATTTATCTCAAACCAAACTCAAACCAGTGCTGTAATACATTAGCAATGCCTTCTCCCTACTATTGAGCTACAATTTAAGATCCACAAGCAATACAGAACTGATGAGATGTGGAGGATTAATGATGTAGTGGGCTGAAAACAGCTGCTACTTCCTTCTTGGGAACAGAAATATCTGCAAACAGTCTCTGCCTAAATTTAGGGTAACTTAGTTACACTCTTTACTACTTGACAAGAGGGTAAATTGGAAAGCCAAATACTATGCCATACTTAGCAGAATGAAACAAAAAACAAGTTTCATGTATTTCAAACATCCATTTGGAAATTATCAAACGGAACAAAACAAAGTACAAATCCATGACTCACTGAAATACACTCATTTACTCATTTCTTGCACATTTTGTACGTATTTTTTCTTTTGGAAAGGATCATAATTTTGGATAAGTCTAAGCTTTCTGTTTGTCTATCACTTAAATAGGAGGCAAATGCCCAGTAATCAAAACAAACTTTTTAATTATGCTATTTGCATCAAATATCATTACAGTGAAATGTAACATCGGCTTCGTAATGTGAACCAAATATATACATATATATATATACATAAAAGACTGGATGATGACCTTCCAAGCAGAGCCATACATCTTGGGGCCTATTTCTGGGAAGTCAGCACGTGGATGCCAGGGGTACATAATATTATTTATTTAGCCTATTCAGTTGTTTTCTGTGTTCTCAAAGTGTAGCATTTACATTTCTGAAATTATGACAGGAAAAAAGAAGTAGAAGGCAGGATCCAAGCTTATAACAAAGTATAAAAAAGGACAACATGATGGAAAGAGGGGGATTCTTAGCTTGTTTTCTAGCAGCAGACGATGTAGAATTACTTCATATTAAAGCAGCAGTGAAATGAAAAGTCAAACAACTGAAGCTAAAGTGAATTCTATGTTTTTCTTTGCTTGTTACTATGAACTATGGTTGTAGCTAGCTGCCCTTAAGTATTATTTCATTAAGTAAGTTCCGAATTTGTCTTACCAATAAAAGAAATTGCCTTTGGATTAATGATGCCACTAGGAAACAGGTGGAAATCATATTCTTTCCCATCAACAACCACAGTATGACCTGCGTTATTACCACCCTGGAACAGAAAGAAAGACAAGGTTAGTTACCCTATACCTTCATTCTAAATGCACTTTATTTACACGTTTATGTCTTAGGTCACTGTTTTCTCCACCTTATAGTTTCTTGAGATACAGAAGTATTGTAAAAATGGCTCAGACAGGAGAATTATGAAGCCAAGAGATTTCTGGCATACCCACACAAACCCACCCTTTTCTGTGCCTGGTCATTTCTTTGGGGTTAAGCCTACATCTCCCAACATTTCCTTTTGAATGGAAGCTCTTCTTGCCCACTAAAAAAAAACCAGCTGCCACTTCTCTAGGTGCTCGAGGTGGAAAAAGCAGGGAATGTGTAGTCTTTGTAGCTTCACAGAGTATCCCTGTCATCCCACTGAAAACCACCACCACACCTTTACAGAGCCTGCTGCAATTCTTAACTTGGATGATCATCTACCACACCTGAGAGTGGAGTTGTTATTTTCTCAAGAAAGAGATTTTTACCAATAAGGCTTTAAAAGACAATGGTAAGACACCACAGACTTGGAAAGAAGTGAATAAATCAAGGTCATGCCTTGATTGAAACTGAAACAGCAAAGAACTTTACAAATTAAACATCCTGTTTTCTCAGTAGACATAATGCTTCCTGCTGTTTTGACAGCGATGCAGCTTTTTCTTCTACTGATAAGGTTGGGAAACCCGACTGCTTGTCTGCTCTGGTGCTACAGGACTTCCTTCTATTTTCTAAAATAATTACAAATTTTAGTGGATTTGATATGAGGTCTGAATGATGTGGAAGTGTCTGAAATGAGGGCGTCTACTAGAAGGAGAACTGACAATGTTCCTGGTAATCTGCAAATAATAAAGAGTGTTGGCTGAATGACTGGGAATGAATGTGGGAAAGGACACTCATTTATAACAATTAATAACATAACATTTGTCCAGTGTTTCATTTGCCCATTTGCTTGCAATAGCAACTAATGTTCCTTTCAAGATGTGTGTGTATGCTGAAACACAATACTAAAAAAAAAAAAAAAAAAAAGAAAAAAGATATGGGTTACAAAAAAGAAACAAAACTTTTAAAGAAGTAGGGATGGAGAAAAACATTAAAAAGAAATAGTGCCTTTATATATGACAAAAGTAATTATCATGTTTTGGAAGATGTGAGGTCAACAGTGAAGTTTAAAAATATACCGTGACAAAGGAGACTACCAATTTCACTTGATTTAGCAAACATCTGGGTAGATCATCCTTTGGCTGGGAAGGACTTTAAAGTATCTTGCTAATGCAGAGCTATAACTTGTCCAGAGAATCCTGAAGAAAGCAGAACCTTCCACAGTATTTAGCTTACCTTTCAGATATAATAGGCCAGGAACCTGAATCCAGTCAAAGGTATTGAGCTAACCTAGCAGGCTAATAAATCATGCAGGAGACTCCTCTTTACATGATAATTAAAAGGCCAGAGATTGGATGGATTGTAGTGATAGAAAACTAACTTATTTTATTATAGAGGTATGGGGCTTAAGAAAGAAGCTAGTAACTATTGAGACAATGAGCTTTCCTTTCCTGTTTGTGTATGGAAGGCGGCAAGATGGAAATGAACTCAGTCTGGTTTAACACTGATTTAATCTCTGCTATAAACACCAATTGTCATGCTTCCTGAGAAAATGGGGAACCTGGTTCCTTGAAAAGTCTTTGTTGCTACTAATACTATAATTATATTCTGCTTTTGTTAATCAACAGGAAGATGAACAAATGAAATCATGGCTTGAGGATCCACCATCTGAGAGAAAACCACTCCTAAATTATAATCAAAGTGCTTTCTAAAATACTAAAATTTTAGAAGCTGGGATGTAATGGTATGAGAATGTTTAGGAAAGACAGTTTATGATTTTCTGGAACAACTGAATCCCAAAGAAATGCTGTCTCTTTCTTTAGCAAATGCTTAAAAAGGGACATTAATTTTAACTTCTTAATCAATCGGCTGTGAGAGCTGGCATATATAGAAAACGCTGAAGCACAGAAACATCAGCAGATATATATATATATCCTGTAATTGCCAGAACCTTTAAGCCACTTTCAGTCCCTCCAGACAGATAATATAAATGAAGAATTCTGTGACAGACCCTACAAAACAGCACTTTTCTAACCAAGAGCTAGAGTTGACAGCCCTGGAACTGCTTTTGTATGTCGCTCACGTTCATCTGCATTTCCTGAAGAAATGTCTTCTGAGTATATTTTTACAGCTGAATTTAACACATTTCTACTAATACAATTAAAGTGTTAGCAAAGCACTGAATAGTCCAACAGACATGATCAAACATCCAAAACATAACTGGTCTGTGGGATACTCTCTAATTATTACCTGGTCACCTTAGTAAATTAGATATCTTTCTCACTATCTCATCATCTCGTTATATCTCATTATTTCTCATCATCTCATTAGATATCTTTCTCATATTGAGTTTCAGAGATATTCTGATGACATATTGCCAGTCTGGTAGCTCAGATGTTAGAGACACCTACTTCTTTTCTACTTTTATCTAAGTTCTGAGAGCCATATTTTTCTAATGAAGTATATATAAGGGGAACCTGAAAGCTTGCATGGACTTAATCGGAACATTACATGATCGAAGGCCCAGAGATCTACCTAGCACACTGCACTCAGCTCTGCATGAAAAGCTTCTGTTTAATATCCAGACCCAGCTCACTGAATCTCTCCTGTGAATCACAGTACAGTCCACTGGTCTCGCTTGAATTTTATACAGCTTCCAACATTTGCACTTTTCTAGGTCACATCTGCCTTGTGTCGTGATTCTGAAAAGCCTTCTTTATTGACGGGAGTGTTAAGGTGACAACTGACAGATTAATCATCAGTGCTACTTTGGCATCATCTATACTGTGAAATCATGGTATGACCAGAAATAAAATGGTTTGTGTTATATTCCAAAATCTGGGAGGCATGAGCATTCCCATTAAACTAGAAAGGTGTGGGGACTTCTGTGCCCCTAAGGAACCATTAAGAGAGCTGCTGAAGCTTCAAGAGGCTGAGTGCAACTAGGACATCTACAACATTAGTACTTCTTCAACCTGAAGCCTTCCTGCAGCAATTCCAACACATTTTGCAGCCACCTGCACCTCTAGCAACTACTACAACTGTACCAGATGCAAGAAACCTACTAGGTGCACTATAAAGACAGTCCCTGGTGAGGCCTCTACGATGAGATCGGATCGGGGCTATCAATTACAGCAACAAACACCAGGAATGAAATGGAATTTGAGAACTAGAAAGTATTAAGCATGCTGAAGATAACATGATAGATATCTTACAACAGTCATAGGTGTCATTTAGGAATCTTATCTCCAGAGAACACACAGAAATCCTTCCTTTGTCAGCATCGCCCAGACCCATGAATACTGGTTGACTGCATGACCATGGCTGTATTTGAGTTTCAGAGCTGAACAATGCTCATTTCTGACCGTATTTAGTGGGTGTTTAAATTTAATCAGGTGCCTAGGGAAAAAATTAACTTTTACTGAAGTCATTCATAGCCTGCAGGAGCATATTAATATTCAGTTTTATGAAAGCACCTGCATTGCTTAACAAAGTTTTTATTAACTTTTAAACTCTACAAGTTGACGCTCTATTAACAGCATTAAAAATATACAATTTCAGTTTATTTTGTCTAAGGGATCCTCTAGTACCTTGTGCTGCTTTAAGTCATACCTCCTCTTTTCTAAAAGCCAGCAGACCACCAGCGAAGTGCTTTAAATTCAGCAATTTAAAATGCCTGTCATTTCAGGTTGGAAATAAACTTTGATTATAAGATCATGGAAAGAATGGTAACATTGTTTTCAAGCAACAGGAAACATACTAGGCATTACTTTCAGAGCAGAATAATCCTATATGTTGATTTTTTCTACTATATTAGTTTATTCAAAAATGCTTTTCCCATTTTTTATTGCTGACCTATTTGTTATATTGTATTCTTGTAAAGAAGTGACGTACTTTGATTACTGTTCTATACTATGTGAACAAAACCACTGCATCAATGTAATAGCTTCTCGATCTATTGTATCTCGCCAGTTTTACCGACCGCTTAATGGTATAAATAATATCTTTAAGGAAATTAATAATTATTATGAACAGGTTGGTACAGGAGAACATGCAGTTTACCTTATTTTTAGTAAAGCCTACGAAAAATATTAAGAAACAAAATCACCTTCCAAAGTGCTCAGCCATTTCAAGGCTGGTTTGATTATTTTTATTTTTTTATTTTTAAATCAACTCTTGTACTCTCTGAAGTTGAAATATCCCCAGGTGTAAACAGTTTCCATTCAGAGCAGTAATGAGGCTGTTCCGTACCTGCAGCAGAAACTCTTTGCTCCCACCTAGCCTCATGATACACATTTGAATAAGGCAGAAATGTGTCCTGGTGCTCAGATTAATTTCTGCTGCACTTGCCACGGAGCCGATGCGCAAGAGAATGCATTCTGCATATGTGGGAGGAGTGTTTCCTGATGTTTTTCTGGTTTCCACTGGTTGCTGCACCTTTACTTCATGCAGTGTTCCCCATGTCTGAACATTGCTTAACTAGCTGGATTGATATAAAAATCAACACAGCTCATATAAAATCCCTTAAAACCTTACTGATGGTCTCTAACTACAACTACAAATATTTATGTTTCTGATGGGTCCCATAGTGATCAGTTCTCTGCCAGTCAACAACGTTAATCAATATCATGGGGAAAATAGAAACTCGTTGTTGATGACTTGCAGCTGGCACAACAATCACTTTAGTGGTGTATCAACAGTACACAAGTCTGAACTCCTTAGCCAAACTGTGTAAGCAGTGAACGTACAATTTGTCATGACCACGTTTAGGATAAATAAATAAGAAACAAGCAGGTATGCCAAACAATGGACATGGGGTATCTGTGCCAGGAAGCACATGGAGGTGCTTGAACACAGTTTCGGCACACGGGCTGATACACCTAACGCGATCCTTGCAAGTGTAAGTGGGAATATCAAGTAGGAGTAGGGGGATTGTATTACTTCTCCTTTTGGCAGCGGTGCAACTGCTACTGGAATACTGTGTCCTTGGTGGTCGGACAAGATTACAGAATGATCCCTTCTGGCATTATCGTCTATGAATTTCTAATCTTTGAGTTTCTAATCTGTGAGTTTGAACGCCAGCTACAAACCAACAGTCTGGGACATCTGCATCTGAAAATAAATGCCACAATTCCCGGCCACCTCTTTCTGTAAGAAGCATCCCAGCTCTACTAATTCCATCTGCATGAAACTAAAATATTTCTGACATGCTGCTGCATCTGCAGGCCAAACACCTCTCATTTAGTATGAAACTGCAAAAAGGCTTCAGTTTTCTTAACTAGACTGAGCAATTTCCTCAGGTCTATAGCATTTCATCCACGATTCTGAATAAAAGAGAAGGAACACCATTACATAAATTCTCTTTCTTGTTACAATTTAATGAAACCATGGCTATTTCTAGTTTATAGTAGCAACTGCCTGGAATTAACTTGAATAAATACAGGTGAAGTGTTACCAGTGTAACTAGCTTTTACATGAACTTTTAATAGTGTAAATCAATGGTCCCTCATGGTACTTCTCTTGATTTATGCTACTGTGAGTTTAGAACATCACCAGATTAAAAAAATCCAACACAGAGACAAATATAAGGGCCTGGAGCACAAGTCCTGTTAGAAGTGACTGAGGGAGTTGGGGTTGTTTTGTCTGGAGAAGAGGAGGCTCAGGGGAGACCTCATTGCTCTCTGCAGCTACCTGAAAGGAAGGGGTGGGGAGTTGGGGCTGGTCTCTTCTCACAGGTAACTAACGATAGGACTAGAGGGAATGGCCTCAAATTGTGCCAGGGGAGGTTCAGGTTGGAAATGAGGAGACATTTCTTCTCAGAACAGCAGTCAGGCATTGGGACAGGTTGCCCAGGGAGGTGGTGGAGTCACTGTCCCTGGGGTGTTCAAGGAGAGGTTGGACGTGGTGCTTAGGGACATGGCTTAGTGGGTGGCATTGGTGGTAGGCGGACGGTTGGACCAGATGATCTCAGAGTGCTTTTCCAACCTTAATGATTCTGCGATTCTATAATGCATTTAAGTACTTTGAACACTCATATCCTTACACATAATGTCACAAAACCATTGGTGTGTGAAAGCTTCTGCCAGATGACTGAAAGTGCTGCCCATTCAGGTTGAGAGGTTGATACAAAGGCTTACGATTTCCCTTACTGGAAGTTTCTTCTTGCTAATTTCTCCAGTAGAACTTCCACATGATAACCCCCAGCACATTTCCAAGAAGAGGATCATAACTTTTCTTTTTTAACCAAAGCCATTGGTAAGAGCTAGGTTAGGGGATGATCAGAAGTACACTTAACAAGAACCTGGGGAGCAGGGTTTTTTAAAATTAGAGTGGTGACAAGGAGCTGGCCTGAATTGCAGGTATTCACCTCCTGACGCTGATCATCATGCAAATCCATAGGGAAACTAGATATTCTTATCCTTTAGTTATTTTCTTTCAAACTGAAATTATTTTTTTTGTCAAGCCAGGAAAAAATAAAATCTAATATGACAGCTGGCTACAACGAAACACAAACTGCACTCCAGCAGTAGCTATAAAGAAAATGACTAATTCGAGGTATACAGATTGAAAATGCTGGTGGAAAAAGCTTTCTGATTAATGTCAGCAGAATCCTAAAATAAAGGATCACAAAATCACGAACAATCTAGACGCGTCTCCTCATCTTTAGTTCTCTTTTTGAAGAAGTGTAGTCATGTCCCTGTGGGAAGTAATATGACCCAAGGATATGAACATAACTTTTCTTATATCTGTAAACAAGTCAGCAACAGCTAGTGAGTTAGGAATGAAATAGAACAGATGTCATTTCATCTTAATTTTCAGCTGTTTTCTTTCAATGCTTGTAGAGGATAATAAATTTATCAGGTTTTATGAAGGGATTGGAAATTAAGCTAGCTTTCTTATGGAGATTTGGAAACTTTAAACCTGACCTTCTCATACAGTATTTATAATCCTGGTGGTCCTGAGATGATCTCGCTGATACGCAGAGCAGCGGCTGGTTTAAAATAGCAATGTCACCATGTTGTTCTAAAATGATATAGTGTAGCACGTAATTAGGTGTAAGTAAAGTGAAAAATAAAATTTGGTAGCAAAATTTTATAAAGCATTTTACCAGAGAATTTCCATTTTCAAAGGGTGGTCTTTATTTTAATTAAGGAAACCAATGCTCACACTTAATGAGCCCTCTCCCTTCTGTGTTGAATAGAAAAATAAATCCTACTTGCTTTTTTGCAGGGAAAACCTACAAATGACTACTTACTATGTATGTCTAAATAAATTCATGCATGCCTGTCAACAGGATTATCAATCTTCACAAACATTACTGAAATCAAACACAATAGTTGTACTGTCACGGCACACTCATGTCTCCAAGGTCAGTCCCTTTACTGATGAGCATTAAGCACTGAATAATTAGGACATTAAAGTCTTTACACACTACCTTATCCTGCAGAAAGAAGTCATACTAAATATCAGGGTTAAATCTCACCTAAAGGAGAGCAACAGGACACATACACACAAACACAGAGGAAAACAGTAGACAACAAGCCCCTGCAACTGCACGTACTCATCGCATTGAAGTGACCTAATTTAAACCCCACTGCACTGCACAGTCCCAGCAGCCCAGGATCAATAGGGACAGTCAAAACATGTGGCTGCTTTGTCCTCTGTCAGCAGCACAACAGAGAAATAGAGGAAGCGTTCCTGTCTCACACCTAAACCACTGAAAAAAAAAAAAAGGCATTTCTGCCTGTTTGGTTTTCATTATTTGATCACTTGCCAATGGTATATTCCTCTGCATTCCTCAAAGTGCCATTTCTAGTACATATGGTACTTAAATCCACTAGAAAAAGGAAATAAGGAAACTTATGAATGTGCAACAGTTATTTGTATCATATGTTGGGTACATCCTTTACCAACATTTTTCTCTAATTTTGGGGTTGAGATATCACTGCAAAACTTCCTTATGCTTTTCTTACAGCTTTAGCCCTTCTTGGCATTATTTGTTAGCATCCACTACACCGAGAAAACTACTCAGCATCCCTGGTGTACACTGTCTTGATTAAATCTTTTCTGTCTAAATAACTGCATATTAATCAAATACAAGTGACCATAACCAAGTTTTTCTGTGCCCATTTCAATTGCTTTGGCTTTTCTTCAGTATAAAATACAGCTAAAATTTTTGTCTCTGTCTCAAAAGATCAGACGATCCTTTTTAAAACTGATGCAATTCTTAACTTGAAAGCAAACAGAGATGGGTAGAGGCAATGTTTTAAGAAGTGACTGCATATTGAGTGAAAATTAAAAGCATATTGGTATTAGAAGTTCAACAAATCTAGTAACAACCCTTCTTATTACAAACATTCTCACAAGCTGGTGGGTGTTTTTATTCAATGCCAGTTCTTAAGGGAATGCCGATAATATCAGGCAGATTGTTTCCAGACGTCCAGAAGCTGCAAGTGTCACGGGTCTGACACATCCAGTGTTGGCCTGGGCGGCACGGGAACACCAGTGCCAAATGATGGCTTGAAAACCCTTTAAAACTCTCAGACTAGTCTCTGTTGCTGATTCAGTGTTACTACCCTCAGTAGGAAGCGAAGGAAAGTCATGCATTTGTACTGCAGCTATTTTGCTAATCTGCTCAGAAACTGAAATCAAATCCACTGCAAACAGTGATTTCTATCACAGGGTCTCTGCTAAGAATTTATTAGCAGCATTTTTTGCATCTTTCACTTTGACCTTTTGGAGAACTGTTTTGTCTTTTCTCCCTTTCATTTTCTTTTATGGAATTGTTTATGGAGCATTTTCCTCCAGTGTTTTTCAACAAAGTGTGAAAAAATTTATTGTACAGAGAAGTTTCATCAGAAAAGGCAGAGTTGTTTACTGTCCTTTACAGCAGGAACCCTTAGATATTCTTGGCACTCACCTTTATTATAAAAAAAGAAAGCGTCTTATGAGTAATTTACCATTACTGGCAAAGATGAGTAGTACGTTTCACACCTTTTTATGACAATACATGCTATTTCTTCTTCCATTCATATCCACACAGACCCATGCAGTAAATATATTCAGTGAAAGCTTGTTATTACAAATATACCTTGCAAAGCTTCAGCTTCATTTACGGGAACAGCCAGAACTGTATGGCCAGCCAGCTGCCTTCAAGTATCTGTGACCTTACTACAGTAGTTCTATGTATGATTTTTGGGGAAAAAATGTAATTTAAGTGATGCCTCTGGAGCTGCACCTTTGCAGCTGTGACAGTCAACTGTTTGCTCGGTCACACTCTCAACCAGGTCTGTAAAATTAAATGATTAAAAAACAGGCAGAAAAATCTGTCCACAAGCTCTTAGTCTTGAAGGCAGCCACACAATGAAGAAGCTTGTGACATACGGTGTCTGGACAGAATGGTCATTCAAGAACACGCAGTCTGAAGCCGTATTTCAAGCAATGCCCGAGCCTCTCATCACTGATATAATCATAATGTATGCAGATTCTTTAAACTTCAATTAGGACGTCTTGTTTTACGACACAATAAAATACTAGAAAAAAGTGAATTTCTCTCTTTATGCCTTATTTTCTGACAGTTAACAGCTTTACACAAGCACACAAAATCTCTTTCTAAAGCCAATAGAAAAATTAAACATTTTCAGGTGAACTTTGACTGTATCCTTTCCCTGAAAATACACCTGGGATTTAAAGCATTGCATAGCATAATGTGACAGCTCTATGCCCCAGGAGGCCAAAATAAGGAAGAAATATTAACTGTGTCATTGTTCTGTTTCTGAATGCCTTCATCTGCTGAAAGAGCAATTTAGAGAAAAATGCTCTTGATGTTCTCCATTAATAACCTGAAACCTACTCAGTTCTTTAACAACCTTAAACTGCCTGCTGTTACTCATTTATTTGGAAATGCCTTTTCTATGTTTTGTTTAGGGGGAGAAAAAAAAAAGCATGCCCACGTATCTGTTTTTATGAAACCAGTCTATAAGAAGCTCTGTTCTGCATCATCTATCATAATATCCAGGAATCTTTTAAAGTTATTGAAATATCCTCCTTACAGAAAGGATGCTTCAGATATATAGGTGAATTGAGATCAATTTCTTCAGGTGAGCTAAAATTTTATATTAAGTCAAACATTTCAGTATCGCTAATATCAAAAATAAACTATGGAATATATCGTATTTTTTTGTACTTGGATTGTTTACAATCTAAGTATTGAGAAAAACAGACACAATGCAATCAAATTGAGAATCTTTCATTCATCTGAAATCAGATTCCAAAAACTCAGGGAAATTAAAGATGTCAGAGGTTTAATGTTGAATTTTCTTTCTTTAACACAACTTGAAACTTCCCTTGTGCCTGCAAAGGACTGACTCCCTGTTCTCATTTGCTTGCCTTTCCTCCTGTATCCCAGGAAATATGTAATTTCCTGAGCAGCAATCCAGCTGCAACAGATTTTCTTCATTAAATCAACAAACTAAAAATACTTGAGAAATATTTAATGAAAATTATACTTCCTCTCATAGAAATATTAGGGAACTACTATTTTGAGAAAGCTCTTGAAACTCCCATTTGGCCCTGAGCTTAAATTCTATTCCAAAATGGGAAGAAAATAAAAAGCTTTTTAAAATGTTAGACCAAAGAGAACCCTACAGTGATGAAGAATTAGCCTCGTTGAGACATAAATATCTCCCTCTCAGTTATTAGTTTTCTAGTTTTCTATTTCCATTTTGCTTAGGACTAAGACATACTGTCGAACACTGTTTCCATCAGTGTCTCAGAAAACAGAGCAAATGGGGCATCAGGAACCAACCTAGTCAATCACCATATTCTAAGACATCAACAATTCCTGAGGGAACAACTTCTGGAATCTCTAGTAAGGGGAGTCTTCAGTGTTTCTTGATTAAGCAATCTATTCCAGTAGACAAGTGTTCTTGCATGAAGAAAACTTTTTCTTGGTTTCCAGGAGGAACAGGAAATAAGCAATGTTCCAGCACAAATGCTGAAGGTTTTTGTTGTTGTTGCTGTTTGTTTTTCTACATTATGTCAATAATATAATAAATAAATTCCCCTCAAACTGGTTGCTCCGATAAGATAATCATGTGCCATTACCCCACTGAGAGAACTCTAGTTAGTACTGTTCACAGGCTAACAAATTTTCAGATACTTACTCCACCTGAGTTCTAACAAAGACAAATATTATAACATTATCTACTTGCATGACTGACTTTGAAAGTATGAAGTATTAAATTATTAAAGAAGCACTTTTTAAAAAACATCTTCTGTATCACCAGATGTATAAAAAAAAGCATGTAAATATTTTAAAAGATCGCTTTTAAGATGTACAGCTTTTGCTACTCAAAAGTAATTAGTTTCTTGAATCTCCTCTTTCAAGTGTTTCACATTCTTCCCTACACACTAATCCTGAAGATGCTTCTGTTAAATCAGTGCATTGGTAATGCTATTGTATTCACATATACACGCTGTGTGCATTTGTATCAGCGAATACTGTTCTGAAAAAGAGTCCAGAGGTCCTCCAGATCCACGTGCCTTCCATCATCCTGGTCTTATAGACCTGGAACAGCAAGCTGACCTAGACGTGCCCAGCAGCACATTAGGCCACCTAAGCTACCCAGTCTGCTATTAACACACCAACCCTTGCAGCAGGCTCATGCACGCACAGCCCCGCATCCTTCCACTTGTGTTCTGTGGCTGAGCCTGGGGCTGTGCTTGTGAGTCAGCTCTCTGGAGGGACAGCAAAGCCGTCTTAAAAAAGCAGCCTCAGGGCATCACTCAAAAGACAGCCTAAAAAGAGCCAGTACGACTTCTTGCAGTAGTAATGGCAAACACATGACTGCGGCCTATGTAAAGTGCTTCTCTGCTGCTAGGGCTTGTAAAGTCCCCAGAGCAATTATGAGTAAGGGAAACTCCCAGCAACAACAACTGAGAGGAGGGTGGGAAAAAAAAAAGATGGAAAAGTTGCTATAGCCCTGTTAATACATATTCACCAGCTAAGTTTTGCAGGGCAACTTCTCCCCAAGGTGATTCAAGATTATGGGAGTTTACTGTTCCAATTGAAAAAGCTTCCTCCGCTTTCTAAATATTTAACTCGTAGGGCAATATTTATTTATACAATAGGCTTAATTACACCAACGTCCTTGGGTTTATCACCTTATCGGCAGCTTTTTACTACCTATCATATCTGTAGCTTTTCACTACCTACCATGCATTCAGAAGCAATGCACTTCGTGGCATATAGCAAGGGAGCTGAAGTAAACCAAGTAATAATTACCACCATCAGATAGCTTATTGAAATCATTACAGGGCCAGCTATAAGCGGTATGGGCCTAATATGTTTGTGATTAACGTTTTACTATGGTTCTTTTAAAAGTTATTGCAATTATTTGCGATCACTCTTGCGGCTAACTTAGTTTGCAGTAAGTGGATTACGGATTTAGGAACCCTAGCCCTATATCCAATGAAATATCCATAAGCAACGCCAGGGGAAGCGCTCCCTGCTTTCAGCCTGTGCCAGCCCTGTACTTTCGCACAACTTTTTGCCTTTTTACCCACTCACGCTCCTCTCGCGGCTATTTTTAGAAGAAAATTCCAGGCGCTGTGCAAGGACCCGAGACCTGCCCGCCCCGAGGGGCCCTGCAGGGAGGTTTTTACCCCCAAAACACGCCTTTTTACCCCCTGCCACCCGCCCGGCCTCCCCCAGCCGCGGCCGCCATCTGACACCCGCGGGGGATCTTGTGTCGCTTATCGCCGAGGGTCAGCTGTTTTTATTTATAGTTCTGGGCTTTTTCTTCCTCCCCCCGTGGCATTTCCATGCGCAGCCGGGGAGGGGTGAGGGGTAGAGGGGGGGAGAGCAGAGGGGACGGGGCGAGGGAGGGAAGGGGCGAGGAGGAAAAAGCAGCGGGGCAGAGGGAGGGCAGAAGGCAGGAAGCGAGGGGAAGGCGGGACGGGAGGGACGGATATGGGGGAAAAAAATAAAAAAGCAAGGGACAAGGGGTAAGGGGGAACCCCAAAAAAAGGGGTGAGAGCCGGCCCGGGACCCACCTGGCACCGGCACACCACGTCCGACTCGGTGGCCAGCAGGTCAACCACCTTGCCCTTGCCTTCGTCCCCCCACTGCGCCCCCAGCACCACCGTCACTTTGTTACCGCCCGGCTCGCTGCGCGCCCGCTTCAGCCCGCCGCCGGGGTGGCTGGTGCGGTCGTTGGACGCCCGGGTGCCCGACATGGTGGCCGGAGGAGCCGCTGCTTCCTCCTCCTCCTCCTCCTCCTCGCTCCGCCGCCGGCTCCGAGCACAGCCCCTGCCGCCGCCGGCCTTTAACGGCGCCGCCGCCGCCCGCCCCGCTGACGTGCGGGCCCGCTGCCTGCCAGCCCCGCCGGGCACGGCCACAGCCGCCGCTCTCGCCCTCCGCTGCCTCCCGCAGCCGTCTGCCCTCCCACACACACACCGAGCTGCCGGGCACACGGGGCCGTGGCATGGGGGTGCCGGGACGCGGCAGAGCGCAGGGCTCCGTGGCTGTCGCTGCAGGGCTGGGGTGTGTGGGGCGGTGTGGTTGTGACTCGCACATGGCGCTGAGGGACACGGGGAGTGACACACGCTGGGTTTTGGGTCGCTGTGAGGCACGCAGAGACCTGAGTAACACACAGAGTTACAGTGTGAGACAGACAGACAGACACCGGGCCTGTGACCCCGCAGGACACAGCTCTGAGGCACCTGGGACTGTCTCTGTGGGACACACACAAGGGATAACCAGCACATGTGGGGTAGTGCGCACACACACTCGGTGTCCTGTGGCACGAAGCTGTCACCAGCATAAGGACACACACGCAGGCCACTCCGACACACACACGCGAGGCTGTGGCCATGAGGCACGGCTACACGTGCTGGCCCGAGGAGCACGGCCAGCCGCGTGCTGACAGACACACGCGCATGCCTGAAGTGTACGCGGGTGTTGTCACCGATGAGGCACGCACCATGCTGATGGGCACGTGCCCTGCCCCGGTGGCCTGTGACACCCAAGAGCCTTGTGGTGGGACACACACGCACATCCATGCATATACTTGCACGCTGACCTGAGAAAGCACAGGGCCTTCAGCGTGAGGCAAGCGAATAAGCTCAGTGAGGCACACCAGGCCATGTCCCAGGGACAGATCGGTGCACACACTTCCCTGGTGTGGCACGCCAACACCAGGGGCTTGATGTCTGTGTTAATGCACTAACCCCTAGTATGTGGGACTGCGCCCCTCCAAAAACAACCTGGCCACAGGCTATCACAGGCCAGGCTAAGACATATGTACCTGTGTTAGCAGGAGGCATGTGTATGCATGTAAATGCCTGCATGTACATGCCTGCATGCACACATCTACGAGCACTCAAGTGGCAAAAATTCAGCATTTTCAGGTGTCCCCTCCTGGCATAGTTCCTTATTTTTCACTGTGGCTCAGAAGAGATACTATGATATATATGAGATCATGCAAATAGGTTGTATTTGCAGTGGTCAAAATGCAGAAAAATGCTCATACACTCTGTTACCAATGTAAGGAAACTACTGGAAACTACTGGAACACTCGAACTCCTGAGAAATAAAAATATGACTGTGTATAGTCCATTTCAAATGCTCATCTGTGTGCTCTGTGTATCTGCACGGACATACAAATATACATGCTTGTGAGAGTTTATGTGTGTGCATGCACAGAAACGGAGAGAACATATTCCAGACTCCAGCACCTCGTCAGCATTCATGGTGGCAAGCAGAGCAGACATTTGCTCTACTTCATTTCTGGCATTTGCAGTATTTCCTCTGGGAAAAGGAGGGAGGGAAGATTTAACACTCTGTGTTCTCCAGCTGAGTATTTGGCATTGATCAGTGGAGGTGATAAATATGGAAGAGAAGACTGGAAGCGAGCTCCTGATGTTTGGGTCTAGTTTTCCCTACTACTGATGTCAACTAAATGATACAACACCCCGCTGTTCCTATTGAATAACTGTTCCAGAGCTGTTCTAGTTAGAAACGTCTGCTGATTTCTAGCCTTCTGGCCAATTTATATCCATATGTTCTGTGCTAACATTGTCATTTAGTTTAAATACTTCCTCTCACTTTCCCACATATGTATTTATAGAAGGAATTACATCCAGTCTCAGGCTTCGTTTTGCTAGGCTGAAAAAAGTAAGGTTTTTCACTCATCTCTCAATTCCCTTTTCTCATCTGCCTGCCGTGCACCTGTTCTGAACTCAGTTCGTGTTTCGTGAGCATGGGTGGCTAGAATTGTAGACCGTGGTCCACGTGAAGTTCCCTATTCTACACAGGAACTAATGTCTTCTCCTCTCAGCTGGAAATATCTCACCTAAGACATTCCCGGACTTGTCAAGTTTCACAGACATGTTGAAAGTCAGCTCCTCTCCCACACTTCTCCACACATTGAAATGCTGCTACCTCTTTCTGCCATTTGCACTTCACATGCAAGATACAGCTACTTGGCATTTTGCATATATATTCTTCACATTCAGATGCCATGTGCAGTCTAACGTGGCCTGAAATACAAGCCTCCAGCTTGGGTTTCAGAATTTTGCACTCTAAAAATTTAACCTTTACTTTTGTCTTGACCATTCTTTCAGTTGTAAGGATGGAAGATTACTGCAAAGTCCTTTAAGGTACTCGATTCCTTTGGTCCCATATGTACCAGATGTCTGGCCACAACTCAAGCATAGGCTTTACCCCTGACTCTTTGGGCTTCTCACTTTAGTACCAGCCAGTTTAGAGCTGCCCAGCATCCCAGACCAGCTGAGCTCAAACTTGTTCCTTCTGGAACAGCCAGCACTGGCTCTGTTTCTCATTACAGCCATGCACTGGCAGCTCATGAACCTAACTGAGAAACTTCTGCACTGTTCTGCCGTCTCCTCAACCATTTGCAGGCAGCCTGTTCCTGCTGCGCAGCTGAAATTCTTGTTAGTGACTTAAACTTCTCTTTACTTAATACCTTATTTCCCTCTGTAATTGTACTCACCCCGTGTTCAGTACCACACTGAGTATCTTAATGAAATACATACCTACCTACATTTGTTCTGTCTCAATAGCAGGCAAAGGAAGCCTGTGCCAGTGATCTCTTTCTGCTTTTGCTCATTCCTTTTGTGCTTTATCCCAGTTTCATTCACCTCCAAGCTTTTATTTTCTTTCAAAGTTTCCTCTAGAGCTTTCCTTACAGTTCCATCAAATCTTCCAAGTTTTTGCTGCCTAATAGCAAAATCATGTTATTCATTAAATAATAAAGAGAGTTATCTCGTTGCGGAATAATTATTTGTCAGGCATTACATTTATGGATTTTTTATGGGTTGTAAACAGCAAAAATCATCAGCAGTGTCACTCAGTTGTCACAGCTCAACATATCTTGGATATAAAAATGCTCTTTGCTGCAAGAAATATATATTGCTGGTGCTGTTCCTCTGCAGGAGAACCTTCATAGAGCTACAATCCAAAGACAGGCTCCCAGAGCTATATATTGTAATGATTTTTGATGAATGATTAGCATTGCCATTGTGGCATGGCTTTTTTTCCTCTCTTTATCATACCTTCCATCCACATAGTTTTCCGGAGTAGAAGTACTGCTGTTCTTTTGGTTGGCTAGCTGGTTATGCTCAGTTTTGTTTGTTTGTTTGTTTGTTTTTAAATAAAAATAATCCTGGGATGAATATATATATAGTGTAAATTGCCCTGCTTAAGGACAGAACCTAGTCTTTTTAACAGATGACAGTTTTTTCAGCTTTTTTTTTTTTCTTTTTTTTTTTCTCCTTTTTTATTTTATTTTTTTTTTTTTAATTTTTTTTTCTTTGTGTCTCTCAGCCAGTGACTGGTTTGGAGGAAATTTCTGCACATTTTTGTGCAAAGAAAGGTGCAGCTTCTCAGCTCCTCATAGCCAAAAAGTACTTTAAAATGTTCTGTGTTTTTCTTTTTATATTGTTTCAGATTTAGGAAATTTGAAGAATATTTGATAGTCTCTTCAGCATTTCTGTAATCGTATCCACTGTATTTCTGAGATATTCAGAAACTCCAGCTACATTTTCTTTCCAGTGCTAGCAGTATTAAACCTTCCATTTCCATAAGCTGTTTCTTGTGAAAATAATAATGAAAACTTTATAAACTAATCTACCAGGAGAAAAAAAAATATATTTATAAAAGTTCAAAACATTAACATTGCATAGAAGATGTATGAAGCAGCTGACTTGAAGAGATTTATTTTTCTTCTCATACCAATTTAAGAAACAAACTGAAATCCACTGAAATCAATGGGTTTAAATGCATTTTGTGTTTAACATGAGAAAAAAATCTAATCTTCAAGGTGGGTTTTGCTCAGTTCAAAGCAAATGTTTGACTTGCAGATTGAGAAATGCATGAGATTAACAGGGAGGCCATGCAGAGTGACATGGGACTTGTAAAGGCTGCAGGTATGTGGTTTCCCTGTCCCCTGGTGCTTGGTCCTGACAAAGAATCAGCATTAGGATCTCAGGGGAGCTGCCTGTACCTCGGAGTTCATCCATTAGAACCAATCCACCTAACAATGCTTAATTTTAGCAGTTTCACAGAAAAATGTTCAAAGATCTGCCTACTTAGATTAAACACACACTTTTAACTTCAGGTCAACAAATACGAGATATATATGCCTAGATGACTAAAACAATTCACTTTAGATTTACTGCAGAATAAAGTAATCAAAATTAAACTGTCTCTTTTCAGACCTACATTTTCACCAAACATTTGTTTGCTCACTGCCCTGATACAAATACTATAGTGGTGCAGAAACACTTGAAGAACTGTACTCCGGGAGCAGTAAAGAATTTATATGGACAAAGTGCAGATCAAATTGTGAAGGCTCTGCTTGTGATTCAAAATTTCTTCTGTCTTCTCATGAAAGATTTGGAGCATGCAACAGAAAGTGCACTTGCTGAATCTGCAGATGGCACATAGTCAGAAACAAGAAGAATCACACTGCAGTCCATGATGTTTCTCTGAATAGGAGTCAAAATGTTATGTGGCCACAAAAAAAAGGCAAACACCACACTGAACTGGAAGCACAACCTGTAAAACGAAGGTGTCCTTAGACCTGCTGAACCATCCAGCTAAGATCCAGCTGCACTGTGGGGAAGATGAGACCTGGCTGAAGAAAATCCAGCAGACAGCCACAAGTGCATGAACCCAGGTCTGGAAAACAGGCCCAAGGGTGAAAATCTGAAAGGGACAGGGTTGTTTAGTCTAGAAAAAAAAAAGGCCAGAGGTCTTGTGATAACAGCCACCAAGTATGTAAAAAGCTGCTGCAAATGAAAATGGAGTGGTAACATGTTGACTCTGGTTGTGGTGGCCATGACAAAGTAAAAAATGTTTGTATCTTTTGTTATACTGAATGATCTGATAAACATGTACAAACTTTACGGCATATGAAGCTTTATTGAGCTTGAAACAGGAGCAGTAAGGCCAGCCTTGCTGCAGTTTTTCTACTAAAGATACTCCCAATTTAGCACAGCAACACTTTACCTAGACTGTGGAGTTCCTGTATCCTTGGGCACTTTAAGAATAGGTCTGGCAAAAGTGATTCAGCATGAATTCCTTTGAATTAGACCAACTTTAATAACCCAGTAGGTCCCAGTGCTGTAAGTCTTTTCTGAAGACTTTTGCCCAAACACTCAAAAAGTGTGTATCCACCTATTTAGATGCCTAGATCTAATACTTAGGTAGCATGTTTAAAATCTGCCTAGCTGCCATCTACTGCTCTAATCACTGACATGTCTGTGGGTTGCACATGCAGTTTATCCCATTCATTTTGCAGAGTCAGACTGTGAGGAATCTCACGTTGGGTGTTCTCCTTTTGCTACTTGGTCCCTCCCTCAATAAACAGTGTATGTATAAGCTAAATGCCCCACAGAACTGTATTTGGGACATGACCACATGCTGGCTGAGGAGTTAGGAGTCTCAGCTGTGATGTGACAGACACCTGCTCAAATCTGTGCTTTTCCCCTGGCTAGAGATGTGAACAGGAATTTTAGTCTCCGACTTCCACGGATAAGTCCTCTCATAGCATCTTTCTCTGCCCAACAAATACTCAAGCAGATACCAAATTTTGAGGCTTCTTCACATTATTTCAGCTGAGTAACTCATATGCACAGAAATAAGATCGTATAAAGTCTGTGTAAAGATTTGAAAACACATTTTAATGGATTAAGCTCAGTTTGAGCCACCTCTTCAGCCAATATAATGCGTTAGAGATTCTGCAGGGAATGTAGAAAAGAGATAAAAGGAATAATGCACTATGGTTATGCTCCTTTGTGCTTGTGAGAGCATGGCCTGAAGTCTGCCAGGCTCCCAGTAAAAGAACTTTCTCTAACTGATTGTACTCCAGGACATGGGGTCAGGCTTTTTGGTTTTAATCTTTGCAGTTTTGTAGAATTCAATTTGAATTCATGTGAAATATTGTTGGATGTAATTGAGATGCTTTTACTTATTTATTCATCTGCAGAATCTGTACAGAAGATCTGTAGGAGATTAAGAGCCAGATAGTCTGTCCTTGCAGCTGTACCTGAAAATAAATCCCCTTAAACCAAAACCAGAAAAACAACACACAAACGTATTCAGAATTGACACAGGAGAAGCAGTTACTCAGGATCTTATTTGCCAGTATGGGATTTAAAAACACAACTAGTAAGCCTCAAAGATTCAGGCACATTTGTTTATCTCTGTTTTACCAAAGTGAACATATCCACAAATGAAATGCATACTGAAGTGCAAATACATACCACAGTACAATGCAGTTCTGAGTAAATTCTGCACTGAAAGTTGTACGTGTCCTTAAAACACAATTTTGAAGCCATTAAGGCATGCTTTAAAACAGCAAATCCAAGCAATATAACAGAAACCTTTCAGCAACAGAACATTTTTCTTATTTCTCTTGTTCTTAAAGACTTATTGCTTTTATTATTGCAAGACCAATTAATGCTGATGATATTTGATCATATATCAGTTTGTTACTTACAGACAAATGATTAAGTGTACATACAGACAATAAGAGGTTTTCCAGATAAAAGCTCTTTTATCGGACCCTGAATATATCAACTTAAGAAACTGGGCTGGGGGCTTGCTTTTGCAGTTGATTTCTATGTGTAAAGATGATAGCTATGTTGTAAAACTCCAGTATTGTTCATCAAAATTTACTTGTTCTTCATCTTTTAATAGCACTTCCCTTTCTGCTGCAGTTACAGTATTACAGATATGTACATGAATTCTCACCAGATATTTAGCACAACTTTCTCTGCATGGTTTTACATTTTGCTCCTAAGGAGGTTTGTTGTGGTCATTAACTGCATCCCCAACTTTGCATTAGAAGCAGCTCATTTTTTCCCCTTTGTAAATAAAAACCCCAAATAATTTGTGGTCTGATGAAATAATTTAGAGTATTGGTCTTTGCATGAAACTAATACAATTCTCCTGAAGAATGGAAATGCCCAGTGACAGAGGCTGCTACAACAAAACCTGAAGAAAGTAAAGCAGTAGAGTTGCTTAATTCAGTATGGGTGAAAAATAATAATAGTACATATGTATGGAAAAAAACACTGTGTAAATACATATGTAAACACATTCAGAGGACTTCAAAAAAGCCTAGATAACCAAATCCCTAGAATCAGCAGGGTTGTGTCAACAATTTTATTATTTTTTGAAATGCTACCTTAAGTTTCATTTACAGGAAAGCTGTTTTTAATACATGCAGTCACGTTGTTCTGAGATCTGTTCTCTCAATCATGAATTTTGGTAACAATTTCTGACTCAGATTGGTTTGTGGCAGTTTTCAGCAGCTGCAAACCTTTGCTTGTAAACTATTAATAATACCTCAGCGATGTGTGCTTCTGCTTTCACATCTTCTATTTGGACTGGGGGGAGCGACATTAATGCCTGCACCGAGACCTTGCTGCTGTGTGCTGTCTGGGGCAGGGCTGTCAACTGCAGAGAAATGATCCTCAGACAACTGGATAAACCAGATACTGACACTAACAGAGCGTGTGACTGGCGTTAAGGTCAGAGATTTGGAGACTGTAGGATTGAGACCTTAAAGATTTATGCACAGATTACCACTCTGTGCTGCATATCACCGACGTCAAGGGAGATACCAGTGAAGTGAAAGGTATATGTGATTCTTTGTGGACCCAGGCCTTTTGTTTCACCAAATTTACTCTCTCTTCATTCCCTCCTTCAGAAAGCGGTTACTTCATGTGCTAAATATATGATCCAAAATAAATAAATAACATCAAACCTTATACAGAGGATGAAGAATCTGAAGATGAGCTCCAGACCCCTGCCATGTCATACCCTATATTCTCTACAGTTTGTGTCACCATATCAAGAGGGAAATAAAACCAGCTTATAAAAATGTCTGATTTTCATTGTCACCAGTGATAGGCACAGCTTTCTAAAATAAATACTGAAAAATAAATCAGAGTCTAACATCTCTTTTTCATGTTTAAGTTTATATCCCAATAAATAAATCTACCTTTCTCACAAGACACCCAAAATTACATCAGTTCCATCTAAACTGTGTGGTGAAGGTATGTACTCTGGTCTGGTGCTTTTGCTCTTCACAGGGCAGAAGCACACCTTTAATCCTTACAACTGCTGAATGTTGCTTTATAATTCTGTTTTACCATATACTAAGTTACTTTTCTGTATTTACAGCAAAAAGGTTTATTGTTTGAATCCATAGCTTTACATCAAGTATGCAAAGTAGGTAAAACATATTTGCAGTACAGCTTGTCAAGACAATATGGAAAACATTGCTTTGGTGAATTTTCAATATATTTATATGTATCTTAAAATACATTTCTAAAGATGAGTAATTTTGAAAAAAGGAGCTAAAAGAAGGCCATTTATTTAGATGAGAAATACAATGAAAAACAGAGTTTTTCAAGGGGTGAGCATCCAAGGTAATATTTACATGATCCCAACTCAGATTTACTAATGCCATTTTTGCAGTAGTACTCTGAAGAATCAAGAATCACAACCGAATGTTATCAGCAGAAATCTTCAAGAAAACTGACTGTCAGGTATTTGCCAAAATATAGTTTTAAAATATACATACGCTAATATTAATACCAGGAATGCTTCACACCCAGCTCAGCTCTGCACTGCAAATATTTTGCTGCAGTTAAGTCAATCCATTTTTCAGCAAATCACAGACGCTAATTAAAGCGCACATGTAACCATTTTAAGGAATCAGAACTCTAATCAGAAAACTGCAGAGGCCGTGGTAACAATAACAATAAAGCTGACAGAGCTTGCCTACCACAGTGACACTGTACAGCTTGAAGTTCAAGAATGTGCAACCTCTCTATATTCCCTAAAAGCCTTCAAACAACTGTTCAGAGCAATAGCTGGCTATTACTCACCTCTAAGCAAAAAGGTAGTAACTTCCTCATTGGGAGTGATAATTTTTCTAACATCCCTATTGTGATTTCTTCTGACCATGCATGTATACTTGAAAATTGATGTCTTACTATAGCTATCTGCTTGACAAGGACACCAACCATAGCTAAATCCCACTTATTCTATTAGATCGTCCATAGCTAAACAGATCATTTGCTTCTAGTTAACTTGAGTGGCTGATAAAACCAGAGTTATTTTTTGTTAAGTATACTGCTCTCATCCTCTCTTTTTAGCCTCTTCATGTCTTCTCCTTTAAGGTGTTTCTTCCTTTTCTCAGACTTTGCAGCTTGTTCCTTCCTTTGTTGGTTTTCCTGTATTCAGATAAAATGACAAACAGAAAATTAAATGAGACTTACTAAAGGAAAAAACAAAACAAACAAAAAATATGCTAAGTATGCCCTATAAACACTTAAAATGACATTGCTCAGCTGCTGGGGTTTGAGAGTAAACAGCACAACAAAGCTTCCTGGTCAATCCCTTCCTCATCTGATGATGTTACTAGCAAATGAGTTCATTGCTTTAACTGATTTTTTAATTGATTCAACTGTGGACTGAAATGGGATTCTTAATGAATCCCTTTGTCCACAAAACACAATATTTGTTTAACTTAATTAGCATTCTAGGTATTTATCCTGTAGCAACCTTGATTTTATATAATCGCATTCAGGGATTTCTACCAGAAATGTCAGGAACCTTTCAAATCTGTTAAACAATATTTCACAGTTTCTTTTCAGGCACCCATTGAATTTGCCAGATATATTTCTACACGAGTGTTCGGCAGCAGACACGTCCAAGCTGCATAAATCCTAGTCCTGTTAACATTCAAGCAGACAGATAGGACTCTGGTTTCCTTAGAGGTTTTGGTATAGGGGTGATACGATTAGTGCAGGAAAAGAATCTGAATGATTACTTCTATTACTTCTAGTAGAGGAAGACTTTAACTCAGTGGAGGAGTGTTTCTGGGTTTTGGTAGGTAACACAGTCATAAGAGAGAGTAGCTCTGAACTGCTACGCTAGCTGCAGCAAAACATCAAGATGACAAAAAGCCATTTTCTTAAAAGCTTATGGAGTCCTTGTTCCAGAGCTGCAATCATCATCAGAACATTGCCATCACCACCTGGAAGATCGCCTGCTTTTGATTGCAACCAGTCTGCAGCTAATCTGTGTGTTGTAGGTAGATCAGTGGTTGTTGGGCTTGTTGTTGTAGGGATCTATGATGCTAAGAGGAGTGTGCCGCTGTGTCATATTACAAAATTTAATAATGTCCAGGAAGATGTTGATGATTGGTGCAGATAGGATTCCTGTTGAGACGTCTGGTCTCCTTTGCAGGGAGTTTGGCAGCAAGAAATAGTACTGATAGTACTGATAATACTAAGCCTCGTAGTACTGATAGATGTGGTTGATTGCTATGTATAACCTGCCGCTATTTCCATGAAACAGTCCCAAGAAACATGCACAAGTTTCTTAAATCTTTTATAGAAGATAAAATCCTAGGATCCTTCCACAAAAACTTCCAAACAACTGAAACAAACTTGTGAAGATCAATAGAGTTAATCTCTCAGAAATACAGGAGCATTGTAGGCTTGAGGTTATGGGGACCTTCCCTGGATGCCTAGAAAACAAGGATTAAAATGGTGCATTCTTGACAAAGAAAGAGAAAGATACATTTTTCCCTGAATGGAGGGTGCTTCTGAAAAAAAAGAGGTACAGTTGGTGAAGTCTTATGGGGAGGCTAGAAGCCTTTCATCATTGTATGCCTCCCACGTGCTCGCCTGATAAATTCCTGCTGTGTTTTAGCATAATGTCATGGAAATATTATGGCTGCTGAGAGGCTTGCAGATCTGTGAGCCCTGGGAGAATGTTTCCATATAACATGCCACAAGAAATTAAAGAGGTGAATTCAGGGATATGTTGTCCTGCTACCTAAGCAGCACACACTGTACTGAAAGCAAACTAAAACGTTAGGAAAAAAATGTATGGGTTGAGCCAACCTAAACTGAATTGTTCAGAGAATGAAAAAAAAAAGGGGGGGGGAAGAAAAAAAAGGAAAAAAGGGCAATTTGACACCAACATGCTGTTAACAGAATTTCTTCAATGCAAGAAAATCCACCAAGGCAGAGGAATGAATGTTCACAATCCTTTCTCCATCTCCTGGATTACTGAAGGCAGCTGTATGGATGAGATTAAATAAAAGGGGTGTCATTTTGGATTTACACTTTGTGGGATGTTAGATACTTACTTGATCTTTGAATTAGAAGACACTCCATGACAACTGTTTATCCCCACACTATCTAAAGCACATCCTGTTCCAGCACCATATGCACCCTACTGAGGAGCAGCTGCTCCAGCTCGGTTATCCTAGGGGAGCACTCAGAGAATCTATCCCTGCACAGCGCTGTCTGTATAACCTCTGTGATCATCTGAGTGCTTCCTAGAGCAGATTTTGTTTAACATTTTTTCTCCTTTTCCTGAAATTAGACAGCCTCTTTGTGGGGAGCTCCCCTCTTTGAACAGCTGCAAGTGCTAAGGGAAATAAAATGTTTCTCCCAATCCTCTATAATCACAGTGTTTCTTTTTTCCCGGCAATTTTACAACTCAGTTCTCAGTGTATCTGCAATTCTGGTTTTTATCTTGAGCTGGGAAGCTATTTTCTCTCCATCTCCTTCCTCCTGCCATCTGGTCCCTTTACTTTTTGAGAAGTAGGGAAACGTTCAGCCCTGGGTGAAAACCAGCTCCTTTCTGTGTCAGGGGTGGTGTCTGAAAAACTTTTTTGCTCTTTGAGTAGATGGAGAGGAAGAAAGCGGATTCATATTATCAAATTTCATTTGTGTAGATCTGTTTTTGTTACTTGAGGGATAAGAAACCAGAACAAGCCCTCAGGAATGGAGAAGAACTTTGTTTAAAAAAAAAAAAAAAAGTAACAAAACCAAACTGTCCCTGTGAAAGCTCACTATATATCAGAATGATTTCTTATTTGATGTGAACATAGAAAGATAACATTAATTATTTTTGTAGTGCTAAGAGACCTGCTTAAACAGAATATTCACATTAAAATATAAGTGACAATTTATCCTTAAAGACTCCTAAGTCAAATGGCAATAGAAAGAAATGCTGCATTTGGCTGATTCCAGTGTAAAAAATCAGTATCACAGAACAATAAAATGCTTTAAAAATGAAAACCTTAAACTTTTCAGGATGTTGCAATTTCAAGCACAGTGTCTTTACTACAATGACAGGAAGGAAAGCAAGGCAAGAAGGCAGAGAAGGTTACATTACAGGTCTGTAACGGAGGTAACATGCATAAATTGTGGCTAATGGTCGTGGTACCTCAGAGGTGAGGAGCTGCTGAGAAATGGAACTAGAAGTAGGGTGAAAGGGAGTTTGCATGGTGTGCAGATAAAAGGAAGCATATTTTGAAAGTTAGTCTAACCTGACTGTGAAAAAGCAGCACCCAAAAGTGTAATTTAAATCTTCTGCAGCTGTACTAGGTCACTATGTAATTCTTATTTGGGACTGCTTCTGAAAAGCCCGGCGCTTCCTGAGGTTACCCCTCCTGACAGCTTTCCAGTGTAGCTCTCCACAGATCCTGAGCCATGATGTACTTGACTCTCTTAATTCTTTACTTCCTGCCTAGATATTTTAGGAACTTGAAGGGCTAAGTTTATTGCTGATGGATGTGTGGTCTGTAGGATTTTTTTCCAGACTCTCTGTGGCACTATCACATTGCTTCTGAGCCTGGGTAGTGGTATGGCTTGCAAAATTGAAGCCTGGTGTCTCATAGGAGGAGCAGGTTGTAGGAACATAGAGAATATCTTTTTCATCCTTTGTCTTCAGACACTTGCTCAGAAGCCCCTTTGTATTCATCTGAAACTATGATCTGCCCTAAGCACCCCTCACCCTCTCTTGCCGTGACATTGCACAGCAAAGATATCTCTATTCTGGCAATGCTTGTAAACGTCAAATCCAGACTTGAGTTCTGCTGGCGTCAGTAATATATATATATATATATATATATATATATATATATATATACACACATGTATGTGAAGCCACTGCCACCCAACTTGAAGAAAGCCCTAGAGAACCACAGAATCATTCAGGTTGGAAAAGACCTCTAAAATTATCTAGTTCAACCTTTAACCTAGAACTAAAGTCCACCACTCAACCAAGTTCTAATACACATTTCTTGAAGACCTCCAGGGAAGGTCTTAAGTACATTATTTCAGGCATTATGTATGTAGTAGGGAATGTGAACTTCAAGTTTACTAATTGGGAGATGGTCTGTACAAGTTTTATGGTGTTTTTTAATTTATTTTTTTTCTCTTTATCCTCAGTGCAAGGACTAAGGTCTTACATACAAATCAGTTGCCAATAAGATTTGCCCTTTTTTAGTGGACAAAACATGCAGTTTTGGACTAATTCAGTAAAATAACTACATGTAAACATATTTTCCAACTAGAGTTTGCCTATTAGAAAATTTACCTCTTGCCTATTGGCAAAGGCTGTAAAACATGTCAAGTTTCTCATTCTTTCACATGCCACTAAGCTCCTACTCCATTGAGGCCCAATGAATAATTTTACAGTGGGACTAACATCTTTGAGAGTTCTCTGTAGCAAAAGAATTACATATTTTATATATATATATATATATATATATATATATATATAATTTGCCCACACTATCATTTCTTGCTGTAGACTGCAAGCAAATAAGCAGTTACTTTCATTTACTCCTGAGCCAGGGTGTAGGTAGCCCAGCTTGGAGTAGAAGAAAAAATAAATTCTTGTCATTAAGAAAAAAAAAAAAGAAAAGAAGAAAGTTCTCAATCTATTTCTAAAGAGTCACAAAAGGAAACCACCTGTAAAGCCTTGAGGAAGAGCTCTCTGAAGGTTTTCATTGTGTTAAATACATCTTCCAAGGACAACTTTTTTCGGTCTTCACAAAGATAATCAGCCAGTTCGTCCTTCTTCTTTTCAATGCTGTCAAACTCCTCCTGCAGGTTTTTTGAAGCACTGATGCTGCCCTGAGACACGGTTTGCAACACAGTTTATGCACGTTAAGAAGTGACACCCAAGAACCAAGACCCAACACCCAAGAACCAAGTCAGTTACCACTGAGCAATTGGGTTTTGAAAAACTGCCTGTTAAGATTGGGTCACAGTGGGCAATATTGTCATCTTAACTGAACTGTCTGCATTTCCCCCAGTTTCATTTGGACCAAGGCAGCTCACTGTATGCTTCCACTTTCGTCACACAACCAGGTGGAAACCTGGAGTGACCGATCCTGGTGATACCCAGCACCAAGGCTTGTTCCTTTTAGCTTTAGTTACACAGACCTGTTCTGAGAACATTTAATGCTATGATGTTTGGAAATATATGCAGAAAAAGCATTCTGTAAATCTGTTCACTTCTTTTCCCCCCCCCCCCAAAGAACAGCGAGACAAAACATGTTACTGTCCTATACATATTTATAGCCGTATCCTACGTTTCATTTTTAGCATCTTCTTTTCTTTTGCCCACTCACAGAGCTGTCTGGTCCTCAGCTGTTTCCTTATCACAGTATCACATTGCAGAATTGGGGAAAAAAAGGTGCTCCTCTTCTAACACAGCACTCATCATTAGGACCCCCTCCCCACAGACCTCTGTGCCAATTTGCCACCTGAATTTCGGTGTTTTTGAGAAGAGACTGAAAGTGTTTGGGAAGAAGGATGGGAAAAGCATCATACCCACTTTACATACTTGAACAGATTTTGCGTGCTGTATTTTTAAATCCTCCGTGGACAAAAATAAACGCTTCTCTATTTCCAACAGTTTCTTCAAATTGGCACTTGCCTCAGCCCTCATAGCATCGAAGTGAAACCTGAAAGGCCCACAAAAGGGATAGTAATTGAAGGGGTGAATCTTTTGTTTTCACTAAGTTAAAAGGTTACTGTAAACACATCTCTCCAAATGAATGTAGGATTAGTTCCCCAGTCCAGACCCTGATTTTGCAGGTAATTCTCCTCCATATAAACCCTTTTCTCTCAGTGTTTTCTGAGTGCTTTCTAAATTCCCCATCTGAGAAAGTAGCCATGCTCCTGCCTGTGCTACCTCCTGAGACAGCCTGGGGAAGAATCTTGCTGTTCTAGCATCCAAAAACCTCTACAGTTTCCAGCCAGTTCTTATTCATAGACACCACACGCTCATCTCTTGTGCCAATACTGTCATTACTTAAGTGGTTCTTTTCCGTCTTTGCTGTTTTTCTCCCTCATCTATTTATAATCCAAAATTATGCCTCTCCTCAGTTAGCTTAGCTCACGTGGAGGACCAAACATGTTATGCTGCAGAACCAAGAAACGTATTTTATGCTTCAAACAGACATTTTTGTCAAAAGAAATAACTGAATAGGAAAAACCTGATGTTGTGTTACAAGGTGCATCCAGATGTGAACAGCGTTAGAAGAATGCCTTGCAGGGTTTGCATTATAAACAGCTGTCTGGGTGTTAATTAGCAGATCAATCTTATGTTTGAGGGTTTGACTAGACTTGAGAGCAATTATTTTTATTTCACCTGATTTAGTTTCAGATAAGAAAAGTATCTCTGTTATTGCCCAAACCAAAAAGAAATTGATGCTTCAAAACAACATCCAACTTAAATTCTGCACAGATAACTAGCAGAAACCTTAACACAAAGCATTAATATAGGATTAGGGCTTTTTCTGCATTACTGAATCAAAATACTTTTTCGTTTTAATTATTTAGGAGCTACTTAATGTAAATCCACCTCCAGATTTACAGGTTACCTCTGCTTCTAGTTGCAAGGGGAATTAAAACATTGCAAGGTTCGTTCCCATGAATTTATAGCAGGAGTAAAAATGGTAATCCTGGTGCAGTAAATCTGGATTTTGAATTTGGCATATCCCCCATATGGTTCTTTTGAGCTAAACAGAATGAGCTGGTGTTAGACTCACCAAAAAACAGACTTTTTTTTTCCTCCACCCACGTGTATTGGAAACTTTTGCTGATATTTAACTCAGGGAGTCCTGAGGTCCCTGATTACTAGTAAATTGCCCTAGCCATTCCCTCCTTGCCCCAGATCTGTTCATGTAGCTTCTGATGGCCTTGCACATGAATATGACTGAAAATTTTCAGGAAATATATGCTTCTTTTTCCATAATTCTTAATACGACTCATTAAGAATGAAGCTCATTATTTACTCAGTTTTACCTCTAAGGTAGTACTTGCACTTCCAAAAGAAAAATTGTACTGAGCACCACAGAAAAAGTTGTAACCAGATTGATTTACAAATCTCAAAACTGTTTGGAGTCAGATGGGAAACTCTCGCTCACACAGCAGAGAAGTCCTGTGACCTTATTACACCACCATAAATGACTCAGATCCTTGTTGGCTACAAAGAGGCTGGCAATTCATACACGACAAAAACAAACAATAATGTCCTACCCTGCTGCCTTGGAAACAAAGTCAAGATCTCTGGGAAGCTGCAGCAGGTCTGCATGGTTTTTTTCAACCTCCTAAAATTGAAGTGAAAGATGGTTACCTTCCACTGTTAGTCAAAGAGTAGGAAAGTCTTTCAAGCTGAACAATATCTGGATTGAAAAATTAACACTTCAGTTTTCCTCCTTATAAGTGCTGGGGTAAGTTTAGCCTCGTTTATTCTTTTCTGTCATAGTTGGCACCCGTGGGGAGGTAAGAAGAAATAAAAAAGAGGCTCTTAACTGCTCAGGCTTACATCCCATGTGCTGCTACAGTGCACAAGCTGATCTGAGATTTTTTTCTTTGTATCACTAAAATTAACCTCATCTGACAGATGCATTTGGAAGGCATGTCACCACGAGAGAGCAGTTGCAGAAGAGAGAGAAAACAGCAAGCAGACATGTTAAACAAACTTGAGGAAGAAAACCTAATGTTAGCTTCCTAAACATCTCTGCAAATGGGTTTTATCCTTCTTTCCCAGAGAGTTGTGGTGAAGTTTTCATCATATTTCAGGCACAGAGGCTCACCCTCCAGATGTCTATGGTGGGGTGCTTCTGAAATTAAAGCCCCTTAGCTTCTGAGGAATTAATATTTGAGAATAACACACAGGAATCATTTGACAGTTCCCTTGTACCTCCAAAATATGGTGAAGCAGAGTAACATGGCTTTTGTTTGCCTTTGTTTCTGTTAGTCTGAGCAAGGCACTGATTTTAAAACCTCCAGCATCTCCAGTGTGATGCCCCTAGAAGATAGGGAAAAAAGTTCCTTGCTTCATTTATATTTTATGCGGTTTTTAAAAATATAGCAATTAAAATACCAGCTTACTTACATAGTTCAGAAAGTTTCCGACTTTAAGAATCAATTGACAGAAAACTGGCAGTCGCTGACTAGTAAGAAGTGCTAAGAATAAAAAGGGACATTTTCAATAAATTAATTGAAGTTATCTGAAATAAATTTTTCCTTAGGTTTGACAATGGGGTAGCAAAATTCTCATCCAAGGTTATATAAAGCCACTGTTATGGATTTAGAAATCAACCAGTACAGAAATAATTCAACTGAATGGAAGTGGAATGAGTAAGTTTCTATTGTGGTCTCTTCTCTACAAGTATATGGAAAACTATTTTTCCCATCAAGCTTGGAGTATGGATGTGTCATCACTGCACATGATGAAGAACTGCATATGGAAAAAGTATTTAAGCTTTTGAAAGCCCATGGCCCCCATTTTCAGTACATTTATTCTAGGTTAAGAAAAGCAAAGGGCATTTTTTTTGCCTCGTTATCATCATTGGTGAGCATTATAACCAGAAGTTGTGCACTTGAGCATCAGAAACTGGGGGTAAGAATCAATTTTTTGGCAAAACTAGCAAGAAATGCTGACCCCACCCAACACAATGGGGCAGAGTGAGACTGCAGGGAGCTGTTGACAGTAAAAGTACAGAGTACCTATAACACTGACATCAAACAGCCAGGCACAGCCAAGTTTTCTATGCAAACATAAACAAAAATTTTACTGCTTAACTGTTCAACAAAAGGTCAATGTCTCTCAAACTATTGAAGTGAAGCTTGAATCCATGGGTTACTCAGAAAGAACTGAGTTAAAACTAAAACCAAGGTTAATCCTGTGTGGAGGGTGCTTCTGAAACATCACTGGGGACATCTGTTTTGGAAGCCAGAACAGATTGTGGTATGTCACTGCGGCCTGCTCCATGCAACCTGCATGGGCTGGAGGGAAAATTGGAACAGATTCATTGCTGTGGACAGAAGTCACTGCTACACACAAAAATTCAGCTTGTATTCAAACAAAATCTGGCATTGACATATAGGAAATTTCCTCCTTCTCTACAGGGGCCACTGATGGAGGAGAGGCAATGTGTTTGTTTTATTTGTGTCAGCAGAAGCTCCACATCAAGGCAGAACAGCACAAACTACAGTCCTGCAGAGTGAATTCTAGAAGCAGGTATCTGCAGAACCTTTCTGGTATTCACTACATATCCAGCAATTAAAAGGTGAATTTTGATTAGATTATAGCATATGCTGTTAGAAATAGCATCAATAGTAGGAATAGAAGAGGAGCTTCCTGTGACTGAGCACTGGGCATAGACACATCACCAATGCACTTACTTTCACAGGCTGTCCTGATGGCTTTTGCTTTTGGCCACAGACACTCCAGCAGAAATTTTGTTTCCTCACAAATCAGCATACATTCAATCCGCAACTGGTAGCTACAAGAGATGGGAGGTGGCAAAAAACATGGGCCTAATTAATTTATATTCAGCAGGAGAATCGCCCATTTTAGGCAAAGTGCAGTACCATCATTGTTATGTTCACTTTAACGATCTGACACAAGATCATTCTCACTGAACTGCATTATAAATACATCAAACACTTTGACATTTCCAAAGATATCCTAGAAACAATTATCATCTCCTCTTTCAGAATGCAATGGTGCTCTGAAATCTGGCAGTGATTTCCTTGCATAATGAGGCAATAATTCTTGATGGTTCCTGGGCAGCACTAGCTGGAATTTTTGTTCTTCCTTTTAACTTCCAAAATAGAAATTCTGACTATTTTGCCATGATGCCCTTTAATGATATTTATGTCTAACCGTGGATTAATTTTGTGGAAGAGTCATGAATACATTTTCTAAAGTAACTTTAAAGCTAGCTATACATTTGAGAAAAATAAAAGCCCCATTTTCACCACTACAGTTTCAAAAAAGCATCTCAGGCTCTGGAAGAGGCAACTGTTCAGATTTATACAGGCTATTCCTATGATTTATGTTATTGTATTTTCAAGAGGAGAACAAAGATTTCTTAGTATGTATATCATCTGACTTGGTAAAACTCATGAAAATCTGGGAGGTGGTCAAAGCAAAGGCACTGCTGTGACTCACCCCTGGGTTTGTGGCCTCCTTTTTGTATAATGAAGTCTCTCAAACAGGGATGGAGTGAGTCAGCAGCCTGGTGACTGGATTCAGACTGTACCTTTGTGCCATACAGTAACCGTGTAACAGTCAGAATTTTTCTCACAACTTTATTAATACCAAGGTTAATTTAATACTAGTTTGCCAAAGGTATCTGCTTGGCCTGTGGGAAGGAAATGTTTCTCCAGCCAGCCATTCAACTAGTCAGATGGTTTATCCTGAACACTGAATGTTAGAAATATCCCCGTAGAAATATGTTAGAAATATCCCTGTTAGAAGTGTCTCCTGTACTAGAGGGACAGAGTCATTGATTCTAGCAAGGGTCACACTCACGGGTTGAAAAAAAATAAAGTTTTGCTTACCTAGGAACTTCCAAGAGATGGAGGTAAAACTGGTCTGCATTTGCTAGTTCTGATCTTTGTTCTTTGCAAGACTTCAGGCTGTTTATCTGTTAGAAAATAGAACGGTAAAATACCCACATAGATACTTCTGGTGCCCAACGCGGGATCTGCTCACAGCTTCTTGCTCTACCAGTGGAAGAATTTCAAGCCAGGTGCCAAGCACACCCAGCTCCATCAGGACAGCATACTCACTACATACCTCATGGCCTTCAGGCAGCAGTTTAAGTAGCTGTTTCAGTATCTCAGTATCAAACTGGGATCTATCCCCTTTCTGAATCATGTCAGCAATCTCTTCATTGGAGCTGTAGGAAACAGAAAGATGCCACAGGTGGAAGGGTTTTTGAAGCCTAAAGGAATTTTCCTAACAGATTAGATGTGCTTTCCAAACTTTGCTCATCCTGACACAGCAAACCCAGAGCGCTCTCCTTTAACTGTGGGTGTCCAGCATCACTGAGAAGAGATCTACTCCTGGATATCTTTCACTGCTTTCTGCAAAACTAAGGCTAAACCTGACATCTCTCCTCCCACTGAGAGGTATTTATGGCTATCTCAGAGAGTTTTACCCCAAATCATTGCCTGTAACTTTGGCAGACAACATGTCTTTGAAATGAATCCAGTCTGCTCTGCTTTGGGCTCTGGAGAGCTCAGCTCTGGGCAACGACCTGTGCTGACAGAGGCAGCACCCAGCTGCAGAGCAGCCCCATCCACCACCTCGCTGATCCCACAACCTCTTACTGCTCTCAGGAGAGCTTAACCACTGCCCAGGGAATCAGAGAAAGTAGACAGCAACTGGATTAGGTTATTCACAGCTCTTCACCATTGGAAGGCAGAGTTCACAATGGAAAAAGTTTTAAAAATCCCTCAGATTGATTATAATTTGTTCCTAACATAAAGGAACTTCTAGGCTCAGTTTCTTTTTGAAGCCCTTGTAACATGGTCATTGCACAAAAAGGCAAAGACAAAGCAGAAAATCCATCTTCATCCTACAGTGGTTTCATGCAATCTGAAAGTAAAGATATTTTGCTAAAAACTAAAACAGATTCTTTTATTCTGCTTCATTTCATTCCTCTGTGAGGCCTGTGACTTGGCAGATTCCCATTTGCTTAATTATAAAAACCATTTCCTATTAAAAAAAAAAAAAAGTAGTATGATTTTGGACCTGAACTCCTTGAGATGTCTCCTAAAATTTAGTAATTTGGAACATCTAATCAGGAATCTTCACTAACAGTTCCTGCCAGGAATTAATATTTGTGCCAATAACACCAAATAAAGAGATGCTTCCTTGTGATTTTGTTAATATTGACTATTTAGGAATTAGCAAAGTTCTGTTTTAGGTTGAATGCCAGTTTGAGACATGGTACATGTATTAATTGTCTGAAAAGAGACTGCCACATCTGCCACATCTCTCTCTCTCTTTTTTTTTTTTTAAATGCTGACTCCTTGCTAAAGAAAGATAGAGGTTAGGCAATATTCCCATTAAATTTATTTAATGTAACATCTGATAAACACACACATCAATAAATATGCTGATCTACAGTTCTTACCACTTAAATTGCTTCAGAAATATACTCAGAAGGAGACTTTTCTTTGGACCTATGAATGTGATCTGTCAAAAAAACAGAGAAAAATACAGTCATTTGCTTTAATTTTAACCAACATTTTAGAGAGTTTGTTGGGCCAGATTTATTCTTCTGTAATAATAATATTATCAAAACTCTTAATTGATCAAACACAACAATTTACCAAAGCATATGTAATAAGATCTATTTGAGAGATCTGATATATTTGAGAAATGTTTAACATCCATAAAGACATACATAAAGGAAATGATTTGTTTAGAATAATCTAATTTTTAAGAATTAGTACTGTAATTCCTAAGTCCTCCCCTTCTAATATTAAACAGTATCCTCAGTGGTGTTGCTTCACCACATTTAATGATAAACCTCTCCTACATCATTTTAAGGCAGTATTAGTCAAAGGGTAGCAAAATATCCCAGACTTTATACCTTATTATAAAAGGCTGCCAACAATAAAAAGTGAACAATCTTTTCACATACAAGAATTTTGTCAGGATCTACAAAAAGTGAGCAGTCTGAGTACCTCTTTTGACTTCTTTTTTGGCTTTGTTTTCTCCTTGGGTGGTGTTGGTGGGACACAGAAAAGCATCTCCAAGCTTGCGTAGTCAGGCTCTATGAGCTCCTTGCTGCCGCTTGGTACAACGGCCCACATGGAACAGCTTTCTAGAAGAGAACCACTCTTCAAGATGGGCTACAGAGAGAGGAGCACTTTCAAGGCAGCGTGATTTGTGGAAAGAAACTTTCCACACAAAACCACTTCAGAAGGTGAATCAAACATGACCCCGAAGGTATTTAAGAGATGTGGATGTGGCACTAAGGGACATGGTTTAGTGATGGGACTTGGTAGGTCACGTTGATGGTTGGACTCAATGACCTTGAAGGTCTCATCCAACCCAGATGATTCTATGATGCTCATTAGTTCTGGACTAATGTTAATTATTGAAGAGCAGCAGATCCCAGAGACAACTTTCCTGAGTTCTGAAGGCTAATTAAATCTGGAAGATCACCTCCACATGTGGAACTCTGAACTGGAGGTAGCAGATGAATCCAAGGGGCTGCTCTAAATTCTTGTTATTATTGCTGATTGGCTAACCAATGCAGAATTGTGGGATTCACACAGGGGATGTACTGTCCAATTAGGTAAATGCCTCCCCTTGCAGGAAGGACGCCCAAGCCCTGCATTACTGCCAGAATCATCAGGAGCCATCTGAATAACACACGGTACTTAAAAGTACGAACTGATCTACAACACCAGAATCTTTAACAAAAGGTCTCACCTCCTTTTCTTCAGGGGAGATTGCAATAGTGTCACTGAAGTCATTGGGGTTGTCTGGATTTGCAGCACTGTCCAAGAAAGTAGGCTGTGACCCAAACAGTTTTTAGCATGTGTATTTATGTATTTTATTATAGCAGCAAATCCTTACCTCCCTGATGTCTCCCTTTCTGTGTGATAAGGACAATGGAGCAATTTTACAAGATGTCTTGTATGACATGAACTTTAAACCTGCAGCATAAATGGGAACTGAGTTCACACTCTCCTTGCTGAAGGCTGAACAGGCCATGCAAACCCCTTTGGCAAACCACGTTAACCACAGATCTTAGTGTTATTTTTTGTGGAAAAAAAAAATATAAAAATCATGTAGCCATGGTCAGTACACAATGAATATGGAGGCTACATCCTGCCTTGAGCATACATGTACCCAGCTCTACTGACAATGGTTTTCAGCCTTAGATCTTGGCTGATGCATGATCTGGCTGTGCAAGAAGGGGGGGAGAAAAAAAAAAAATTGCTTCAGCTGCGAAGACACTCCTGGATAGTGTGCCAGGAGTTCATTAGAAAGAACCTCAGGGCATCAGAATTCCACACGTCTTTACACCTAATGTACTTCAGAGTGTTTTGTAAAACATTAAGTTATCTTGTAAATGTTAAACTAATTAAGGTCTACAACATCACTTAGTGATGACTAAGAGAAATTAAAAGTTAAATTTTAGTGGCCACAGTTCAGTGCTTTACTCAAATGATTATTTCCTCCATTTATTAGCAAATATTCTGGCTTTCCATATTTGTTTGTGATTACTGATTTTTATTTTTTATAGGAGTGAGAGTAAGAAACGGGTCTTCCTGTGTGACCTGACTTAATGAGCCAAGGCCTAGTTCCCTAGCATTTTTGTTTAGATGTGAGGGAACTGGACCAATCAGCCTGGTCTTTACAAACAGGCACGTACGTCTCACCACATCAGAGGGGAGCTTCTGCCAGTGAAACACCTTCATCCTCAATGTTGGTGTCTTCTGTAGGTTGGGCTGCCCTCTGTATCCACAGGTGAGATGGCTGCACGCAGGATTACCGCATGGTGGAGGCGGTGGGAGCGATGGGGCATACGTGCCAGGCACAGGAAGGGGTGTGAGAAGCACCTTATGCCCAGGAGGAAGGGACGGAGGGGGTGGCAGCAGAGCTGGCACAGCAGGCTGTCCTTGGGAGGATGAGGAAATACCTTGCTGGGATGGTGATGCGTTCCCTAGACATTGCTGAGGCTTCTTAGAAAGGCAGGTTGTTGGAGAAAGTCTTAGATCTGCACTGGAGTTCTCCTCTTCCAAGTCTAGATCAACCTGAATACATTTGTTAGCCTTCTGGACAGATCTTCTGGATGCTGATTTGTGATAATTCAAGCACTGCCTGGTTGGTAGCAGGTTCTCTGTGGTTTCCCCTGGTCCCCTGTTGCTGCTCTACAAGACAATGAGGAGGTGCGTAAGTTAGCAAGGTTCCCCATAGCTGCTGGCTACTGCTGACTTCCACAGAAAAGCACAGAAATAACAGCCACCTTCCCACCTAGATTAATGGCAAAAACATTTCTATCTGCTTCACAAGTGACATTTCCCAGTGTTTTCACTTGTGTTATTCAGGAGCAAGGCAGTACTACTGGCGGTAAGACTCATTCAAATATTTTTATCCTTCTACCTCCTTGTTGTAGCATATAAAGGAAGGAAGGGCAAATTCTATCAGCATTATAAATCTCTACCTGGTTGCTTTTTTGCTCCTGTTGCTCAGCCATTCAGTGGGATTTCTCTTTGAAAAGGTAGATGAATTCTTCCTATGGCAGTAGCTGCAGATGCTATATGCAGGGGACTGCTCAAGCAGCAGGGACCCAGTCACTCATTCCTGAGAAACCACATCTTACATTAACTGCAGAAGGGTGGGGGTTTTAAGAGAAACTCCAGCCTAATAAATTAAACAAGCTGCAGCTGAGGATGACTTGAGCTGAACTGCTTAGGGACTTGTGACCACCCAGGGAAATGACTTATAAGCAAAAGTATGAGTAAGATGGTCTTGCTTTGTCCTTTCACCAAATTTTAATCTAGAACAAATCTTTATTTTTGCCCTGAGGCTGTAGAATTTCTTTTAAACCATCTTGCAAAATGGCATGCAGACGTCCCCGTTTGGATTTATGCTCAATTTTAAACATGGAACTAGACCTACCAAAGTCAACCAGAGATAGTCAGTCCTGGCTGGCTCAGGACTTGGTCTTAATTGCTTGACTGAATGAAGCTTTCTTTTGTAAACAGTTAATTTTTTTATGGATGAACTGTGTCCTGGGACACTGAGACCCAGTAGCTCTAGTTAGCTTGTGACTCTTAATTTGTGTTAAGACACCAAATGTTGAACAGGGAATGAGGAGCGAACTATCAATGTTCCAGAAGCAGAGCCGTCAGGGATTGTATGTAGACAGAAACCAAGGCTCCCATCATCCCAGCCTTTGCATGAGTCTTTTTAATAAAGCATATATCAGTAACACATGTGGTTCTTGTGGAGTTAACTGGATGAATACTTTCATTTTTGTGTTTAGCACAGCATCAGAGACTTGTTGTATATATACCATGTTTATGTTCCTAAAGGACCAGATTAATATTTATGAATGACCATTTTCCTTGTGGCACAGCAATTTTAAGTAATGACTTGCACAAACAAAACTATTTAAGGGAACCATATTAAAACCTTCCACTGAGGCATCATCATTCTATAGTGTTCCTTTACAGCACTTTCTAATTTGAAATAGTTTGTCTTTAAAACCTTGCTGTTTTTACTAATGACAGTGTCCAGATCTAATGACAGCCTCAGTAAAATTGTGAGCCAGGGGATCCAATGCAAAAGAAAGGCATAAATGTTTTGATTCATGTTTTAATCATAATTTAGTAAGAAATTACTTACATTAAAATACACTAAAGATTAAATAAAACCTTTATTTACATATAAAATGGAAGCAGTTAAAATAGCTAAGATGAAGACGTATAATAGAAAATGAATATTAAATATATTTCCTGTTTACTTGAATTAATTTTTAGTTGCCTTTTTTTTTTTTTTTTTTTTTTTTTGCACAGATAAGCACTAACACATTCCCAAAGGCAAAGTAGACTTACTTTAATTTATGTAAATGACTTAATGTATCCCCGTTAGGATCTCCCAGTCTTTGTGATGAACTTGTACAGATGTTTGTAATTACCTTAGTGGGACAAGAAAGGGATTTGGCACTGTGAAAGAACCTAATGAGGAGTAATCTATTTTCTGCTAGAAATATTAGGAGTAAAATAAGCTGATAAAAAGTCTTATTAGAAATAATCAGGTTAAAATTCTGATGCTTATTTATGTTAATTAAGCTATTGAAAGAGTCGGTAAAACACTATTAATTATGAAGCTCCTTTTTCTTTTCTTCTTTTTCCCCTGCCTAATCAGATAGCTCTTCTAAATTGCTACAGGGCTTGTGTACAGGAAAGTTGTGATTTATTTTTTTTAAACCTAATAAAATACAAATATTACACAAGAAACATCTAATATACTTTGAAAGATAAATAGGTTTATAATAATATACATCCAAAGATTATACTTTTGAGACTGCGTAGAGAGCTCCATGCTGTTAGGAAGATAAGAACTTCAGTATAACGTCAGGATAGCTGTAACTTAAATTACTGATACTGTTCAAATAAGCTTGTGGGTATATTTAAGAAAAATCTCTGCATGAAATTTCTTCTGGGAAAAATACAAACATCTACCTCTGGTAAATATATGCACGTATCTCAGTGCAACCAAGCAAGGACTGGCTTGCTCATGAAAACAAGTTAGTTTGCTGGCACCATTTAGGCAAGTCAGGGAATGGAGATTGATTTAATGCACCAGCTCAACTCTGATGATCAATTGAAATCAATTAATTTGCAATTAACTTTGAAGTTGTTTTTAGTACTTTGCTACTCTACCTTTTGTTTTATTGGAAAAGCTACTGATATTTGAGGTCTGCCACAGTACATGTTTTTGTTTTTATCTGCCTACTGATGCACAGAAAGTAAATATGTTTCTCATTAGCCTGGAAAGGTGAGTTGTATTTTGATGGCATGGAATATAGATTTAAAGTTAGATCCCCAAAACATCTTATTTCTATGTCTTGGGCTATGTAAGCATTCTCTCTCTCTTTTTTTTTTCTTTTTTTTTTTTCCTCACTTCTTGCATTGCTTTTGGGCTGATACAGGGCTATGTTATCAAGTAAGGCTCAATTTTCTTTGTATTTATAAATTCATTTAGTAGTCATTGTTATATTGATGGCAGAGATTGTATTGACTGCTTCAGAAAACCTGGTATTTCCTCTTTTGTATTATATTCTCAAATGTTTATTTTTATTTTTTTTCAAGTTGTTTAAAAACAGTATCCTTACAAACATTTAAGGTAACCGCTAAGAGTGACAGCACAGGAATCAATTTCTGTAGTGTGAGATATCTTAGAGGCAAGAAGATGTGCTTGCAAAATAGAACTGAACCACAGTTTGTATAACCCAGATGGGAATAGTGCTAATTGCTCAGTTATGCAGTTAAGGCCCTACAGAGTTATTGTTCACTGTCTCCCAATGGGACACGCTTGCTGTGGTTTGGATTCAGGGTCCTGCTTGCATTAAGAGGTTTGTTACGCGGTACCCTTCACTGCTGACTTTTCAACAGATGTGATTTATCCCTGGTATTTACCATTCCTGCAAGAATAAAAATAAGAAGTTGAAGAAATCAGAGATCATAATCCTTTATTGAACAAGCGATGTTTATTTATTTTCTTGTTATCATAAGATTTATCCTCTTCCTTTCACCTACATTCCTAGGATTTTCAGAGGTTTTCTGCAGTCTGGATTCAGAGAGGTCTTAGGGGAACAATAGCACTCTGAAAACTACAGTCTATCTTTCGTTTTGACTCTATTATAACAACATAATGTGTTTTGATGTTACTGATATTATTTGCTTATTATTGAAATTATTTATTTTGTTGGGTTTTTCATCAACTGTTTTCAAAGTGTTTCGGGGGATACTATTGCAACTGTTTTATGGGTGGGGAAATTCAGGCACTAATATGGTCATGGCTGCAAAGTCTACGTGCTTGATGCTTTTAGGCTTGGTCCTAGTGATGGAATCAACAACAACAAAAAAGTTCTTTAAGGGAACTGGCTGCACTTTTTGGCAGCTGCCAGGAAGGCAGGAGCGTTGGGATCTGCTGCAGGTGGAGCCCGGGCTGGCAGCAGCTGTAGATGACTAAAACTGGGTGAAGATATTATGAAGACCCCTGAGCTGCTCCTTGTGCTCCGTGACAGGGCAGTGAGGCACTTCAACCAAGGAAATGTGTGGTGGTGTATATAAATGGTGGGAAAGGTGTGAGAAGATGTATTGTAGGATTAACAGGACTTGGTGGAGAGTAGGGATTAACTTTTCAAAATGAAAAAGAATTTTAGCAGTTGCTTTAATATCGGAAGAGATTATTGACAGGGTATAATAAATTTAACCTTGAGAGGTTTGCTAGGTTTGGGATAGGTCATGGTTCAGAAGACATTACCATGTTAGCTGTCAATAGATCTAGATGCTGTTGTATTGTGGCCTGCACCCAGACCTCTGCAGGTATCCAGACCTTTGCAGGTAGGTGTTACAGAACCTGGCTTTTAGAGGTAATGGTTTCTCCTTTATCCTCCAAACTTCTGCAAGAAAAGTAGAGCCAATGACAGTAACTGAATGGGCAAAAATCTTTCTTTTGTTCTGTTTGGACTCTTTCCAATTATGCTGGTATTTTAGAGAAACAAACCCTTTGTTCCATACTGTCTGGGATTCAGTATAGGTTGTGAACTGCTGATACAGTGAATGTAATGCTATTTTGGAGGTATATCCTTCCAAGCATTGTCACACTGTTTCACCAAGGAGGATTACAGTATAGACCACCTGAAAGGGTGTCTAGACGACTCCTCTTCCTCCTTTCTTTTCCTGAAGTACTGTATTTCTCATATCTAGTTCTTGCTAAACCAATAATTTTACAAATTTCTTTTTTGGGGCTACACTGAACATCATTTGTCGATGCTCTCATTCAAAGGACTATCATTACTCATTACCACCACTGTAGACCAAATCAGCTCTGGTTTTGTCTAGTTGAGCAATGAAAACATTGAAGAATGGAAGTTACAAAATATTGCAAAGTGTATAAGAAAGGTCAGTTGACCTTACAGAATAGCTCTTAAAAATCATGCTATAATGAGCTTCATTTAGATTAAAAAATAGACTTGTGGGTTCCAAATGATCACAGCAGCAGCAGATGTAGTAAGTCTGTTGCTTTTTTTGCTTTTGCAGCTTCTCCTTTGGGCAAAATCTTTCTGTCTATTCTCCATCTATTCTGACTGCTGGATTTGGTAATTACTTGTCGCCAACTCATGACTGAACTCACTGCAGATAATGTACTATGAAGGTGCTTAAGTTCTGAACAAACACATCAGGTTCTGCATGCCGAGAGCTAGGCAAACCAACTCTAACAGTGATGTGGGTGTCATCAGCAGACTGTTGATGCTAGGAAAGAACCTGCTTTGACAGGCTGGGAATCTATCTAAACTGACTTGATAGGAGCTGACTGTCACAGACTGATCCTTCATGACTTTGAGTAATGTATGCCGAGTCTGCTTAAGGTCTCTATTAGGGAAGAGCAGAGGTCCTGCTAATTCCTACTGACACCTGGCTATGTGTGAGTTGTCACACTGAATTCCTGCAGAAGTTGTTCATGCCACAGCAAAGCTAGCGTTAGAGAGTCCTTAATGTGAATTAAGTGCTGGTTCAGCATGAATGACAGTGAGTTGTACTTACAGTGCTGAATATGCTGATTAACTTGCAGTGATCAAATTCTCCACAGGCATTTAAAGTCTGGTACCTGCTCTACATTAAATAGTTGGAAATCATTTTATTTGCACTCACATTATTGTTCGCAGGATTTGCAATGGCATAGATATTCTGCAAGATTGTCACTACATCATAATTACAAATCATCACTAATAAGAAGGGACCTAGATTTGACCCATCACTATCACTGCCCAGTTTTTAACCCTCTGTAACCAAGTTTCTAAACATTGCAAAGCTCTTTTTCATATCCTGCCCATACCTTAGTCATGGGGTGAGTAAACAAAATGATGGAGTTCATGATGGAGTTTGGTCATGATTGTATTCATTTTTGGATGCGTTAGGTGAACATAACCCCATGATTAACATGTTCACTCACATGTCATGGTTGTTACTACTACCACATATACAGATAAGGTGAGCTAGGAATGCTGCGGTGCTGGCTTTTATTATCAGAAAGCTTCTATATTGAACTTTGTATGTTGGACAAATTCTGGTGAATGATAAGCTCCTCCCACCCCCATAGAAGAAAGGAGACTTGTCAAGTACTTTGACTTCTTTTATTCTAAATTTTGAAATATTTTCAGTATTGAAATTAAAAAACAATCAAACCCTGAAGTTCCATCCCCTTTAACATATCCAAATTCTGACATGAAGTACTTAGAAAAAACTTCTGCTGATTTCTTCCACAGCTTCGTTTTCATCATGTAGCCAATGCCTATTTAAGGAATATGCAGTTATTTGACAGCTAGAAACTTGTGGTTTCTAGAATGGTAAAACATTCACAGGCTGGTTTAGGTAATGGACTCTGTCCAGTTGCTGCAATATACCATACAAATTCTTTTTATGAGATCCAAACTTACCGTTGGCTTAAATGAGCACAGACCTGTTCAAATGGCTGCAAAAGTAAATGCTTTTATCAGCGTTTAATTTGGCCTTGCAAACACTGAGAAAAATCTTCAGGATCAAGAACTCTATTTAAAAGTCACAACTGGAACAAAACTGCAAGTGCCAGTCAAACATCTTTCTTTGACCTGTTCTGACTCCATCCCCCTGTTCTTGTTAAATAATCACTGTAATGGTAGCAGAGCTGCTCTGCAGTAATACATTATAAATGCTGCACTTTGTCCTGTTTTTATTGGGATCTGATTGTGTAGATAATTTAATATAATTTTCACAGATGACTACAGAACAAAGAACAAACAGTGGCTCAAAATAACCAATTTCTCTGTAAAATCTTGTGGAGAGTGGAAAGGTAATGCCAAATGCCCTCTCCTTGAAGGTCCTCTTTTGATTACTCTCTCTTTCTATTCAGAGCAATAAAAACTCTGCGTGATACGTTTTTCTCTCTGGGTGGAAATGGGGGTAGCTGAAAGACCCAGATGAAGAAGTGGATGAATACTGCATATCTGAAGAAATAAGCCTGCCAGGGGTATCAGCAGGTAATGTTCCCCAAGTAACACCAAGAAAGCTTGTTTGCTCCCAAATCCTGAATATCAGTGATTTTTTTCCCCCCTATTGATAAAACAACAAGGTGGGGGCTGGAGGAGGCTGCCTGCTTACTGCCAGCCTGGGCTGCAGGCTCCTGCTGGAAACTTGGAGGTTGCAAAGGTGCTGAGAAAATCTTTGATACTCAGATTTTTGTAGGCTGGGGTCTAATCTGAGAGCAGAGAAATTGGATTAATGAGAGCAAGAAAGACTGACATGGGTGACATGCTCTGAGACTAGAAGGGGGAGGAAGGGAAGAGAGAACTGTAAATGTGACAGTCACGCAAGTTAAAGCTGGGGCGGGTTATCCAGTTTTGCAGGAAAGGGTGGAGGAGTTCAGCCTGCTTCTGCCAGCCGCGAACCGGATTTGAGCTGCAACACGGTTGTGCTGCTCCATGGGGCTTCCTGACCTGAGCCTGCCCATGCATCTACTCTAAATTCACCTTTGTTTTTGTTAACTGTTTTCCAGTAACAATGCTTAGATTAAAATAAACAAGTGATTTAATTCTTGGCGTAACTTCTAAATTAGTCCAGCAAAGTGTTCAGTATTACAAGGATGTTACAAGTCCTATTCAGCAAAGCAAAATAAGCTTTAGCCTGAACATTAGTCTAAACACAGTGGTTACCATACAAAGGCATAGTTCTTAAATGTAACAATCTCTTCCACTTGATTCATATTTCAGCACACTATCACATCATAAATTCAATAAACATCGATAATTTTAAATCGACAGCTATGTACAAAACTATGATACAATGTTATTACAAAACTTAAGAAATAAAGCTCTGAATCTTTAAAACACAATACTGCACATTCCCAGTTTCAAAGCAAAAGTAACATGAACGCACATGTTCTGCAGCTCGAATGCGAAGGCTTGAGTGCAAGCAGCTGACAACAGTATTAAAACCTGGAGATTTACTAAATAAGCTTAAAATACATCTAACCAAGCACCCTGAAAAAGCTCTTTCCGTTGCTTTAATAACAGGAGCTTGGGCCCTGATTCTCCGAAAATTTATGCACGTACCTGTGTGTGTGAGAAGACTACTGCAAGGCTACAGATGTGCTTCAACTTCATTGCACATAAGCACTATCTGGGAGCCAGACACTGTTTATATGGACATTTACTAAAATGCATTTTTCGTTTTGTTCCTATAACTTATTTTCCTTGCTTTAAATGATTGAGAGTGCAAATGCATATGTCTGATCTGGGTTTTGGATCTAGTCGAATATAAATTGACAGTAGGCAATGAGAAGGGGGAGTAACACGCTTCTCCCTGTGAGGGTACTGCCACTGCTGAATTTATACCCTTCATTTAGTCGAGGCACTGCTATTTTTAAAATTCCTCCGAGGGCTGAACGATGCAGTCCTTTCTTGGGCCACACTCAGCTGGCACATCAAGAGGAGTTTGGCCTAAGAGCAGGCAGGGGATTTGGCTTTGGGGATGGAGGCCGAGAGACCCGTGCCTTCCCCACCGCCGCGCATCGACCAGGCCCGTGTCCCTGCAGGTGCTAGGGCCCAGCGCAGGTCGTGTAAGGCACGGGCTGAATGTGCTGATGTCTCCGGGGCAGCTTGTTGGGTCTTCGGGCAAAGGGTGGAAGGCAGCTTGAGGGGGAGCATGACATCTGGTCAGGGCAGAGGTGGCTGCGGGAGGCGTTTCAGTGACACAGAGCCTGGCTTCTGAGCGGCTGGCAGTGCTCTGGGGACGAGTTAGGATGTGTCCAGGCCTCCGTTATTTCTTCTGCCTTGCCGTGACGCCTGCAGGAGGAGGGGAAGATGAGAAATGTTTGCAACTTGAAAATGAGAGTGGTCTAGAGAAACTGGTTTCATGTCCCTTGGATAACTTAAACTGGTCGTGCTAAAACTTTATGTACATGATAAAAGCCTCTCTTATATTTCTAGAACTGGCACTGATGTTCAAGGGTCTGGGCAACTCTGCTTTTAAGCTAGGTACTGGTTTGGTCCAACAATGTGAGTTTTGTATTTTCCAAGCAGAATAGTGGATATGCTTCTAGATATTAAACTGTTGAACTACTAAATCTGGGGACTCACCTTGTTTTGTCCAAAGGACATTTTGTCCAGTACTTTAGTCCTGGGCCCTACTGTCAAACTGTTGTGAAACGAAGTCTGTGTGTGGCATTTCATGCAGTTGAAGGATCTCCCACCTTGTGTGAGGGGTGCTAACGGGGACCAGAGCTGGGTCCTGGCCATGAGGAGGGGGACTCAGAGGGCGCGAACGTAATTTTTGTCAGAGCATGATGCAGCAAAACGTGTATGCTCCCTGACCTGCAGGCAGGATCCCATCTGATCAGAGGTGTTTCTTGGGGGAGTTTGGGCTGTCAGAAGGACAGAGCTGTGCACTGTCATTTTTAAGCACCCATCCCACTCAAGGACTGAAGAATTTCTAATGACAAACATGAAGGAAAATGTAATACAGGAAAACAACCATTAGCTTAATTATACTATTCTGGTTCCATACAAGGAAACTCAAATGGCTCTGAGTCCAGGCCTTCGTATAGTGCCCTCTGACTGTCAGTTTTTGTAAAATGTTCCTTCTTCAAATTCTTTTTCAAAGGTGGTTGGAAATGAGTTCAGATGTTACCAGTACACACAGAAACACAGGGTGACCACCAGTACCTTGATCCCATGGGAAATGGGCTAAACTATTTCCTTCAGGAATATGGAGATAACATGAGATGCCACTCTTTGTCTGTGAAAGCTGACATTTAAAGAATAATGATGGTAATACAGAAACTGCTGTATAACAAGTTATAGTCAAAAGACAAGAGCTGAATAGCTGATTACAGCTGTCCTTTTACAGCTCCGTAGTATTACTTCATAGAGTCACAGGCTGTTCCTGGTAAGCCCTTTCTCTGATGTTACAGAAGCTGTGAAGATTTAGGGAAAAAGGAGACTGAGTCTTGATCACTACAACTAGATCTGCACAAGAAGGAAGATTCCTGCAGCTTCACTTCAACCCGGCAAGTTCCAGCTCCAGCAAGTCAGCCAGAGAAATATCCTGTACCAAGAGAAGTGGTGCTGTGACCTGAACAGACTGTGTATTTGGGCCAAGAGATCAAAGGTGATCTGAACAAATATAGGCAGGGTAAAAAATCAGGTGGATCACCCTGGGAAAAATATTTAATTTCTTATCCTGGGTTTCCCCATCATTTGATGGGGAGCACTTCAGGTTTGCTGAGGCTGTCATATCAAGAGGCACAGATTTAAGTTGCATTTGGGTGAGGACACACTGCAGCTGGAGACTAAGAGAAGCAAATGGATTTTGTTTCTGATAACCTTGCCAAATGACATAACAATGGGAGGAAGGGAAAAGGGAAATTACAGGTTTTAAGGTGCTGCTCGCTACTGCCTTTGCAGCAGCAAGCACTTGCAGTTGCTGCTGGCCTTTTGAGGAAGTACTTGAACAGTTGCCTGACTTGGTCACTTCCTAAAGGTGCTGGTTTTCCATGCCTTCCTCTGTATTGCTTTCCTACATCTTCAAAGGAGACTACAAAGCTGTCTGCATATCCTTTTTTTTTTTTAATATGAAGTTTTTAAGCCTGTGTGCTGGAGTACCTGTGTTTAAAACATACAGGTACATAATCTGAGTTACACAGCTCCTGGTTTCAGCTGCCCTCCCTGTGCAGCAAAACCAGTGGTCCTCTTGTGTTTCTTACCCAAGCCTCACTGCTACTATTTCTTGCTCTTGCTGTAAATCTTCATTAGGACTTTTAAACTTACAGTGCTACTTCCCTTTTGCCCTTGATATAATCCAGTGGTGCAGTACAGAAGGGGACAAGAGGAGTGGGCAGGAATAGTCAGGAGTGTAACTACCCCAATATATATTTCATTTTCTCTTGCTTGGAGTGATGCTTCAGGTGCAGAAACAAAAGTAACCATATGTGGAAATCCCGCAGAGCTTCCTCTGTTCCATGCCCCTGGGGCCTTGGGCTGGGCAGGAGCAGGGCTCCCAGCCCCCCAGGCACAGGGGATGCTGAAGAATAAACACATTTCTTTCAAGAAATGAGTTAGTGAGATTTGGCATCATTGATTCAGTTTATAAGAGACACTCATCAGCATGGAAACGACAACGAGTAACTATGCAATTTCAGTACAAGGCATGTTTTGACTGCTCCTTTTTTCCAGCATTTCTTTCTACCTGCTACAAAAACAGGCAAACTTTCACAAATGAAAGTCTCAGTCTGAAGTTTTCTTATGATGAACAACTATGCTGACAGTATCAGTGAAAGATGCAGGGAACTTGGTTTGCATTTTTGTTAGAAATAGGGTTTACCTGTGTTACTTTTTTTTAGTGACAAAAGCCAAATTACCTCCTCATAGAAAGATGCATGAATGCACACGAGAAGTATTCATAGTCTGTTTGCTCCAATGCACTACTTCGTGTGCAGTATCATGAGGAATTGAACTTGGCTTTGAGTTGGAGCTGGTATCTCGTTCCAATGAGAATTTTTCCCTGGGTTGTGTTTTATTCTTTTCTAGAGGCCTGTATGTACATGGTGTTATATAAAGTGGCTACCTACAAGCAACCTAAATGTTGTTCTTTGCAGAAGGTAGGTACTGAAATTGCATTTTTACTATTTTTGAGAAAATTACGGGATCAAAGCAAGGACTGTTTATCACATGAAGCTGGATTTACTTGGTTAGAATACTGACTTTTAATTATCTGCAGGGAAAGGTGGATTGGCTGCTGTTGACACAGAGGACAGACATGTGGGATGTGACCCTGCGTTGTGGGGAGATCAGCACTGACTCCACTCAACACAAGATCAACACCCTGAAGAGTAAAAATCAGAGTAGCAAATTTATTTTAAATGTATTTGTGATTAGACACAAAGACAAAAAGCTTAGCTGATATGCTGAATACTGATTAGGTCTGTAAAGTCCCAGTGCTAGGGTTAGTTCACAGAAAAACGCCTTTGCGAGTTTACATACCTCATTGTACCACACAACCTAGTTTTGTTTTATTATCTCCAGTATCAGCCTCAACCTCTGCTTTTAAACAAAAGAGACACACTAAATATATCTGATCATAGCAAGGCAAATGAAAACATTGTCTAGTAGCAGAGAGGTTCCTAGGATGCCATCTCTAGATGCCTATGGCTTTTGTGGGGGATTAATGTCTTAAGCTAGAAATACTCATAACAGACACTATGAAAGCATGGCGATGGCTGGGAGCTCCCTTTGCTGCAGCTCCTCCTGCTGCCTCCTGGGAGGCAAGTTTGGAAACCACTGTGCTGGGAAAACACTTCTGTTTCATGCCTTGTTCTTAGCTAGGGGAAAGTGGCATGTTAGAAACATAAATAATTAAAGCCCCAGGGCATACTGTCACTAAAAGGGTAAGTTCCTCTGCAGTAGATGGTCAGCCCTCCCCGCCTCTCTCAGCAGTGGGTATTCAAACTCTCCTTTTCTTTTGCCTCCACTTTCCTTAAAAGCAAAAATATTCAACACTGATAAAGAGAAGCTTCGACCACTGTCCTGCCCATCTGCTTGACCCCGAGATCTAGCAGAAAACAGGCTTTGCACAATATATTGTATCTTTCTGAAGGCTGACAGACCCAAGTGTCTTCCCTATGAGGTGCCTCTAATTTGGGATTCAAGTATTCACCCAAAGGTGGCTCCAGCTCTGTACGTCTGAGGGACTTGGACCCATGGAGCCACCTCAAGTACACCTGGGGCAGGTTTTCAAGTTACAGCAGGCAAAGTGCTCTTGTGAGGAGGCTTAGGAGAGAAAAAAGCCACCACAGCAGTGCTGTTGTTGTTGGCTTTATGCATTTATAAGTGGTTGAGAGGGAGTGATCACTGATTAAGTACCCAGTATTAACTGCTCTTAATCACAGCTCTGGAGTCTAATGGAGCTCTTGTTTGCACATAACCGTGCCTTGTAGCTGTCTTTAGCACACTTGACAGATGTGCTTATTGCCATCTTTACTGCATATGTGTAATGGGCTTTTTAATTATTGATTCATCATTACCCCTTTATAAAGTGCTTATAAATGTCAAGAGAATGAACAATGCTCATGTTTTTCTTTTTACATCTTTTTTCAGGTTAATAAAAATAACAGCTCTGTTAAAAATAGGGACAAGGGACCTCCTATGGACAGCATCAAACCTTGGATTGGGGAGGAGCAGATCTATACAAATATACTAGTAAGCCTCCCGCCCCCCATCCCATTCCCCCAATTTAACTCAATCCCCAAGTGCCATGTAGCCTACCTGAGTAGCTTTTGCTGTGTCTCTTCTTCCTCCGTTTTCCAGATGTCCTCTGCTTTTCCCTGTCTGTGTGACTTTGCCCCGGGGGCAGTGTTGCTGAACAAGAGGAGTCGGTGGCTGGCTCCTCTGAGAAGGACTTCTCTTGGGAGGTGTCCAACAGTGAGTCTGTACCAGGGTCTTCGTTCTCCTTTGCCATCTCTTTTGACTCTGCCTGGTGAGCCTTGTCGCAGGGAGCAGATGAAGGCTCGACTCCATCCTGGCTCAGCTGGGTGTCCTGCTCCTGTGCCAGCCTGCAGCTCTCCAAGCCATTCCCTGGGCGTTCGTTGTCCTGCTCCTCTGAGACAGACCCATTGAGCTGCTCTCTCAGAGTAGTGCCTGAAATGTCGCTCACAAACTTTATCCCAGCACCTATGTTAGTGGAAGAGAAGGTAATGGAGCTGCTCTTTGTGCTTGGCTGGAGGTTTGCCATCTCTGCACCTTGCTCAGGCTGACTGGTCCCATCAGCTTCCACCAGGTGGCCTTCTGTCCGGGACCCTGGTGGCAAATTTACTCCAGTGTTGTTTTCAGGTAATGCCTGGTTTGGAGCTGAGGCATCTGTAACATCTTTACCCATCTCTGGGAGAGCCGTGGTTGAGGTGGGGGTGCTTTCTGAGGGATGACCATCACTGTTCTGCTTGGCCTTATCATCGATCTGCATTCCTCCTGCTTGTGGATCCTTAATGCTCTTCCCTTTAAACAAAAAGCATGAGATCAGCCACACGTGCAGAACTGTAGCTGAGATCAGACAAGGTGTCTCTGGCACTCGGGGAGGCTACAAGCTCACAGCTGCCTGTAGAGGGTGCACTGCCCCTAAAGTAGCCATACATAGCCAGAACCAGTTTGTCTTACAGCCAAGGATAAACTGCTTCCTTTGACCTCCCTTCCATAAAACCATGGCCTGTCTCCTAAAAAACACCTCAAAGACTTGGGTTCTTCTGCAGATATAGGTCGTTCTAGTCCTATTTTAAGGGTTGCTTTAGACTCCCAAATGTCGACTGAGATGGAGTTCACCAGTCTCTAAGGCAGTGACAAGTTGTGCTAATGAGACTTGGTGACACGGGGGGGCACTTGTGTGGAGGTGACACCAATGCCCCAGCAGCATGGCACTGTGGCTGTGACTCTCAGAGGGTTTATCAGTGCAGGCACAAGGCCACGTTGTCCTGAATCACTGCTGATTCAGGGGCAGAGTTTCAGGGCAACCTCCTCCTCTTCCCCACAGCACTGGCCTTAGATAAGATACCTCAAATGCTGGAAAACTTCTCGCTTGTGTGCTTGGCTCAGGCTCAGAGGCAGATGGAAACAGCTGCAGGTACTGTAAGACCGTCAGGTCTGTGTCCTTACCAGCCTGGTTCTCCTCTGGGCTCTCCACGGGCAAGGTTTTAGGAGGTGCATCCGACTCGTGTCTGTTCTTCGTCTTTCTCAGTGTGAACCCTTTCCTTATGTCAGCCAGCAGCGCATCAATGACGCACACCTCCTCCTGCTTCACCACCCCCTTCTTAACTGGGATAGAGAGAGACAGGTGTTAAATCTGCCCATGAGAAGGGACAAAAGGACACACACGGGCAGGCACAGTGGTCCTGTCATTTGGGGCTGGTACCTGGTGCAAACCAGGCAAAAGCAAGGTACTGATGTCAGGCGTGGGAGCAGCCTGTGCTCTGCACCCTTCTCCGACCCCAACCCTCCACTCCTGGGATGGGGCCGTGGGTCCTGCAGGAAGAACCAAGACCGACCTCCAGGGCTCAGAAGACCCAGAGGACTCTTGGGCTCTGTCCCTTACCAAAGCTCAGGGCATGGCACAGCACCTGCTGCAGCTTGGTGAAGTCAAAGGGTCTACCCCAAAGTCTGCATGCTACAGGCTCCGTGCCTGCTGATGGCTGTTGTTAAGACCTTAAAACGCCTCCTGTTTGCTACCCCTGTTAGTAGGGGTTTTTTATTTGTTTGAATGGAAGGAAAGAGATCTTGATTTTTCTTTCCTCTTAGCTTCAGTCCAATTGTACTTTTCAGATATGCCTTTTATTTTCATCCACAAAAGGCAGGTTTACGTTACCTGCAAGACTTTTGGGATGTCTGCAGCCTGTGCTAAACTGGGGTGAGACTATTCGACTGCATGTGAGGATTTGGGGAAAGGGGGAAGGTCAAATATCTGTTGTTAGATTTAGGATTCAAAATTTTTATTTAGAAACTATAAAATTTGAAATAACTGAAATGTTTCAATTTGATTTTTTCTTTCCCCTGCTGTTCAGTTAGCAAACCTAAAATTAACTTCTCTGCCCCGCTGCAACTGTGAAGTCAGTTTTTAGCTATGGCTAATAAGACACCTAAAAGCCTTTAGTCAGCCAGCACTTGGAAACCCACAAAATAAATGACCACTACTGGTCATTAAAGCTGGACCAGCAAAGAGCTCTTACCAGCTCTCCAGTCAATTTGGGAGTGCAAGCGCATCTCGGTTTTATGAAGCCCTGTCAGATACTCACTGACTTTTCCATTTTCTCCCTTCTGTCTCTTCCCCTCTTCTTCTTCCAGCTGTTTCTTCCTCTTCTCTGCTTTTGCAGCTTGCTCCTTTCTGTCCTTGTTTTCCTGCAGTTAGGTAACAGGGGCATGAGAAGTTTGGCTAAATATCTGCTAGGAAAGCCAATGAAGAGAAAGATGATCTGCAGATGGTCGCAAAGGAGGAAGAGAAATCCTCTGCAATAAATAAAATGGGTTTGGGGGTTAAGGGCTGTCTTGCCAAGAGAGTGAAAGGGAGACTGCTGGTTTGTGCAGGACTTCGCCCAGTCCCCACAGAAGTGGCAGCAGTGATTTGCTTAACACAGCTACCAGTGTGAGAAGGATTAGGTTTCATAAGCCCATTCTTCTAAAATGCATGCACTTGACTCCAAAATATCTTTGTGTATCTGCAGCTAAAGTTACACCAAAATCCCACGTCACCAATGTTTGGGTCAGGCCAGGAGAACCAGCACTACATGAGGACAAAACGGAGCAGGGATCAGGCATGCATTCACCAGGTGACCTCATGCCAAATGCTAAAAGAAGGGGCCCATAACCAGCACAGTCCATCCCAAACACTGTGCCTGTCCCACCACTCTGTTGGAGCAGAGGCATGCACCAATACAAGGGCTGCTCAGCATCGTGAGCACAGTCACTGACCTTCAGGGCTCGAATGAAGAGATCTCTGAAGGTCTTCATGGTGTTAAATATGTCCTCTAGGGACAACTTGCTTGGGTCTTCACAAAGATAATTTGCAAGCTCTTCTCTTTTCCTGTCGATGGTTTCAAATTCTTCTTCCAGCTTTCTGGCGGCATCAATGCTATCCTGAAATTATTTAATGTTCACAGAAAAACATAACAAGTGAAGCACACTTAAAGCAAAAGGATGTCAACATAAGAAGTGCAGCAGAGCTTTGGGGCCTTGGTGTTTAACTGTAGCAGAGCTTTTGAAGCAGGAACAAACAGGGAATTGTCCATGCTCTTTGCTCTTGTTGACTGTGTTGTGCCAGTTTATGGGGATAGCTTTAGCAAGACAAGGAAGCTCACTGCAATGCCTAATCCCAAGAGAAGGGGATTACTTTGGTGATCCACCCAGAGAAAGAACATGACTCAGACATAGTGAGGCTTTGCAGGGCAGAGAGAGAACCACCAGGGCAGGGGCTTTGAGAATCATCATGGTTTGGGGTAGAAGTGGCAAACAAACAGCAGTGGGTTTTGTGGCATCACAGCCTACTTTCAAATCTGAGAATGTGTTTTGTGGCAATATTTTTCACCATCTTGTGAACCTCCTCAGCTGAGCCTCCAGTGCAGCATGCTGGCTTTGCGTGTGTAAGGTGGAAAATATAAGGGAACTCCATTACCAACCTGGATAGGCTTCTCATACTGTTGTTTCACATCGTCATTTGATGATGAGACCTTTCGTTGCAGCTCCAGCAACTTCTTTAGATTGGTACTGGACTCAGAGCGTATAATATCAAGATTAATTCTGAAATCACATAGATGCCCCATGTTAATTCACATTATGGTATCCTGTGCTGACCAAAGAGAGGGCAAGTCTGAGCTGGTGGGTTGGTTTTCCTGCTGCTTCCCACTTTGATGAACTGAAACCTGAGCCCTGAACTCCGTGTAGTCTGATCTCATGAAAAACAGCCTTCCTTCATGGCACTTATGGAAAGGTGCCCAAGTCTACCTAAAGTAGTACATAAAGTACATAAACATACAAATTTATGTACTGAGTAGATAAATGCCCCACAAATCCACCCATTCAAAGGACTATTTCCACCCCTCAGTGCTCAGCATTAGTTCACTTTCTCTGGTTAAAAGCATTTCAGAAATGCTTCTGAGTAGTTGGCCTTCCGAAGCTCATGTTACTGCAAATGCAGTGAAGATTTTGGGTGAGGCAGTATTAATTCAATGTGCTGCAAATGGCAGCCCTAAGTGGTGCCAGCTGTAGTAGAGCTATCATATATTGAAGGGGTTTCAGCATTCATCAACCAAATCTTCTGGTAAAAACTAAGTAAGATGCCATCTTGTTAATATGCTGCACCAGCTGTGTGTGTCCTAATTTCTGGTACATTGTTGATGTGCATGGGATTTATTTTTATTTTTAATTTGAAGGAAGTGACACGCAATTTTACCCTGCTGCTTTTGAAACGTATTCAAGATCTTCTGGCAGTTCCAGTAGGTCCGTGTGGCTGTTTTCTACTTCCTGAAGCAGAAAAGAGAAATAAGTGTTATTTACTGTGTGGCACAAGCTGGGAAAGGAAGCTGGAAGGAAAGAGCAATGGGCAGAGCTGCTCAGGAAGGATGACTGCGCTAGATCCTGCTGCTGGCCCCTTTTCTGCAGTCTGCTTTGCCTTGCAGAGCCAGAGAAGGATTCAAAACATGACTGCATGTTCAGAGAGCAAAGCGATTGCTCCTAGGCTATACAAGCATAGAGAGATGAATGTTTAGAAGTGCTTATGGTTCAAAGCAAAGCTGACCCACTGCTGAGCCTTATCTTACAGGGAATTTCTTTTACCCTCTTCTGAGACGCTTACTATTGTCCGTGGGAGGAGGAAGGACTGTGGTTTGATGCAGTCTGATACTTCAAACAGTCCCAGGAGGGCATTAAAAGGGCTTGAATCTTATTTGCCTAATTTCTTTCATGGCTGTGCTTGCTGAAGCTACCGTGAACTAAAGATGGGCTTAACTATACATAACTGGAACTGAGAGACTTTGAGGTCTGCCTCATGGCAGGGCAAAGCATGGAGAAAAAAGAAAAAAAATAACAAAAAACAGCAATATAAGAAATAAGAAAGCCATGGAGACTTGGGAGTATGAAAAGCTCAAGCATAGCCTGGTGGAAAAAGGAGAGGCCATGAAAAGGCAGAAGGGATGAATGGGTATAGACCAGCAGTTTGCAGCTGATCATGTGCGGAGATTGCACAAATATGAAAAAAGGAAGTTCCAGCAATTGTGGGTAAAGATGCTGGAGGAAAGCAGGACAACAGTTCTTAAAAGGAGTTCCCTGAGAGCCAAGTAGTGCCCACAAGCAGCCTCCACCAGCCTAAGTGAACCAACACTTTTAACTTGCAACACCACAGCTAGCTGAGGAGGATATGAGTAAGAACGTGTTACGTTAACTGAAACTAGAGTAGGAGAGATGGTTCAACCATAATAAAAGCCTCCCCCCTTCTCTATTGCCCAGAACTTGGCAGTGGTACCTCCAGAATATGGTGGAGCAGCGTAATGCGGGTTTGGTTGGCTTTGGTTTCTGTTAGTTTGAGTAAAGTGCTGATTTTAAACCCATCAGCGTCACCCGTGTGGCTTCCCTACAAGATAAAAAGAAGGCAGATGTAACTCTTGTGTCCATCCAAATTACAGCCCTAAATATGAAGATCATCCATATATTCTAATGACTGGGTGCAGGACAAGCCAAACCGAGTCCTTACGTAGTTCAGAAAGTTTCCAACTTTGAGAATCAGTTGACAGAAAAGTGGCAGGCGATGACTGTTCAGAAGATCTGAAAAACATAAATGGCTTTTAAGCAAAAACCTCTTTTAAACCGTAATATTTTCTAAATTGGATAACCACTGGGATCCTAAATTCCTTCAAACCAAATCTGATTTTTCAGGTGTGCAGCCCAAAGGCCCATCCCACAGAGAAGCTGATTCTAAATAGAACCCATCGCACTAGCTGGGCTCAATAAGTTTTTGCTTACTTATATTTCTTTCTTTCTTTACATCTGGTCTCTCATTCTTTATAGAAAATAATGTGGAGCTAGACTCTTCTCACTCACTGTCTTCTGTGGAAGTACCCAGATTTAACCTGGTTTGGGTGAGGGTAAGTGGGCTGTGATTTTAATCTTACAGACTCCATTCAGCTGTGCAGTGAAGCCAGTTCAGACAGGGCCGCAACTATCTGCCAGCTGCAAAGCCAGACACACTCCCCCTGTTCTTGGTCTCGCATGGTGGAGGTGATTATCGGGGCATAAAGGGTACAGTCCCTTGTCCTTGTGCTGCAGCGGTGTGCTCTCTGAAGCACTCAGCGCTGAGGCAGGAACAGCTTTAAAAGGACAAGTGGACTGCAAGGAAGAAACTTTTTATGAGGAACTTCAGTTTATCACAGCAGGCAGCTGTAATTCCAGCTGGAGAAACCCCCGGCAGGAACTGGCTCTTTAGGACAGGAGGTACTTGACAGCGCTGAGAAGTGCTTTCCCCAGAGTGGGACCTGAGGTTTCTCCCACAGGAAGCAGAGACTTACTGCATAATTCCTCCACATATTCACAAAATTAGGCATCAGCAATTAAGAACACAAAATAAACTTTCTCTTCTGGTTATGTTTGTAGGCAGGGGAAAAAATACAGAAGTGGTACTTTCTGCGGGAAGTTTGGGGTTAAGCTTTTCTGGAAGCAGAGAAAACTGCTGTGTGGAGATCTTAATGTGGCAAACAATGCTGATGAATTAGGTGTAATTCTGCTGTTTAATTTCAGTCCCTCTGGAAGGTCTGACAAGCTTCACTTTACAGTTTATCGCCTTAAATAAGAGCCAGAATTGAGGCCAGGTCATTTACCTTCGCAGGCTCTCCGGATGGCTCCAGCTTTTGGCTGAATCATGTCCAGCACAACAGTGGTCTCCTCACAGATCAGCATACATTCAATCCGCAGCTGGTAGCTAGGGATGGAGATGGATTAGAAGCTTAAAGGCACCACAGTCTTAGCCCATGCAGCAGCCTTCTTCCAACACCACCACTAAGCCTGGCGACCCTGCAATGCTGCCAACCATGTCCACATCAAACCAGTGCTTGTGGTGGGTGGTGGAGGGCTGCCACTCTCCACTGCGACCTGTCCTTGGCCATGTGGGGATGTAGTTTCTGCTGATGCACTGAGATCATCAATGGGAAGACTGACCATGGTGTGAGATATGGGTTCTCCCTTCCTGGCATTGTACTGGGCTTCCCAAGTGCCTTTCAGTAAGTTACATGGCCTCCTTCAGCAGCTCTGACTCTGGGTCTGGTCCAGATTCTGCTGCTTCAGAGGGACAAAACGTGCTGGTGCAGCAATAGCCTTTCATCCAAGGTAAGGGGGAAAGGATGGCTAAGGCAGAAGGGGGGATCCATCAGCTGTATCCGATAATATCTGTCTGTGAGACTCCTATATAGAAACTTAAATTTCCCATAGAAAAACCCAAAAAAAGATTGGTTTGAAGTTCATGATGACCATCCTTACCTGGGAATCTTAAGGAGGAGAAGATAAAACTGATCTGCATTTGCTAGCTTTGACTTCTCTTCTTTGAAGGCCTTCAAGTTTTCTATCTAATGAGAAATAAAGAACAAAAACTGTAGGACTCCACTGCCCAGTCAGCTCTGTGAATTAAGGGTATCACTTTTCCCTTCTGACCTCATGCTTTTCAGGCAGCAGCTTCAGCAACTGCTTCAGGACCTCAACATCAAACTTGGTCCGGTCCCCGTTCTGGACCATGGCAGCCACCTCTTCATTGGAGCTGCAGGGAGGACAAGCAGAGTAAGCAGTCGAAGCTCTTCTTCCACAATCACACACTACCGAGGCATATACCCGTGTAAGTGGCTGTGCTTTCCCTAGTGAGGGCCACTGTAATCCAAAAGGAAAGGTACCTCCCAGTGATTAACTCAGAATTGGGACCTGGTAGATCCAGATTCAAATACTCACTATGCCCCAAATTTTGTTTCTGGCCCTAGTAAAATGACCAAAAAGGTCAATCTTGCAACTCAGATGTCTACTTCTGGGTATGCGACTACCTTAAAAAAAATAATTTCTAATTTCCCTTAATTTTCTCTCCCTGCTTTGAGGAAGTTTGACCTCTAGAGGTGTCCCACAGCCTAAGTCACCCTAAGAGTATATGCCATAACTTTACCTGTAACAAGGAGACACAAATGCTGTTTCCAACTTACAAGAATGCTGTATGCAAAAACTCAACTAAACTCCCAAACCCAGTACTTTAAAGAGAGTATATGGCAAAGTGGGAAATATTCAGATATTTTAGTAACATGGGCCACAAAAACACATTTGCTAAAATAGATTTCTTGAGGACCTTACAAATACTACACAAAACCTGCTCAAAGTTTTGTCAACTGTCATGAAAACTGGCCATATCTTACCATTTAAATTGCTTCAAAAATATGTTCAAATTGAGACTTTTCTTGGAGTCCAAAAATGTGATCTTCATTAAAGAAAAAGAAGATATCTCATATTAGGTGAGCTGTCTGCAGTGATCTTTACTCGAAAGAACGAGTGACCCCCTCACCTCCTTTGGTTCTGCTTTCACCGGTGCAGCCGTTTTCTCCTTGGGGGTTGGCTGTGGAAAGCAAAACAGCTGCTCTATGCTTGTATAATTGGGCTCTATAGTTTCCTCACTGCTGCTGCTGACTGAAGCCCACATTGAGTGACTTTCTGTAAAAAAAAAACAACACAACACAAGATATTCAGACTGGCTACAGAGACAGCTGAGAGCTTCGGGCTTTTGGGTCAATGTAAGTTGCTAGATGGGAAACTCCTCAGAAGGTGAATGAAACAAGAGACATATTTTGGTTCTTTAATCATCTCCTTGTGTTAATGCTGGCTATAGGACTACTTGAATTAACCCCCACTGCACTTCTTAAACATCTTTTTTTTCAAAAAAAAATCACCTGAACTTGGCTGTAGAAATCTTTACTGAAATAATCCCAACAACTAAATGCCCTTGTGATCAAAACCATGCCTTATTTAGACTTCACCTATGCCAACTTCCATGCACCAGATGGCTTGCTTGACTAGGCCAAAACTGACCTCACCTGTCCTTGCTGCTTCTCACATTTCATGCTCCGTTTTGGATCCATTAGGAGAGGGAAATGTGACCCAAAAATCAAGAAACAAGTCAATATTTCTCATGTCTCTCCAACTTTTTCAATGTCCTTCTTGAACTGTGAACTGATCCTGACCTGTACTGTTACTTATGACTTTTATATACCCAGATCAGAGCCTGTTGAGAATTCAAGCATAAGGCATGCCAAGGTGTATTAGACGAATCTTCTCATCCTCCCCCCTTCTTTTAATTTCAAATTATTTTATTTATAAACAAGTTATTCAAAACTACAGATTTAGTTGGAATGGTTTTTATATATTAGTGGCTTCATCCTGCTTTTATTTATTTAAGCTCTGAAGGTGGGATGCACTGGAAATCAGGGAAGTTCTGTATCTAAATGGAGTCAACCAGATCTGACAACCTCAGAAATAGCGGGTTTTCCCTTGGATCACCCACAAAGTAGCAGTACCTTTATGCCAGAAGCACCCACCTCTCACCACGTTGGAGGGCAGCTTCTGCCAGTTCAGCTTCTTCATCTTCAATGTTGGCGTCTTCACCATCTTGCGGGGAGGCCTGGCTGAGCCAAGAGGGTAGCCAAATTGAGAGGCCACGACGGCTTCTATATGTTCTCCTGCCATGCCGGGCAGGAGGGGTGGCGGTGGAGGGATGCCCCCCATGCCAGGCAGTGGTGGTGGTGGAGGGATGCCCCCCATGCCGGGCAATGGGGGTGGAGGAGGAATGCCCCCCATGCCAGGCAATGGTGGAGGAGGAGGGATGCCCCCTATGCAGGGCAATGGTGGTGGTGGAGGGATGCCGCCCATACCAGGCAATGGGGGTGGAGGAGGGATGCCCCCCATACCAGGCAGTGGGGGTGGTGGTGGAGGGATGCCCCCTATGACAGGCAATGGAGGTGGTGGAGAGATGCCTCCCAAGCCAGGCAAAGGAGGTGGAGGTGGAGGAATGCCCCCCATGTTGGGCACTGGGGGAGGAGGGATGCCAGGGAGTGGAGGGGCTGGAGGCGTATTCATCATGGGGGATGTGGGGGGCACAGCTGCCATGCCAGAGGGCAGGGGTGGAGGTGGTGGGGGTGGAGGTGGTGGGGCAGGAGCAGCGTTGGGTGGCGGGTTAGACGTCTGTGGTAAAGCGGAGCAGGCTGAGAGCTGGCAGGATGAGATCTTCTCTTCATTGGCAGGAGGCCCTGAGGGAGGTGCTGGTGCCTTGGAGGGGTTTGCTGATCCCACCAGGCTCTGAACTGCACTTGCGCATGGTTCTAGTTCTACTTCGGTATGGATGCTTCTGTTCGCATTTCCAGAAAGACGGTTTTCAGCTCTCTTTTGCTTGTTTGGTTGCTTCTTGACAGATAACAGCCTCTCAATGACTTCTTCCACTGTGTTTCCTTGGACTAGAGAAATGGGTCAGGGTCAGAGAAAGGGATGGGGCCCCATGGTTTGTTCGTGCTATTCAGCTCCCACAGTTAGCAGACCTGGAGCTACAAAACCCACTCCCTTGAGTCACTTTACCCAATTGCACTTTTAACTTCCAGGCAATTTCCTTCCCATGGTTCTGGCCCATACACACTGCTTCGAGCATGCCGGCCAGCAAGGCTAGCCAGCACCAGAGGCAGGATGACAATGAAAATAGATTCCCCCTGACTCCCACAACCCAAAGCTCAATGCAACACCAGGATTTAACCATCAGCAAGATGATGGCTCCCAAGCCCACTGATAAACATGGCCAGCTCTCACTGGCATCTGCATGGCTGGGGCTTCACATTATGACTTGACCCTATACAGCTGGTGTAGTTTTGTCCCTGCTTCCTTTGCAGGGAAGGACTTTTGTGGGCACTGGGTGGGATAAGGGGAAAAAAAGACTGACTACGAGGCTGGATGTATGTCTTTCTTACTGTCATTTGCAAGCAAAAGGGCTCTGTTCACTACTGCATCCAAGGACTCCCACAGCAGGAGGTTGGAGTGATGAGACGGTTCCAAGTGGAGCAAGCTCTGGAGAATGGACAGCAGCTGGATGGAGACTGGAGAGCGGCTCACCTGGAAGACACGGTGGCTTTCAATCACAGCAAGGCTGTGAACCAGGCTGGTTTGAAGCAAAGTCTGTTAACTCTGCCATGGCATGGCTGTGCAACCCACGTGAGGGCCTACTTACTTTATTGAAGAGAGATGAAAAGACCTCATGGTGATCGTTCATGTTTATTCCATCACATATCTTCAATAATTCCTCATCATCTTCTATCTTGAACTCCTCAAATGTATCACACTGGATAAGCAGATCCTCCTCCTCTATGTCTCTGCAATATTACAGCACTCATTTTCACTGGAGAGCTCCTCACTGATTTTCAGATAAGTATCTTTACTTAAATGGCTTTTATCTCTTTGGCTCTCTCACTCATCCAGTTCACGCTGAAAAGTACCCAACTCTACCTTATTGATAAAGGATCAAATGCCACCAGTGTATCCTCTCTTGAACTCAATGTATCTCTTTCTACAGTCAACATATGGAAATGAATAGGACTTTTCATGGCATAATCTGGCCAAGGGTATGCTTTGTATGGACTTCTCCTTGGAGCTATAACAGCAGAGTGTCATTTACACATTTTTGAAAGCAGGCTGCCACCTTCTTTTACTTTTTAAAGTCAAGACAAACTGAAAATATTCCAGTGATATTCTGCTTGAAAAACTTCCTTATATGCTGCTCAAAACTTGATTAAAAAAAAATACAACACCCTAAAGGCAAGTTTTTCAGCACTATTGAGAGACTCAGTGTGGGAGCTCTACTCTTGCTAGTTGGCAGTGTCGACAGGCCTTCTCTTCCCTCATTTTAAAGGATTTGGATGGAGCAATTCCAATTACACGGATAACTGCAACTCATATATAAGCATTCTAGGATTTATCCTGGGTGCTTCTGACAGAACATCATTTTAAAATTAATACCTGTGAAGACAGGTATTTCCAAATATACATTAGAAAAATGTTTTAGCTGGATGCTCTGGGACAAACACCATCAGTAAGAGAGTAAGACAGCAAATGCTCAGTGAGCCCACAACATCACTTCAGGTTCAGTCTGAAATGCAGCTCTGAGCCGTGCTCCATCTGTGCCCAGAGCCTCTGCCAATGCTACCTGGAACAGCAGTCCCCATGATGCTGTGGTTGATGAGAAAGCTTTAACATTGGCCTAATGTCCTTGTTCCCATGTAATGGGTGCGCACCAGTGTGGTCCACTCCACGTGGGCACGTTTCACAGTTTCCATAGCTATGTTGCTGTAAAGCTCATTTGTAAATGAAAATTTAAGTAGTGATCCTTACCTTAGCTTGTCTAAAATATCCAACAGCTGAAGCCCTGGGAGAACAAAAAATACATATATATTGGCATTATGACCTACTTGGCACTGATCTATTATGATCTTTATATAATGTTATTCTCATAAACTTTCTGCAGTGATAAAAAGTGAAAATATCTTAAGATGGATCTGCCAAACCAGGTAGGTTCATTCGACAAATGAAGAGGCCTGCAGCACACACATCTGCAGCTGAGTGAGCCAGAGTTACGGAGGGACACATCTGGGACACAATTCATCTCACTCAAAATCAAACGTCTAAAATAAGTCAGATGAAGTGTGTAGCCCAATGTCCCCTTCTCTTGACTAAAGAAAGGTTGCTGAAGGGAATAGAGAACAGACAGAAAAAAAAAAAAAGTCTGGCTTTAATATTTGCAGTTTTCCTCCCTGGCTCTCTTTGATCACCTTATGGATCGCCTGAAAATAAAGCCATAAAACTGCCCTGTGCTTAGCAACTGATTTTTTTCTGAAAAAACTTGGTGCAACAAATATTCTTACCTATGAACTCGTTTCGTATTTGTGTTCTTGTTCTTAGGTCTTCTTTCCCCAGTATGATGGCATTGATAGCACTCAGCAGTGTCACCATATACGGCACATTATCCGTGTTGGAGAGCTCATTCATTATGACACTGAATCGATACTGCTGGTTCTTCACACTCTGTTAATAACACAAGCAACATTTCTGCTCAGACAGTTCAGAAACGTCTGCCTCTTTAATGCAGGCTCTCAAATAGAATTAGCATCTTAAAACCTCTCTCAATTTACGCTGCTGAGTACAAGACAGGAAGATATAGGTAAAAGCAGCACTCCCATCACTGAGCAGGGTAAGGTCAGCAGAAGAAGTCTGTGAAACTCCTCCTGCATCCTTTTATGCTTTTTGCTAACTAGACTTGTGGCCAGTGAAACTGCTGGATGTGGCACTATCTAATTGCTAATCTGGTAGTGCTTTTTTCATGCTGAAAAATAACTTTCTGTTGGAAGTCATCTGCCTAGAGAGAAGTTGTCGAGCAGCCCTATGGTCTTCTGGGGATCAGGCCAAAATTCCTCCAGATTTCACCTCATGAATCCCTGCCTCTCTTACCAAAATGATGCAAAATGACATTCATTCCCAGTCCTTTTCTGAGGTACATGGACCTGCCTGCATGGGTCAGAGCAGAGCAGAGTACCTCCTACTGCAGCTCAAGACTTGCCTTGTAATGGTCCAGGGCATCCAAAGCCAAAGTGTGGCCATCTGATGAGTAAATGCACAGTGCAGCCAGGAGCTCAAATACTTGCTTTTTCACCATGACATTAGTTGTGTCAAGTGCTGGAGGAAAAAAAAAGAAAAAAAAAAAAAGGCTTTATAATAGCACGGTAGTATTCTGAATCTCACTGTCTTCTGCTGTGTGGCTTGTGGCCAGTGGTAGAAAAAAGACTGAAGGAACACAGCCAATAGATGGAAGATGGGAAGAAAAATATCCCAATTTACAGATGCCTAATCTCAACAGCAGTATGTAGTAGTAACCTCTAGTTGGAACAGTAAATGCTAGTTCAAGTACCCTATTGTCATTTTGGTGCTCCTTGTAGCTGTTCACTTCCTCCTAGTGCCAGTGGAAGTGCTAAAACAGCAGCCAAGATCTCAGCACTTGCAGTCACACATTTTATTTCCAGTTTTCAGTTATGAGTGTTTTCTAGAACAGCAGATGAACCATTTTCCCCAATTAATGAGTCTTATTTTTAGTGCAGAAGCGCCCAATCTGCATTTCAAATAAACCAATTGTTCTCACCAGTCCTCTTGTATTTCCCTTTCTTCCATTACACTCTTTGTGAGTCCTGGGAGGTGGGAGGGAGTGGATTAGATTATTTTATTTTCCTTTGTAGTGCACAAAGATGCTAGACTGCTGAAAAGCCCAGGGTGTCCCCCTGTCTTGCACAGTACAAAAATGCCAGTTCTGTATTTCATGCTGGTTAAGAAAATACAGGGCTGAGAGAAAGACAGAGGACTTTAAAACTGTAGAGGGGAGCAAGCCAGCTTTCAGATTAAATGCATTTAGAAGAACTATTAATAAAGGTTTCCAGGTGCAGCTGTGATCTCAGCTCCGCGGAGCAGCACAGAAGTTATACTCCCAGCCCCACTGTCATTAAGTGCTCTACAAGCAAGTCCTAGGAGATGCCCCAATGAGTTTCTGACCTAATGAGGAGCCAAGTGAATGGCAGGAGAAAGCAAATGGAGCTATCTGCCACTTCCTAGAAGGAAAAGACTAAGCAGCACAGAGAATTGGCTCTCTTGAGTCAAAACCATTCCACCCTCCCATCTCTCTACAGGCTACCAGTCTCCAAGATTTTTGTGCCTCTCCTTATCTTGGGCCTCACAAAGACTAAAATAGCAAATGTCTGCTGAGAAGCTGGGTCGTGGACTTCTTATGCCAATGCACAGCTAAGGCAGAGTTTATCCCCACCTTTTAATGCACTATGAGGACATTGGTGTGGAAACGAGCCCAGCTAAATGACATTGATTGGCAAAGGTAATGTCACTTCAGAGCAGTCTTATTTTAAAGAGGAAAATGATCTCTTTCACTCATCAGATGCAATCAACAACTGCCAAGAAGCCTGGTGCAGGACAGGAGGACAAGCACCAGCAAAGCCCTCCTCCACACTGTGTATGATGGGTGAAGCAGGAAGACATTTCCTCACCTTGGAAGAGTTTTCTGACGTAGCCCTCATTGCTCACGATGTACTCAATGCCTTTGTGGGAGTTCATGACCGCTCGCACACAGTTAATGCAGGTGAGCTGAAGCAAGGCATCAGAAATCCTGGCCACCCCTCTCCCAGACAGCCTGTCCAGGGCCTCCAGGAGGAGGTCCAGCCCACATAGCTCCAGGAACTGGACCATCCAAGCATCGTCGCTGTTCTCCAGCCGCTTCTTCAGCCCGGAGTAGTTCACCACTGACGGCATTTGCAGGAGACGGATGCACAGCTCTGGCTCTGCATTTTCCAGGTTGGCCTCTGACTGGTCGGTCTCCTGGGGCCCGAGTTTCTCCTTCAGGGCAGCCCATTTCTTGTGGGCACCTTCCTTTTTGATTGACATCATGAAAAGCTTGTCCTGAAAGTGAAAGAAAAGACAAAGTGAGAGGTTGATTTAGACTGCCCACCACCCTGTGGCAGCCCTGTTTTTTTTCTCCTAGGGCTCAGGACGTTAAACATAACCACAGAAGGTCCCTGCTCCTCGGCCAGCTCTCCAGCATGCCAGGCACACACTGGAACCAGTCCTCTGTTGAAGAAACTAAATATATGCCCTCCTTAAAAACACACATTACATTCAGGCCCTGAAAACTCTGTAAAGAGACTCTTAGCACATCTAAGCCAGCAAATACAGCTTTAAAAGTAGCCAATTTACACCAGTCAATAGCTACTACCTATTTTCATGCAGCGAAAGGATAAGGTTGGAAGTGGCATTATCAGCTCTGAACTCCTTATGTCCATTAAACCACTTAAAAATCTCACTTCAGTGGAAAGACTGCAGTTTCTAAGTATTTGTAATGGGACGTAGAGGCCATTTTGAGCATATCCTGCTCATAACAGCATCCGATTGCCCTGTTATTTTTTGCTTTTGTTTCTTTTGAATGATGCAGAGGTTAATTTTATAGCACTCACTTAATCTCTTCCTGTCTGCTGTAATCGCAAATATGTTTGCAAAATGCAGTGCTTGTGTGTGATAATGTGCGAGCCCAACAGTTTGCACGCAGAGGGACTGCAGCAGGAGGCTATTAAAACAGCAGTGCATCTTTTAGGAGATACAGCACATCTTTCCAAGGTCCATCTCCCGTGGTCTGTCTCAGCCACACCGTTAGCAGCAAGGAGGGTGAGGAGCTGATTCAGCCCAGAGAACTACCAAAGCCAAGCCAAATTAACCCAACTTTATTTTTGAGGCAGGATCCTCATTTTTCAGATACGCAATGATTTTAGTTAGTTATACAACGCAAGTCTTTTTCAAAGCTGAATGCAATCATTTTAAGGATCAATTGCTCCCAGACTGGACCCACAGAGAGAGGATAAACCTGGGGCTGGCCTCTGTGCCCTGAGGCCAGCCATCAAAACCACCTCCTCTCCCTGCCATGTCACCAGCATCTCTGCTTCCCTAGGCTGCTGAGCCTGCATGGAGATCAGAATAACCTGGTGGCTGTTTGGCCCCCCAAACCCAGCACTGGGTGGATTGAAGGGATGATAGGAAAATCTTGCCTTCCATCACCAACTCCAGCACTGGGGTTTCTAACCCTCATGTCAAACAGTTTGCTTATTAATTTGCAGTAGGCATTGAGGGCATGTTATTATGGGCCTAAACCTGCCTTTGGGATGGATACCAAGAGTGGTGGGATGGGATATTCAAGGTATCTCAAACAGTTCCCCCAGGGCAAGGTGATGGGTGGGACTTTTTGGCAGGGGCACTCAAATCACAGCATTAAAAGCTGTGTTGAGTATGGATCAGAAGGGGTGATGGAGTTAGCTGTGTATGGTCACAGAAAATCCTAACACACTTCTAGAGAGCTCTGGAGAAACCCTTTTGCTGAGGGGAAAGAACTTCTTGGCCAAGTGCCCAGCTGGTGATGGTCATGATCGAAAAACGTGAAGCGGCAAATATACCCTCTGAGAACACACTGTACAGCTAAGAAGTAATAAAAAGGGCCATAAAACAAAAACAAACAAACAAAAACCTTCCTGTCAAAGTATAGGCTAGAGTTTCTAAGATTTGTCATCAGTGCCTGCAACTCAGAACCGACTCACTCTTGGCAAAAGTCTCCCTGGAGTTAGTCACCCCCAGCTGCTCCTCTGTACCCGAGCTCAGGAATCTGGGCTGGGCACAACACACAGAACAGAAATCCTCCCTGCCCAGAGGGAGGGAAGCAAAAGTGTCCAACCCCATGGTCACAGCCTGGGCTTTGCAGCAGCATTCCATGCCCCTGGCCACAGCAGACTTACGGTCCCATGCTGCAGAGGTGCTCCTAAGGAGCTGTGGTCAAACCCTGCCCTGTGTTTTGCATTGAGCCCAGGGGTCTTCTTCCAGTGTCTGCTGGCCAAGGCTGGACCTGAGGAGCATCCACACAGAATGCAGCACAGATCGTCCTGCCCACACCCTCCTTTGGTGAGTTCCCCAAAAGCCAAGATCCTTTGTCCTCCTGCTGACCCAGGTAAATGGGACTCCTGGAGTTTTTATTCCTGTGCAGAGAATTCGCACAAAACCAAGTATGTGTCAGTGCTGAGCCCATGCTCTTGGCACCATCACTGCCCTGATGCACTGGCTGGGACCTGTCCCTCCTCCTGGCTCTCCTGGAGCCCAGGCCCTTTGCTCTTAACGAAGTGGAAGTGAGCACCAAGCACAGAAGCCAGTTTCGCAGCTGCCCTTAACCCCATGGGGACACAAAGGAGCCCCCTGCAGCCCCCAGTGGGGGCACAGAGGAGCCCCGTGCTCCTGCCCGGTGCTGCTGAACCGAGGGGCTGCAGGAGTGGCTGCCGACTGCAGGCTCCCTCTCTCTTTTGGTGACTTCTTGTTATACTCATTAAATCATCTTTGTATTTGCATATGACTAAACCTTTCTTATCAAACCAGATAACGTAGCGGGCTGGCTACGTTATCTGCTTTCTTCCTGTAGGACAAATACATCTTTACATATAGTATCAGTTAAAGGAAGTCAGAGAGATTATAATAGGATTATTGACCTTAAATTTAGCTGATTTCTGAAAATTAAGCTAAACCACTGCAACAGGAGACAGGAAATACTGACAGAGCATCCTGTTTACCAGTGGATTTGTTCTAAATTATCCTTTCCTCCCCACCTGCTCCATACAGATGTGAAGAGATGAGAAACAAACCCAGGCAGGTAAATCTCAAAACAGTAATGGCTTGTGCTGTTATGCACTAAGCTGAACAAATCTGGTTGATTAAACATGCTCTCCCACAGAGAGCGTGCCCTTTTTTGTGGGGAAGAAAAAAAAAAGACTACTCATGTATGTAACCACAAAAAATGAATAAAATAAATAGGAGCTGTACTATATAAATGGAAAGGAAATAAATATGGAGACCGCAGCACAATTCTGCAGATGGTGTGATAAATCTGTTTACAAACAGAGATATGAGTGATATATTATGAATGCAGCATCTTTGCCTGTTTTCCATGAAGCACAGTGCTGTGATGCCGCTCAGCTACATCCTTACAGGGCTGCTGCTTTCACCTTTTATCTCTGACCACAGGAGCTTATTAGCAGGTAGGTGATCACAGCAGAGTGAGCCAGATAAGAGATTAAAATGGAGAGCATCTATTTGGCTGTGTCAGGGAGGCAATTTAGATTGTGCTGGCTGAGGAAAGTAAAGCCCCCTAACAAAAGAGACAAGGGCTAGACCCAAATACAATGAATACACCTTGCCTCCTGCCTACAGAGGGGCATGAGGAGCTTTTTGAGCTGCTGCTGAGGCCGCAGGGGAGGCTGCAGTGGTGCAAGCGATTCGCTCAGCCTGTGTCTGGCCGTGCTTGCAGCACCCAAGCCCTCCCCAGCTACATCCTGAGCGTGGGTGCTGGGTGCTGCTCCCTCGGACACGTCCTGATGCTGAACCTGTGCTTCCTGCAGTGGGGACACCCACCACTCACAACAGCCACTGGGATACATGCAACACCCTCCTGATCTTTCTTCTCATCCTCCGAGGATGGTTAGGCCTGATAGGGAATGACACCTGGAGAAACAGGACTGTAAAAATACTCCCGAGCAGCCAAATTTAAAGAGACTCCATTGTGAAACATAAGGATATCATAAGTGTTCATCCCCTTGCACCCAGCCACGGCAGCACTGTGGTTCATGGTGCTATCTGGATCATTGGGTTTGCAAAGCTGCGATGCTCTCTGTACCCATCCAACCCAGACTTTTAAACTTTCCTCCTCCTTTCTTTTTGAATCAGATGCTTCCCTGCAGCATTGCGTGCCCCTCTTTCCTCCGAGTAGAAGCAGCTCCTAGGGAGATGACATCTGTAGGGGATAAATCAGGGCACGTCAATACTTTCTCCATCCTTTGAAGTTGCGGAGCACAGAGCTGCACAGCACAGCTTTTCGTCTCAATTATTACGTGCCTCCAGGGTGACGTGGATCACAGCAAGGACCTGGGAGACGTGACAAAGGGAATTTCTTTGGGCAGCTCTGTATAGCTGGATGAAAAGGAAAGGGACAAAAATTATGGCCAAAGCCACTCTGATTTTTTGGCAGCAGACCCAGTGCCCATGCTGCTGGACAGGACGCAAGGAGGGTCAGCAGCTGCCTGCTGCTCTTTGAGGAGGGTTGAGCCACCCCAACCCCATGTGCTGCCCTCGTTGCCTTGCAGCCCTTCACTTCTCTCAATGAGGCTGCTGCTGCACACACTCGGCCCCTAAGAAAAGCTCTTTTAGGGCTGCTCAGCCCCTCCCTCCCTTCTGTGCCTGTTCCTGGCACTGGGAAGGCTGATCTGCTTGGCTGCCTGCTAATGATAGGTTTTGCTTCTGGGTACTTCCAGTTTTCACTCTGCTGCTGGGAATGTGCAGAGCCTTTGTATTTTGCAACATGTCAGACTGCTCAGTCAGTAAAAAGAAACAACATCCTGGCTTTGCGCTTTCCAAAAACACTTCAGAAAACCTGAAGGGTTCGTTCCTCCTCTCTTCTTGCTTTCATTTCCACTGTCGTGTTTTCCCGTGCAGTGTCTGAACAGCTCGGCACACGCAGACTAATGAGATCACCCTCCCACACACCCAAAGAGGGGGGCAACTCCATTTTAGACACCAATCTGACCCTTGTGTGAGCCCACTGCTGTCGGCAGGAACCAAGGGTGGGCTCACACGAGGGTCAGATTGGTGTCTAAATTAAGCATTCTGGTGGGAAACTGAGACAGAGGCAAGGTTTGCCCAACAGAGCACAGCAAAGCTTGCTGAGACCCAGGCTGGGCACTCCAACCACCCACTGCTGGTTATGGCTAGAAAAGGACAGAGCAGCCTCAGCTGCCTTCAGATCTACACATTCTTTATCCCCAGCTGTATCAGAGGCATGAATGAGTGATTTATGATAAAAGTAATGAAAAGGGTTTGGAATGAGTACCCAGTCCTTCTCTGCCCTACTGAAGAAGTTAACGAGCAGGAGTGGGGCCACGCATTGGCTGGAGGTGGCACAAAGGTTGCAGTGGCTTTTTCCATCAGCAAACACCCAGAGATGGATTTCGGAGCATAAACAAAAAAGACTGGGTTCATACTGGTATAAATGTGTATGTATTATGCTAGCATAGCTTATTCTTGCACATCGAAAGAGCGTGTTGTACTCATTCAGTCTCACCCACCAACATTAGGATGCTGGGTACGAGTGCAGCTTCTCTCTCCTGGGCAAATAAAAGAAATGATATTGTGTGACATCTCATACAAGTGGTAAATCTGTCCACTCTGAATGTTTTGGCAGTGGTGGGGTTAAACCAGGATTAACTACACTGGTAAAAATAATCACCTGTGCCTTTTTCCTCCCCAGTAAACAAACAAGTAAATAAATCATTAGGCTGCTGCAGGAACCACATACAAATCAATCTAAAGTGAGATGCTCAAGGATGTTTATGTTAGGATCTTCAGTGTGATCTAAAGCCTTATTTATATTTAAAGATTTTTCTAGCTTAGCTTTAAATGGGTTTAAAAACCCTCTTACTTACAGCAGTAACACTGCGTGAAGACACTTGATAAAGGATTTTCCCTAACCCGGTAAGCCACGTTTAAATGAAATCAGTGCATAAGTCAGACCCTCACATCAGAAATGACTGCTGCCACCGAGGAAACATGGCCAGAAGCAACATGTGAGTCTCCCCTATCAGCCAAACAGATTTAAAAAGATTTCTACAGCAGATGAGAGCCCTGCAGCACCCTTGCACAGTACCACAGGTCCTTGGAGGAGCCACAGATTTAGGGTCAGAGGGCTGCCACGTGTTAGCCAGCACTCATCCCACACACAGAAGATGTCAGCTCCCACCTGCGCTAGGTAAAAACCACAGCACAGTACCTCTACCAGCTAAAGGGGCTGTAAATCCCATACCCTGGTCTGATGGGGCTTCCTCATGGCATCCCAACTGCAGTCCAGGTCCCACAGAAACCCTACTGGGACGTACCACAGGTCTGTGGCTGCCTGCTCCAGCACATGCACTCTGGCAGGGGCAGCACCTCCAAGCACCCCTGCAGCTGCGGTGCCAGCATCGTTTGGCATTTTCGGATACAATTTATGAGGATGATTTGGGGGGGGGTCACGTGAGAACCAGAAACTGTTACCCAGCAACATGGAAAGCGCGGTAGTAACTTTCTAAGATTCTCACAGTTCCCTCGCAGTGGGAAGCTGTCACGCAAACAGATACTACAAGATCCAAAAAGCTTCTTTTATTGCCTTTTTTTTTTTCTTTTTTTTTCCTAAACACCTCCACAGGAAGCCAAGAGGACAGAAAAAATGAATCCCTACCTTGGAGCTGAAGCCAAATTATTCTCCCGTCTCCCTCGCACAGAAGAATCCTCTCCAAATAGCCGTGCGAGCGCTCACTTCCCAATCCAGCTCATTTTCTCCTTCTCTGCCAAGCAGCCCTCAGTCAATAAAGTCCAAATCCCTGAACGAGTCACTGTCTGCAAATCTTATGCTACAAGAAGTTCAACAGGATGTCAGCGTTTAATAATATGCAAACACCAGCCTTCTGAATGGTGCAAGCAAATAACTTTTCTGTAGCCACCAGGGAAGGCATTTGCATGTCATTTGTCACCCACTTCATTCACCCTGTGCTGGCCACTGCTAGGGCACTACGTATGGGAAGGTGGGAGGCTCGTGCATCTGCCAGTGGCCGCAGTCCCCAGGCTCTTAACAAAACAGCCCTGATGTGGGGTGACTCAGAGCAGGGAAATGATCTGGCAAAGGAAACGGAGCAAACAAACCAAAAAAAAAAAAAAAAAAAAAAAAAAGAACAAAAAAGGCAAGAAAACTAAAAAAGAGGAAGAAAGTTGGCTAGGGTGGGATGGAGAGGGTGGGGGTGGCAACTTGCCTCAGCCCTGCTGTTTTTTTTTGGCTTCAAGGCCTTGTAGCACCAAGGCTTTACACTGCAAGCTTTCCAAGCTGTCTGAAATGCTGGCAGGGCCAGGATTACTTAAAACACTTAAAACAAGGGCGACGTCAGACAGGGCTGCACACTTAGGTCAGCAGCTCGGAGAAGGGCACCACAGCAAACAAGGGGCCTCCATGGCAAGATTCAATTTCAGGAATCCTGGGCATCCCTAGGTCCCCCTGCACCTTCTCCCAGCATGGCCTTTAGGGGCCAAGAAGGCTGTGAGGATTTTAAAAGATCCTTTAAACAGAAAACATCTTTGTGCTTTTCTGTGTTTCTTGGGGAGACTAGCTTGTGAAGCACGGCTGTGAAATGGCTCCATTCGTCCTCTCGGGAGGTGCTAATTCAAAGTCAGCTATTACCAAATTGTGAATATTTCAACAGGGCCCATGTTGGCAGAGACCTCCTACCTGGCTCGTGACAGCCATTAGACCTCAAATGCTGTTTTTTTCTTGCTGCACAAGGCCTCCAACCTGAATAAATCACAAGCTGGAGCTTGCAGTAAGAAGTTTACTGCCTTAATGGGGAAACTCAATACTTGAGTACATGAGCATCAATTCTGACTGCACCAGAAATACACTGATCTGCTTGTCCTTTGGCCCCAAATTCAGTTAGCTTTTAAGAGAAGGATTTGCCCCTGTGCTTTCTATCTAAGGCAGTTTTATAATGATAGAATCATAAAATCATTTAGGTTGCAACAGATCTCTTGAGATCACCTGGTCCAACCATTAACCCATCACTGCCAAGCCTACCACTAAACCATGTCACTAAGCACCAATCTACACGTTTTCTGAAGACCTCCAGGGATGGTGACTCAACCATTTCCCTGGGCAGTGTATTCCAATACTTCACAACCCTTTTGGTGAAGAAATTTCTCCTAATATCCAACCTAAACCTACCCTGGCGCAACTTGAGTCCATTTCCCCTCATCTTAACACTTGGTGTTTGGGAGATGAGCCAGACCCCTGCCTTGCTATTGCCTCCTTTAAGGTAATCGTAAAGTTTGATAAGGTCTCCCCTGAGCCTTCTCTTCTCCAGACTAAACAACCCCGGTTCCCTCAGCTGCTCCTCACAGGACTTGTGGTCCAGGCCCTCCACCAGCTTCATAGCCCTTCTCTGGATATGCTCCATGGCCTCGATGTCCTTGTAGTGAGTGAGGGGTATGAGTTTCACCATAACAATTCAGTGCTGAGGGAAATGACTGCACAGTTCTCCGTCCTGCTGTAGAAAGCACTATGATCTGAGGTAAACTTTCATTTATGGTGGATTTTATATCAGCAAACAAATTTCACTTCGCTGTGTACTCCTGAAGTGTAATTCCCAAGGCCTCAGAAGATTGGTTGCTAACCTGGTTCTTGGAGCAGGTTTGGGGGAAAATAAGAGAATCAAGAGAAAAAAAAAAATACTGCAAATAAAGGATTGTTGACGTTGCAGATTCCAGTTCTGACAGCAAGTGGAAGGAATTTAAAGGGCTATCAGCTCCCATCAGATTTTATCTGAACCCAGGATCTGCGAGATACGCCAGAAATGTTTGTGTTCTTGGAAAGGCTGCATCATCTACCACATTAAAAAAAAAAAGAAAAAAAAGAAAAAAAAAAAGAAAAAAAAAGAAAAAAAAAAGAAAAAAAGAAAGAAAAAAAGAGCAGAAGCATTGAAATCAGGCTAAAAAGCACAAAAACAGCTCCAGGGCTGCAATGTCTCTCTGCAGGCCTATCAGCACGTGAAAAGATGAGAAAAATGAGCAGGTTTGGATGGTGGCTCCTGCTTCCAGCTTATGCATCACGAGATCAGGAGGAGATGAGGGCATCTTCAGGGGCTTCTCTGCTCGCACAATGGATCCATGAAGCACAGGAATCCAATTAAATAGAAATTAACACACCCCATTTGCCCCTTAGAAATTGATTACTCCTCCTTATAGCAACCAGTGTCTTCTCACTTCTCCATGCTCATGCGACCAACCAGTTCATGTGCCAGCAACTTTTCTTGGAAGTTGTTTCAATGATTTTTGGAATGTGGATATGCAGCTCATTTCTGGAGGTCTGCTGCGATAGTTCCTTTTAGTTGATCCTGGCTGGAGCTTATAATCCACTAGGAAATCACTAACTGCCCACACAGCCAGCAGTCACGGTGCAATATTCACCTCTACTGCTCGCTGGGTACTGCAGCCCCTGTGGAGCCAGCGAAGGCAGGTGAACAAGCATGTGGATATGGGATCTGCAGGGAAAACCTAGGGTGCCGGGTTAAATTATCCAGACTTCTTCAACAGTCCTTCATTCATCTGAGAACAGAACTGTGGGTTAAGCAACCAGAGTGACTGATGTCAAAGCGCTGAAAGTGCATGTAAGGGGGTCTGGCCATGTGAGGACATACAAATTTATGAGGAGAGCCCAATCTTACCCCTGCCCACAGGGAAAGGAAGGGTCTGTCCTATGCACAATGCTGCCATGCCAAGGGGCAGGCAGGAAGGTCCAGAAGAGCTGTGGGGAGCGGACAGGGTGGAATGGTGATGTTCTTCGCAGGTAAACCCAGGGCTTTGCTCCCTCCTTTGGGAGCAAGAACATCTTGGCACCCTCAGGAAGTTGTGGGGAGCTGCAAAGCTGCCTGACGGCTCTTCTGCTTGCTTAATTTTTTTTTTTCCATCAGAGAATGAGGAGGAGATTTTACCTATAGAAGTTTCTGACACTCCCCAGCCCTCTTGCCACAGACCTCTGACTGCCTTTCTGCTAAATACATTCACTGAAGTTGATGCTGGGGGAGAGAAAAAAAAGGCCTTTTGAAGTAGTCTTTATCTGATGGATGCTTTGGATAATGAAAATAAAAGACGCTGCTCCTGCCAGCTCTTGCATATTTCCTGGAACATTGTATTTAATGGGGGCAGATCTGCTTTAAACATCTAAAGCATTAAATCCACAGCTCTTTTGGTAGGAAGTTTCTATAACAAAAAACATCCTGTTTTGGGGAGGGTGCTTCCAGCCAGGGAAGAACCATGAACAGCTACAAAATATCTGCTTTCACTGGATAGGAGATGACAACATTTTCTGGAAAAAAAAAAATAAAACAAAAAACTTAAAAGTCCCCCCACACCAAAAAGCCCTACATCAGCAATTCTACCCAGAGCAAAGGGTACAACCTCACGCATGGGTCTCTAAAGGATGTATGTGCTCTCACTGGCTCTTTATTGAATTTATTTATCTTGCATACCTGCATTACACAGTGCCAGGAGGTGTACTCGCATGAGGAAGAAGGTCTGCAGGCAGGGAAGAGCTCTTCCAGAAGAGCTGGTATAAAGCAAGAGGTCCACAGAGGAAAGAGTTGGATGCAGAAGGCTGCACGTACTGCTAAGCTAAAGAGCTACGGCAAGGTTTGAGGACAGCCCTGATGAAGAAAGCTACTGGGACAGCAGAAGGGATCTTTAGGAGGCAGCCTTCTTCCAGCTGCTCCCCTAATAGGCTGCAAACCCAACTCCCTCCTATTGAGATTAGCTTTTCCACTGCAGCTGCTGATGAACCATTTAGCTGGCATCGTACCGAGCGAACAGCCCGAGAGCAAACATCCTGAACGCTATTGTTCAGATAAGGCTGGTGGTAGCCAGGACTCCTAATGGCACAGGCGAAGTGCTTATCGCACACATTAAGGAGATCGGACCCAGATACTTGGCTGGGAGCTGGTACGACTCTGGATGTTACTAAGAGCAACCAGAGAACAGGCCTGATTGTTAATTCAAAAAGTTAAGCATTTGAGGCATTTAAAATAAATTCTTGCAGAGAGCAAAGGACTGGCTTAGCGTTATTTCAAAACTAATCCACTCCAAAGATGCCTTCAGACTGTTTTCTCCACTGCTGAGTGAAAAAGTTTGACGTCCCTCTTTTATAATGCAGTAATCCCAGCACACTGAGTGGCTTAACCCTTTGCTTTGCTACAGCATCAGCTGAGGAACTAATGCTGTCACTCCTAAAAACTCTTATTCCAACTCTAACCCACAGTCTTATAATTAACGTGAAGGGATTTTAATATGCTCCAACCACCTGGAGGTTTACAGTGAGATATCCTCATGCTGGGGACAAAATGGCCCCATCATGTATTTTAAGGTAATAACATAATCAGTTTTAATACAAATGCAGGGTATCTTAACATTTTCATATCTTTTAGCTTTTCTCACACAATAACCTGAAACACTTCAGAAACAAGGTGTTGATACTGTTTTTCTTTCTTCACGAAGAAATCGGTGGTTCAGTCATACCCGTGAGTTTGCATAGTCCAAGGAGCTGCACGGCTTCACATCAGCTGAGAATGGGGCTGTCACTGACTTTCAAGAGAAAAATCACTGTATTTATCTTGTAACTAAATATAAAACTAATATTAGGATATCATTTTATATGTGATTCATCTCTACACATATGGTTTGCTCCAGCACTTGCTTACAAGTATTATCAGAGCAGGGGTTTGGGAAACGTAGGCTTGTAAAACAATTCAGCTTTGTGCTAGTCCTTTCTCTGACCTTTCTCTCAGCTAAACAGAGGCCACGTTTAGGGCCTGGAATTGGTTGTGTAGGGTCAGTGCATTTCCAGTAACAGAAATTATAAAAAAAACAAAAACCAAAAACCAGAATTTATCCCCAGGCTTCTGAAAGATGCCTCAGGACTGGATAAACACAAAATAACTCATGAATATTGGACAGCTTGTTCTGAAATTTGGAACTACTCTGCATAAACAGCACACAGAGCCAAGCAGGCTGGGAAGCAGCCGGCAGAGGAAGCAGCCCAGCAGCTCGGCCAGGCTTCGGGTGCAGGCTACTTGGGGAGCTGAGTGCCACATCCCCGTGATGTAAAGCAGAGGGGAAACAAGTCATTAAAACACAGCAGGGAATAGAAATATTTGCTCCTCAGCTCACCTTCATGGCAGGTTCAAATTTGCACTGTTTGTCACAAAAGTCAAGAACAAGACATACTCACGAACACTTTATAAATCGCAGAGCCAGCTGCTGGGTAAATTCTGCAACCCTCATTTGCTTTTTCCATGCAAACATTTTTGCTCGGGCTAGGCGTATATTTGCTTTACTGCAATGTGCACGTGGATGAAAGTTTGAAAGTTAAGCTGACCAACCCCAAAGGATTTTTTTTTAAATAGCAGAAGTAATTAATTTCCTTCATGGAATGAACCAGCCCTTCCTGAGCTAGAGGCGCACGAAGGAGATCACAGCCACCTCCCAGGGCAGGAGGAAGGGTTACATACTCCGACATTGTGGCGGCAGCAGGACTCACAGCTGTGCTGGGCAAAGGGGGCAAAACCCCAGAGCAATCCCTTCCCATGCACAGCAGCTGCTGCTGCCCCTCATCGTGAGCCCTTTTGTAGCAAGAACCATCCTTTCCTCCGGGTGAAATACCTTGAGCTGGGCCAGGTGGTGGGAAAGGAGTTGATCCACCATGGCGTGGATTCTGGGAGGGCTGCGGGAGGAAAACTATCGTTCCCAAAAAGCAGTGACCTCATGCTGTGGGGACTTCTGTTTCCAGCCAGGGCTTCCATCAGAAGATAACGCTAATGCTTTGCTCACTGCTTGCAGCAAACGCGGCGCGATGACTTAACGGAAAGGCAGGATGATGAGACGCAGACAGTTGCCAGATAGAAGAAACCAGCATAACAGAAGCAGCACAGAGATAGCTGCCTTATTAAAAATAATGCGATTTAACTGACATCGTGGAGGGTAACAGCTACTCCTTAGCTGCGTCAACACAAACAGACCTAATGACCAAAGCTGACAATAAATAAAGAGAAACAATGCCATCCTCTTCCACTGCCTCGGGCAGGGGATGCGGGGCTGCTGCAGCATCCCTGCCTGTATCCCCATTGCTGGCTGGGGATTTGCTCACTATGTTCCCTGAAACAGGGCATGTCCCTGCCACGGAGCTGGGCAGGGAGCAGACCCCACGACCCTCCAAGCCAGGCGCCTCTCCCCCTGCTGCGTCGGACCCACACACAGTTAAAATCGTAAATGTTTTCCATTTTAAACAAGAACTAAATTTAGAGATTTTATGGTTTCATGGTGCCTCCTTTCCCACACTTTCCTGGAGCTATCCCAGCGCGCTGCAAATTCCCCTGCTGTCCCTGCTTGTTAAAACGTGACTCAGCTCTCCCAGCTGGAAGCGAGATGAGCCACGCGGCACCAAGGTGGCCATCGGCAGCGTCCTGCTTTGATTTCAGCATTCACCATCATTTCAGGACAGCAGAGGCAACAGAAGGTTTTGGATGTTGGATGTGGGGAGAAATCAGTGCCACTGAAGCCATGGGTGTGCTGCGAGCAGCTACACAACCCATCGACTGGAGTTTCTCCTAGCACAAAGGATTGACTAAGGATACCTGCACAACGGGCTCTAATGGAGCTGCAGTGCAAAGAGCAAATTCTCCCTCTGTCTTTAAACATTTCCCTGAATTAGTACCTTTTACACTTCAGCCAAGGCAAAATAATGGTCATGGTAAGAAAAAGAAATGGGATGTCAATGCAAAATAGCACCACCTTGTGACATATAACCATAACCAGACTATAACCATACCAAGTTGAACATTGCACCCTCCCAACAAGATTGCCGGAACAAAGTCCCTTCTGAAGTGAGATGCTACTTTTAGAGTATTTAAAACATTTTGGAATCAGCTGAGTGACTCCAATTCTGGGACTAAAATTCCAACCACTGAGTCTCAGTCCTTCCTGCTGGCTTTGCCAGGTCTCCTTTCTCAGCTCAGGAGGTTTCCCAGAGCACCTTGAAAATGCTCAGAACCTTTTGCAAACATTATCGCTTTCTTAAGATTTTCATTGATCCGTGGCTTCAGTATTTCCAGCACTTTGAAATGTCAGCACAGGTATCGTACTACTAGAAACAGCTGAATCCGTGAACGACACTGGCTAGTTACATCAAATAGAAAAAATCATCACGTTGTTTTCATACGGACCCTCTCTCAAAGCTTGCTGCAGATGTGAAAGGTTGTGTTGACAAAACTGCAGCAAACATTCACCTGCCACACTGTACAAACACTTACTTTTAACTGCAGCAACTCCTGCACATCACAGGCTATGACTCAGTGGCTCATGAATTCCACACACCCTCTGCCTATTTGTTTCTACATTCAATTCCACAAAATCAGCTCCTTGTCTACCACTGACGACATCTGGTAGCAATTATAAGGCTTGTCTGTTGCTCGCTGGTGATTTTTTTCCTAGGAAAAGAGAACCAGGTGATACACGGCCTCGGCTAAGATCCTTACTGAGAAGCGCCACAAACGTAATGACCCCGCACCTAGGCTCACAGCAGCCCTATCAGCAAGAAACCAGCCTCTGTTCCTAACAAAACAAAGCCAAAGCTTTGGACAAAGCCAAGGCTCAAAATCTGACCTATTTTTCTTCCTTCTCCCAATTGGGTCTTAGCATCTTGGTTGAGAGCCTGGGGCTGAAGAGCTTTCGGCGTAATGAAATAGGGAACTGCTTGCCTGCTCTGTTGCAGTACTTTCGCTCCCACTGCTGCACGTGCAATGCTGAGAAACTGGAACAATCTTGGTGGATAATGCCGAAAGGATTATAACATATTAGGTCCGAAGCACCTAGTCACTCTCACGCCGACGCGCTGAGCTTACTGGGGAGCCTCCCTCCGGCACACAGGGCATCGTGGTGCAAGGCTGTACCGAGCTCCTGCTAAATACTTGGCTCATTTTCGCCTAGTTAGATAAAAAGCAACGCACAATGTTAACACAGGGAACGGGGATAACTCCTTATGATGTCCTATCTACCCGCTACAGCATTTTGCACTGAGCGGAGCTGGATTTGTTCTGAGCCGCTGCATGATCCTACAAGTTGACTTTGTTGATTCAGTGGGTGCTGCTTTCTCTGAATCATTATTGATAGACATTATTGCAAACACTAAGAGCAAGGATATTCGTCGGGAGTTAAATCTGAGCTCCGATACGAGCCTGGAGTTTGACTGAAGTTCCCCCAGCTGCCTCAGCTCTACAAATATTGTTCACTGCCTGATCACTGCATTGTGTTGCCACCCACTGCCCAGTTACTCCCATCTTCTGCTCGTGGCTGGTTACGGTACAATGGCAGGATTAAAAACCCCTCATCAATGGAATAATCGCTGCAGGAAAAAAATAATTGAAGACGTAGAAGTAAATGGTGGGGAAAGAGGGACAAAATGCAACTTAGTTTGCTTTGATAAGGACAATTTTCTACTCGGTCGCTTCGAGAAATCTATCAGGCATATCAGGTACACAGAAAGGGGTAGAGTTCAGCTTTCAGCACCTCTGAAGCACAGCCGCTTGCTGCACAGCTCGCAGTGAAACGGGAGGCAAGCCACAGAGGATGAAAATCTGTAATAAATAGGGTACAGATCTAAAAGGAGAGGATTACTCACATGGATGAAGGGATCAGTCCGAGTTTGGCGGGGTCACTACTGGGAGTGAGGGAGACCCTGTCCCACCCCACATCTCCTTTCGTGACACTTCCTCAGGAAGAAGCAAGTGAGAGAAAGCTGGGAGGAGACTGCGCCAGCACAGAGCATGGGGATGTGCTGTAAAAGTGGGATTAATGGGAGGGCAGGGTAAAATCAGCTCTGACAGCAGAATACAGAGGTGGGGTGGGCACTCAGCAATGAAACACCCCATTTCCCACTCCCATCACAGGACAGTAAGAGCCCAAGGAGGAGGTTTATTGCAATGCCTACCAGGTGAGGGATCTATTTCTTGGTGAGGAGTTGAAGCAGGAGAGGTATCCGACAGACCTCACAGCTCTGCTCAACCATGGGGTAGCCGGTGAGCAGACGCGTGGCACAGGATTGCTTGGGATCAGCAGGAGCTGGAGCCTGCTTTACGAAAGCAGACGGCAAGTTCTGGCCTGTTTGGCATTGCGCAGCAGAGAGAAAAGCAAGCAACTGCTGTTTCTACATGGGTATGAAGAAAAATGAAAACAAGAGAGAGAGAACTGAGCAACTGAGCTCAAATATGAAGTTAGGGAAGGATGGGTATTGGAAGAAATTGTATAATATCTGTTCATCAAGTTCAGAAACTTCCCCTTCTTGGGAGATGGGGGACAAATGAATTACGGCAGCGTGCAATAAGGCGTCATATCGTTGAGCATGTAGATTTGCTGATCTGCCAGGTCCCTTCCTGTCCCACATTCAGATGATCTCTTTACACAATGGGCCTCGTACACTGCTTGCATTTTTGAAGCAAAAATTCTTGGCCAGCAGCCTAGAGCGGGATTATTAACTTATAACAGCACACACACAAAAAATTACAAGGGTTCATAGCTGCCGGCAACTCCCCTCCGCCACCTCAACTTTGGCAGCCGCCGAGTGGAAAAACCAAGCTGAAGTGGCTGGGGAAGAAATGGGATTTCTGGCCAGCCGCCCTAAATCCTGATCAAGTTCAGTAGGACAAGAGCAACCTTCCTGCAGCTCTGCTGACTCCAACTTTTCTTTTTCACTGACTTAGGCCAGAAGTTTCCTCGCAGGCTGCCCGGGTGCATTTCGCAGCCTGCAGGGTGTTTACTCGCAGAAATTCCCCAGCCTGAGGAATCTGAGGAAGGCGATGTGCGGGGAGGGAGGGGTCACAACCTCCAGTTTTGGGGTACTTGGGCAGGATCGGGACACCCGAGACCTCCTCCCCCGACTCCAAGCCCTGGAATTCAGCCCCCGGCACTGATGTCGCAAGAAGCCCCTCCATCACCGCGGAGCCACCGAGCAAAAAAAAACCGGGAGGATGAGGGACGGGAGGAGCACGCAAGAAAACCGGGAAGGACTCGGGACACCTCCTCCAAAACCAGGAGAAGGCTGCAAAAATACAAACCCTGCACGCTCGGCCGGCAGCTCCCAGCACGGCGAGCCCGCAGCCCCCCACCCTCCACCAGCCGGCCCCCCCCATCCCTCTTTACACCCCCCAGCCCCGTCCCACGGTGTCCCGCATCCCTTATCCCGCATCCCTCAGCCCATGTCCCGCATCCCGCATCCCACCTGCCCGCCGCCCTGTCGCACCCGCAGCCCGCAGCGGCGCCCACGCGTGTCCCCCCCCCGCCTCCCCCGGCAGCCTCCGCAGCCTCCCCCCCGCCTTCCCCCGGCCTCACCGCGGCCGCGGAGCCTCCAGCGGAGCCCGCAGCCTCCGGGCTCTGCCCGCCCGAGGCTGCCGCGCCCCGTTCCGGGGCGGGGCGGGGGCGGCGGCGGCGGGGAAGGGAAGGGAAAGCGGGGGGGAAGTTTCTGAGATCTGAGCATCCTCCCCCCGAGCCCAGCCCAGCTTCAGGAGGGGCTGGGGTTGGGGTTTTGGGGGGAGTGGGGTCCCCTCGGGCAGGGGATGCGCGCTGCGGTCCATGCCACTGAAGGGCTCTGATTGGGTTGGGTGGAAAGAGGGGATGGGGGGTTATTTGTTACAGAGAGGTTTGGCTTTAGGGCTAGAGGGTGAAACTGTGGAGCTAAGCCTCCTGTTAGCAGCCGGGTGGGGAGAGTTCGGTGGAAAAGTTTGTTTCCCATTGCGGGTCGGGGTGCTCTCCCCTCCGGTCACTCCCCTCCGTGTTCAGGCAGAGCCCTGCTGCTGTGCTGGGCTTGGCCATCCGAGGAGAAAAACCAGCAGGAAAAATCCTGGGAGGGGGGAGAAGGGGAGAGCTAACGTGGAAATCCTGCTAAAGTGTTTTTGCAAGGGCTGCTGCGAGCTGAGAGCCGAGCCTCACGCCGCTGAGTGCGATTACGGGAGACTGGAGGGTAGTTACAGGGTAGGAACACGGCGATGAGCATCTCAGAGGCTTCAAATTGGAAAATGAGACCTGAGATTTTACCAGTTGCTCGTAAAACACTGCTTTGTTTCTAGTGAGAGAGGAGAGAAATGGGAGAAGACGGCGTCTGTCAGGGATGGCAGCTAACCAGCACGGCTCCTCAGTTATTCTTCTACTCAAAAGAAATGTTTCTAACTGGTGTCTTATGCAATACCCAGACGGGTACATAATTTGTTGTACAAATCTACGTGGCAGGAAAAATGGATGTGTCCCCTGCAATCTCTCTCTGAGGATATAAACCTGATTTTGAAAGATCTATCTGTTGTTTAGGAAATACTCAGCGTCTTCTGCTGCTGCTGTTGTTGTTTTTGCTTCAGCCAATTTCCCTTCTCTGCATGTTTTTGCTACTTCGGTGCGAGAAGAGGCACAGGGAAGCCAAATCTTTCATACTCAAGCCCACTTTTCATTTCTTTTGCTTCTGCTCCCTGTTCCGCCCGGGACTACCTTGGCACATGAGCGGGGTTGGCTGCATGGGGGGCAGCAGGGAAACCTCTGTGCTGTATGCAGGAGACGTGCTGCTCACCATGGCCTTGTACCCAGGGTGGATAAAAGACAAGGGATATTGTTCCCCTTCCTCCATGCGTCACTGCTTTACTCATCCTTGCACTCATGCTTGACACTTGACAGTCATGCTTCCTTGTTTGAGCACGGGGGGACAATGTTCATGGCACTAAAAATTGATTATGGATGATAAATTAAAACCATGGAGCCTCTTGCCGTCACGTAGAAGTGAAGAGCAAAGGCAAGAGAAGGAGAGAAAATGAATTTCTGTGGAAATGCCCCTTGTTTCCACCACAATCACTTTTGACCAAAGCAGATATGAGTGTGGGGGCGAGCAGCAGGCACACAAATGCTCCTTTGTTGGGATAAAGCCGTGCTGTGCATGTGTGTCCGGGGGTGCAGATGTGGTGTGGCTGTGGGGATGCAGGACCTGTGTCTGCACTGTGCTTTGCTCCTTGAAACCTCACATCCTCAAAAAGCAAGCTGAGCTTTCCCTGGGCTCCTTATCTCCTGCTTGGAGAAGGTGTGAGCAGCAAAGGTGCTGTTGTATATCTCTATTGCTGCTTTCATTTGGTCTTATTGCTGCCAATTATATACCAAACATGCAAAGTCCACCACATGGACCAAGTTCCCCTTTGGTTACACCAAAGATGCTCCATGACCATTGTTCCCTTCTAATTCTGGCTGGTTTTTTTTTTGGTTTTTTTTTTCTTCTTTTTTTTTTTCCTTTGGCTTGGGTGAAAAAGCTGATGGCACACACCTGGTCCTGGCAGGAAGGGAAGCCCTGGCTGGGTGCCTCCACAGTGGGGCTACCCCTTGTTTCTCTGTCCCACAGCAAAAAGGATTGGAAGGATCAAGGGAAATGCTGCAGCAGCTGGAAGGCTCAGGGGGATTGTTGCCCTGGACGGATTGAGCTCTTAAAAATCATTTTTTTCAGTGGAGCAAAGTACTGCCCAAACTCTCTCAGCCTTTACTGCTCTGTATTTGCATTATCTTCATTAACATTTGGATGACTTTTTTGTTATTATTATTATTTTTCCTTTCTCTTGATCTGTTTCTTCCTACTGTTCTGGGATCCACGTCATCTTCCTGGTATATTACTTAGTGCCCTGCCCCTCAGGAGTGCTGAAACATTTGGGGTTTCTGATCTGAAGGCAGGATTGCAGAAGAGCTCAGGAATGCATGTGAGACGTGAATGTTTGTGCAGACATTCCTCTTCCTAACAATTAGCTGGGGTTTAGATAGAGATCTGCCATGCCGAGAATGTCATTACTGCACAGCTGCAGGAATTGTAGTCCCAAGGTCTCATGACAAGAGCTGTTTTTGTGTTTGTCCCTGCTTGGATTAAAGCAGAACTCATTTCCAGCAGCAGTCGAGGTTAAGAGCATGTGCTGCACAGAAGGGTTTTTGGATCTTTTTGTTCCTTCACTCCAGCCCTTTGCAATGCTTACAGCGAAGGTCACAGCGCAGAAGAAAAGGGCTTTCTGGTTTTGAGTTGCAAAGCGGTAGCAGCGGTTGAATTTTCCTGAGGGAGGGGCCCCAGGAGAGTTTCGAGACTCAAAGATGACGATATTATCTGCAATATCAAGCACACAATAATCTTTGTGTTTTAGTGTTCCCGGAGCCACAGGAGATTAAGTAAGGAGACTGGGGAGCAATCTAGCGTTGGTAAGTCAATAACGGTGCATACATACACGAGGATTTAGGCACACATTTTCAGAGGTTGTAATGGGAGGAAGATTAAAAAAAAGAACATTTAGGAAGCCTAGAAACACAGAACGGGTGAAATGCCTCAGATTGGGTAATTTAAATAACAATCTGATGATGTCCCATTATATAACGCAGCTAAGCACAGTCAATTTTTCTAAGGTGTTTTCAGTCACTCTGCCTGATATTATGTTTTGTTAGACGTGGTGCTTGGAGAATGAGAGCCCTTTGTTTCATAAGGGCTCATTTGCTCCCATTGCCTCGTCCCCACTTGATAGCATTTTTTTTTCTTTATGTGCCATCATGTTTATTTCCACAGCAACAGTGATTGCATCTCAAACATGGTATCAAAGGGGCTAAAAGCTTCCAGAACAGAGGTCCACTGCAGTTAAAGAAGAGGCTAAAGCCTCCTTCTCCTCACACCCTGATTTCCACATAACACATGTAATCTCAGTTTAGTGCATTATATGGGATTAATGAATGTGTTTTCTGATTAATGGGATTTTTAAAGCGCTGTAGTCCTGTTGCTGATGTATTCAGGCACACTGATCTCCTCAAAGCATGGACAAACAGGTCACCATTTTTTAACTGATACAGCTGTGGCTGCCCTATAAATCTGCCTTACTCAGGATGCCTGATGCTCCTTTAGGTACAGCAAAACCACTTTCTGTCACTTGCCTTGGACAAGGGACTGGTTACAAACTCAGGAGAGAATATTTGCAGGCAGTTTACCCACATATCTTGTTCACTGATGGGATGCCCATTTGTCAGCCAAACTGTGGGTACAGGTGATGTGTCCCTGCCCCTACCTCATAGCCAGGCTGCGTGAAGATTTATTGGCCTGCCAGAGCTTGGAAATGTTTCCTGCTCTGGTAGGAAAGCCTTCTGCTTTTATGTCTGGCTGGCTGGAGTGCAGGTTCTCGCTGCTAATAACTCAGCTAGGAGCGTCCTTTGAAATGCTGCGGGTAATTCTCGATAAGTTCCAGAATGGGGAATTTAAAGTGGAACAAATGCCGAGAAGGGGAATGACGGTGGTGTTTTACAGCATGAGATTAAAAGACCTTGGCTGATAGAGTGTAACAAAATGAGGGCTGAGAGGGGATGTGATCATCTCAAAGTGTTTCAGGAGAGGTGTCAGTGCCACGCAGGAACAAAATCCCCCCAGCTGTTCAAGCCTGTGAACTGCACTGGCACGAGAACAAATGGGTGTTAATGAGAAACGAACACATTTACACTGGAGATGGGAAGAGGTTCTTTAATGGTCAGAAAAGTGATATTTCTGTCAGGAGATGAAAGGCCAAAAATCCTAGGCTGAGTTAAAAGGGAGTTTCATTGCTGTATGAAAAGCAATTGATGAGGGGGTTGCCTGCAGTAGCAGAAGCCAGTTTCAGCAACCACTGAGAGTTTTGGTGCTAAATTCTCCTTTCCTTTTACTTACAAATCTTTCTGTATCCTGAAGGAATGAAGAAAGGCTATGATATACATTTTTTGCCCTCTCATTTTGGGTGGTGACCGAGGAGAGCTGCTCTTACCACATGGGGTGGAGTGCTTTTCCATAGGTCTCCCATCCTACGGTTCCCTCCTTGTTCCTCAGTAACACGTCAGGATCAGTCTACATCTCATGTCTTTGTTGTGGTTCACCGGTGGCTTCCTTTCTCCCTTTGGATACTGTCTTCATGGTGTAGTTCATGCACGTTGAGACAGAAGGTGGTTGGTCCTTTGGAGGAGCAAACTGCAACCATAGGCAGAAAGAGCATCCACCTTAAAATGTGTGTTACAACAGCTACCTATAGCCAAGTTACTACATTAATGACACAGCTCCAGTCTCTTTGCACTCCCCAGAATACTGGAGCTGCAGATTTGGCAAAAATAATTTTATGTTTCTGGGAAAAGATTTTTGCAAAGGGTTGGGCACTACACGTTGGGCTGGATCCAGCACAGCGCAGTACAGTTATTTAGCGTCTTCTCCAGCAAAAGAGTTCAGAATCTCAGAGAAACCTAGTAGAAGAGAGAGGTGATAACTGGAGGTTACTCTTCACATAACATGACATTAAGCAGTGAAATGCCCTGCTGCAGGATGTTGCAGATGTCAAAATTCATTGAAGACCAATTCACAGAAGAAAAACAGACTGAGGATTATTAAGATACAACCTGTGGCTCTGGAAGTCTCTAAGCTGCAAAATGCTGGAGGCTGGAGAGGTATTTTGGGTGGGTATCATTATATGCTGTACTTAGACAGGACTAGCAAGTGTGAGGCATCTGGTTTGGCTACTTGCAGAGGCTAAATGTGGGGCTAGTTGGATGGAAAGTTTGGTGTGGCCCAGTACAGCTCCTTTTATTTCTCTGAGCTTTCTTCCAGCCTGCTCAGCATGGGTGGAAGTAACCCTCCACCATCTGCAGGGCCTGTCTCACTATCCTTTCTTCAATATAATGTCTGCAAAAGGCTGTTTTACTGCTTCCCTCAAAGGTCTTTCTTCTGGTTTTGAACAAGACATGGGATTTTGTTGTTGTTGTTGTGAGGGACAGTTTGGTGCTAGCAGTGACTTAGCTGGGTTGCCTGAGCTGGTGGAAGGATGTGCCATGGCAGGGGAAGGCATGGCAAGTCCTAAAGGAGAAGAAACCCCAGCCTCACTGTTCCCACTATCCTAGCTTTCCGAGAAGCAGCATGTTCTGTATGTAAAGTATCAACATGGTACTGAATTTCATGTTCAGTTTTGATAAATAAAATCTGTGTTCTAAGCAAAGGCACCTAGACAGAGCCCCTTTGTGAGAGGGAGACTTAGGCCTAGTGTGTGTTTTTGGGAGAAATGCAGAATTCATTTTGGGGAGGGAAACTGATACAAACAGCAGGCCATTTTCCTTTACAAAGGCTCTCTTTCAAAGCTGGTGCACACAGCAGAACAACGGCTGACTCCATAATCTGTACTCAACAATAGCTTGGAATATTTTTTTATTTGGCTATTGTACATGCATACATCATGCCTGGGTGTAAATAAAAGGGGCCATGGTTGGATCCGGTGTGCAGATACAGTCAGGCTGTTTCCTGTTACCATCCTGACTGCAAGGAAATGCTTATTTTGTGTCTGCCTTTTCCTGAGCAAGCTGTCCACCTAGCTACTGAGGCAAAAAGGTTTCAATTTCAAGCCCAGCAGCAACGAAACAACAACAACAAAAGGCATCATTTTAGAGGAAAATTCTTTATTGATTCCAAACTTGTCTTTCCTATCCCTGTAGGAAATTCCTTGGCAGAATTCCTGTGCTGTTTATAACCAACAGGCAAGCAGTTCAAGGAGAACTTGGTCTTCACGGGTAACTTGAACTCCATGCTACAGTAAATTTAGAGACTAAATTTTATACTTCTGTTCCTTGTGTAAAAGGGGGAAGATGCAACTTCCAAAGCCCATCCTTAGATGCCTGAGATGTTCCAACAACAAAAGAGCAGCATCTGCTTAAGTACATGGGGCAGTGTGGTCTGCAGATTAGTTTTTGATAAGTTGTCAACAAAGCTCTGTAGGAATGTAAAACATATTTGCTCAGTTTGTTTTGTGGTTACGCTTATAATGCAAAGAAAATTTGGGTTGCTGTACTGGAAACACAGAAAATTGCTGGCTTAAGGCACAATGTGTTTGTAATGTAAACATCTGAGCCTTTGTTCAAATAACTGGATGTAACTGAGAACAAAACAACCAGAGTGAGACTCTTGCAAATCATCAGTTGTTTTACTGGATGATTTTTTTTTTTGCTTGGACATTTTGATCACTTTCAGTCCTTTGATTGGCATTAAGCAAGAGCTTTTGCAATGGTAGTTGTCAGAGCTTGGCGTGAATGACTTGTCTTCTATGTAAATCACACAGCATAATGACACATAAACGTTCTCTAATAACTTAAAGTTTTGGTATGTTTCAGCATTCAGGCCAAGTACAGAGGTCTGTTCTAACAGGAGAGCTGGTGACATATATGACTCAGTACACTGCATCACCTCTAAGTACATAAACACTTGACTACCATCAGCATTTACTCTGAGGCATTGTAGTGCTTCTATAAATTGACTGTTTTTTTTGGAGGACTCACCAGCCAAGTCTTTCAGGATGGGGCTATGAAAGCGTAGGCTTCAAGCTGTCCTGGAAAAAATGGTACACAAAAATAACAGGATTAAAGTAGTGGTCAAAAGTTCAAATATAAAAGGAACAATCACGCAACCTATAAAAGGAAACCACTTTCATGTATTAATGACAGGTTAAAGCACAGGAAGAAAAAAGTTTTCACAACTTTCAGTTGTTGAACTAATAAACTTCTATAGATATATATGCTGGGTTCCTTTTCAGTGTATTCATAAATGATCTGGAAGAGGAGTGAGTAAAGAAGTGACAGCACTTCCTGATGATACAGAGTTTACTGAGAATAATAAAAATTAAAACTGACAGTAGAGAATAACAGAAGGATCTTGTAATGCTTATTGGCTGAACGGTAAAATAGCAGATGCAATTCATGTACTTAAGGCAAAAAACAATCCTAACCATGCACAGTGGTGAGGTCTAAAATTAGCTACTGCCACTCGGAAAGAAGAGCTTAGACTCATCACGTATAACCCTATGAAAATGTCAACTCAATGTTCAGAAGAGAGAAAATGGCAAATCAGATGTTAGGTATTGTTCAAACAGGAAGAAAGCTCAAAAGCGAAAACATAATAAGCTACTCTAGAAACATTTTGCACTCACACCTGTGAAGCTGCACACCCAGAGCAGTGCATGCAGTTCTTAACTCTGTTACTGAAAATAATTAAGTTGAAGTAGAAAGGATATGGAGAAAGGCAACAACAATGGCAAAATGAATAGGACTGTTTCTACATGAGAAGACTTTGTTCTGATTAGGAAGAAGGATTATTAAAAAGGTCTGTGGTAGAGCTTGCTATATCAAGAGTGCAATGGAGAAGGTGAATAGAGAACAAAATTATATATAAATATATATATATATTTTCTCAAATGAGAACCTGGGGTTTTAAAATGATATTTTTTTCCAATAATCCATTTTTTAAACAAACAGAACAAAGTACTTTTTTACACAGTCTTGCATTAAACTGCAGAGCTCACTGCTCTGTTGTAGTTGCTGGTGAATAAATGGATTCAGAAAGTGACTGGACAAATTCAAGGGAGAAAAGTCCATTGGGGATATGAATTGTGAAGATCCAATACAAGCATATTATGCAATATGGGACATACATGGTCCTGTGGTAAGTGTTCTCATCTTCTCCCCCAGGTTGAAAAAAGCTTGTTATATTGGGTGCAAAGTTTCTCTTAAAACCTGACTGATTGAGCTCAACCTTGAAACTCCATTTTTTCCAAGGTTACAGGGGGAGATTGCAACAGTCTGCAAATGCTCTTAGATCTGCTGTGTCCCCAGGAGATTAAGTATCATGGGACCTGCCGAGCCAGTCCCCCTTCCCACATGCAGTTCTGCTTCTGTTCTTTGCAATTAAGGTACCATTTAATCAGTTGCTAACATTTTCAAAACATGTATTCACTTCCACTGACAAGTTTTGAACTAATTGTGGTATAGAGAAGCTGTTTTTTCTGAAACATCTGAAAACGGCAGTCATAAAGCTGATGTGACAGGGAGTTTCCATAGCTTGCTCTTGCTGCACAAAGGTTTGCTTTTTATGACTCAGCCACTGATGTAACTTGGTTACTCATCAGAAAACTACTTGAAGAAAAGACTAATTCCAAGCTGAATTTGATTAAACTTTGAATGGGGGAGCTGAAACAAAAGCTCAGAGCTCAGCTGTCTGGGTTACATCCCAGCTGTAGGTTGGGATAAGGGGGACCAACAGCTTTCCCCATCACACTGCTTAGTGCTGTGCCAGCCTCCTCTTTCATAACAAACCCTTTCATCCTTCCAGCCCTGGAGCAGCTGCATGTAGCCCAGGGGAGATTTATTCACCTCAGGATGCAGCATATGTAACCTGTGACATCTGGCTCAAGGCACATGCATGTCTGAACTTTGGGCAGCCTGGAGACTTGCATGTCCCCTCCTGCAGTCAGGTGGGTGGCATGGGGAATGGGCCACATTTCTATCCTAAGTTAGTACCTTCCAATCCCAGGGTTGGCCAAGGCAGCTGAGCCAGCATGAGAAGAGTTCTCATTGCACATTGCCACAGGTCAGCAGTAAGCGCTTCTGTTGACTGCAGGAGGAAACTAGAAAGGGAGTGTTTCATGGTAAAACTCTGAGTCATAAAGCTTGCAAGAATTGTTTTAGGGCTGGGCAGGATATACCTAGCTTGTTGGTGAGCCTTCAAGTCACTATCTAGCTCTCATTTCCCTGCTATTTGCTGTCTATGCTGCTACATGCTTCTTTCATTTTACTATATTGTTTTGCCCTTCACCCAACTGTTTTGATAAACATTGAAGATCATGGTTGTGGCCCTGGCTTTGTGCAGTTAATTGCATCAGGGCTGGGCAAATCAGTCCTCTCCCCACAAAGCCAGACCCAAAAAGAAAGATAGTTTATTGCAGCTGGCTTTTATTGGCAGCTGAAAAGCCAAAGCAATGCTGGTCCTTACCTGGTCAAGGTCTGGCCTGCCTCCTCTCTTAGTAAAATTTCAAGTGCTTCCTTTCTCCTGAATGTCCAGAGGAAAAGGATAGAGGGGATCTGAAGCTGGTGAAAACAGGAGGGAGACGTGTACCTGCAGAGGCTGAAGAAGCTTTGCTCTGTTCCTCACCAGTAGCAGAAACTGGCCCGAGCAGGAAAGCTTGGCAAGGTGTCATGTCAGCATCATGTTTCTGCATTTAGATCTCACGCAGATTTCAGAGGAATCACACATGCTGAAAGACCACAACTTGGGTGGGTTAGTAGCACCAACACCTGCTTTGGCTCAATAAGGCTTCTTGGTGGTGTTGGAAAAAACACTAAAGATGTCTCATTTCAGGCTGCCAGATCTTAAGGGTGAGCAGTCCTTGTGCATCATGGTTGCCCAGCACGGACGCTATAAACCACAGTAGTGCTGGATGTTCTTGGCTTCACACCTGTATCCCAAAGTCTATCCCATAGGAGGTCAGACCAGAGCCTGAAAATGTTGAACACTGTTGTGAACTCCCTGAACACTCACGTAGCAAAAGTGATGCTGTAAGGCCATAAGTATCATGAGATAAAAAGGGATATATATATATATATATATATATATATACACAACTTATTATTTTTATTTTATTTTTTTTTTAGTTGTTATGTATACTAAATTTAGGCTTTGTTTATTTATTAAAATATTTGCAAAGAGCTTTGGAAAAACGGTCTTTAAAAGACAAACCCAAAAGCTTTGGCATGGCATTATCTGACAGATTTGTAAGACAAAATCTGGGGAGATGTGTAGGTGCTGAGCAATGTTTTCCAGCACCATGAATGGAGCTGAAAATGAAAGGGGAACACACAGCTCACATCTCCAAACTGCACCAAGAGCTCTGCTGGGAAAGGGCCTTCTTTCCCACAGAACTCACACTGCTGTTTGCATCTGTGTGAGAAACTATCAAATCAGAACAGCAGATTTGTCACATCTCACATGCAGGGCATGAGATTTATCATTTGACTTCTTTCCATTCCCTCCCTGAATATACAGCATGCTCATGGGGAGTCTTGTGCTGTGATAGCCCTCTGGGATCCCATGTGCATGTTGCATCTGCCCTACTTGGGCTGTGAATTCTCCATCGAACATGAAAATATTCTCCCAGATGGGAGAATGGAGGAAGGGTCCCTTGCAGGGTACCTTGCATTCATCTTTCACTCCAGAAGGTCCAGACCAGTAATGCATCAGCCTTGAAGTGGTTTCTTATAGAAACATCATGTTGTTTGCCCTGAAAATGAAGAACACTTTCTCATTTCCAGTAGCAGTTATGATAAATATTTTCATTTCAATATGTTTTTGGTTGGAAATCAGTTTAATTTAGCTTCTTATCACGGTGACTTGGGGGCTAAGAATAACTACAGTGAAGCAGCTCCGAGCTGGTGAGACACGTATTTTGAGAACTGAGTTCAAACTTGCATTACTCATAAGTAAAGAAGCAAAAACTGCTCCTGCACTGAGCTCAGCTTCCTGAGGAGGAAGATCAATTCTATTTTACTTAATCAAAATTAGAACCATTAGGAACACACAAATACTCTAGACTCTTTTCATGGACGGAGCTTGACAACAAGCAGGACAGCGATGGCTGCCTTTGGCCTTCTGACGGGAAATAGCTGATTTTTCCCAGATAGCCACTGCTGGCAATACCCATGCAAAGCTCATTATGCTGGCTTTCATGCTGAAGGTTTGCAGAGATGCTCAGTGCACAAACCTCTGTGCGTTCGAATGCAAAGAAGCCCTTTGCCCTGATCCCCTGCTCAGGTGAGGCAGCTGGAGCCTTCCCCAGCAAGGGGCTGCCTTGGCCCCTAGGGGAGCGACCACCCAACTGCACAGCATCATACCAAGGTCACACCGGCCAGCTTCTATCATCTAGCAGTGGTCAAGAGAGCAGTGAAGACACGGAGGCACTGACCATATAGGCCAGATGATGTGTGTGGTATAATGGCAGGACTGAAAGCAACTTCTTCAGGGAGCTGGAGAAACACTGAGGCAGGTTCCCGGGTTGAGGCCTCACCTCCATTTCACAGGGTTGAGCTCCAAGTTGGTGCTCTCTGCTGGTCTTGGAGGCTTTTTTTTTGTTGTTTGTTTGTTTTTTGGGTGGTTTTTTTTTTTTTTTTGGATCTTCTGATGGTCAGAGGAGACAGTAAGGCAAAAGCTTTTCCATTAGATGAGCTCAGCAGGGCTCCACGTGCTCTGCCTGCCCTGCACAGCCACGGGCATTCAGCTGGGCTGTGTTACCTGGAGCTCCATAGCCCAGCTGCTCGCCAAGCCTCAGGAGTATGCATTTTGGAGGGTGAAGCAGAGCCTTGCCTTTCTCCTGGGAGCAGCTGAGGACTGCATGGAAAGGCCCAGGTTGCCTGTAGCGTGGGAGGTGTGAAGAAATGCCGGAGGAGTCAGGCCCTTGGAATGGGAGGGGGCAGATGGAGCCTGCTGGTCCTGCCCTGGGCTTGGGAGGCAGCGTGGGAGGGCTTTCTGCCACCCCAGGGTCGGGGGAACTGTGGAGGTCTTCTGTTTTCAGCTTGACAATAGGATTGTGTGGTCCTCAGTCCTTTTTGCCTTCTTCTAGCCAGTCCTGAGAAATAAAAATGACCCAAATGAACAAGCAGCAAGAGAATACAGCAGAGAAGAAGTTTCCTTTTATTTATTTATTTATTTGTTTGTTTATTTTTTGCTGAAATCCACAGTTTAGTGAGAACAAGACATAGAAAAGAGATTGGTTTGTGTCAAATGAAGAAAAGGAAGCGCAAGTGGAAATGTATGCTGAAGTTTCCAAAACCCATGAAGTGAACGGCCAGTCGCTGTTAGGAGTTACGTCTGGGTAAAGGCAGTGTTGTTGCACTGAGGTTGGTGAGGTTTAGTAGATTTCCCTGCTGCAGATATGAGATTACACCCCAAAAAAGCCAAAGAGGAAGCCGTGAACCTTGGCCACTTTTAGAATTACAAATCAGCACAGAGGGACGCAATTTGGGCTCTAATTAGAAACAGAGAACAGCAGAGCCTGAGGGAGCTGGGAATCGTGCAAAGCAACACAGCTGTGCACCGCAGCGGTGGCCAGGTGATATGGGAGGGACAGGATGCTGTGGAAACCAGAGCATTGTCAGCAACCTCTCTGAGAGGGTACAGGAAGATGCTGATAGTGATCACAAGCAGTGAGGTGTATTAAGGTTTTCAAGGTTTTCACCCCATGGGGAGGAAATGCCATCACACTGCCTCTAGTAGAAGGCATTAATATGGTGCGGACACCGGGGAAATGACTGAGGCAAGCAGGAGACCCAATATCTGGCCACACTTCTGCACCTGGATGGTGTTGTGACAGTTTTTCAGAGTCAAGTAAATGCCTGAATGCCTATGGAGATCTACCTCTTTGTTCCATGCCCTTCCATCAGAGGTAGCCTGTTTGTGCTTAGTGCTTTGAGATTTGCTGGGCTGTTAAGCTCTGGGTTATGTTATGATTTCTGCCAGCTTCCCCATGGGATATGAAAAGGATTTGTTCACAGTGTGTGATTGTTCTGCTCAAACCATCAATGGTCCTGGGACAGTCTGGCATCCCTGCCAAACCCGGCACCAGGCATTGATGTAAAGATCACAGAGGGTGATGCACTTTGTCCGGACAAATGGCTGACTACTCTTTCCAGGAAGATACAAAAGGGTTGCTGGCTTTTGTCAAATAAATTGCTAAAATGTGCCAGACGTGCCAGGAGAACAATGCAACTGCCTGCCAGGCTTTTTCCTTCTTGGTGGCACCAAGCTGGTGGCCACAGAGCAGAAGGCATCGTTACAAGGGGAAGATAGAAGGAGGTGGTTTTTTGACTGGGACATGGCTCCACAAGCAGAGATCCATTCTGTTTTCCTTTTCACTGTGTTTGGTTGTTGGTGGCTTGCTCTGCAGAGCAAGCCTCCTCTTGAACTTTGTCTTGATGGGCTTAAGCCCTGAACCTCACATACCTGCAGGCCAACCCATCACCTCATCTGCCTCCTTTTTTATTTTTATTTATTTATTTATTTTTATTAAGCAAGGTGGTGAAATCACTCAATTGCCTCACAAAGGTCTGGAAGGCTAAAAAGCACAACTGGGGACCAATGAGGCAAATTTCCCCTCCCTTCCACAGTTTCCCTCCAGCACTCTGACTGGGCAGCTGGGTACGTGCCATCAGCTTGGCTGTTGCTCAAAACATGTTCCAGTTACCACAGGGCAAATGTGGTTGGAAAGGACAACCATTTGCATAGCAAGAGGAGGTGTCTTAGAGATTCCTGTCTTTTATTTTTCCCTGCTAACATCTGGCTGAGATTGGGCTCTTCACTCACACAAAGGCCTCTGGGGGATTTATCAAGATATTTCTTTCCAGAAGAAAACCCAAATAATTGTTGACTTTTTTTTTTTTTTTTCCTCTGCAGTTCTCACAAGGTATCAGGGCCATGGGGTGGATAAAAGCCTCTGCTACTTTATACAGTGGGAGTCATTCTCCTTCTGACACTCTGAACTCTGGTACACAGAGCTCCCAAATCAGCCCCCTCTCTGCCAGAAGGTCAGGTATTTAAAATAACGTCCTCTCAGAAAGTGAAAGACCTCACCCTAATTGAACCCGCTATGTGCTGTGTTTTCTACTCATTTACAAATTTATTTATGCAGTCTTACAGGATAGAGACATGCTGCCAGCACCCAGCCTAGCATCCTCAGCTGCCCTTTGGCTCTAGGAGCTCTAGGGACATTTCAACCATCATCATGGTTGCGGTGCTGGAACCAGACACCTTCTCATCTGCCTGCACTGCAGTGACCACAGACTGAGAGCTTTCTTTTTCTCTACTTCCTATTTTTGCACCTGTGGTCTGGTTGCTTATGCAGGGCACCTCTTGCTGGGGGCTACAGTTGCTCTGATGAGTTCCAGCTGTCATTTAGGAAGGGCACCTTGAGCCAGAGCTACAAGACACCATGCCTACATCCTTGGTGAGAAAGGGTTTGAGTCCCATCTCTCACTCTGGGGTTAAAGCTTGTCCTCCTCTGAAGATGAGGGTGAAGGATGGGGTATCTCAGATGACTGAGCCTTTGCCTGTGATGTGTGTGGTGTAACAGGCTCTTCTCCTTGGCCTGGGTAGAAATATGCATTGACTTTCTCAGTAATATTACACAAATGAGGCAACTGATCTGCACGGAAAGGCTCAGACGTTCAGCTGAATAAGACAAGAGCTTGGGTCTGCCTCTGTGCTGCTAGTGGGTCAGAGCTGTTGCCCTGGAGTGATATGGAACAAACCAGCCAGAGCCCCATTTAATTTCTGCATTTTCTTGGAAAGAACCAAGCTAGATCCTTAACCCTAGGGCAACAGCTGAAAAAAAAATAAGTAAAAAAAATTCATTTTTTCAGTTTCTGGCCTGCTGGCGCAGCTCTGCTCAGCATGTTGAGTTTCATTTTGACCATCTTCCCCAACACAAGTGCAACGTGGCAGCATGGGTGCGGGGACACCTGAGAACCAGCAATGCCTGCACCCAGGCAGAGCAAGAGGATGCTACTTTCAGCAATGGGTGGGAAGACCACTTGACTCAAGAAGTCATGAAATCAGGGTCTAAACCACAATATTTGTTGTATAGGACATGTATATAGGGCTCAGCTTCCAAGAGGAGGTTGTGTGCTCCATGGAGAAAGACAGTGTAGTGGGGGAGGTGGGAATTGTACCATTAGCTGTTTTTCTGTCATCAAGAAGCAGACCCACTTCCAAAACATTCATCCAGACCCTGCAAGTTGCCTAAGTTCCCTTGTGGCACCTGAGTCAGTAGAAAGCATTGGCTTCAGCTTAACTTCAAGCTCATGCCTAATCGACATACTTGTAAACTGGAGTGTTTAGCTAGATGTAAGTAGAAATCAATTAAGCTTGCTACTAAAAAAGTGAAAGTTTGGCACAAATTGTGACTTCTGGTAAACATAGAATGGCCTAGATTGGAAGGGACCTCAAAGATCACCTAGTTCCAACCCCTCTGCCATTCCCTCCAGTGACTTTATCAAGTAGATTTGAGAACGAAGGCCTGCCACTATTAAATGCACCTCACCTTGCCCACCCCTTCTCTTTGTCAAGACAGCACACGTACCGTCTTCTCCATAGCTGATGTCCCCGTTGATGTAGTGCAGCTCTCTGGATACCACACTGGAGTACATCTTCCTCTCTCTCATTTGCAAAGATGTTATTTATTGCCCCCAGACTACAAGATGGGGAAATGGCTTGGGGCAGCCACGTAAATGGCTTACAGATCATTGATTGCCACAGATGAGAAGACAGCAATTACACTGTTTACACCACAGTTGTTTTGTTTTACAGCCTAATTCATGCTCATTCCCCTGTAACAAACTCGCAAAGAAAAAGCACCCTTTCAGTGGTGTTACTCATCTGTATAATTAAACAGTAAGTGCCTGATCTGTCAAATAGATGGAGGCTCATTCAGGTTTTGCTTGTGAAGTATTTGCTTAGTGGAAGGGTGGAGCCCCTCAGATTTGGCACTGCTCCACTAAAATCAGCCCTGTTAAAGTGATGAATGGAGGTCTAGAGGGTTACCCAGGCTGCTCTTGTAAGGGAGTGAGAGTGCTGATTTGAGACAACAAGGTGCTTTCTTAGGTTATGGGTTCTGTTAGCATCCTGTACCATCCCAGGTTGGGTAGGCTGAACATTCAAGCCATTTAAGGAGAAGAAACCAAGTGTGACTCTCCCTTTCCAAGGCATTGGAGAGGAGGCGAGGTGAGGATGACCTCTTCCCTTCTTGAATCATAACTTGCTGTTTTCAAAATTGGAATATATCATAGCAGTTCTTTGCCTTCTCTGTCATTTACACCTGGCTTGTGCATGGGAAGTGAAAAGCACTGATCACACCAGACGGCACTGCTGTTTGATCTTCTGTTTCATATCTGACTTGTGTTTCCTAGCTGCCGTGTGCTCTTTGCTCTTTACATGAAAACAGCACAGTGGAACCATGTGGGCACAGCTCCAGATCACCCTGTCTGTGAGCTGTCTCTGTGGGAGAATGCATCATCCTGCTCTGACCATGTCGTTGTGGCTTCCTTTGAATCCCAAGGAGATGCAGTCATGAGCCTCCAATGCTTGTTAACCTGGCTTGCGGGAGCTGATTTATTAGTGTTAGATGGGCTTTCCTTGCATGTGTTGCATTCCTTCAGTCAGCCTGCAATATTCAGTGTCTGCATCCCCAGCTGAGACCAAGATCTCTTTTAAGCAAGGCTTGTAACCTTTATCCTGCCTCATCTCAGGTCTTTGGTATGCCAATGTATTCTCCACAACCATGGCAAGACCATAGACTTGCAATGATCAGGGCAGTGCTCCTTTACGTTATTTTGTCCAACCACTGCTGTCTGTGTCTATCTTTCCTGCACTTCATCTTGTTTCTGGATTTCACCAGACGAAATCACTGTCAGGGACACAAATAAGGCTACACTAAGGAACGTTTCCACTAGCTGAAGTCCAGACTTTCAGTGGAGGATGCTTTTACCAGCCTTTCAAGGAAGGCTTCAGAAACAGGCAATGTCTATCAGATAAAAGGACGTGTTTTTTATTGACAACCAGGACAGGAGCTGTGAATACTGCATTTGACATTTTGCAGGTATCCAGGAATGCTAAATGAATATTCACTGAAACCCAGGCTTTTGGAAAATCACCTTTCCCTCCAAGAATATTCCAGGTCTTCCCCAAAGAGTTCTCTTTTCTTGCTGCTCAAAGCTTTGGACTTTTGCATGTTTGGGCATTGTCAGTGCAAATGTCCTTTATACAGATGAAGTGAAAGGCTGTGTCTTTGTGCAGGATCTGGCTCTGGGCCCCCCGTGTGAGCAGGTCTCATGGCCAACTTGTGTGTGAGTCAGCCTGGTGACAGCACGCCACCTTCCAATTGCGTGGGTCTGCTTCCATGGTTCTGCATGGGCTTTTGTTTGGTTCTGGTTTGGTTTTGAGATTCACATATTTAGTTCTGTGTTTTTGTATAGTTTTAGAGAAGTGATACCTTCATATCAAATGTTTTTCCTGTGCAGTGTGGTTGCAGAAAGCACTGGGGGCAATGGGCAGTGACTTGAAATGGGTATGAATCAAACCTGCTCTGCACTGCTGTGAATGTAGAAAAGAGGAACTGAATCTGAGAAGGATCAGTCCTCCCTACATTACCCCTACACGTCCTCCAAGCATCTGGCCCCTTAGCACAGGCTCCTTACCATGGGTCCTGGTGGTGAGTCTTTAACTGTGCAGTTAGTGACTACTCATTGAAAGCTTGGCTTGGGTGGTCCAGCATGGCTGAGGGAGAGAGAAAAGCAGATTAGGACAGCATTCAAAGCCTAACGAGGGGATGTCCCCTCTGTTCCTGTTGTCCCCTTGTCCCTCTGCAAGCAGCAGTGAAGTCAGCATAATTTAAGAACTGGCTAACCTGGACGGGTGGGACTGGGAAAACACATGTTCATGATCCAAAAGTTACTCTTTAGTTCCAGATCTAGTTCCTAAACCAAGCAAGAAAGAATTTTTTTTTTTTTTTTTTTTTTTTTTTTTTTTTTTTTTGCATGGGCAAAGCAACATTTCCTCCGCCTTTGACTTGCTGTTGCTAAGAGCTAAATTCCTTTCTGCCATGTTTCTGAAAGCCAGACTCTATGTCCAGTTGTTTGGTTTGTGTACACAGTAGATAAAACTCCAGCCCAAACAACAGATATCTGAAAAGTTGTAAGGAACTGAACCAAGGTTATCATAGAGTAACCTTCCTTGAACCAGTCCTACCAAACTGCTTCAGTCCAAAATAAAGAACACGAACTGGTGTTCTTGCAGATAGGCACCAGTCCACTAACGTGATTAGATAGTCCATATCTGCAAATCCCACTATCTTTCCCTGGGTTCTTATCCCACTTGATTTAAGATGTGACAGCAGTGAAATAAGCCACCAGTTATTGACTTTCAACATAACTATCACTTCTGTACTGTGATTCTTGAGAAATCCTGACAAGAAGTTTACCTCCCTAAGAAAACACTTCCTCCATTATATGTATTTTTTTTTTTAATTACAAGAAAGGAAGTAGAAATTAGGACCTTTATAGAATATACCATCTTTCTGATGATCTCTGTATTTTCTACTGTTGAGAAATTTAAAGCTGATTCAGTTCCCATGGAAAGCTCTGAAAAGTTTTCTGTTCCCGTGAGGGGAATTTGATCCACACAGAAAATGAGACAAAACAGTCCAAAAGTCACCTTGTCACACACAAGTATTTTGTGTCTGTCTTAGAAGAGGCATATAAGGTTGCATTGACCTGGACTATTTCATTGCTCTGGGGTCTTAGGCCACTTGTTCACACTTGCCCCCTGTTGCAGCTTGTTGTGGCCCATACACTGGCATACAGTGCATGCAGAGCACGATAGTAAAGGGACAGGAGGGCCGGCCCCTGCCCACATCCAGCTCTGATAGTGAACTGGGAGTGGCTGTAATCTGGGAGATCCCAGATAGCTTAGCCTTATCCTAAAAGTTCATACATGGGTCAGTTATGGGACTGCACTGTTGGGCCCACACTGGAAATGTGCCAATGCAAACATGCTGATTTGGGACCTTAAAAGCTCCACCAGAAAGCCGCCTTGCAGTAGCTCTGGAAGGGGACAGAGTATTACACTTGGTGCTGCCAAAACGGGGAGCTGTGACAGGTTCGCCATCACTTGGGCTCCTTACACCATGGGAAGACCTGCTACAGCAATGACAGGTATTTTGGGTACTGTTATCTCTAGCAGTCCAGACATTTACAAGAATAATCAAGTCTTCTTCTGTAAAGGAACTCAAGGGGGTGAGTGATTTTGTTCAGACTATTCCCAAAGTGCACATTGCAGTCACAGCTCAACAAAGGGCTTTTTGGTGACCACATCCTTCCAAGTGCTCATGTCCCAAGCAAGACCAAGGGCTGGCTGCACAGCAGACACAAGAGCCACCTCAGAGCCCTAGGAGCTGTCCCAAGGGGGACAGAGATGGCCAGAGGAATGTGGCAGTGGGATGCTTTGCCAGCAGCAGGTGAGCAGTGCCCTGCTTGTGCCTCTCCACTGGCTGTGTGCTGCAGTCCACCTCCCTCTCAGCATCTCCAGCAGAGATGAGGGGTTTCAGAGAAGGGAGCTGGACCAGACAGGGTGAGCAGCCTCCAGTAACCCCCAGCACAACAGCTGTGTCATTCTGCTAAGACACAAGGAGATTCCCTTAGCATCCTGGCTTTATGCTGTAGGTACCAAAACCCAACCATGGCCACGCTCAGGCAGCTGTGTGTGCAGGTTGGGAAGGTGGGCAGTCAGCCTGCTCGTTCTGTCGGTGCACACAAAGAGATTGTTTCTGAGTCTGTCTGGCAGAGCTGAGTGAAACGCTAGCTTTCTCAATCCTGACATGCCCAGGCACTGAGTCTGAGAGCCGGTGCCTTAGAAGTGTTAAAGAAGAAAGTCTGGCATGGCTGCAATCTGGGCGTTTCTGTGGCCAGGTGAGGACTGAGAGGACTTGCTTGAGCTGTCACTTTGGCTCTGCAGCTTAAATCCTTTGTTGTATCTATTCCACGTTCTCTGACATGGTTCAGCTCCCTGTCCTTACTACGTGTTAATATGCACCATGCTTCTTAGAAGTGTGTTATTTTTACTTCATTATTTATCTCCTCTGACTAATTGCCTGAGCATTATTTCTGTTCCTTGCTTTTCCTCTCCTATTATAGTGTGATGACAGCACAGATACATCTGGTGTGAAAGTTTCTGTGAAAACAACTTCTCACCAGCTTTTGCAATGCTTCATGTGTGCCAACATCCAGGGAAAGTGTAAAGCTGGGGTAGCAAATGCTGCCACGCAGCCTTCCTTCGAAGGAAATCACATGAAGAAGGTTTAATCCCCAGGAAGCGCGTCACAGTAGATGTCCATAGCCACCTTTAGTTTAACCAGAATGTGCCAGGAGAATGTGATTCTTTAAAAGAAGTCACGATCGTTTATGAAACTTGGGATTTGTGTGTGTTAGCTGAACTTCACGCTTCCTTCCAAGCAGTGGGGGAAAAAATAGTTAGGCATGGTAATAAGACTAATGAGTCCAGCTGGTTTTGAAGAAGATTAGTGAACAGCCGCAGGATGTATATCAATCTCTGATTTCAACAAAAGGTGTTAAAGAAGGGTACAAACTACTCCAGTAGCTCAGTAGCTCTTACTGGTCCTTCCCAGTAAGTTGCTACCTGAAACTCCAGTTCATCAGAGCTTCAGCCAGGCTTTTGCTCAGCGGATGCAAGAAGCAGCATCCAGTGTTTGTTTTTTCTCCAACCTACTGCTGAGTAATTGAATCATCCCAAGCAGCAAGCTAATGTTTTTTCTCCCTAGGAGAACATAATGTTACCAGGAAAAGGAGAGGAGGGAGGAAAAAAAAAAGGCAGCTGCAGGTGTTTACTCCAAATGCCACATAGTGTGTATCTGAGACCAGCAAAGAGTGTTTTCTTAGCTGAAGAAAATATTCAGAAAGCAAAATGAGCACGATGCTGAGTGGTGCTGAGCCCCTGCGGCCAGTGAGGCCCAGGAGGATACAGCAGACCTGGCTGATGGCATGTGCATGCAGATAGGCAAAGACAAAAGAGTAAGACCTGCCTTCTGGAGGATTTTTTTACCACACCCAAGGAAGATAGCTGAATTATAGATGTTCAGAGCTGCCAGAGCAGCGGTTTAACAGGCTGACCATTTCCATGCAGCAAGTAAGATGCTCAGGGAGACAACCTGGGCTCATTTTGGTTGTTAGTGATTGACCAAAGAAGTGTCCATCTTCCCATGGTGTGGGTGAGCTAATTACCATGGGCTGGGTCCTGCTGGTGAGTTTTTAATTCCTGGGCATAGCACTGTCCTGCGGGCAGGCAGAGGCGTTGGACAGAGCCTGGCAAACTTATCACAACTATTGCTGATATCACCTAATAGATGATGCAAAAATCTGGGCCAGGCAAGGGAACACACAGCTAGCAGCTGATTCCCTGGGACCTGCTGCTGGAGCTGCTGCTGTTGCACACCTCCACTGCTGACCTGGGTGTTGGGGCAAAGCAGACGGGCAGCGAGCCCCTGGCAGGCACAGTGCAGGAGAGCTCTGCAGGGCAGGAGCCGGGTGTCCCGGTGGGCAGGGTGCATGTGAGCCACAGACCAGGTGGGCAGCGTGAGCGAGAGCAGAGCCAGCGTGGTTCTGGGCGCGAGATCCAGGGGTGCTGTTCCACACAGAGGCTTTCCTCGCCCTGAAGACCCCGCAGTGCTGAGGCGCTGCTGGCAGGCAGGAAGCCTGGGTACTTTCATTGCGTGATAGGGCACGTCTGTGGCCTTTGGAGTCTGCCACAAGCACATCCTTCTTTGGAGGGCACAGAAGGAAGGGGAAAGAAATGAAATTATTTAAATAAGCAAGTATTTCCTGCATGTGTGCTGTTAGTTTCTTTTTTGGACAAAGTGCTGGTGCTGCCTGAAGACTTCCAGTAACGTATCTTTTATTTTGCAAAAGGGAAACAGGATTTTGCACCAAAGACATGTCTTTTGAATGCCGTTTCTGTAAAAATAAAGATTATTATTATTTTTTTTTTTTTGGTTGATGAAATATATCCACAGGATTATATTGAAGTGCTGTCTTTAACTTTTTTTTTTTTTTTATTATTATTATTTAGCTTTACAAATGCTTCTTCCAGAAGAAAAATAATTTTTATCTGTATCCTGCCTGCTCTTCAGAGTACTGAGGACGGTGGCTCAATGGCTGCATTTTACCTGTCCATTACAACTTGTACATCTATTTTCAGTGATCTCAGGACTGTGTCCCTGTTCAAGCCCTGTCCAGCAGGAGCCACCCCAGTGGGTGATGCCTGGCAGCACTGGGAGCCCCTGTGTCACTCGGTCTGTTCCCTGCCCTGCTGTACCTGCTTTGCAAGGGGAGCAGTTCAGCCTTCAGATCTGTCCTTTCTGCATCGCCTGTGAGCGCACACTTCGGCTAAAAATATGAGAGTGTCATTTCAGATCTTGTTTCGCTGTGGCCACCTGTGATTTCAGCTCAGCTACAGCATCCCAAGAAAGCAGGCTTGTCTGGGCTTCTAATCGCATTAAAACACCAGCACAGAGTGCATATGGTAGCTGTGCTGGGGGGACAGATTACTGCCTCCATTACGTGGGTGTGGAGCAGGAGCAACTCCGCCGAGGCTGGTGCAATTATACACGCACAGCCTGGATCAGAATCCAACCCTTGACATTAAACAGCCCTCAGCAATTCCTTATTTTTTTCCCCCAAAACAAGATTTATTTTAGAGTAATGAGATCAGCTCTAAATAAACAACTTTCATGGAAAAAACATTTCAAAGGTCCAACTTCCAGCCGCCACTTCTGCAGCGCTGATAAAGCGGAGATGCTCCCGGGCTCTACTTAGGACCCAGCCAGATTTTGTTGACGGCTCTCGCAACCCTCCAGGATCCCAGGCCACGCAGTGCTGATGCTGCAAGAGCTCCCCCGCAGCCAGCAAAGCAGCAGCCCGGGCTCTGCCCCGAGCTTTCTGGCAGCCCAGCAGCAGCAGCGGGAGCCGCCACCGCCGCGGCGGCCGAGAAGCGCCCGAAGGCCGGCAGCGCAGCTCCCCGCTGCGGGCACGGCTGGGAAGCAGCCGGGCGGCTGCACAGAGCTGCTTTGGAAATCTGCGTGCGATGCACTGCAGCTCCTTTTTCTTTTTCTTTTTCTTTTCTTCTTCCTTTTTTTTTTTTTTTTTTTTTTGTTTAAATTTCCACTTACATGCCTGGAAAACCACAGCAGCTAGCTCCAAGGAGGAGGTTGGACACAGGACCAGTGGCGAAAACGCATGCACAACCTCATTCTTCATCTTCAGAGATGTGCCGTGCTGCCCACAGGGAATGTCCACAGAAAAACTGCCCGTGCCTCCCTGGGGAGCTGCCCTGAACAGGGATTGTCTTCAGCTGCTTAACCCACTGCTGCCACAACTGCCTCTCCCTGCTGATGGGCTCAGCCCAGACAAGGCGCTTCCTTGCACAAGCAGCATGTGGAAATTCCTCGACCAGGCTGCTGGTGGTGGCTCTCCATTGATTAAAACTCTCCCAGGTGCTGATAATGGTGTGAGCATTGCTGGTCCTGAGCATCGCTGGTCCTCAGCATCACTGGTCTTGGGCACAGCTGGCACTGGCAGAGGGTTTCAGATGTCTGAGAGGGGACGGAGCCTTCTTCTGGGGACTGAAGTGACAGGAGGGAAGGACAGCTGGTGGCAAGGCTGGCCCATGGTACAGCATGGAGAGCCAGAGATGAAACTACGCTGCCTCCACCAGGGCCACCAACTCTCAGGTGTGAGGATGAGCGGGCTGAATACTGCCAAAAGGTCTGTTAGCAGTATTCCTGGTGAGATGGGAAGTGTGTCAAAGGGATCCTTGTTATGGGATGAGTCAGGCCTTAGTCCAGCAGGGATGACTTGCAAGGTTGATCTGAACAATTTATTGCTCCATGTGCCCTGTTGAGGAGCAAGTGCTGGCGGTGGTCTGGGGCAGCCTGCTATGGGCACTCAGTGATCTTCAGTATTTTTCGTCTCCTTGGGAAGTTTTGCTCTGGGCTGAACCTCTCTCAGGCTGCCCTCAGAAGGTCACTGACTGAACAGTGCAGCAAGGTACAGTTTCAGCTTGGTATTATCAAACGGGTCCAGTTGCTTCCCTGGTTTTTGGCTGCCAAAGCCAGTTGTACTCTTTAGCTGTCACAGCTTCCAGCAAGCTGTCTGCTCATCTCTACCCCTAAATGTCATCGGCATTGACACGGATCCCTGAGAGTCTTGTTAGTGTGTCTTGCTGGCGGCATTGCTTCTTCTGGTCCCAAATGACAGCCTCAGCCATCTGTACGTTGATGCTGGTGCTCAAAGCACAGCAAGGTAGCTGCTTTCCTTGCCGAGTAGCTCATGCCAATCCCCATCACTGGCATCCAACACCAGGAATATCTTTTTTTCTTTTGCCAGGTCAGGTAACATTGGTGATGGGCACTTGGATAGAGTTGTGTTCAGCTCACCGTTTAGCTTGCTTGGGTCTGTTCAAGCACACAGCTTGTCTGCTGTCTTGATAACTGCACCGTGGCTGTAGGCTCTGCTTTGAGACTCATTTCTCCGTTTGTCACATTGCATTCATTACATTTTCTCTCAACATACCACATAGTCAGGCAAGTACCTGCTGACTGCTCAGGTGATTCAGGACCAGAATCTTTTAGCAGAGACTGAGCAGCTTGGCTGGGGATGTTGCCTGCTCTGGTTGCACATTCTTATTCTGCTCATGTCGTTTCCATATGAATACTTCATCCCAGGCTTGGCCTCACTTGGATTACAAAATTACACAATTTTAACAAAGTTGTAGCTGCTGTATTCAATACCGGTGGCGGTCTGATTGCTTCACCCTCCCTGCCCAGGCTTGCCATGCCCTTGCACTTGTCATTCACCTTGCACGTGGAGCCACGTGGCAGCTGTCTCTCAGCCAGCCATACAGCGTGTTGTGACACTTCTCCAGGCCCCTCTTCCCCTTGGTGATATATCCAGTTGTCTTATGTGCTGCCAAAGAAGGAACTAAAGAGTCTGAACATCTTGCATGTAATTTAAAATCTCCTCAGGGGTGTTTGCATCCTGCCAGGGTACAGCTTTAGTTTAGGTTTGTTTAATTGCAGTTTTGGTTTCTATCCTGTGTGATGTTGAGGAACACTCAGGGACCCAACCTGTTTGCCACCAGTCCCTTTGCCTGCTGACCTTCTGCTTTCTCCTTAATGTGTACCACTGCTTGGCATTTGCTGCTGGCCTGAGCTTCAGAAGCTGTTTTTCCTCCTTCAGGTCAGTAATGTGTTTTCAATTCTCCTTGCTGAAGCTTTAACAACATGTTTTCTCCTGCAGTGACTGCTGTCGATGGCCATGTGTGGCATTTGCTGATACACCCTGCCCTTCACCATTCATAAGCAAAGCGCTCAGTGCATTCTTCTGCACCAGATTTTCCTCCTCTGCTTTGTCCTTTGTCCTCCTCTGCATTTCCTTGTAAATAGCTTCTGGTGCTGTTTTTCCATGTATTTCTGTGCTTTTCTGCTTCTGTGTCTGTTTCACAGTCTGCCTTTGGAGGAGCTCTTGCTAACTACCTCTATGCATGTCTACAATTCCTGGGTGGCAGATGGATTTTCTTTGAGCATTTCCATGCCACGGCCTCATTTCTCAGTACTGACCCTGCTGCCTGTCAAGGACAGGCTCTTTTCTCCATGCTATGAGTCTACAGTGAGCCCTAAGTGAGCTGCTGATCCATGCACTCCTGAAGTCAAATGTGGTTTTGTGCGTCAGCTCCTTGCTGACATGGCATCGCATCTAAATTGTGTGATTTATGATGCTATTGCTACCTTAACACGTTTCTAATTTTTTAATAGAGATACTCTTGTGAGCATTCCTCTTCAAGCCCAGCCTTATTATTGCCTAAGAGATAAAGAGAGTAGTTGGTGGAACAACAGCTATCAAACAGACTGATACGGCTGGGAAAGAAAACCAGCCTCCTGTGCAGCTACCTGCAGCTCTGGGAGCTAGGAAAGCAGATCAGCGACCAGTGTGCTGATGTCTTACTACTACATCGACAGTCTATCAGCAAGAAAATTGCAGGCTTCCCACTTTGACATAGTTATGGTGATAAATTGGGTATACAGAAGAGTTAATGATGAAATTAAATGGAGTTATGAATATATAGTAGGTCTCTTTCCCAAGGTCAACTCTGGATGACAGAGTAAAGGTATTGTAATAGCAGGTAAGCATCAGGCAGTGATGGGCAGCATGTTGCTGAAGGCTGGGTGCTAACATTTGTTAAGGAGGTACAAACAGAAAGAAGAAGATAGGAGTTTTTCAGTTGATTATATCTCCGTCTGTTCTCAGCAGAGCCTTGTTTTTAAGAGGCAATTTTGACTATTGCCATCCTGTTAATTAATGAACCACAGCATCTCTCACACTGATGTGCTTCATTAGGGAACCATGCAAGAATCATGAGGTGAGCTCTGGGCACTGTGTGCTTCCCAAAGCACATCCCAAAGGATGGTGACTTGGGCTTTTCAGCTGCTACTTGGCGATTCAGGAGGCAGTTTGCTTTGCTTGGCCCCATTCCAGTCTGCCCTGTACAACCTGGGGCAAGTCATCTGGCTTGAAGCTTCAGCAGACAGGTGATTTTTTTTCTTCTCTTCACCCCCTCCTTTTTTTTTTTTTAAGCACCTTCATGTTTGATTGTTTACCTTAGGACAGCTAAAGCAGATTGAATATGAATATGGGGCAGGATTGCCAGTCGCTTCTGCAAAGTCTGCCCTTATGTCCTCTGTCCTTCAGCTCCCCGAGGAGCACACAGAGATCACTGCACTTCCTTTGCCTCCAGGAAAGCAGAGAGCAAAAGCAGAAGTGTACTCTCAGACTCAAGGGAAATAAAAATATCTTACATAGATATACTTTTAGGAGTTTTGATTCAATTCCAAACTCTTTGTAATTACTACCGTGTAGGAGGCAAACAGCTCTGCAGGCTCTGCCCCACGTTCGCTGCTGTGTCAGCCCAGAAGTGTTGCACACCCTGCAGGGAAATGCTTTGTGATGTGGTTTTTGAGAAGCATCCCTTTACTTTCTAAGTGATCCGAGAAGTTTTATTCACATTCCACCAAGTGACCTTGCCCAGAGCTGCCTCTCTGAACTAAAGCCTCTACAACCCTGCAGATTGTCTGTACGCAGCAGATTTCTGCCTCGACTAGTTTTTGGGTAAGGATGTCATTTCCTAAGGTGAGGGCATTATAAAAGCTGCTCAGCTCCAACTTGTGTTTGCCACCTGTAGAATAAATGGAAAGTCGCTGGATTTGCTTCTTAGGGAGGAAAGGTGTCGCAAGGCTGTGCCATCCTGCACCAGGGCCCTGTGGTCCAGCACTGGGGGTTCAGTGGGGGATGAAGGATGCTCTGCGTGCAGATGCCCTTGCAGATGTGCTGCAGGCACGGAGATGCCAAGCGAAGCATGGGGACATTACAGCTCCGTTTCCTGACCCCACCACCCCACCGACTAATTTCTGGCCTCTCGCATGCATTTACTTTACCTCCGTGAATTTCCAGCCCTTGGAAGTTGGCTCCTCGCAGGAGCTGCCGGCAGTAGCCGGCTGGGGGCAGCAGGGGGCGGCCGAAGCTCGGCTGTTGCGGCGGGGGAGCGGGGCTGTTCGCAGTTATACACGGTACTGAAATCCACAGCCCAGTGGGATACAGATTCTGAGGCTCCCAAATCCAGATTTTCAACCTGCTGTATCCAGGAGTTAGCACCCATTCCATCCCCCCTCCCCCCACCCCAAAAAAAAAATAAAAAAAAAGTAAGAGCAAGAAGCCAGCAGCAGCTAATTTGAGATCCCAGCTCATGAAAAGTGAAGCATGGATAAATTAGCTTGGGACTAAACAGTGGAAGAGGTGCCTTGGTGCTCCTTGCACGCTTTTTCCTAGAAAGGGTTTTGCAGCTCCTCAAAACAGCAGCTGGCTGACATGTGCTGCTGCAGGCGGCTGCATTCCTGTCCTCTGCCTTTGGATAGCACTGCTGGTGTAAGGGGAGGGAAGCTGGAAATGCTATCAGCCCACACGAAATCCCAAATGGATCCGGGCTCTCCATGTAATGGGGAATATTATTCTGAATGGCTCAATAACACTACAGCTTTGCCATCTCCCCCTCTGTAATATATACACTCTTACAGACCTAGATGGAATTTCTTTGATGTCACCTCAAATCGCATTGTTTTAAAGTATTTTTGCATTTTTATTGGCAACCCAGTTGTAATAGAGGGAATCCATACAGCATTGATGCTGCTTTCTAAGAGTTGCCTGGTAGCTGTGAAATAGAAAGCAATAAGTTCTTAGACTGTAGCTTAATCTTATCAGCAGAATTCAGATAGTTTGAGGCAGAAATTGTGCTGCTAACAAGTGTTTCCAGACATCACTGCGTTGGTGAAATGGGATGGAAAATCAGAAAATAGAGCTGTGTCTCGATCCACGCACCTCCCGAGCACAGCAGCACAGAGGGAAGTTGGCTTGGCCTGGCAGCAGCCTTGGGATTAAATTCACCAGATCTGTGCTTCTCATGTGCTGTAATGCCAGCACTGCCCTGCTGATCCTCCCAAGTCCAGAGACATCAATCATCAACTACAGAGACAAAAGGCAAGTGATCGCAGGAAAGTGTGACTTGTCTGCTGATATTTTAGGGAATCCTCTCTCTTTGGGTTAAGAAAGACATGAGGGCTGCCAGTGCCTCAGGGATTGCTGAGGGTGTAAGGCAGTACCTTGATTTATTTCCATTCCCCTAGGAGCTGGGGCATAGTTTAGGTAGTATTTAAGCTGCCTGACGTCTGCAGGCTGTTTCAGTGCCTGACTGTGGGTTTGAATAACCGCATCAGAAGATTTGCAAAATCCAGCCAAAAAGCCTGTCAATACCAACCCTTAATGGTCCCCATCATTCCTCTCCAATTCCAAGCACTCTGTGGTGCTTTACGATTATTAGGCAGCTTACGCAGCATAATTCAAACTGGAAGAATCTCTGTTTCTTAAATGTTTATAGCCCTCTATTACTGGGGTCTTGAGGTCGTACAAGGCTATGTTCACAAGGTCCTGCTTGTTGAGCAGGAGATGACCACTCAGAAATTACTGCATTTAATTCAGAAATTTAACTGAGGAAGAATAAGCTTAAAGGGGTCAGTCCTTAGAGTGGGATGGCTGCAGAAATTGAAAATGCAAGTAGCCTCTTTGCTTGCTGTGGTCTTAAAAGGGCTGAGATGTGTTCACTCCCCTCCTCTGGCTGCAAAGGGTTGCCTGAACAGGTCCAGGGCCAGATATCCATGCTAAGGGAAGCCAAGTCTGCTGGTTTTCAATACACAGAGCATTCCTCCTTCCCATCTGACTCTGGTGGATCTCAGACCCTGAGGTTCCCTCATGTCACAGAGCCAGGCTGCAGCCGTGCCCAGAACCCAAAGCCAGCCTGCCAAAACCTTCTTAACTGGTACTCCTCTCTCTTGCCCCAGTGGCCAGGAGACACTGTGCCCACACATCCCATTGGCCATCCCGACTGCAGAAAAAGAGAGCTAGGCAAAGCATGTCAAGTGCCATTTGGCAAAATATGTCTAGCCAGAGACCATAGGATGATGGGGAGGTGGTTCCCAAATGAATAACCAAACAACCCCCTTACAGGTGTTCCTGTGACATTTTCCTTGCTCATAATTCAGAGGCTTGTTGCAGCCTCATTAGCTTTTCCCACTCAAGCAGCACGTTGGGCAGGTGAAAGACTTGCTGACCTCACCAGGAGAGGGGACACGAGGGCTCCAACACTGACCGAAAGCAAGTCACGGCCTTTCTGCTGGGTGCTGCGTGCTGCTCTCCAGCTCATCCCATTGCATACCTAAAGAAACGCCAGTTCTCACAGGCTGATGGATTAGAACGTCAGCGTTGCTAAACACGCTGTTTAGAATTTTTAAACGTTTAATTTGTAGTGATGAAGACTAAATTGAGAATTAAAACCATGCGCATCTTTCCCAAGGGAGTGCCCCCCTCCCTCACACTCCATCTGGAATGAAGAGGAGCTGGAATTATACATGAATTAATGAATAAGTAATAGAGAGTCACACAAATAAATTTCAGATGCAAGGATATATTTTTTTAAATCATCCACAAGTTAATATTTATTTATGTAACTTGTAGAATTCCACCCAATGGCTGCATAAATATTAATTACTAATTAAACTTTAATAGCAAAGCAAAACCCTTGCATTTTCTAAATGTATATATTAAAGCCATCATTATTTGTTTGGAGAATTGGGTTTGTTTGGGACTCCGGTCAAGCAGTGACAAGAATACAATTTTAGGGCAGAAGACAACTCAGGTCAATCTTGTTTTTCACTTTCATTGCAATTGTTCGACAAGAGCATGGATTCATTTCTTTTTTTCCCCCATGAGGGACAATAACAAATTTAAAACAAGCCCTTGGCAAACCCAGTGCGTTGCTGTACACTTGGTTGTGCATCACGGTGGTATTTTTGACCAATTTCCAATACAAAGAGCAGGACGGCTTCCCAGCTGGTTAGCACGGCTCTGCCTGCTGCAGGAGCTGTAGTCATTCAGATCGGCTGCTTGTCGGACGTCTGGCGGTAATTTTGCATTTCTGTGTCTTTTGGCAGCTCACCTGCAATTGTCATTTTTACAGGCTACCCTGAGTTATTTTAGATCAACATCTTGGGTCCCTAAGTTCACAACATCACTGCGTATTGTGTTTTGGTGTGTGTTGTTAAAGCTCCTTGGGAAGTGAATTTAGGGACAAGCCTCTGCAAAGAAACTGGGGGTGAAATGGCAGCGAGTCCCGTGGGGCTGGAGCTCAGCTCCCAGCTGTCCCTGTGCTGTCTCATACCACTTCACGGGCTGCTCCCCTCGTGATGTTTTCTCTGGGTGCCCTCTGCTGCTCCTGTGAGGGTTTCTCCACTCCACGGTTACAGCAGGAGGTGCAGTCCCTGTGGCACTCAGGCTGCTGCTGCTCTCCTGGTTCCCAGGTGGCTCATGCTGGGCCCCTGAAGTGCAGCTTCCTTGGCCTCAGGAGAGCATGCTTTACACTAATCCATGAGTTTTAAATGAAAAAAGACAGAAATTAGGCAAAAAAAAAAAAAAAAAGAAAAAGAAAAAGAGTGCTCTGGCAGTCTGTGTAATCCCATGCAAACCACTGGCAGTATGCCTGTGGTGCTCCTTGCCCTGAGGCAATCAGAGAGCTCCAGTTGCACTGTGGTTTGGGTTGGGGTTTGTGCTTCTTTCTTGTTTTCAGCCAGTCCTTATGGACTTCAGCTGGTGAGACAAACTCTTACTAAAGCACATCGTCTCAAGGGGGAAATAGCCCCATGGCTTGTTGCAGTCAACCTGGTGAGTCCCAGTGCTCACGGGCTCAACAAGCTTTTACAGGATGGGGAGCAGATAAAACATTTATTGCAGTGCAGTTACATCGGACCTCATTTAATTACAGGGACACTACTAGATTAGGACTTTAGAAAGTGATTTTCTTCCCCTTTTTGAGATTTTTGGAGCAGAGAAAGACAGGATTTAATTCAAATCAGCCAGGCTTTGACCAAAGTTCAGAGATAAGAAATTTGTAAGGCCCAAAAAGGGAAGTATATGGCCTGGGCTTCTGTGCAAGAGCCCAGATATTTACGCAATCAACTCCTCTGGATAATGTGTGCTCTTTGGTTCAAGAACAGTGGATGGTCTTTGAATGTATCTATTATAAATGAAAGGAAGGAAAAGAGACAGAAAATAAATTCAGATGGCTCACAATAAAATGAACTGCACAAATTTAAATGTAAAACATTGAAAATGTACCAGAAATAATAAAGACAAACCAGATACTGGACTCTGAGCATGAGCCTTGGCTAATTCTGTAAACCGCAAAGATATAAAAGAAAATCAATATTTTTTAAAAAATGAAACCTTTAGCACAGAATCTTGTTCAATGGCTTATGCAACAATTTAAAAGAAATAACTTGGAAGCTAGAAGTGCAGCATGGAAATATCTGAATAATTGACATTTAAAGAATTAACATAAAATTATTTCAAGATAGAGATGAAAGTCGTTAAACATTCTTCTAATGCCCATGTGAAATCAGGCAGCTTTTAGAGTACACCCTCAACCTCGAAAACATTTCCTTAATGATTAGCCCTGTGTCCCAGCTCTCTATAGACAATATAAGCATTTGGCAGTGTGTGGACCAGACCTGTTTAGGTTATTTTTTTTCCTTGTCCTTGGCCTCACCAATGATGAAGCAGCAGGTCAATGCTGGATGGGCTTGCTTTATTTCTGCTCCTTCTGATATTATGGCCCAAAATCTCCATGGACAGGGAATTAAATCATCATCCCCCAAATAAACTACTTTTCAGGAGAATGGCTCTTGTCAGTGGTTGGCATGCACAAATAGAAAATGCGATGGTCTTGCCATTCATCCTTCATTGATCCAAACCATTGTTTCAGAACTGTGCTCCCCTTTAAATGTGAGGTCACGGATCTCAATTAAGCAAATGCTCATTATTTAAACAAACAACAATTTAAAGCCTGTCTTTAATTTCTTTTCAGTGAATTCTTTCATCTGCATCTATGGCAGGTGAAAACCAGGAGACAAAGCCATTACTGGTGTGAAAAATTTCTAAGTTTCTGCATTTTAATAGTTGTGCAGTGATCTTGAGCTGGTTTTTGGACTCTCCAGGTAGTTTTGGACCTGTACAGTCTAACACCAGACTGAGTGGCAAGGACTTTTAAATATGCAGAAATGTGAATATATTCTAATATAATGAAATGCTAACACCCAGACTGGCGTCTATGCATCCACTCTGGACATAAGATGAAGTGTTCACAGAACCAAGGCTTCTGAAGACTCAAATTAAGGCCCTCTCTTTATTGTGTGATTCACAACAAGACTCAAACTAGTGAGCCACTGCATTGCCAACTTTTGCTTTCTCCTTTTCTTCATAAGCAAGGAGCAGTTCTCTCTGGCTGACACAAGCAGTGCAGGGAGCAGAAGATGAGAACATTATTGCATTGCTCTGATCAGTGCCAGAAAAGTTCTGTCCCTCACACAGGTGGATGGAGATTCCTGAGTGACTCAAAATATAGCTGAACATCCACCAGATCTTTTATTTCTTTATTAAAACACACACCTAAATCCTATGTCCCATAGCTGCTGAGCTGGCTTTTTTAAATTATTATTATTATTTTTTAAATCTCAATAAAAAGGTAAAAAGGGGAGAAATATCCAGGCTTATTTTGTCACAGGGCTCCAAGACTGGGGGTTTTAGTCAAAATCCAGGCTGGAATTAAAACTGGCAGTGCAGTGGGTTCAGGGCTTGCTGTGGTAATAGTTGCTTTGTACCTCTCAGGATATCTTTGAGAAGAACAAAAGGTTGTTGGACCTGACGGTGAGAAGAGATTTCACTCTTAAACTTAGTACTGACACAAAGGACGGATTCTGTTTTTTCCTTCACGCCAGAGTCTGGGCCTAGCAGGGGCTGTCATACAAATTACCCTAGCAAAGATTTATCAGAAAAGTGTGTGTGACAAAAAAAAATGCCACAGAATCCCCTGTTACAGAGAGAATCTGTGAGAAATAAAACGGGAATTGTGACATTTTCTAAACCTTTCTTGTGAGGTTTTGTTGCTGATAAATCTTTGCTAGGGTAATTTGTGGTCAAAATTTGTCTTCATTGGCTTGGTCCTGGAGGTCTGATGTGATCAGGAAGTCATTCTGAATGTTTATAAATTGAGAATTTCCAATGAATGAAGTATGAAAATGAATAAAGAAGCCAGTCCATCAACTTATTTTGAAGTTCAAAGTCATAGCTAGGTGTTTTGAAACAGCTAGTGACTTGTATTTGCTGGATGCTGTTGCTTGAAAAGACTCTGAACAGTGAAGAAGCTAAGTGGTATCTAAACTGTCCTCATGATCCTTCTGCCACCAGATGAGATCCAGTCTTGTTGGATGACACTGGATCTGCTTTTTCAAGGATACTGAGATTTCCAAATGTGACATAAGTCTTACATTAAATTAGTGAAGGACAATGCACACGAATGAAGCAGAGCCCTGGCTACCTAATGGCAGAGTTGGTGTATACTGAGGGAGCTGAGGAAAGCCTTGGTGTTAAAATCCTTGTTAGGTCGCATCGGAGGCATGAAACAGTGTTTTCTTTGCTCCAGGAGAATTTTCTTGTCACCATCTCCATAGAAATATTGGTTATTGGCTCCCCTCTTTCATATGTTTACTCCTGATAATCATATAACTTTTACGCTGGGCTGAAGGAATCTTTAATTTGGAAATTTCATCAAAACTGGTATATCTCATCAAAATTAAAGCATCTGCTTTGGAGAGAACAGAGTTATTCAATGAGGTTTGCCAAGAGCCAGTGAGGTAAAGAAGAAATTTCAGTTCTGTTCTCAGCTGTGGTTTCAGGATACCTACAGACATTGGTATGCCTCAAGGATCCCCGTGTACAGGTTTCACATTTCCAGGATTATCTTCACAGCTAGTGGGATGTTACCAACCAGGAGATGTTTCCTTTAGTGCAGATCTGTGGTAGAAGGCTGGCAGCTGATGTGCTTGAAACCTGGTGTGAGCCCAGCATCAAGTCATGCCTAAAGTGGAGATCCCCTCTCACAAGGACTGTCAGGCTGCAGCCTTGGCACTTGAGAAATGTCTCATGTCTCTTGACTTTACTTGGCTTTTTTTTTTTTTTTTCATTATATTTGCAGGTACTTGCATATTTTTGATATATTGCATTTTTCATGTTTCAGAAATCAAGTAACATATTTACCTTTTGCATGTGTTTCCATTTTCTTTTTGTCTACTTGTGACTACTATCACATCCAAGGCTTTCTTCTTACAAGTCACAAGATATTTCTCCCCTTTTTTTCCTTTTCGTAAGCATGTTTTTTCTAATCATCTTTATAAAATAAGATGGATTTCTCCGAGTTTTAAGTTTTACTCGCCTTTATTTGAAGTTTTGTGAGTGCTAGCTCTCTGTTTCACAGTTTTGATGACTTGAGGGCTGGGATGTGTTAATTATTCAATGATTTAAATGAAATATCAAAGGAGTTTTTATTGATTTGCATATAAAAGTTATGAAACCCAATATATGGCACAACAGACAAATTAGTAGGCCATAAAAAGCATGAGTGAATTACTGTGTTATTAAAGCTTTAAGATAACATGCTGTAGTATCTGAAAATAAAGGTCAAAAGAAAAAAAAAATGAAAGGAAAATTTAAATGTGTGCACATTAATGGACTGGAGAATGTGGCTTTACTAATAACTTCTGTGCATAAAAATTTATATTTTTCAACACAGCAATCATTTCTTTTACCCTGTTGGGTATTTTAAATGTGCTCTTGTGTATATAATATTAATTTAGTCATAAAATAAAAGGCAGTAATTCAGACAGTAGCCCATGTGAGCTATTAAATTCAAAGTACCATGTGAAGTATTTGTGGTTATGGCACCTTGCAGTTCTGGATAAGATGCAAACAAACCACTCCTGGCAAGGTGAAAGTGTTTGCTTTCAGAATACCTGCCTGTGCTGAGCTCCAGGCTCTTGCAGCCCTGCATTTCCTTCTCAAGAGCTGACACTGGCTACGGTTAGGTTGTTTGGGTGTAAATTATGAGGATATTCCTTGGAAAAAAAAGCATGAAATGAGGATTTGTGCAATAGCCAGGCTTCTAAAGGGGGGCTGTGTGTTCTCTGATTTTATCTAAACTAGGTAATGTTACAGTTCACTTCTTTTTCTGCTAGATCAGCAAGCTTGGATGCCTTGGGAAGTAAAAAGATGTTTTTGCTTGTCTTGCTCATTCACTGAGAGTTAACCAAGAGCAAACGGGCTTAGCTGTGGAGCCAGTCAGCTGCGTCAAACATTTTCATGTTGTCTCTCTGAAAAGCTCGAAGCAAATGTTCCATCCACTATGGTAGCAAATTAATACACAGCAATTAATCAGAATTCTTATCACTTGTTTTCTGTGTGCATGTACTCTGGCATTAAGTCTTGGAGTGCCTGGTTGCTCTCCTGCTAAACATGCCTGTGCTCAGGCTCAACACAAGCGTTTCTCAGCAAGAAGAAATTAAGCCCCAGAAATTAAATTCCCAAAATAACTGTGCTTCATGAATCAAAGACAGCTGCTAATGTGGTAAAAATTATTTCTTTCCTCCAGCACTTCTTCCTGCCAGCCAGGGGTATCTTAAAAGCATCTGATGTGTTCACTACATGCCTGGGCCTTGGTAAAGGCACAGCTGTGGCAAGAAACCAACAGCATCTGTTTGCTTGCTGCCACCTCTGTGTACTGTAAAGGAGGGAAGGAGCAGGTTTCTCAGATGTCACAGCAGGGTGAGTGGTCATGGTCCTTCTGGAAGACCTAAGAGAAGTCCCAAGTGTGTGTCTAAACCGGTCTTTCACATCCATTCAGGCGGGTTGGTGACTTGGACCAGGGGTGTCAGCTCAGCTTGGCCCGTCCACAACATCCCAGAGAGGAGGGGAGGTTAGATGTCCATGCTGGAGCCCCAGGAACTTCTTGGCTAGCAGTGTTCCCAGATGACTTTCCTGCCACATCCTCCATATCCTGCTTGCCCTGTGCCTCCCATCTTTCAGGAAGACGTGGGACAGCCATTGCCAGCATGCCCTGAGGGCAGGTGATTTTGGGTGATTTTGGTGTGTTTTTTTTTTTTGTTTTTTGTTTTTTTTTTTTCTTAGACAAGATACTTAAGATAAATCAGGTCTGAAACAGGTGCATAATTATTTTAGGCCACAAAAATTCCTGTGGGCATACTCTTTGACTAGCTTCAAGTGACATGTCTCTTGCTGTTTCGTTTTCTTTAAGGATTAAATTTGTTCCTGCTGGTAACTTGTTTTGGTTCTTCTGGCCATCCCCAGAACCATTTCTCCAGCTGTAGGAGGAAGGTCTGGGGTGTCTAAGCCTGCACCTTCACCAAGGAGGCTTCGGAGGCTGTGGGAATGGTGGATAATTATCTTCTCTCGCTGTTAAGTGAAAAATGGCATGGGCTTTTGCAGATGGTCCCAATGGCAGGACAGGTGGGAGCTTGGTGCAGGAGGCAGGGTGAAAGCAGGAGCTGGGTGAGGGGCTGTCCATCAGCCAGAGCTGGTGTGGGCATGGCAGTGAGGGCAAGCAGGGAGGTCTGGCATTAAGGTGTAAATAAGGATCAGAGCACCAAACCAGAGAAGTGAACCAGGGGAATATGCTTCAAGGATCCCCTGACTACATGGAGAGAGGGAATTTAATCAGTGAGAGAGGATGAGTTACTAGCTGATTCTCACTGTGCCCAGTGGGGACAGGGAAGGGAGGTGTGTGTGAGTCCAGGAGGTTACAGTGAGACAGATGCTTTGGTCATCAAAGGGACAAATGGTTTAACTGGGAGAATTCCTCCCGAAACAGTCTGCAGAGTTCTGATCTGCTGGTGATTTCTGTCTCTGCTCTGAAACTCTCCCTCTGCCACTTTGGATAAATTACCATCAAAAGATAATGTCAAAGGAAATTTTCAGCCTGTGTAGAAATGCTCACCGGTGAAGAGCAATGACAAAACTGCTTGGCTGGATTGAACAGCGAGTATCTGAAATTATGCAAATCCCTGAAGGAACTCTTCAGCTGTGATCACATCTGACAGTGGGGTTTTGGCAACAATGAACAGGCTGTCTCGATTGTGGGACTTTATTTTTGGCTGCTTTGCTTACTTTACACTTGATTGTACAAGTGCAAGAGGAGTGTAAAATGCAGCCCTTTCCACTCGAGAAGGGCTCATTACCCATTTCACGTAGATTAAAGATGGTGTGCAGTAACACACAGTGGAGGATGCTCTGAAGATCTGTCACCTCAAGAAGAGGATCTCTCTGAGCAAGAGAGTGAAAATAAAACAGTCTTTTCTAAGTGCTAAGCCTTCTCAGGAGAGCAAACAGTAGGAGCAGTGGATGGGAGGCTGCTTGCTTCACAGGAGTAGAGCTAGGCTAATTCTCATTGCTCTGAAAACTACCCAGAGAAATTGGGAACCCCAACATATGTCCTGCAGCACAAATTAGGGTTTCTCCTGTATAGGTGCTCCTGTAAAACAGCAAAAATGTCAGGTCTGGTGAAGAATGCTGTATTTGTAACTAATGGAAAAGGACATCCCTGTGCTTGGGGCTGGGCTGTTACAACCCTCCATGCAGCCTGGCTGCTCTCCATGCCCCAGTGCAGGGGTGCTGCCAGTACAGCAGCAACCAACTGGGGCTAAGGGAGACTGAGGTGAATTCTCAACATCCCTGTGCACAAAAATACAGGCGTGTTATTCTGAAGGGTGTCTCAGAAACCCACTATATAAAGTGTCTGTGTCCTGTCCCTCTCCTAGATGCTGAGCTTGCTAGTTTGTGCACAAACAAAATGTGCAATGGGTTTGCGAGTGTTTTTTTGTTTGTATCAGCTTTCTAGCTCTGCCCAGAACCAACTCAACCCAACTCATGATGTTGTGTGCCTTTTCCTAAGGATGTTCAGCTGCTGGGGTGGTGGGTGTTCTCTTTGGGGCAGGCTGGAGATGCTCTGGGCTGGTAGCAGCAGCGGGACCAGCACGTGGTTCACAGCTCTTAGGTAACCATGTCACACAGTCTCCATCTCACATCTGCATAATCCATCACTTTCAAAGACATTTCCTTATATCGGTTAATATAAAATGTTGTTCATTGTGTCAGCCAGCAGGAGGTTTCATAGGTCCTTTAGGCAACTTAAACAGTGATTAATCAAAAAAAGCCTCCACCTTCTTCGTGCTGTTAATGCTGTTGTTAGGTTGGAGGCAGCATAATTTATGGCATTTCCTGATCCTGTTAGCTAGGATGTCTGATTAATTTTGGCTCTGGGATTAAGTCAGCAAAAGAAATTTGACTTCCCCATGCAAGTGATATATATCATCCACCGGAGTGCAGGAGGGACAGAACACTGTCTTTCTGCCAACGTTTTTATTGTGTCCTCAACTGTCGCCAGAAGGTGGCATTATGTACTCATTTTACTACTGCTGCTAACTGGGGATTGAATGGATTTTAAAGCCCAGGACATAGTCACCTTCTTGATACGAGAGGGAAAACACTAGCATTTGGTGCTGGAGGCACTGCCCCTGCCTCCCAGCAAAGGCGACAGTGTACAAGTTGGCAAATTTCTCATTCTTTTGTCTCTGAGAAAATGAACTGTCAATGACTTAACTATTAGCCAAGATTCAGCTTTTTACATGTTTTTTATTCTTGCACTCAGGTTTTCTTTGATGCTACTGATACATTTTTCATTAATAGTAATGTATAATAAATTTATATATCATATTACATGGATTAAAATATATACATTTCACTCCCTCCCTGCTTTTCCTTCCTATAGAGAGCTCTTCTTTCATTTCTCTCTCTCTCTCTCTCTCTCTCTCTCTCTCTCTCTATTTTTATTTTTATTTTTTTTTTATCAAGCAGGCAAAGGATCCTTTAGTAGCTCAGGGAATTTGTCAGCTGATGAAACAATCTAGTGCTTGTCCAAGTGGGTCTCCTTGAGGTGACTGCATGCACAGACACAACACGAGTGCCTCTATCTAGCACCATGGCATTCAGTCTTATTCTGCAGGTTCCTTTCTCTGGGAGGCCAGACAATGCCCATGCTGCTCTCCAGGGGTGCAAACAAGACACAGCTGTGCAGGACACCACAGTTTTTTCCATCTGAGCTCATCACTTCCATTCCTTCATCTGGGTAGCCATGTGCCCTTTGCAGGCCTCATGCTGCTGTGACTGATTCAGCTTTTTGATGGAAGCTTCAAGAAGAAATCTCTGTCTCATCTTGGCTCAGTAGGCCAGAAGAAAAGGCATTTCTGTGTTGCAGCTGGAAGTGTGCCTGCAGCCTGGGCAAACACAGCAGAGTTTGGGATCTGAAACTGTCAGGAGGATGCTATCGAGAAATGACCATAACCCTAAGATGCTGCAGTTTATATTCCTGCTCCATTAACTCTGACAACAGACTTCTGAGACCTGAGTTTTCTAAACTGGGCTTATAAATCACTCTGGTAAAAATTCACTGGGATTTACTTGTGCATAGCACAGAGCTGTGCAGATAAAATTAACCCTTTGAGCAAAGACTGCAGCCAGTGTGAAGTAGATGCTGGGCACTTAGGGTTAGAGTGCTGAAATTTGGGGCTGTGGCTTTGGAAACCCGGCAGCTCACACTGCATGCTTTGAGCTTTAGCTTTTCAGCTTCTCCCCAGGCAGACCCAGACAGCTGGGGGTCAGAGCTGGTGGGTTGGGACCATTCCCAGCCTGGAAGCTGTTGCGGACACAGCAATGCACAACTGTGCTCGGGGTGTCCAGATTGCCTCCCAGCAGCTAACAACGCTCAACAGCTTCCAGCCCCAAATGCGACATTTACCTGCCCATTCAGCCTGCTGGAGCTTATCAGGATTTGCACCTAAAAACTTACTCTGCCCTTGAAAAGATCTTTTTTTCAGATGCTATTCTTTAGTCCTCCGTGAAAATACGAGCCTTTAAAAATAGCTCAGCCAGCCATCCAGCAAGAGACCCGCCTGAAATCATGACTTGTTTTTCAAAACCTTGACCTTAATCTCCGAAAGGATGGTGCCTTCTGCATAACTCAGGCAATATTACCAGCCGTGCAGCTCAAAGCCATGCTTGCCCAGGTCTCTGAGGCGTGCAAGGTTTTTGTAGCACCTGTGTGGCAGAGCCACAGCAGCTCTGCAAGAGCGAACTGGGTCATCTCCTGCCTTGTGTATCAGCAGCAAAATTGGGTGCTCAGCGCTGGTGGCAGGGTCTTTATCAGCAGTGATAAATGGCAGAGAAATTTTTAATCTCTTTGATTAATTTTGCAGGGCTGACAGTTAGAAAGATCACATCTTGACTTCTGCAGCAGAAGCTTTGAGTAAGGGAGTCCTTGGGTGGTCAGGGTGGTGACGTGGTGACGTTACTTCTTAAATGCCCAGACCTCAAGCTCTAGCAGCTCCTGCATGCCTAAGGGTGGGAAGCAGGCACAAAGCTAAACTGGCACACTTGGAAAAAATCACATTTTTGTTGCTGTCAAGCTGTGAAAAGAAACGCCGATGGATCTGAAGGCACTGTCTTTGTAAGGGAACACTGAGGCAGGAGCAGCAGTTTTGCTCACAAAGATAACCTCCTTTGCTTCTGTGGGATGTTTGAAAAGATGAGAAATTATAAACTAGGTTTGGCTTCTCTTTTGTAAAGGTGTTTACCAGCTGGAGAGATGGAGGTTTTGCCATTTTTGGCTCACCTTTGTGCCCAGGGAGCTTCTCAGCTTGTGCTGTTTCTGGGGAGGTGGAAAGAAGGGTCCTGGTCATGGGCAAGAGCTTGGCATAAGGTAGAGAAATGGCTGTGCAAAGCTCAGGGTGAGACTTTTAAACAATCATACCAAGCTCCTCTTTTGCTCCTCACTTCTTCCTTGCCCTCCCTTTCCCCCAGCAGCCACTCCTGAACATCTCTGCCCTCAGCCACTCAGGTCCCCTGTGCAGGGCATTTTCTTGCTTACCCTTGTGCCAAACACAGCTATTCCTAACTCAGCTCATTCCTTTTTCACCCTCCTCTACAGCCACAACAAGGAGTTGGCAACCCCCTTCTGAGTTAGTCTGAGTGGTTTTTGTTATGAAAATGCAAATCCAGTGCTGCACAGGTGAAACCAGTTCTTGCCTCCTCTTAGGGCACTGGGATCCTCTTCTTTGTGTTCCAAGGGCTGTACTGAATAATGGGTGATATTTCACCTGGAACTGTGAACTCAACAGAGGGAGCCTTCACTACTGCCACAAACACAGAATATTTTTCTTCCCAATATGAAAAAATATAAAAATAAAATAAATCTTAACTAGGATGCAAACTGAAGAGTGATCAGCAGAAGAAAGGAATGTGGCACTTTAATCCTGGTCCCACAAGTTGCTGCAGGTTGCATATGGGAATGGCAATTCAGACACGGAGTGATCATTTGCTTCATTATACCAGGGAGTCACCGGCACAAATCCTAAAGAGGGCAGCAGAATCAAACCCAGGCCTCTTGCCTATTGCTGGCTGAAGCAGTGCTGGTGCTACTAATTGAACGTGCTTTATGTACGAGTGCCGTTCAGTACACGCACCCAGAACATGCAGCGTATCATTCGGTGATATACAAACTGACTGGGACAATTTACAATAGTGATTTTTCTACTGACGGGTAAATAAATGCTCTCTATTATAGGCATTTAATCAGTGCCAGCTCCCTAAGTCTCTAAACAGGCCACCGAGATAGAAGATTGATTGGTCTGAATGCATCATATATAAAACAGGAATACTTCATAAGAACATAAATGACGTGTTTGTTTCTCAGAGCCACAAAGACAGCTCTGTGGTAGGGAGCGGTGTTGACAGCCCCCTACCGAGACACGATGAGGGGACAAGACTGGTTTGTTGTAGGGTTTTTGTATTGGTTTTTATTTTTTCAAGGCAAGAACTCGGAGCTGATCTAGAGATGGGGAGGAAGATCCCACTGGCTCTGCACATGGGCATGGTTATTTGTCTGGGGGGGATCCTGGTGATGCCTGCACTGCCTGCGTGGTGTGTGGGGATGCTGCTCTCACACTGTGCTTTGTGGCAAAATTAACAGGTTGTCACTTCACTGTGAGATTTGGCTTTGTACTTATACAGGTGGCCAAAATGCCAAAGATGCCAAAGCCCCAGCCCAACCTCTTTTATTAATGTTATTTCTCTTTTTGTTTAGAACAATATAATCATTCTCTGCTTGGCTCAGTGGGAGCACTGATTTGATTTTTAAATGGAAATGCATTTTTCTAAGCCAATGGGATGAAATACACCATTTATTATCATGGCTGAACACGTCTGTTGTAGCAGAAATAAAAGGGGAATGTAGAGAGTGATGGTCACTTTGTCAAGATCCTGAACCCAAACTGTCCATGAAAGTCAGTGAGGCTTAGGCACTTAAACCTCAATCATGCTTAAAATGGGATTTGAGTGTCCATGTGCCTCAGAAGATTATTTCCTTTGGCTTCTCTCAGGTCTGTGAGATTGTGATTAGGAAATCAGGCTAACTTTCACAGCTGGAAAGATGGTCATCATATTCCTCCCATCTGGATGGCCCACAGCCGTTCTTGGTTTCTGCTGATGGAAAGCCACTGAGCTCAATTAATAAGACCTGATGTCTTGAAACTTAATTCCTTTACACCCACAGAGTATCTTGCATATGCCAGTGCAATTAAGGAGGAAGCAGGAGTTTGCAGTAGTGTTTCTGGGGTAGCAGGGATGTAATAACAGCCTTATAAAATATTCTGACTTTGTTCATCCACTGCTCCTGAGTTCAGTCTGAGGATCAGCACATGTTTTTACTCTTAGCCCTGAAATTCCCTGCTTCATGAGTTGGTTTATCTCCTCAATAAGGCACACACGGGTATCATTTATGGCCCAGTAAATCCATACCCAGTGCCTTTGGTGGCACATGGCCCTCCAGCTCCCGTCTAGCAGCACGCACACATGGCTCCCCGCACTGTAACTCACGCACTGCTGCTGTTCCTGGCTTAATTACCAAGCACTAAAAATGCGAAATGACAAAAATAATTACTGTAATAAACTAATGAAATAAAATATGTTTTGCTGAAATTAAAAAACTCTCTGCACAGGCCGAAAGGTCTGAACATTAACCTGTGCGTAGGGAGTAATTACGGTCTGCGATCTGTGAGGGTAATGATGACTTCTGTGGGACTCTGCTTCTCTGATCAGCTCTGGGTCATACGGGGAACATGTCCTTGCATCTGCACAACACTTCACACAGATTTATGTCTCACCATGAGATCCGAAATACACCCCACCATAACACACCACGTTGGGATGCTTCCCAGTTTAGCACCACTCCTGTGCCTTAAGGGCTGGTTCTTCCACTTCTGTTGTCTTGTCAAAACAAGTCGTGTAATTTGGAGCTGAGCACTGTGGTGCTGGTGACCATGGGGCAACTTCTGTGACTGGTTCCCCAAGGCACTTGTAGCATTGGTCACTATCACCACAAGGCCACAGGACTGCACTGGTCACCTTGCAACAAAGAACTTCTGGTGCAGCACCCACCGTCAGCTTGAGACTTGATCTGTGCTGCCATCATAGTGGCACAAATGCAAATGGGAGATATTCAGGTGTGCTTGGGGATAGCAATCATTTCTGTACAGAAAGACAGAAATTCCCTTCTATTTTTCAGTTCCTTGCTTTTTGAATGAGACTCTCACATGAGTTGCTTTGTTTACCCCAAAACTGTAGAGCTGGCAAAAGGATGGAGTGAGGAATGTGCCTGTGGATGCAGAGAGATAACATGGGCACCTAGACACCTGAAAGAGGGAAAGATCCAATTCATTTACTTTTTTTTTTTTTTTTTTTTTGGCTGTGAAATGTAGTCTTTAAGACATCAGCGTTTGACCTCTAAAATCAAAGTTCTGAAGATGACATCTTTTTTTTTTTTTTTTTTTTCTCCCTTGGAGCAACAAAATGTGAGGTTTGGTGTCTCTTCTGCATCAATTTGATGTATATTAAATGTCACAAGTACAGTAGTCTTCATTGATAAAGCAGGCAGGCAGGGACAGATTTGCCTTGTTGAAAGGAGCTGGGATGTTTGGGGACACAAAGCACTCAGTAGTTGGGGCACTGGTAATCTCTATCCAAGAGGTGTATTTTGAAGAGGAATATGTTGTACCTGTAACATGCATTGTCTTTTAAAAAAAATCCAGATGTATCTGAAGCATCAGCCTGTTTGCTGAGGTTATGTTCAGAGTAATATCCCCGTGACTTACCAGCAGTAAGTACAGAAGCTCAAGCAGCAAAGCACTACAGAACTGCGTCTGGAAGATTAGAAATATTCTTGTTGCCCACTCATCTAACAGACCTGCCATAAGAGTACTTGGTAAATTTTAATACTGCTTTTCACTGAAAGCCTAAATATTTTAGCTCTGTTCAGATCCTAAATCTTTCTTTAGAATTTTTGTGTTTCAAAGGTTTAAACATCCTCCCAGTTATCCCAGGTCACCCATCACAGGAGGAACTTCTGCTTCTCCCTCGGTGTTATCTGGCCATGAAATAGCACTTGGGCACAGCAGCTACTCACTAACCTGTGAAACCAAGAATGAGAATTGTGTTTAATGGGCCTCTTAAGTAATGCATGTACTTGGGATTTCACATGTTCCTGGCATTACTGCTGATTGTGGGCTGCCATGCAGATAACTGCAATTTGCAAAAGCGCACAACTGTTATTAGGATTGACTCTTGTTATTATCAGTGTTTGTCATTTACATTGAGAGCAGGCTTTAAAACGTAATTAAGGGAACAGCTTCCCAGTTTTAGCCTGTTCTCATTCTTAACTATTGAACTTAAAATAAGTTGCAGCCACCAAAAGCTATACCCACAACTCAGCATAGAAAGTCTCCAGCTGACAACACTTGTTTCACAGGTGATAATGTGGGGCTGTGAACTGGCCAAGCTGTGATACACCTGGGATTGAAGACTTGGAAGGGTGTTTCAAAGGTGTATTTACACTGTCCTGGTGGCTGTGCAGGAGCTGAATTTGTAGGTGACTCTGGGGCTGAACTGCCCTAGCCCTACAAGCACAGAGGATGCTCAGACTGATGGCAGCCTCCATACCACACAAGCAGTGCCATGAGGCTATGTGAGGGAGTTCTGTGCCAGCTGGGAAGTCTCTCTGTCATAGGGAATCCAGAATAATTCAGGTTTTGAGCTTTCTGCCTGATTTGTGAATTTTTGACAGCACTATGGCCCCAGTAAACCCCATCAGCATATCCCCACTAAACCTAGACTGGAGGCAGCAGAATTCAGTCCAGTCACACAGTCCTGTGCCTGGTTTCCATCCCAGCTCACATTCATCCTGTGAGTACCTGACTTGTTTTTCTTTTTTCCCAGTGGCTTGAAACAGTATGTCTTCATTGCAAAATAAACCCAGCTGTGGGTTTGTGCTAAACACCACGGTCTCCTCCGTGCTGATGGACACCAGTTCATTAAGCTGAGAGTGCTGGAGTGCAGTTGCTCACAGTTCTCACCCTCCCCTCCTCCCCCATATAACTGTGTCCAAGTAAAGGGAAAGTTTTTCTACTTATTTACAGTCTCTAGAGTCTTTATACTGGCTGTACATCCTTCCTGGATTCTCTCTGGCAGAGGTGCTCAGCCTTGACCCTCTGAATCTGCAAATCAAATCAAACCATGGAATATAAAAAACCACCCTTTGGGGACCAGAAGTCCCTTGCTACGTGTCACCTTGTGGGAGGCAGCCCTGGTGCAGCTGTGTCCAGATGTGCATTCTCAGCGGAGGTGCTGAAGCTGATGCCCAGGTGTAGCTGGCAGCATTTACTCAGAGCTGCAGATTGTCCTTTAGGTTCCCACTGGAGACTGGCACTTGCCTTTGCACAGATAACAAGAAATTTCATGTTCAGGATTATCAGATTTTCCAGCTACTCTGTAGAAACAGCTGTCAGCAAATCTGTGACAGCAGATGTTGGAATGTTATTCAGTGTACTGTGTGCTAATCTGCTGCTCTGCCCTCTCCAATTAGACAGTCATTTCTTGCTACCACAGGAGGAAGATTAGACAAATACTGTTATAAGAAAGCGCAGCAAAGTAGTCTGGGTCCTTCCAGACTATGGAGCCATAGGCAGGTACTCACTTTTCCAGTCAATTGACCTTATTTAAAGAATCCTGTCAAGACAATCATTCTGTGCACCACCTTCCCTCTGCTCCATGTGCACTGTCAGGATGGATTGTCTCAAAGGAGCAGGGAAGAAACCTGTGGGGACAGAGATTGTTTGGAGGCAATGTCAGGAGCAACACCTTGGCTCTTCTGCACTTTAATTTTCAGCTACATGAAGGACCCGATCCAGTTTACAGGCAAATTGGTGTAAGTTGTAGCATACCTTGCAAACTATGTTTCCTTTGTATGTGAGAGGTACATTGCTTCTGGTATAGGAGAAAACATCAATCAGACAATCCATAGGGTAAGCTGCTAATGAAATCCAGACTCCTGTGCTGTCTTTGATACCACTACTGGAACTTTTCTAGTGCTCAGCCACAGAAACTTAAATTTAGAAGAGGCACCTGATGTATCCCAGTTGCATATGCTTCTTTCTCAGCAGCAGTGCTCATTTTAGCTGATCTCCCAACTGTGTGAGCCTTAGTCCTTGAGCATAACTCTAGAGTGAATTTATACATGGACAAATCCAGCACGTGCTTTCTGCATGCTTCCCTGTAACCACATCAGTGGACAGTCTGACTTTCAAGATGTCATAGATCATGCACGGTTTGGGAAAGCTCCTCAGAAATCTCATTTTTTTTTTCCTCTCTAGAATTTTTTAATAAAATCCAAGACTAGCAAAAAGGAAAGTATTTATGCATTTTTACCCCAAATAATATTCCTTTATTAAGGAAAATCCAGCCATTACAGGACTAAGACCACAGATGTGAAATTAGAAGCAAAAGTGAAGTTGCTTTCCTGGATTTTCTCTGTCCAAGAAAGATGTATAGAAAATGTGGCATGTCACCAGGTTTGTAATGTCTATATCTACCTCTGAGCTGGTTGTGCAAGGCCCCTGCTACAGTGAACAGAGAGGGAAAAATATTTAAGGCCATGGCTCATCTCATCTGTTTTAGAATGAGATGACTGATGCCTTGGAAGTGCTTCTGTGCCTGCAGAGAGAGTCAAGGTGACTTGCTCAGATGCAGAAGTCACGCTTCTGGCTTATTTTGGTCCAATAAATCCTGTCTTCACTGATGATGTAACTTATCTACCATTAGAAAAACACAAAATGTAGAAGGAAAGACTGTATTTACATTGCACAGCATTTTGTACCCAGTTATTATTAAAGGCAAGTGCACATTCTAAAAAGCATCCCAGGTCTCTCGGTAGATTCATCTGAGTGAGCTGACAGGAAAGGTCTACAAAGCTGTATTTCATAATGTCTGGAGAGGATGCTGTACAAACTCATTGTTTGCCTTGATCTGGAAAGGACTGCCCCTGGAGAGGAAGAGGAGGAAGCAAGATACAATAACTGTGGTTTCTGAGAAACTTTGCAAGGAAATGAAACAATAACAGAGCAGAAGATCAACAATTCCAGGTAAACAACATGCACTATGTTGGCTTTACGTATATGGGAATTTTCATCCTTACATTATTAAACTCCCATGGCTAATACTGCAATTAGTGCTCTCTTTCCAAAACAAGTTAGAGATTAGATGGAGTGTCTTGGAAGAGATTGAGAACAATTCCCATAGTATATATGGAAAAGTAATGATTTCTGTGGCAACATTTTGGATAGAAAATTCACTTTTAATTTTCTATGTGAAAATATATCAGTATCGCTTTTGTTTCAAGCAACACCATGTATAAGTCTATACCAGAGAAAGTCTGTTGCTATCCAAAGAGAACTGTTTTGAACATACTCTTCATAGTAACTGCTGTACTTTTAACCCTGTCTCTTTCAGTTATATCCCACATTTATGTTTACATTGATTCAAAGTCCTTTCAACTCCAGTGAAAAATAAGACAAAACAAAACAAAACAAAACAACAACAACAACAACAAAAAATAAATAAAACAAACACAAACCAAACCAAACCAAACACCAGTTTCATCTTCCATCCCATCTTCCTTTGTGGCCAAAACGGTGATTTCCTCGCTGATTTCTACCCAGGTAGAATTTGGATTTAGCTTTGCTGAGGCCATATCCAGTTATTGTTCTGCTGAAGCATGGCTGCTCACTGTATCTGGTTCTGAACAACGTCCTATTTCAGAGATGGCCATCAAAGTGCAGCCCCATCTCTCTTCAACATAAGTTAGAAGCCTGCAACAAATGACAATCAAAATTCATAAACGCACAGGGGGCTCATAAAATCACAGCTGGAATTCGCAAATTGGCCATAGGTGGTCCCCAAACTGTCACAACGTGCTTGTCTGTGTGCCTTCATGCATGTGCTCCCTAACCCCTCTCTCCCTTGACCAAATGCTGGCCAGACGATCACTTCTTTCAGGATCCACATTGCAGGACTTGGGCAGAGATTTGTTTTATTTCATTCTAGTAAGCTCACTTGCTGCTCTCACTTGCACTGAATACAAGATTACCCTGAAGAATAAAATAAAGGAATTAATTGACATTTTAATTAATTACAACTTTTAATTAATATTCACCAGGGTGACAAGTGTTCTGGAATGCAAAACAGGAGTAATTCCCGAGGAAAAAAAAAGGAAAGGCTCTGCAGTTTGTGTTCAGGTTAAATGAAGACCTTGTAGCTGAATGTATGATTATATCAGATATCTGCTGACTCTGTTCAACGCCTGAAACTTTGGCTCATTTTGAAATAGCACAACCACTTCTTTATTAACAATATCAGGGATTGTGAGCAGGGCTCAGAGGCAGAGTACATAGACTGAATAGCAAGTATGGTTCATAACCTAAACAACCTGATGAACACATTGTAGCATGGATATCACAGAATCACAGAATTTCTAGGTTGGAAGAGACCTCAAGATCATTGAGTCCAACCTCTGACCTAATATGAATCCATCATTCATTGTAGGATGGATATGAAAGGCATCATCTCTACCTCCTGAGGCTTGCAACACCTTCTCCCATGTGCTGAAGAAACCCATGTACATGTAGGAGGACACAGGAGATCTTCAGCCTGTTGATGGCTCTGCAAGAGCTGAAGGACTCTCCACAACCACCCACTGCCCATCCTTGGTTTGAAATACCAAGCATGGGGTGCCACACAGATGTTAAGACCTCAATTCTGTATTCCTTTCTGAGGCAAAATTCCCCTGGGATGCAAATAGGGCTGTTGTAATGACAGAGCAGTACATGGCAGAGGCTGAACCTGCTTCTTTAGAAACTCATTCACTTATGCTCCTTTATTGTTACTGGTGGCAGTTTCTAAGCTACCTCAGATGTCAGTTCATGATACGTGAGTAAATGTCACATCCTTCTGTGACCTCCAGGTGGTGAGAACCCTGGAGATTTTGCCACCACAAGAGCTAGGTCTTCATTCATGTGCTTTTGTTGTGATTTGAAGAAAGCTGGGCTCCTTTTCTGTGTCTCTCTTCTGATATTGGTTATATGTCACCACAGTGGAGGAGTAATAGATGGGGATGAACTTATCTGTCCATCTGTCAGGTAAGCTGTAGGTTATACTCTGAGGCACAGGGGACCTGTTGTCTCCTACATGGGGCGGAAAAGGTGGAACTAAGATCAGTCAGGACGTGAATGGAGAAAACAGTCACCAGAAATGGTCTTGTAGCCACTCCAGAAGTCAGGATGAAAATAAAGACCCCTCTGTGCAACGGCTATGCAGAATCAGGCTCTAAAGAGCAAGGGAATTTAATGCAATCCCATCTTTGCCAATTAAGTGTCTTCTGCTTCTAAATCGAAGGAAACTTCAATGTTAATTTTAAAATATTGCTGGCATTTATCACAGTAATTACTTTAGCCACGTAAAACTCCAGACACCATAAATAGTGTTGATACTATAGATTAAATGCTCCCAGGGTACATATTACTGATGCTACAAAACACACATGCAGACAAGGATATTCTTCTCCGAACTGAGCTTTTGTTGTGCTTGTGCAACACTGAGCACAGAGGGGCCTCATCAGCTTTCTGAAAATGACTGATGTGCCTTGTCAAAGCCCATCCATCTTTATCAGTCACTATGTTTTGGAGGAGTGAAAGAAGTATACCTGGGCAAACAAACTGTAATATGAAAACATGTTTCATTGCAATCATATTCCTCACTTAGTAACTTTGAAAAGTGGGAAAGGTTCATCTCAGGGACTTTGAATTTCTTGTCTTTGGTTTCCCAACTCTCAGTCTCTGAAAATCAAACCTCTATGATCTCTTGAAGATATTTGTGTGTATATAATCCATAAATGAAGCATTCCTAACTACTGATAAGCTTAGGAAATGTTCATCTTAATCTACTGGTGTGGATCTCTGCACCCAAAAACAATGAAAGGTGTCTGTGTAGTTAAGGAAAAAGGAACCTATATCAGAACCCCTTCTCTAGTGTGGACAGGCTTGAGCAGTCAGATATGGAAATGTTGACAGGGCAAGCATTTAGGAACATCAGAAATAAACTAGAAACCTACTGGATAGCAAACTGTGAGTTATTTGAAACCAGAAATTACACACTGGCCAAGTTTACACATGTGAAGTGCAACCATTAGCATAATCAGTTGATGTCAATATTATCCTTAATACAACTGATCGCTGGCACACCTGACTGGCAAATACATGCTGCACATCCATGAACTTTGGTAAAGGGCAATGTCTCCAAGGAAGGTAATGAGATTTCTCTTTAGATCTGTGCTTGGCCCTGCAGGCTGCCTACAGACCTGGCCAATGGTGCTGACAAAAGGCTCCGCAGACTTATGCTTTCTGTAGGCTTGCCTGCTTACAGGAGGAGGCTGTACAGAGCCTGCACACAGCAGGAGGTGGCCGAGCTGTTGGAAGCAGCAATATACATGTATAGTGATGTGTATTGCATAAAATACACATTTATCACTCCATTGCTCTTTATTAATAGGAGGATAGATACTAAAAAATAACTCAACCCCAAGACACAGAATGGAGATAAAGTTGTTTTATGGCATCTGAAAGCATGTGGTAAAATTGTTGCATAGCTGCAACTTATTTGGCACTGGGGAAACTGTCTGTTGAGCCGCCAGTAAAACTGTGGAAAAGGAGTACTTGTAAGAAGACATTCATACAAGTGCTGAGCTTCCTTCCCATGAAAATCATGGTCAAATAGTGCACTTGAAATCACTAGGAGCATCTGAAAAGTTGAGCCCATATTCTCACTGGGAATAACCCAGACAACGGTGGGGAACACAAAGTGCTTGCAGGAACCAACACCTTCCTACCATCCAGGGAATGGAGGAGCAGAGCAGCCTGCTGAGATACATTCTGGCTGGTATAGCCAGGGCAGAGTTCCCAAAATTCAGCTTGTGTGGCCTGGATGGTGAGCTCTTTCTGGAATTCCATTGCACTTGTTCACATTTAACCCAGGGGGAGAATTCATTGCTTGCTAACTCGCATCCAGGAGACGTAGCTGCATGGTCTAGCACAAATTTAGTTTCTGTGTTTCAAAAAGCTGCACGGCTAATCTGACTTCTTAAAATGATACATATTTTGCTGGGGCAAACTGCATTGATTTGCTTTCAAAGCATGGGCTTAACATGAATATTTTGTCCTGTAGTCACAATGGCATTGTCCTAAATGTATGTACAAATACTGTTGCATATAATGTTTATTCAGAAAATAATCAGCAGCACTAAGAAATCACAAGCAGCTGGCATACTATAAAGTTAATTGTTGAGATTTTTTTTTTTTACATAATTTTTATTTTCCCTGAATCTATTATTTATTTATTTATTTATTTTCTACATGAGGAGTTGGCTTCAGAAACAGAAATAAACCCGCATATTTCTACATGATTTAAAGACTTCTTTTACTTCATGTTGCATTTCACACGAGAGACAGGAGGTTTTTTGTTTGTTTGTTTCCAAAGGGAAAGATATCAACATACATTTTGCTGTGTTTCCATTCACTGTAACTAAGAGTCTTTTGTGATCATCTTTTGCAGCCAGTATGTTGCTAGTTGTTTAAGAACTTGTGGTCATTATGGAAGATAAATGACGGTCCTTGGAGCCCACGGCTGAAGCACACATTAGTCACTAGTAAATGATGTATAAAAAATATTCAGCTTGCAAAAAGATAATGGTGGTTCCTATTTGAAAATGCAGAAAAATGCACATATCTGGAGCACAAAAGTGTCTCATCAATATCTCTGTGGGTAGAAAAGTAACCTGTCAAGAGGCAAATATTGAAGAGATGGAGATATTTATGCTCTTACAGCACTGATCATAATGATGTAAAGGACTATTAAAGCAAACTTAAAATATTAGATACTACAAATATGCAACTTAATTGTTTTTTTTTCTCCATGCAACCTAGAAATGCTTTAAAAAAATTCAATAAGAAATTGCTCATTCTGCATCTTTGACCTTCAGTGATCCCGCCTTTTCCCATTTCACTCTTATCCATAAATTTAATAGTCATTCTTGTTTTGACCTTTTATTAATGGCAAAGTCCTTCTACCCCTCCTGTGCTGGCACTTGAAGGGAGGAAAGACTGGAGGACAGACTCCGTCTTGGTGACTCTGGCAATCGCTGGTTTGTCAGTAGGGCTGAGCTGCTGCTGGCAGAGCCAGTCCCACTCCCCTTGCTCTACCCCAGGCTTGGTGTTGTAGACATGTATCTCCTAGCTGGTCCTGATGTATTGCTCCTGTGATTCTGCACTGAGTCAACTTACTCCCCTGGAAGAACACAGTTTATTTTATACATGCATAACGAAAGTTGTCTTTTTAAGTAGCTTCATTTTCTGATAGTGTTGAGACTCAGCCTAAAGCCCTCTAAGGACCAGGACAAGTTAAGGCAAACAGCAGGAGCATGAAAAAGAGAATGGTGGAAAACAAGTATTAGAGGAAAAAACGTGATGGCATGGACAGAGCAGGGCCACTCCTTCCCAAGTCACGGAACTGTTGTAGGGGCTCAGATGTGCCTTTGAAAAGTCATTGAAGGATCAGGCACAGGATAGGGAAACACCACATGGAGCTGGGAGTGCCAACAGGAGGGCACATAGGAATTAGCTGTTGCCATAATGAACAATTCAATACCCACTTAGAGGGGCTAAGAGATTTTGCTACCAGATGGAGGTATAGGAAGGGGTTAACACTTGGCCACTCATGTCCAAAGGCACAATCAAATTATCAGGCTACTTTTCATTTTGTTTTTCATCAGTAGCTACAAATTCTGCTGAAAACAAGAGAGGTAGGAGAAAGTGACACTAGATGAATATTGTAGATACCAAAGAAAGCTAGTTGCAGTTATTCTCTACCAGCTTGTAGGTGCCACACAAACTCCTTCACAGGAGTAATCTTGTAGAAAAATATTCACCTTTAGTTCCCTCCTGGCACTCTCTCTTTTGCAGGGGATGCTATGACACCACAGCCTGAAAGGTTATATATTCCTTTTACAGGAAAACCTGCAAGGTGCAAAAGAAAAAATGTTCTGTGGGTTTGACATCAGTAAATGTTACATGCATCTGTCAGTCAGACTCTGCCCAGCTGCTCGAAGCAGGACATGGGCTTTGTAGCTGCTCTCAGCCACGCTTGAACAGTCTGTTGAAGCTGTCCTGTTGTAGCAGGGATGCCCTTGGCTCTTGGAGCTTTTCTCCATCCTGTAAAGATGCTGAGGTTGTTAAGGTTTTAAAATGTTGATGCTCACTCCTTCCTCCAGCTTCTAAAACACATGAGAATAAGGAGAGGTTTTGCAGAAGGGGAAACCTGGAGAAAATGCCTGCCTTATATTAAGCCTTGCCTGAGTGGTCTGTGCTTAGGGGAGATCGAAGGTTAGCTTAATTCCCTCAGCATAACAGAAAGCTGTTTGGTACTCGTACACCAGGAGAACAAATTGAACCTGCCCACCCTCTGACCTGTGCAGCTCTTATTTAATGAAAAGCAGTCAAATCCAGCATGTAGCAACTTTATTATCAGAAAAGAGAGAGAAATCTGTTTAGCAACACATTATTTACTTCAAAAGTAACCTTGAATTGTCAGCTGGAATGGAATATGTTCCTGCTCTGTATCCACTTCACATTTCCTTTGCTTCCAAGGTTCAGATTTGTACGGCCATGAAGCAGGAACAATAGCGTGCTGCTGAGTGCCTGGTTAAGATATTTATAGGTGCACATTTAGAGCCAAAGACTGCACTGTAGCATTATGTTTTCTAGACACAAAGCACAGTTACATGTTTTCAGCTAAAATGGTTTTTTATTTGAAATGAAGATACTCAGCACTGTAAAAAGTACAAAATCAAACTCAGCCAGAGACAGCCCACTGAGCATTTCTTTTATGAACTCTGCTGCAGGAACAATGAGAACAAAATTGCTGCTTTTCTAGGACTACAAGGAGAGACTTTAAGAAGTTAGTCCCCCACTAGCAAAAGTAGTTACTTCACAGCTGCTCATTAGAGCAAGTTAGGAAAGTACACTCTCATTCATGTTTCCATTCTGCAATAGTGTGTAACCCAAGTCTGTGAGTTTTCACCCCAAATGGGGAAGGAGAGAGAGATCCTGGAAATGCAAGAATCCCTTTGATACCTCTTCCCTTCATAGCCTCAACCTTGAGGCTTTTCCTGCCACACTGCTGGGGAATCTGGGTTGAAAGCAGTTTTGAAGTTGTCCTTGCATGAAAGCTTTTTATATTTGTGCTCTGCATCTTATACAGGAAGGAAGATAGATACACGCATACTCATAAATAAATAAATAAATAAAAGACAATAGAACAGTTAAATAGGCTGGAACGCTTTAGCATGAAAAACAGATGACAGATTGACTTCTATCTACCAGGTTGCCTTCTATAAAACAAACAAACAAACAAAATAACTAGGTGTGCCAACAGGGAGATATTTTTAACTGAACACATCAAAGCAGTTTGAATAATCTGCTCAATCTGCTCTCTTCCACAAGCAATTGACAACAGAGATCTAAGGGTCTAAAAACTTACCCAATTTAAAGTCCAGCCAACAAAAATCATTGCTGGCATTGTCTGAAATACTGCATAAGTGAGGTAAAGTGTAGCTATGTACAGCTGTAGGAAAAGCAGTCAGATAAGTTGCTATTAAAAAGAAGAGCACCAGGTTTTTAAAGTTTCTATCCATAGCCAATGTAAGACAAATCATGTATTGTGCATCTCTATAGAAAATTATTTAACCTATGATCATGGGAAATTAATTGAAATTAAAAGGTTACAAGAGAAAGAGTGGCTTTTGGAAACTACATCACATAAAACATCAGAAGGTGAGGCTAATTAAAGCTAGCAACTCCCTCTGGAAGCGTGTTATTTGTATATTTGCTGTAGGATTAAAACCAAAGCTAGCCTTGGCTTTTGATAGATGTTTGCACACATGAGGTTCTCATGATGAATAAACTGTATATTTGTTTTAAAACATCTCCAGGATTGCAGCCTAGAAATGGAAATGGAGAAAAGAGGCACATGTTAGTGGAATAAATAAAACCCTGAAGTCTAATTTATTATTTGAATGAATTATATTAATTACAAAATCTCTTGAAATTTTGCATGCTGGGGTTTGACAGGGTTGGCTCCCAAATTAGATGCTGCAGTTATAATTAGACTGATGACCCTGAGTCACATCAGTGAAACAATGCTCCTGATAACACATTTTTATTGGTAACTTCTGCCACAAAGTCAAACAAAGAAGCACAATTGCTGCCTGACATAGAAAAGAAAGGCAACACCAAGAGCCTCTGCACTATGTATGCTATCCATGGAGTGCAAACCTGATCAGGGAGATGGGAGATTTTTGCCACGCCAGGTATTTCCTCTCCCAGGGATCAGGAATTAACACAACAGCACCCAAATCCAGGCTGTTTTCTTTTCATTCACTCAGGCAGCTTCTCACTCAATGCACTCACATTTCAGGAATCTCATTCCTCCCTGCTTAACTATCTCCTGACACTGAGCATGGGTTCTTCTTTAGAGTGGGCAGTGGTAGATGCTGACTGCTGTGTGGGCATCCAGCACCTCCCTTGCAATACCTCAGTCATAAGGGCGTTATTTTTTTATAACCAATTCCTTTGTTAGATTTTTTTATTTTTTATTTTTTAATTGATAACTTGAAAGCTTGAATCACTTTAACAAGGCAGGAAAGAGCACGAGGCTGTTTCAGTTCAAAGCTGAGAGAGCACACTTCTCCAGGCAGCCTTCATAGGGAATGAAGAGAGTAAATTTGGGACTCCTAATTGTGAAGCACTATCAAAAATCCTCTGTGGTGGAACTCTCTTATGCTCCCCCATCTCTGAGCCCTTTCCTGTCTCCATCCTGGAGGCTTGCAGCAACGCAGTGATGTTGTTGAGAGCTGGCATACGTGGGGAGTCTGACAGCCAGCCCTGCGAGCAGAGCTGGCAGCATCCCCTCTGCTCCTGGCTGATGAGCGCAGAGACCTTGTCTTGGGAGAATAAAATATTCATGTGGCTGGGAAACACATTTTTCTTTTGCACTTGGGCACTTGGGTCAGAGCATGTTCGCAGTGGCCGCAATGTAAATCCCAAATAGTTCCTTTGACATCGGTGCGTGTGTCTGTGTATGTGTGCATGGATTTACACCCATGTGAGAGGTATTGGGGAATCTGACTCCTCCTAAAGCTATTTGGAAGCTGTTGGTTCAGGAGACTGGCATTAGCAGGCTCTAGGGACCGCTATTTTAGTGTATATTTTAAACTGCCGTTGTACTCAGAGAATCTGCTCTAAAAATAGCAATATGCCTTTGTGTTCCAGTGGTTGCCACATGAGATGTTGTATGTTTCCAAGGATAAGTTGGGTTTTTTTCCTCTCTAACTGCCAGGACTGGAAATTCAATCTTAGGTCTGAGAGCAAACAATATCCTTACCTCCTCACGTATCATCGCCCAGATTAATAAAAACCTGAAGATCAAAGTGTGCCCTTGGTGACACTTCTCCAACCACTTTACCTGCAAGTGATGGGCCCTTTATAGGAGTCCTGCCAGTGGCTCTATCCTGGGGACCTGAGAAAGGGCTGGACCTGGATTGCTGTTTGTGCTGTGTCTTCTTTAAGAACAAAAGAAAATATAGAGTAAAAGAAGCAATGTTTTTTCATGTAATAATATTGCATCAATATCATCCATCTGTTGTGAAGGTGTTGATTTTAGCTTTGAGGACAAGGCGTGCACTTCAGAGCACCAGACAGAGAAATATCAAGGTCTGATGTTGCTGCTGAGTGCTTGCACTCTGACAAGAGTGTTTCAGGTGTGGGGAGTAAAATTAAGAGAGAAATTAAGTCTGAGGGGAGAAATTAGATCCAAGGATTGTTTTTTAAACCTAAGGATGGTCTTAAACCCAAGGATTTTCTAGTTCAGTCTGTGGTAAATTCTCATATTCTTACACTTTTCAATAAAGAAAGAGCACTTTGTGTACTGTGAAGGTTCCTGTACAAACACAAGATTTCTTGTTCAAAATAAATGAAAAGGACACATCACTGTATGAACCCACCTGAGGAGAAGGGCGATGAGGCTGGCTCCAGCAGCCCTGCTCTGTCTCTCTGCTCAGAGATGCTCTGAGAGCATCCCCCTGGCCAGACCCCATGGTGGGCTGACCTCCATCCTTGTGGAGGTGCCCAATGCCCTGGGGGGGCTGTCCCCAGCCTGCCCTGCTCCCTTGTTGGGCCGATGGGACAAGACCTGGCTGCGAGGCCCCAGGGAGCTGCTGCTGCTGGTTGACCCTGGTCCTGGAGCCTGCTCAGCCCCAGCACAGTTTTATTGCTCGCCCTCATCTCACCTTGTCCAAACCACTTGGATGCAGACGGAGCCCAGCGCTGTCAGGCAGATGCTAATAGTGTCTCTCCCTCAGGCTGCAGCCACTTCTCTTCTCATAACATCTCCCTGGCCCCAAGCTGCTGTATCCATGCAGAAAGCAGGCTATTGCTGACCCCAATTATACAGAGTGCTTGAATGTCTGATGAGCGTTTGACACAGGACACACTCAAATTTAAGCACTTATTGAAACAGGACCAAGGGGCAGGCAGAGCTGTGCTTGCTGTGCACAGGGTTGCAGATCAGGCTCGTGGTGCCCATGGCTCTGATCTGCCTGGGCAGCAAGAGTGTGTTTGGAGAGCCCTACAGCTTGAGGGGACATGTGCTGTGCAGGCTGCAGGTCCCAGCCCGTGTCCTGCTGGCACCAAAGCTGTCCCCAGCCCTGCTTGTAAAATTAACTTTGTTGGGTACTAAAGGGCTGAGGAGTCTGATACACCTTTTGCCTCTCCGTAGATGGCAGCCTATGGCTCCAGACACAACACACCTTGATCTGAAAATGAATAAGCTTTAATAAATGTTCTCTGGAGAAATTAAAAATGTGATCATAAGCATAGACTGACACACTAAAGGTAGAATATATTACAAGAAGACCCACCTCCAGCATCAGGGCCACAAGGTCTTTGGAGAAAATTAAGGCAGCAGCAATTGGAGAACTTTTTGAGGCTTGCCAAGCCAATTCCAAGCATGAGGTAAACTACAACAACTGAACTCCTCTTCTTGTATTCCTGGGAGTTAGGTTTTGATGAGATGCAGGGAAGTCCATTTGTGCTTTGTCACTACTAAGAGCCTGTGCGGATTGATTTTGCTGGAGGCACTACTGAAAACCGAAGTTCAGCCATTGCTAAAGAAGCAATTGCCTATCTCTAGTCCCAGTTTCAGGTAAAAGGGCAGCAGTCTGCATTCAGCATCAAAAGGAAGACAGAGGGAAAAAGAATTGTTTTGCTCCTGCACACAACATAAAACACATCAGTTTAAAGCTCTCTCAGGAAAGGCTGAATTACAATATTTTATGGTGTTTGTATTAAGACATTTTATGGTGTGAACAGGAGTGGATTGTGTGAGACAGCTCAGTGAGCCAGAGGATTACAGGTAAATATCCAAACCCTAGGAAATTTTGATTGCTGAGCTAGAGCTGAATTTGAGTGATGTTTGAGAATTTCTCCAAGAAGTTCCTAAGCACTGGATAGCTCCAGAGATAGAGAAGCAAACTCTAAGGCCAGAGGAAGAGATTTCATGCTTGTCTGAGAAGAGGTGTATTTCATGAACTGTACCATCAGTACAGAAAAACGTACAATATTTCTTTAGGGAAGTTCAAGTCATCCCAGATGGAAAAGCTCTGCAAAAAAAGAAAGATGATTGCTGTTTCTCATCATTCCTGAGGCAAAGAAATGAGTGGGTCTGAAAACACTCGCAGAAGAGCTTTTGATGGTGAGAAACCTTCAGAGATGCTCTAAGATGAAAAGCTGTGAGAGCTCCCAACAGCACAGTCTGTTCTGGTGAATTAGTGTAACTCCCTTGTCGTGTGCCTTCCTCTTCAAATGGGTGCTTATCTGCTGATCGGCTGGGGACATCTTGCTAAATTTTAAGGTCTCCTTTCTCTTGGGATTAGGATTAGATGTACTCAGTGCAGGGTCATTTCACAGCAGTGACCCCATGATCTGCTGCACCACATTGCCTTTATTATGCCCCCTGCTCCAAGCCTGGAGATTTTGTTATCCCATGTTAACCTAACTCTGATTTAGTGTCAATGTTGGGAGACACTTTTCCAGGAGTTAGCTATGGGTGTGTGTGAGAGAGTGAGAGAGAAGTACATCTGGAATGTATTTTTCCCATCTATTTCTCACTTGTCACTCATTGACACCGACCCAGATGTGATGACACTGCTGACTTGTGCAAAGGAATGGCACACAAGCACCCTCTGACTTGACTGATATTTCGTGAGAAGCTCCTCAGCTGGAGCTGGAGGAGCTGCAAACACCATGCTGTTTTGTGAAACTGTTGCTTCTGTTTACATTTGGGCTGTGCCTGACAGATCGTCCCTGTAGGAAGGAAACTCTTAGGGAATCCCATTGAAAACCCATTGCTGGGTGAGTGGCTCAAGAGGGCTGGCTGGGTTGGGGTGAACCTACTGGCCACAGGATGCAGCATGACCTGTGACTGCAGCAAAACAAAGAAGGAGTTGACATTTTATCCTGTGGACATGAGTGACACAGACAATCTCAGGCAGGAATAGCAATGGAGCTAAAAAGGGTAACTCAGACCACTTGGCTGTGCAGGGGAAGACAGCTTGCCTGCCTCCAGAGAGCAATAAAAACTAATCCAAATCATCTGTGAGAGTCTTGGCCAGCTCCCCCAGGCATATTTGTTCCCTTCCTCCAGCAATATTTATTTTTAAATTGCATTGTCCTATGCACCCCTCAGTGCTATGGAAGTGTGTCCCATCCATTCCACCTAGAAAGAAACTTAAAAAAAAAAAAAAAAAAAAGCCTTTGATTTTTTTTTTTTTAAGGTGCAAAATAGCAGACATCTGAAACCCTGAGATCTTGAAATTCCAGTAACCAATAAAAACATTGTAAAACTGAAAAAAATCATGATTTATATCACAGAACAAATTTTAAAAAAATGAACTGTGAAAGGCTAATCTGAACCCCACAGAAGTTAATGGCAAATTTATTAATATCAGGTGGAGAAGATTTTCACCTCCTGAAATGATATGTTGATAAGTATATAGGGAAGTTTCAAGGATTCACGATGAAAATTTGCAGTCAATGTTTATCAATATTTCAAAATATATTTCTTAAGTAGTTAAAGGTTCCTCTTACTTATGACTATTCCAGACAAGGTATTTTGCCTTTTCAGAATTAATGATGTATAAAAGGGGGTAAAAAGAAAAGGAAGAAACAAACTAATAAAACTAGGTTAACATCAGAAAAACAAGCAAACGAAACAACAAAACTACCCAAAGTCTAAATGTATTCATTTGAATTAAATACTTGGTCTAGTGCTGTTTATTACTTTGTTATTTTCTGTATATTTTGAAGAGCAGAGGTTTCTTAGAGTGGTCTCTCATCACCTGCCACCACCTTTCAATCACCATGCTTCAGCTTCCAGCAGAAAGTATGTGCAACAGCATTGCTGACTATAAAATTTGCAATATGTAGTGGGTGCTGGTTACTTAAATGAAGTATTTGGTTACAGAGGATGAGCTGTAATAAAGGACTGACTGCTGAAAAATTCCCAGACTCTTTATTTAGGAACATCCCACAGAGAAAGGATTGCTCATGAAAGATACTTTTGACTTTTTTTTTCTAATGGCTCTAGTGGAGATTTTCTCTACATATCTGGGGGCAAAAGGCAAACAGAATAAAAGGAAAAAAACTGATATGAATAATTTATTGCAAATAGTTTGCTTAGTGAGTGATGAACCAGAATAACAGAACAGATTTAGATCTTCTGCCCTCTAAGTCGTGATATATTACCGTCTGCAGGTCTTTTCCCATTCTTCACTCATTCATATCTCCATAAAATGTATTGAAAAAAGAGAGTAATAGCCCAAGTCCTGATGTCCAGGCACTGTCAAATGGATGGAAAAAAATAAAAAGCAAGAAATGTAAATGTAAAATCCACACTGCTATGTAAGCAGTAGGGCATAATTTGCATAAATATTGTTTGCAAAGAGCAATTAGCACTTCATTTACATTCAGTGAAGTAGCAATTTGCACATTTTCAGGAAACAATTTCTTTACCCATATGTGCAAATTTTGTGCACTGCAATTGACACGCTAATAAAAAGATGTTAATAGACCAATTTTTTTTACTTTATATCACAGTGTACTGAAATATTGATTCACTCTCCTGAAATATTGATTTGGTGGGCTATTTGTAAAACCAGAAAAAAGCAGATTTGAATTTTTAAAACTTATCTTTTTTTTTTTTAATAGAAAAAAAAATCAGAATTCATTTCAGATATCTGCAGTCTTCATGCTCTTTAAGTGGTATTTTAATGGGTATTTTTGTCAGAGGAATATAATAAACATTATTAAAAAACATTAGCAATTTCATTCTCCTAATCTGCAATAACAATGAGTATATTTGCATATCACAGCATAAAAATAATACAGTCCATTTTCTACTGTCAATACTGCACTTAATTCTCCATTAAATGTTAATAAAAAATATTTCACATTTATATAGCATGTTTTCAGAGTGCAGAAACTTCCTAACTAAGAGACAAATTTTGTACTTCTTGGGGGCAGAGCACTTATTTAAACAAGAATTTACATGAAAGCTGGTCTGGAAAAAGAAAAAAAAAACATGTAGAAAGGGATCCTGTGCACAGTGAGTGCAGCCGTTGGTATTTCACCAGCTTGTGGGCATGGATCACACAGTGCCAGGGGAAAATAAGCAGGGAAAACAAAGGAAGACCTGACCAGATAAAGTCAATGAAATTTCAGTCTTCAGATTGAAACCCACACACTTTTAACATCACTTTAGCTTCAGTGACAATCCATGTGCACCTGCTGCACCGCTGCCTTACTCCTGGAGGTTGTCTTGCAGTTGCAAATAGCAACTCACAAAAGGTAAAGGTCCTGTAGGTGTTCCTTGAAGGAAGTCTCTGCCTGCCAGCCCCCTTCCACCACAACTGCTACATGAGGAAGTCCCATGTGGAGATCTCCCTGAAAGTTTTGTGCCTTCTTCACTTTGATGACATCCCATAGCAAGCATTGGCCAGACCCTGCAACAATCCTTGTGCAACATAAACGAGGCTCTGACTGTGCCTTTTTTAAGCAATTTTAAACAATGAATCACATTGTTTGTTGCTCCTAGGCAATTTCTTGACTACTGGGTTGCTCTTCTCCTTCTCTGCCAGGCTGCAGTCTTGGCCCTAGGTAGGATCAAGCAGAGATTGTGTGTACAGGGGAAGATTAAGGGAACAGCCTTATAACTTCTGATATTGAAGTGCAAGATAAATCTGTGAGATAAATGTTTTACCAACTAGGCTAGCCAGGACTTATGCACACTTAAGTTACAGCTGTTTTTCTTTGTGTCTTTTTATCATTCTATAATCCTCAGGAGAAGATAGGAGGGGTCATTGTACCAGGTGTTGTGTGAGCATACTGAAAATGTCCCCCAAAACTTATTACCATTACAGGTGAATCCAGCAAAAGATGTCAGGGGGTGACAGCGGGGAAGTGACTTGGCTGTGGCCACTCAGTTAATCTGTGACAGAAAAAGGAAAGAAAAGGGAAGAAACACTCACATGTGGATGGATTGACGAAAAAAAATTGTCAGGGAAAAACCTTTGGCCCTGGGACCAAAAGGTTCCAGCTGATTTGTGTCCGTGGTGCTCAGGGCAGGGATGTACCAGCTTCACCCATCTAAAGAGCAGCTGGGAGCTCCTGGTGATGGAGGCTGAGCCCTGTATCCAAATGTTTTCCTATCATTTCAAAGCTAAAAGTCAACTTCCAATATCCAGGAATGATGGTCCTGTTACTTGATTGTACTGCATTTGGCCATCCTCTGATTACAATGATTTTGTTCAGTTTAGCACTATGCCAGTGGACATTTCAGACCCTTGCAGAATAAATTGTTGTCGAGTGAACTTTTTAGACATCTTTCAGCATGCTCACTAATGCTTGTTCTGTTTGCTGTGTTTCCTGAACTATTTTGTCTGTGGGAAGTGCATTTGGTGAGCAGAAGGGAGAGGAGGTCCCACAGAAGGTGGGTGGCAGCATGGCTGATGGCTACTGAAGCAGAGGAGAAAAATCTTTGGGGCAAAATTATTGGCTTTTGGAGAGTTATTATTATTTTTTTTTTTTCATTCTCAGTTTCCAGATGTGTTTATTTCTGCATATTGCTCAGTTTCCCCACTCTGAAGAGTGATAGGCGTTAAGATGTACCAACAGAAAAGGACACAGATAGACATCCATTCCTTTGTCAAGCAGGCTGGACACAATCTGTCACTACTCTGCAAGACATATACGAATGTATCCTAGCTAGTAGCTCCTGTTTCTCTTAGCAGCAAACTTGCCAATGAAAATATTAGTTATATTTGTCTTAGTCATGGCAAGCTCAAAGTATGTACAGATTCAAATAGGACTGTCTGTTACTGTCTGTGTAGATATAGCACTAGTGTGATGTCCAAACATCCCAAGACACTTCTTATATAGTACATTGTAATAAAAGACATTATTTGTCAGTTTTTGATCAATCATGAAGAAAATGAATACCAAACATGACAAGAAACAGGAAAAAAAAAAACACACCACACTTATTAAAGTAGTTGTTACAATAATGATCTTTTATTCCCTGTCTTTTCATCTCTGCCACAAATAAGGTATCTTTATGGTTGCACCCAGGAGTGTGACATTAAGATCTGTTTTGATGTCTCGTTATTGCTGTTGTTGTGTTTTTACTTTGCAAATCACAGATCTGTATTTCATCTCCTATGTCAAGTATTCAGAGCTCTGCTTTGATCACTGTAAAATGCATATGTCCCTGACACAAGGTGGGACCTCTGTGTTAGAACCTAGAAAGTAGTTAATTTTGAACTCACATGGGAGTTTCTGACTTACTAATCATTATCTTACTTTATTTTTATTTACCCTTTTTTGATAGCAGCCTACAGAGCCTTTGAGGCTGTTAGTAACAATGTGACATGATACAGCTGCACCTCACCTGCTCAGTATATTCTGGGGACTTTGGGATTTACCCAAGTAGTGGGTGCTTATACATTCCATGTACTATCCCCTCAGAACAGAGCTTTAAATACAACGCCTACCAAATCATTTTATAACTGATTTCTGTACTTTACAAACCTAATGGGAAGGGGAGTCGATAGCTGAACCTTTAACATTTCCAAAATCTCTGCAGGACTATATTTTGCAAGCACATTGTAACATTGCAAGATAAGAAAGTGATAACATCAGGGGACATTTGGGAGTCCTCTTACCCATGTGTTTATTAATTTCAAAACAAAATAGATATATCCAGTTTTATCTTCATTATCAATAACCAAATGGATGCATACCCTATATCCAGGAACAGTGAAGTATGTGGTAAGCTGTGGCCAGCCAACATGCTTTAGCTACAAACTCCCCAAAGCACACGGGCAGGTATTTTGGCCTTGGACTGAAAAGCTCTGCAAAACCACCTGCTTCATGCAATTTCATCTGCTGAGTTGAAAACTGCACCAAGCCAGGAATATAATGATCTGGGACTCTTTGTTATTTATTTCTACACCTTTCTCAGTGGCCTCAAGAGACAATGTAGCAGGTCAGATGTCCTGCTGGCTGTAATTAGGTTAGTACCAGTGCCTTCATCTGAGGAACTGAGCTGATGAACATTTGTCTCTATCTCACATATGAGCAATGTGATTAATGAGGCCATGATATACTCTGGGGGGATTTGAGGGCCACAGTCACCTCATTTCCCTCTAAATCTTTGTGCCTGCTGTTTTAGAGGCACGGGCTGACAGCTCCCACAGCTACGGGTCCAATATGAACTTCAGTGGTGGGATTTAACTCAGGTTGATAGAGCATGTCTTCAGGATGCTGAATGCAGACAGTGACATGATCATGTGGTGGAAAAGGCAACAGGGCCTTCTATTTATCTTTAGTTTATGGCTTCAAAATCATTATAAGTCCACTTTTTCCCATTACAGTTGTCTCATCCACAGAAAGTTGCAAAGCCCCTAATGTCTTAGAATTTTTGCTCACTGCCTTGTCGGAGGTAAACAGGCACAGTGAAGTTCCTCCTGTCTCCAGGAGTGAAGTGTATGCTTCTCTGTCCTGATTTATTCACTTTTGAGACAGAGGTTAATTTTGCAAACTGGATTTCTCCTCAGTCTTTGCATTTACTTTTGGGAGGAGCAGTTGCCTACAGCATGAGCACTGAAGACAAGCTCAGTGTTAATAGTTGTCAGGGAAAATGAAGAGGCTATTTCTCACATCAGACTTTCACCCTGCATGAAAAATGCTAGTTTGAGCAGATTAAAAATCAATGCATGGTACAATATGTCACACATAAAGCAAGTACATGCTATTAATTGGCATGCTATCCATTAGCTGCTCTTAGTATGTATGACTATGTGTGTGGAATAGAAACTGCTGCAGACAGGTGGGGCAGAATGTCCTGGGGTCTAAATCAGTGTGATAGCATTGAAGCCAATTGAGATATGCTGATACGTGGCACCGAGTTACTTGGGCAAGGCTTTGTAATGCTTTTTTTGTTTGTTTGTTTGTTTGTTTGTTTGTTTCCTTTTTTCCTAAAATGTCATTCAACTTAAATTTAATTAGAATAAACAGCAAAGATACTCTGTGATATGTCTCTCCCTGCAACCTAAAACCTTTTTAATCATAGCGATAACTCACTTAAAAACATTATGTAGTTTACAAAAGGATTTTTATTTTTTTTTTGCTGCTTTTCATCTGTCTTTGTGATGGACTGTTGATTGCTGACCTTGAGAATTTCCCAGGGAAATGACTTGAGCTTAAGAAAAAATTAGTCAGTGACTGCACATGTAAATGGATTTACGAAGAAAACCAAAACCAGTAGAGGCTGAAGGTTTATTATTATTATTATTATTACTTTTTTTTTTTTTTCTTTCAAAGCCATATTAAGGCTGGAAAACATTTGATTGATCTTCAGAAAAAAAGGCTCAGCCTCATTTCCAGAAGGCTCAGAGTTGGACCACCAGCACTGTGGGTGCTCGGCACCCCCCACACCAGGCTCTGGGTGCTAGATTTGCTTTTGCAAAAAGACTGATGGATTTCTGTGTGTCATAAGAATTGTCCCTGCTAAATGTACCTTTCTGCCCTAGGTAGTTACAGAGGGGATGGGCAACACAAGGGACTTTGCTGCTGTGTTCCTGGTGAGGCCATAACTTTGCCTTCAAGTTCTGCTTGGTGCCCCCCAGCCTATGGAGTAGACAGGAATTGTAAAGAAGCACGGGATAGCCATTTAATCAAGGGAAAGAGTGTATCCCAGGGGAATGATAGTAGAAAAAGGCAACTGAAATAGAGCAGAGCTCTGCAACAAACTTCATTACATGTGTGCAAGGGGCTTTTGGACACTGAGAATCTTTAAATGCAGAATGCACAGACCCAGAGGTGCAGAGTTCAGAGCAGACCCAGCACTGCTCAGATGCACAAGACCTCAGTGACTGCTTGACCCCTGGATCTGATGATATTGCAGTCTTCAGCAGTCACAGGTTAAGCTGCAGATGTCAGATATTGATATAATATGTAATGACTCCATTTAATCTAAAGTGGGGCAGAGTTACATTCATCTTCTGGCTGGGTTTTGATTGCTTGGACTTCATGAGTTCTTATTTTGCTGGTCTCTCTTGTAGTTTTTCCTCCCTTTCATTCCTCCTGTTCTTTTAAAAAGTTTCCCGTGTTTTCCTAACATGTTTTTGGTGACAGAAGAAAATGTACGTTTGCTCTTGAAGCTTGTTTTGTTTGTTTGTTTGTTTGTTTTGGTTTGGTTTGGTTTGGTTTGTTTTTTTTGGTCCTCTCTGCATCTGTGCAGAACCTGGGACCAGAGCCTTGCTAGAGCTTGTCCTACTTTCCTTGTCAGTACTCTTGTCCTCTCACCAAGGACAGGAGAGGCAGGTAACCAAAGAAAATACTGTTTAGGGATTGTGCTCCTGTTAGTTGCTACAGCCCCCAGAGGTGCTCTGTGAGGTCTGGCATGCAGTAGTTCAGAGCTTAGGGTTAATGATGCTGAAAAAAACTCAAGAATACCTTTTCCTTTCCTTTCCTTTCCTTTCCTTTCCTTTCCTTTCCTTTCCTTTCCTTTCCTTTCCTTTCCTTTCCTTTCCTTTCCTTTCCTTTCCTTTCCTTTCCTTTCCTTTCCTTTCCTTTCCTTTCCTTTCCTTTCCTTTCCTTTCCTTTCCTTTCCTTTCCTTTCCTTTCCTTTCCTTTCCTTTCCTTTCCTTTCCTTTCCTTTCCTTTCCTTTCCTTTCCTTTCCTTTCCTTTCCTCTCACTGTATATTTTAGCCACATTCTAACATATTTAATCGGAACATGAACAGGGTTGGATATGTTTGTTTTCCTTTGGGTATCAAAATACCAAGGCTTTTGTGTGTGGACACATTAATGGCATTCAGTTGCTTCCTGATAACTGCTTCATTAATGCCTGTCAACATGGCACCCTCTCTGCCCATAACCTCCTTGCAGACAAGACAGCTTTCCAAGCAGAATAGAGGCACTTAAAAAAAAATAATGTTTGCACAAAAAAAAAGCACAATGTCAAAACATTCCCAGATGAGATGCCCTGAGAGATTCATGATGCTGCAGTAGCTGTGAAGAAATGCAGATGTGACAGGTGGCTGACAGTTGGGTGCTTTGTCTATAATCCCTCTGAACTAGTGGCAGTCACCTTCTTGAAGACAGTGATTACCATGAGAAACCTCTTCCAAAATGTGGCATTTACAGTGACTACCATAAGAGGATATGCAGGATGCCTCAAACATTTCTATTAGTCTCTGAGGACAAATGCTGTAGGTCAAGGCTTGTGGAATAATAATAATGGATTAATATAATAATAAAACTGACCAGAGAGTCTGAACAAAACAGACTCCAGAGCCTGTGGGTGGTTTGCTGCATTTAATGGGCAAGCTGCATTTGTTAAACTATTTGGTAAAAGGGGCTGAGGCAGCCATTTGAGCTCAAGTAAATCAGGGAGAAGTTGCCTTTGGGTGACTGAAGGGCTGTCACAAAAGCAGCCATTTGGACTGTTTTTTTTTTTTTTTTTTTTTTTTTTTTTTTTTTTTTTTCTGCCTAGAATATAGACATATTGCTCCCTGGGCATCTTCTGCAGAGATATTGCTGTGACTGTGTGCCTCCTCTCCAGAAGTAAACAGCACATTACTGGTATCAAGATGGTAGCCACCTTCTAAACATGTAGCTATTATTTTTCTTGGACCACAAAAATGATATATCCAAGGTAAAATAAATATATAAATAAATAAAGTTGCTGGCAACAATGTTTTTGCCTGAATAATTAATTTCTCAGCAAATTTTCCCATAATAAAACATGTCCTAATGAGCTATCAGGAGGGGAGGAAATTCATCACTTACATCACAAATATCGGCTCGAGAGCAGTGCTCATGTCAGATGGCATAATTAATGACTTCAGGGGGAGTGCAGAGCAGCAGAGTCAGAACCACAGTCCCCATCAGTCATCCCACATCAGTCCAACTCATAGAGTGGTACTTGGTCCACAGAGGATTAGCTAGATGACTAGAAGGAGATATGGGGCTGAAGGGAATGCTGACAAATCTGGTACATCTGATCTTGATTTATCCAGGTTGGCTGTCCGCCTGACACTGAGGTGGCAATGTTTTGGCATTGTCATGGGAACCTGAAATGGCCACAGTGGGCCAGACCAAAGGACCCTCTCACCTGGGATCCTGTCTCCAGTGACAGCCAGCTGCATATGCTTGGTTTAAGAGGAATGGAGGATTTGCAGAGCGATAGTTTTGTGGTTGTACCCTCCAGCATTCTTCTGGTCAGGGGCTTCCTGAGCTGCAGGTTACTTCCCCAGCATCATGTGGGGAGCGCTGATGGGCTTTTTCCCATTAGTTTCTCTAATCTCTTTTTGAAATAGTATTTATTTCTGGCCTCCTTAGTGTATTGTGATAAGTGCCATGGATTAGTTATGTGCTGTGTGAGAAATGTTCATCTTTTCCTCTGTTTTACAATTTCTGCCTGGCCATTTTATGTGCTGCCCTCCATTCCCTGTGTTATGAAAAAGAATGAACGATCATTCACCTTGTCTTGTACCCTCAGTTGCACCGTTTTAAGGCCACAAAACCTTTTTAAGTCTTCTTTATAAAACACCATCACATTTATTCCACTAAAACAATGTCGTGTTTCAGATTCTAAGTTCCTGCCTAGTGTCATTTTTATTTAACTTTTTTTTTTTTTTTTCTTTTTGGGATTTACATGAGATAAGAGTGAGGAATTCAGGCAGCTGTCAGGCGAGTGGCAGATGACAGGTTATTCTACCCATTTGTGCACTCTGGTGTGTGGCCACTCCACCCCACCAAGCACTGCGCTCCAATTGCTGTCACCCTCCGAAGAGCAGCAGTGTTTTACATGTCTGTTAACATTTGCAAATGTCTAGCTGTATTTTCTGAAATTCTCACAGAAATGTTAGCTCGAGCTGGCTCACCAGCAAGGACAACTCTACACGCTCTGCAAGCGACCCTAACGTTCACCTCTGCAGCAGCCCTCCTGCAGCAGAGCCCTGTGGTTGCTGGTGGTGAGATCTGAGCATTGGGTTTGCCAGAGGCAAAGAGCCCTTGGCATCTGCTGGCCCCTTCTGCGCGCTCCGTTGTAAGGAATAACTGAACTTTTATGTTGCTGTTGACCTCCCAAGTTAACTTCAGAAAACACTATCTGGCTAATGTGATGTGTCAGGTTTCAAAGAAGGAGTTTTCCAGCTCAGCCTAGGTCTGATTTCTTTGCAGATAAAGGACAAAACCCTTTGGGAACCCAGCACTGCCTGGAAGTAAGGATAAGAACAATAAACTTTCTTCTTTACATCCAGACTGAAATATCAGCAAAATCTTTTCTGTTAGGAGTGCATGTCTATCCCCACAGGGTCAGGCCAGTGCTCTTTAACTCTTCTTGCAAAAAATGCAATACAAATTCTGATGGTCAGGGCTGGGTAAGGATCAGAAAAGCGGCCTGACATGTTTCATCAAACAGGGGTATAACTGACAAAAGTTTTTATTCACTAAGCAGGTTCTGCACAAACAAACAACTCTCCCTGTATGGACAGAGCAAGATTTCAAGGTTATATACATTGCAAATAAATTACAATGAAGCTGAATGACCATACTCAATGAGAATCCCCCCAGCCTCTGCCTCAGTACTGTAACCTCTTCGCAGCACAGAAGAGTAATTGATTTTCTCCCAGATGGAAGCACAAGCCTGAAATCCCATGTGAGGTGTAATCAGTGTCCCAGTTCCTCTTCTGCTCTGCTAAACACTACCTGGGAAGTGTGACAGTGCCTACAGTGAGCAGAAGCAGCCCTGGCAAGGAGAAGTGGCTGAGAACTTTTTCACTTCAGGCTGAATATGATTGGGAAATTGGGTTAGGAAATGGCTTTACCTGGAACTGGAGAAGAATTGCACTGTCTTATGCTGGGAAGAGGAGTTATACTTAAATGGGAAAATTAAATTAGGATTGAGTGTGTCTCTGCCCCTGGGAATGGTGTGAGCATTGACTGTCCCTGTCCTGCAAGTGCCTCTGCTGTGCCCAGAGCAAGGGCTGGTGTTCTCAGCTCCATGTCCTCCTTGAGCTCAGGGTTAGCTGGCATCAAGCCTCAACAAAGTTATTCCACTTTTAGTGAGCTTTTGCTGCCACTTGCAATGTCTTGGGGTGGGGACAGACAAGAGCTGGGCTGGGACTAAAACCGCCGGGTCTGCAGGTACTGGGGTGGGAACCCCTGCACGCTGACCCTTCTTGCCACCAGCTCAGGCTGCTGGCCAGATGTTTGGGTTGAGGTACATCATGGCTTCAGTTATGGGTTTGGAGAAACAGAGATACAGGACCCAAGAGATGACAGGACGCTTCCCTTGTGTAGGCTGTGGTCTGAGTGCCCTCTGGGGCAGGTGTGCAAGGGTGATCACTTGATGTCAGTGTCTGTGCAGTGTTTTGGTTAAGTTTTTTGAAATAGGGGCCAAAGCCCGCAGGGATCCAGCAGCCAGGATGAGGTTGGTTTTTTGTGTTTCAAAGGCACCAGCACAGATGACACAGGTGTCTGTGTCCTTAAGGGGACACCCTGTTGAGAGCCTGGTGGTACCCAGCCTCGCTTGGGGGACGCCGATTTATATAACCCCCTGGGTGCCAGGGTGTATCAGCAGCCAGACTTTCCCAGAGAAGAGGAATCCTCGCAGCACCTCTTCCTCTCTCTCCCTGCTCAAACCCTGAAGCCATCAGTACACAGACGGAGGGGACAGCTCCGGCAGCAGCGGTGCCAGCGGAGGCATCGCATCGCATCCTTGCACTGCGCATTCTCCCTCCCCACCCCCTACTGCTGCAGGCTTCCTCCCCGCATCCCTCCATCCTTTCCCCCCCACATCACTCCCCCCGGCAGCCCTGCTTCCCGCATCCCTCCCTCTTCCATCCCTCCCTCCTGCATCCCTCCCTCCATCCCTCCCTCTGCCTGCGCGGAGCTGCAGACATGGCGCTTAGCAATTTCCTCTTCGCTCAGTGCATCTGCTACTTCCTGGCCTTCCTCTTCAGCTTCATCGTGGTGGTGCCTCTGTCCGAGAATAGCAATGACTTCCACGGCCGGTGCCTGCTCTTCACCGAGGGCATGTGGCTCAACGCCAACCTGACGGTGGAGCGGCAGCGCTTCACCGTGCAGGAGTGGGGGCCCGAGGCCGCCTGCCGCTTCAGCATCTTCACCGGGCTCCTCTCCCTGCTGCTGGCCACAGTGCAGGCCTGGAGGACCCTCTTCTTCCTCTGCAAAGGGCACGAGGAGTAAGTACCCCCGGGGAGGGCAGGGGGTGCCAGCCCCTCCTGCAGGCTGGGGCAGGTGGCAGCAGCCTCAGGGATGAAGCACTGGGCTTTGCATCACCTGTGTCCTGCTGCCCAGAGGGGTTTGGGGTGAGGGGGTGTTCTGCCTGGACACGCACCCCATGTGTACTCCCAGTCTGTGGCCCCCTCCAGAGGATGGGTTTGGGGTGGGGGCCAAATTCATTGCTGTGCTCCTGCTACCCTTTGGGATCTGGGTGCAGCGTCTGGCCAGCTCAGTCGTGGTGGGCACGAAGGGTGCTGCAGGTTGTGGGGTGATGCTGGAGGCTGGGGACTGCAGGTGCCTCCTGATTGTGGTCCCATTACACGTCCCAGCAGGAAGAGGCCTTCCCCTGATTGTAGATCTGGGAATTCTTGAGCCAACGCAGCTGTGCGTGGTGGGGGGCAGGTGGGAGCAGTCGGTAGTTCTCCCCCTATTTTTATTCTGCTTTTGTGGTGGACATGGCAACTATTGCAGAGAACAGCGATTGCTTGGTTACGACATGAGAGTGAAGCTGAGCACACTGCGGCAGGGCTGCTCCAGCAGTCGGTTCCTTTGCTCAGAAAAACCAGGGTGCCTCAGATCTGGAATGAGGGCCTGGTGGTCAGGGCAGCGGCTCAGCAGTTCTGTGCTCAGTGCTCAGCTCTCCAGGGATGTCCTGCAGCTTTTGGTACAACCCTGGCACAGGTGACCCAACCTGAGGGTGCTCTGGGGTCTTCCAAGCACCCAATTGTATGAAGGTGGCAAGGCAGGAGCATGTACTGGTGGCTTGCTAGACTATGAAAGCCATTTTCCTTTACCAGATGGAGGGTAAATCACTCATGTCCAGGTCTATTTGGACTAGAAGTTTCTTGAGTCAGTGGCTGTTTCTTAACCCTGGGCTTGTACAATAGCCTGGTGTGGTAGTACTTGGGACTATGGGTAGCTGGGGTGTTTCCCTGGCCCTTTCTGACCACACTCAAGCTGCCTAATACAAAAACACCCTATAGGAAGTATAGAAGAGAGGCTTATTTCCACATTAAAACTTACCTTAGAAGAGCTAAGTATAACCATGGACTTACTACATTTGAATTCAGTTTCCTCAGGTCATCAGATACCTATAGAGTATTAATGGAATCCAGATACTTTTTTTTTTCATCTTTACAGTTCAGAACCAGATTTTTTCTTTTTTTTTTTCTTTTTTTTTTTTTTTTTGAAGAAACGAGCAGTAAACAGCCTGAAATAGTGAGATTTAGGTCTGATGTTTGGCCTACTTCCAAATGTAGCTATGTACTCCTAAACTGCTGGGCAGGCTTCTGAAAACTGTCTCTTCAGGAGCTGTGTTCAGGCTCCTTCCTCTAGGCTGAGCAGTAGCAGTTGTGTAATGCTGAGCAGAGTTGTTCCAGGCAAGAAAGGGGGCAGGAGGTTGCTGTGTGGTGGGGAGCAACAGCAGAGCAACTCTACATGTTGGAGTAGCTGTAGAGAATCAGAGAAGGGTAAAACAGGGTGAACTGGAACTTGCTTAAAATAGCAGCTTCCTCAGAAAAGGGCAGGTCTGTCCCATGCCCAGGTCTGCGTCTGTCTCTCTGAAAAGCAGGTTACACACACGCTGCTCTGATTTTAGACAGCCATTTATTAACACTTCATATGGGCATGAGAGCAGGTCTGTTTGGGTGGAGAGATAAACACAAGTTCTTCACCATAAATTATAAATGATCAGAGGCAACTGGGGCAGCCCCAGGACAACATCTGTACTGGCCCTGCTGAGCAGGACCACTGCTGCTGGGCCAGCTCCACCATGAGCTGCCCTGATGCACTTGCATCCCAGCAAGGTGTCCAGTCTTTATGTGCTTCAAATAATTAGGACTGACACCTATCGTTCTCAGAAGGGTCTGAGCACCCTTTGCCTCATGGACAGGCTGTGATCCTTCTGATCTAAGCAGAAAAATAGGTGAGGCAGAGAGCCAGATCTGCCCTGGCTCTCTACCAAGATGGCCTGGACTGAGGAATCCCCACACACAGTGGTGGTGATGACGGTGATTGCCCAGTTCAAACCGGGAGCGACGCTGAGACCTGCTTCGTTGGCAGACAGTCTGGACCTTGGCAATCTTCTGTGCTGCAGGGCAGGAAGTGGAGTGCAGACAGGGACCTGAGATAATGCACTGAATATGCCTGCGAACCTTTCCTTTTCTAGAGCAGTTATTAGTTCTAGTGCCACCCCTGATTTTATTCGGTGGACAGCTCAAGTCTTTTCTGTGTCTCAGGCCAGCATACTGTACTAAGGTGCACACAGTAGATATGGCTTTAGTGACAATTAAAACCTAGGTTAGATATGAAATCAGGGCAGGGACAATGACTGCACATTAACTGTGGTGTGCTCATACCAGCTCCATCTGCTATGTGGGTGACCCTGGTGCTCTGCAGCATTGAGCTGATCTGTTCCCAGTCCAGTGAAGCTGAAGGAGAAGAATAGGATTGATGTCAACATTCCTCTACAAGTCAGGTGTCCCAGCATCCAGCTCCAACTGCAGTCTGTAAGGGCACATCTGGCAAGTGAATGATTTTGTTTCTTTTACATTGGTGTTGAGATTGGATGGCTACACTTTTGAGAGAACCTAGACAATCCCTTCAAATCCATGTTAACCCAGGAACAGAATTCCTAGCCCAACTGGTGAATGTTGCCTCACCTAATTTTAAAGAAGTTCTACCAAGGTCACATATGCCTTAGGATGTGTAACCTGTAGAAATTAAGATTGTCCAGCCCAGAACATTGCTGGGATTCAGACACTGACTCAAAAAGCTTCTCAACTTTTAATATATTGAGAGAACTGTGGAAATAAATGTCTGTTTGTTGTTGGTTTTGGTTTGTTTGTTAGTTTTTGTTTGTTTGTTTTGTTTTGTTGTTGTTGCTCTCTGAGGTGAGTAGACTCCTTTTATCCCCAGAACAATGAGAGGTGCACTGCTGGACAATTTGTTATATTTGTCCTTACAATCTAACTTGAACCGGATGACTTTCCTCCTGGAGTTGACAGTCTTTCTCCAACCTAGAGTAGATGTTCAGTTTTTAGATAGTGAGACTTTCCAACTGCCACCTAGAGCAGCTTCAAGTACCAAAGAGCTTGGCCAGATGAATGAGAAAGTTTTCATAAACTAGAAGTAAGTGGCAGAGTTAGGCAGGGCCATTCTTCTTTCAGTGAACCCCAGTCCATCCTTCTAGAAGACTAACTCGTGAGGCTGGAAAATAGTTGGACAATTCCTTTGCCTAATGGTACCACTCTGAGCATCCCACCCCTTACCTCCTCTAGCATATGCCTAGAGCTGGTTCTGGTTATGCAGACTAACTGGGTTGATGTAAACTGACATTCAGCTGGCAGAAATAACATATTGACACCAAAGCCAGAGATGTCCCAGGAGAAACTGGCCTGCTCTGCAAATTGCCCATAAAACTGAGATTCGTGTCCTATGATGCCAGTACCTTGTGTTACATTGCTTAAAATGATTATAGCTATCAGTACTGTGTTGTTTTATTTTTAGTTTTAGTTTCCCTCTAGTAGGCAATTTTGGTCCCAATTATCATTTTAGCCATGAAATAATTTTAGCTCCAGTTACTATATAATTTGAGCTAATGACATTTATTTTAACAATGGTGATTTTCATCATTACAACTAATGAAAGCCGTGCTGTGTATGAACGATAGCCACTTAGCATTTATGATTTAAAGCCACATCCTCTTACGGTTAAAGAAAATAATAAATCTAAATCAAAAGAGCTTACAAAAGAAGATAACATAACTCAAGATCATAAGCCATAGTTTTTCAATATATTAGATGTTCTTAATTAAAGCAGACGTGTTTCAAATGGAAACTGATATCTTTGTCTGGTGTATGCTGCTTAGAGAGACTGCTGATGTTGTGTTTCAGCTGTTTATGAGTTACATTTTTCTTCCCTTTTATTGCAGCTCTTTCTTTTATGCTTTCCTGAATCTGCTGATCAGCGCCTTTGTGGTGTTTATCACGTTTATTGCTAGCACTATAGTGAGTGTAGGATTTAACATGTGGTGTGATGCAATTACCGAAAAAGGAAGCATGCCAAATAGGTTAGTATTGAAGAATACATTTTCTTCTTTTTATCTTTCATATATGCACAAATGTACAGTGGTGTTACAAACTGTAGCTGTTACACACAAGGTAATCAAAGGGGAGAATATGGAAGTCCAGATTCTTTTCATCTGGTACAAAAACAGCAAACCAAACTTTTTTCCTTTTAGTTCCCCACAAAACAAACTCTTTTCCATCATGTTTCATGGTCTTTTTAAGAGTCATGAACATGTGCAAAGGAAAACCATTAATTCCAAAGTTTTCATTTCCAAAAGAGAGCTGGATTTGGAAATTCAGCTCGAAGAAGGGAGGGAGGAGGGAGGGTGTCCTGGGAATCAAGGTCCTGGCTTGAAGTTCTGGCTCTGCCACTGATCTGTGTGACAGCAGCCAAGTCCCTTGTTCTGCCTGTGCCACAACACACCGTTACCCAAAACCTGGCCTCAGAGCTGTGCTGCACACACCCTGAAAGCCACAGTACAGAAAGTATTTTAAGAGCAAAGTATAGAGGTCTGATACTTTCTGACAGGGCACAAAATGCACAGGCACTAAATTGTTCTGCTGTATCTCACGATGCTTGTGCTCTGAATAGGAAACTAATAGGTTGAGGTAAATTTTTTGTATCAAACAAATAACAATGAAGAGAAATAAAAAGGTGACATTTTATGTCATACAATATTGAATAAAGGTACTACTTAAAGCATACATTTATATTGCACATTGTCATATGTTGTAAAATGCCATAGTAAATGTTCTGTTTAGGGCTGCAACGCTAATCGAATTATTCGAATATTCGGTTAAAAATTCCGTTACAAAAAACACCTAATCGAATATTCGGATAAGAACCCAAGATGATCGACAGCACTGAAAAGGACAGAGAAGAGGCTGCAGAAATCAACCAAGAGATAGAAAGACAACCTCAAAATCCCGGGATTTTTTTCACACCAGTAAAAGTCCAAGTTATTTGTAAAATCTGTAGGCAGCCTCTATCTTACCATCAGAGTACCGTCTCCTTGCTGGAGCATCTGAAACAAAAACACCCATACAATCCCTTCTTCTGAGGCTTTTCCTGGTGATGTCAGATGTCAAAAGGTAACGGAGGCTCATACACTTTGTTTCATTGAGGGGGAAGCAACCAAGCTGGGCTGATGCCAGATGTGTATAAGTGGGAGGCTCTGGGGGAGTGGGAGAAGAGGGTCTTAGGTATATTGTTTTCATAATAACTATCACAGTTCCACTTTATGGAAGATTGGTGTTATCACTTAGATAATTACACATCATTTTTTAAATCAAGTATTTACATGATTCTTTTACTCAAGCTTTAGAGAAGATTTGCAAGCAACCCAATTAGTGAAATGAATTAAATATAGAATCATAGAATGTGCCATTGTGATTGTTTGAAACACTTAGATATTGCTTCATTTTATGCTTTGTTTGCCTATTTGGAATTTCTGAAATAACTTTCTTTCTTCCCCTCCAAATGCTTTCCTTGGTAGCTGTGAAGAATTGCAGGATATAGATCTTGAACTGAACTTAGAAAACTCTGCTTTCTACGACCAGTTTGCTATTGCACAGGTAGGTCAGACTAGGTCACAGTTCTCTTCCAGTTCACTTTCCATTTGTTCATCGATCTGGGATTGTTGGAGCTGAAATGAGATCCTTTGAAATCAATGGGAATGTTTCCACTGACTTTAGTATGTGCTGAATCAAGATGATTGTGAATGGGTACATTTGCATTTTACATTCAAAACAGATAGTTTTGAACACAGATATGTCAAAACCTGACTCTTACTCATCATGGAAAATTTATTGTTTCTGCAAAGCATGAGTGCCTTGGGTGTCCTGGACACTTGGGTGTCCTGGAGCTCTTTATTGCTGTTAGCAATAAGAAGAGAATGGCTGACCTGCAGCAGACTGTGGGGCTGTTAGTTTTTCTTCCATGAGTTTGTCCTGGTTTAGGCTGGGATAGAAAGAAGATCCCCTGAGCCCATATAAGTATCAGTCCACTGAAAATAATGAAATAGTGCTATCTTTTAGATAGATTTTTTTTTCCTGATCTTTGAGAATTAGACCTCTGAGGCTGTCATATTATTATTGAATATGCCAGCTCTGAGTCAACACTCAAAACCAGTGAACGCTGAGATTTGAGCACTTGAGCATGTGAACACATACTAACACAGTCCCTTGAGGAGGATAGCCCCATCCATGCAGGCTGCACCCATACACATGCTTTTTCAGTTGTCCCTCATGGGAGGAAGCCTTACCTTTCTTGGGACACTCCTTGAAGGCAACTGTGACCCTTAGACATGAGCTAGTTTTGTGGGTTTTGTACCCAGCAATGGCATCTAGACACCCATCCCAGACACACCTACATGTAGCCAATTTGAGTCATTCATACTGTGATATCAGGATGGACAGCTGATAATCTATACATATGTCCTGCCAGATGGTGATCTCCACTCTAATCCACGTTCCTCCAGACCTGGGTAGAGCTAGCCTGAACGATGCATCATTTAAGCTCTGCAAAATACCCAAGTATGAGGAGCCTGGGAGCATAACAGCTGCAGGGAAACACCATTTGTCTTCAAAAGCTGAATGTAGTTGTGACAAAAGGGAGCCTGAGGGAGACTTTGAAAACAGAACCAAGCAGGGAGCAAAATCCTTCAGCGTTGTTTTCTGATAACCGGGGTCTATTAAGCAGAGTTGGATGAAGGCATGAGAATGGGTCTGTCTAAGGAGGGCAAATAAGTTTCATTCAATCAGCAGAATGAAAAATCCAAGAATAGACTAGACTTACCAGCAAATGCAAACTTATTTCCTTGTGAGTGCAATAAATTCCTTCAGCAGGCCTTACTAAAACGCATCAGGTATATAGGAACTCAAACTCTCATTTACATAACAGTGGCCCTTATTTATCTAAATTAGCTATTAAGTAAACAGCTGTGCTACTTCCTGGAAGTGCTAGATTTTTTCTTTGTCCATTTTTATTTTTTGAAATAATAAAAAAGCAGTATGTCAAAACTGTAATATGTGAATTTAAGTACCTTTTTTATTTTATTTTATTTTATTTTCCCTAACAGTATAATGAAATTAAAATGGAATTTCTGCCAGAAAGCAGAAATTTACATTACTACAAATGAGCTTCCTCTGAGACAGGGGAGGCCAACATTCAAGTACCTGAACCAATCAAAATGTAATTATTTCTACAAAGTTAAACGAGTGACCAAGTCAGTGATGGGACTTATTGCAGATCTGAGGCTTTAAGCTCAGGTCTCATATGCCAAATATGTATGAGTCACCAGGAACTAGGATGTGTCAGACTGGGTTTCTCTTGCAGTTTGAGCTCCTGCTAATGTGAACCACTTACCCCAGAAAGTAACAGTTCAATTGGTAGGATTTTCTCAACAATATTCCGAATGGAAACACCTTGAAATTTATATTTCTCTGGGGGTAGTGAGAGGCCCACAGGATTCAGGAAGAAAGTTTTGGAAAAAGTATTAAGACATATGGCAACTCTAAAGTAATGGAAGAGAAATAATCCCAAGAATTTTGGGATGGCCAGAACATTAGATGCTGGGGAAGTTCAGCAGCTGCATGTGGATTATACAGAATTCTTCATGATCAAACCTAGTATTTTTTGTATCAAATTTCCTATTACTTAAAGCTTTATTTCCTTTTAAGCTCAGAATATCTTGACAGGATTGAGAAGTGGGGCCAGAAGCTCACAAAGCATAACTTGTCGTGACTCCATGGGTTTTGGTCTAGGTGAGATTTCGATCTTCGCTTGGACAGGTGGTTTTGTCTTTGTGAAACAGTACTGATATTTGTCATTTCTTTGCTTCTCTAGTTTGGTCTCTGGGCTGCCTGGCTGACTTGGCTGGGAATTACCATACTGGCTTTCCTGAAGGTTTATCACAACTACAGACAGGAAGACCTGCTAGATAGCCTGATCCATGAGAAGGAGCTGTTGCTAGGAAGATCCTCTTCACGAACCTCCTTGCAAGATGAGAAAAGTGCCATGATCTAAAGCATAAGCAAATTTCCAGGGCAGGATCTAGGTTCTATTATTCAGTAGTGCAAGCTGATGTTGAGTCAGAGTATTGAGTGTGAGAGATGCATTTTTTCCTGAAAAAAAGTTGTACTTATGAATCACCCACTTTCTCAATGAAAAATTGTCGGCAGGAATATTCATGTGAGGATACAGAGAATGAACTGCCCCATGTGCCATTGACATAGCAAACTTTCTGTCCTGCACATGCAGGGAGCAGCACAATCTGTAACCTGCTGTTGCTAGCAGAATTTCTGTGTGTTATCACTGGCTTTTGGGGCAGTGGTTGTTTTTTGAGGACTGTGCTGGCAAGACCAGGCTACAGAATCTATGCTATTCCTCCATATTGTTCTGCAACAACAGTAATAACTGGAGCTGCGTCTGGTCCCTCTTGTCTCTCTCCTCCCTTTTGCTAATAAAGCTGCTCTCATTCTCACTTTATTCTGGGTGGATGTAGCTCCGGTCCAAGTACAGACTCTTGCTGTCTCTGCTTTTGCTATGTGTGGTCACTGTGCTGACAAACCTATTGTTCCCACTCTGATTTTGAGTTTGCTTAGAACGTACAGACCTGTGTTCCAGATGATACTTACTATGAGACAGTTTTAACGAATTTCATGAAACCATTATGTTATCTGTAAAAAGCTGTGTACCATTTGAAGGGATGGAGGAGAATGTTTGTGGTTTTATTTATTCTTAGATTTTGGCATGACCATCATTTATTATGGCTTCCTGAAGTGTAGTTTAGCTAGCAACTCCTGAAGCTTGCGTACTAAGAAGTTAAGCTGAGTTCACAGTAGCAATGCTTGTGCATTTATAAGCATAACTTGGTCCCTAATATTGTATACTATTTAGTTCTGAGTATTAGAGTTTACTTGTGCTACTTATTTCATACAGAATATGCAAATTTTTTGTAAACATTTGCATTGTGGTATCTGTGTATATCTATCAACATAGCAAAGAGCATGAACAGCTGAGCTATTTTATAGGTACTCAGTGCTGAATGGACCCATTCTCCCCACTCCTGGGCAGGAGATCCAGGGCTGATGAATTTTGCCATGAAAAGGGAGAACTGTTACTTTCACAAAGCTCACTCGTGACCTTGTTGTTGCTTTCAGTTTTGCTTGGCCAGCACTTCAGTGAATAAGGTGGATGAGAAGTAGGTCTGATAATTAGGAATTACTTAGGTGAGTGTGAGATTGCATGGCAGAGAAGTAAAGTTGTGCTAGAATTAGGCAGTTATACCCTGGTGCATGATGCATGGTAGACCTTTTTCAGCAGGAAAGTTAAGCAAGAAGTTAAGTTTAAGCAGAAGAAGAATTTCAGGGAGCACCCTAACACTGCCTGTGTCAGATGAGCTTGAACTGACACTGAATTTATTGCAAAACAAGTGCAAACCATGTACATCTATACTGCCTGGTAAGCAGTATGGGGGCTTCCCCCCCATCAGAGCACAAGCATTGGACAAGCACAACCATGCAGATTTACTGTTGTCTTCTGAGGACTATTTGGTGCATAAAGTTAAGCACCCACTTAAGTAGCTGAAACTGAACTTGAAGTCATAACAAATCCCTTAGTTTGTAAGGATTTTAGGGCATAAAATCTAGCATCACATTTAACAACTAAATTGTTCCCTCAGGTTTAGGAAAAAAAAAAAGGCCATGTGATATAAGCAGTGTGATGGCCCTGTGAACGTCTCTCATAGCCTCAGATGACCGGTCATGGCTGTCTGCAGGGAGATCTTGTTTTTCACTGTGATTTCAACCCACAAGGGAATGCAATTCCTCTGAAAGCTTTACAACAGTGGATTTTTTTTTTTTTTTTATTTTTTTGGTTGTGAATTGAAATAAAAGGAAAAGTTCCTAAAGGAGGAATCAGAGATTAGTTAATTGGTATTAATATTAGTTAATTTGGCATTGGGTTAATTGGCATTAACATTAGTTAATACCAATATAAAATTCAGAGACCAGGACTATTAGAGGCTTATTTATTTATTTATTTGGTTTGTCTAATAGGGAAGACATTCCTGCAGTTACCCATGCCAGGGCATGACCTTCCCCTTTTAACCAGGAAGAAGTGCTTAGGACATGAAGGTTACCTTATTTCCTCTGTTTCCCCAGTTGCTTCTCTGACTATAACAGACACTACTTCCCTTTCCAACCTTGCCTGGAATTTAAGACTCACCAGTGATGTCTCCTTCCATAAATACCTTCAGTACACGCCTAACTCCTTGCATGGGATCACATTGCTGCTTTGGATACTACAATGCCTGTATGTGCTAAATCACACAGGCTGCAGTAACATGTGGGTTACTGGTCTTGCTTGGGGGCCCTGAGAACTGATGGGCAGATGGCAGTGAGTGCCTCCCCCTTATTCCTCCTCTGAGGCTCCAGGGCTCAAGCCTGGTCACTGGTTCTGAGGAGCAAGATGCTGCTTTTCATTGTGAGATTGTCCAGTCGCTTGACAGTCTCTTCTACCTCTCTTTTCCTGTGTCTCTGTGTCTTTTCCTCCTTTCTACTTCCATGAAAAGCAGCAGACACTGGGTCTGGAGTTCCTCCTCTCGTTGGCTTCTGTGGTTTTCATATTCATTAAAATTTATCACCCTGACACTATCTCAGTGACACTATCTTCATTGTTCTGCAGCTCAATAGACAGAAAGCGGGATCTTTAAAGCGTCTGGGACAGCCAGGTTCCTACTGCTAAGAAAAAGCCAATAGGAAAGAAATACCTCACTTCAGCCTTTGGAAGTGCCACCCCAAAACAAGTACATGTATAGACTCACCCATTAACTTCATCGAAGCTTGGCATGTCTCATTCATTTACGTGGATGAATTCCTTTACCTCACATGACAGAGGTCTTTCTTCAGCTTCACACAGCTGAGCAGGTTGAGTGAGGCTGGCACCCAGCTTGTGAGCTTAATTGATGCTTAAATGCAAAGCTGGTTTTGAAGGAAGCTGCTGGGCAGGTGAGAACGCAGTGTGTGGTGAGCAGCTCTGTCTGACTGGAGGGAGGAAAGGAACAGTCCAAGGATGCAGTTATTGAGCCTCCTTGGAATTTTTTGGTTTGCATTTAGCTTTTTGCAACTCTTCCCCTAAAGCTTGGACACTCAGGCCAACTCATTGAACATGTGTTAGAATGGCAACATTATGTATACCTACCTACACACATCTCTCTTTTGTACCATTCTGACCTCTTCTTTGAGTCATCCATTGACAAGCAGTGTAGAGTTTGGCTGCAGTAGTGTTTCATCTTAGTCAAATATTTTGATATTTGTGATATTTTAATGCCTTGTTTATTTTACCATATCCAAAAACAGGCATCTGGGAACACTCTAGCAAGAGATATATTCAAAGAACAAGAACATTATGTGATATTTATGTTTGCATATATTTTTTTTCATATGATGGAAGGGAAAAGATCTTTGTGGCCTTTGCCCATGCAGCTTGCTAGCTGCTGCCCGTGGCAAAGCTGTGGGTCATTCAGGTGAAGAGTGTGGGCTGCTCTGGTTTTCTAGCCATTTTCCTTGTGATGTTAAAGCCACAGTCAAAGGATCTTATTTTTGGCCTGGGCAAATTGCTAGTAATGCAGGCTGAACCTTAGACAGTCAAAAGCAAGTGGATGGTGCTTTCTGAGACACTGGGGTGTTGCCAGTATTCTGTTATATTGAATATATTCCCTGTGTCCTGGCTACCATCTGTGGTTAATTTCCTTACCAATTCCCTGCCAGCAGTGCAAGCTGCGTTAGAAAAATCTCAGCCAAGCTAAAACATCTTGGCTGAGATTTTAGATCAATATTGGTTATTATTTATTTATTTATTTGTGTAATGGAGAAACAATTAAAGCCAATTATTTTTGGAACATAATTTCCTCATGAGGGTACAAATGTTCATAACATCTTATCCCACTAATTCAGGAGGCATTTTTCAGCTGTAAACTTCTAGTAGGAATCACAAAAATAAGAGCCTGATGATTTACTTTAAGAACTTGAGGATATATGCATGCTATGGCAATGTTTCTACGGTCCATTAGAAAAATGGGTATTGTAATAACTGGTGATGGGTGTTTAAGTAGATAGACTTTGTTGATGAAAGCATTCAGTGTCAGGATTCAGAGATGCTGTATGCATGTATGTACAATGTACACAGATAAATTTCAGAAATAACAGCACTGCCATACTGCAGTATGGATACAGACAGCATGGTTTGGAGTAGTCATTAGGGTGCCTTAACTTTCAGCACTGCCTTTTTCTTGCTGTTATTAGGGTCTGTGTAGTGTGACACACAGGTGATGATATCCAGAGGTGGATGCGGGTGTGATGTGTGCAGAGTGGGAAAGCACTAGCCAGGGCACAACCTCTGAAGGGCTGAGATGGGTTTCTAATGGGGGTTTGCAGAGGTTTTAAATCCTCCCCAGGCTCTTGGTAATGTCCTGTATAAGTCCTGCAAGGAACAGAGTCCTTTCAAGGCCTTCCCTCACCTACACAACATGCTGCTGACTTAACCTGTGTAGTACTCAGGATGGAGGTAGAGCGTCAGAGAACAGCAGCACACATTTTACAGTATTAATGCGTTAGCAAAGGGTCCTTTTACCCAAGATCTAGAAATTGTTCACTACAGGCTCCCAAAATGACTGATATGTGTTAGAATGGCAACATTATTTGCTGCCTACAAGTCTCTTCAGGCTGATGTGGACTCAGGATTTGTGGCCCCATTGCAAAGGAAGTGTGAGCCACAGGCCATTGGATAGGCTTTATTCTGGAAACAAGGTTTCTGCACAACCTCAAATCACACATCGGTCTGTGTAATGGGTGTTAGAAAAAGAAATAGAAAATGTGCAAATTCAGAGATGATGTCACCTGCAAAATGTTCAGTGCAGGAAAGTCCATGCAAACTGTGTGTTTAGGTGAAAGAGGCTTTTATTTTCCCCATTTTCCAAACACCTCTGATGTATTGCATCGCTTTTGTTGTTTAAATTGTAAATTTAACAGATATCCAGACAATCATTCAGACTCATCAGATTTACAGTTTTCCATGACAAACTAATCTGGAGTTTGACAAACTTTTGTCTTCTCTTCTAAATTAATGGCTTGGATGTGAACATCCTTGAACTAATGGGAATTGTTTCTGTATACAGACCCTAAATTCGCATCTCAGACCACTTCCCTTGCTGATGGAAATAGCCCATTTTTATCTCATTGGAATGTTTGCTTTAGAGGCCACAAATGTCCTTTCCTTATGCTTAGGCAATCTGGGAGGAGAATTAGGTTTTGCCTGGCTAGTTTCCACATCTGCATGCAGTGAGAAAATGCTCATATAGCTTCATGAGCACTGAAATTGTTTTAGAGTTATTTCTGTTCATGGTCTACCCTCCAGAAGTATATATTTTTATTTTTGTTCCCCACAAGGAAGAGTAAACCTAACCTGAACTATATTTTAGCATTCACAGGTACAAACCTAAGAGTATTTCTATTTTTTGTTTGTTTGTTTGCTTGCTTTAAGCGATAACATTCCATGCAATTTCTGAATCTAACAACTGCATAGAAGAAAGCATTCTGATGTACTCCTGGCATAAAAGAGAAAAACACAACTGCAGTCTCTCAAAAAAATTTAGCATTTGTTTCTGGGAGGTTAGACAATGATTTACTTAATATATAGCAAGTACTGTTTATTTCAAGGCAGGCATGTAATTGATAGCATCTTTCCATTCTGTTGTTGGGAGGAGTATTTATATAGCAATGCTTTCTCTTTAGTTTCTTTTGTCCATGCCAAAGAATGTAATCGAACTGATACTGCAAACATAGATTAATGTGAATGTATTCACCCGAGTGCTTAAACCTTTCTACCTCTCCTAGCTGCTATAACTGATTGAAGTGTTCTTGCATAAAACAGTCAAAAGAAAAGAATGCATGTAAGAGTCTAAATCCTATTTTCATTTTGAGCTTAAGGATTTAGGATTTATCTCATCAACTTCCTGTCAGATCCTTGTTCCTATAAAATGGGCATAGGCACCCAAGAAAGCCTCTGAGAATAGCCCTTTCGATGGGTCAAATAATTTATTATTTTTTTTAAATTTATGTCAGCAACCATGACTTGTTAGACATGGAAAGTTATGTTACCTGGCAAGTAGGATTTCACAGGAGTGGCAGAAGCATGGAGCTACTCGTTAAATGGGCTGTGGCCCTCCTTTCCCAGCCCTCTCCACAGGGAGGGAGCTGCAAGGCACAGGTTTTTAACCTCCTTGCCTCCTGGGGAAGAATGAGCCTCCATCTGCATGGCAAATGCTCTCACCATGCTGTTATTCTGCATATCCCTCAAATCTTCCTGTTAGAACTTTTCTACTTGGCTAGAAATTCCTAAAAACTGACATTTTAGCTTGGTGGTTATGGTGTTTATCAAGGAGATAAAGTACCTGGCAGCAAGAGCTCACTGAAATAACTTGAATTATTTGTTTGCGGTGGAAACAAAATATGAGAAGGTTTTGATCCCTCTTTCTTCCCACCTATGTTGCAAAGTGAGGGTGGAGACACCCTGACAGGAGGTGGGAATGAAGATCCATCATTGCAGTTGACCTCTTGGGTGATTTCTCATGCAGGCAGATAAATGGCCCTGTGGCAAAACTCCTTATTTTCCCTTCATTTTCCTCCAAATTTAGGCAAGTTTGACTTCAGTTTGTATACAGGTTCTGCATAGTGTTTACAAATGCAAGAGAAATTGCAAACTTTACTTTTTGTGGAAAAGAAAATAAGAAAAAACATTTCAGCTTTTCTCTTTTCTCATTGGGCTCTCTGGGGTTCGACGCCAAACTCTTCCCTTTACACAAGCCAGGCCTGATTTGTCTGACATGTTGCTCTGAAAGGTTCCCAAGACTGGTGCCAGCACTCTCTTGAGGAACCTGGTGGAGTCAGACAAGTGGGATATTAATCCACAGATTTTAAGGGAGGGAAATGTTTTAAAATCATCTGTCATGGTATCCCACATAACACACTCCAGGGCTTTTCTCCCACTTGCTCCTGCAGCAGAAGGAATTATTTTTCCCTTTTAACACTGTGAGGTGCAATTATTTGTGCCTGAAATACAGCACATCCTCCTGCAACGCGCTGGATCTTGATGTAGTTAATTAACCCTTGCCACACTTCCTAGGATGCTGCAATGATTTTAATCCTCTTTGTTGAAAGTGTGTTCACCATTTGGCTTCTAAAGGTGCTAACAGCCTCCTTACACCATAGTTTTTAAGAAATGAAAGCAGTCCTTTGGCCAAATGACTGTAGGAAGCTCAGTGCTGAAGAGCATCCTTTGGGGGGAGAACCACTGCACAGGGTCCACAGCCAGCTCAGACAGGTGCCATATTATAGCCAAATACTCTCTGAGTAAAGCTACTGCAGTTTTTCAGCCCAAATGAGAAATCAATATATTATGATCTAAAATATACTGCTGTAAGAGTTTTGCAGGCTTTTGCAGGTTTTTATTCAAAGAAAAATAATAAACCTCTTCCACTGACGTCTCCTTTCCCTGGATCCTTTCTTCTTTAAAAGCATTTCTGGAATAATTTCACAGGGTTTTATTGCCATCAGGCTAATCAGGCGTTATTTCTCACATCTCTTCCTATCAGGGAAAAGCACAGTCAAGAGGGACAGGAGAGTGCCATACTTCAGAATAAAAATAGATAGTGTGGAGAACTATTAGTGCTCTTCCCGTGAGGGATTTCAGCATTCAGGCTGTGACACGAGGGATCCAGCGTGGCAGAGCCTGGGCAGGCAGTGCTGACACTGCTTTCAGCCTTAGCTTGGACCACGCAGATTTTCACAATTTGTTTTGGAAGTCTCCAGGTTTCCATAATTCATTTAACTGTTGAAAGCAGGATTGGGGCAGATCCTTAGCTGGTGTACGCAGCTTAGCTTTGTGAGCCTCGCTGGAGCCATGCCAGTCTGCACAAGCTGAGGGCAGAGCCTGGTCTGTTTTGGATCTTCTTTCTCATGCTTTGTATGCTCTTCTGCAGTGTAACAAGTGCTGATTTGGAGCATTAATTGCATGCATTTGACAGAAATTGAAATGGAGTTAGGTTTATTGTTTTGATACAGTCTCAAAAGGAAAGCTTTTTACTAGCATTTTAATACAGCCATTTGTAAACACTTGGCAAATAAAAATTGTGAGTCCAATCCTTCTGCTAATAGAGTCATTGACAAAATTTCCTTTGGCTTTAGTAGGAGCTGGACTGGGTTCAGTGTAAGTGGTATACTCTAGTGTTAATGATAATGATTTAATGTTTTATATATGGATGCTTTTTTTGCTGGACGGTGCATTGGCTTTTTATGATTTGGTGATATATATGAATAAACTACTTGAAAAGTTAATATTTCTGTGTTTGGATTTTTGATAGTGAGTTGAATTTACTGTGTGCAAGTTAAAAAATAATTACCAAAGTCAGTGGTGACATCTTAGTTTGTTCCCTCATTCCCTGGTATCACCATGCTGCAGCTTGCATGGCCTTAGACATGACCAACCTCCCTATGCTGAGCCCTCTTGGTACCATCTTCCAGCAGTGAGCCCTAAAGCTGCAGCAGGCAAGGAGAAGGCAGTTCACCTGCATGGGATGCAGATGAAAGCCAACGGGTTACCAAGTGTAGTGGGGTACCACAGGCTGCATGGGTACCACAGGCTGCACAGCAGGTTCATTTTCTAAATGCCAATCAGTTAATTTTCTTTTTGTAGCCCCGGACTTTCTCTTCAGGGGTGGGTCTAAAGATTCCCAGCAGATCTCCTGGAGCAAGGAATTAATAAGGGACAAGTCCACTCTAATATCTTGGAGGCTTCTGAGTTATTTCTTGAGGGCAGCTGCTAATACTCTTTTTCTAGCCACATGCTGCCAACCTTTCTGATTGCTTCAAAGTGTCAAAAGGCAGAAATGTCAACTAAAGTTGCTGCTATGGGTTATTTCCAGACTAGCAGGACTGGAGAGAAGAAGCAAAAGAGTAGGACTGTAAGCAGTCTCTGGAACTCCCTTTTACCAGCACTAATGCCAAGTGCATTAAAAGGTTAATGTAAAAAAATCTAGTGTCATCTCGTTGTGTCCTTTTCTATCTCCTGCAATTGTATGAGTATGGATTCACCTGCTCGTGCAATCAGGTGCTGCTGATGGGGTGTAACTGCCTGAAGAGGGTGTTGGCAGCTGCCCTCCATTCCTGCTGCAGGAATGTACTGCACATTGTCAAAGCAACACTGCTACGGTCTGCTGATTCCTGCTATGGGGAATTTAACACCCATTACATAAGGGATATTAGGCATCGCTTCTGCCCTTAGGCCCTCACACTAGCCCATTTTCATGCATAAACCTCTTTCTGCTTCCTTCTGGCCCTTTGACTCTCACCAGCACAGACACTGCTCATGGCAAGCCCACATCCTCACTGTCTGCTTCAAAATTTGTTGCAAGGGTCCTGTCCTCCATATTCCTCCCCCAGCTCTTTGAGGCAGAAACACGACCATTTCCAAGCCAGACTAAATAATTGCTCAGAGCCAGTTGACTTCAGGACTCCTGACTTTTATAGCTGGTCTCCACGCTGGCACCACAGTGAATTCATGTGAGCATTCGGTCCATTTGTAGTAAATTATATGGTCCTTCTCCTTTTGTTTTCCTCTTTATAGGCAATTCTCAGGAGTTGTACTGCAGGGAAATATTAGCCAGCACAACCATCAGGGGAAATAGTAACCAACATGACTGATTCATTATAATTTCAGGGCTCCTTTCAACTCCTCCAAACTCACAGACTCACCAAGGGGTCACACCTAGAAAAAAAATTGTCGAGCAAGAGTAATGAGAAATCCTGCCCAGCTCACAGCACTGAGGATAGATGTGTGATGGATAAAGAGCAGAAGGAAGACAGAGTGGGAAAAGGGTGTGTGTGTGCATCTGTGTGGCTGTGTAAGCAGCGTGGGTGAAGCAAGGGGACAAGAGCTTCAGCATGAGGAGGAAATAAAGCAGGTAAGTCCACAGCGACCCTGATAACCAGAAATTAAATGCAGGCCTAGAGGTCAGGATTTTTACCCCTGTTCCCAGGCTAGTTTTTGACCTGTTTCCTTCAGCCGCACAGATACATTGGTTTTCTCAGCTTCAGTTTCTTCAACTGAAAAAGGACACTGCTGTCCCAGGGATGGGGTTTAATATTTATTTATTTCAAACTATCTGGTGGTGCTCTGCAATGTGTTGTTTTGGCTCTCTGCAGTCTGTCATGGAGCTGACAGACCACAGCAAAACAGTCCTGACCCAGGAGGCCAGCAAGGCTACGGGGAGGCTTCTGCAGACAGCTCAAGTGCTGCTTTTGCCTGTGCCCAAAACTGTCTCACCCAGAGCCAGGAATAGCTGCTCCTCTGCTTACTTTCCCTGACAGCCCGGTTGTGATAGCCATTCTCAGAGTGTGCCTCACTCACACTGATAAGGCTGGGCCCTGATTTATCACCTGATATAAAGGAGAACATGGCCATTTTCCATCCCGAGCAGGGCTGAAGGAAAGGAGGTCCCATGCCCACCTCCTGGGGAGCAGCACAGAGACGTGACCATGCACATTGTTTTCACATCGTTCCTCCCAGTCCTAAAGAGGAGATCCCTTTTTATCTTAACTCTTTGGCTTGTTTTCAGGTTACCAAAACCAGGCTGACAGCACTCAGGAAGGATTCCCTGTACTGCTCTCCTTCTCAAGATGACCCAGCTTTTGTCAGCCCAGGCTTTGCCTTCCTATTACAAGATGCCACCACTTGCAGTGTGGGAACAGACCCTCCAAGAAAGGTCCCCATTTTGTATGTACTGAGTGCTAGGAGGGCACATCATTCCAGACCCCAAAAGGTACACCACTGATTTGCAGAGAGTTCCAACAGCAACATTAAAAAGGTCATAAACAGAAGTGAAAACAGGAGTTGCAATCACCCCCTTGCCCTATGTGTGTCACAATCCAAACCTTCCCGCCACGGATTCACCAGCACACAAGTTTAAAACTTTTCTGATTTATTAGCAGGGCTGAGGTGGGGAAAGGGAAGGGAAGCACCAGGGGACTTACCCTGTGAGCTAGGATACACAAGTGGTTTGAGCAAAGAGCCACAGAGCCAAACGCTCCTGCAGCAACCTCTGGGTCCCAGGCCAGCAGCTTGTCAGGTGCAATTGCTGTGGCCTTTGACATCTTAGGAAAAGCATGAAAATAGCTGCTGAAGCCACTTCTTTCTGTTTCTGACTGCATTTTTTTTTTTTTTTTTTGTACTCATTCTCAGTCAAGTTGCTGCCCACTCTGCTCCTGAGAGAAGGCTGCATAATTGGTTTCTTTTTATCCTCTGCCTGGTTTAAGTCCTTGGGTTGCTTGGACAAGATTGGTGGGGCAGAGAAGTATTGTCCTCTCTTTTTTTAAAAGTCAATTAAGAATAAATCACTATTTTTTCTTGTTTTTAGTGGGTTGCAAAGGCAGAGGAGTTCCAGTCAAGGTCGTGCAGTCATCACATCCATATTCTCTGCCCTGTTTCCTTTCTCTTTCTTTTCTTTTTCTTCAGCTCTTATGGGCTCTGCTGTCATCCTTACACTGAATAAACCCAAGCATATATCAAGTGTTACTTGACTAGAATCTAAGGCCTGAAAAGTGTGACATGATGTTTTTGTTTAGGAAGAAAACATAGCTCAAGCTCATAAGCTTGCACTTGCTTGATGTCCTCTCAGGCACCCAGAGCATCATTCCACATTTATTGCCTGATCTCCATAAAAATGATTGGCTCCAGAGAGGTTGCACTGTATGGTGCTACAACAAAGAGATAACAGGGCTTTGACCCCACACCTTCATAAACAGTCCGTAATACCCTTACATAAGGTTTTGAACACACAGACATAAAAGCAAAACCTCTGACTGGAGACAAGCACTGCCATAAATCTTGTAAGCTCAGCTCGTGAGGTTTATGGACTGCATCAAGCCCAGAGGATTAAGCCACTGATTTGATAATTAACCTGGGATTTGATGCTGCTATGTATTATGTTAGGCAAATGCTCTGTTTACTATTTAAATGAGTTTTCATGTTCTTTTTCACACCTGGGAGTCAAGTGAAACATTAAGAGTCCGCTCTTGCCCATGGAGGAAAAAATGCATGAAGGGAAAGAAGAAAGCTATTTGCCGTGATTTTACTAACAATCATCTCAGGTATATAAATGTAGCAGCTTGACAAGCCTTTGGCCACCAGAGCAGTGTTTGTGCAATAGTTCAGCTTTATTTTAACTTCTGTAGAATAGCTCTTAGGAGACTTGAGGAGAAAGATGATTTGGTATTTAATGCTTTGACCTGAGACTCGGGAGACTTTTATTCAGCGTGCTGCTGCCTGCACAGATCAATGAATTTCTCTCTGCCTCTGCTCCTCATAACAGCAGTTTATAAGCTTTTTGGGGGACAAAACTCAGACACTTGTTTGCTGTTAAGGATGATGGAGCATCAATTTGGTGGAACCTTTTGGTGCTATTATTATCATTCAGTAATGTTAAGGAAAAAGAAAAAAAAAAAAGGAAAGGAGAACAAGTAGCTGCTAGAAAGTGCACAAGAGGGGTGGTTTTCTTGTTCTTTGAGTTGGATGCTCATGTGTTCCTTGCATGGGGACTGAGTGGACAGGGAGCTTTGATCTGCTGCGTGATGGTTACCAGTGCTCTGAGAAGTCTACCAGGCTCACTGCAGATGGAGGTCATCACTACTACCTCATAAACCAAGTCCAGCATTTATGAGCGATGTGTCTTATCTGAAGAAAGAAGATAACAAGCCGGGATTGAAATTCCTCCAGGACTTTGGTGTCTTGCTTCATGCTGGTGTAGTAGAGACTCGCAGCCAGGATCAGCACAGCGCAAAAGGAGAGCCCCAGGAGCACAGGCAGGCCAGATGATGACCTGTCATGGACTGAGAAGGGGTGGGGAGGAAAAAGAAAGCAGCATTATTTTAGTGTCATCTTAAACACTTCCCAAATCTGACCCCCCACTGATGCCTTTGTCCTACTTTTCTGGGAACAGCAGGGTACACGGGGCTCCAATTGTGAATACTTCTCTAGGCATCAGTTAAGTGATAGCAGGTCACACCTCCTGATGCAGGGTGGTGAGTATAAAAGCCCTCATCTAATGGTGCATTTAAAGAGTTTAATTATATACAATATGAACAGGATTACCATAGCTAATGTATAATCTCAATTTTCCTTCCAGCAATTATTTTTTATACCTTAAAGCTAAATGTTAAGTTACTAGGAGAAAATTAAGACACCTTACCTAATTATTTAATGCCTACAAATGTTCCACAAAGAGAGATCTAGATTTCTGTCCTTTTCCCTGGTACCTCAGCCTGTTTGGGGCCTCTGCTAATTACAGAAACATCTGAGACAAGGCACAGGCGCATTTAGAAAGCTCTGGCTGGCTTAACCTCTCTCTAAGTGCTAGGTGTGCTAATTACACTGGAACATCCTCAGTGTTTGCTCTTATGCAGGAGGACACTGTAAACATTTTTCTTGCCTGTTAAAATATAATTAAAGGATGTTTAAAGTGCTATAGGTCAGGCATAGTTCATGTGTGGAAGTCAATGGGCTACGTTTAGCTCTCTGATGTCCATGCAGCTATTTAGAGGTGTCTCAGCCCTTGTATGTGTGTATCCATCCATGGGCATCTGGGATGCAGTTTGGTTCAGATCTGTCTGCTTTGTTTGGCTGCATACTCATTGCACCATCAGTATTATTTTATAAAACACTTTGAGTATTAAACATGCAGTATAAAACCAAATTCACGCCTGAATAGAAATCCAAAGTGTGCAGCTATTTTCCTGCCATATGCACATAATCAATAAGAAGATAAAAATGTGGCAAGGATTATTATGGGTAAAGGACCAACATTAGCTATAACATATTTAAATTAGCTTCTACTACCAGCCCTGGAATACACAGCAGTCAATTAAATTGTCATACAGATGTACAGAGAGGAAGGTAAAAAGTCGTAAAACCAAGCAAGAAACCATAATAATGTATCAAAAAGTGTATTGGGAAAAGGTAAAATGTTAATAGGCAGTCATTTTATAGCTAACCAGAAACCAAATCAATGTCCCATAATAGGTCTGACTGAATTATTTGCAGCAAATAATTTATTCCTTTGAATTTATCCTTTCTTTCTGTTTGCAAATTATCCATGAGCAGACTTCAATTTTTATAAATTTGATTATTTGGTATTATTCTATGAATGGTTTTTATGTAAGTATTTAACCAGTGAATTACTCACCACTTTCTGCTTATGCAGAGGTTTTTTTTGATTTGGAGGGTGGCATTTACGCTGTTTGATCTCCCAGGCCACATGATACAGCTCCTGGCTGGGTGGCTGCCTGCCTTTCAAAGCATGGAACCTGTCTGATGAGTGTGTTTTGTGAGAGTGAAGCTTCTGTAATGCTCAACTGCCTTTCAAATCAGCCTGTTTCTATTAAGTGCTTAAAACTTTGAAGTGCTTAAAACTGTTTTTCATCTCATGAAAGTTACTTTCTATGTCAAATTTTTGGGTTATTTCAGATGCAAAATTGTTTTTTTCATTATATCCTTTCAACATAGGAATATGCTTAGCCCAGAGACATAAAAAAATAATGTGGAAGAACAGTCCCAACCCAAAAATAGCTCTGAGCTATGCTCACACAGCTTAATCACACTGCTACAAATGTGTCCTGGAGTGTGTGTTTGCTCTTTTCTAAGTTGCAAATTGAAAAAAACCACGATGTTTAAATTTGTTGAATTGTTTGTTGGAACAGCACGTTCAGCCCTAGCCATGTGTCCACACACGTAAGAAAAAAAGCAACTTGTCTGTGAGAAAAGCACTGGACTGGCATTCAAGAGATTATGGTTCAGGTCCTGCCTTGGCCCTACATTTCCACTGTTACCTGAGGGATGTTTGGTCTTTACTTTTCCACCAGACTCCTTCCTGCCCACAGCACCTTGTTCCTTTTGGCCTCCCACCACTACATCTCTGTGTGTGTACGTATACATGGATATATGTACCCCTTCCCCTCTTACTGCACTGCATGCAGAAGGGGCTGGATTTTGGCCAAGACCTCTAGAGATGATCGCCATCATAATAACACCCAGATACACACATTTCCTTGGGGGTCTGTGAGGCTGCTTGGCCTCAAACATCCTTGTAAACAAAAAGAAAAAAAAAAAAAAAGATTATTTTTATTGTTTCTACCCCACCGCCAGTGTATAAATGAATTGTCTCTTCCCCACATAAGAAAGTCAGCAGGGAGAACTAGTGTTTCGCTTGGGGTGCTTTCCCTGCATATCTTAGTGAAAAACCTGTACCTATTTCATTGCCATAAAATATATTAATTATATTTAAATTAAAAATAGCTTCAGGGATTTCATTTTTGTTTCCACTATTTGTCTTGCTAGATGTCTTGTTTAAAATACTGCAGCAGACCTCATCAGCTCTCTGTGCTTCATGTGCTGAGAAAGAAAAAGCAACAGCTGCCAACCTTCATTTTTGGAGGTTTTATTTGCAGAGTTTATTCCCGCTACCACAAAGCAAACTCAGGTTAGTTCCATGAATGCCTCAAAGTTATAATGTGAAACTTTGACTTACCCACTACGTAGTCACAGCAGGAAATAACTAGAAAACAGAATAAAAATATTCTTACACACTTGGAAAGGGGGTGTCTCTTTGCTAAAGATAAAAGAAAAGCATGCACTGGATGGTATTTCGGAAACTGCCTGTCACCCTGCAGACACTGGGCAACTCCTTACACTGCTTTTGGCTGAATGCATTTATGCCAGATGAGGATCTATCCACCCCATGCAAATATGTAGATATAGGTGCGCTTCAGGAAAATGAGAAAAAATATTGTATGAGGAATTTCATAAGCAGAGATTGCTGCTGTTGCAGGATGGCCAGAAGTCAGCTCTCCCAAAAATAAAAAAACAACACACACACCCCGCAGAACAAAAAAAAAAAAACAACAAAAAACAAAAAAAACACAAAAAACACCTCTTCCTACTCTGCATCATTTCTAGAAGAGAGATGAGAGAGACCAGAAGGCTAAGAAAAGAATGAAATATAGAAAACAAACCCGACTGCAAGATGCAACTCTCATCCAACAGCATCCTGGAACTGCCTCTGCTTGGCGGCTGGGGCCCAGATGCAGTCCAGGATGAAAAGTCGGAAGCATGGAAAAATTCCACTGGTGCCAGCACCTTTCATCCTACCAGTCTCTATTTTAATAACGTTGCATGGACAAACAGCAAATCATCTAAATCACAGTCTGTTTGTAACACAGAATATCAGTTATGAGTTGGGACATTTCTCCTGTCCTCATGGAAGAGTCAGAGTCTTTCCTATCCCTGCAGCTTCCTGTGGCTTGAGCACAGCTGCGCTGAGGTCAGAGCTGGTGGGTGCCAAAACCGCATCCCAAGCTGGACTGACTGCAGGGTGCCAAGCATTGATCTGGGGGCACAGACCCTGGCAGGGAGCTGAAAGAGGTGTTGCATCTCATCCAAATCCTGCTCCTGGGCAGTCAAAAGAGCTTTGAAGAGTTAAGGGCTGACTCACTGATTCTTCCCATGTGTTCAGTTTGTATAGGAAAGCCCAGGCTGTGCCAACAACCTTATCAAGAAACAGTTTTTAACTCCTAGGCACCAGAAGCAGCACACTGCAAAACCAACAAGAAGTCTGTATACAGACACAGCAGTGGATGCCAAGCCTTGTTTTTAGAAGCTGAGTAGCAGTCCAGGCAGGTGGCTGACATGGAAATTTCTGTCACCTGTGTTTTTGCTGGCAGATGTATCAAAACCATACAATTTTAGCTTCCTACCAATAAACACAATTTGTCTTAGTCGGGTCTGTTAGTGAAAGCCAGAATAAAACAATTATTTGGTTATGATCTGTATTTAGCATGTGCAGAAGTGCAAACTGAATCCTTGTGTTAGACCTCAGCTTCAGGTCACTCCCAGCTGTCCTACCCACAAGCTGTTATTTTGGTTCATGAGTGAAAGACCAGAAGTCATGTTAGCTGTGTTGTTACTTGGGCACTCTTTTTTTGCAGAAAACAATACATCCTGGCTGCTTTTAATCCCAGTGGGCCAGTCAGGCTCAGATCTTTACTGTTCTGCCCCTTGCCATGCAGGCTGCTCAGAACCATCAGAAGGTGAGCTCCCTCCCCAGTATTACATCCTAGTTACCCAGACTGACGTAAGCACATTTAAATTTGGTTTATTTGAGATCCCCTATGAATGATAGCAGTGTTCTGGTGTAGACCTGGTGCTTAGCCAAACCCACAGTCTACAATGGTCCCACAAGTTCGCCATGAGCAGCCTGAGGCTGCTCTAACCTGGGCAGGCAGGGGAATGGACCAGGTGCACTTCTGCAGAGCACAGCACAGAAGGTGTCTGTCCCCTGCTACGTGCTGAGCTCAGAAAGACAGATAATACTAACAGAGGGGAAGGCTGATGAGGACAGACGGGGAAGGTTAAGAACTAGAAAGGTCATGCCAGAAAGCCTAATAGCTTGAGCATACCATGTTCAATAACTTCTTCTGGCTCACGAAACCGAACCCTTCTCTCTGCTTTCCGTTTTTCCCCCACAGCTTGGTCCACTGGTGGCCTTTTCCTCAATATTGAAGGAGGACAGCTACTGTCATCTGTCTAAAGAGTTGATCAAAAAACAACACATGGCCATTCAAACCAGAGTAATGAATCTAGGTGAAGCTTTGAGTTTTTGTGGCTATAATTTTACCACATCCCTCGAAGGACATGATATGAAACACATCTGATGTGACATTTACAGTCATATCGCTGTAATACGTACACCACGCCAATATAAATATCATTGTCATAGATCTTCAGTACACTAAAGCTGTCTTTTCAGGAAAAGAAAAAAAAAAAAAAAAAAAAAAAAAAAAGCTTGGATAAAGAGACAGCAAGGTTTCAGAAAGGATTTCTCTAAATTGGAGTGAACAGTTATTGAAGATAGCTGCTCAACAGACTGGGGTAGAACACAAATATGATATGAAAGATAAGATTCACATTATTGGAAGCACCTTTGAAGTGTTCTGAGCTAGGCTGCTCTGTTTTGGATGTGATATTGCCATTTAAACAACTGTAGCTATGCAACAATCTCATGATTGGACATCTTGATGGGTATGAGAAGCAATTGTTTGTCATTTGGTATCACAATTATGTTGTTGCTCTGTTTTTTCCTTGGAAGCCACACTCGGTCTTTGATAATGAAATCAGATTGCTGTGGATTCTGCCAAATGACAAAAAAACAGGGCTGCAATAATAGTAATAAAACCCTCTTCTGTGTAGGAATGTTCCCAAAGTTAACCTCCTCCCTCAAAGCAAATCCAAAGCATCTCAGTTCAGAGACACACATTGTCCTCAGAAAGTGGAGCAGCAGATGGCAAATTTTCTACTTTTCAAAGACCTAAGTGGGTGGCAGAAATTCTCCACGTTTTATTTTTACTTTAAGATCAAAGTTGTCTTCTCTACACCTCTTCCTTCTCTTTCTCCTCATGTGCCTTTTCCCCACTCAGTGGGGAAAAATCAGACATTTTTGGATGCAGAGCCCTTTCTCCGTGTCTTTCTTCCTGTTTTAACCTTCTACTCCTCAATGTCCGTTACATTTATCTAGTCAGATAGCCTTGCCCTACACCTTGTCTCTTTGGATGCTTTCCCCACACTCAGCACTTCATCCACACTCTATCTGGGCTTCAGAGGCAAGATTAAAGCCCATTACCTACAGTTTGGGGCTGGCTGACTGCCCAGGGAGGGTCCATGGGTTTCCCTGTGCATCACACATTGTATATGCCCTTTACCAAACACATGTTGATCTCATTGGCCTTGGAAGAGACACCACTATGTGCTGGATCCAGAGAGGGATTTAGGAGTGACATTGCTGGGCAGACCAAGCCTACTGGCATGGCTTTCCGGTGGATGCCTAGGCTTCCTACACAATTCACAAGACAATTATGTGTTTAAAAAAAGCATCCACAGCAGCCAACCCAATAAACAGGAAAACACATAACACAGACAGCAGGAACTGCAGGGGAGTGAGGAACGTTTTCAGATTTGATACCTTCTCCTGAGGGATTTTTAAGCCAGATTTTAGCATCATGTATCACTGGTAAGGATGTTTTCTCTGAGCTTGGGGTCATACAAACATCAATACCACCTCTGTCTCATGACCAGAGGCAGAATGGTGGAGGTCTGTGTATTTTATCCAGAAGATCAGAATCTGGAAGACCCATGCAATGTATGGGAGATCTAGAGTCAACTTCTTTCTAAATCCAAGGGACTGTGAACCCATGCCTCCTATATGCACACCTTCATCATCAGAGCTATAGTGCACGTGTGGGACTGAGGGAATCTCAGTTGCTGTCACTGAAGCCATCTTGTTTGGCCTGGAATAATTAAATATTCATTGGGACAAAGAAAGAAAGAATGAAAGAATGGCTTTGCAGCCCAGTGTTTGGGTGTTCCCTTGGGGATGGAAGAGGTCTGCTCCTATCCTTGCTCCAATGAATACTTAATGTGAAATACTTAAATATTCATTGGAGCAGTCACTGGGAACAGGGTCTCTTGTCTACCAGGTGAGTGCCCTAATCACTCTGCTGTAGCCTTATATACGCGCGCGCACACACACACACACACACACACACACTTTCTGGCATAATGAATATTTAATTATTTTGTGGAAAAAGGAAGCAGCTTCGGGGAGGCACAGCACAAGATGCCCAGCTCAGACTAGTGGTGGTTACAGCTTTGTCTGAGAGGGCTGCTCCAGTAGCACATCCAAGGAAACCAAACCTTATATTTGAAGAGATTCATAACTTCATGAGATGCTTTTGTCCATATGAGATTTTCCAAACACCCAACAGCAATGTTACATCAGAACAGAAAAACATTAAACAGCTAAGTGGTGGGGTAGCACCAAGCCAAGGAAAACCTTAACAAGGAAGTGAAATTTATAATATTTACTAGGCTTTAACAACCTATGGAAATCAAAGCTGTACAGTGTCAGGGAAAAAAAAAAGAAAAAAAAAAAAAAAAGGTACATTCTCAGAGACCCAGTGTTAACAGGTATGACAAGAACTGGAAACCTAACGAACTGTTAGTTTCAAAAGAATATGACATTAAAAACAAGACACTTGTGAAAAATTCTGGGCATTGGGCACAAGGACACTATCACCCATCAAGAGATTACTTACCAGGAGCTCCTCTGCACTATGATCAGAAGGTGGGTCTGGACATATTTGGGACATGTACTCTGGATGCCAACATGAAGCCTCCCACACAAAGCTTTGGTTGGAAAGCCACTCACTCAAAGAAATGGGGAGGACCAGGGAAAATCGTCTGGAGACCCCTCTGCAGCAGGGACTGAGTAGGCAGTGCCAGTGAGCAGATGGGAGCAGCAGCAGATGACAGAGGAGTGGAAAGATGAGTTTCCGCCCTTCATGCCAGTGTTGGCTTGGGAAGGATGACGTGGCTTGAAATGTACTCGGCAGCCAAAAATAGCACACAGTGATAATACTGGTTGTGCAGCTGGAAAGCAGGGCTTTCCTGGCAACTGGAGAGAGGTTGAATGGAGCAAATCACAGATAAACACCTACATATTTATATGCGTAAATGTAAAGTCGAGGCTGTTCTTTCCATAATGATTACTGCATTTCCATGATGACGTTGGTCTCCTTTCCTGAAAACATTCCTGATCTCAAAAAACTTGCAAGTGGCATTACATTTAATCCTTTTCTTGTTCAGAACTATGTGGACAAAAACCATGAGGAAATGTTATAGATATAGTGGGTTCACATATATCTCCCTCCAGCACAGTTATGGCCTCACTTTATATGTCTTACAAATTAGATCCATTATTATAGTAATAAAGTGAGATTTGAACATTAGACATTTCTACAGATATTATAATAAGATTATTGATAGAGAAGAGAGGTGATTTACTGTTCAACAGGCTTTAACAGCCCCTTGTCAAATGCTGAAGGCTGGTCATCATTAAATATACAATTTCCAGCCAGAAATACCTGCCATGACTGCTGAAATATGGTGGTTTATCATCTCTACAAGCACAAGCTTGAGGATTTTTTTTTGTTGTTCTTTTCTTGGAGCTATTTATTTGCTGTGAACTGTCTAAAAAAAATCCAGTTTTGTGTAATTTTCCAAGTTATATGGAGTGTCTCAAGGTGGGACCCTAGCATTGCTCCTTTCACAAGGGGCTTCACTGCAAAGTGGCAGGGAAGACCCCAGTGTTGTTCTCTGTTACAGCTGTGCATGCTTAGACCAGGCCATCATTTTTCACCTACCCTGTGAAGCAAGGGTTGCAAGATGTGGCCACTGGCACCAAGACCCAGTCTCTGCATGGGTCTTCGATGCTTGGAAGACCTGCTGTTCTCAACCCTTTCCCTTTTCATCACTGAAAGCAGTGTCAGCATGGAGGGTGTCACATTTTACTGTTCTGGGGCATTTCACTGAATGCACTGTGTCTAAAAGCCTCCCAGAGAAAAACACCTTACCTTCTCTTTCCTGTACATTGGTGTGTTGGAGGGCTTTTCCTCATGCTGCAACCGGCTCACAGCTGCAAGGCTTGTAAAACGTTCTCAAAATCCCCTCTCTGGTGTGTCCTGCAAGTGTTTCACATCAGTTATTTTTGGGATATCTAAGCTGAGATTTTGGTGGGAAAAAGTCATTTTTCAAAACTTTGCTCATGGTAGATCCTAGACAGAGAGGTGACAAAACCTTTCAAACAGTGACCCTCCAGCTTATCTGGTTCCTCCTTGCTCCCATCATGATAATCACTTGCTACTAAATAATATAAGAAGGAATTTATATGCCGACTGTGGCCAAAAATACAGGTGGAGGTGGGAAGAGGGAAGTCAAAGCCTAATATTCATCTCTCTCTCACTTACCCTACATGAATAGTCTCATTCATTTTTACTAGCGTCATACATCAAGTCACATAAAAAAGGTCTTTTGTAGCCTCTTATTCCTGAAAACAGAGGCAAAAAGCTCACAATCTTTTAAATCTTTTAGACCTGAATGAGAAACCCTGTTCTTATCTTTTTCAATGAATCTGATCTTATTGAAAACAAAGGCCCTTTTTTTTTTTTTTTAATTAATCAGATTTTTTTGAGATTGTCTTTTAAATCCCCAAAAGAAAAGTTGTTGGGTTTTGTTTGATTGTTTGTCTGTTTTTAATTCTAAATGGCTCATTTGTACTTTTCAATGTAAGAACTCTTTTCAGTTCCAGAGATTCCCCTCAAGTATAATTTTTTTTTTTATTAATTTGATTGAAAAAATATTAGGCATCTTATAAATTTTTTAATGAAAGATTCCCATCTAAATGTTAGGAATGATCATTTAATAGCACCATTCTTGCTTTTTTTTTTTTTTTTTCCCTCAACCTGTTAATTATATTGATAGTGATAGTTGTAAATGCTTGAATAATTTGTAGTTACCTGGGCACTCAAGTTCCAGTGGATAAAGATGTCAGGAGTTCAAATCTCATAACAGGGATGGATCCATTCCTGCTAAGTGCTTTTGATTGCAATTTAACCACCTAAAATTGGATATAGATTAGGAATAAAGCACAGTTTCATGCATGAAGTGAAGAATTCCGGGAAGATAACTTTCCTGGTTTCTGAAATCACTGGTAAAAAAATAATAGTTACAATACTGGAACAATTTCTGCTCTGGAAGCTGGAAGAATTTCCCTTAACATTGCCCTCCTTTTTGAAGTAATTTTTCATCTAGGCTTTGATCTCATTTCTCGCAACACATGTCAGAACCAAAGCTGGACAAAGAATTCATAAATGAATTATTTAGCTGAGGAGTGTCACCTCTATTTCTTTCTGCTAATTGTTCACAAATACATAGTGACTTTTGTGAACATATTCATTATTCAGATTTATTCAGTGGATAATTGCTGGGAGAAATTATTTGTCTGTAGATTGCTTGGAAGCATTTTGCTGTGACCATTTAATAGTAAAAATCTATCCAGGCTTTTAATACGAGACAAACTGAAAATATCTGTAACTACTGATGGAGTCCTTAAGCGTGACCAATATACTGCAGTCTTAATAAGCAAATCCCCCTTTTTGAGGACAAACTCTACTATTTCCAGTGTTACATGAGAGAAAAAGCAAAGACATGTCAAATATCTGTCGTGCCGACTTTGAATGGCTCACATTGTATATGCAAATAAGTTTTTACAAGAAAAGGGTTGCTTAACTGTTTGCTCAGCAGAAAAATAAAACAAGCCTGAACAAAACATGATTGACTTCCCAGTGAATAAGTACGAACAGTCCACACAAAGGAACTAACTGCACAGCCAGTATTTTCATGCAACACCCCAATGGAAGATGTCTAGGAAATAAACATAACATGATAAAACAATTTTACGCTCAGAGGATAGCTGTGTAACCATATGAACTCTTTTTCCATTTCCTTCTGCAGGAATAAATATTTTAGACAAGCAAAGTACTTTGTAAATGATGCCTTTGTGGGGATTCGTCTGGCCTGGTTCAATTATTTTGAAACCTAGCAATTTTCTCATATCATTGAATCTGGTTTTATTGCAAATAGGGTCATAGAAATAGTCACTCATTGTGATAATGGACTTAGTTTATCTTAACTATTAACACTTCTAGTAGGTTTACACACACATATATATTCAATATTTATGGATATGCACAGTGCATATATATTAATAATGAAGTAACTTTATCTCCAACAATCTGAAAACAAAATCACGTAATACCATACAGTGCAGGGTGCAATGGTAACTGGAAGCAGCATATCAGGATAACAGAACAGAAAAGGAATAAATAAATTAGAAGGAAGTCTTCCATATCTTCTTCAACTTCCAGAGTGTCAATTGAGCCTTTGTTCAATATTCCACCTTTCGTGGTTCTGTGTGCTCTTGATTAATAATTTAGAGATGCACCTTTTGGCAGCAAGGTAAGTTTTGTGTTTGCCAAGAGTGATTTTCCACCAGTCAGGGAATACATCAGGAAATAAAAAGGTGAATTGCCCCACAGAGCATCATTAGCTGTGTTCCTTCTTCTTTTTTCTGCCTCTGGAGAAGCAGATTTACTGCTGAAATGTGCGGAACACCCATGAGGTGTCATACGGCACTGTTTCTACTTCTCAGACCTTCCAGAAAGGAAAGCACTGCATAAATTCCAACCTCAAGACAAAAATCAGTCCTTTGGACTGTGCATTTCCATATGCATTCCATGACTGAAGGGTCTTGGTTAGCCTGTCTTCTGATGGTCACTCCAAAATGGGGTGTTTCTGAGGAACTGGAAAAAAATCAGCCATGAAGCACAATGGAGACAGAGCAATGAATGGTCATATGTGTGTAGCCAGGTGCACTGATAGCAATCAGTTTATCTTTTCATATAATCCCGAATTCTTGTGATGCTCAGAGTCCCGTGTACCCCAGTGTGTTTGTCCCCCAGGAAGGGCAGTTTGTTCAGCCCAAAGCACAGCATCTCCAGTTCTTGTGGTGCTATATGAAGGAACCACAAGGTTATTCTCCCACAGAGACATTCTCTTCTGCATTTATATATTTCTACCCTGCAGTTTTCCTAATGACCTATGGCTGTAAATTCCCCTTTGAAGCAGGTAGGCAGACCTGGGGCCACTTATCCAGGAACTGTAGGCCTGGATTGCCACTCTGCCAAAATTAGATTTGTCACAGTCACATCACATGTAGCTGTCTGATCCAACACAACAAAATTTACTTCTGAAGCCAGCACCCTGGCTGTGCTTGTGGATGTAGCAGGTACCTTGGGGTGCTGATCATCTACCTGGGGTTGCAGCACCAGTTCCAAATCTACAGCGTGCAGGAGCTTGCTCTGGTTTTTCAGCTGAGCTCTTCTCCAGGGCAAATACACAAGCACCATGCAAAATGCATAGCAAGATTTTGCATTGTGGTGAGAAGGTCCCAAGTGCAGGGCAGACTGATTTCTGGTCTGCTGTAACTGGCTAGAAATGATTTAACTCTGTTGAGGAACGTGGTCTTAATTCATCCCTGGCATGAATCCATTGATTTATAAAGGCATGGATCTGTCTCCATCTCTTAAAATTGCCTCTCTTATTCATGGGTCTTTCTGGGTAGATGTTACAAACAACCACAATGTACTTGTGATGATATATAGCAAAAAGAGAGGATTTCTGTGCTGCTGAAACGAACTTTCTAAATAATTACAGAATGATTCCACATCCATTTCATAATTAGACTCCTGAGATTACAGCCAAGCCATTATTTGTGATTCAACATGCATTTTTACTTTGGAAATATCCCATAAACCATTAGGTTTATTCCACCTGAGGTTTTCCCCTTCGTTCTGTTCATCCTGCCACTGGGATCTAAAATGTAAAACATGTATTGATTGAATAAGAGTTACCAAGTAACCGAATGCTAATAACTGCTGTTAGCTCACTGTTTCCATATCAGTCAGCCCTGTTGATGCTGAATGTGGGAGACAGACAGAGCTGAAGTGAGTGAGGTCATTCTGAGTCAGCTTTTATCACACGTTCATCGTATTTTAGCAACAAAAAGGAGTGGAACTGAAACCTCTCCTTAAAGCAACTGGGGGGTTGCTGATGGCAGGGCTGCCACCAGCCAGGAGATGGCTGAGAAGCATGAACCCACAGCCAGCAGGTGGATGGCTGAGCTGGCGTGAAATAAAAAGAGGGGCCAAAAAATATAAATAAATAAATATATATATAATGAAACGAAAAACCCTCAGAAACAGCAAAAGCAGAATTATCTTCAGTAGCTTTATTTCAGCAGCAATGACTTTGTGCTCTCTGTTGTGTTGACTGGGGCTTTCTGTAATGATTCCTCATTTACTCATGCGAGTTTTGACCAGCAGAGAAATCAGACTAGGATAATTGCAGGATATAGCCTAAAATGGGGATTAGCGGCCTTGTCTAAATCCAAGAGATATCAAAAGGCTCCCGTTGATTTCTGCAGGCCCATGGTCTGTTCTGAATGGATTTTAGAAACCCGGAAGCTGTTAATGTCAGACTGGTCCAAAGAAGGGCAGCAAGTGGGACTTACAGCAGTGGGAAGGGAAGAAGCCAAGGGAATCGTAAAGCACCTAGACACAGGCATCACTGCATAAGATGATTTGAAAGCCCTGATGAAAATGCTCTTGAGCTCCATTTGTGGTGTCACCTTGGAAGGGGATTAGATTAGATTAGTGACATGAAAGGAGAACAGAAAACTGGAGAGAATAATGGATCGAAGCATGAGAAAAGCCCAAATGAGTGAAATATGCATGAATTTGAAGGAGCTTGGATGGTGATACTGCATGATGAATATAAAAAGCAAGTGTCAAATCCTGCTGTCGTTGGCAGACACTTTACAGTAATGTTAAATATATTAAAGTCTATTAAAGCTGATATTTGTTTTGGATTTAATTTCTTGTAATTAGCATGTGAGACTCTTTCCTCCACCTCTCCACACCCTGGAGGATGGTGTTTTCAGAGTAAAACAAACGGTTTTAACAAAGAATAATTGGTACAATTTCCAAACCTGGCCAAGTGCTTCTGGAACCTATATTCACTTGGATCTCAATTTAAGCTGGGACAAGGAAACTAAACAAGGAAAAATTCAGACAGTAGATCAAAGAACACTTGTTCTCATTAGAATATATGTCAGGCTGAAAGCCAGCTATTTTTTGCACAAGTAAGCTGAAGATTTCAATTGTGTTTTTGTTCCAAGCAGAGCATTCTTCAGCATGTCTGCGGGAGTGTTGGGGGGGACCTGCTTGTGCCAGGTCAGTTGGTGTCTCACAGAAGTGTGGCTAAGAACAGGACAGGCTTGGACTGGAGAGTGTGGAACTGGGTCCAGCCTTGGTCCCTGACAGTTTTGGATCAGATCCTTAAAATAAAGGACTTTGAGCAACCTGTTCTAGTGGGAGGTGTCCCTGCCCATGGCAGGGGGGTTGTATCTGGATGATCTTTAAGGTCCCTGCCAACACAAGCCATTTGATGATTTTATGAGAAGATGCCCCTGCTAGTAGCTTTACCAGCCTGTTACTATCTGCCTTGTTAATAGTTAGAGCCCTCTCTGTTTTTCTACTTTTCTCTACTTAATTCTTATCAGAAATTTGGTCTGGGATAGGAACAGAAAGCCTCTCACCTTAAATTAGTATGTTGTTAAGAACCACCTCTTTTTCAACATACCATCTTTTTCATTTATTTTTATTTTTATTTTTAATATGGAGCATTTTATTTTCATCAGCATATTTTTCATAATCTCAAATGTATAAGCCTTTCAAATAGGCACCTCAATGAAGGAGTGGACATTACAATGCCTTTTCTTTTAAATCTAGGCAAATGCAAAGGAAAGGAATCAGCTTCACAGGACAGTTACAGAGATTGTGAATTACTGGTGTCTGAAGGGAGAAGGACTGAAACTGAGCTCTTGTTCTATCATGATTTTGACAACATAGCTATTCCCTAATGCAAGCAAAACCTGCTCAGTGCCTTGCATTTTCTCATGCATGGATTACACCTTGTGCAGCAAGCATTTCTAGGACAAGTATGGAGGCTGAAGTGCCCTTATGCTCTCTACTTAGGGCTCCTTGTGTATTGGAGAGCTGGAAAAAAAATTAGACCCCTTTTGGACCACAAAAGGGTCGTTCTAGCTCTAAAGTGAATATGATGGAAAGGTGATGCCACTACTCCTCCTTTCCAGAAAAAGACCTCTCCTGCTCTCCTGACTCCAGCTCATCAGCCCTGAGTTTCAGACTGTGGGACTGAAATAACTTTTCTGATGCTTCCGGATTTGGCAAGCTTTGTCACTTGCTGCATTAATAGTGCTGGAGCTGGAAAATTGTGTCAGCTTCCATGATGGACATATTTGACATCCCAAAACAAAACAAAAAAAAATATTAGTTAGGGATGGTATAAGACTTCTTTACAGAGCAGTTTCCTTCTATTTGAATGGCATACTTGCCCTACAAATCTTTATATTGGCCTTAAAAGAGCATTAGAGGAGATCTGATCTTGCCCCACTGTACAACCATGGGTGCTGCTGTTTCCAATTAAGAGTTCTTCGTGTGGAACCCAGGCAGGATTTCATCTCTGTTACTCACATCTGTGGGACTGATAAATCTCCATTAGAAGCAAAACTTATCTGTTAGGGCACTTTGGGTCAAGCTGCCTTTTCACTTACACACCTACAAAGATATTGCAGTGAATGGAAACTTGTTAGTGCATGTGTATAACATTTGCTCTTTGGTTAAGTGAAGTGATGAGAAACACAAAGACTGGGGCAAGGAACCATTGAATCCAAAACACAGATATCAAGTTTCTTGCCTGATTAGGGCAATACATTTTATTTTCCTCTGACTGAAGTCACTTTAATGCAAGGGGCACAATCTGCCTGTGAGGTTGGCACTCTGCTCTCTCGAGCTCTGGCTTTACTGGTTTCTGCCAAGCAGCCAAGTAATTTCATCTGTCACATTCCCACTGGCTTGTCTGCTATCACTAGCATATTACAACTAGTGAATTTCCAGCATTTTGGCATTCACAATGCACCGACACACAGCATAATCTTCTGTATAATACACTCTGCTTGCAGTACATGAGTGAAGAAAGTATCTGTCTGCTTCACACTTCCTTCTTTTAAATGAATTTTCCTCACATCCAGCAATCTCTGCACAAGGATGCCTGGTTCTCATTTCTAAGCCCTGAAGCCTGCCCACTCTTCATCTGGCCTAGGTTCATCTGGGATGTGCTGAGTGACTTTACCTGGCACTTGCCATGGTGGCAGCAAGTGCTGCAGACCTGGTTGTTCCTGGAGAGCATGGGTGAGCCCCGTGCTGGGTGCCCCTCCTGTTTCTCATAGGTGAGCAAATTGAGAGAGACAGGCTTTCTTGAAGCCTGTAAGTTTTTCTTGGATGCACAAAGTGTCCCTCAGCTAAAGAACATCCAAAAAGCACCCCTGAGACAAGAATAAGAGAATATCTCTTCTTACTGAGTTACTTACTAAGTGTCAGGCTGATCAAAGCGGAGCAAAAAACACCCTGCCATCTCTGAAAGGATGCTCCTTGCTTTAGCTTCAGCTCCTTGCATTCACAAAGTGGAAATCAAACACCCACAAGACACAGAAACAGCACTGCTTCTCTTTTTTCTAGAGAAGTGCAACTTAAATAAGAAGTATAGAGAGGTGAAAAAAAAAAAAAAAAAAAAGAGGAATTAGAGCAGGTGGCACCGGTGGTTTATGTCACTGAAACTTGTGAGCTCAGAGCTGAATGTGAGGCAATGTTTAGCAGAGGAGATGGACTGGCCCTGGAGAGAAGAAGCCAATGGTCCCATGTACCAAGCAGCCCTCAGTGCTTTGAGCCACCTGTTAACAGGGGAGTTTCTTTGCACAAAATCAGGAATGGTGATGCCTTGGGGATGAGTTCCCCAAATCTTGGCTCTGTCCACCAGACCATACAGTAGCAGCTCTGGCCCAAAGAGTGTGTAGGACTTAAAAGATTCACTAAACCTCTTGTATCTGAACTCATTGGTTTATTTGCTCTCCCCAAAGGTAAAGCAGCTGCTCCAGGATGCATATATAAAACTATGCATTTCAGATAGTTGTCAAAATCTTCTATTGCAAAACTACCTAAATAATGGCACATTCACTCTAGGCACTTTACATGAGCAAAATGGAAGGTAGTTACAGGGTTTGGGAATGGCTCTAGGAAAGGTACATAGAGCTTTCCTGATCCATGCACTGGGAGAGGCTCACACCTCCTTTCTGTACAAAGTGTATTTTTTTTTTGGGGGGGGGGTGGGATCTGAACTGTTACCTGTGTTATTCTCAACACTAATGAAAAAACAGGCTCTAGAGGATCAGCTTCCCATATTGTCTTTGTACTGGTTCTATTCAAAAAAGCCTGCAAATAAACTTTATTGCTGCTCCTAATAGTAGTTATTATTGATCATAAATAATATGCTCATTTTCATTACTCTTGTTTAAGACCAGGGCAACACAGGAGTTACAGATGTTGGTGAAGAGGCTGTACCTGCACCAGAGACTTTATAAACCAAAGGAGCAATACCAGTTTACAGAAGACTAAAGGTCTGGACCTCAGCTTCCAGAGAGGCTGAACATAAAATGTAAGGAAAAGCAAGCCAAGAAGCTGCAGAGTTTGGACAAAAGCAGCTGAAGCAGTTTTTACGATAGAGTCTTTCTCCACACCGGCCTAAGCTGGCAAGAACACAAAACCTTTTTTAGACATACCTGTTGGTCATGATGAAAAGCGTAGGCAGCATCTCATGCTAACACGTCTTGCTTGGGAGGCCTGCTCAGAAAAATCCTTCATCAGAGCAGCAGCTGTCGTCTTCCCCCGAGCAAATTCCTTTAAAGCTGTCAAAGATGCTGTAATCAGACTAGGTCATCAAAACCGGTCCTCCTGAGGACTGGAAATAAGATCCAGAGATGATCATTCAGCTGCATGGGCAAGGTCTAAAACACTAAAGTTTCCATTGAAATTAAATGAAGGGGCTGTAATTGCTGTGAAAGAAAAGCAAAGCAATCATTGGGAGAGCCCGAAAGCTTTCAAACTACCTCCTGAAATGGTGCTGCCTGTAAAGTAGGGATCTATGTACTGCACAACAGAATCTGATAGCAGAGCAAAGCTTTTACCAGGAAACCAACTTAGATAACTACTGGAGCATTTGTCTGTGTGCCTCTTGGAGCTAGGGCAAATTTTAATCGAGATTTCTACACACAGTTGAGTAGTTTTATTACTCGGCTAAATATAAAAAAGGTTAATAAAGTAATAAAAATGGATTCTTTGTCTTCCTGATTTCAAAACATGAAGCTGTGGTCAATATGTTTAATAATTTGTAAATAGACTGGAATGAAGCCCAGCAGCCATGGTGACCACTGAGAGGGGACTGCTGTGTATTTCTGCCCTCTTGTACTTGTGCTTGCATCAGCAGTTTTGCAGCTTCCATAAATTGTTTGTCAGTAAGGAAGAGAAAAGGGGCTCAACTTCTTTCTGCTCTGATGTTTACTGCAGTTGCTGGAGTTACATCTGGGATAAATTTAGCCTGGTTTTGATTAAACACAGTCTTGGCTAGAATTAAAGGGTATCAGTGTATCTGATTTTAGCTGCATTTACACTATATTGTTTTCAGTGTCTCTGATTTTAGGCTATTGATTCCATCTTGAGTAGTGGTACAACAAACAGATCCCAAAGTGTCCTTGATACTTCTCCAGTGTACTAGCATTACACCAGATATCGATTCCCAGCTCCTTCTTATCACTCTAACTAAAAAAAAAAAAAAAAAGAAAAAAGAAAAAAGAAAAAAAAAAAGAGAGTGGAAGAAAGGAAGGAAGGAAGGAAGGAAGGAAGGAAGGAAGGAAGGAAGGAAGGAAGGAAGGAAGGAAGGAAGGAAGGAAGGAAGGAAGGAAGGAAGGAAGGAAGAAAGGAGGGAAGGAAGGAAAGAAGGAAGGAAAATAAGAGAAAGAAAGAAAAGAGAGAAAGAGAGAAAGAGAGAAAGAGAGAGAGAGAGAGAGAGGGAGAGAGAAAGAAAGAAAGAAAGAAAGAAAGAAAGAAAGAAAGAAAGAAAGAAAGAAAGAAAGAAAGAAAGAAAGAAAGAAAGAAGCAAAGAAACAAAGAAATAAAGAAAAAGAAAACATCACAACGCATGGTGTGATTGTTTGGACAACTACAGAAAAAGAAAAAAAAAAGAAAAAGAAGGAAAATAAAAAAGAAGAACAAGCATCATGTCCCCTAGGTGGGAATAGCTAGGGAAATCACTGATTTGTCAGACATTTGATGTGTTCACAGGGCTCCCAGCAGCAGTGCCCTGACTGCTGCAGGTAAGGAGGGGAGGGATCCAAAGCCTACAGCAAGTATCTAAGGGGAGTTTCTTGGGAGAAAAAAAAAAAAAAAAAAGAAAAGAGAAAGCACTGTGCCCCTCTGAGTTTCTGAAAAAGATAGTTGGGGGAGAGGCTGCTGAAGTACAGGAGAGGTGGAGGTGTGTCACAGGGCATGGGGATTTCTGGAGTAATTTGGGAGACCCTGGCGCAGCAAGGCATGGGGAAAGCTGCTGCAGGGAAGGGAGGAACTGCACTCCCGAGAGGCGGATTATTAGTGATAGCAAGGAATCTGTTTCCCATGGCTGACTGTTGTTTTCATCAAAGTCCCTGAGTGTGTTTCACCCTGTTTCAGCTGGCTCTGTGCTGCCTTTTTTTTTTTTTTTTTTCAGCAGGGGACACTGAGGCAGCAGGCAGCAAAGCAACTTGCCCGAGGCCCCTGCAGAAGCCAGCAGCAGAGCTGAGCACTGGGGCTGTCTGACTGATCACCCCACAACCCGCAGGGACCCCGGGGCAAGGGACAGCTCTGAGAAGCTACTGCCAAAGGCTTCTCTTGGCTGTTCCGAGACAGCACACCAGGAGAAATCAGAGCATAAAACCCAAGGGAAAAGCTGCTAGAGAACCCGTAACACCAAAGCGCAACACCGCTGTGGTTTTGCAGTGAGGCAAAGCAGAGCATGGAGCAGGTAGCAGAGAAAAATAGCTCAGTATATATAAAGTCATGTACTTGCCTGAGCCCTCTGGAAGAGACACCAATGGCACTGAGCTCGAGTGAGCTGCAGGGCTTCCTCGGCTGTTTATCCTGGTGAAGGATATTTAACAGCTCAGGCAACTGCCTGGAGCTCAGCTGAAAAACCCCTGTGCCAAAAGCACGGGAGACGGAGCCAGCGTAATAAACACGAGGCTCCTTGACTTTTTCCTAAGTGTCTAATTATATATACATGCAGCATTCCTGGGGCTCAATTATAAGCTTAAAGTCGCTTTTCCTTCCTCAAGGTTTTGTCCCTGAGTCGGTTAAGCAACTGAGAACAAAGAAATAAGCAGTATTACCACACGGTTCCTGTGCCACAGGAGGACTCTATATTCCCGTTCCTCACCTGGCAGCCTCCAGCCACCCCAGCACTGTAATTAGAGCATCTTGCAGCCATCGAAATAGCACTGACCCTCACAACAGAACTGGCCCTCATCATGAAGCTCTCATCTGTCTCACACGACAGCTCCCCACCCACACAAATCAAGAGCCTGGAGGCGATGGGGACATTTCTGCATTTTGGCTGTGCTGCCTGGGTCCACCCATCACACCTTGCCCCTGGTTATGGGATGCTGGCTGTGCTGGAGTTTACTGCTGGAATGGGACAGAGGGGTGAAACAGGGAGCTGGGGGAAGGATGCATTTTAATTTCACATTCTCTCATCCAGGCTGCTTCTTGAATTAGTGCATGAAACTCAGCTCTTCTGTCCATATTTTGTTCAGGTTTGATTTATATGAATGTGCAGGCAGGCTGTGGTTGACTGTACAGATTGGTGATTTAAGGAGAGCCGAGACCGTGGGATGAATTAAAGCAGCCTGGTTTCCTTTAATCTGTACTGCTTGCCCTAGCTACCAGCTCCAGGAGCCATGCACTGAGCACTGGGGAGCCATCGGCGTTCAGCTCCTCGGATGTTTGCTGTCACCTCCACCTCAGTGCTGTTCCCCAGGCTCCCACTGTAGCCAAGTGAGACAAAGGAGTGCCTTTAGGAGCAATTCATCCACCCCAATTTAAATGTCCACTGCAGCAGTGAACAAGTCCCGTCCTGTTCCTCTCCCCTTGATGGGAAGGACCAGTTTGGATGCTGACACCTCTGTCTGGCCCCATCACACCTACCTTATGCTTGGGCAGAGAATTTGTTCTCCTGAAGGCCAGAATGATATTTCAATAGGTACTGTCAGGAGGTGTGGGAGTGACCTTGCACTGAACTGAGTTCCCCATGGTGAGTTTGTTGGGCTGCAAGGGGAAAGACAAGGAGGAATTACTGGGGTGCATGCCCACAGCAAAGTCCTGCTGCAGACTTACTGAGGTCAGCTGTGCACGCCCTGCCTGGGCACCTCTGCACATCTTTCTCTGTCTGCAATTTTGTTTCAGAGAGCTCCTTTTAAATATAATCCAAGGCCTTTTCCCAGTTCTGAAATCTCTCTTTGTTTATTGAATTATAATTTACATTTTCTTTTACTTTTATGGGAGGTTTACATTTTGTTGCATGTCAGCACCATACAGAATAGACATCTAAGTGGGTGAAGTGGAATTATGATTTATTGGAGGAGAGTGCATTATCAGTAAATTCAAGAGACTAAATCTGCCATGGAGAAGACTTCTTTGCTTCCATCATCAAGTCAGACATTATATCCTGTCAAATGCCCCAAGGGGCGCTTTTGCTCCAGGCACCAGAGGTAATAACTCTGCTCAGAAATTCACTGTATGCTGAAGTCTTCGTCTTATAAAGCTTTCAAGTTTTGCTCAAACTGAGGACACAATTAAGAGAGAAAAAATACACATTTAACCTTAGTCTTATCATATTTTTTTTTATTTTATTTTATTATTTTTTTTTTGGTGTAGGCTGTGAGGTTCTCTGCCTAAAGGTTTGCTCCTGGCATGCACACTTATCCCATGGTTAAGTGTGGTGCTGCTCTCTGGACACGGTGTCAGTGTGGTGGACATCAGCTGGCAGCATCCCATCAGTACTGCAATTACTTGGTCACTCCCGAGTCATCAGAATAATTACAACACTGTTGTCAGAAGAGGGATAGATGCCCTTTCCTGCCTTTATCCCCTTTCCTTTTGGATTCTGTTGGATTCTGTGATGACGGAGAGGTGGCCTCTCACTCTGGTGCTGCTCCTGGTCCATCTGCTCAGAGCTGAAAGACTCTCTCTCTCTCTCTCGCTCTCTTTTTTTTTTTTTTTTTTTGGGTGTGTGTGTGTGTGTGTGCAAGAAACGACCTCAGACAATGGTGTTTTACAGCATGCAGTCAGGCTTGGACTGTGCTGGTGCCATGACTGTGACTCCAGCCTGTGGCAAACTGCGCCATATCCCCAAGGGCAGTCTTTAACCAGAGCCCTCAGACTGGAGAGAAGCCTGGAACAAGCTGCTCCTCCAAACACCCCTGTAGCTTTTCTTCTCTTACCAGAGGTTTGGTGACTAACTACAACATTTAGCAACTGATTCTTGACCCTCTTTCAGGCTTCAAGAGTGACTCACTTGTGTACATCTGAGCAAAGCTCACACAAGCTTGTATAGGGCACTTTTGGTGCAAGCTGGCTACAGGAATACACTGTGCAGTGACTCCGACAAAGCTGAGGGAGACTCACTGAACAGCCAGCTATTTATGAATAAATATATCTTTCCGGAGGGGGAATCGCATAAAACAATGGGCTGGCAGTGGCTGGTAATTTAAAACGCAGCAGGCAGACTGTAGCTCGCATTAGTAACCTCCGAGACACATCGCTTAAATAGCACAATCAGCCCCAACCAGCTCCTTGGGAATTACTGAACCATTTGTGGCCTGCTTTATTCTTAGAGAAACTTGCTCTTAAGATGCTATTATATCTGTTTTTGTTATTTAGATAAACTTGATAACTCTAAGTGACTATGGTTTCCTTGAAACCATGTGTTTTTCATTTATAGAAAGCCACAGATAGACTGCTCTTAATATTGCATACTTCAGGCTGCTGGCAGGTTAATAATATTTAACAGTCCAGTAGCATGTAATTTATTTAATTATTTTTGTCATTTCTTTTCATTTCTGATGCGCAACTGCTTCTTCTCACCGCTAAATTCACAGCTAAACTGTATGCCCGTGAATTGATTGTGTCTGGTCCTAATCATCTGGTGCTTCTCTTGTCCCCTTAATTTTGCAAATGCCATCTGTTGTACCTCAGACACTGTAATGATGGGCTGTGTTTCTGCGGTGGTCTTTTTTTGCTAACAAAGAGCCATATGGAAAATGGAGGTAAGATCATATGTTAGAAATAAGAGGTGGACTTTGGTGAAGCAATTCAGCAGATCCTCATCTGGTCTCGGCTACAAATGGATGTAGACCTGTTAAATGCAATGAGAAGTGCTAATTTAGACCTGCTTTTCCAAAAATGAATTTGAGTAAGATTACACAGCAAAATACTCACATAAACAGAAAACAGTAAGAGAGGAACTAGCTTTCCTTCATACAGGTAAATAAGGCATTGTCTCGTAGAGGATACTGACCTAATCTTAAAGCAGCTGGTGCAAAGTTTGTGTTTCTACTTCAAATTGGACTAAATATGATTTCAGAAAGACTAACAGCAAAACTGGCTTTTAAATATGCATAAATAATCAAAAGTTGTTTTTGCTCCATCAAGATGTTTTCTTTGTTCCAACATGAAGTTATCTATTCTGTTTTCAAACTTTTCTGTCACTATTTCCTCCTAGCACCTTATGAGCTACAGGATATTAAGACCATTTATGAAGATTGTGTTTTCCTCAAAATGACAGTCCTAAATACTGATAGTGAAGAAGCAAACTTCTGCTGAATGATGACCTAGGAGCATGGGGATAAGTTGGACATTAAATCCAGCCCCTGTTATGGCAATCAGATCATACAATCTCATTTCTAAATGTACCAGCCTTAACGCAAATGACAGTGTAGCAACTTCCAGCCTTCAGCATCCATCAGAAGCATTTTCCAGACTTTTTCTTCTTCTAATCATCATGTTTAATATTATTGATGGCTAGTTTAAAGTCATTTATTCTCATGGCAACATGCTTTTGCTGCCATATCTCCTCCACAGAAGAAAGTGCAGTGCCACTTTATTTTGATTTTTAATTATTCACATCAGAAACAATGATGTTAAATGTTAAAGATTGGGATGAGACCTAGTGTGTAGCTGTGATGGGGAAAATCATTCCCAGATATCCTGCTGAGCCCATATGGTAATTTCGTGTTTGGGTATGCTTGCAAATGTCTGATTGAGCAACAAGGTATTGAAGAAACAGGAAAAAAGAAATTATAAAAGAAATTCTCCCTCTGTCCACCTCTCCTTGCCTCTGATAGGTGGTGAGCATGTTGCACTCAGTCCTTGGGATCTGCTGGAGTTATTACTAGAATGGGTGTTTCCTTTTCAAGGAACTGTTTCAGAAAGTCACTGCTCCTTTCTGAGCAGCCCCTGTGCTGACACCAGCAGACACCACACTGTGGCATCTCCTGCTCAGTCCTGTTATGAAACAGAAGCTGGGATAGAAGCCCATTTCACTGCTTCTTCTGCACATGATTTCAGTTCACCCTTGAACTGAATGAATGCTCATGAATGAATGACAAGGTTTAGGATGTGTTCATTGTGCCAAATCACATGTGAGCTCCAACCAGCTTCTTGGAGACAGCTTGGCCATAAAATGTCCTTATAGTCCAGGAAGTTTCACATTGACTCTCTTATTCCACATAAGCCTGCTGTAATTGAAGATTCCTCAGTTTTGCTTTCCTTGGTAAATAGATGTTTAGATGTTTAATTAGGAAGCAAACCATATAATCAAGCTTCTGCAGATATAGCTGCGCTGCGTAATCAGTCTCGTTCAGCTTCTTTGCATGCTGCTGGAGTACCAGCAACTGCTGAGTTTATCAACAATGTTGTAGTTCTAGTGGCAATTTGCCCAAGGATTTCTCAATTAATATATATGAAGCAGCAGGCAGTCTGGGCACTGCACGGGCTGTGCTGCACATCTAACACCGTGGTTTCACTCTACTTTGTCAGGAAACCAACTCCAAAGAAATCAGGCATAAACACAAGCTACAATCCTATAAAAACTGTGTTTACCTTTTTATGTTTGATTTTATTTATTTTTTTTTGTGCTATTTCCTTTTCAGATTCCCGCAAGGTGCTTGTCAGAGCAATGCATTTATCCCAGCCAGTATTCAAAACTATTGAAATCTTGGTGAATGCTCTGAAGCTCAGCCATTCAAAACAGGAGAGGGATGCACAGCACAGGTCAGGGGTGCAGCACAAATATTGTGGGGCTCCTATCAGACACAACTCCACTGCTCTTGGACTGAGCAGGAAATAGAGGTAAGTCTGGACCAAAGCAGATGCTGGCTGGGAGCAGCATCCCTGGGAGGGGCAGCAGAGTGAATAAAGCAGGAAGGGAGGGCTATTTCTGCTTGACCAAGGTAGGAATATTTTCCTGGTGCTTCTCATGCAAGGTTTGAATTCTGAGAGAGAACTGGACTGACTTCTGAGGAAATCTCTCCTCCTCCATCATCACCAAAGGGAACTAAGGAATATTGGCCTCTTCAGCCAGCTGCCTGTGGTTGGTCTTTGTGAACTCCTGGAAAGAGTCTCCAAACTTACAACCTGTGAACATCCAGATGTTTTCCAGTGGGTGTGCAGACCCTCACACAGCAGGTGAATCTGTATTCTTAGGCTGAAGTTAACCTCAGTGTGGTGGCTAATGTTCATACCTCTGGATCTTGCAAGGCCCTAAAACTGCAAAAAATGTGCTATTTGCACATTCAGCCCCATCCCATCAGCTTGCACTGGTGCAACAGTCAGAAACTTCTCTGACCTTACCAAGACAGCTGTTTTGGAATACAATTTCTGCTCAGTCCATCCCAAATTTTCTCTCAGTCTCAGGGCAAGAAGGTTGCTGTAAAAGTCTGCCATTCCATGTAACTTATTGTTAATGTGGAGCTGCACAACTGTCAAAATGATGTGTCAGGAGTGCTTTCGGAGACAATTTCTTGTTATTTTGGCTTGGCAGCCCTCAGTCCCTTCATGCCACTATCATTTTAACCACTGACACGCTAATCCTTTTTGACACTTCCACTTCTTTACCACATTCAAGTTGCAACGAAACATAACGTGCCTCCCATGTCTCCACTGCAGCCCATTCAGAAGTGTTTGGCTGTCCTGGAAGAGGCACAGCTGCTGTGGACTAACTCCTGGGACTCCTGAGCACTCAGGAGATTATTAATACAGGAGAATTAAGGCAATAAGTGATACAGAGGGCTCAGACACACCATGCAATACTTGCAGTTGAGCAATCTGCTGATCATTATCAGGTCCAGAGTAACCACTCGTGTATTGTCATAGATCATGGGAACTGGGAGATGCTTCAATGTATCTGATCTCCGAGAGATCTACACTAGGTCTCGCTAGGTCATTGTACATTTTTTGCATATTAGGAACATTTATATAAACAGTTACCAGAATGTGCTTGACATGCAGCAAGTTTTTCAGATGTCAGTAAAGTGCTCAAGTGTCTGTGTAGCTTGGGAATGAAGAAAGATGACATAAGCTTTTATGTTCTGTGGAAGAAAACGCTGGAGGCTGACTTCAAAACAGAAAAACTACACAAGGAAAGATGTGTGATGAAGTAGATTTCTAAAGAAATGTCTGACCATTCACTTTGTCATACGTGTTCCAGCCAGAGTACTAGAATACTTTCATACTTTCAATCTATGTATTAAGCCTTTTTTTTTTTTTTTTTTTGGCCTGGATTCAGAAATAGAGGTTGAGAGACTGATAGATTTTTTAAAGCCTGAAAGATCCATATTTTTTGATTACCTCCATAACGCTGACCCACACTGAGCAAAACACCTACTGTCTGACCAACACATGATTTCCCAAATGGTGTCTGAACATCACTTGCAATAGAAAATAATTGAAAAGTCCCAAAGCCCAATTCCCCACCGCTATGTAATTACTGATGCCTATGTAATACACTATTGATTTGACCTTGTTTTCCTACACTCATTTTGCACAGATGCTAATGACTTACAAAGCATAAAACATTGGAGGAACAGTCCCAATGTCTTAACAAGAGTCAATCACAGTTCAAAGGTCCTTAATTCCCTTATCTCTGTATTTATTTGTGGTATGCATTTCCCACCAGACACAGGGAAGTGAATGTGACCTGATTCTGAAAATGTTCCATACTCGAGGACTCTTACCTGGAAATGTAACCCCACACTCTTCCTTGCTGCCTTATGTACTAGTTGCAGGTTTCCTTCTATTTTTGGGGACCGCAGCAGAAGGAACAAACAACCTGCTTCTCCAGAGATTGGGAAAACAGCAATTCTCTTTGACCGCACAGCCCTTTTAAGGATCCCAGCGGTCCTGTCAATCAATGTTTACTTTTAATGAGCCCAATTAGGTATATCTCTCCAGAGCAGGATTATGAGGATTTGGAAAGGGTCAATTTGTAATGGTTCTTGTGGTGGTCGCTTCTACCTGCACCATTAATGAAGATTTATTAAATTAACAACACATGCTTTTTCAGTAATCCAAAATTCACACACACAGTTAATTAGGGCTGGTTTCTGTACACACACCAGCTTGGTGAGCTGCTTATATCTCCTGTGTGCAGAATTGATTAGGTTTAGTCCAGGAATATCCAGAGCATTCCCGTCCCTATTCAAAATCTGTTTTGTTCCTGATAAGATCTTTTAAAAACTCAGTGGGGTGATGTCTGGATTTAAACCAGTGACTCCCACATATATGTATAGATTTTTTATTAGCATATAGTAGAGTCCTCAGAGAGTAGATAAGGTTGCTTCAGAAAGCATTTGGGGCTTGAAAGGGGAAATTGATTTCATTTTTTACATTTCTTTTCCCCCCTCAAGCTCAGGCAGTAAATTAATGCATAAGACAATAGGCAACTACTCCAACAGAGTCACTCAGGCATTAAGAGAAGAAATGTCATCACAATACTTCAGGGAGGAATATTCATGTAACCAACCAGCCTTTTAATTATGTCTTTTGCTCAAATTTTATCATCTTTAATAATATAGCTCAATCAAGGAGACCAAGTTTTTAATGATATTCAAGGTTAGCTTCAAGGGAAACATTCAGGCCCGATGTGTGACCTGGACTCGATATTTAATAAATATTTAATAACCAAGAATCTGCTTTATTCAGCAAGGAGAATTGAAAACACTTGATGCAATGTTTTTGGACACTGTATCTCCAACTGCAAATGGATCTGTTTGTCTGCTTTTGCTCAGATGCAGTAGGTGTCTGGATGTTTTGGAAGATTTGGGAACAATTCTCCAATTTACTGGAAATTTTACTTCTAACTTGGGCAAGGTACTGCCTCCATTCAGCCAGAGGCAGAGTAGAGGCTGTGTAAGTATATTTCATGTTTTGGGTGGCTGCAGCACTATGGGCTTTACTAATAACATGCCTGCTGGAAAGAAGACTCTTCCATCTATCCAGCTAAGGTATTTCCATGCTTCTCGCATTACTGGCATTACATCCAAGCATAAATCTTAATGTATTTTCCACCTGGAGCACTGGGTAAGCTTTCAGTAAGTAAAACCGACATCCCTGAAATTATGGTTATAAGTGTCCAAATTAGAAAATACAAACTCACCCGTGTATTGAATCTATAGCTGGGGGTATGCTGTCAATCTCCTCTGTACTTCTTCCTATAATAAGGGACAGGATAAAACTCTTTATCTGGCTGCTGTATGGACAAATACATGAAAGATCATGAGGCTTCTCAGTTACTATTACCATGGATGCCATACAAATAATTGAGATAGATGCTGGGTTACTCTGCCATGCCACTTTATGCAAACCCTGAGAACAACTGGAGGTTAAGGTAGCTCTGGTGTCCCATTAGACAGGTACCCTGATGCCTTTCATTTATAGGAATGAGGAGCTGTACTCCTGTTTCAGGGCTGACTTGCTGAACCCGCTCCTTGCCCACGGTGCCCCCCTCCCCTGATGCCCTATTACCTCCCCTGGTTAATTGCCTCACTGCTGAAACCAAACGTTTTCAGAAAAGTGAGACAGAAAGCAAACATTGTTTTTTTATGATGAACTTACTCCAGATATCTTCACCCCTCAGTGTTATCTTGCCAATTTACAGCCCAGATTTTGCTTAATTGAGGACAGAGGTAAAGAAATGGCATGAGGGAGGACACTAGAGGCAATTCTTTAAAATTACAAGGACAAAAAAGTGTGCTCCTCAGTTACTTTACTGGGCCTAGTATTTGAGAGAGCTGAGTACATCACAGGACTGAACCTCCTGTGAGCTTCACATAATGTCTGGCAGGGTGGATTGGCCTCTCCTGAAGCTGGTGAATTCCACTAGAGGAAGGGAAATGTGACATAAACTGAATGTGACAGAGCTGTGACATAAACTGAGCTGTGGCAAAGAGCTCACAGAAGCACATGTGGGACCTTTACTGCACAACCCCATTCCTCTTTTTTTTGGTCATTTTTCTTTCTTCTTTGCCTTCCTCCCTCTGCAATTCACTTCTTTCACCCTTCCAGCTGTTTGCTGTGTGTGCATAGCCCCACACAGACAGGTTCCTCAGCAATGTGGCATGGCACTATATGGCTCTTGAAAGATCTTTTAAAATAATGGTGACAATTATTGATAATACTAAAATTTCATTTGTTCCCAAAGATTTCACACAAGTGGGAATGCTAACTAGGCAAAAAGCCTTTAATGACAGTCACTGGCCATATGTATGCTGCTCCAGCCCTGAGCATTGCCACAGGTGAGTCATATATGCCTTCTTCCCTTACACCAGAACATTTTGCTAACCTTGACCTGTTCTCAAGAATGGCTTGGTGGGCAATGGATTGACCTGTAATGTGGCATTGGGCTTATTGTCAGCTCCAACAGAGAACTCGTGGTGAGACCTGGAGAAGTTGTGTCCGTGTACCATCACAGGTGTATTCAGGCACCTAACTTCTGTTTGAGAAAGTAACGTGACCTTGGTGGTGTTTTGTTTGATATCCCTGGGTATTAGCTGTCAGGGGTAAGGCTTTGGACAGTTTTGGTGATTATGAGACTTTGTTGCTCTGTGGTTAGTCTTCTAATAGGAATAATGATATTGTCACACCTCACCAGACTGTTGTAAGACATGAACATTAAAGATTGTGAGATTGCTATTGTTATGAGGGCCAGCCATGAAAGTGCAGAGAGATGAAGTGATACCAGTGTGAGCAAGAGAACAAAGATAAAGCCTTGACCGATTGCTTTCTTTGTCTTGCAATAATGTACACAATCTGTGCTGATCAAATAATGAAGACTGTGGAAGCTGCCATGGAATTAGATATTCTTGTAGTGCAATTCTGATATGAGGGATTGCGCCAAAGCTGGATTGTTTGATTAGCACATAAAAGATCAGGGTACACATTCAAGACTTTGTGCTGTCATCAAGTCATTAAGGCCTCTCTGTGCCTGCAGGATTTCATAAGTAATTGATGAGGATGAAAATACCAGAGGTCTTCATCAACTGTTGCAGAATAAGCTCTACAGAGGGGTCGCAAACCTATCTATAGCTGGTTTGTTAAAGCTTGTTTCATGATATCTGAGTTTGAAAACTCAAATCTGTGCAAAACTGTGACTAGGCTAAACATATAACAGGTTTTGGCCTATGTGCTAGTCTTCATTGCCTTTTAGACCTTAAGAAAAGATGCATCACTAGCAGGTGATGTCTTCTAACCTGTTGGCTCAGCAGTGTTGGCTCAGACCCAGAGGAGCCTGTGACATGTGACAAAGTGCTTACTGAAAGTTTCTCTGCCTCATTGTGCTTGTACAAGGCATGTGAGATACTGATGTTTGCGCTGGAGAATTGATGGATCATGAACCCTCTAGACATCTTCTGGACTCCTGTCTGGTCCATGGAGGTGTGGGGCCAGGTGCTGGGGCTGTGTCTGCTCTGTCCCAGTGGGTGCCCAATGGGATTGTTCCCAAAAAAAGGACGTGTCATGGTGGCATACCCCTGCATTGCCACATGTGGCTGCACACATGCTCCAAGCCCCTGCAGACCCACAGGCCCATTCCCTGTGCTAGGAGCATTTCAAGCACGCAGGAGGGATGTGCACGGGGTGGTGAGGATATATGGGGAACATAATCTGAGACATCCTCCAAACATGCGACCTGACAGGCTGTCTTTCCACTCAGAGAGAGGATGAGGATCCCAGAAATACAGAAAACAAAGCTCACTCTTACTGTGTATTAGCTACACTTAAACTGCTGTCAAGTGCCTGTGCAAAAGGGAATCTTTGTGCAACCCACAGGTTTTGTTTTTGTAGGGGAAACCAAGAAAACAAAACAAAACAAAACAAAAACAAAAACAAAAACAAAAACAAACAAACAAACAAACAAAAGCAAAAAGCCTGACCTTGTCAGAAAGTGGTCGGAAAGAAGTGAGAGTGTGCTTTGGAGTAGTCTCATCTCCCCTTGCTGGTGTTCAGTGGATATTGCAGCCCTGTCTTTGTTTCTATGGTCAGAGTTTGCACTGCATTTCAGGTGCAGGTTTGCAAAATTTTCCCAGTATTGGGAGGGAAATTATTATACTTCTTGTGTGCACGCTTATGAAGCAAGAACTGAGCTCAGTTCTTTTGATGAGGTGTAGCTAAATAAATGGATTTTCTTTTTCCCCGAAAGGCCTCCATTCATACCTAGCACCAGTATTCAGACTGATTGCAAAGGGATTATTTAAGTGGTTCCAGCATAGCTATACTTGCTGCGAGCAAAAGGGAAATATTTCATTAAAAGAAAGCACATGGAAAAAACATTGCAAATTAGACTTGCAAAAATGCTGATTTAATTACATACACAGGGCTTAGCCACAGGTCTGTGGTCAAGGATAGCACAGACCCTGGCAAGGCTGTTTGCTGTAGAGCTCCCAGCTAGGATGCTTTTTGTGGGGATGTGTCGGGCGGGCAACCTGGAACTCACTTTAAACAGCTGTAAGGCCAGAAGTCCCCTGGCCTGGAGGCAGCAAGAGAGGTCAAATGTAAGGGCAGAGAGAAGGTACTTGGTTGCTGTCTGTAAGTTTATCTCCAGCAAAAGACAGTACACCCAGAGATACCTATGGGTCTGCTCTTCTGATGGGCTAAATTTTGCTTTATGCCTCTTTTCCATGTGGTCTTCTTTTACTCAGTTTAGAGATTTTACTTACAGAGGGAGAAGCCTTGATGTTACCTATTCCCACAAACTTCAGCTCAGGGATATTTTGGGAATGGGACAGATTTTAACTTTTCTAAAAATCTCCACCCATGGATTTGAACCCCGGATCATGAAGACTTGTAAAGTCCAAGCTGTGCTGGGATGCTGTACTGAGCAAGGGCAGGATTCTCAGCACAGTGCCCGAGTCCTCACTCACATCCCAGAACCTGCTCAGAGCCACATCCGTAGCTGTCAACGTGTGAGGGTTGGAACCTCTACACATAGTAGTGTTTTTTTTTTTTTTTTTTTTTTTTTCCTATTTATCTGTGAATAAGCTTTGGGAGTGATTTTCCTCACCTTTAAATTATTTCTTGGCACAAGATCCATGCTTCTGGCTCTATTGGTTAAAGAGCCATGGCTGGATTTACTGCCCTCTCTGACTTTAACCTGCTGTTCAAGGCTACAGTGATTGAACATTGGCTTGCAAACCCAGCTCCTATATATTTTATACCATAGAACTTTTGCTGGTGTTATTTCCCTAATGGCCTGGGAGCATGCATCATTTTTCCAGTGAAATAACCACCCATTTATATATTTCTGTTGAGAGACAGCATGATCTAACATTGCATTTAACCCACAGCAAGATATTTAGTTTGTTGAATTGGTACTAAGAGGGAACAAATGCATGCAGCACAGTTCATAATAGACAGCCATTTACCAGGTAAAATACTGCTCATATTGGAAATATGACAGGATTGAAACAATGACATTTTCAGCCTCTTCTTTCCCCTTTTCCATCACATGCTTCTTTTATGTAATTTATACGAATAAACTTGATATATCAGATAAACCTTATCATCAGGTAATCAGTCCTGGGCACTAGTTCAGCAGGACCAATAAATAAAGGCTGTTTCTGTGCTGTCCAGGTAACACCCCAGCAGCAAATGACAGAATTAAAACACGCCTGTGCATCCAGGAAAGGCGTGGTTGCACATGGATAAACGCAGCTGTGTCAACTTTGCCCCGGCTCGCTGGATTCAGGGTAACAGCCAGGATTTCAGCTTATGCTGGCTGACTGAGTACACACCAGCAGTATATAGTGAAACCTGAAAATCTGTGCCATGGTGTTTTCATGGGGTGGTCATGCACATGGCCACCAGCATGGCAACACCCCCCTGATGTCCTTTCTGACACCGATGCCCTAGAAGCCATGGGTTTCCCCCAGATCCTCAGGGAAAACATGACCCAAGCCAACCACAGAGGAAGGTGCTCAGCATCCTTTTGAATTAGGCTTCCAGAGGGACATTCAAAAGCTGCTGAAACTGCCAGAGCACTTCTGTTCGTGTCAGAGGAGCAGGTTTCTCCTGGATTGAAATTTCCCACTAATGTAATTATTGTCTATTAAGGGAGGAAGATGGAAAAGTGAAGCTGGCATTTCGTGCATTAAGGTCACACATGCCAGCCAGCTCTCAGCATCTTAAATGAGACTCTATAGAGATTTTATTATTTTCTAGACATACGCATGCCTGACGTACATTGCAACACAGCCTCCCTCCTGCCACTCAAGGTGCATTATGGCCAACAACTGAGGGAAGATGCACCTCAGGCGGAGGGGCCGTCAGGACACAGGGCAGCCGAGCATCAAGCATCTGAGCTGAACATCACCAGGGGAAGAGACAGAAACTGGGAGAACTTCTCCAGGCTGACTCCCCAGCAACTTTAAAAGGCCGAGATAACTCCACTGCTACAGATAGACGTGGTCCTTTGTGCCCAAACTCTCACCAACACAGCAGAGCACATCTTGCTTTTACACCAATGCAACAGAAGGCAGCTTTGCAATCAAATATAAATAAATAAAATCCTGTTTTGTTAAATGACATTTTTCTTATTTTTTAGGAAGTGGATCATCTTGACTCTGACTGGAAACATCAGAAAATCCATATCAATGTCTAGCTTTGTGTCTTTGCTCTGGATGAAATTATAGTAGATCAGATTAAGTTCAAATGAGATTGGGTAGACTGGTTCTTGAAAAACAAATAAAACATACAAAAGCTGCAGCTGGTTCAAAACTTTCTGTCCTGAGATCTTTTAGATAGAAAGCAAAATTCCCTCTAAAACTTTTCAGGATAATACCTTATTTGACCGTGCAAACTCGTTTTATTTATTGACAGCATGAATCATTCAGTTCCTTAAAAGTCAATCCTCTCTGCTCTCCCCCACCCTCATTACGTGACGGATTATTAAGTCAAGGTGAATCTTTCCATTAACTTCAATGATCTCTGGATCAAACACTGAAACACAATCATGAGAGTCAGGTGTTGATAACGAATCCGGGCACAGCCAGGTTCTTCCTGGCCCAGGTATCCTCATGCCAGGGTAAGACCAGGGCAGCGAGACACAGAGCTGACACGTCTCATGCATTGAAATTTGTCTGGGTCACTGGTAAATACATAGAGGCCAGACACTGTGGACATGAGCTTGGAAAGGCTTTTTTTTTATGGTCTTATGGGAGGTTTGTGCCTTGAAGAAAATGGCTTCTTTAACCAAGCAGGAGCCTGTTAATTGCATCACATTATCACTGATAATGGGGCAATTTAGAAGTGTGACTACAGCAAACAGGAATTTCTGTTTTGCACCAGGCCTCTTAGGAAACCCTACCTTTATGTAGGGCATCAGGACTTTTCCGTGTCACATTCTATTTCCGCTTCTTATTAATAGCAAAATTGATTTGATGTGCCAAGGGCTTTCCATTTGCATTTCAATTACAGATTTCAGTGGCTTCTTAGGCTTTCCAGGCTTTTAAAGGACTAGTATTTCCTATAAAATATTCTGCAGAGAAATCTTTGGAGCTGAGTTTGAGTGAAGATCATTAATAATAAAGCTTATCACGAAGACTTCTATCCCTACAGTTAAATTTATTTATGATTGTTAATATTTTCATTGTTTATTAAATAACTAAAGAAAAAATTGTTACTATGACAGAGCTGAAAAACACTATATGTGAATAGATGACTTTTATGATTTTTTAAGTCCTGAGATCTTCATTTACCCCAGCTTATCATTGAGGTAATGAAGTCTTTGGTGTTGTGTAAAATAATAGGGTAAAGAAGTTGATAAGGATAATAACAATATAGGTAACTGGGGAGCCAGAAAAGCTTTTTTCAAGCTCCAGCTCCAGGAACCTCACCACAGACGGGACTCCCAGGCTCGGGGAACAAAACTGAGATTGAAATCTTGACCTTCCTACCTCTATTTGATTTATAAAATTTCAAAATAAAATGTTTTGACAATTTTAGAAATAATTCAAAAACTCTTCCCTCCCCTGGCTTCCATCTCTTATGCTGAGAAAATCTTCTTTCTGAGTGGAAAGTATTACATCTGCAAATTTCAAATCAAAGACTTCTCCCCGTAAGGGGAGAGAACCTTCATTCCCAAAGAAAAAGCTAAAGATTCAGCTTTTAAACACACTACCATATTTTACCGTGCTGTGTTTGCAGAGGGTGTGAGCACAAACAGAAAGGAGTAGACCTTTTAATAAGACTTTGTATATTTTCATAAGGAATCTCTTTACCCAGACATACTTTTGTGCAATATGTGGTGCAGATTGGTCACTGTGGGGACTCCTGTCGATGTTGCCACCACTTGCCTTCATGCCACACACTCTCCTGGCAAGGTCCTTATGGATCAGCACTCCCTGCCCTGGCTATGGTTTCTCTGGCAGAGGAAAAGCAGGAAATATATCCTCCCGTGAAGCAGGACAGGATTCCCATCCAGTCCGTAATTCACTCTGCCCTTTCCATCTACCACACATGCCCTTTCCTACCATTGGAAAGGAAATGTAATAATTACACTACCTACAAGAAGGATGCTCTATGTCATGCATTTATGATAAAATCGTGGAGCTGTTGCAATGAAATACCCCATCAGTACATTAAAAACAAAGCAAAATCAGCGTGGCAATAAAAGCTCTTATTGTGCCTTTTATCTCTTGTTTTCTTTTGTTGTGTTTATTTAGTGCCTTTATTAAAATATTTCTGTTGTAATACAGTTTTTAACATTATATTGTTTTTATAATGGTATGATTTTTATTGCAACATCACCTCCAATTTAATATCTCTTTCCATTATATGTGAATAGCTACTAAAATTGAATTGCTGTTGTAATGGATGTAACACCCTTGTAGGAAGTTTTAAGAGCCATTACTACTACATAATTACAAAACAAAAGGCAGGAAATGGCATGAGGAAGAGGAAAATGTTATCAAAATGGGATCTGTTTGTGATAAGACAGGCAAGATCAAATAGCCCAAAAGTCTAGTCTTTTGTTCAGCCTGGAACTGAGCAAAAACACTTCAGATATGAAGCAGGAAAGAGAGACATCATCAGAGCTTGGGCTGGACATGATTTACTTTTTCTGATTCTTCAAATGAAATTCAGCAGAGTATGCAGATCCTTAATGGTTGCCAGATCCTTGACCATCTTGAATGCCAACTAAGGGGGAGGTTACAGAAGGGATTGAGCTCATTTACTTATTTCACCTTCATTTCTACTAATGTCATATTGTATATGTCCCTCTTAGAAGTTCTTTGGAAAACTATTCTTTGTTGCTGGAGCTTGATCTGCTCATTCAATATGAATTTCTATTAATTTTAACAGTATCATACAAGGATAGACTACGGTATCTTGACTGAGGAATCCTGTTGGTGCATATCTGAGTGGAGGAGCCCCATGCATCCCACCATGAAATTCTGGAGAATCCTAATCTGACAGTATAGAGGCGCCAGAAAATGAGCACTCATTTGAAAAGCTGGGGGTGAATTTACTGAAGTACCTACAGCTGTGGCTTTAGATACTGAATCTGAGGCTCTCATATTTAACAGTAGCTTCTGCCATCAAATGTGCCATGTTTTAATGAAATAATAATAATAAAATGAATCAATGGCCTTAAAAGTTCTACAGATCACCCAGATAAGGCATAGATACATTTTATTTTTCATGTGACATTTTGAGGGAGGAATAAAACCCCTTATGTTCACACATTTCTCCTTTGGATCATTGAAACGTATGGCAGCAGATTTATGGCAGTTTATCAGAAGATTTGTATATACAAGGATACAATCTAAATATGTATGTAAAACTATAGCTGGCTCTTTTGCACTCTAGCTGAAATTTATCTCAGGGTGGATCTGCAATTTTCCGAGTGTGAATTATAGTTTGAATTCTGAGTAACAGGACTCACTGGGTTGGTTAGCCCACATATCCAAGTATAATACATTTTAATCTCAGCATCTCTCTGGGGTGGTACAAAATAAATAAATAATAAATAATAAATAAATAAATAAATAAAAATCCACACATGCACACACAAAACCTGAAGCCAGTTTGATGAATTTCTATGATCTTATCTCTGCAGAACATTTTCTCTTTGGCAGGGCAGAGTTTTTTGCTTCAGCGGATAATATGGGAATTCAATCATTGTTTTCCAAAGTACATATTATTTGCAATAGTGTGGTCTGGGCGATTGCCTTTCTCAAAGAGCAGGACAATATTTCAGCTAACAGGGTGGAAATCAATAACAAAAGATTAAAGCTCAAAGGATGAACAAGTGTATGTGAACCAAAGGAAAAAGTGACAGTGATAGCTGCCTTTAAGTGATAGCAGGTGCTCTTGGAGCCAAAGAGGAGAAGAACGAAGAGAGACGCTTCAATTAGCTCATCCCTGTGCTCCCGATGGATTGTGCTTTGTTCTTAGCTTTGAAGGATTCTTTCCTTTCTTCTGGTAGGTTTGAAACTCCCTACCAATTTCTTGTTGCAGCTTGATCCCATGTTCCAGCCTAGCCCTGGTCAGTCTGCTTTCCTGCATAACTCCTTTGCTAACTACATGCTGACTGAAAAACCATTTACCTCCCCCATTATAACTGAGAACTGTTTCATACCAGTCTTCATTAGTGCAGGGCTCCTTGCCTGATCGTGAAGCCAAGGTGTTTTGTCTGCACCCTTTCCCCTGACAGAGTTTGGGGTCAAATCATCAGAGGCAAATAAGTAAATTACCACCTAGAAATTATTAGGAAGGAAGCAGAACCAAAATATTATGTAGGTACGTGCTGAATGCTGTGTGCAGCTTGGCTCTGCTCGTATTTTGAAGGAGAGAAGGACTGGAAAAGCATAGCACTGATACCAGGCATGTGGTGGCTCCCGTGGAACAGATGTTTACACAGATCAGGATGCTTCAGAATGGAGAAGACTTGACCTATGTGGGGAATATTTAGAGATTATAAAATGAGGAGTGACATGCATGGGTACATCGGGAGCAACAGCTCTCTGCTTCCTTGAGCTGGGGAGTAGTGGTGCAGGGGGCAGGCTTGAAAAGAAACAGAAAAGGTGCTTCATCTACAAGTGATTAACCTGAGAAACTCCTCTTCACTATGTGTGGTGGAAGCTGAACATTTACAAGGCTGATGACTCTGAACGGTTAAACTCGTGGTTGAAAAGTGCCATTCCTTGCCCAGAAGCACTTCAGAGAGCTGGCTGCCAAGATCAGGCTGTAGAAAACTTCTGCCCTTGTATTCTGGCACCTCCTTGCTCCAGCTCCTGCTTATGAGAGGCCCAGAGACAGGTACCTGCTGTACTGCATCTCCTTACCTCTATCTGTCCTCTGACACAGATAAGGACTCATGCTCACTGCTTTACCTGCCTTGAGAACTTATGATGTATTAGCTAATCCCTGTGATTTATTAGCCAAAGGCAAATACAGGCAGTGGCACTTCCAGCATGGGCTAAACTAAGCTGCGCTTGCCATTGCTAGAAGTTTGCATACAGATCATTGCTATGGATCTGCTGGTGTGCAGGATAGTTAAAATGCATTAACTTCATTACCTGAATAAGTGGAGGAGTGCAAAAGGTATTGAAAGGCTTTACCAGAGGCCTCCAAGCTCTAAAAGCTGTCTGAAAGAAGAAAACTTTGATAACTTTAAGGATTTGGATTACAAAAACAACTCAGTGATTCAGAAACTAAATTTTCATTTGGAGAAGAAAACAGATACTGAAGTCACTCTACTTTTGTCACATAATGTAGTTAGCTAATTTAGGTGCAGGGTTTCTCTGGTTCCCTCCTACTCAGGGGCCTCCCCACTTGATGTAATCATCTCATTTGCTGGACACAGCACCCTTTTGGTGTAACAAGCTGTTAGGGAGTCACTGCACCTGGTACTTAACACCTGGGGGGAAATTCATGGGGAGCCTGACCTCCAAGGAGCAAAACTCATCCAAAATCTGGCATTATCCACACCAACATGAGGCCTCCTTTAGGAAAAAGATAAAGCAGCATGCAGAAAAAAGCGGAGAGAGATTGCAGTGCTGAGACATTATTTTGTATGCTAACCAACTTGGAGTCATGGGGACGTCCTTGTACCTTCCTGACATGTGAGCACTACCATTTCTGGGGTTATGCAGTGCCTACATCACAAAACAAAAATAACGTTTGCAGCATGGCTCAGGTAACTGCTCTCTCGCCCTGTTTTCCTTCCATCCCTACAGTATGTCCCCTCTTGAAACTCAGCAACAGCAGGTGAATTCACAGCCTTCCATCAACAGCAGCCCGGAAGTAAGAGACACAAAGCAACCTGAAGAACAAAACATGCCACTGGTATTTATTAACATAGCCTTGTAAATCAAAACAATCTGCCTGTCTGATGTCTTGTCTAGAAATTATTGGCTCATTCATCTTAGCCATATTAAACAGACCACATTTATCAAGGTCACATAAAAAGAGATATATAAAAACTACGCCTGGTCAAGAGTTACTTGCAGGTGTCATGCCTAGAGCATGCCCATTTTGCAGGGATGTACCAGTTTGTTGACATTACCCACAGCAAGTTATATGGAGGGAGAGAGAAAAGGTGATTAGTTATTCTACTCAAGTATACAGCCAGGGATACAAACAGAAGAAAAACCCAGAGAAACTTCAAAACTTGGATCAAAATAACGGCATAGGCTGAATTATGAGGAGTTCAAGGGCCTTATTCTGTTTGTGTGAATATTTTAGTAAAAAGATAAAGAAACAAATTACAGTGATATTCTCTCTATTCTCCTAGTATACCACCATGAAATACTGGGAACATAGAGTTGTACCATATTTATGCTGTCAGAGAAATCTGGAATAAACTTTGCTTGCTGGTACTCCTTGTTAAAATGATGGTTTGCAAAGCTTCCATTTGGACAAACTTCCCACTGGACACAGGCTGCATTTCCCCAGGCCCTGCTTCCAGCCTTGGCTGCTTGGTGGCCAGATCTCCCAGGTGGTTTTTTAGGATGTTTTCCCACTAGTCGCCTCACAAGGTAAGTAGGTCCAGGGCAAATATTTAGAGTTATCCATTGCCTTCCACAGAGAGTTCTACCATTCTGGTATTATCTTTCAAAACAAAAGCAAGCAAATTTAAATGGTCAACACTGAGTCCATAAAATAGAATTATATTTCTCTGTCCATGATTGTTATAATCTTTAGTACAACGGGGGACTCTATCAGAGTAGTGTATTACTGCACTGGGCAGTATAAAAACACCCAGGGAGTCCCTGAGTTGGTGAGTTCACGCGCTGAGAGACAACCTTTTTCCCAAAGAATTTATAGTGTAATCAGACAAAACAGAGGACAACTGGGAAACAGGGGCAATGGCTTGCCATGAACACATATCAGGAGAGCTTGCTTATGGAGGAAGCCTGTCAAACTGTTTAAATGAAAGAAAAAAAAAGAAAAAAATGTTTGTTTGTTAATAAAAAAAAATGAGAATGGGTGTTCAAAAAGTCAGTATTTTGAAAACCCAACTTTCTGATCCACCTCACTGAAAAAAACAAACAAACAAACAAAAACAAACAAACAAAAACAAAAACAAAAACAAACAAACAAACAAAACAAAAAAAAAAACAACAAAAAAAAACAAAGTTATATAGGCAGCTGTATAGGCAGCCTGTAGGAAAATGTTGCACCATACACATTTTCTTCTATAGCTTGGAAATCACCAAAGAAAGTGTAGTATAAAAACTGCTCATTTCCAAGCTGAAAAACAGCTAGTGAGTATTTGTAAATACAATATTTTGGAAAATTTTCCCTTTAGAATTGAAAAATATGTTTACTGGATTTTTTTTTTTCCTACTTCACTCATCCATAAACTCACTTTGACCTAGCCACTACCTATATGTGTTGGATGACAGAACAAATGTTAAAAACCTTTAAATCATCAGAGATAGATTTTCCATAGATCACTGTCATAGCCTTAAGGCCTGAAAGCAGGCAAACCTCTAGAGCTTGCTGGAGATGGTTATATTGTTAGAAATCTGAACGTCCCAGCTCCCCAGGACAGGTGTTTCTAGTGATGATGGGTAAAGCTATTAAGTCTTAAAACACTCCCAGCTCCATGCTTATATAGGGCTAGTAGAGATGGTAAGAGCACAGCAATTTGGGGAACAAATTCCAGCACACAGGTACCACATTGCACATACACTGTTCTGGGAAGTTACTGCAAACCAGGCAGTTTATTAAAGGAAAATTCCACTTTAACAAACATCAAATATTTCAGAATTAATGTTTTCTATTCTGAAGTGAAACCCAGACCTTAAATATTGCATATATGTGTGTCTAAGTGTAGGGCAGAAGAGGGAACCATGCCTTGTAAAAGCTGATATCCTGGGCAGGGGATGCAGGTGATGGAGCTCAGCTCTTTGTTCTGAGCTTGTGGAGATCCCAGCCCATGCTCTAGCAGTGGAGCCAGCCTCACACTTGGACACTGTGACACTTTCCACAACAAGGAATCCCTAAGAAAAATAAGAGCAAGACAGGGCTTGGTTCTGTAGGCCATTTGCCTACATCTCTTAGTCACTGAGTTAGTGACTGTTGTGGTCACTCTCCCTGTATCACTATGACAAGGAATTGAGTAATATTCCCTAGTGTGTTCGTCGGTATTTATACAGACAATAGCAAATGGGAGAAAAGAGGAGAGAAAATTTAGAAAAGAGAAGAAACTGATAAAGTTAAAGCTATTGCTTTTTACATAGAATATATATGCCATATGTTACGTATATAATGTATTGTACACATGATAGTGGTCAGCTGTTGCCCATAGCCACTGTAAAAAAAAAAAAAAAAAAAAAAAAAAAAAAAGAGCCTCATTTACAGAAAGTTGTGGTTGGGTATTAGAAGTGTCTTAGTGAGAGAACACAGCATTACAATAGGCTGCCAGGCACTGTGGAGTCTCTTTTGAGGAAGAGCTTAAAACACAGGCAGAGCAAGCACATTGTGGACAATGTTCTAGACAGTGGTGAACATCCCTTCAGCAATGGTCCTTGCTAGCAGACCTTCCAAAGCTCCTTCTGACCCATTCTTAATACTTCTCAATGTTTTCTTGTGAACAGTTGTCTTCCCAGCCAGCAATTCCTTGGGATACAAAATTCCAGATCAGCCCAGAATTTTCCCAGAAAGTAGGGAGAAGATGCTAAGTCCCACCAGAGCCAGATCGTGTAGCTGTGGTGTGGTGTCAAGAAAGTGCATTGCTCCTGACCCTGAGCTGAGCCTGCCTGGGGCTTCAGATGTGGGCAGTTCTGCACCGTGCCCACAGTGCTCTCTGCATGGTGCCACACCTCCATCAGAAGGGAAGGGAAAAAATATATTTTCTAGGCATGTCCACTGCAAATAAATCACCCGGTATAAATTATGGAGTGAGAAGGGGTACCCAGCACGATACCGCTGTTATAAATGCTGGCATCATTAGTTGTGCTGGGGTGCGGGAGGAGACAAATGGGTGTGGACGGTGCTTGGATGTGTGGTGTGAAGATTAGGGGTGATGGATTAGCATTGCATTTCGCTAGGATTGCAGCACTGCCTGAGCCCTGTGTGTGGTCAGGAAGGTGTTTGCTGGAGTGACAGGGAAGATTTGGTGGCATTATCATACAATCATAGAATGGCTTGGGGTGGTAGGGACCTAAAAGATCATCTAGTTCCAACCCCCTGCCACGGGCAGGGATTATGTGGATGGCCATGTCAGGATGCACAGAGACCACGATTCATCACCCAGGTTCCTTATTGCTGATTTCCTGTCGCTTTTCGACAAAGAAATGGAATTGAAAATGCAGGTCTGTGCGGTGCCGGGACTCTCTGGGGTAGCTGCCAGTAACTGACAGGTATAAATTGTAGCTCCTGCAAGCAGTTAGGAGGCCCGTGGGAATAAGAGATATCATAACATGAAAATGAAGGTCAGTGACAATGCCATGAACACAGAGTGATCGCCCACTATATTATAGGGTCTTTAGGAACCAGCAGCATTACCCACTCATTCGCAGCCATCACGGATCAGCCAGTTGCTCAGCCCCACCTGTGAAAGCCAGGGAAGGCTGCGGGTGGGACAGAGCCTGGGGTCCCCTCAGGGGTGTCAGTAGCTGTCAGGCAGGAGGGGTTGGTTTTGGGTGTCTTTCACTATAGAGTAAATCTCTGCTTTTAATAAAAACCAGACAGGAGAATCAGAGGGAACTTGTGCATCTCCCTTGGCAAAAAAAATCCAAATATTTCCACATTTGCTTATATTCAGACTTAGCCAAAAATGAAAATATTGACTGACTTACAGCAATTGAACATAGTTAATTTTCACTGTTATTCCACTAGAGATTTTTTTTTTTAATATGAATATATAACTAGAAAAGCATCAGAGTGCTTACAAAGATATTACAAAATGCAGCCTATTTTTCTATCACAGTAATAAACTTTTTAAAAATTAACTGTTCCTATGACCATAGGAGAAAAAGTCATGACCTTGCGGAGAGTGAGAGTTTACCTCTTTTTCCAAACAGTTCTCAGGTAAATTATTCAGAAGTGTGTAAGCGACTTCTTACTTCTTACTAGTTAAACATGATTTCTACTTCAGAAGGGATATAGTTTGTTTGGTGCTTCCAGCCAGGTCTTCATGGGGCAATGAAGCTGGGTGCAGAGATTTAGGAATAGAAGCAAAGCTGGATCTTGAGGGAAGGTTTGTAAGCATGGGTTCACAGACAGCTGGGGTCCCTGCTGTGTGCTCATGGGCAGAGACTGCTGTGCTCACAGACAGGTATGATAAGGCAGCATTTTGCTTCAGGGCTCACCCATTTCTCACCCATCACTATTCCTTATCTAGGCAGAGGAGGAAGACTGGGAGATGAGTTGCCCTGAGCCCTCAACTTCCCTTAATGGACTACTGCTGGCATGCCAGCAGGTGGCTTGTGCTCAGAGACAGGTACCTGGAATAATGCAAATTGCTAAAATGAGCTCTAGTTGGAGATGTAATGGACTATGTGGATTGAGTCCAAATGGGGAGATGTAATAGACACTCAGCAGTGAATTATGTCCCCAAACCCCCAGCAACTTTTGCAGATCTGATGCATAAGGACGCTTTCACAGCTGTAGATGAAGAGCAATCTGGTAACAGCCTCACTCTCTGGGAAATTCTGCAGGGATTTTGTGGGCTGTGATCTTTGCTGTACCCTAATTTCCATTCACTTCACTAGGGCTCTTATGTGGGGAGAGTCTGGTTTCGTTTTCAGTCCAAACCATGCAAAGGCAAATCCTCATCAGCTCCTAGCAGATGTGATGGTTGATCGTTGTTGAAGATGATGTATTTGGGATTTGTAATTAAAATTAAAGCTATTTGGTATAAAAGATGTAGAATTTAATTCCTTTCATTAGATATCTTAGGCTAATTGTTGCATCCAGCAGGGAGCAAATGGCATTGTAATTGCTTGATATCTCATGCTGGTTTGATTAGAAGATGATAGGAATAGGGAAAAAGAGAGACGAATCTGAGAAGTGCTTTATCTTTCTTTCTTTGATTTTTACAGGTGCCTAGCATTTCTTAAAATACATACATATATGTATATATAAATTAAAAAGAAATAAAAGCAAAAATAAAATAAAGGTAAAGACAGAAAAATTCAAACCAAATTTCCGCTCCTGTCTCAGTGAGTACACTGTGGGTTGGAAAAGGAAAAATGCAGTTTTGTTTACCCCTGGAGAGGTGCTGAGACTCAGTCAAGGAACAACACTATTTTAGGTCTGAGTTTAGTAAGCACTCACTGATCATATGGAGGAGTTCTCGTTACTATTTTTCAATCCTTCTGCCAGGGAAACTGAGGCACAGAGATGCAAAGTAATGGGTGTCATGTCACACAGGATGCTGTATTAGGCACTTTCTGCACTTTCTGCTTTTATATTTTAAACCCCACCACTACATAAGCTCCTTGTGCATGGCACAAGTGGCACATGACTCTGAAGAACAAATCCATAGCTAGCTGCTCTGCACCAGGCTCTATTAAGCCTGGGCAATCAATACTTTTTCTAGTGAGCAGAAGGGGAAAAAGTCTCTGTGGCTGTTGTGCTGTCAAATTTCCTATCCAATTTAATTAGTTCTGTGGAGCTCCTTGCCTAAATTTGCATATAATTTATTCTTCCCTCCCTTTCCTTGTTATGTACGTTAATTATTTTCATGCAGCTCACTCAGGGCTCACAGATGAAGCGTGGATCTGCACAAACACTTCTGCCTCCAGCCACATGCTGGTGAATAGGTATGGGAGGAGAAAATTGGCTATGGCAAATCTGAAGCTGGAGTCAGGTAGGCTGGGAGGTGAGAATGGAGAAGTGGGAAGCTGCTGGGAGTCCATGTCTTCCCTACGCCTGTACATACAAGCATAGAAGCTGGTAGGAAGTGGCAGGTTGAGGCTGGCCAATACTGCACGGTGGAGATGGGCCCACTCAGGATTTTAGTTTGGAACATAAGGCCAAGGCTTTAACAGAAACAGAGATCCAGCTCAGATTTTAAGTATTTTTTTTTGTGCACGGGTCTTACAAAGGTTTTGCCTGGTACAGGAGGGAAAGGTGTGATGCTGTGGCCAGTGGTGCCAGGGTACACAAGGCGGATGTCACCACCAAAGGCAGTGAGCGGGACAAAATCAGTCACAGAAGGAAGACAGATATTCCTGTCACTGCTATCGGGGCTCCTGGAGAAATAACTCCACTCACTCAAAACCCAGTGGAACCTGCAGAAACTGGTTCTGTCTATTTGTTAGATAGAGATTCATGAAGTGAAAAGCTGTCACTTTCACCCCAGTGTCTAGAATCACTAGGGTCATCAATCAGGACCTGGTCTTCCCAGATGGTTTCAGCTCCTTTGTTAGGAGAGGTGGGCTGCTACTGCCCCATGATGGGGGATCCAGTTCCCACATCTTTCTGTTGCTCCCTTGGTCTGGGGAAGACAAAAATAAAATTAAAACAAAATAATCTGTCTACTTTTGGGCAGAATAGCATATTTCCTCCTCCCACTTGATGGCAAAATCTAGGTTTATCTCCACATTTCCCTTTTCATTTGTTTGGTTTCAGGGACATGGAGGGATTCAGATGAGCAGACTCCTTTTCTCTGTGGTAGAGTCCTGGTTTAATGAGACGAGGAAGGGGACTGCTTACTGCTCTCCTGTGCAACCCGGTGAAGATAGTGGCAATCTAGTTCTGCATGATAAGCATAAAAATGGTCATTTTATGCTAGATCATCTCCTGTCATGCAAGGTAAAACAGCTTTGCATCACCGTATGATAGAAGCAGAACCACCTAAACCCTGTCCAGACGTATACTTTGGTATATCCCTAAGTGGTGGTATTACTCATCATTAGCAGACTATCGTGTGGCCTGTAGTTATTTTTCAATTTATCAGTGAGGAAGCAGTTTGTCAGAGCTATTGTATCTTGATTTTGTTATTAATCCATCTGTACAGCTGTGTTCTCCCCCCATGGTAAATGTCAGATATGGGAATTTGCAGAGTGGACAGAGGAAATAATACGTCTGGAAGGCACAGATTGTTGGCTAAATAAACCTCTCCCAGGAAAGCATTTGAAGGAATGAGAGCAGGGGGAGAGGAAAGGGGAAATCTGATTCTAAACACAAAAAGGAAATTTAGTTTAAATACCTCAGCCAACAGAGCAGAGATTTTTAACATTTTGACATGAGCAAATTATTATTTTTTGAGTGTTTTGTTTACTGCATAATTTAAAGGAAGATTTTTGTCGGCCTTTTGCTACATAATTGAATTTTTATAGTGCTATTAATAAAAATATACATCAAATGTGACTATTATTATTCTTCAATGGATTTTTATATTATTTCAGTCTGAGAGAGATATGAGGAAATATTAAGGATTACTCTAAAGATGTATTCTGAAATAATTTCTATGATTTAGTACTTCTTAAAATTAGTAAAATACGTGGATGTCTCCTCTATTTCTGCAAAGTAATTCTGGGTTTTCAGAGAACATTGATATATTTTAACAGTCATAAAGGAGGGGCCAATCCTGCAGTCACTTTCAGGTAAAAATCCCATTTGTTTCCATGGGGGTTTTGTCATAGTAAGGGAGGCGGCTGCATCAAGATGCATAAATGTATATAAAAAAATGTTACTTCCAGTGTGTCATTTGTTTGAGTGTTGACAACAGCATTATCCTTTCATGTCCTATACGGTGAGGCAGTAAATCATTTTTTAAAAAACGGTTTGGAGATAAAGAAAAATGCATCTGACACTTTTTTTTGATCCCGGACCCTTACTTATGTCACTCCCTTGGCTCCTTTGGGACATGTTACTGAACAAAACTGCAGAATTTAATGATTTGTGTCCATAAGTGGAACATCAGTGCAGTTCTCCGTACCTCATATTTCCACCTTGTGGGAAGTAAACTGAAGGAGTTAAGAAAAATATTTTCTTGTCTTTTTTATTAATGGGGAGCAGGGGCAAGAAGATGCATTAAACATCTGTTGTTAGATTTATTTGGGACAGTAGTTTCCAGTTGAAGCAATTCTTGAAAGTGTATTTATCCTTTGAAGAAGAAATGACATTATTTCCAGAATGGAGAAAATGATTTAAATATGTTTTCTGATAATGGGACCACTTTGTTAATGAACAGCAATTTTCTGGCTACCTCCAGAGGAATTAAGCTCATGGATTATATAATACATCTGTGAAAGCTTATCTGATTGCCCAGTAATTGTGACCTCATTGTGGGTTGTGCAATTAAGCATTAAGCCACTATTTGGCACCATGGTTAATTGTGTTTTACTTTTCTGATACGCTTGTTGACAATACGGAACGAAATTACTGATAACAGCACAGGGGTGGGAGGAACAGCGCTATCTGAGCACCGTCCCCGCGCAGCACTGCAGGTGCCCCTCTCCAGCATGGAGGAGATAATTAAGTAGGCAAAGAGCTAATGACAGTGGGGAGACTGTCACATCCACTGTGAAGGCTTTTAGGACAGGCACCAAAGTCCTTTTGCTTTCAAACCGATGTGTCATGCTGAAAGAGGCAGATGGGTTCAAGATGCAGGGGAGTAGTTTTGCAGGGCAAATTTGCAGATACGTCTTTTGGATATTTTCCTGCACCAAATCATAGCTTTCCAGATATAAATGTTTGTTTGGAAATATGAAAAAAAAAAAAAAAGTTTTTCCAGGGGGAGGCTGCTGTATAAATGACTCAGTACTGGGAAAGGATCTTATATCTCCTTATTCTCCAACATACATGCCAAAATATACACGTGACAAGATCCAAGAGATGTTTGCCAGGCTCCTCAGAGGAAACGGGGTTATTGGGACTGGTCCATGAGCAGGAACCTATATGGTCACATCACTTATTGCATATCAGGTATATGTGTAGTTGTCCTCTAGAACAATTCATTATAGACACCTTTGGCAACCCAACAAATTTTCTTGTCCTCCCCGCTAAGGACTTGTGTTACATGGTGTTCCCTGCACCGGCAGTGCCCTCCTGCTTTCTGCACAACATCGTTGGGCCTGAAGTCCAGCTCTGAGTTGATCAAGAAACACAGGTTGCCCATGTGTTAGTGTATGAGAACCAGACTGTGAATCAGGATAGAAGGAAGAAAAGAATTTGTCATTTCTTTCATGCTCAGAGAAGCAGAAAGCCTGAGCATCCATTGCGGCTTATTTCAATAATGCAAAGTGAGGGCATAGTAAAGGATTTTTATTGTGGTGTAGTCATCCGTCTCAAATAAAGAAATTATAAAAAAATAAAAGGTTCCTCTTCAGCCTCCTCCTCTTTGGACTCCTCCATTGTTGGAGTAGTACATCAACAGTACGCCCTTTTCCGTCATGATGTATTGCACTCATATATCCTCAGAGTGAGCTTTCTTTCTAATGATCTATTAGTGAAATGTATCATTTGAGTGAGGATGATGATGATGATATACTACTCTATGGATGATGCCATCCAAAGGAAAGAAAAGGTCAGACAACAAATTCAATAGAGTTATTGGATAAAAGTCAGGCAACACATCATCTCCGAGGCCGGTTTCCTAATGCCAAGGAGGATTGCTGATACAAGCAGTGCATTCCGAGGACCATTTCTTTTATGACTGTGCCTAAACTGACCCCTGAATGTCAAGGGAAAGCAGTGCTTTGTATCATCTGAATTGAGAGAATATCAAAACATTTTTGTGTTTGAGACTATGCATATGACAGGTTCAGCATCGAATCCCCCGGCAGCATATATCTTCCATACTTCTGGCTGTGCTTCTGTGTTCTAATGTTCTTCAAATATCACATGCATATGTCTCTGCCTGGACTAGTGTTAAACTATGTGCATCTTTGTGTAACCTGATCACTTGCTTCACTGCAATCCTATAAGATGTTAATAAGATTTTTTTGAGTTGCAGCTATCAGTATGGGACTATAGAATAGCATTTACAAATTTCCTATTTATTTATTTATTTATTTTGCATTTGTCTGCTTCATCAAGTCTTAATTATAATAAGAAGATCATTCCTATGCCTCTTTTCTTCAGCATTCAAAACCTTTGCTATGCTCAGGCTAAACAAAAAATATTGTGTACGTTTAAAAAGAAATTTTAAAAAACAGTATTATTTTTTCTTCTCCACTTACATGTCATGCTTGCTTGCTTAAAGTCCTAGAACTTTGCTGTGGAAGGGCACTCAGAGACACATAAATAATGTGCAGAGTTGGATCCCAAAATGGCTTAATTGTTTAATGCCTACTGAAATGTAAATGAAGCTTACAAGAGCACTAAGAGATTCATCTACCCATCCAAGGTCAATATATCGAGTAAGGTGCTATGGGGGAAGGGTCTCTCAATGAATATTCTTGATTTTCAGAAAAAAGCTTCAGGCTGGCTTCTCCTTTCATGCCCCCATATTTGCATTTGCTGATAATGATGAACAGTTTTGTAGTGCAGAGATGTGACATCTGACTGCTTGATTTTGCCATTTCACATGTGAGAATGGCATGCAATGCAGCTGCTCAAACAGTGGGAATGTGACCTGACACTGGCCTTGGAAAATTGGGAAGGATGCTTTTGAAGCCAAGGTCAGTTCTGTGCTCTATGGACATTACAAGATGCTGTGGGTGAGGTGGTGCCAGCTGCTAACACTGACACACACACACACCAATTCCTTTTTCCGCAGAGCATAGGAGTGTGCTAGCAGTTGTGTCACTGTAAAGGTGTTTAGAAACCTCCCAGCTGGAATCTGTGTATGGTGTGCTATGGAATAAATATAACAATGCATACATTTAATCTTTTCCACAAGACTTTTTCTGTTTTCTCTCCATATCATTGACACAGGAGACGGAACATTGCTAGGGAAATTGAATGATTGGTTCCCTGGGAACCTTTGCACCCCTGAGTTTCTGCCTCCAGCGAGGTTCTTCTTTGTAATGAAGCGAGGAGTTGCTTCTGGGAGAAGGTAGAGGAAGATTCTAACTGCCTTGAGCTAGCTTCCTGAAAAGCTCAGCCCATTAATAGCTGAGAGTGACTGTTTTGAGGCCTTTGGCTGCTCCACTACTTGTCTTCCAGGCAGAGACGGTGCACACAGCACTGGATGGGAATTAGCACAGATTTATTACACCTCGAGGAGTAGAAGTCTAAAGCAGCAAAATCACTGAAATTTACCAGGCACTAAATAATTCCTGCAGAAAAACTTAGAGAGTCTTTTGGCACTTCTGCCCAGCTCCATAATCTTCATGTCACTTGCTTTTATTTCGAGAAATGTATGTTCAGGAATGCTGCCCTTTTGTAATATGAAGCTGTTTCACTGAACTTGAATGGCTCCTGTATTATTAAAGCTGCTCAGCAAGCATGATTTTTCTGGGTTGAGTTAGGGTGTCTAACAAGATAGAAAAATGAGAAGTCTGAAGGTTTCGTTGCTTTTAAAAGCTTGATCTGGTAGTGGTATACCAAATGTGGGTTGTAAATTACACAGTGCCACTTCACAACAGCATTATCAGTTATTCCTGGCGTGATCGTAGTTAAAATAAAACTGAGAACCAATTTCGCATATAGAGGTGTGTATCCATGAATCACAAAGTTAGGCATCCTTGGGAAGGACAGATCTAAACAAATAAAGCAGTTGTAAATGCATCTGCATTTTAAATGCTGTAAATCTGCATATATATGTATATTTAAAAAAAAAAAAAAAGAAAAAAGATACTGTATTATCCACAGCAAACAACCTTTGAGTATGTTTACAGTTTTCTGAGATATGGATGTATTATCTGTCCTACCTCTGTTTCCATGTGCTTTTTAGCATGGCTACCTTACAGACAGTAATTTAAAAGATGAAATCATTTAACCCTATACTGTACAGTAATGAATATTTCATTGGAGACAGAAAAAAAAGTTCATGCTTATAGGAGAAATCTTCCAGCATGAAGAGTTAGTAACACTTTGATGTGAAATATTTGTATATACACATTTTTGCTTCTCTGCTTTATAAAGGAATCTCAAGCTAATTTCAACCTGTTATTTTCTCTCTACTTCAAAATAACACGAAATAGAGAGAAACAATCAATGAGAAATCTTCTCTTACCAAGACTAATTTTTTGTGTTTGTCCCTTCCTTCATGGTCCCTGCTACCTCTCCAAGCTTCTGCTCTGAACCCGTGGTTAGCTTGGACCCAGTTTAACTGTGGCCCTGGTGCAGAGATTTGCAACACAGTGCCAATGTCTCGCTGGCCTTGAGTCCGTGAGCTGCAAAGGAACTCATTGCACCTGCAGCTCAATGTTGTGCTAAGCCAAAATTCCTCTTTAAAAATAAATAAATAAATAAATAAAAAGAAATGTCATCTTATTGCTAATGGTATTTGCGTCATTTTGCAGCTGTGTTTGCTTTGAAGTGAGCAGTCGGTGATTTTCAACTTAGCTAGGTGAAGTGGAAAAATAATGATGGATTCGGCATCTTTTGTCACTTTTGGGCCTGAGTTTTTCTTGTGTCTGTGTGAACATTGGCTGGGTATTGTCTGCAGGTAGTGAAAATTGGATTCCAGTGCAGGTCTTGAAGTAAGAAAAAAAAATGGGCCATTTAGTTTTTCATTTCCACCCAAATCCCCTTTTAATAAGTGTTAATAAATAACTTGTAGGAAAAAAAAAAAAAAAAAAAAAGGTTCAAGATCTTTTATCTCTCAAATGTTCAACAGTCAAAATTAAAATGAAGGAGAAACTGATAACATGTCTAATACCTCATAAACATTCTTTACTGAAACAATGAATAATAGGAAATGGAAGCAGCTCTTAATGGGAAGATTTGGAGATCTGAGACCAATCTTGATTGTTGCTTCTTTTTTTTTTTTTTTTTTTCCTCCCAATTTGTTGTGCAGCTTATAATAGCTCTTTCAGGTCAGAATAATATAGGTCAATAGCTGACTTAAAAATCTTTAGGAACTGGAATGATTAGCAGTTGAAGCAGGGGCCATTAGTGGATACACCAATTCATGCTCTTTCAGGGATGAGCTTTGGGCAAGGAGCATAAATCTAAACCTCCAAACTCCACTGTTTGTATAAAATAAATCAATACTCAGCCCTACCAAGGGATGCATTGATTCAGTCAAAGGAAGTAAGGCCTGGTGGCTACAGGCTCTTTTTTTATCTTGCCTTTTTCAGGAAATGAGATTTATGATGTCGTATGTGCTTGTTTGCTGGATGTTCATTTGACTCTGTTACCCACTTTCAGCCAGATTTGGTCAATGTTCAGGATCTTAAAGACATTGGGCTCTGACAAATTTTGTGAAAAGGAGAGGTGGAGTTTGGAAGAACACCCAGAGATCAAGGGTGTGCTTGTCCATGAGCCTTGGTTCACAGCCTTGGTTGACTCTTGAGCTCATTCCTTAATTCTGCCCAAATTAATTCATTTGATATTGGGCAGCAGGAGTTCATTTCTCTGTACTCCAAGATCCCTGCATATAATCCAGAGAGAAAAATCCCCTTTAATGACCTATGCCACCCATTTTGGTACTAAGTTCTCTGGGAAGAAAAACATTTTTTTTTTTGACTACTGTATTAAGGCCAAGGCACCCTGTTCTGACTGAAGTTTCCGGATGCCATTGATATGTGGCCAACATGAATTTGTGTACCTCAGAAGCCAACCTGTCTCCTCAGACTCTTAATGCCTTCTCAAAGCAGAGATATTTATTTGCACCCCAAGCTCCCTCTGGCAAGCAGTGACTCCACATATACTACTTATACCTGCTGGTCCTATAAACAATAGTTGTTGGAGAGGAGAAGATTTATGCAGATGATAGAGGAAAATATACAATGCAGTGCAGATGGATTTTAAGAGCCACTAAAGGAAGCAGGCAGCAAAGGAAAGGTGTGGGAGATGATGAACTGTAACTTTTCATGGTTAGCAATAATCACACTCATTTTCCTTCTGCAAACTTCCTCCTACAGCTCCTCTCATTAAATAGGAAATCAGGCAAAAGGCTTTTAATGTTGCCTTTATTTGCTTGTGGTGTTTTTTTTTTCCTCTGTCCCATTGTGTTAAGTGGAATTGTCACCCTGGCTGGGCTGGATGGTGGGAAAGATGATGGGAAGAGAGCAAAAGGGCTCAGATCCACACTGGAGTACTCAGCTTGCCCCACCTGCTGGGGCAGGGGGAGGGAAGCTGCTCACAATTAGCAATGATCATTATCATCAACCAAGTGATTCATAAATATTCCATAAAACAGGATCCTGGACTGCACAAGCAGCAGCAAATATTGTAGCAGATTTATTAGTGGAGCATGAAGCATTTATATTTCTCAGATGACAGGGCAGATGATGACTGTGTTATGCTAGCACGCAGGATGAACCTCATTCGAAAAGTGCCTCGTAGGTGATGGCTAGATATGACAGCAAGATGAATTAAAGTCTTTGAGCATCAAGATGGTGTGATAGACCCTGGGAATTGAAAACTAAACACCAGTGGTATCCTTCAGAAAGCAGCTGAGCTTTCTTTGTGTAAGTCAAGGCACAGCCTTGATAATTGTGGTGCCCTGTTGACATTGGCAGGGATAGAATTTTCCTGTCGTCTTTTAGCAGGGCGGCTTACCAGAATAAATGTTTAGTGCTTCAAATTAGTTACTGTTAGCAAGAGACCTAGGGACACTGATGTTCTCCAGTCCACATCTGGACTTCGGCAAACAATTTTGATGAAGGGGTTTAGAGCCAGTAACAGCTTCCTCTTCCACTGTTTATTAAACACATTGCTTCCCAAACCTGACAAAGAGCTTGACAGGAGTGTCTTTGTTGAGAAGGGCAGCTGAATAACATCTGATTATGAGCTGCAGCCCAAGCAGGGTTAATGGAGGAAAGTAATTGGACAATATTTAACTTGAATGGTCAAGCTTTTGGACTTATTGGTGTTTAACTGCACCCATGTCAGCTCTTGAAGGGAAAGAAAAAGGCCATGGAGTAAAATAAAACAATACTTACCCTCAGCCATCAGCTGTCCAGAGGGAGAGATTGACATCTTTATCTTTTTAGTATCTTTTACCCCTTCTGGGTTTTGCCATTTTGAGCTGACACTTTTTTTGATATAAGCACATTTCCACATGACAGGTCTTCCCACCTTTCACTCTGTTACCAAGTTTAAATACATTTTCTTGAAGCAGCCCAGTATGTGAATGAGTTTCACACCTCCTTTAAAATGTATATGCAGGTGGATCAAAACTGTGCCTGAGATGGCAGCTAGTCTGACTTATATCCTGCAAATGTGTCCCCCGTGAAACTTGGTGGTATACATCAAGATCGTTCACCTTTCACATTCAAAGTACTTTGAACTTCACTGCTTCCTGACAAATTGTAATGGTCTCCACCAGACAGATAAAGAAAGAGGTTGTACACCATGGCATGCTTTTTCTTTTCTTTTTCAGGCAGAAAACTAGTTTCGTTCATATTTGTTAGTGAAATATGAAACAAACAAACAAACATACAAAACCAACCATCTTAAAATAACAACAAAAAAGAAGCCAAAATCCAATTTCTTCCTTATTTTGGGGGAGAGGGGATGTAAAAATTATTGTTAGTTGTTTTAGTCAGTGTTGGACTCATTAACAACAGTGAGGAATGAATTATTGTGATATACTGCAGTTACTCATCACAGATTTGCCTGGTCCCACTGAGACACTCATTTCCCTGCCCTCTTAAAAGCTGCAGTCATTCAAGTCTGGCATTAATGGCTTTGCGTCCAACTCACCAATAATCTGAGCTACGTGATGAGTATTTTTGGTGATGGAGAATTTGGGGAGATTATGGGAAGTCTGCAGGACTTGAGCAGACTGACTGTGCTTTATCCACACTATGCAATGTCTGTGTTGGCTGCCAGTGAGCTGGGGTACCCTCAAGATTTAGCCCATTTCCATTTTCAGGCTTGCTGGCACCAGCTACTAGTACTGTTGGGCTAGTCTAGGAAAATATAGGTAAATGAAATTATTTAGGAGAAAAGTAACCCTTGGTAAGAAATATCTATGTGCTAAATTAAGCATAGGAATCAGGCTTGTTCTTAAGAAGCCCGGGATGAGAAAGAAATCTATGTTTCTGCTGTGCCATACCTAGATTTTTCTAAACTTTGACCTGAAATAATTGATTCCCCACTCTGAGTTCTGGGAGACAAGTACATGTACTGGGCACAGATCGCTACGCTGGGACACCAGCAGCTCTCTTGCCAAGCTATGGAGATCCTTGCCTGGAGTTAACCTTGTTTGCTGTCCCAGTCTGCAAGGACAGACTGCTGCAAGAAGACCTGAGCAGAGCTGATGTCTTCCCAAGGAAAAATGGGCTTCCACCTATGCAGCTGCAAACAAACAATACTTCCTCTCCTTTAAGCAAATCTGGAATTTCTGTCACAGAAGTGCAATATTTCTTATGTTTTATTATAGGCATATTATAAATATGGTGGAACCATTCTGGCGTTTTGAGCTGACTTGGCCTCTACCTTGCTTCTGCTCTGGATTGAAGGCATGAGGTTCCCATGAGCTCAAGAGCCCAACATTTCTTAGTCAAGCTAAAATTTGTAGGGAGAGGAAGTCTTTAAAAATTACAGCAGCTGGTAAAGTCAGAAGAAAATGAACTTTTGGTCTCCTGTTCTCTCTAGAGTGTTTGGCATTGTGATGGGAGCACAGATGACCACAGACTACATTTAGTTTGTACGAGCAATGAAAGTAGAACGTGATTTTGTGTCTTCAGGTTGAATAGTCTGCTTCAAATGGCAGATTTTGCTGCTGTGTTACAACAGACACAGTATTGTCACAGTGTGATATTTGCAGGTGAGGTTTGCTAATCATCCTTCACAGATTTTTTCTGAATTTCCCTCATTCTGAGAAGTTCAAATCTAGAGCCAAATTCTGGTGCATGCAAAATGTGACAGAGCTCTACCTCTAATGACATGAGATACTTAACTGAATTTTCTCACCTGGACTCAGAAAAGCTATGGAGTCATTTATGTTGCTTAATGCATCCTCCTGGGTAATGGATATAATCCTATGTTTAGATATTTTGTCAGGATGACGCAAAATAATTTTATGTGCTTTTGAACAGTTTTATTAAAGGGGCTAAAATGGATTTGTTATGTCACTTGGATCTTCTAGTGAAGAATTCTCAAAGCAAGTTGAATTGCGTTTTGTACCTGGCACAATCCATTCCCTATTCCTTCACTCATATCATGAAATCCAGGGGCAGAAGTTACATGTTTGGCAACAAGTAGGTCTCATGGGAGTTTGGATGTCAGAGCAGAATGGACTTGTATTTCATAATGAAGAGAAAAAAAGGAATGAGCCCTAAAAAGAATTTTACCAAATTCTTCCCATGGACATTGTATTATTGGAATAGCTAGTGAGATAAAAAAAACATCTGAAATCCTGGCAAGCCAAGAAAGATCATAAAACTGCAAGGAGCAGGAAAAATGGCACACAACACACAAACATGTAAATTAAGACAAAGAAAATGACTGTAAATGCCAGCAGTCCCTAAAACATTAGGGACTAATTTCTAACAAACCATTAGCTGCATAGGGAATTGTCAAACATTATTAAATGTAATTTGCTACATCTGTTTTATTATAGAATTCATTTGGCACATATGGTATTTATGTTGTACACTATTTGTATTTGTGGATTATTTTTTTACCTGTATATAGTTACTTCCTTTATACCCTACCTGACTCCTATGCATGGCAAGTGGATTAGGATTTATTTTACTCATGCTGTAGGAACTCAATTTGTGTGTTTGTGTGCATACTTCCATGTGAGCCACCTTCCCTCCTTCCTTTGCCCTCCTCCCCCCTCCCAAGAGCAGCTGCACACGAATATTTCTGCATTACAATCAGCAGCCAGCCCCCAGCGAGTGCTCTTTCTGCTGCCTAATGCTATGAATGCATGTACAGAGGATGTGGTGTGCAGCCTCTTCAGGGATACTGTACCATCAATATCATTGTACCATTAATATTTAAATGAAACCATGCTCTGAATTGCATTGGATTTTTTTAGACTAATATTCAAGAAGTAGCTGATAGTCTGTAAGCATCAATATCAACTGCATCAGCCAGCCACTGTAGTAATCTTGATCAAAAATAATAATGTCATCCATAACGCTGTAAAGATTTATTAGTTGTGACAGATCTATACATTAACAAATTACTACATGGCCCTGAATGCCAAGTAAACAGATACAGTCTCATAAGGAATGGAAACTTTTGGAAACTCTATTAAGGATTGTTTCACACAGGAAAAAATTGCTCTGAAAACAATACACATTTATGTGAGTGTGCATGAGTGATGGAAGGCTGTCTTTCTGTTCTTACTTTCCTGCCATCAGAAGGGAGGATAACTAACACGCAAAAATGAACCCAATAAGTATTTTATGGTGCAGTTCTGTTCTGGGTTGTGCTGTAGCTTTAATTTGTTCTGATTTGATTTCTCTTTTATTTTGAAGAACTGCAGTATAACTCACACTCTGTTCTGCTTTGAGATAACATTACCGTCATGGTGACTTTTAAAGTTTGACTTGACACCTTGACTAGAATTGTCTCAAACAACCATTCCTGTCTTGACAGCAAGGTGATCTTTTCTGTCACTCATTTTGTTACCTTTTGCTGATTGATTGTACAAACCACAAAATCGGAGTTTCTTCGTTGATCTTCAGGTTTTAACAAAAACAGATAAAATCATGGAAAATACAGACTTAGATTATCTGCTAATGCTTAGCTCTGTCTCTGCTGTTTCCATCCCAGGTATTCTGGTGGTGCAAGTGTCCCCAGGGAAGATGAGATTAAAGTATCTGGGACTTGAGGAATCCTTTCCCTGAGAGGAATACTGCTAAGTCCATTCACTTAAAAATCAGAAGATAGTGCATAAATATCAGAAGATTAAATTAATAAAAACATGGATTTTTTTTTTTTGTCAATTTCCACATCATCATATCTTCACAGTTCACATTATCAACATCTTTTTCAAAACAAAACCTGAAGAATAGTTTTTATTGTTTGCTTCTAAAGAAACCTGAGAATCTCCCATAGTCACCCAGTGGCAAGAACTGGAAACTGGGGGGAAAGAAAATAAAAAAGTTTGTGAGACCTATGATAACCTTTTGAGATGAGACCAGTGGTAGCCTTGTTAGAGCTAAGAAGAGGGTGGCATGTCAAATGACAGGAAAACACCCACATATTCCAGGGTACACTGTGCAGCAGCTGCATGTGTCCATAACGGTGGTGAAAGTCTGGTGGAGGAAGATGAAATCTGCAGAAGGTTTTCTTTTTCTCCAAAAGCTCTGCATTCTCCAAAACTCATATATATCCTCTAGTTTCTTCTCTTTTCTCATTGCTTCTTTTCCTGCTCTTCTCACCAGTGCTAAGAAGGGGGAATCCTTTCTAGGCTTCATCTAAACTACTAAATAAATAGCTCCATGGAGCAGACATTGGTGCTTTTTTTTCTCCGTGTCTAGAAACATTCTCTCTAGAAGTAGTTGACAAGGGCAGGTAGAACTTTAATGCCTAGTGACTTCCTGGTCCTGTCCTCCTGAATGAAGAGGTGTTAATGTTATTATACAGTAGCCTATGCCAGTCACTCTTTCCCTTCTCCCTCAAATGCTGTCTCCTTTTGCTTCTTGGTTCAGCACATACCTGCTGAACACTGCCCCAAGACTGATTTCTTTTGTTTAGTTGTTCATTGCCAGCAACTCGAGGTTGCCTGTGAACCTGAGGATTTTGGAAACCTGGCATCTCCTCTCCTTCGTTGTCCTAAGGAGAGTGTTGGCTGGAATGGGAATGATTATCTTCAGGCACAGAGAGCAAGGCTGTGAAGGGTACGTCATGGATGCAAACTCAGCCTAGTATCTCCTAAACTTCCTCCTTCCTTAAGCTGCACTTAAACTTGGGATGAACTCACTGTGAAAATCCACCAGTCTTTATTCTTTTTCTATACGCTCTTCAGGTCCAAGTCTAGCTGAGAGCTATTGAAGTCTAACTGTGTGTGGTCATGCTAGAGAAATAAGTTAAGGCAGCAAGTTTTACCCTTTTCCTCTTTACATTTTTAGTTACTAAGAAAGTTGCAAGACATGGAAATCTGAAGTTAACAGTTACCCTTGGCTGAACAACTGATTTTTCATGGTCTTTGTGGGGGCATCAGCCTCTACCAAGCAGCTGAGCAAGAGGGGATTTTGACAGAGAATTTAACATCAGAGACACTGAGATGCCAGGAGCAATGGTCAGGGAAATTGTGAAAAGGGATCTAAGCAGCAATCAGTTAATGGGACCATGAAGAGACCTTGGGACAAATGACAATGTGAGGAAAATGTGAGCTGCTCTGGTGAAAAATACCTATGAGATTAGTGAGAAGGCAGATCCAGGCTCTTCACAGTGGTGGCTGGTGGGAGGAAGATGACAATGGACATAAGTTGAAATGGGAAATTCAGGTTGGATATACAGATAACCTTTGGAAAATGTCAGATACTGCAACAAGTTGACCATAGAGGTTCTGCTCTCCCCATTCTTGGACATTTTCAAGACACGACTAAATAAAGCCCTGAGCAACTGTTCTCATCTCACAGCTGACCCCGCTATTGAATATGGGACTCTCTATATGTTGTTCCTAATAGAAGAGTGAGAATAGGGTGTTACTTTGCAACTTTACAATGGGACTAGGCTGCAAGTAAGGAAACAAGATTTGGTCTTTGCTGACCAGCTTCTCAATATTACCAACTAATCTGTTTTCCTTCTTAACTGATTTTTCAAGCCAAAGAAAGCCCTTGTACTTCTCTTCATCCTGCTCTGCTCCCCACCCCAAATGCTGTATAAGGCCAAAAGAGTAGGACATGAAGTCTCTTCTGAAATAGAAGAGGGTGCTCAAAAGTGATGGCATATAATCATATACATCCTTCTATGCCTGGCTTTTGCATATTGCTTCCAAGCACTGCTCACTCTGCTAGCAGGGTGAGATTAAATACTGTACTGATATCCCCCATGTGGCAGCATCTACGACTAGACCATCAAATCAGTCAGTGACATACCACCAGTGGAAAAGTCATCAATCTGTCTCCATAGTGACACATTGCCTGCCAAGATACTTATGGGCAAGGCACAGGCAAGAAGCAAAGTTACAAAAGGTGTTTCTTGTGCTGCAGATGCTGTTTGTGTTTTTTTTTTTTTTTTTTTTTTTTTTTTAAATCAGTCTTGCAGCCATGTATGCTTTTTTTTCCCTCTTTTTCACACTAGTACGTCTCTTGTAAAATGTACCTATGGAAACGGCTAATGGGAAAGGAACAGAAAAGAAAAATTTTAAAATCTGGACCCAAAGGACACTAGTGGTACTTGCATATTTCTATAAGAGGGTCATTTAATAAATATCACCTCCAAATTCCCAGAATTCCCAGGACTTCTGTGTGTGGTTAGGGCTGAAATCCAGATCTGACTTCTTCACTATGAGCTCATCTCTAATAAATCTCTAATAATTAACTCTTTGCTGTATTAATAAATGTGCCAGAGTGAGAATCCTGCACTCATTTTATGTGCTTTCACTTCTATCTGTATTACCACACAACTTAAAAAAAAAAGAAAGAAAAAAAAAAGTGTTACTTATTGTAGTATTTGGGAGTTCTGAAAAATTGCCTGCCACTAGAGTTTATTCAAATTATGGTCTTGATGTATTAGCCTAGACAGTTTTAAAGCCATATCTACAGCAAGTAGTTAGCCATACTGCTGAACTGACATTTTTTAAAATGAACTACAAAGAATAGACTATTGTGGTTAGCTTATTTTATTTACAGCATTTCACATGGTGTGAACATTAAAAATTTACAGAGGAATATTGATTTGCAGCTCCATCAAACCATTTCTATCCAAACTACAGAACCAAACTGTTTGAGGAAAGGTGCCTTATTCGAATGATTATTTGTGCTGCTCTGAAGGTGGCTTTCTGTGAGGCAGCCATAAATTCACCGCCGGGCAGAAAGTTAAAAAAAGAGCTTCAGAAAGTAAATAATTGCCAGAAAGCATCAGGAAAGGAGCCTTGCTAGTGCGTGTGATGCGTGAGAGCTGGAGGAGACTGGTGTGTCCGATAAGGGCTTAATAAATGCATTTTTTCCAGGGCCGCCAGTCCCAGAGCTGGCTGGGACGCAGGGTGGCAGTGTTGTCAGCTGCTTGGCTGCCTGTGAAAAGCATTTCCCTGTTTTCATCCAATGAGACAGATTTTTGTCATTTCTGTCACTCCCAAGATAAAAAAGCTAACAAATTTGAATAGACCAGAAACCAAATGATACCAAGTAATGGCACATGGCTTTGCTGTGACACTTCTGCCTGACAAGTGAATCGCAAAAGAGAAAAAATGTCTAAAAATTTAGAAAGCCACAGTAATTTTGTTTTTGTTTTTGTTTTTTAAAGCACAAATCCAAAAAATATGTGGTGGAAATAAAGATGCCCCTTTCAACCCCATTAATGGGAATTTAATTAGGCATAAAATTTATGAAGGACATTGAAACGTGATCTTTTTCCCATTAGGAAAAAGCTGGGCTAGCTTCAAGTCTGTGGGAGAGCTGGGTGAGATTCATGTGTAAAAAGATACATCTCCATCAAGAATGATATATTCGAAACATCTGGTAAAGTTCTTTGGCCAGCAACTTGTACATCTTGAAAAATATATATAGAATCCTTTTGGTCTCCTCTGTAGCAGACACGTGGAATGAAACTGTATTTCATGCAGATGTTATAAACCAGATTGTTCAGCATTTGGTCTCTCTGCTCACAAGTCCTGATCACATTTTGGAACTAAACTGCCAGGATTTCAAATGAAATTACAGGGGTGTGATGATGACCAGCTTTGAAAATTCAGCCTTCACTTTTCAAGAAGAAGGACCTAAAAGTATAGACATTTGGGAAGTACTGATCTGACTCAGTCACTGTTTAGCTCTCTTTTACACTGCTGCAACCCAAGCAATTCTAAAGTAAATCTTTAGATTTGCACCAGTGTGCAAATCAAAGCAGGATTATATTCAGCTTAACTTATTTAACTCACTGTTCACTGGCAAAATAAGGGCCAGAGTCACAACTAACTAATCTGAAAGATGCTAGAGTGAAGAAGGAGGAAATAAAGATAGGATTTGGCAGCTCTGACCAAGACATCTAAAAATAGCACATCAAATGATGGGTCTGGAAAGAACAAACAAAACTTTTCTCGAAGTTTGTGGGTCAAATCTGGTGAAGATATGGAAGTGGCTGCATGAGGCTAAGCAGCTGGGAGGAGGTGAAAAAAGATTTCTGAGTAATTTGCAGTAATATGAATGCTTTGATTTCTCACTTGAAGGGCAAGTAGCAAAGAGAACAGCCTCAGCAGAAGGGACAAAGGTGGCACCTGGTGCTCCACAGCACCTCTTCCCACCTGCATGATTCAGCCACAGGGCTTGAAGATTGCCCCACTGGGGACACAGCACGAGGAAGCCAGTGCTGGGGTCCATAAGAAAGGCAACAAGCAGGAGACAAAATGAGGACTGCTTTAAATTAGTCTCCTGTCAATCCGGTTAGAGTCCTTTGTCCTGTGTCTGAATTACTTAGTGTGTTACTCAGTAGCTTAGGGATAGATCCTAAGACACTTTGGCTCTCCAAGTAACTGTATGTGATTGAGTCCATCAGTATAATCCATTACTTTCCTCAGCCTAATCTTTTACGTGCCTGGTAATTTTATTTTTTTTTCATTGGTGAAGTTACTTCAGCACCTGCAGTTTTGCTCTAGGGGATATGGAAGGAAGGAAAATTGTCCCTGTGAAAACAGAATTGCTTTGGTCCATAAAATGGGGCATCCCGGGAAGGATTTATTATTTGTAATGATCTTATATGTGATAGCAAAATAAAAGCAACATGAAAAACACGAGTGTTTTAAGGAATGATCTGAGTGACAAGAGATAGTGAAAACACCTTCTTTTCCTCTGCTGGCATTTCAGTATGTCCAGTGAATTAAAGGGCTTTGCACTAGAAGGAATAAATAAATAAAAAAGAAGAACTCAGTCACAATCCAGTTACACTGCTGCCAAAATTAATGCCAAAGATACTGTTCATTTTTATCAGGCAGAATCAGACCTCCTAGTGAGACTGTGTTAGGGACCTAGAGCTCACCTGCAGTTCCACTTCCAAAGGGGTAAAGTGGGGCATGCTTCATGACCCATGAAACATGGGTCAAGTCACTGGGATATTTATGCAGGAGGGAGTTGCATCTCTTCCTGAAGCCAATTCTGTATATTTTACCAAGAACTGTCTTAGTTCTTTGTAAAGATAGTACAGTCACGTGCTGCCTTGTCACATAAACCGCTAAAGGAGGAATGGGGAAAGGCAATACATTCTACAGAAGTAGGTCCACTAGAGAGGTATTTAGGTTTTATAAATAGGTCTATAAATAATACATTTCTATTTCTGCTGCTTTTATAGCTATTGATATGCAATATAGTCCACTGGGCTTAAATCTGCAGATATTTTTATTACTTGAGGTCATTGCCATGTTGCACCGTACAAATAGCACACCGCATTCACCTCAGCATATGTTTATTTTTGCATGCCTCAGTGGGTGTCTTGAAAAGGCAACGTGTTTGGTGTTATCCATCTCTTCTACCTGTCCTTAGATTTTGCTAAGTGAGTACTTTTATGGATCAGTTGAACAGCCCCAATCAGTCTGTAATTTAAGATTTTATGCCTGAACGCCGGATGCCATTCTAATAAGTGCAGTGTTGTGTGCATGTGTGTGAGGAGGTATAAAAGAAAATAAAGCTTTGTTTCTCCGGTGGGCTTCTGTGACTATTTCATGATGCTGTCTGGATCTTTTATAACCGCATAAGGATGAGAAAAGCTGTAATAGCCAAATAAGATGCAGTCAGTGCAATTAAAATAATCACATAGATTGCTGTTAAAGAGACAACTCTCTTTTTCCCAAAGTACATAAAAAAAAGCAGACAAAAGTGGTAGGTGGTCAGCTGTTGGGTTTTATTATCTTCCATCCTCCAACGTGGAATACCACTAGTCTGCAATAATTCCCTCTTCAAAGACTGCTTTAATTGTATTGTTGTACATGTCAGGTCACCAACGGAGACCCAGGACTGCTTGGCTGCTGCTGTGCAGCTATCTGGTACAAACCCGCCCCCCTATCAAGATATCTGTCTGCTGATTTTTGAATTTTGCCACATGGTGACTAGTATACACACAGACAGCTGTGCTGTAAAATCACACTGAAGATACAATGCTTGAACATTTGTGGTGCAATAAAATCCGACTCTTCCAAAGCTGCCCAGCATCCATGCCTGGAAACCAAAGAGGTGAAGCACTGAGTCTGCACTGCCATTTGCAAGCAGTGTCCAATGAAACAAAAAGCTCTTCCCTTGTCCCCTGTCATCAGCCCCGTCACATCAAACCACAGAGATCAGCCTCTAGCTCAGAGAAAAGCTTTCTCCTAAAATATATTAACCTCGTCTTTCTCTCGTGTCACTATCTAATTGAGACTTAATGTATTTACCTCTGCTTTTGTCACCCTCCCTTCTGCTCCGCCGTTATCGGTACTGTGTTGTGTTAGCATCCCTAAGCATGTGCCCTCTCCTGCAAGTGTCACCTGGGCTGAGTGCTGCCGGTCAGACCTATCATTTATCTGGGGTGTTCTGGATCATTAGCTCACAGTGACTCCATCTCACCCTCCATCCTGGTGCTTTCCCATAAGTAGATCTCTCTGCATAAGTCCTGTTTTTAAAATGACGGCTTAAGTGCATGTTAATTGCAAGATTTAATTATACAGCAGAGAAGTTGTGAGATTTTCCTCCTAATTAACACAGAAAAACTTGGCGCAGGAGAAAGGGTATAATGGGGAAACGCCTCTTGCATTTCATCATTAACAGTTCTGGCACATGGTTGCCACAGTGGTGCATGCTCTGGCTTATTGACTTCCCTGGATGAGGATGGATTAGGTGCCAGTGGCAGCCAAAAGGACCACACCAGATATTTGGAAGGAAAGGAGTTCAGGAGCTGGAGAGACGTATCAAGCTGGGATCACAAGAAATGTCTGGAGAGTTTAAGGGAGCTTCTTCTCACAGACTAGTTGACCTGCAGCATGCAGGGTGAGCCTAGATCAATTTTATTCTGAGATTTCTTTCCAAATTGGTATCTAGAGATTTCAGTCAGTATCCAGGAGCTACATCCCAGCATTAGTCAGGAATTAGAAACTCAGACAAAAAAATAATAAAAAAAAAATTGTCTGAATTGCCTGAATCTGTCTCTGTTTCCTCTGGTCTGCCTGTCTGCCTGCCTCCTACTGTGCCTTTCGAAGGTGGGACACCTGTTTTTTCTCATCTTTTTTTTTTTTTTTTTTTTTTTTTTGTCTTTTTCTTGTTCTGGGAGCCAGTTCAAATATTGGGCCTTCCTGTTAACTCTTTCTTTCCTCTTCTCGGGATGGACTCTCAGAGAGGCTGTGCTGTCTGGGAGTGTGGAGAGAGCCCGAGTCAGTACCAGCAAACCCTGATTGAAAGAACAGTAGAGAATTAAAGTCTTCTTCTGGGTAAGGCCCATCCTAATCAAGCATAGGAGATGAGAAAAAAAAAAAAAAAAATAGGACATGGTTCACATCAAGACAACATCTCCCTTTGTCCTACACCTTATTCTCCTTTCCTCTTTTTTTTTTTTTTTCATCTCATTATGTCATATTTTTATTTTATATTATTGCTTCTGGTGGTAAATTTTTGATGCTCTCAGGCTTTTGAGCCACTCTGCTCTTCCTGGCAGTGTTGGTTCCTTGCACCCAGAGCACCCTTCACCCCCCACTGTCAGCTCATAAATGGAAGAGTCTCCTGAGTTCTGGCAGTTACCTCTCGGGAATCAAGGACACCACTCGGAATCCCTGAGAGACAAAATAGCAGGAGCACTGTGGGAACAAGCTACAGATCCTTCTTTGCAGGAGCTTTGTGGGTTGGAATTCATCCTGAGCTTGCAGACCTGCATAACAGCAGACGTTACGGTGTTTGGGAATTTCCAGACACTTGGTTTGAACACGGTTGAAAAATTATGTTTCTATATAATCAAAATATTTTATTCTCCTTTAGCATTTCTTTTTAATCAGGTATTTCATTATGATTCACACTAGAACATAAAAAAACCCTTTTAAAATACGGATTTGAATATTTGATTTTTACCTTATTTTAAAAAGTTACCATTTTATTTTCCAGTTGAATTTTTGTGAAAATCAACATATTCCCATGGAAATTTCTGATATATATATACATATATATATTTGTTTTGTTTTGTTTTGTTTTTCATTCATCATGCAGTCATTTTTTCCTAATATTGGAATTTCACATGCTTTTTCTTTAAGGAACACTGCACAGATACATAATTCTATACTCTCAGACTTCAGGTAATGAATAATCATATTCACGGATCAACCTAATTAGGCAGCAGAGAGCATTGCCTACAACAGTGTGAAAAAGTGTATATATTCACAGCTAGACAACTATTCATTAGGGGCCTGACCTTGCAGCCATTATTCATGTTGAGTGGTACTCACTTATGGGACATACTCGTATTGTCTTCAGCATGCATATTACTACGTAAAATATCATCTGCCAGTGTTATGACTTCCTTAACATCCCAATATTTTCTACCTACAATGACACCTGGTGTAAATTATGCAAGCAAATTTTTTGAAGAGAAGGCAGCATTGGCAGCAGTGCTGTGAATTTCATCACATCTCTCGGAAAAATCCCTCCTGCTGCATCAAGCCAGTTACCACCCTGGAGCTGAGATAATCACAACTGGCCTTGAGTATTCTCGTAGTGTGCTGCTGTGTGATTTAAACTTTGTTTACCCAGGCCTCCTGAGGGATCCTGTCTGACTTTGTGTTGCAGAGCAGCAGAAGGAAATGGTCAGTAGACCACACTCCAGCTGACAGGGCAGTTACCAGCAGCTGGGGGACGGTTAACGTATTAAAATGCACTAATGCAATCACAAGCAGTTGTTTCACCAGCCCCTCGGGGATGAAAGGATTTGAATTGCAGATTCTTGTTTTCCTTCTCTGTGGCTTTCTGCATTTTTCTGTCCTTTTTCCATCCTCTCAGCCAGGAGGTCTAGGTTTGTCCCTGCCCTGCTCTGGTCAGTCTGTGAGTGCTGCATATGCCCCATGTCCTGGCCATATGCCACACAACCCTGCGTGCATGCAAACCTCTAGCAAGGAATGGATGGAAGCAACGTGGTGTTGCCAGACCAGCTGACAATACCCATCCCTGCTGTCCTCCTTCCCTCAGGAGCGGACAGGGAACAGGCTGCGTAACTGGGGCAGCTCCCTCCTTGCTGTGCTGGTGGTCAGCCGCTGCTCTGCTGCATTAGAGAATAAACAGAAGCTATTCATCATCAGGCACCTGGTTAACAGATCTGCAGATCGTCACATTACTTGTTTCTCAGTGAATACATCTGACAGTGGAAGGAGTGTTTGGAGGCTTCTTCCTGAGAGAACACACCCTGGAGCTGTGTCAGTCCAACATGGAAGAAGAAGTTGTGTTCCAGGGACAGATGATGCACTTGAGGGATAGGGATTTCCAGTTTTTCCCTTTGCTTTGCTGCAGGCTGCCTGCAGAACCTTAAGGAAATTGTTTATTCCCTGTCTCTGCCTAGTCCCCCGTGGCACTCTGGAGACCTTTGTGCCCAAACAGAATATTTGCTGCCCTGCCTGCTCTGACTTGGTTGTTTAATAGAAGTTTTCCATGGGCAAGGTTATTTTCCACTACTGTAGTAAAAAAAAAAAAAAAGGGGGGGGGGGGTGATTCCCTGACCAGCTGGGCGGGCAGCAAGAAATGGGTAATCCTGTCATTGCAACAAGGTAAAACCCACCTGGCTGTGCCAGCTCCTGAGCTCACGCTGCCTCTGGTCCTGTTCCACGTACAGCACCAGTGCAGCCAGGCTCCTGCTTGCCTTGCTTGCTGACAATAATAACAAGGCAGCACATGTATTTGTTTAATGCTTTGCCGTGTGACAGCTTTTCGATATAGGTAAGCTTCGTGGAAGAAGTGGAGTTAATGAGCTTGTGTATTGGCTTAATATATCAGGCAACAGCGCCGGTACATACAAGGCACCTTGCAGCTGCTGTGAGCGGTCTGTGAGCAACAAGGATGCTTCCTGTTGCTGGCAAAGAAAGTTGTTTTTAAGATGTGAGGCATGCGCTGCCATCAGATTTTTTCAAAGAAAGGATGGCTCATCTTGTGGTCAGTTTACACTGGACATGGTGCAGCGACATGTAGAACTCAGCTCCAGAAACAGGCTTGGCAGGTGGAGCAGATGCAAGGGTTTTTGCACATAGGGCCAGGGGGACCAGACAGCCCATGGTTGAAGAGAGGTGATGTTGTACCGGATACTGGGTGCCTGTTGTACTCTCAGTGATGTCGGATGGGGTTCAGGTTCATGTTCTGTCTGATGAGAACAAGAGCAGAAGGACATTCCCATGGTCCAGGAGTTATACAGACATGACTTTGGGCTCAAACAGAACCTTCAGCTTTCAAGTTATTGCTGAAAGTTTTTCTATTAAGTATTCCTCTTCATGCTTTTCCCTTTATCACTCCATGTTTTCCAGGGTTTTTGCTCTCTTTCACGGGGAATCGGGAAACACCTTCTGGCCTGATGATGGTAGAAGATGATCAGACTGACCTAGAAGTGGAGATCAATAACAAAATTATACTTGGTTTGGATGGCTCAAGCATCTATTCAGAAATTCACTGAAGCACTGGAAATGTGCATTTTATTTGAGGGGATCAGACTGTCAGGGTGCAGTTAATCTTGGCTACCTAGGGATTACTGTAGGGGTAGGGCCCCCATGTCTGCCTTGGGGATGGCCAGTCCCCAGCCAGCTGTGTCTCCCACCACCCTCTCCCTCCTCACTGAGCAGCCCCCTGTGCCCACCACCGTGGCTGAGCTTTTAGCAGCTTTCAGGAGGTACTTTATCACAGAGAGAGGTGGAGAGAAAGTGATTGCAAGAATTATCTCAGCCCTATTCATCTGAGAAGGGCTCGCTGTCAGGGTTGTGATTTTCCTGATTCCTTTCCCATAGTGCTGGCAATGATACAAAAGAAAAGAAAAAAAAATAGAAAAAAGAGAAAAGCTCATAGTCTAAAAAGAGCTGTTGCTCTGTACAGCGGCGGTCCTGTGATGACTTACTGCCAGCAGACATCTGAGTTTACTATAGATCTACTTTAGGTCATAAGTGCAAAAGCATATCTCGTTAATATTTAAAGATGCTTAGCACAAAAGCATGCATAATTAAACAGTGCATCAGAGCTGATAATTCCAAATAATTTGTCTTCTGAAAAGGGATTTTTGTAATTTGTAAAACTGGTTTGAAATCTGCAGCTGAGCAGCAGGAGTATGTTTGCATTACAAAATGAATGATTTTAAATGTTGGGCTGTGTCCATCCTCTCTGATAAGGAGAAGAGACATGGCATGGAAGGGGCTTTTTAAAAATGTACATAGGTGTGGATGCAGCATTTCACAAAGCTCTGGGTCTGCCTGAGCTGTGTCTCATTTTTAAAAGTAAAGCTATGTTCCTGCCAGGTGTAGCACTGCTTTCTTTCCAAGGATATTTTCACATTCCAAGAGGAGCTCGTTGTTATTAACCATGTCTCTCTTTTTAGATATCTCAATGGTAAAGGTTTGCCCAAGATAAGAATGATCTATTAGTTAGTAAAACAAGTGACATACAGGACAAATATGAAAAAATTAATGGTGTCAGGTACAAGATACAATACACCGTAAGCTTTTCATTATATCCAAAAGGCTATCTGAGCACATTTTCTGCCTGGATGCTAAAAATCTATGAGGAAAGAAAATGTCCTTATGATCCATTACAAATCACGCTTTTCAGAAGTGCCAAAATACAAATTGATGTGTGACCACAGCTATTTTTTAATTCAATATAAGATCAAAAAATAAATGGCAAATGTTCCAGGCATACTCAGATCATTGATCACACAATAGAGTTATTTACAAGGCAAATCTGAAAAACAAAACAAAACAAAACAAAAAATACGACAACCAAAAACTATTTTACAGGCTTCACTGAAGGTATTTTCAGATGTTACTGAAGTTGTTGGGGTCTTGTTTACTCATGGCAGTACTGGGAGAGCAGATTTCAGCATGCACAGCTGTGTTGTGGTGAAGTTGTATCAGCTCTTACTAGCTTAGGACCTGGTGTTTTGGGCTTTCCTGTCTACCACGGATATATTTTCTATTTTGACTGCTTGGGAGGGTGTCAGGGAGGTTCACTGGAAACTGTCACATATTAATGTCCTACCTAGTGCTGTGTCCGGCATTTAATTGTTAATAAGAGTACCGATTAAAGACCAAACTGTGTCTCCTGGGTATGCTGGTTCTGTACTGAAGTGTCCAACACCAGTGGCGGAGGGACGAATGAGAAGGTAGGAAACTGCATTCACAGCTGGAAAACGAAGCGCAGAGAAGTGTATTCAGATGGTATGTCCTGGATGTTGTGGCATCCACAGTGGATTTACGATGAATGCAGGTAGCTAAAATCACTAGATCACAAGCAAGCATCTGTCAGGGCTGCTGCACTCTGATTTATCAGGCAGTCAGTGGAGACAGATGAGCAGCCACATCACAGCTGCCTGCAAGGGCTGACTGGGGTTACACCTGACTCTCCCCTCTGGCTATACTGGGAGTCCACAGTACAAAGGCAAATGGAATATTTTATCATTTTTCTGAACTTAAATGTCTCAGTTATCTGTCCGAATGTAGCTCAGAGAGACATTAAGGCCAGCTCATGGAGTATATTTAGTTATGCAACTAGTACTTGAGTGCATTATTCTGAAAAAAAATGAAAGGAATTTGGCTATGTCTTACTTGGCTCCTTTGGCACCAGAAGAGCAGATGAGTAGATCAAAGCAACAGGTGCTAAGGCCCTCTACATGTGCTATAAGTTGTTCAGGGGGGTTTACTTTGTGCTAGAGTTTTTCTGGTCCCAACAGATGAACATCTTTTTACCGGACCTGTGGTTCAAGGCTGCCCAAAGGACCACATACTGGTTTAACCTAAGATGTCCCTGTTATGGGTTACATTAGTAGCAAATGTTGAAGAGAACATTTTTCAAGAAGGACTACAACTCACATGAATTAAAAACTGCTCTGCGAACTGAAACAGACTGCAGTAAGTAAGGACAAACGGGATTTATTTTGAACCAGCAGCCCTGCTCAGAGCCCACCACAGATTCAGACTCAGCCTGTTGCACAGCCTTGGGCATCTGGGCACAGGAAGCTGAGCAAGGACACTGAGGAAACCTGTGCAACTGAATCTACAACTTTTGGACCTCCCACAAAACTTCACTGCTCCCAAATATACAATGTCTAAAATCTAATCTAAAGCTTTCCTATCCAGCCACTGTAATATATTTCTTCCCTAATTCCCTGGGGCAATGGGTAGTTCGACTGCTAATAGGGCCTTTCAGACTGGCCACAGGGGGATAATCAAAGGCTGCATAATGTGGCAAGTACCTCTTGTACTTCTCTCTTAGAGCAGCCAATATTCTACCCTTAGCAAGTCAGAGAAAAATGACAGTGCTTTTACTGGGACCACTGAGTTTGCTTCTTTGACATCAATTTCTGCTTTTTAAGAGCAATGGTCTACCTTGACTGTATGATGTTTCATGCAGTCACTTCTTGCTGTTTTGCAAAAAGTGAAGATAAATAATATATATTCATACTTTTGGTCTCATTAAGGGAAACACTATAGATAGCTCTCTCAATCAGATTTCTGCTTCGAGCAACATCCCTTCAGTATATACTTAGGCTCTAGGAAAGAATACTTCAATACCTCCTGGTCCTACTTCATGTCTTCCAAAAGGTGTATATAAGGAAAGGAAACAAAGTTAAAGCATCTTTGCCCCCTTGCCAGTGAATACCTTAACCTGGGCCAGGACGTAGACAATCCAGAATACCCCATGAATCCAATTTGAGGCTTGTTTAATGATTGTTGGGAAAGAGACCCAATAAACTTTAAATCTAGACATATATTTCAGTTTTTCTTAAAGGAAAACAGACTTTGGTCTCACTCCTTCTCCATTGTTCTTAAGTTGGGATGCTGCCAATATGTCAGTATTACTCTCACACTGAAAGATCCCCAGGTATCTTGCTACAAACCACAGACCTGCATTCCACAGATATCAATGAGATACATTATCATTATTCCACAAATTCTCCCTGGACATTGGTATAAAAATAGCCCCATGGTGTTACATTTCATATTAAGGTATGGCCACAGGCTTATCAGGATACATCAGCCATATATGTTCCCAAGCTGGATATGTTCATTTTTGCTTATATTCCCTATTCTTTTATTTTCTAGCAAACCTCTTGAACAAAGTGCTTTAAAAAAATACCAAGAAGACGTTCAAGAACTACAGGGAGGCTGTGGGAAAACTATAGAGCTTTTGTGAGACATCTACATTTTTGAACTCTGGGAGTGGGATACAGCTACAGAGTAAGACGATCTAACATGGGTATGTCCTTGAAGGTGACAGCTTGTGACCCATGCATCTAAACACTTGTGATAGCCAGCTGAAGCTCACTTCAGTTATCCTCTGGGATGACTTAAAATATCTGCTTGGCCTTCATTTGATGCTTGAGTAGAAGGTGGCTCCTTTTTCTCATCTAACCCTGCAGATGCCTTGGGTATTTTAGGATGTCTGAAGGGTGCTAGGCATTCATATTTAGGGATTTATCTCCCCCAGATCTTGCTAATGATTGTTCAAATGCTTATAAGTATACACCTGTATTTACTTATCCTAACCTGAAATTGAATCTCACATAGATATACCATTGCTCTTTGGTGTCGCCTACTTCCATCACAACCTCGTGTGGAAGGGTATCTCTTGTTTCGCTCCCCCTAAAGCCTCATTTCCTCAGACCTGCACTGGGTAGAAAGGAAAAGCAGTAAACAGAGGTTATGGACTGGCGATCATTTATGACTGTTCACTGCTTTTTGGCTGCTCTCCCTGCCTGGAGAGCTGAGGAAGAAGGCACAGAGAGCATATTGGCACTGCTAGTCCACTGCTGCGCTGGAGCACATCAGCTTTGCTTAAACCGGGGAGATTAGCGGTTCATGCTCAGAATTACAGTATCTCTGGCAAGAGGAGAATGACTGATGCAAGCTTACCCCTTTGTCTGCATGGAATTGTCTTTACTAAGCGATGCAGTTAAATGATTTCTCACTTCTGTGTTTATAGCTGCCTCTTTGTCTCCTTTCTCCATCCAGCTCATGGGAGCTGCAGGGAGCAGCTGACCCATGCTGGTGGTGTTTGCTCCTGGTTGTCCTCTTTCAGGTGAATCTTGGCAAAGGGACTGAGGGTCCTGTCCTAACCTGTGCCCTGTGTGTAACCAAGCACTTGCTTGGCACTAAAAAGAAACTCACCACAGTGTGAGCACACAGGAGATTACGATGCCTGCTGTAAAAAATCACTGTCTAACTAATGTTAGAGATAAGTTAACAAACTTCCTCACTCACCAGCCATTCCTCCCTTAGAGAGTCACTGAATCACAGTGTGCACGGCCAGAAGGAGCCTTTCCACCACCCACTGTGACATGCTGAGCCCCACAGGCTGGTTGTTTCTACTTGCTTAACCCTGCACTGACCTGCACTAAGCTGTGCGTGGCTCAAGCACAACTCCCCACATCCAGCTGTGACTCTAAGTTCAGGTTGAGGCAGCGCAGACACCCTGAAGCATCCCTCCCCTTCCCATGGTGGTATGCCAGGTCTCTGGTTTTGGCCCTCGTGAACAGCTGCTCAGCTGAGCTGCCTGAGCAGAGGTGTTGTTGTGAGGCAATGTTTTATTGCCAGCCTCTCCAAGAAAGGTGCAGGGAAAATGGGGAAAAAAAGAACATTCAAGAGAGGGATATTTTCATATATCCTATATGTCTTTTACCCTAGGTGATGTTTTTAGCCTACCATCAAAATAGCTCACGTTCTGCACTAAACTTGGACTCCTGAATTGCAAAAAGTCTCACATTGGGCTGCTATTACAGTCTCTTTCATAGCAAAACTTTCTTTATGATTTAGTTGGAAAAGCACTGAGCAAGAAACCTGCAGGTTGGAACAAGCTTTATTCCAGAGTTTACCTATCTAAAATGATTAATGCATGCTTAATAACTTCAAAGATTTCCCATCTCTTCAGAAGGAGGGGGCTTCTTCAAAGCTTTCAGATGGAGAGTCTCCCTTTCGAATTGATGAAGGCATGGTCCCAGTGGAGATTTTACATTGCCAGTATGTACTCCTTCAAAGATTTCATTGTTGGCATGTTGTATTTGAAGATTTCCTGCCCTCTGTTACCCGTTCATTTCTTCTTTTTTTTTTTTTTTCTTTTTTCTTTGTTTCTTTTTTTTTTTTTTTAAAAAAAAAAAAAGAGAGAGAGAAAAAATCATATCATTGGGGTTCCTTTCAAAGCAATTTCATGTCACAGCCCTAAGCACTGGTGAGGAACAGAGTATACCAAATTTAGGGGTTTGCTGTAGTGTAATTAGCATCTCTGAGGAAAAGAGCTGCCCTTTTCTACAAGATTTGTTTTTCTTACTGAGAACTGTCTTTGATGTGCTTTGGTTCCATTGCCAGATCATTTTTTCAGATTAAGTGCTGAACAATGAGTAATTCTTCAGCAAGTTCATCATGCAACTGGAAGGTGTATGGATCAAGGAGACACCCACTTACAAGTCTAGAAGGATTTGAAGGTTCCAATAAGAATATTAAAGCAAAAACTTTGGGGATTTTTAGAAGCAAAGGAAAATGTTTTTCACATGCAATTGCTAAGACTGAAAGAACAGTGATAAACTGGTTTCCTTGTTATTTGCAGAAAGAGATGTACAATAATGTATTAACTCCCTGAATGCATATTTTTAATGTTTGCAAAGACCACAAAAATTTATAGCTGCTTCACTTCCACTACTCAGTCTTATCAATATAGTTTAAAGTAGATCTGAGAAAGATATAATTCTTCTAATGGTTTAATCAATTTATGAACACTGTTTTTACTCCTATTTTCCCCTGTGTAATAAATTGTTAATTAGTGTGTGTCAGAAATACAGGGAGAAAAAAAAAAAAAGTCCCAGCCTATATAGGCTGCTGAGAAAAGGAGGTTGTTCTTGAAACTGTATATAAATCTGTGCAAATTAGTAGAGCTGAGATTCCAAAGCATACTCAGAGGTGTCCAAATCCTAAATAAACCATAGACCTCCATTGTTTTGAATGCTTATTCTTTCTAGGTGCCCTTTGTTTTGCCCAGTGAATACATTCATCAGCTGTTCATGGCTCAGTAATTCATGAAATTCTCTTTCCATTAAAAATAAATACTGCATTTTATATCCTTGAGATGGACCCCATATTTGATTGTCTTTTCTATGGCGGTGTATATTGAAAACTATAAAATTATAATACAACTATTAATCCGCTGTATCTGCTTGTACCTAATTTTTATTAAAAATGTATTGTGCTCCAGCTGGCTCATAAATTACAATGCGGTTGAAAAGGCTCCAGTTGGATTACTTCTGAAGGAGAACATATTGAAATAAAGAAAGGCTTACTGATTAATATTTTGACTTTATATACACTGTTACTAAGGTAGCAGTTTGATTACCATAGAAAAGAATTTGTAGTTAACTATATTGCAGTCTTGGTGAATGTAACAATGTGAAACTTGTGGGAAGTGGCATTTACCAAAGAAACCACATTAGCATCACTGATCAAATCTTTCATGTCATCTTCTTCTTTTATGAATGACATTAAAAAAAACTACTTTGTTTCAACAGTAAATTAATGCATTTATAGGAATGTGGCAGAATCTGGAATCATATACCATCTGTTCTCAGTCTCTCAATTGCTGCCACTGAATGTTGATAGTCCTAAAAAAAAATAAAAAATAAATCCAGAAATAGCTGAAATAGCTTTGTCTTTAATATCATGAGAAACAAAAATGTTTAATTATGTCTCATTTGGGAAGTAATGGGGAAGGAGAAATTATGATATTTGGCTTGAAAACAACTATGATCCTCCTTTCCCTTTTTATATGCTTAACAGTCAACTCAATTTGGGGGGTAGGGGGGAACTTCATACATTAAAAAGCACTCTACTGAACTAAGAAATTTCTGCTGAAAACTGAGTTATTGTCATTCTTACTTGCTGAAGACTGACAACACAAGCTAAACTTGGATGATGCACCTAGACATCATTCTGGAAGGCTGTGACTGTTCATGGGTGACAGAAGCTCACTGAGAAAATGAGCTCCTTTCCATAGGCAGATAGGCAAATGTGGCACTTGGACTGCAGCTCCCATGAGGCCCTGTTAGCTACTTTTCTGGACTGAAACAGTTTGATTTCAGGCTGTTTTGTGTGTGTTTTCCAGAGAAAGATGACTCAATTTCCAAAAAAAAAACCCTTCGCGTTTGTCTCTCACATGTCCTCTCATTCTTCCTCACACATGCAGAACAAGCGATAATTTTCTTTAATCAACAAGATGACAGAAAAGGTGAATTTTATCTTACATTTGTGAGTTAAATGAGAATAAAGTCGTTTTATTGTCTATACTTGGTTCCTGAATTTTTGCCAACAATAATGTTGGCTTTATTAGCTGTGTAGGATTGAAGATGCTATCATGGTGTCAGACCACATACCAAGATGCAGGACTGCATATGTTTTTAATTTTCCAGTTATTTGTCTTGTCCTTTTTGGTCAGCCAAAGACTCATGAGAATACCATCAAGCAGTGAAACAGAAATGAAGTATTGGAAACAGCAGTGGCAGCTGCATAACAGGAAAAAATAATAATAAAAAAAGATTATTTAATGGCTGCCTTCCATATTTCTCTGGGCCAGCCATACTGGGAGATTTACATACACTTTCTTAGATGTCAGTGCAAGAAAATAAGCATTATCCTTGATGTACCATAATGCTGACTGACAAGATATACACATGATAAGTCTACTTTAGAAAGTAAAGTGGTATTCCTTTGGATCACAGGTATTTACAGCCATATGTAAAGCCCAATTCATTTCCTTCTTTATCTGATTACAAAAAGACAGGACATGAGATTTAATGCAGAGTGATTACTGGGTAGTGGAATACATAAAACTAGCCAGAGAGATTTTGATGTGGTGCAGTACATGCCTCTTCTGCACACTTGGATAGGCAGGCTACTGAGGATTTTGTTGATCTGGACACGTGGCACCTGGATGAGACACCCCAGCACAGAATATGGCTTTGTGTCATGTCCAAGTTTGAAAAAAGAAAAAAAGAATTTATGTTCATGAGTATTTTCCATTTTTTATTCATGATTTTCCTTTTTAACAGGCAATTCCTCTGCAAGTTCAGTCCTTGGTTGCTAAGTGTCTGGACTATAGGTGAATATGTGAAATTTGCTCACATCTGCACTAAGCTCCTTCTAGTTCTGAGACTATGTAAATAGAGAACAAACATATTAATAATTATCAAACAGTGTCACTATGGCAAATTATTGAGGGTGAGGCTTTTTAAGGAAAATATAAAACAAACAAACAAACAAACAAAAAAAAAAACAATGATGAGACCCTTTGTTTTTCATTCCTTTCAGATTTTTCTCTGCAACATATCTCCTCTCTGTTTTCTTCTTCTGGCCAAAGTAGGAACACAAGGTATGGAGTGTACAACTCCTGTGAGACAACAGAGTTACAAGCATTAACTGAAATTTCTTGGATTTATAAGAAATAGAGGTGTAGGGGCATGTCACAACAAGAGAACACAACTCGGCAGTTTAAAACTTCAACAGAAAACTCAAAGTTTATACTTTTAAATGCTTAATTTTCTTGAAATTGATAATTTCTTAGAGTGAATAAAAAGATGACTGGCTTTAGGTTAATATATATCATTTCAACAGCTTTCTAAATTACTACTGAAAAAAACAACATCAATTTTTGGGGAAATAATGATATGATGAGCAGAGAAAATTGCCACCAAAGACTTGTGGGGATACTCATGTTCACTCTTAAACAATAAATTAATACATTCCTTAAAAATGCTATCACTCATAACTCTCCATGATGGGACAGTATCAATGAACTACAAAGATGGTTACTAGCTGTGGAAGTAGTACAGAAGTTAGGATTGAAATTTTCATCTGAAGGGTCTTGCTGAGGAACAGTGCTGAGAACATCAAACATTCCTCATTGCTGCAGTGAAGAGTTAGGACAGGTCAGTTGGTGCTTCATTGTGATCAGTCACCTTTGTGAGTCAACACAGCCATGGCATAGATAGGGATCTTCTTACCCTTCTTCCATCGTATACCTCATGAAAAATGCCAGAGGGTCTGTATTATCCCATTCCCATACCCAGTGCTAAGACACTCATGAGTTTGATAGCAATTACACTTGTCTAGTGTCTCAGGTTGTTGAACTCTATTAAAGAAACTCTAAAATTTCTTGAGCATCACCCACCAGAAACACTAAGCAACTTTATTCCATAGGATCTATGCTGCCTAACATTTACTAGTGCTGGGGTCTGGACAATTTGGGGTATCAAATGGAACTATTTCTAGCACTGTACTGACTTGTGTTGGGGACAATCGTCCTGCCCCCTTGCAACAGCTGCTCCTTTCAGAGCAGTCTGAAAACAAGGCCAGAATTTCCCTGTGTTCACTGCTTTTTGGTGTTCCTTTTAGACAAAAATATAGACATGTCCAGGCTTGTGAATGTTTAATGAAATATGGCACCTGCAGGAATTTGTAGCAATATTAGAAAAGGTGAAATATTAAATGCAGGAAAGAGAGCAGTAAGTAAGTGCATCAATTATTGCTTTACTAAAAAACTTCCTAAGGAATTTCGAGCACACAGCCCTAGATCTATGGATGAATGATCCCTAAATATACACTGGTGCCCCTTTAGCCTTGTGATCTACTATTTCAGTGCTTTGCAAACTATACACTCGTGTGACAGGCCGTGATAATTCTAAGGGAGCCTTTGCTGTGTGATCTGCAGATAATGGGTCTCCAGGAGATTTTGGAATTGTACCTTTTAATTCATGTTATTGTGTTTCAAAGGTGCACAAAGGCTCAGAACACTTAGATGCACCTCAGAGCTTCCTCAAAACACCTTGGGCTCTGTCCTATACACATCGATTGATGGAGCCATTAAGACCTCAATGGACGAACAATAATGATTCCATTTGGACCGATCCAATTTCAATGACATTGTCTCATACAATTCCATTAACATTGGAGCTGTTGCAACCTCAGTGACAGATTATTATTTCTTTTAAAAAAGGAAAAGGAAATTAACACAATATATTGAATTGCACTGAATTGAGACAATAAATAATGGAATGTACCAGACACTAACCTCTCCCTTCTGTAATTCCAGGAGGAAAAATAGACATATTTACCACAAAGTTGATGACATATGTAGCACTTACGTTAAAATATGTGGCAAACCCTGATAACATACGGGTAGAATTAGAAAACTGGCTAGATCTCATATTGGCTGCAATATAACTTCAGGTGTAGAATTAGACAGCATCTATCTATCTATATCTATCTAGCAATGGTCATTGCTGTAGTCACTGAGCAAAACACACCAATAAGTGCTAAAATGGAAGAAATGAATTTAAAGAGCTACATTTTCAGAAGACACAATAGGACCATTGATAAAATGCAGTGTGACCCTCCACAATGCACACTGATACTCTAGGCAGGTACTTGCATGTACAAAGGGATTTCATGTGTAAATGCACTCAGAAGACTTCCTCCAGTGCTACCTAAAGGCATAATCCAAGTGGCTCTATTCCCCAAGAGAAACAGGAGCTATACCATATTAGATGAGCATATAACTTAAACTTTTGCTTGTCTTAAAGGATTTGTATTGACTGAAATTCCTATTATGGATCCCGTTCTCTGCCAGATCCCCAGCCCTGATTCATCTCATCCTGTACCTGATGGGAATTTGCATAGCTCTGTTGCTATTGACCAGTATTGGCTAGGGTTGTACAGTCTGAAGAATTTGACACTAAAAGCAGCACATTATCCCTTGAATTATCTTACCATATTCAGCTTGAGGATAGCCATTAGGATCTTTGAAGACTATTTTTTTAGCAGTTATTTTCATTGAATATCCAACACCTCAAGACATATTTCCTGAATACACTAGCATAATGTGGGGATAAGTGTAATGGTACTAAGAGGGGACATTCTAAGATGTGCCCACCATTTTTATGATATTGGTGATACAAAGATAATATAGATGTATAAAAGGATACATATACAGATGATAGAATGCAAAGGGCATATTTTCAAGAGAGGATGCAAAAATGATCTAGGAACAAATTTTCAAATCTACTTGTTCCAAAATCTTTTGAAAATATATCCTCTTATCATTTTCTTTCTGTAATTTTCCATGGACAGCCCCTCGTTTTTAGTTTGCAATGCTGTGAGAATCCATGGCTCTGTTGCAACTCTGTCATTTGCAGAAAGCAAAGTGAAGAGATTAGACAGAGAAATTCACAGGCTCTTCCTACAGCATCCTAGAGACTTCAAGACCCTTTACCGATTCTTCTCATTCATTTTACTCTTGCATAAAACCATGTATTCAGTGGAGATAACCCAGCATACTACAGCATGAGAAAGCAAAGAATCAAATGTGGCACTGGGCAATGCTTAGCAGCACCAGGTCTGATGGAAATGTAGTGTTTCCAGCTGCTGGGGAAGCTCTTCCGGAGGCCAACCAGCTTTTTCAAGTCTCTCTTGACAATAAATTTGCTGATTTAAAGGCTGTCTCCATATTTTACTCAGAAGTAGTTCATAAGGGCCTGGAGTTTTTGGCTCTTCATATTTTTTTCACAGATTTTCTTTCTTATTATTAAACTCATACAGTTTAATGTTAACATGACGCAGGAATTTTTTGTAGAGCCATTTGTTCTTGTGAGCAATTGCTTGAATGATTTTTATCTGTATCTTTTCCTTCCTGCACTAATCTGAAGTCCTATAGTAATTAAAATAAGTGAATTCCAGCCCCATGCACATGCACATGATATAAAAAGGCAGCTCATTGACGCTTTCCCTTTTCAGGTTGGGGGATACTCATGGAGATTGGCTCTGAAAATGCCTCACTCTTGAGTCTAACCTTTCCGTAGCTGAAGCCACAGTGCATTCATCTTCTCACAATGCCAGAACAGTTGCACACACTGAAAGTGCATCTGTTTGAAATGTAATCAGGCTCATAATGGGAAGTGAGTTTCAGCTTTAATTAGGATGAGAGAACTTTCCTCTCTAATCTTGCAGAACTGCTCTGAGCAGGTCTGTCTATCTGTGTGCGAACCTGTTTCCCTTTGTGTGCTTTAAATACACACAGAGTCTGTACACAACTGTAGGTGTCAGAGGGGAAATCTCTGTCTGCTGTAGTGACACAAGGAAAGTGGCCAAGTGCCCCCATACCAGGTCTAGCACCCCATTGTGTATCCCTGAAATGGAGCAAAACACCTCTAGTCTTATTTTGTGAAGTCCCTGTTGTGCATGAGACGGTCTGTGGAGCAGAACATGACAAAGGAAGAGCATAATGAATGAAGCCATGGAAATTTTGGTGGGGTTCAACTACTGTCATTGACTGTGAGGTGTTAAAACTTCCAGAGATTTTGCAAGGGCAAAACTTTATCATGACTGGCCTCAGCAGTCACAGCTGCTGATTTCACACCTGCCCTTTTCTGTAGCATTGTCTTCATCATTTCTGCAGATTCATCTCCACAGGTGTGGAAATAATTAAAATAACTGTAATGCTTGTGAATGGCTGTTTTCATCATACTGTCTGTATGCTGGAGATGAATCTTCCCATAGGGACCGCAGTGGGGTAAGCATCAGCTGTAGATCTGCAAAGCCTTTCTTTGTAATATTCACCTTTTGATATTCTTAAGCCTCCTTTGTAGATTCATTGTTATTGTTTTGTAATCTCAGGAGTGCTTCATTGCACGCTAAGACCCTTTTTTTGGTCTCTTCAGGTAATATCAGCAGGAATAGGACTTTTCCCCATCCCTTAATTCACACAATGGAAGAGTTTTATTAAGAAGAAAATCCCTGGGGTTTATTTTTACAGGTCACATCAACTGATATGATCCCTAATTTCCAGGGTCCTGTTTATATTAGGATATTTTAATATATACATCTCTAATACTTACAAAGACCAGATCAGCAACTTTTTGTTTGACTCAGAAAGGAAAGCTACTCAGGACATTAAGAGATAGGAGATTAGCAAATAATAATAATAATAATAAATAATGGGGAGAGATATTTTGCAGCAACATATCTGTTTCATAAATTAGCTGGGTAATTTGTAACATTATAAGGATAGAAGAACCAGCACTAAAAGAATCTCTAGCAGCAGGAAAAAAGAAAGTAAAAAGAAAAAATAAATCCCAAGGAAGCAGTCAGGGAGATGACACACTGATTTCTGGTCAGCAGGGGTCTTTGGGAATTCTCTTTGCCTTGAAGAAAAGAGAAAGATTCACTATTTTCTCTTTCCCTTGTGATTGAACTACATACATCTGGCTCCTGCTAGCAAAAACCTCCCTCAAACCACTCAAGAAGGGTCATGTTCTGGTCCAAGCAATAAGCTTGAGTTTATTTATTTGTTGACTTTTTTTTTTTTCATTTCTCCTCATAAATCACTCTGATTTCAAAGTGTTTTTTATATGAATACCAGAATATTTCATGACATTTAGATACAATAAGAATCTGAGTTTCATTTTAGGTCATGTCAAAAGGAGGATCTTCGTAACATACCCTATTAAATTTAGACAGTTTGGAGTATGTTTTTGTTAATGTATCTGTGAAGTTGATTTTATAGTTGGTTTTGCATTCAAACACAAGGGAAAGAGGAAAATAATCAAATTCCATCAGTGTAACCTGTCAGTTTAAAATGGGATCTTTTCTTCCACTTAAAAAGAAATTGGCATATTCATTTATACATATTGTTAATTATCCTCACTTCTATGATCTGAGTATTTCTCACAGCTAAATGACTGCAGCATCTCGAATCATTGTGAATAAAAAAAAAAAAAAAGGGAGGTGGAGTGGTGGGGGAGAAAAAGACATGCATAACATATAATGAGATTCCCATGGGCTTAAAGACGTCTATGTATATTCTGGGCTTCTATAAAACCATTTAAATGAAATAAGTATTAAAAGGAGAAATGGAGAAAAAAAAAAAAAAAAAAAGAAAGAAAAACTTCTTGCCTTAAAGATGCACACAGACATAAAAACTTATTCCCCATGGAAATTGTGCCTTTAAATGACATTTCACTTTTATGAACAGTTTTATTACAAAATAGATTTCCTGCAGCTAATTTCATCAGTTGTCCCACTTCACTGCTACTTTCCACTGCCTCCCTAACTTCTTGTTATCTAAGTAAGGGTACATTAATTGCTATATGATGTAAGGGAGTTGGCAGTATGCCAGAGCCATAAGCAGGAAGACATTGTGCCTAGCAGGCCTCGTGGAAGATGCCTGCACCCAGCTGACTGTGGCAATGGTATTTAAGCAATATTTCCATGTGATGGATTAAGTGTCGTTGATGGATGTGGGTAATGGTATCTCCCGAGTGTCATTTTAACAAGACATATATGTTGTTGGACGTATTTCACAAGTCTTTATAATAATGCATTAGTCTCACTGAGAAGGAATAAGTGATTAGTAGCACTAATTAGAAAGTTCTTGGAGACAGACTTTGGCTGATAAAGTACAGCGTGAGCTTTCAGTCATTAACAATAATACAATGAGTTCAATCTAGGAGGGTGATTGCACAGATGACATTAAAAATTATACATTCCTTATTAATATATTGATTTGCATTCTAAATTAAGTGATGGTGTTTAATAAAGAATAAAAAGAAGAATAGAATTTTTTTCCTATTATATTTGCTGTGTGAGTGATGTGTAGTTCAGTTTCAGACTGGGGAGTTTAATCTTGTGTTATCTGCAGCAAGACCTGCATTTATGGAAAAAGAAAAAGGGAGAGCACAAGAGAGGGAATTACCTGGTGCCTGGGGAAGCTCATTATCTTAGATCTGGGTGGGCTTGGAAACCATTCACAAACATTGCCAGTCATTTCTTTTCTTTATATGTTTCAAAAGAGAAGAAGAAATCAATTTCTCATTCTGCAATTTCAATTTCCAATTACCAAAGCTGAGGGAATCTTGGAAATGGATGAGAAATGGATAATATTTATGGTTCCATTCAAACTGTTCACCCATCTGGACAAGCCCTCACTGGGAAATAACCCTGAACCCAGTCATCAGGAGACCACACGCTGTCTTTTCAGAATTGGGCTAAGGGCAATAGCTAGCTATCTCTACCTGCAAGCCCACGTTAGCACTGAGTGGCTCTAAAACCATTTAATTCCATTATATCACATCACAGCAGTGGTAGCCACTGGAGCCTCTGCATGGAAGGGAGAGAAGTCTGAATATATGGAACCATACTGCTACAAATTGTCTCATGCTTATCCTTGCCCCAAAATGCTCTGTGATGGCCCTTGTAGCCTTCTGCATCACAGGGTTTGCAGCATCTGTATGTTGCTGCTCTTGTTTCTACCCAACTGAATGGCTAGTACTGCACTGGAATTGGGGACAGAAGACATGGTAGTATTTTGGGTCAATGCCCCTGCTGAAAAAAATGCACCATTAAATGAAAAATACATATATATATATATATACACACACATATATTACACATACATATATAATATATATATATATAATATGTTTATAAATATACATATTTATCTATCTATATAAATTTTTATATATATATTACATGTTTCAAAATCCTGACACTAAGTCTGTGTGTGCCTTTGGGTTGAGCAACAAAGATTAGACCACAAAACTGCAATATGACTCCCAGAAACACCAGATATTGATGCAGGATTAAATTGGGTAATGGCTCTGCACCCATAATTATCAGCAGGGTGAAGTGTGCAGACCATGGAGCAACCTCCCACTCGGAGGCAGTCTCTAAGTTTCTCTTTTTTTTTTTTTTTTTTTTTTTTTTTGTGCCTTAGATAACCCTTCATTGTAAATCCCAAGTGCAACAAAAGTGTTGTGAAAAAAAAAAGTGTTGTGAAACCTCTGTTTTCATTACATGAAAACAGAGAGAACATCTTTCTTTAGTATTAATCCCACACAACATATGAAGGATAAAATTTCAAAAGAATATTTTTATTCTCAAAAGAATATTTTCATTACATGAAAACAGAGGTTTCCCATTTTCTGAAGAAAGGGAACAGGCAGGCGTTAGAGGGAAACACACTTCCTGCTATCCCTGATGTGTGGTGCTATGGCAGGCCATCTCCAACACTGTCACCTCACCTCACCTCAAGCCCTTAGTATCTGGGAGCTGGGCTGTGGCCGTGTACCTTCAGCATTGTTGACTGAGTTGGCTGACTTCCACGGGGACATGCTTTTAGTGAGCCATCTATCCACTGAATCTCTTTGCTTGCTAAAACACAGAGTTAGATATACAGATAAAATGTCAAATCCAACTCTATTTGTGGTAAAAATATTCTTTTGAAATTTTATCCTTCATATGTTGTGTGGGATTAATACTAAAGAAAGATGTTCTCTCTGCTACTCATAGAGGTTCAGCTCCCTTTGCTCATTTCTCCTACTGGACTCAGTTTGAGAATTGTTGCATTGAACTATTATATGATTAATTTTTCAATATTTGGGTAGAGGTATATTTTACATTTGCCATGTGAAGACAGAGCATTTGCAACATCCACAGTGTCAGATGTGCCGTAGCTCTGTGCTCAAGTAATTGCACACAAGCCAGTGCTACCTACCTGAAGACAACATGGGCACATAGTGTGGGACATATAAGCTGCAGGTAGAGTGACCTCCAGGTGTGCCTCCCTCCTATGGAAACAAGATTGGGATCTAATGCAACTTCAGATCTCAGAGTGAACTAAACTTGTCATGCCATGTCAGGCAAATCAATATATGCTTGCAAAAGCTGCCTCTCTATGTTAACAGTGGAAGTTGATGCATTAAAATTCAGAGGTTGGGAAAACGATGCCTGCCTCCCACTTTGGTCTGTCTTTGGTGTCATGCATGTATGGCTACAACAGGCATCAGGCTCAAATTCAGTCCTTCAAGTCATCTGTCTCTAGTATATGATCAACAGACAGCTTTCTGCTCTTCAGGGAAAATAGTGTGTTTTGAGGTAAGTTGTCTCCTAAGCCTCTCTGTGTTCAAGGAGGTTTCACAGCACAGCATGTATCACCTACGGAGGTAATGAGAGCTGGGGAACCTCTCAGCAGCACAGGACATCTGGGCTTATGATGAGGGAAGTGGTGGGCTGGGAAAACAGGTGTCCAGAACTGAAGCTGAGCCTTTCAAAATTTACATCTTCAGCAGATGCTCAGGATTGTATTCTGCTGGCTGATAATTAGCAGGATGGGCATAAGAAACCGGCTCTGGCCATGAGTGTCTTTTGAAGATTCTGCATTTCTGATGAGTTATTCAGATCATTTAGAGAGAAGACATTTTCTTTTCATTGGTTAAAAAAAAAAAAAAAGGAAAAAAAAAAAAAAGGAAAGAAAAAAAAGAAAGAAAAAGAGAGGAAAAAAAAAAAAAAGAAGAAGAAGAAACAGATGGCTTCTGTTATGAAAGAAAAAAAAAAAAAAAAAAAAAAACAACACCAAAAAACATCTGCTCTGTGAGTATTTTTGTAGTCTATCCCCTGAGTGCCTGACTGCAGACCTGGCACACTTCAGTTTTGATGTCTGAAGTTTATGACATAGCAAGGCACAGAGGTTTAACAACTCATTCTGTATGTGCTAGGGAGAAATTAAAGAGTGCACCCCGCAAGGAAGAAACAGGGTCAGTAAGTGTTAGCAAATCCTCTTAAGAAGGAAGAGTCAGAAAAGAAAGCTCTTCTTTAATCAAAAGATTTCTCCAAATCTTGTCTTGTCCTGAAGATTAGGGATAAATGAAATCTCTCAGAAGATATTTTTTAAACTGGAATTCTGCTAAATTTTGGATGCCAGCCTGTGCTAAAGTATTAGGCAAATAATTTCAAGTATCTTTACAAAAATTTTGTGAGTAGAAGTGCTTACAGGAATATGTGCACAGAAGTCCTCATTAAGGAAGAAAATACATCTTTTAAGAACACTCTGAAAGGGAAGAAAGGAAGGACACCAGTGTATAGGAAAGTAGTGGGAGCTATAAACAACTTTATGTTTGAACATAAAGAAGTTATGAGCTTGTTTAAGTATAATGGATGGCAGTTCAAAGATAAACTATGAAAACCTGGGGTAGAGGGAATTTCATAGTGAATTTATTTATTTCATTCTGTTTATTCCTCTAGAATATCCTGTGCAGGAGTATCAGTTGTGCTACTGGGAGACCGAAGTCAGGGTTGAAATCTCTCCATTTTGTCTCTGATAGTTGCTGCCTCGGGAAAAATATAAATTAGATAGAGAGAGAAAGAGAGAGAGAAAGTGAGTGAACTTATATAGAATGTTCAACAGGTGGAAAGGCAAGTGTTAGGCTGGGCTCACAGACTCCTTCCTCCCTGTCCAAGTTTATTGTTGCAGAATGACCCACTCTCCAGGGGAGGGACGGAGAGCTCCTCTCTTGCTGCATCTCTCAGCATCCCCTGAATCTCCCAACAGCCTCTGCCCTCTTCATTAAAGAGTTCCCCACAGGAGGAAGGAGTTGTAAGTTCAAACTCTTGTTAAGAAGAATGACATGACAATATGAATCAATCAACACTCATGGCACAACAAAGTTATTCCTAGTAGCTGCTGTCTCAAAGGACATTGTTTGCAAGAAGATGCTTTGAGCAGGTATGAATTGGTGTGAAAAACAATCCTCTTCCCTCCTGTTGTTCAGTTTCTGAATGGTACCTTTGTGAATACATTCATCTCAAAAATTAGTTTTCAGTTTCCCCTGTCATTTTGAGTTTGCATAGAATTTGATTTTATATGGAAATTCACACTTCATTGTGTCAAAAATATAAAAACTATGAAGCCTTTATTCATTAATCAATATATTCTACTCATTAATCAATATGTGTACTTAATCAAACAAATAGTTTTTGAAAGAAATAGAGAGAAATACATGGAAAGGTAACATTTGACATGTGGATATTCAAACATGTATCTGAGTCTGAACATGGCGTGATTATCTCCCCTTATACTCAACAGAGTTGTCTATTTCTCTCTATTTTCCTCTTGTACCAAAATATCAATGAGAGATCAGAGGATTGCATCCCTTAAGTGTGAAATCTCTTTGCTGACTATAAAGGGTTCCTAAGGTTACTGGGTCAGACTTGTGCATTTAGCACTTGCTTATCTAAAACACGGACACAGAAATCCAACCTGCAGTATCTGAGTATGTCTCTGTGTTGACAGTTTTGAAAGAAAATAGGCACAGATTTTGATGTAATATGCATCATATATAATATTAACAAGATCACCCCCATGATGTGAAGTGAGGTTCTCTTCACTTGATCCACTTGTGTGTGGGCTACCTTCTACTTTTGGTGACCACCACCTTTCCTGCAGCACAATCAAGGCTATTAGTGTTTTGTTCCTGACTCTTTGCATACGTATTTAGCTGTTTCATTTTGGATCTGGCTGCTCTTTTGAAAAGCATATTCTGATTTTTTTTTTTTCTGCTTACCACATTTTGGCTGACATCAAGGAGCAGTCTTGAAGCACTTGGATTTCTTTCTGGCTGAAACTAAGCTGGAAGATATGTTCCAGATGTGCACCAGTACACAACTGCTGATAGGAGTTCAGTTCACAACAACAGAATTCCTCAAGAATGAAATCCCCACCCCATTTTAATGGGGGTATTTGTTTTGCAACACCAATTCTGCAGACCTACTCCTGCTAAGCTACCTGATAATGTAGAAGTGTCCTTGCACTAAGGACTCCCTAAAGTTTGCAATGGTCAGCACTGAGCAGTCAAACTTTTGAAGTCAAACTTTTTCATAGTAAAAATGGATGAACATCTCAAAGTCCATCAGCACAGCAAAATGCAGAAATTTTTTGTTAGCCACCTATGGCTAAAAAGCTGTGCTGAAAATACAAGAAAATTCTCCCATCCAGTAAAAAGAACAACTTGCAAATGTCACTGAAGGAAAAAAAAAAAAAAAAAAAAAAAAAAAAAAAAAAAAAAAGTTACAGATATCAGTTGCGTGGTGGATTTTGTGCATGTGTGTGTGTTTGTGCATTTATGTTGTTGTATTTGTTTGGTTAGTTTTGCTTGTTTGATTGCTTGTTTGATACTCTGTTTAAATTCAGGTCTCTTTTTTTTTCAAATCTGCCCTCATTCATCCTTTGAATACAGAAATAGTTGCATCTTGTTTCATAAGGTAACCCTAAATGATATTTTGAAATGTGTATGCAGGTGACATTTAGCATGGGGCAAAAAGGAAATGTTGTAGAAGAGATCTGAGGCATGGTTTCGCCAGTAAGTACCGATGGTGATATAGATGCTGATAGAGCTGTATCACTTCTGTGGCTCCTACATCTTACATAGGACTGTTTTTCTGACAGGTGTTGTCATATCTGACAAGTATCAAGATGCTAGTTTGCTGAAATCCATCACAACCAGGTAGACCTTTGCTTTCAGGCAATTTCTAGGAAGAATTTCCACGTGTCATTTGAACAAAGATCCACTTTTAACTGAAAAACAGGGACCAGTTTTTCTAAAGCACAAGCTGTGAAGAAAGGCCTGAATGCTTATCCTTCAGTGAAACCTACTTGTGTGCTTGATATAAATTTAATCATTATACATGCCATTCTTTTTTATTAAAATAATAACATCTTCCAGGCAATCAAGCTGAGTTTCTTGAAACTCAGCAGTTTTACCTGCTTATTTATGGTAACATCAAAGTGTGGGCACTCTCATTACAGTCTGTAAATAACCAGGGTTATGTCCTTGATAGGTGAAATATTGGAGTGTTGTGTGAGGGGGAGTGTCTGTCTGTTACTCCTGGGAGGCTATAAAGCACACAGAAAATAATTACCTTTTTTTTAATAGTATTTTTGATAATACAGTCATCCTTTACTGAAGGGTTATTTATCATGATCTGCTGGTCTTTTATACTGTTTTCCATGCCATGACAAACAGAAGCTGAAGAAATCATCAGGATGAACAACTTGATGGTTCCCTGCATATTCAGTCCCTCGGATGAGTCCATGCAGAGCAGAAGGACATGACCCATTTTCATGCATCAATTGCTGGGGAAAGGGCATCAGGGAAGAGAAGCATTGTTTGCTGGTGAAGTCCTGTTGCATACCACTTCAGTGCAACTGCTTTACAGTTGTTCAGTTCTGTGAGATCTATGAGGCCCACTGTGAGTCCCACTTGTAACCCAGGGCCTTACAGTGACTCCGAGACCTGCGAAAAGTGGCAAATGCCTCTGCACAGCTCTGAGCTCCTGTTAAAAAGGATGCTCTGTATGGAAGCCAAGAACTGAGGAGAAAGCTTTTTAATGTGCCCAGGAAGCTGGAGCTCTGTGGGGCCACGTTCGAGCTGTTCCATGGGTGATGCTGCTGCCCACATGGCAAGGGCATGAAATCAACCCCAAATATCTGTGTTTGCATCACTATAATAGAAAACCATGTCTATGTTGGAATGTACATTGTGCAAGTGGCATTCAGCTTGGGTCTTTGGCAGCAAGCTCATGTGTTATGCCATAAGTAGATGTAGTCTGGTGGTATTGTGTTATACTAATCTGACTCTTGTTTGCACCATCCCTGCACATGATGAGGAGCATTTTCTCTCTCAGTTACCCTCAGCCAAAGGCACCACTGCCTCAACATGATGCTTTACCTGGCAGTACTCAGTAATTAGCCATCACGTTTGCAATTGTTCATTATTTCAGTATTTTCCATTTTTTTGTCACTTACCCCAAAAGATGAGGTATTAGGGGTAGAAATGTGAAGTTCACTGCCAAAACACCCATCCTGCAAACACCCTATCTGTGATACTTGCATTTCTGATGAATTGATGAGCAATGTTAAGATTCTTGGGTGAGAGACACATGTGGGCAAATGTCAGAAATGGCACGAGAGCTATCAGTAATGTTTTGTTTGCAGGGGGAGGGAAATGAGGTTTCTTCCACTATTTAGCAGATAATTAATACATTGTGCGAACATTTGTGTGTCATCCATCCTCAGAACTCCCTGAATATTTGCAGGTTTACCTGTAGCTAGTGCTAAATTTTAGCATTTCTCTGAATGGCAAATGTCCTGAGCAAACGTATTGACACAGCACAGTCTGTTGGAGAATCTCCCCTGCTTTACAGAGGTGTGTAAATTGCTTATGTTATTACTCTTTCCTTTCTGACCTCTTTCTTTATATTTTTGTTCTCGTTTAGCTGTTCACACACAATGACATGCGCAGAGTGTTCCCTTCAGCATGCGAATGTCAAGATAACCTGAGGTTAAATTATAGCTTGCTAAAGAGGAGCCTTGAACTATGTGATGTTATGCTTCCATTTCTCTCTTGCTGGGGGCAGGGGGAAAAGGGAGGAGGAGCAGGTTTAGTGGCAGCATTTAACAAAATACCCAGATTCAAGCTTCATGATTTTGCTCTTTATTCATGCTCTCATTTAAGGTGCATGCCACACTTCCATGTGTGTTAAACAAAAACTGAGGAAGTTTGAATACGTTAACATTTTAGGTAAAGTGACAATATACACTTACCTTCTGGGACTGTAAGTTGTAACACGGGGAAACAAATTATATTTAAAAGCTGCATTTGATGTTTGGAATAAAATCTATGTTTTCTTAGCATTTGATAACAAAACATTTTCCAAAACAAGGCTCTGCTGCCTTGGCTCTCCCAGATGGCTCAACGCTTTGTCATGGGGGAAGGAGGATCCCACTTTATGGTTTTCCTCCCAGAAGCTTTGATGGCTTTTTCGGTTTGCTTCTGTGGGAATTGTTAAGAAAGAGAGTTGTACCTGAAAAAGCTTTGTTTCACTGACTGCTTTTAAAGACTTACTTGCTTATGGCTGGGCACCGAGCCTCTCCAGCTTGTCTAACACATGGGGAAGGGGTGCTCTCCTGCTCTCAGCCCTCTGCTATCAGTCCACTACTCTTAATTTCTCTGTGCTAGTGATTGATTTTGTTGCAATTTTACTTACTTGTGAAGGAAACGTTAGGCTACTTTACTTGCGAAGTACTCAGAGATCTGCACATGGAAACTATGGTATTAGAAAGAAATGACAAGTGAACATTAAAGCAAGTTAATGAAGCCTCTTTGCTCTGCTTTTTTTTTTTTTTTTTTTTTTTTTTTTTTTTTTTTTTGTGGGCTTTGTCAAAGCTATGTTTCAGGATAGACCTGAAGGATCCACACACTTCAGCTTGCCGTGGTCAGTCTCAAAGTGAGTTGATCAAAGCTGATAAGTGTAACACCAAGATTCATTGAAATTTGGCTATTCTGCTCATGTTATTGGATTTACATATACCCTTGATTATAAACACACATGCTGGAGATAATCTTCTGACATTGAATATGATTCCTGGGGGCTCAGTATGTGTTACTTGTTTCACTTCTAATAGATTCCAACAGAGTATGTGTGGGCTTGTTTAAAGCTAAACATGTTTTAGTGCACTGCTAAAATTAATTCTGGAGGTTTCCTGAGTCAGATTCCTGTGAAACACACAACACACAGTAAGATGGTAAAGTGTGAAGGTTTTACTGTCAGCCTATAGGTAGCCAATATAGATCTAGTAGTTCTTAACACAGCTCTCACCAAAGAAGACTCTGTACCAGGCAACATCACTGCACAGTCTCAGTGTCTGCAACAAACCACTCACCAATTTTCTGGCTTTGTATGTCACTCAGGAGGAAAGATAGCATGGGGCTGCTTTGGAAGGAAAGAGGTGCACTTTTTGAAATGCATTGTCCAACAGGAGAAGCAGGTGTGAAGCAAGAAGAACTAGGTGCAGGGTTGGGTTGTTACCCATCTGTCCTCCTGCACCTGAGCGGGGCTAAACATAAACCCAGCACTCTCCTCTGTCCCCTTGTATAGGGGCAGCATTCATACTAGTTAAGGTTATGGGGTATGGTTTGTGCTTCTGGAATAGGATTGCTGAGAATAGATCAGAAAATGATAAGCTGCAGTTTCCTGCAGGCTCCCCTTTCTCTGTTAGGTGATAGCTGGCTACATGCAATTGGTAAATCAAGGGTCTTGTTGCTTTACAGCAATAGAACAGTGCATTCAGGAGTACAAACCTTAAATAACAAATAATAAGAATAATGTTATTGAACAGCTGCAATACTGTGGTGAGTACTTAAATGTCAGCTTTAAAAACCTATATGCCAAATATATCTTTTCTTGGAGAGAATATTTACCTTAATGTTCTCTAATGAAAAATATAGCTAAAAGATTTATAATTACGGTGGTACACTTAGAAAGGATTTATGAATATCGCTGTATCTACTGAGCTGAAAGAAAGCACATTAAGTTTTGTGCCCTAAAAATGGCTGTTGCCTTCCCTGTCCCCAAATAAAATGAGTAGATTTTTTTTATTTCTGTGAACATTCATTAAATGCTCATCAGGCATAATCTAAGTGACAGCAGAGCTTCAAGACACAAATCACTCTCGTGTATCCTCACATTGGATCATTCATTTAAATATGCACTTGTCTCTTCTTTTCTTTCTTTCTTTCCTTTTTTTTTTTTTTTTTTTTAATGATGCCTTTACTGTTGCAAGAAGAGATGTTTGATTGCTCTTTACAGGTAAATTTTTTTATCCCTCTTTAAAAGTCATTAGCATAATAGAAGAGTGACATTTCTCCATTTAAATGATGCACAAATAAGATGGAGAATTTTTAAAGACGTTTGTGCTCTTATTCTTTTAATGGAAATAATTCTTTAAAACAAACTGCCTGAAGTTAAAGGATGTTATTACCCCCTCCCCCAAATAAACTTCTCTTTACAAGGAAAAACTGAATATAAACGAAATCTTTTAGTCTAAAGAGAATGGATAAAACTAGATAAATTGAATGAAAATGGACTATTAAAGGAAATTAGGAGCATACGTTGCTTTTTTGAAAAGACTCAAACATTAGCTATAAGTCTTTTAAATTGGCTGATTGTTGGCGGAAGAATGAAATGAGGTAGGCATGATATGCATAAAGCAGACTCCAAATGCATTACTACATGCATCTCATGAGAGTTGAAGGGAACAGCAAGGTTTATCCTAAAAGGAAAACAAGGCAGGGAGGAACATTTACATTGCCTGATGTGGAGAAAAGAATGATATAAATTCCATTTAGAGGTCAGTCTGTCATTGCCCTAACTCAGCTGCTTGGGAAGGGGAGGGTGCTGGCTTAGCACAGTCTCTTCACATGCTATTGCACTCAGCAGACAAGCTGAGGCCCATGGTGGTGGGATGGAAAGCCACATGAGACGTTTCTCTGAAAAGGGGGCAACTAATCAATGAAACCATTGCTCGACTTGTCAGCCACTAACACAGCACATACATTATCACGTTTGTAGAGAAGCTGTAGTTAATGTCCATGGCAGAATGGAGTTATTAAGTCCCAAAGCCAGCCTGGCTCAGAGGATGTGCTCACCTGGCTATGGCTCCACAGACTCTCCTGGTGTGTCCTCACCTGTGTGCAGTCCAAAAATAATGATAAAACTGCTTCATGATTGCAAAGTCCACTACCTGCTCCAGAATAATGCTCCAAGGATCGCTGGGTGATATATAACTATCTCCCTTTCATAGAAGGGGGAGAAACTATAGACCTCCTTCAATTTGAAGATTTACATGAGGCCAGCAAAACCACCCACAAAGGCCAGACTGTTCAACTAGACTCTAGTCTAGAGTTACCACTGATTTAATCCAAGACAGTTATACATGTCCTTATACATATCAGAGTGCAGGTGCCTCCATCTCATGTGTCCATCACTCTATTTTGCACCCCCTCCTCATCTCATCCTTGGGGAGGAGCTGTACATCTGCAGAGCACATAAATCAAGGTTACCAGTGTCTTCTTTTGCATTCACTTACTCTCTTGATAGCAGTCTTTTTGCCTCTCCATGGATCACTTTACTGTAATTTAGAGTCATCATATGCCATCATCTATTTGCATTCCTGCAGTTTAGTGTCTTTTAGAGGTTGTGTGTAAAGCAGCTTTAATTCACAGGTGTAGTTTAAACAGCTATGGATCAGATCCAGCTCCCAGGGACATCCACAGGGGTGTTTCAGCAAGTTCATTTTGCTCTACAAAAGGCAAATGACATGGTCAAGAGGGAGAAATGCTAAACTCTGTGATTTACCTGTCAGTGACCTCAGGACCAAGATACCAGCCTTTATTTTCTTATCTGATGTGGAAACTCTCAGGAGAATTCTGTGAGCATCATGATTCTGCTCACACCTCCTTGAAACATGCCACATTAACTTGCAAAGAAGGTACGTGGGCTGGAGATTAAAATGAGTTTATAGGACATCCATACCATATTAGACGTGGAGGGCAAAATTCTTCTTTTAATTCCATGACAGTAAACCAGAGCTTGGTGGGATAGTGTTATATCAATCCAATACAAAAGGAAGATAAACCTAAAAATGTGTAAAAGTATATATCCGTGCTCTACAGAAAACAGGAACGATCAGATCTGCTGTTTTGTTGCTTGGGAGAAACCCATCTCCCTGTTCCAATGAGAAGCAGTATCTTATAATTAGAAAGCAGCTGACTCTGGCCTTCTTGGGCAGCTAATATGGTGCAACAGCATTTTGATTGCTTCAGAAAATAGCCAGCAGTATGAGCAGTGATGTGAGAACCAGAGCCGTCTGCCTCACTAACAGAGCCAGAGTATTTCTTCCCACATGAGCTTAAGCGCAGCTTGATGTCCTTATCCTCTTCCCTCTTCCACAAAATATGCTGTAGCTGAGAGGCCAGGTGCCCTCTCACTGTACTCCAGGACTGATAACACGGCTTGTGGATACAGGTCATTGATACAGATAATGCAATAAATACAAATATCTACCCAAGCTGATCTCTACACAAGCTTCGCCTTCACTCACAAGCTCTGGCCTGTGTTCCTTTCCCTGTTGACCACGTTTGCTCTCTGATTTCTTGCACTCAGTGGTTCACTGCAGGGGTTTCTCCTCTGCTGCGGGACTTATATTCCCTTCACTTGTCATGGCTTCAGCTGCCTGCACACCAACTCCCACCTGCATGGTGGGAATGCAGACCTTTCCCTGTCGCATTAATAGCTGTCTGGATCATGTAGTTACCATGCCATTTCCTTTAACTGAGAAGTTTACAAGGAGATTCTCACAGCAAAAGATGTTATTGAGCAGTTTTTCTTCTACAGATTTGACTTCACCGTATCAGAATATGTTGTGATCTTTATGCACAAGGACATGCACGTGTCTGCAATTTATGAAAATGGAGATAGTGGTAAAGGAACTCAATCCTTTTAAATGGATTTTCAATGTATTTTCTATCAAGTTTGCTTTTTTCTCTCCCTGAGAGATAAAATGTTCCCTGAGAGTGTTGATTAAAATATATTTATTGATCATGGTTCTACTTTTTTGCAGACAACACTTGCCCTAGCTGCTGTATAGCTCAAGAATATATTGTGTCAGCCTGGTGCCTAGATTTATTGTTCAGCTGTCTATATCTGCACCTCAACACACTGCTAGGGAATCAATATGCACAACCCACCAGCTAGTTCCGATTATGATAACCCTATAGACCAATAAACTAGGAAACAGTTCATTGTTATTGTTTTCTCAGATACCTGAAGACATTCTCATCTTTAACAGTGTTTTACAATTCATTAAATAACCAGCAGATTTTCCTAGGAAATAATCCAAGAGGACCACAAATCAGCCCTGCGTATTTTTCTTGCTGTAAAGCTGGGAAACACAAAGGCTGTGTGACTCAGGCCAGCTCAGAGCAACTGTAAACTCTGTACTCAGTTCTGCTGCATATCCTACAATGGCCTTCACAGTGGTCATGCAACTGGCGTGCTCTGCTTGTTATGCAAAATATAATCTTGTCTCTGTACCTTGTGCTCCCGTGTCTGTTTGACATCCCCTCCTGCTCTCTCTTCTCAGAGATACAGGTGTTGTTCTTTCCTTGCTGATGCTGAAGCAGACAGCTGTGCCCACATAGGGTCTGTGAGAGATCAGCAATGCCTGAAGTGAGCACAGCAGCATTTGGGCCATGTCTTGTGGACATGCAGGTCTCCATGCACTGGTGGCAAGCACAGCAGACACCTCCAGGTGCTAACTTCTGCTTTTGCAAATGGTCAGACCAAGAGGTAGCAGACCCATATAGCAACTCACAAGAGAAAGGGAGTTCAGACAACCCGTGTTCTCTGCCAACCTAAAATCACACAGCCACAAATAGCTGGGCATGGACTGATAAGCCCTGAAAAGCAACAACAGGTATTCACCGTGACCACCATGTTATTACTACTGGTGCATGTCCTGCAGGCAGGGAGCAGCAGCCAAACCTGTGCTCCATGGGCTATGCAGGCATAGGCTGCCTTGCATCAATTATTTCAGCAGAGAAGATCCTGGAACTGATGAATGAATGACTAAAAATATTAGGAAGCTCCCACTGAAATGTGGGAGCTGTTGCAGCCCTCTGATAAAGTATTGATGGGAGTATGCAGCTGTACTGATTGTAACCGAGTGAATGGCAATTAGAAATTGATATTGTGTGGGACTGAGGAACAAAAATAGTCGGGAGAAATTTCTCTGTAGAGAAATGAAAAATATTGAGAGCAGAGAGGAAACCCCAAGATCTTCCAAAGTGTATGGGAGATAGCTGAAAGGGTCAGTTTGACTTCTTTGTGCTGCAGAACTTTTTCTGATGGGTGAGAAAGAGGGATAAACCTAGTAAAGTTCCTCCAGCACACACATAAATAGCATTACTTCACAGTGCTTCACCCAAGATGACAGAGCTTGAAGTGCAAAGATGAAACAAAGAAAGAAGCAACAATGGAACGCATTACATTAAAATATCAAAACCCAGCAACAATTTAGGTGTAGTTCACTGCCTTCTTGGCCTTTTGATGCACTGTAATTATTACACAGGGAAGATAAAAGCATTTCTTAGTGGTCTGGGAACAAATGTCTGTAAGGCAAGAAAAGGCACTTTTGCCTTTGGGCCAAATTCCTTGTTGTTTTAAAAGGTGAAACACAGCTGAGATAAAGGAAGCTCCATCTGTTTCCCCCAGCGCATTACTTGTTTGACACCTTTGCATAGAAACCGCTAATAATTTCTCAGCCTTTAGAATATGCTTCTTCCTTCTCTGTGCCACAGAAGAAAATCACATCTCACTTGGTATCAAACAAAACAAAACACCCTGTACAGCTGTGAGAACTGGCTGGGGGTGCCTCTGAGATATTCTATTGATTTGAAGCCTGAATAAACAGAAGAATAACAAAATTAAAAAATAAAAAATAAAAATAAATAAATAAATAAATAAAAAGTTTGTAACTTTTAATTATAATTTATAGAGAAAATAGATAATAAATTCAGGATATTCTATGATTCTAAATTGCTGCTAGTTTGCAGAACTGAAAACACACCCACTCAAGCTTTTTGTGTAAGTAGCAAAATTTTGTGTAAGTAGCTGTAGCAGATTTCTAAGACCTGTGATCCAAGCAAAGATATCACCCTATAGTGCACACAAGCAGCAGAGCTTCTTCTTCTGTTACCATCTATTACCCAAAAAGACCCTTCCAGTAAACTTTTTTTCAGGGAGACGAACACTTCACCGCAAGCATGCTGGTTCCTCCACAGCTGAAGAAGCCTGAACTCATCACCCCTGGTGCTGTTAATCAGAGGGGTTTTGCTAGGGCTGTTACACCACACAACTGCTGTGATGTGATATCCAGTGAAAGTTTCTTGATCTCCCTTAATGAAAAGCATGCAGTGTGCAATGGCAGTATAAAAAAGTGCTGAGGACTGCTAAAAGCAGTTAATGTTGAATTGGGGTTTTTATGTGCAAGGCCCAGTAAAAGCTACTGACCGTGGACTCTTGTGGTCAGTTCAGCTAAGGGCCAGGAGGAACAACCATCACAGGAATAACAGGGTAACAGCAAAACATAAAGAGCTGGGAAGGCACAAAACCCAGCTGTCATCTTCAGTAGCATTTCTATACCACAGAGCAAACTCAGCTCAAGCTGGGTGTGCTTCTTTGTGAATAGATTTGCAAAATGGGAATTTTCATGTAAATTGGTGTCAGCAGCCTTGGAAATAACCAGAGATAGCAACAGAAAACGCGAATAGCAGGTGTTTTCAAGGGAAATAAGTCTACAGATTGATGGATGAGTTTGGGGAGTATAAATTGTTAAGCTTGTGAAGATGAAAGTCTTTATTTGCACAGGTACAAAGTTTAAGTAGCTTTTTTGATTCACGGTTTTGAACTACAAAACAGCAGCACACATCACGCTATGTGTAACTTTTAATAATCTGCTTTAAAACAAAAGTGAGGCAACACCAATTAAGGCCATGTTTTTTAATGAATAACTGCTCAGCCAGGTAAAAAACCATGTACCATATTGTGCCATCCATTTTAAGTAGAACTTCACACAGACCTTCAAAGGCTGGTTCTGCCTAACAAATGGATGGAGCGATGCATCTCTGTTTCACAAGGCAAAAGGGAATAGTGTGGGCAACGCATAATCCGCATGTGTGTGCGTTCTCTCAGTGTTGAAAGCACAAGATTATGCTGAACTGATTAAACAAGCTTGCAATTGCATTACAGCAGACACTGTGATGAGAGCCAAAATATGATTGGCAAAATATACATGACATATTGTAAAACAGATAAAATGATAACAGCTTTTTACTGAAGAGCATCTGCTATTCAGTTGGGAAATTAGGGTGGATTGCAACTGTTCTTATAAATCATAAAATGGCATTGCCATCATCAAGAATTTCCTGTCTTATTTTTTTATGTGTGAAATTGTTGTTTCTCTTGCTTGTATGCTAGAAAGTTGGAGAATCCAACTCTTTTTTTTTTTTTTTTTTTTCTCTGAACATGCCAGACACAGGTTTCTTTAACCTTTAAAGATGAAGTTCCTTTAACCTTGTGTTCATTGACAGGTAGGAGGACCAAGCCAGACCTCCAGACCTTCTGGATAAAATAACCTGGCATTAGGGGGTTATTCAAATTGTTCAGTGGAACTGCATAAGAAGGGAGAGTGAATCTGATTATCCTGAACCTCCTTACCTTCTCATTGCTTTACCATTTGTTTCTGCAAGGAAGACTGCACACACAGACTGTGTTCTGTGTGTTATCTGCTGGGATTAGACATACTCTGACTGAACACAGTGACCTTCACCTTCAAATGCTTCCATGGAAGAAGGTCTGTTTCTTAAGCCAAATAATTAACCACTGCAGGATGGATGTTGCCTCACTATCTATTGAATTGCTTGCACAGGGTGTAATCGCTCACTACTTAATTGCTGTGTAATTTTATTATCATCTGTAAAATGTTTTTCAGAAAGGAAAAAATAATTGCAAATGGTCTGATGTAAATTGATGTAAACTGACCTACTTCTACTTACTTTCAGTAATCACAAGTTAAGTCCCCGGCCTGTATAAATGAATAATTTTAAAGGGCTGCCCTAGCTTAAGGGAACTGCTGTACATTTCCAATATGGGAGCTGAATGCATGAGAAAATATGATGCACACAGTGCTCTTTGTGGTCTACCTTCCAATGACGTGATGCCAGGGCGACCCATCCCCAAATTGGTCACCACACTGCCATCTTTCTGATTTTTCTGACTGTTCTGCTGCCTGCCAGGTCATGCATAGGCACCATTTTGTAGTCTATTATCTGTAATCAAAATCAGGCTTTGTACCATCCCTTACAGACACAAGTTGCTGTGCCTTATCTTTCCTGTCCCACATGATAGCCAAGACTGCTGAGTTCTTTCACCTGCTTCAACATACTGGTTGTCCCATACTTGTTATTTCTCTTTTTTATTCTTTCTGCTAACTGAATCAGCTTAGAAAGTGTCCATGGATATAAAGATTTTTATGAGACCTGGCAGAAAGAAGGAATTCTGCCATTTAACCATAGTACTTCTAATGGCTGGTTCCTGTCTGCCAATTCTGTCTATACCTGAAGTTCATTCACCCAGCCTTGGCACTTATCTCCAGCTGGCTGGGGAGTAGCTCTGTTGAAATGAATCTGGGTGTCTTCATAGACTCACAAACTAGCTGTGTGCCCAGGCAGTAAAAATGTCCAAGAGCATCCTTGGCTGTACCAACAGGTGAAGATCTAAGAGCTAAGTGGAAGAATGTGAGAAATTGGGCATTAAACGAAACATGAGAGGTTCAGACTGCATATAAGGAGAAACTTTTTCACTATGAGGATATTCAAGAGGTAAAACAGATATCCTATAGAGGTTTTGTTGTCCTCCACCTTGGAGGTTTTCAAGACTTGACTGAATAAAACCTTGAGCAACCTGGTCTGATTTCATGTCAGACCCTGCTTTGAGCAGAAAGTTAGATCTTAGTGATCTTTTGAGGTTCCTACCAACATGAACTATCCACGCACTGTATGATACTTAAAGTTCTACTTAATTAACAGCTCAAATTTTCTTCAATGCTCTTATCTTTCTTTCTTGTACACTAAGGACTCTTTCCAGTTTTGAAGAGTCATTCATTTCAGAGTTGAGTTACACTGCTTGAATCAATATACTTAAAGCCTCCAAATTTTTCAGAATTTTTTTATGGTAACGTATTCACTGTCTGTTCTTACTGTCCTGTTTCAAATAAATTTACTTGTAGGGATTCTTCAGATCTGCAGTATTTTCTAAAATCTTGCCCAGCTAAAATCTTCTCAATTTTCTCATTTCGCCACAATTCATAGAGGTGTCATTTTCCTTAAGCTTTGCCATGTGTCCCTTTCCTGGGAGATCCATTATGTGATCTCTAAGCCATTGCACTTTGCAACAGCAATGCATTTCACCTTATGTGTCTGATGGAGAGATGAAAGACTGAAGCTTAACTTAAACCTAAAATTACTTTTCAGTGCTTCACAAATTGTTCCTATATAAACAAAAATGAAAGCCCATGGATTGCTTTTGTCTTATAATTTTTATTACACATTATGGAAGAGTTCAGGAACAGTCAGTAAGTTGAACTAGAACCAATTCTCATCTGTTGTTATGGTTACCAGGAGTAGAAAATAATTTCCTGTAATTTATCTTAAGATCATTTATGTCGGATACAAACACAGATTAAGCTGAATACCATGGTAATTTCTTCTTCAATTGTGTTAGGAACCATAAGACATTCATTTTTACTTCATAAATAAGGGTTACAGTATGTCATGCTCAGTCAAAGAAGATAAAATGAATCTAATTAAGTGCCATCAGAAGATCACTTTGCTGTTTTTATTGCGGCAATAAAAGTGCCCTTACCTTCTTATTCTTGGAGAAATGACAGAGATTATTATGGAAATAGGATGAGATCAAGTAAGTCTTGCTTGACCTAGACTTGGATACAACAATATCCTTGTGTCAGTGATTGTTGAAGTGAATAAGCAGTTTACAAAATCTGATGGGCTAAATCTCATCAGAGATGCACTTGCTTTATTAGAATGAATGAAACCATATGTAAGCCTCAGACAGGTCTTGTTTATTAGGTTTTATATAAACAGTATCAGCTTTTTATTGATCTATGGGTCTCAGTGGTGATGATGGCAAACAAGGCTTTCAGACTGATGACTACAAGTCCCTAATGTTGATTAGTTGATGTGTGCACTCGTGAAAAGAGCCATTTAACATTAGTTGTATGTGTATACTAGTATAGTAATCTGGAGGTTGCTGCAGGGCATAGAAGAGCTCTGCACGGAAATAAGAACAATGGAGAGCCCTGACAGAGGCTCACAGGTTAAGTGAAAGGCTGTTAAATATGTTGAAAAAACATCCAGCAAGTTGATAGAGTGTCTAAATTGCCAGCACAAAATATTTGAAGTTAAAAGGTTTCTATAAACCTCAAAAAGTTAAGTGGAGGTTCATCATCTCTAAAGTAAAGGAGAGTTCAGGAGATAAACAGTAATAACACCAGGAGCTTTCCTCATCTGTGGGTTTAGTAATGATGGTGAATAAATTCAATTATTATGTCTACCAAAATCCCTGGTTACAGTGGAGCTGTCAAACAGTGATCCAAGAGTTCCAGAGCTGCATGGCCACACTCTACATGGGTTTTACCTTTGCCTAAACCAATGACTAGCCCACCTTTGCCCAAAGTTTACATGAGGGTGGCTTGGAGAAATGTGGTCTCCCACCCTGCTCCCCACCAGCCCTGGGTAAGTCATCCAACAGGGTCATCCACAAGTCATCCAACAGGGTCACAAACAAAGCAACAAAAACAAAACTAGCATTTCCTTCTTTGGCTACCCCCAAGAAAAAAAAAAAAAGCCACCTAAATCCAAAGTTAACTAAGCAGAGAAAAGAAAACCCTGCACGAATACAGTGAGTCATAAGTTTCCTTTGGGTACTTGGGATACATAAAGTTTCCTTCAGTTACTGGTGTTACTGTTATCCAAACCTCTGTACAACTTCTTTTTTCCTTTTTTTTTTTTTTTTCCATAATGATAAAATTCTACAGCAGATGTTTGGAGAATCTCAGGACCAGTTCTCTGAAAAAAGAACGTTCTGCATCTGTGTGGCTGATACTGCTTTTTTGGTGCATACAGGCCTGCACTGATAGACTTGCCTGTCTTTTGGCATAAAGGCAATATGTGCTCCGGGTCCTGTTTGATGTGGTGGGCAGCTGTCAGCTTGCATAGTGACTAACTATATAATAAATAGAACATGCAGAATGCCACGGGAACAGCAAATATGACTGAATCATTGGCATGGTAAAGACAACTGAACCTCATGTTCCCGCTGGAAAGCTATCTAAAAAGCTATCTAAAGACACTATCCAGCTCAGCAGTTTCTTTGTACAAGAGAGCATGACTTCAACTTTATATTTTCATAGAGATTTAGGGCCCAAGTGAGGGCATCTCACTCGGGAGAATGTTGTCTTTGCCATGCCTTTCACTGGTCTGGCAGGGATGTAAAGTGCCACATAAGTAAATAAATATTTAAATAAATATAATAATAAAAAAATCCAATAAAGCTAATTTGTTTCATTTCCTGAGATGGAAGTGACAAGGAGCTGAGTGCATGGTATCCAGCTCACACGAAAGCTGATGTGTGAGCTGAAAATCAAAAATATTGCCAAGAAACAAGTTGCATGAAATTAACCCATATCAAACAAGGGCTTCTGGAATCCCTAACCTGCTTCAATAAATGACATTTCAGTGCTAATAAGGAAGGAGGAAATGAGGGGAAATGTTTAAGATAAACACACTGTAGCTGCAATTGCTGAGCCAGATCCACTGCTTGTATAAACACTGTTGGAGCAAATACAAAATATAAAGATTAGCATCAGCTAGGAACATGCCCTTTAGCGCTGTGCCATTAAAGTTCCTGAATGTGCAAGTTAACAAAGGCTGTTTAAGGAGTATTGGAAAATGATTTTTCAGTCCATTTTAAAAACTCATTTCATGCATTGTTATGTCATCTACTTTTAAAATTACAGTCCAAACAGAAAGACTAAAACGTGATACTGATCTTTTAAATCATGATCCCCAGGGCAGAAGTACATGATTGACCTGTAGTTATTTGATAGGTCTTTCCAAGCCGCTCAGCAGAGCAGTATGCAGGAGAGTCATATGAGTAGCTATATAACAAGTAAAAGGTATTTGATTGAGAACTATATTCTAGTAAATAAATAACAGTGAGATGGCTCACGCTGTGAAGTTGTGACTGAGACTTAAACAGCCATTTCTGTTGCTTTGATGTAATTGGTGACCTACTGGAGCCAGCTCTTTGTTAGTAATCTATATCAATGCTTGGACAATAGTACTTTTCAATTCATTGTTTCCCAAGAGATTTAAAGCAGTCATAGAAATACTTTATTTTGCTGTATGCCATTTATTTCATTGAAGGTTGGAGCAGTCTCTTCTAAACTCCCACTGTGCATTAAATATTACAAATTAAAATAAACTACTCCTTGTCTAAATAAAACAGTAGCCACAGGGGCAGTCTGGTTCCAGCTTATTTTCTAACATTTTTCTCAATTAAGAAGAAAGACTCTTGGAACCGGAACGTAACACGGTGTTACTTCTCATTCTCAGGAAACGTATATGGTCATATATAAAAAATGTATTTCCTGAAAATGAGAATTAATTGTATTCCGATATGCTTAGTGTGGGGAACACTATACAAATTCTTATGCCTTGCTTTATTACTTAATCATATTGGCTGAGCTGGAAATGCCTCTTGTGTATGTATTCAAGATGATTAGACTTGCAGCAAGATATTGACTGGAAAAATTACAATTTATAAGAAATGAGCATTTGCTGATATCTTTTTTCTTGTGAATGAACAGAGAGATCTGGCCAATTCCATTCGGATTTCTCTGTTGCTGTTCATTGCACTTGGTGGGGGAGGATTTAAAAAAGATATCATAAGCCATGCATTTTACTATGCAAGGCTTTTTTACAGTAAAGATCCTGTTTTCTCCCTTCTATTCATATTAATACAGTTTATTTCAGTAGGACTAAAACAAATCCATCATGTGAGATTTCAGCCAGTGTTCATAGTTTGTTCCTTTGGTCAAACTTCTGAATTTAACCGTACTTCAGGACTCTGACACCTGTGCCACCCCTTGCCTTGTAGAAACCATTTCACTACTATGAGAGGAACTTTAAACAAATCAGTGTGGCTCTTGTGCATTCAAGCACCCAGCTGCTACTGATGTCAGATGGACCATTTATGACCAATGTCTTTAGAAGTCAAGAACCTCATTCTCATGTACGTGAGTGTTTAGCTTGCCCCCCCATGATGAGTTACTGCAGAAAATTAAATGGTTGTCAGCTGCTTAGCAAAGTCATGTAAGCTTGGAGGCAGGTAGAGTAGGTGATATGAAATATTTAAATGTGACATTCACAGATGGGTCTATGTCCCTTCTTTTGTCCAGCACACGTAGAACAAACTGTGGGTACCATTTTTTTGGCCTATTTTTGACCAATATTTTCTGTATACGTAGTTGGAGTTTTGTGTGTCTTGTTAGATGCTTTGAGAAAACAGCTACATTTTAGCTCCCAGCTTCTACAGGACAAAAATCCTACCCACCAAAACATTTTGTTTGACAGAGAATATACATTTTCCCTGGGAAACAAGCAGTATAACAGGAGTTAATAAACATCCACATGTGCATAAAATGTTGAGCCTGAGTCAAGATTCTGAGATGTTATCATTTAAGTTTATTTACTCTTACAGATGATAATAGCTGATAGCTATGGCTGAAACTGAGGTTCAAAGGGAGAAACACAGCACAAAACAAATAGAATAAGATATGGCTTGGAGTTCAGAAGGGAAAACCAAGGTGTGTAGAGGTGTGGTGTCCTGCCCAAAGCCATATCAAATCACTGGCAGAATTGGAAATGGAGCATAGGTATGCCAGTTCCCCATTCAGTGCAGTAATTACTTGATCATAGTGCTGGATCAAACTTCTCTTTCAATTTGCTTGCATCCCAACAGTCTGTAGAATCACTGCAATCTTTGCTATGAGCATAATGAAATGAAAAGCTCCATGTTTGCATATGCCCAGGCAGATCTGTGGAAGTCTTCCACAGGGTGTATTGATCCCACCACTCTGCTATAAGGTTGTCTGGGACACCTGCAACTTCTGAGCAGCGTGTGAACACATTGGATTTCTCATTGACCTTTCCTCAACATCTAAGTTTTCCCAGGGCTGGTTATACTTGGGCAGTCTTCCCACAGCAGCATTTCTTGGCCATCTGGTTGTGCCCATACATATTCTGCAGTTTATGGGATACTACTCTACAAATGAAAATTTCACCCAAGTCAAAAAGGTTGAAGAAAATTGGGTGAATTCTCACACATCCTTTCCTCAAGCTCACAGTGCTTTTCTTTTGAGATGCTGTTACAGGAACCAGCCTGTGAGTTTGTCCTTGTCCACTTATGAAGCCCATAACTGTTTTACTTTTCATCAGACCCCACTTCAAACCTGATATCTGTAAGCACAGCCAGGCCCTGTTTGGAAGAATTTCATCAGAGGTCTTCAGCCTCTGAAGTTCTTGGCTTTTGTAGATATAATTCACCTCCTTGTGCTTCCTTTGATATTTCTTTTTTCTGCCTCTAATAGGTGGCACCTACACTTCGGAAAGATATAAAAATGACTCTAGAGTAAATACTAGACAGAGGCTGCATAAAGAAAGTATGAACAAATAGGTTTTCACAGGCTTAAATAGTCCCTAAAGTTTCTTTCATCTGTGCTCTCAACTTATCTTGCTGAAATTGATTCATTGACAAAATTGCTTATTTAAATTCAAAACTCCTGGTTCCCCTCTGCATTCTCTGTCACTTTGGATTATATAGCTGGAAGTGTGTTGTTAAGTATCCTTTTAGGGATTTTTAAACATTGATATATTTCTGGAAGCACATCTTTGGAACAGCAGTGGTTTGTCTACATAAATCTAGGGATGACTGGAACTAATACATGTAACTGGGAAAAAAGAAAAAATAAAGAAAAAAATATTTGGATTATTAAACATTATGCTAGTTAAAATAAAATATGATTGAACCACATATTGGAGATTGTATGTGTTGATTAGAAGCTTATGTTCAGAAGATGGACAATGTAAAATTTGCCTATAAGTCCCACAATGATCCAAGAAATAAGCAAGACAAGGTAGATTTGGTAAAGATTCTGTTTGTTGGGCTGCCAGTTCTGCTTCTTTATAGACTGATTCCTTAATGGACTGAATGTGTTATCTGGCCTGCATGTGTGCCTTTGCCTAGGACAGCTGCTGAAACTGTAAAGTTGATAGGAAAAGCCCTTCATACATTCCCCTTTTCACCTTAGGTCTAAAATTCCATTTTCAACATAAAGCCCAAACTATCTAAGATTCAATAAGAAAATGACAAAGTCTATTTTTGTGATTGCAGTTTTTTCAGTAGTTCCAAAGAGGAATATCTCACTGTCTTGAAGCCTTCTAGTGCATTTATTTCTGTGATATTTTTGGAGGCACGGTACTCAGAGGTGGTTTGTCCAGGCACTGTGGGGGTGGGACAAAGGGATGTAGATTTGCATACTGCAGACATCTGCGAGTGTCCTGTGACACTGTCCATCAATCCAGTCGCAGGAAAAAAAATAAAAAATGGGAGGATGGGAGGGGAGAAGCTCCTAGTATAGGATATGGAGAAAGCTGAGTGAGGTTGTGATGTTGATTGCAAATTTAGCAACCCAGAAGAACGGACTGTCACTCAGTGTGAATCAGCAGTCTGATTCACACTGCACAAGCATGGCAAGAAGCAAGCCCCACAATTCAGCCGAGTCTATATTAGTCTTTTGCTTATAGAGGCTTCATTAGCAAACCTGAAACAGTGAGAATCTCTGACACTGTCATGGCTGGAGATTCTGTTTTAATTATTATATGTGATTTTATAATTTTAATTGTATAATTATTACAACATTAAAAGACACAATTGCCTTTTAAATCTTCTTAAGAACTCAACTTTATTACATTTTTATTACATTGTAATGATATGATATTTTATTATTAGAAATTAGAAATTATTAAAAATAATTTTATGATTGCACTTTTTAAAATATGATCTTTTTACTCTTTCATCACATTATCTGACTAGCATCCTAAACATGCAGTGGAAAGTGAAAGGCTGCAAGCTTTTTAAAAGAAATCTAGGTAAGACCTCAACAATGATGATGAAGTTTTTGCACTTTAGCTGTTGTCTGCCTTACAGAATTAATGAAGCAGCCTACAATGACAGAATTTAGTTCAAAGCAAAACTGTGGTTATGAAAACAGCTTTTGTGGAGGGCTCATGCTTAAGACGAGTAATGTCACAACTGTCTGCAAGATCAGGAATCATGTGAGAGGAGGTGGCGAAGTTGTCTGGTGCTAATTGTTCCATTTGCTCACAGCAACGTGAATCAGAGGCAATCTAGTAGAAATCAGAGGCAACATTTTCCTTACGGAGATCTGAGATGGATTTCAAACCTGAAGAAGGTCCATAGTCATCCATCTTGCAACACCCAATGAAGAGGATGTTTTCCTAAACACAGGGTGAAATATTCCATGCTGCATATCAGAGCTTGAACCACCTTAAAGAACCTCATTTCTTCTTCTTCTTTTTTTTTTTTTTTTTTTGATTATTTTGTATGTATTTACCGTTTGCTTTCATGTGTTTTCCTTTGTGTTTTTTTTTTCTTTTTATTAGATAAAGTGTCCTTGTTGAGTTATATTAACATTTTCCATTGTTCTTCATACTTTGATAGTATACATAATAATCTTCATCCTTTGTCTCAACTTGCTCCTGAGTCCTGTTACAATCAAAATGGAATAAGAAAGGAGACTTTGATCTTCTGTAGTTAATAGAAATACAAAGGCAGGAGGGCAGGTGGGTAGAGACGTTTCCACCCAGCCCTAAAGAGCTACTAACCTGAAACACAGGGTGATAGTAATTTTAACTACTGCACTGCCACAAATGCACCTAACACTTGCTCTTTGTTATTATGAAGAATATGATCTGTCTGGTCTGTGAGATATTGCAACAAAGGCAGAATTAGTCCTGGATGAAGATATCTCTTCCTTCACAGCTTGATTCACAGAGTGAATGGCAGGTCTCAGTGAAAAAAGGGCCTCTGTGCTATGGGCCATGTCCAGCTGTCTTCAACAGTGTAATGCCAACACAGGTAGCTTGATAATTTGACCCAGTGTACAATCATATTTTCTGTCCCTCATATAATCTGTGCAGCAAGAGAAGGACAGAGTCTTAGGCACAATGATGTTTACTTTAAAGTGTAAGTTGTCACACATAAAATAATCAAAATAAAACTCCTGTATAACATTATATTCTGGTGTGCACTCACTGTTCATCCTAGATACAAATAATCAATTTTAAAACTCATGTAATTGCTTTCTTTCAGTTTTCTCTCCTCAGTTTTCAGATCTGAACTTTTTCTCCTGACTTCACCTCATTAATGGTAAGCATGAGATAAAAACTCAGTGAATCTTCATGTTTTCAAAAATGCCTTGGTGATATTTTGTCTGACCAGATGTCACAAATTCCACTTAGCTGTAAAGGACTGAATGTAAGTATTATATAAATATTATTAGGAACAAAAAGAAAGCACACTGGATTTTCAAACTGTGAAGTCTACAATGCATTGACATCTGTTCAGAGCACACAATTGCTAGAATTGCCCTGATTGCACTGCCTTTCAGGTTTTCCCTGCTAGAAAATATAATCTCTACTTATTAATTTTCTAAGCTTCCCATAGCTATTCCTTACCATATTTCAGAATAGTATCTGAGGTTGTGTAATGTAGTGTGGTAGAGCAGCCATCATGTAGGAATTAATACTTTGCAGGGAAGCTCAAATCACAGTGTGCAGTAGAGAGTCACACTTCATCTCCAGCCATTCTTTCCAACCAAATGAGAATTTACACTTCAGGACCCGATATGCTGAGATGCTTTCTCTATTTAGTGTCACACCTGACATATGCTGGAGGGCTGAAGTACTCACATCCATCAGAGCTATGCTGAAAAAGTGGGCAGATTTTGTTATTATATGTTAGTGTTTTTTATCACAGCACAGGCTCTGCCCTACTCTTTTCTTTCCTAAGCTGCCAATGGAAATAACTCATGACCAAGAGATTTGCCAAGCAAAACTGAACAATAAAAAACTCTTCTGCTATACCATAGTATCAGCTCTTGGATCACTTTTTTTTTTTTGATTGTTTTGTTTTGTTTTTCTTTTGAAATGTGGTTATGCTGCTTTTAAAGCAGATTTTGTTACTAAAGCAACATCTGTATTTACTGCTATAAAAGGAGAGAAATTGCTGTACACTGAGGATAATAAGAACATGCTGGAGTGTGGGAGCTCAATGTTTTTCTTCATATCATCATTGAAGATGATGTTTGATTAAAGACAAAACACTCTGAAAGCAATTCTGGCTTAATCTTTCCTTGCTTGTTAACCTTTCTGAGATGGGATGCAGAGAAGGGGAGAGGTGAGGTCAGAGAAAACAGGCATTAAAATTAACAACCTTAAAGTACTTGGAGGACTTTCTCTTACAACTGTGTCTGTGGACCATTCTACCTTAAACATCCAACTCCCACAGCGTCCCAAGGGATGTAAAGCATCCTATCCCATCTATAGGTGAGCAATATATTTGCAGAGATCACATGCACACACGAACACGCTGTTACTCTGTGCTTGGTTTCATCCAAGTGCCTCCAACTGGTGCAGATGGCTTAATGGAGTCAAAGGGGCAACCTATAAATTGATTCCAGTAAGTGCTGAATCAAGCAGTCAGAGGGCTCTAGGATATATTGCATACACAAGCAGAAGTGAATCGGTGAGGAATTTACTATCAGCAACATGGATCATTTAATCACAGTTTTACTACTTCTGCAAAGAGCAAAATAAAATAAAATAAACCCCAAAACCCATTCCACTTGCGAGGTGTTGTTTTCCCACATTGACATTAACTCCATGTGAAGAAACAGGTAAACAAAACATTGAGTTTTGAATAAGTAACTATTCACCTTTAAAAAACCCTCACTATTTTCCCCCCAAATTGATCAACTGAAATTATGTACCAGAGCTTCTTATTGCTAGGACCACTTTTGCTTTTGGTAGAAGAGGGAAATAACTTTGTATTTTTTAAAAGCTGAACTTCTGATTTTGACCAATTACACACAATTAAAACTGCAAATTGATTGGGGATTGTATTCCACAGCCAATTCATTTCCTGTTTAATTATGTGTCTAAACTAGGAGCATTGCCAGATATCATCTTTATTTAATAAACAGAAGCCTATATGTTTTGAAAAATGGAGAGAAAACTCCACCAGTGAAGAAAGATCAATAAATGTTCCCTTTCCATGATACTCTGGAGACATATCTCATTCTATAATTGAGTGTAAGGGCCAAATTTTCAATTGATAAAAATCAATAAAGTGCTTGGGGCTTATGAGGGGCTCCAGCAGTGTAGGTATCTGTGGGAAAAGAAGTATGCGATGGCAAATTTCAGGTATTCTTAGCTGTGTTCTCCCTGAACCTCTAAGCACAGGGAATTTAAAAAGCTGGTCTTTGACCTTCTGATACCAGTAAAAATGCAAGAACTGTATATGAACAGTCTTGCAATCCTGAGCTGCAGGGTTAGACTTGTATGCTAATAAGATGAAGAATTCCTCATCTGCCTACCTGATGGCATGAGTGTATTTAGCCCTGAATAAAATTATGGCCCAGATCACCTTCCATCACTGGAGTAAGTCAAAATTTAAAGAAGGAGTGAGATAGAAAGGCAATTTGAGCGTGTCATTTGCTCACTTTCAAATCTATTTCAGCATTCCTGCCTGACAAGTGTGCAATCGTTGCCATGGTCCAGCTCCTCAGGAACTGCCGTGGCACTCAGCGGAGCAGCACAGTGGCATGAATAGGATTGCATTGAGGCTGGGGAGCAATGCCTCATGCTGCCATCCTCTTCAAAGTGTAGGAGACAGCACACGTTTTAGACTAAGCTTTTGGAAATGGAAATATCTTCTCCAATGTAATGAAAAGCTGTTTATCTGTGAAGTAAGGGTGCTTATCTCAGGGGAAGAGCTGTGAAGATTAATTAGTCATCATCAAGTGCTTGGCAGAAATTAGGTGGGATTTTCCAAACCAACTTGTGTAACTCTGTTCCAGATGAAACCCCATAATGTGGACCTTTAGCTTCAGTATGGTATGAGCACGATTAAGATCAAGTCTGAAAACCTCCTTCAAGAAACTGCCTGTAGCACTCGGTGGACTTAACTTACATTGTCCCATTTTATTGTCTTCTCTGGGAAACAGAAGGCTAAGAACATGACTGATTTTAGCTCTTCCCCAATAAATCTGCAAAGTTACAAGAATTGAGCATATGTGTTAAGTATTCATGAGGAGTATCAACACATTTAAGAAAAAAAATACAGGCATCTACAGGAAAAACATGTCCTTATTCTGAAAAGGGTGTTGATCTGCTGGAACTTGTTTTTGTTCCCAATTCAGCTGACAACTGAGTGCTTTAGAATTGTCCATGGAAAGGACTGGAACTGTACATCTGCCCCGACAGCTATGACAGCACCACAGTATCTGAAGCCTCTCAGTCCCTGGGCAGGCTGAGCTCTAGCATTGATGTAGGAAATAGGGGGAACATATTCTTAGACTTTGGGAGTTGTCTTTCTCACTATATGCCAGGTTTCCTGTTACCAATAAACCTCATCTGAAGATCCTAAAAAGAAAGTGGGATTTCAGGAATTAAAGGAATTAAAACAGGTGCTGGTACAGGTGAAAGACAACTTCCAACATCTTATAAGAGCACTGCATTAACAGCCATGAGCTGGGAAACCCATGTGAGTATGTCACTGATTAAGACAGCAGGAAGCACAGCAACATATATGTGCTTGCATTTTCTAAACTACTCTGCAAGATATTTTGATGCAGATGAATTTTTTTTTTCATACAAAAATGCTCCACTTGAGTTCTTTTTAACAAGATGTCAAAGCCACTTTTAGCTGAAGGTCAGGAGAAGAAAAAAAAAAAAAGATGCAACTGTCCTACACTACATGTGAGGGAAACTTTGCTCCCAGATGCTCTCCAAACCCCCTTCAAAGTGGGAACAGAAGTGTTATTGTGTTATACAAAAGCCTGTCCTCTAAATATTCCTTGCCTTGCCAGATGCAGAAAGGAATTGAAATTTCATAAGGTATCTCATCCTCATGACATTTTCAGGCCCTTTTTGAAAGCTGATTAACATGCAGTGAATACCCTGCTGTTAAAGTTCACTATGTTATGATATCGATGTTCTGCTTTTATATTTTGGGGCAAAACATTGATTTGGGGAGTTTAATGGATTATAATAACCTATTCTACCTAGTGGTGGGAAACTTAGATTTTTAATTATTTAACAGAATGAAGCAAAGTTTGTTCATTAACAGATCTCTGTTTAATGAGAGAGAATACTAAAATTAACTCTTTTGGTAGATAGCCTAACTTTACACTTTTCATGTGGAGAAAGTCATGTTCTTTTAACTTTGCCATAATGTTTAGGTGGGTTCTTCAGTCACAGCTTTTCTCCTAAGTTGGATTGTTCTCCTATTATTTGCATTCCTGCTTTCACAGGTTAACCTGGATGAGCCATACTTGTACAAAATAAATAAACCCAACATGCTTTGCCATGTTTCTTTCCAGAACTACAGCACATTGCTTCTTTATCCTTTTCATTCAACTGAACAGTTTACAGCAGTCAATAATGTTACTTTCATCTACATTTATTTTCCCCAGCAATGTCATTATTGTTTCTTCTTTCAAGTCAGGGAAATAAATGCGAAATAATCTCAAGCTTCCTCTCCCTAATGTATTTTTTTTTCCAATTTTCCAAATGAATCCCTGTTCCTGGTTAAAGCCTAGCACAATGTGATGAGTTCATTAGTTTGCTGGTGTGCATACTCTGACTCACATTAAAGCACTAAAGGTCTTTGAGTTAGCAATAATTAGATGAGATCATTAAAGCTACAATGAGATCACGATTGCCAGAAATGGCCTCACATTGTACAAAGTAAGGTCAAATCAGCTATAACCATTATTCATTCCCGATTTTTTCTTCATTACATATGCATTAAGTAACAGTAGTGGGTAATCCACACTTTAACATGAGAGAGACACCCTACAACCTGTCATACATACGGTATTGTACAGTGAATGGAAAGTTGCATGGTGAGATCTTTTATAGTAATTGTCTTTTGCACATAGAAACCACAGCGGGGAATAAATAAGAACTGATTTAAAAGAAATGGCAGGGGGTGTCAGCAACATCTTACAGGAGAAGTGAGGCAGGAAAATATAGGCTGTGTTGTTTAAAGTCTCCAAGAGATTTTTCCAGGAAAGGTCAAATTAAGAGGTAAGAGACAAGCTTCCCAAGCAAGATGGGTTCAGACCCTACTCAGGTCTATAGCTGGTGTGACAAACCAGTCTATGCAGTCACCTTGTTGGAAATTAGCACTGCAATCTGAACAGGACGATATGCCTTTCTTCCTCTATCACAGTCACTTTTGATCCATGGACAGCACCTGTCGAGATAAAGTGAAGAGTCAACCCAGCCAATAAAAAGCACAGATAACTTTTCTTTTACATAGGAATGAGTGTTGTGTCCATTCTCTAGGGACAGTTGCTCGTTATGAACATGTAATAACCTGATGGCAGAACCTCTTCCATCTATTTCTCATTTTCTACAGTGCCAAAAAGCAGCTTTATAGCCAAGCTTCTCCATGGCAATAGATAACAGGAATCAAGCTGAACAAATAGTTACATGGGAGAATAGCCAGAAGAGGAGAAAATCAATATACTAATTAATGTAGCAATTGCTTCCAGATGTGTATGTCATAGAAATCTGAGCCATTTTTTGTATGGTTTCTGATTATCTCTCTCCTCCTCTTTCTCACACTCTGCTGATTAGAAGCATAATGGAAAAATGACCCTTCCAGCATTGCAGCATGCCACATTCCTCCAGCACTGTGCAACAGGCAGTGCACTCCACCAGAGCCCACCAGCGTGCTGGGAGCTCACCCAGCACTTCACAGTGGCTCTCAGCTCCAACACGTGAAAGCCTGTGAGAAATTTAAGGCTCCATTTCATCTGTTTTCACTGTGAAATGCCTCCTCCCTAGATTACAAGTGACAACCTTACCTACAGGTCAAGGCTGAGCAGACGCATGAAATTACATGTCTGTTCTGGGCCATGCCAGATGAAGGAAAAATGCCCTCTGACAACTACAGTCCAGAGATAAGGTACAGATCAGAGGCTTTGCCTGGAAATGAACTGAGGTGTGGCCAGGAGAGTGAGTATGGTATACCCAGAAACTCATATAAGGTTTCTTGTCAGGAGAGGACAGATTCCACTTAGATGCCAGCTAGCCAGTTGTAAACATGCGGAAACCCAAATTTTGCTCTCAGGCAAGTTATATCCATGTTGTCCCTATAATTAATAATTCTAAGAAGTAATTAGTGATCTTAACTAGCACAAAGATCTGAATTTCCTTCCAGTCATACCTGAACTGTGAATACAAATATTTACTCAACAACTATGAATTTTCTGGGGCACTACTATCTGCATACAGGGGCATTCTGAGTGATCAGAGGAGGCCTCACATCTCTCTTCTGTGCAGTCAGACTGTGATGGGCTATTCCTCGCTCTACAATCCACTTTTCTTTTTGTCTTCTGTCCCTGTTTCTGTCCTGTCCTGGTTCTGTCTGGATAGGGATGCCTGTTACTTTAGGTGAGGAGCACAGTCCTTGTATGAAAATACTGAGTTTGTTGAATGCAGATTCTAAAATGTGCAATGAATTTTGGTTCACGTGGGGGATCTGAGCCCAGATGTGATGGTTCAGTTTGCACATGAGCTGCTGGTATCCCCAGTTAGAGTTTTGCTGGCAACAGTCTGCAAAGATGCTTTACAAATCTGTGTCTAGTAGTTTACCCTGTTTATTTCCAAACTTGCTTTGCTGATGGAAAAGAGAATATATGGCAATGAAACCACAAATAAAGAAAGCTGCAAATTTGATGTATAAATGCTTTTCTAGCATTTCAGCTGCCCTGAGGATCTACTTCTCTATGTTATGGAGCCAAGAACTGCTTTTTGGTGGGGATTTTTGTTTGTTTCTTTAGTTGGTTAGTGTTTTTGTTTGTTGTTGTTTTGTTTTGTATTTTTCCTCCATTCTGCTTTTCTTTCTGTGAAGAGGTTAGGTCATTATTGCTAATAGATACTAAAACATCCACAGTGATGAAACAAAACAAAACAAATCAACAAAAACCCTGATGTTTCAATATGTGCAGCAGAACTTCTGTGTAAATAAATAAGGAACAACCAGATTCATTAGCACTGATGTGTTAGCCTAAAAGGGAAAAGGAGATTATAAGCAGTTTATGTTGTTTGTCCTGCAATCCATCTTGCATGTCAGTTAGGGAAAAGAAACCCTTACTAAACTTGTTATCAATCTTCCTGACCTTTTTTGCTGTTTACATCATTTGCATCTTTAAACAGATTACTTTATGCTGTGAAATTTTCTCTTGATACTTCACTTAAGAAAAAAGATGTTTCAGTTTAGAAATGCCTTCTTCCAAATACCCCAGCCTGTGCACGGGTATGTTTTCCTTCCATAGGAAAACCTGGGCTCTACCTAAACTGGAGCTGAAGCGATTTCCTGAGGTTTGCCTCATTTTTCTTTTCACCTAGAAAAGAGGAAGGTGGGGCTGATGAACCCACACAGAGCTGGTGACTCAGTTTTCTCTCCTCCTGGCTCACCCAGACACCCTGCAGGCTATCAGCAAAGAAAAATGTAGGTGGAGGACAGGTGGGTGGCAGGGACCCCTCAGAGACACCTGCAGTGCTCTCATAGCTTTAGTCAGCCTTGAAGATGCAGCTTTTTCTGCATTATGAGGATGATTTTTTTTTTTTTTTTTCCATTTTTCTTATGTTGGGTTTTTGCAATCCAGGTCTTACTTACCCAGCCCATAACAGACACACCAGCTCATGATACACTGAAATGAAGATACACTAGGTACACAGCAGCAGCATTTATATATTAAATATAATTAATACAACAAAAACTATAAACACATTTACTCATTCAGCATCCACACACTGCCACTAAAATTTGTCAGTAGCTTCTGAAAGTGCACAAATACTTAGTTAAAAGTATAAGAATATATGAACAAGTTAAATAAGCTCGAAAGTTACTGTGTCAGACAACTCTTATTACAAAATAGCATAATACTAACTTATCTAATAGCATAAATAATGCTATTAGATAAGTTAGTATTATCTACTAGCATAAAGTAGATAAGAATAGCAAACATTATATTGGACACTAGGAGGAATTTCTTCATGGAGAGGGTGCTAAAACATTGGAACAGGCTGCTCAAGGAAGTGGTGGAGTCCCTATCCCTTGAGGTATTTAAGAGACGTGGGTGTGACAATAAGGGGCATGGTTTAGTGGTGGAACTCCATAGGTCAGATTCATGGTTGGACTTGATCTCAAAGGTCTTTTCCAACCTAGATGATTCTGTGAGTCTGTGATGGTTTTAAATAATTTAGAACAAAATTGTTTAGAGTTTACCAGTAAGGGGTGAAAAATCAAAGCTGGCAAAAAGATAAAGAAATAAAACAATATTCGTACTATTAATAAACCCTATTTCTATAAAATAGTAGATCCATCTTTCACTCTTTCCTACCAGTTTCCCTTCTTGCAGTGATTTTTTTTTTTTGGCAGAAAAGCAGAGGAGGGTTCCCCAGCGGAGCTCTCAGAAGCTGCAGAGCAATCTTCTAGGGAGAGACAGTGCCCTGGCATGAAAGGTTTAGGATCTGGATTGGAGGATTTCACACCAACAAACCACTGTCCTCAGATTGTTTAATCTCTGTTCTGCTCAGTTCGCAGAAGGCAGCAAATCCTCACCCTGCTACCCAACAAATTGTTCATATGAGTCCATATGAATTACATTTGTGGCTGTAATTAGTGGGGAGGGAGAGGAGTGCAAACTGCTCATAAAATCCAGCTCTTAAAATTACACCCCGCAAAATAGTAGGAGTTGATTGTAGCATCACAGGACATGATGAGGTGCCTTATTAAATCATTCCTGACCTCAGCTTCTGTGGGAAGCTACAACAATGAAAGCTTTGCTATTTTTGGAGCACGGAGTTCTGGAGGGTGAGAGGCAGCCTACCAACATTAAAAAATAAAAATTAAAATAAAAAAATAAAATAAAATAAAATAAATAAAAAAGAGAATAAGCTGTGTTTGTGATTCTTATCATGCCAATGACTCAGCGCTCAGACATTTTCGTTGTTATCAAAGAGATGGGAGTGGGCGAGCCGACCTCCCCACATGCAGCTGCTGTTCCTGCTTCTGCACATCTTGAGTTTCCTCTGCAGGAAAGGAAACTTGGGAAGCTGATGTACAAACCTGACAGGCAAATGTACCCTGTGTCACAGTGTGCTGTAGGAAATGATCATCAGTAGAATTATACATGCCGTATTGCCTGCTGAATCCCCGAAAGCTGTTAAAGAGCTAGGAGAATAGGAGTCTGTCATTACTCTGTCTCCCTCCCTCTGCTGCGGAGCGTAAACCTCTGCCAGACACTCAGGCAGAACAAAACACTTAATCAGTGTTAAGGATGCATCTGGTCCCCCCAGAGAGATGAGCTGTTCGTTTATGCTTGTTTACAATATGTTTATAAACATTAGTGGACAGGGATAGATTACCCCAGTTTACTGCCGCATAAAGGAGTCAGCTGCTTACGTTTCCCATCATATCTATGTGCTTTTCTTTTACATTACTCAAGTGGTACCTTATGGCAAGTAATCTCTGTGAATTAGGCCTGAAATCAGGACTGCCCCTGTAGGGTTTATACAGTTTTCCCTGTCACTAGCTCAGAAGTTTAACTTTTTGATCAAATCCCTATCCAAGATGCATATTTTTCTGTACCATTTAAATTGTTTTACTTTTTTTTTTTTTCATTAGATCCAGAAATTAAGAATTTAGTTTTACACAGAAATGGAAAAGGTATTGTTGTCATTAAAATTTCCACTACATCACATATTTGTACCCACCCAAAGAAAGCAGTCTTTGTAAAGGAAATATTTACTTTTACTGTTCTTATTTTAAATGTTATCTGTGATTCTTCTGAATTACAAGTTATGACTGCAGAGCTGTGGCAAAATGGAGAGGAAGTGCTCAGCTTTGGTGAAGTACTAGATCTCCAGTTCTCCTGAAGGGGGTTTACGAGAGACATGCCACTTGGTCCTGGGAGCAGCCCAGCTCTGCAATTTCACCTCTCACTATACCTGCCTGTTCTCTTTCTTCTCCCATTTTTCTCTCTTTTTTATTTGATGATGAGATTTTTAGGACTGGATTGTTTCATTTTAAGTGTTTGAATGGCAGAACATGATGCCCAGTAATCATATTCAGGGTAAGAATACATACAGTTGCAAAGCACTGATGTAATGGAGGAGAAATAAATTGAAAGAAGAAAGTGGAACAGATTTCACAAGGGGAGAATTTGATGGGCCAGGCAACCAGCTGGGTGTAAATCAATACAAGCCAATTGCTTTGGGTGAGGCTCCACATTATTGGTGAGAGACTGTAATGGCAAATATTTGACTCAAGGTTGCTGTGTTGTGTGCAAATCCATTTATAGGCCTGGAATAAAAAGGTGTAGCTGGCTACATATAGCTTCTTCTGCCCGATCTGATTTTTATTGCAGAGACTTCCAGCATAAGATCATAATTTTTATTTTGTTGGCTGGAAGTCAGGTATTGGAATGGTCATCATCACACCTTTCATTAGATCAGCATTTTAAATGATCCAACAATCCCATTAATCGATGGATATGTGAAAAATGTCCACAAGCGTGCTCTCCTCTAATAGAGTTCCCCAAGTTGCCACCGGGCATGACTTGCATAACAAACCAGACTCAAGAGTGTGACTCACTTACGGAAAACCATGTCTATCAAATTACAGAATAAGGCTCTACATAAGAAAAGCAACCTAAGAAAAATACACAGCAAAATTCTCTCGCTCACACACTCCCACAGACAGAGCTCTGAACCGACAATATTTGCACTTCTGATAATGAGCTGTGGTGCTCACTTTCCCAGTACAAACCTGCCTGTGCTGTTCACAGAATGCTTCATGTCAAAAATCAAAGCAACTGGGAACCCAACAAAAGGGATTTCCTAGCTTGTTTTCACTGGCACCCAGAAACCTCATGCAAATGAAAGAGCCTTCACTGTTCATATCTTTGTTATTCTTTGCATTGTGGTGTAAAGTAGTAGACACAATCTTCTTCCCTTTATTAAGTTTTCAGGTGGGAGATCAGGAAAACTATATTTGCTTCTCAAGGACTCTATTCTCCAAAGAATAAAACATACATTAGGATGAAAAAAGACACTGTATCAAAGTGTCCTATACACATGCAAATAGATTTGTTCTCAGGGTGAAATAGCTTGTAGACAAGATAAATTTAAAAAGGGGTGTGGATAGATTTTTGATATGTTATTATAGAGCACTAATATTTATGCAATATAAGCCATGTTGACTCTTCGGTTCAGACTCGTTACCAAGATTTGCACTAGAAAAAAAAAAAAAGCAAATTATCTTTCAAGTACAGCTTGCTTGTACCTAGAATACTATTGTACTCTGCTTCATCGTGTTAGAAATAATATAGAAAAAAGGCACTTCAGATTTCAAAATCACAAATTCTTTTCAGATATACTGTCAAATTTCAGAAGATTGAGATACCAAAATGTTTTTTTGTTTGTTTATTTGTTTAAAAAATAAATAATATGACAGAACAAAGTCACAAAATTTCTCTTGGAATTTCATTTTATATGATCAGTCTTTGTAGAACTGATGGTTAAAACAGAAAATACCAATATCTATGATACAATGCACCTGAAGGATGTCTGTGAAAGACAGCAGGTTTTATATTAGGCTCAAATCATTAAAATTCAGATATACCTTAGAAACAGTGCTTCTCACTTTACCAGAACAGAACAAATGGTTGCTAACACATATCTTGCTTTGTAAGCAGAAGTTTCTGCCACTCTTAATTTATCAGTAGTTTCACTGATTTCACTTTCAAGTTTCAGATGTAAGAGTGGCAGAATCTCTCTCGGTGTTTTTGTTTGTTTGTTTGTTTTTCCCTTTGCACAGGCTTACCCTGGACGAGTTTCAAAGCAGTTAGATAAAGTTATCATTCAGGATTACTCGGGGGTATCTTTGCAAGAAATGCTCAGTTAGGCTGGGCTTTCTCAGTCTGGAAGAGACAGTTTGAAGAATATGAGAGTTCTATTTAACCCCGAGTAGGATGGAAAAAATGAATAAACGCTGACCGGTCACTGCCCCTTTCAGTGCTGGACCAGTGGCCATCACACAAAGCCAGTGAGAGCCAGAATCAAACAAAAGCAGGTGGTTCTTCATTAAGTCAGTGATAAATACATGAGAATCCCTGTTTAAAGTGGTTGTGGATGCAACAAAGTAATTGGGAGAGAGTTCACTCTCTTAATGGAGAGTTACTAAATAAACAAAGCATACCAAGCTCAGAAAGGCCCAGGAGCTTAAAATAGCTTGAGGCTAAAAGTTAACAGTGTGATAGATGCCTGTGTTCTTACCCGTCCTTAGAGGTCAGATTTTGGACCCAATGGGGAAAGGACAGAGAGCAAGGTGAATCCTTCAAATGAACGGTGCAGCTCTTCCTATGGTCCCATGGTTTGGAGCACAGTTCTCAAATTTTGCAGATGATGATGATGCCTTGTATTTGCTTGAAGTTGCCATGAGATATATCTAAAAACTTGGTCTCCTTTTTGCCCCTCTGCCCCTGCTCCCATTCAAGACCTTTAGACCATGATTGTAAGAAATATCCTCTTACTATCCAGGTGTAATTTAACAAGGGAGTTTTACTCATGGCTTCTCTCCCAGTTCCCAGGATCATTCTTCTGTATTTTAACCAGTACCTATTTACAGAATAAAGTACATGTGGTTTCAGCATCACCACAAGCTCTGTTTTAGGAGGATAAGCCTCACCCAGCTATTACAAGAAAGGGTGTAGACAGCTGTTTTCAGGAGAGCCTTCCAAGCAGAGGGTGCCAAATGACCCCAGGTGTCTTTACAGGCTGTTGTGTGGTGTCCTACATCCAGAGAGAGGCAGCAGCTCCCCATACATTGTGTTCCCTGCTGACTAACTAACTGATTCCTAGGCATTTTTCTGTTTGTCTTGGATCCTATTACTGTAGGACTACCTACCTTGCACAGGGAGTCAATTCAAACAGGTGAGTAGAAAACCTTTGCATCAGGACTCCCTGATCCAAGTGTCTAATTTCAATGAGTGATACATCTTCTGCATGCATTTCCAGAAAAAATACATATTTTTTTCTCTGATTTCTAACTTGTGAAATTAGAGAAGAGGTTACATACTAGTTTAGTTGGTAATTCCAGTTTTGAAAAGCTGTGTTAGTTTGGCACAGACCTTTGTTAATGGAGAAGTAAAGGAAGTTTAAAACATGTTTTAAATATAGCAACTTGCTTCATGCAGTTTGCAGCTAATTCAAGCAATCAGGCTACCTAACGTGTAATTCATTAATTCCTAATAGCACCTTGCACATTTCAGTCATATTTGCGTCACCCATTAATTTATGTATATCCATACTCTTGTGTTTGCTTCCTTTTCATCTAATAATAACAATAGTGACCTCAGCACAAGGCATCTTCAAGGATTAATGACCAGCTGGGACTAATAGCACCCTTGGCTACACTTCTGGCCATAAATGCCTGTCAGTCAACCACCAGTCCTCCGATAATGCCTTATGCCCAGATCATTAGTCCTTAAGCAGTAGTTAAAATGAAAATAAAATGCAAAAGTGGGATGAGCTATAAAGAATTTCCAACTTTTTTATCATGTAGAGTGAGTTTGCCCCTATCAGAATGCTTTGCCTTAATAAAAAATCATAGCATTCTCTATTGACTAACATACGTGGAACTTGTTTCTGTGATCAGTCCTTCTGCAGTTATCCCCCTTGACAATAAATTCTGAGGCCAGAAAAGAGAGAATTCAAGCTGAGAAGTGCTCCCAAACCTCTCCTTTCTGAGCACAGACAGAGTGCAAGACAGGTTTTGGTGCTATCACTCATTCTTTGTCCTGAACATGGTCCTGCATGACTAGCAACATTCAGCCTGGGTTTCATCTTTCCATCCCAGTACTTCTCAGGTAAATTGTTGCGTAAATTACTGAAATGCCATTGGAGTTAGCAACACAAATCTCATTAGGAATGATAGGAAAACTGTAAGAATTGCTGCAACTGTTTCAAGCCAGTGGTCAACCTTGCTTTGTATTCTTTTCCTAACAATTTTGAGAGGAAGTACATAAAAGACATGTTGAAGATTTGACTGAAGAAGTCTCTAGGTGTTGTGTAAATTTTCAACATATAACAAGAAAAGCAATCCAAAACACATGCCTATGAATTACTGGAAATGCCAGAAATGTTTGTGAAGGCAAGTAAGAAAACATGGGTGTGATTTGACTGACAACCAACTGCTACCGTTTATATTTTTTGCTGACTGGATGACCCCAGGAAATATTTATGCTGGCAAAATGGTAGGTGCAAAATGGGAAAATGAATGAAAGCTAAAGCTGGCAGGAAACTGCTTTCTCCACTCCCCTTAGGTATGTGTGGGTGTTCACGTATTTAGAAACTTAATTAATAGCTCTCAGGGACTTTTCCTGGCTATTTTTCAATGAAGCATGTTGCCTGTTATTTTTTCTTTATTTTATATATATATATATTTTATTTTTTATTTTTACATATCTATATCTCTAAATAAAAATGATAAATTTGGGTCTGAAAATACTCAAGTGGGGAAATATGTCATCTTTCTCCTATTTTTCAGAGAGTTGTTATCAAAAGATACTGGAAGATGGTCAGAAATGCTGTACATTTTACTTTCTGATGCACTTCTTTTCAGCTGTAGATTCCTGAGCTGCTTTTCTCACAAGCCAAACTGGGTCTAATCAATATATTGCCCCTGAATCTGCTACCACTTTTACTGCACACGTTCAGCCTTACTATTCAGGGAAGTCTCAATGGTTAGGATATTAAACAAATACGTGTTTCTAGGGCAGAGACTTTAGGGGAGACTTCTAGTCTGATTATTTCTAAGTGGATGTGTTGTGACTGCAGTTTGTTATGGAGAGGTCACATCAGAAGTGCTAGTGTGTCAGTGGGACACAGCTGCAATCCGGAGATGAGTTGGCCCCGAAAGCAGTAGAAAACATGCCCACTCTGGGTTTTGGTGTTGCCTGAAGCCAACCCTCTTGGGTTGCAACTGTGCAAGTGTGTCAGAACCAGGTTGCTTTCAGAGGAAGTGAATCCAGAAGCTGTGCACCAGGGTGTCACCAACCTCACCCTCCAGGCGGGTGGACAGCCCTGAGTGATTGATCACTCAGATGCAGCCTGCCACCTGCTTGGCAGGGAATTATGAACCAAGGATCAGCTTAAACCTAACCTGAAATAAAGCTTCTGAAGTTGTGTGGTGCAGAGCTTGAGGAGTAGCTGCTGTAATCTACAGACAAACTTTAATCTGATTATTTTAAATTCCATCACTACTTTGATAACACTGGGTGCTTTTTCTTTCCTAGCTACACATATTTTATCTAAACATGCTGAAGACACTGTGGAAATGGTTGCTGCTTTCCTTTCCAGGGACAATGACATTTGGCAGTGGTTGAATCAAACTTTTTTAGGAAATCTTGAGACATTGAGTGCTGAACTGGAAGATAAATGAAGTTGCTTCATAGAAAACAATCCATCAAAAGAGAGTGCTGTGAGAAGGGCTCTCACTGGCCTTTCTCTTTTGCATATGTCAATGTAATTCCCACTGTGTTGCCCACGTGTGAAGGAGAGGGGAGATTTCTCTAATCATTTATCCTGGAATATATCTATATTTTTTCATTCCCATAAATATTAAATGTAGATGGGAGGATGTGAAATGACATGAGTCCAGTGCAAAGCAAACACAGAGGGTAAACCAGCCCATGCTCTTACTAAGATGTACCTTGAGGAATACAGATGTGTTCTAGCTAAATTTGTCCAAAAGCCTCTGAATGGGAGTCCATAATCTTCATAGTTTGCATTCATTCATCTTTTCCATTTATAGGGAAAGAAGGAAAAGAAGCTATCTAAATCAATAGGATTAAGCAGTATTTTGCCAATTTACATTAACACCTGGCTCCTTTTAGATAAGACCCAAATGAACATTAACTCATGCCAAGGCACACACTCAGACTGTTGACCTAGCTGTTTAAGCTATCATTCCTGAGATTTGGATGAACGAATACTGGAACTAATCCTTCCCATTTCATGTAACCTTATGCCCAGGCAGGCATTCATGAAATGTTATCAACATCACGTGTCAAAGGACATTTAAATGTATTTTTTTCTGATTATTTTTAAAGGGAGAAAAGAGAAATGAATATGAATCAATCCAATCATAAACCAAGCAAAACTATTGCATCCTATGTACACAACAGGTCTTTAACATTTATTAAAACTGATGTAAACATTACATTATTCAAAGAATAGAAAGCTCTGGGGAGACCAAAATACACACACTGAAAAAAATAAAAAATAAAAAAAAATAAAAAAAAATAAAATAAAATAAAATAAAATAAAATAAAATAAAATAAATAAAATAAAATAAAATAAAATAAAATAAAAGTGACAGAGGAAGGATTGACACATAATTACCTGCTATAGTAAGCTTTTCTGTGCCTTGGGAACTCTAAGTCCCCCTCTAATATGAGTACCCATTTGTACAGCAAATGTGAAACAAATGTGCCTGATCCTTTGGTCATGGAATCCACTGGGGCCCTTTGAGACCAACACATACCCCTCAAGAATTTCAGGGCTCAGTCCTGCAGTTGCTTCCCTGCAAGGAGGTTGTTACATTAGCATAAAATCAGCATAACCTTCACCCAGCTCCCCTCCATCATGTTTTAATCTGTACCTGGTTTGGTACACAAGACTGTCCTAATGCACGAGGTGCCATCCCTCACTGAACAACATTGAGTTTGAACATCCATGCCCTTAAATCATAATAGATTATTGTTGGTTTGAATTGATTAATTTTTTTTTGTCCAAGCAAGTGGCAGTGGAGAGCTTGTGAATCATATCAGTGCCTGTGAATAGCCTGTAGCAGCAGGTGGGAGCGTGTGAGGACAACAGGGAAGGTTGTAATCACCCCAGTAGCTTTGTGTCAAATAAAACAAGAACAAGAACTGTGTTAGCTTCCAGTGAATGTTTGTCCAGTGCTTTCAGTGCTTTTATTCTTTACAGCACTGTGCAGGTATGATTGTTAACAGTTGTATTAGTCTGAAATTACATTTACCTTCTCCTCCCTGGTCCTCTCGCCTATTCCCTATAATTGGGCTTGTTGTGGGGAGAAGCTGTTATCACAGTAATAGCACAGAAATGGCTAGATATACACAGAAGTCTGCCCTCTTCTAGTTAATTACTCCTGCCAATTAGGTGTTTACCCAGGATGGCATTACTGTAGGAATAAAAGCCCTAGTCCCCTTCAATCAGATGGCATGTTTAATTGAGCTAGGACTTCCGTTGAACAGCTGTACCTCAATTAGAAATTGATATCCATGAAGAAAGAGCTGTTGGCTAATTATGCTAATAAGATATTAGCCAACACCTCTACAAACTGCAGGCTTGTCATGTCTCTCAGTGGTACCTTATTTTATTGCAAACCATATTGAGGAGGATTATTTACTTTCTTTCTGCAGTTCTCAGGGGAATGCAATACTTAACTGCTTACAAAATATGCTTTCAGAGACCAATCTTACTAGCTTTTGGAAGTTTCAGACTCAGGACTAGGTTTATCACAACCTTAAGGAGATTATTTAATTGAAACTGTTTTAAAAGAAAATTGAAGGAAAACTGCTTTTCAGAAACTAGTTTATAAGAGCCACTGGGAGCTCTACTGCCTCCAACCCATTTGTTCTGAGGAATGATTTGATGTTCGGAGAGAAGAATCGATGCTGCCCTTTATGTTAAAGACACAATTTTCATGTAATTCCTACAAGAGTAATTTAAAGCTGTAAGCGATGGATTTAGTTTCTTGTTGGAGACAAGAAAGTTCTTCAAAAAAGTGTTTTGAATCTATAGTCCTGTTGGCTTCCATTAAAAAAAAAAAAAAAAAAAAAAAAAAAAAAAAAGTTAAAATTGATTTAAATAACTATTTCTCATTACTAACCCTTTTAGAATTATGCAGGGAGATTTGATATGGAGTGTGATTAGAGCAGGTTTCTGCTCTAGTAGCATGCTGGTACACTGAATATGAACTGGTAAGAGGAAAGATAATTGAGCCTGACCTTACTAAAATCACTATTTACAAGAAATAACCATTTAAGATGCCCGTTCATTTGGTTATTTGGTTGCACTTTTCTACTTCAGAATCTGGTTGCAGAGGACAAGAACTTGTCTATTGGGGCAATATCCCTGCAAAAGATCAGACGTGAATGTTACAAACCTGGTATAGGCTCAGAGTCTCTGGAAGGCACAGCACCCATGCATGGCATGGCACAATAACATCAACCCTGCCCCAGACTAGGGAAGCAGTGAAAGCTTCTGAAGCCCCTTGCAGCTGCTTAGTTTCCAAGGGAATGTTTTCACAAGTGCTGAAGCTCAGCATGGGAGTGTTAAGTTTGTTTGCTCTGGGTCCACATTAGAAAGTTGTGACAGTTGTTTATGATTATTGTTGTTGTGTTGCTGGACACAATAACAGCTTGTGGGTGCTGATTAAAGTAACTATTCCTCTTTAATTAACTCTTTTCAGAATTGCACATTGAAATTCATTATTTAAGTATCATTAATGTGCATCACTACTCATTCTCTGGCTTCAAAGGAGTTTTACTGGAATTTTTAGTTTAAGGGTCTATAATCTCTAATAGCTTTTAAGAATTTACATGCATTTTATTTTTTCCAACTCACAAATGGCTATTACTGCTATTACAGATATATTTTGACTAAAGCATTTAGAAAGGGATTATCACTTCATTCAAGGACGTGGCCACAGAACACCATTAATATTCAGCAGTCTAATCCCTACTTAGATGCTGACTTCCCAACTATTTAACAAGCTGTGAGGTATATAAGACTTTAAACAATTTGGGCTTTATTCCAAATAGGCAACACAGACAACGAAAGTGGATTGCCCAAGAAGCACCCAGGTGAGGTACAAGCAGGACCAGGCCTAGCATCATGTCCACCAGGACATATGGTGTCCTCAGTGCCATCTGTGCATATGGGCAGTATGGTCCATAAAATATGAGCACAGCATTGGTTCCACATGCCATGAACATGGTACATAGGAACTGACCCTTCAGAAGACCATACCCCTGGTGATCTCTCCAGTGATATGTCTGGTATCACTACCTGAAACATTGGAGCTCACCTGTTCGTGTTAGGCCCAGAAAGCTGGAAGGCACTGAAAGTGTCAACTCATAGTGCAAAAGTGAAGTGAAGAAACCCTTAGTTTGTTGGGGCATAGAGCAACGCTGAGAACAAGGTCTGCAAGAGAAAAAAAAACATCCCAAGCTCAGTTTAGTCAAAGATTTAAAAAAGCAGGGAGGAGGACAGGGTTTCTCAACACAAAAGTATTTGCTTCAGGCAGGAGGCACAACACTGTCTCAATTGCCACACATTCTCTCAGAATTTGTTCTTGTCATTTTCAGATACTAGCATGGTAACAAACCTGCCTCCCTGTAAACATGCTATTCAGTATTCCCTTCTGCCTAGAGTCCAAAATATTTATGAAACACTTTTTAAGAAACATACATCTATTGAAATCTAAACACAACTGCTGTGAGGTTTAATGCTTTCAAACCTTCGGAGTAAGCAACACTGAAGTGTGTACCTGTATTGTAAATGGGGAGAAAAAATTATTCCTAAAGTTAATTAAAAAAGAAAACCCACCTCTATTTACATTCATAAAAAGCTAACCTGACATCCCAAAAGCAGTTATTATATGTCAGCATGTCATGTGCATTGGGAATATCTGATCCAATTCACAGCTCATAAATGTCTAATTAAAGAAATATATATACAACAATTTTAATTGGTTCATTGCATCATTTGTTTTTATTATGGTTTTAAACTCTTGCTTAATAGTCAGAGCTAAAACTCTCCCAGTATACAGGGAAAACAAAACAAAACAAACAAAATAACTTATGAAGAATAAAGGTCTCAAACAATATAAAGATAAGTAGGAGGTCAATTATCACCATGTGTACAGTGATGGGCTGAATACTAGTTACAATATAAATCTGGGTTTTAATATATCATTGTGTAAATTGAATCTATCCATCTATGACATGCTTTAGCAGTGCCAGAAAAGTCAATGTAAAATTAGAAAGAAAGTTGAGCTAAGTTTTAGGTTCAGTCCAAAACATTAAGCTGAAGAATGGGGTAGATGCATCTGAAAGAGTACATTAGTTCTGATTTAATAAAACAAGAGAGAGATTAGAAAATTATGCTTATGGTTAGCTTTGTCACTATTGATTTTTAGAATGTTGTAGGAAAAAAAGAAGTTAAATAAGAGATATCTTATGGTTACCTCAGTTTTTATTTAATACCTGATAAAGAAAATTCAATTCATAATTATTTATGAACCAACATCAAGGAGTTTATTACTTTGATTACTCACTAATCATTTCCCATAAATGCAGTGACCTAAAAATCCCATATAATCAATAAAGTAGTAAGTTCCAGATTTAAATCACTGCACCTTGTATTCTTGAGTAAACCTTTGGGTAATTTACAAAGGCTGTTGAATTTTATAGTAAGTGTTTTTCAAACCAAGCTGGATTCTAAACAATAATGACTTTTTAATGTGGATCTGTGATTACATTGTCATAGTGAAATACGACAGTCTTTGACTGCATTCGAAATGAGGCAGAGGGTGAATTACTCCAAAGGCATAGATTACCATAGCCTCAGGTAAAGCAATCTTCATAAATTAAACTCCAATCTAAAGTGACCTGTCACTACAAACCTGTTGCTACTCCCAGTAACTTAAATTTCTATGTTCAATTTGTAAACAAGTTCTTTTCTTATTACAACAATGGGGGAGACTTACTTTGCTAAAGTGCTCTAAAGTAAACGTGGGGGGGGGAAGAGAATTATATATAAGCATTTTATGGGTTTCTTTTCCATAATTTCAAAAGGCTGTTAGTTTCAGAAATGCAACTTGTTGTCTGCTAAAATGTTTAAGCCTTTAAGATATCTAAAGCTGTCAACTGAAGGAGCCTTTGGCATAAACAACAACTACAGCACTTTTCTAGCTCACTCTTGACAAACTGAGCATACTTGACTCATATGCTCAGCAATAACATCTACAGTTTAATGATAGTCAGAACTGTTTTGTACATTTAGCTGCTTAAGCCAACATTTCCCAAGGGGCTTACTGAGTTTGCCATTTCTCAGTCTGGGGAATCTGGGGAAATCTAGTTCATAAATATGTGTTGTTGTTTTTCGAGGTACCAATAGCTGTCTGCTGAAAACAGTTGTGTGGTAACCAAAGACTCAGGGCTTCATTAAGCAACAGCTTTGGATGGAATGACTGAAAGAGTCCCACAGCAGCATTTTCAGAGCCCATCCCCAGTTGTGGAACCCTTCAGACATAGCAGTCCTAACCCACTGCAGTTTTCAGCCCAGCCTAGGAAAGAAAACTGTCACCAACTTTAAATTATTCAGTAAGCACGCTGCAGTCTATTAACTGTGACTGGTCATCAGCTGCTACATGAGACCTTCATCAATCCCTGCAGAGTTAGGCAGGTTATTCCAGGCAAAGGATGGAGCCAGACAGGATGGGCAGCTGGGAACAGAAACTACTGCAACTATCCCTCAATATAATCTCTACCTGAAATAGCTTAAACTTACTAGATTGCTGGAAAAATATAGGCCTGCTTGGTCACTGCAGCATCGTACCCAAAGATTTAAGCTCCCATAGGGTTACATGGCCCTTTTAAGCTATCTATCATGGAAATTTATTGACTGGCTTGTAACTTTAGGATGCTTGAAGACAGGCTGTTATAATCTCTTCACCTCCTTTGGCTGTTAATGTTTATCTTTCTGTGTTGCTTTCGATGCTGCTGGTGCTGAATGTGCTGAAAGTGGGCAGCTAGAACCAAACATCACATGCAGTCTTGTTCACATACTTTACCACTTTTGCATACAATAAGAATAGCATTCAACCAAATTGACCAAACTGACCATAAAAAATGCTAAATGTTGCACTGCACGTGCATTGATATTTACTTGCACAGGTCCAACAGTGGCAAGAGTTTCATTGCCCACCTAAGACGTAGTGGTACCCTGGGAGCCTTTGGGCCCAGAGTCATCACTCTGCTGTTTAATTCCACAGCTCTCTCTCCTCCATGAACACGGTTAGTTCATGGTTCATGGCAGGTTTGCAATCAACATAAATACTTTTTTTAAGACCTGAGCTAATTCCTTGGAGTTGAGTGTTTTGATTTTCAGGAAGCAGGACCAAAGAATAGCTCCTTCTGCATCTTTAAGAAGTTGCTTAAGGAAACATCATAGCATTCTCTTTTTTACTGCTTTTGTGGCTATCTTATGGGTAGCAAATGAGAAAGCTTAAAAAGTAAGATGGAAAGTGAAACGTATAATTTAATTTATACAAGAATCGGTATGACAAGTTTTACAAAAATATTTTAAACTATTATTTTAGACTTGCTTTTACAAACTAAAAATTACAGGCCCACGATGGCTGGTAAAGTCTAATATTTCTTGCAACTAGTTAAATGAACAGTAGTTAACGGTTACTCATACCAAGTTTAACACATTTTAAGCAAGACCTTCATATTAATACAACATTGTTCTTTTCTGTTAATTGTTTTTTATTGGTATGCTTTTTAGTTTAATAAAAATCTCAGTTTCACTTACATGATAAATATTATGTTCTCACAGTGTGGGGTCTGGGTTTGAATCACAGTCTCGGTTCTTTGCTCCCTGGGATGACAGGTTTATATATAGGAAGGTAATGAGGCAGAGAAAGGTTTCCCTGTTCTTCCCCCTCTTGAGAGTGTTAAGCCTTCCTTATTAAGAATGACAGAGGTCTAGGTCATGAAGATGTTTCTGAGGAACCAAGCATAATGAGTTGGAGAGAAGTGAATTTATTATGTACCCAATTTCATGAAATATGAAGTTTGCAAGAGACTTCCTTTCAGATGAGTATCTTCTTCCTCAGCCTAATTAGGTATTAGGCTTAGTATCTTGTCCGATTCCTATTCCCTTCTCTTCTTTGTCTATGTTTTATCCATCCTTTCATCATACTCATTGAACATAGTGCTTTAAGAAAACAGGTGTTGTACAGGTATTTTGTGTCTACCAAGCAGTTTGTATCTCATGTCAATTACTTTGGAGTCTGTGACCAATTTCATCCAAACTCAATGCCTAAAAAGATATCACAGTTTTACAGGAGTCATGAGAACAATCAACTGTGGTTCGTGTCTCTCCACAAAAAAAAAAGTTCTGCAGACATCTACATTACAGTGATAGAAAAGAAAAAGAAAGCCTAAAAAAGAAAGCTACCCAAGTTAGTTTATTGATAATATAGTGTTATCTGAGGATACTCAGCTGAAATAATCATAAAAATCATCTTCCAGTTCTCACAACTATGTCTATATTTGCAGGGAGATATAAAAGCTTCTAGATGCCTCCAGGGTTTTTTGCATTTTTTATTTTGGCTGTGTATATGTGCAGCTGTGCAAGTCCTGGTATTGATGGGTAGTTCGACACATGGTTCATGCCCAGATTCTGTCATGTTTCCAAATATTGTGATTCTACAAAGATTTTTCCCCGCTGATTTTGCTTGAGACACCAAATATAACAGATCCTGGAAGCACGCTTGATCCTACAGAAACACACAGATATAGCTCCTAAATTTTCCTCCCATTCCTCAGAGGCATGCTTGGAAGCTCTTGCTCAGTATGTGGCACTCTTGTTTCAAGTCTTCCTTTGTCTGTTTTCAAGCAACATTGCTTACACAATATTAATTTCTTCCTACTATGATGAGGTCCTCCATTGAATGATCTCATATATTATTTTTCCCTTACGTCACTCTGTACATAGGAGAGGATATGGTCATGAAAAGAAAATAAATTAATTCTTTCATTTCCCTTATCACTGTCCAGGGTTTGTCCCAGCCTTTCTTACTGAATGCTGCTTGGGACTTCTGCCCACATATTATCACAACACAGCACCCAAAGAAGGCCAAACGAAGGCTAAGGAGACAGAATTATCTGAGATGTTTTCTGAGTACTTGCTTCATACTTTAAATGGTCCTGACACACCTAGTTTTTGTTTCTGATAATCAGTGACATGAAACCAAGGAGATCATGGTGAATATGAAGGTGGGAACAGTGCAGTAGGTGTTCATATGCTGTGTTACATGAGGAAAGTAAAGTATTTTGAGCTGTTCAGTGTGTTTTAATGGATTAATAATGAATTGTAATTTCACATCAGCAACATAAAAATAATTTTTAATCATAATAAGTTTAACTGGAAAACAAACATCTCTGAACTGCTTACTCATTTTGTAATTCGGAGGGACTTGTTAACTGCTAAAATGCAAATCTGCCATTTACTGTATTATTCAACAGCCAGTAGCAGAACACTTTTTCCATGAAAACACCACTGAAATCACCAAAAGAAGTAAGCCTTGAGTTCACATCGTAAACCATGATAGCATCTCTTCAAAATTTGAACATTTTATAGGACTGACTGTATGATTGCCACCATTCCCACAATCTTCCAGTCAGTGTTTAAGAACCTCTAGGATTATTTTTGCTCCTTCAGGCCTGTCATACAAAGCTTGTCACCACTGACTTTGGAAGAGCCTTGCAGTACTACCTTCATCCATCTCTCCTGGCTCCCTCAGCATGGCACTGCTCATTTATCTCCCTGTATGTGACCTGTCTTTGCCTGGGGACAATTGTCCCCCTGTGGGCACAGAGCTCACCTTTTCCCAGCTATCCTCCCATCTGCCCCTGTTATGCACTGGCACACAGACATGGGAGATGCCTGGCTGGCTCTGCTCCACATCTCGTGATATTGCTCCTGAACACCTCCAACTTCTCTGCTCAGCAGCCCTCAGCAGTCTCTTTTTTTCCTTTTCTTCCTTTACTTTTTCCCAGTCAGCTGTGTCAGGTAGCATAATACATACACCATGATAAAATCACCACACTTCAGCAGACAGATATGGAGTTGCACAGATATGGAGCTTGTTAACAGCAGAAGCTCATGTTTCCTCAACTTCTCCAGCATAGCCAAGAGCCAACTGTGGAGGAAGAATGAGGCATAAGAAGAATCAAAATGGAGGAAAAGAAAAGGCTGGATGGAAGATAGAGAACAATGACTGTAAATTGGCTTATCTTTAATCTCATCCACATCTAATGTGATTCATCCCATTATTTTTACACAGTGGCTTGATATAACTTGGGTTTTCAGGGGATATTTCAAACACCAGGCAGAATACTGGGTGAGAAAAGAAGAAGCTTATGGAGAAATAACACCTTTATGTCTTAGTACAACATCATCAGCATGAGGCTGTGGGTCAGGGAAGGGTAATAGTGGAGCTAACAGTGGGCACAAATGGGTCAGAGAGAGGACAGTGGGGATTTGGGGTGCTGTTCCTTCAGCTTCTCCCTCTCATATTGCATTGTAATGCAATGACGGGTCTTGCAAGACAACACCTGACTAGCTGTGAGGTGTATGTAGGACACCATGGGAGGAGGGACAAGGGTCTGGAGCTGTGTCATACCACGAGAGACTCACATAAGCAGGAGACTTGATGGGGAGGTCAAGAGGTGACAGACAAACATTACTATTACCTCTCTGCCTCCCCAGCACATCCTCATTTTTGACTGCTTCTCAACTTTTGGGGAATGTATGTAAAATTCATGCCCATGCATTTTGCAAGGAGCAGGTAAAGGAGCTGTGGGAGGAGCTGCACCACTGCTGAGGCAGCCGACACATTTTGACTGCAGGCACTTGCTTATTGCTCTGCTGCCAAGAATATCAATTGGATACTACACTTGCTATTGATCCAGAGGAAGATTTTTGTTGTTGTTGTTGTAAAAAATGTGAATGCATTATGCTATGTCATGTAACGCTATAAAGCAAAATAAAAGGTACAGGAGGGAAAGCAGCAGAACAGAATGACAACAGTGTTAGTGCTGCAGATTTTCCAGACTATAATAGGGCTATCTGGAAGATGGACAAAAACCATGACACATCTATGGGTGTCTGAGGCTGGAAATGATTCAGCTCCTCTCTGCCTTGCCTTGATGAGATTGCCTGCAATGACTAACATTTCTCTGTCAGCCTGGCTGATATCACTCTTTGCAACATCTTAAGTGAGCAATAATGTACCTGGAGCTCCCAGGGGTGTTCAAGAAAGAATCTGGAGGAGGGGTTTCACTGTCCTCCTGTACCCTTATCCAGTTCAAGCTACTACACACAGGTCAATGAGGTCAATAAGGTGCTAAGCGGATTCAGTGAGACTTCTCTACCCATCTCTCTTCGCTGTACCTCTGTGTCTGAAGAGGAAATTTTTTCCTTCCCTGGGTAGACAGTGGGGCCCATGAATTCTGGAAAGACCTCACACCCCCTTGAGGCAGACAAGGCACCCACAAAGCAGGAAAAGGTATGTCTTTGAGTGAGAATAGGCATTTGGAGGATGAGCTCCTGATCTGCCTGCTGGCTCCTGATCTGCCTGCTGGCTGACACATCTCCCAAGGGAGAGCGATGCTTCTCCAATCAGCCTTTAGTGTGCTTTGCACTGAGAGAGAGATAAATAAAAGTTTCTGCACCCCTGTTCTGCACTGGTTGTTCCCTCCCAGTTATGAGACAACCTCTCCGTTTTGATTTTCTTTCACCAACAGGCACAACTGCAGCTGCTTGTGTCCAATTCAGCAGAACATCCTTTGGTGCTCAACAGCTCTGATTCCCAAGTATCTATTACTTCTTAGAGTAGTAGCTTTGTGCCAGAGATCTATCTTGTCTTCCTTCAGACACAGCAGAGAATCAATGTCTCCCGTGGTGCTTTTCCACCTGCAGTAGTTACCAAACGGGAAGGTTTCCCAGCTGGAAGCTTACTTGCCTCTAGTGAACAAGTCCCTCAGCTATGGATGTGAGTGCTCCAGCATTCTCTGTGGTCTTAGCAGCCCATAGCACTGTCTTTCCCTGTAGATGCTCAGCAATATGTCCTGGGCAAAGGGTCTTAGGCTGTTACCCAGCTGGAAAAGCAGTCAAGTTCAGGATTGACTGATCCCAGGAGGACCCAATGTTTTATTCCATCTTTTCTTCAGACTTCCCACACGGTGGATATTTTGTGTTTATGGAGTCCTTGCAGAGACACATAATTACAGAAGCAAATCACTATTTTGGCATGGCAAGAAATACAGTGACTTAGGTAAAAGACAATATAGTTCATATTACTGCTGCCTTTTCCTTGTCATGCTCTTAAATCTTCCTAGTCCTTAAATCAGTGCTTTCCAAGTCCTAGATGCCCTGCAGGAATTCTTGGCTTCACCTCAAGCCTTTCCTTCTGTCTTACATACAGCTAGTTCCTTTTTTCCTTAGCTGTCCCTCACCCCCCTTCCTCCCTCCTCCAAAAAAAACAAACACCTTCTATCTTCTCTGAACCCCTGAGACTTTCATTCATTTTTCAGAGAAATGCAAACAATCATGAGGACATCTGGCTATATTTGTAATGTGTGCATGGATAAACTTAGAGAAAACAGTGTAATAAGTTACCCACCAAATGGAAAATAAGTCTAAACACTCAGAAGCCTGCATGCAGCACAAGTATCAATCAGTGTGCTTCAGTGGATCTGCTCCAACGGACCCCTGCTGTGGATGTGAGCCAAAATCTGAACAGCAACAAACAGCCCATTATCAATCCATTAGTCCTCACTGACTGAACTGCACACATAAAATCTTGTTTTACACGCATACTCCTGCCATTCCCCAGCACAGATAATGAGATTACATGTGCTGTATCACTCAGCCCAGAAACTTGTCACATTCTAATGAGTTCCTTCTTTCTGCCTGTAGACACGAATAGTTTTTCTTTCCCTACATAATAGGTAGCCAGCAGCTGGGCTGAAACATGCTCAGGAAATCACCAGCACCTGCCACAGCACCAAGCTAACACACACGTGATGCTTCATTGCTAGCTTTGTTTGCCACTTTGCATCACACTGGAGACAGTGTAACACAGGATGGAGCTGCCACCATAAACTTATATGTGCTGGGAAACTGAACATATTTACTTCCTATATATTATTACTATAAGTATATAAATAAATATATTAACAAATAATAAATATATAAATAAATATACAAATATATTTATTTACTATATATACTTCTTTCCTTTCTTCCTTCTTTCTTTCCATTCCTCTTTTCCTTTTCCTTTTCCTTTTCCTTTTTTCCTTTTTCTTTTTTTTCCTATTTCCTTTTCCTAAAACCTGTGGGTGCTCTTTAATCAGATGATTACTCATTCTTTTTCTTAATATGAAGTACTTCTCAAAAGCATGACTGTATGTTTATGGAGTTTTGATGGAGAATAATCTTAATGAGCGCATAAAAAAGAAGTGTTGGAGAAGGAATATACATATATTTTATTTTAACTTTTCTAATATAGGTTTCCAATATTGGAGTTAGATTTTTGGTGTGCATACTTGCAAATAACTAATGATTGCATTTCCGTTATTCTTCATATGCTTATTTAAAAATGTGCCCACACAAATAATTGTAATACGTGTTGTACCTGATTATTCATGGTACCAAAGATATTCTCAAAATCTGAGCACTTCTAAGACAAAAGGCAGAGCATGACATGCAAGTGGGTATTTTGCTTGCAGTTACCAGCTACACTGGAACCTATGGTACCTATGCACACATTCTTAGCCCAAAGCAGACACGAAATACCCAACCCAGTTTGACTCCCACTGAAAGACGATGTCCGTACCACAGGTGTGAATGCTAACTAGGAGTGTTCACACACCTAAGCTGGCAGACAGCCACCACAAACCTTGCTAACATCACATCACTACTGAAGGATGCAAATGCTCAACCAGTGAAATCCACACAGAACCCACCCCTTAAGGCTGTTATTGGCAGGACAGTGCCATGAATGCCATGTAGGTAAGATTTCCTGTGTATTACAGAGTTCTTTTCCAATGCTATGTTCCTTAGTATGTCATTTAAGGGTAAAAATGAAGAATAAGTGGTGCATATGCCTCTTGCTGGTTCTCCAACTTGGAATAAGGGCTGCCTTTTGTGAAAAAAAAAAAAGAAAAAAAAAAAAAAAAAAAAAAAGGCACTGTTGTAAATGTCACAGTGCTAAAATGCTGTTCTGAGATGTTGCTGTGCAAATGGCATCCTTTGTTTTAGTGGGGGAAGCCCTGCTATAAATAAAAGAATCTGTCTGCTCTTTTTTACTTTTTGATGTTGGTTAGTTCTGCCTTTTGCTGAAGAGTTGGAAAGGTAAAAATATGTACAAAGAAATGGCCAATTTATGCCCTAGATTTTAAAGCAGAATAGCTCATTGATCTTGCCTGGTAGTTTTGCTTAAAATTCAGTGGTACAATATGTCTCAGAGCCCGAAGAGATGAGTGAGGATCTATATAGCTTGTGTGAGCTGAGGAGGAACAGAGAAAAAAAAATCTCCCATTACTGTATGGAGTGGTTGTCTTTTCAATTATGGATGAAAAGATGAGTATGACCCTGAGGGGCTGGATTCAGACAGAATGCAAGTGGGGAAGAGCCCTAAAAACAAGCAAAATCTTTACTAAGAGATGATTAAAAGGGAACATAAATGTCTGGAAGTGTTTTGAAGAAGGAAGGACCATGGAGGGGGAGAAAATGATTATAGTGGAACATGGAGTTATGGTATTAAGTTAACAAAAGGAAAAGGTCTGTTGAATATCAATAAAAGCCCTTCTGTTTTCCTGTGGCATCATCTCCCAAGAGAAGTTGCAGGAGCCCCATCACTTGAGTCCTAGTGAATGACTTGGGACAAACTACAGAAACGTGTGTTTTAAGGCACATTACTGCAATATTCGGGGATGGAATTACTGACCTGGAGGCTCATTTCTCTCTCCCCCTTCCCTGGGAATCTACAGCATTAATGACAGTAAAACAAAAGAAAACAGCAGTGGAAGATAACTTCTGTATACAGACGAGTGACAGTGCTACAGCTGCAGAAAGAAGCACAAAGGCATGTCTACACAGATCAAAAGGACCAAAGATGGCTGCTAGCATACAGGGGAGGGAGATGCAGTGAATAACTAAATTACACATGAGTGGGAGTGGGTTGGCCAAGGGCAGCTAACACCCTTGGGCAGGCACTACCAGAGCTACATAAAGGCATGTGTGCCTTTGCAGGGTGTCTTTGGGGACTGTTTTCAATCAGTTTATACTTATGTCATAAGGCAACTCAGTCCTAGCAATCTGTAAAGTGACTGCTTCTTGTAGAATATGCTCAGAGTTTTCACTGAGATTAGTCCATTCCCTTCAATAGGAAGGAAATCTGAACTACACCTGTCCCATACTAGGCAAGGTAGAAAGTGCTGCTTGCACCTTACCAGGAGCCATGTGCTCCACATCTCCCAACTCCTGGCTGGAGTAGGTGAAATGCAGAAGTAACTGGTGATGCTGAGGAATTCAGCTGCATGGAGAAAAACAGCTTGAAAAGAGAAGGGGGAAAAAGCATCTGGAAAATTGGACCAATGTAGGGAAAGGCTTGAAATCATATCCTGGAAATGAAAGGATGGAACTCAACTGCCGTAAGAATGAGAGCATTTTTCTAAGTCTCCTTTGAAACATTACAGGAAAATGCATGTGTCCACAGTAATAATGATAATGTCCATTTTTTTTCCATATCTTATTTTCCTATCAAGTGTCTCAAACATATTTTGAAGCTTTTGTTGGCTAAGCTCCACAGCACTTTGGTGCAACAGAGAAGTCTCACCTTTTACAGGTTCTGGGAAAGCCCAAGGCACACCGAGCTGTATTGTTTGAGTAAGGCCGTGCAGAGCACCAGCATCAGATATTGAATCACAAATGCTGCTTCTGAACTCCCAGGCTGTTGCTCAAAGCCCAGATCTGATCATACATCCCCATTTATGAACAACCTCTATTCTCATGCATGCGCTTCACCAGTAGTATATAACCACTTGCTTACAGTTAAGCAGGTACTCCAGTGGGTTTCTGGAATGGAGTGTCTAACTACAAAATGGCATAAGATATTCCACCAAGGCAGATCAATAATTTTATATATAATATTTTTTCAATAATTTAAAGGAAAATAAAATCATTTGAAGTGGAGTCCCTCGGAACTAATTTAGAGTGACCTGGGATCTGACTGGGTTTTGAAAGTAAACAGTGATAGAATTCTGACCATTTGGTTTTGCTAAAAATTCATCTGAACCCTTTGTCACTGCCCAGAATCAGTTCATTCACTGCAAGAACAGGGCATCAGAAATAGCACAAAGAGAAAATGTAACTAAACAACAGTTTTATTTCCTGGAAAGAACCTTAAATATAAAGATAGATTTTGTGATAGAAGTGTGACCAATAGCTGAAGAATAAATCCTCTCAAAAAAGCAAGAAGTCATACAGTGTTTTAAAAGTAAAATAAAATAAAATAGTCATAAGGCAAATTGCCTCTCATCAGGACAGCAGAGAAAACTAATTTAATTTCTGTAATATAAGACAACAATTATTATTAAATCTCATGAAAATAAATTCAACCACCTTATGAGCTGGCTATAAATGCTAAGTATATCGTGTCAAAAATTAACATATGAACTTCAAATCTATGCACCAATTCAAAATCTGATTTAACAAACTGCTGTTATTAAAGTCAATTGGAGAGCATTCCATTATAAAAACAAATGAAATCTTAACTCTACATGAAATAAATAATTTTTTCAAAGCCTAAGCAGAATGCATTAACTTAACACACAATGATCTAAATTATGTATTAAACTCAATTATTTTTATTACTACTTTTCAATTAAGGTGACATGATTAACTCCTTTCTTATTAGAGTTTCTGCTCTGATCCTACCTCCATCTCATCTTAGATATCTTCTTCGGGAGAAATTGTTCATAGAGCTATTGTAATTGAGTCCTCTGGAATTCTAATATGAGATAGCTGAAAGGTCTGTTGGAAAGAACAAAACAGTACTGTGAGATTTAGCAGGCTTTCCTCCTGTTTTGGCAACATTTTGAATGGAAGAATATGAGTGTATTAAGGTTTAAGAACCTAACAGTTCCCACTTAGGTTCATCCTATGGTTATATTTTTACTTGAACAAAATTACTACTTTGGTTTTATATTTTGTCGTCATTCTTATTAACAGAAGATCCAACCCAATATGAAATGCAGAAGCTACTTGTAACATGAAATGGACTCTGAATCGGGCTCACTTGCCCTGGTGGTTGACATTATTATGTCATTAGCATTGGTGGCCTGATTTATCAAGTGAATGAAACCAGTTATTCAAAAATATTATTTTCTTATAACAACATATTCATGCATATAAAAAACAATATTAATAGCTTTGATTTTGAAAAATATATATGGGTTTGTCTTCTCAAGGTATTCATGGTTATTCAGGTATTGTTTTCTCTAATGTAATTTCTCAGAGTCAGAAGTCACATCTTTAGAGTTTAGATTTTTTCTGATGATAGTAAGATGTGAAAGTTCTTTGAGAACTCTTTTAGTTCTAGAGAGCCATGAAAGAATATTTCCCTATCACAGTGCATCTCAAGGGTTTTTACTGTAATTGCAAACCAGGCTTAGGAAAAAAAATAATAAAAATAAAAATAAAATTAAAATTAAAAAGTGGTGTTCATATCCTCAAAAACAAATTTAAAATTTAGAATTATTAGTCAGATTTCTTCTCATTTTCACTGGTGAGTCTTCCCTGGATTCATAGAAATGGCTTTGAACTTTTGTTTGAATGAGGATAACAGATTTGATGCTCTATCTCCCTCACACATAGAGCTACTGTTTGTAAATCAAGAACACCAGCACTGATACAAAATGAAAGCCTGCATAGACTCGGTATTGTGTTCATATTCCATGCTTATCTGCTTGGAAGAACCCATATGATATTGTGTCTGTGCCTCAGCAAAAGCTTTTTGTTTATTCATTTGATGAATTTCTTTGAGTTTAAAGAAAGAAATTAATTTTACTTATTCCTCTATGTGATCATTAGGAAAGCTTTTAATGAACACAGTAAAGCCCAACTAATTATCACAATGGCATTTAACTCTAAATAAAATTGACAGGAAGCAAGAATATGATACATATAATTTTGCACAGTTTATTAAAACACATCTATCACTTTTTTCCTCCTAAAGTAACCTGATCATATTATTCTATGATAATTTAGCTAATATTTTTTCTATGCATTTAATATTTAAGTGGCTTTTACTGATATTAAAGTCGTAATGCATTTTATGGAAATTACCTTGCATTCTAATTACTTTTCTTGGTGAGGAATGGTAAATAGAATTATCTCGTTATGCTTGTTGTAGATGAAAGCAAAGAAATATTTAATGACATGAGACTGTTAACAGAAAAAAAATCATATTCTTTTTTTTTTTTTTTAAGTCCATTTTGCTATCAATTCAGACACGTGCAATTCCCAGATTCCAGCATGAACCTTGTGTGCATGTGAAAGAGAGAAAAGGTTCTGAATGGCAAGTTGAATGCTTTTAGCATCAGTAGCTCCCTTTTTTCTACGGCCTGCCTTGCCAAATCTAGGCTGAGGAGAGTTTGGACTTAGACAATGCACTACCTCAAGAAAGCAAGAAACACAAACAACTGTGTCCTTGAGCCCAAGCTGCCCCAATGCTTTTAGTAAATTAAGCCATTGTTATAAAGCTATAAATTGTATCTACAAAAAAGGTGAGGTCAAGGCCTGTTTAAAAGTTAACCCCTTGCCTTGTCCTTTCTTATTTTACAGCTCTTTATTTGAATTATATTTACTGACCAGAAAAATGGAAGATTAATTTACTGAGAAATCAAATTTTCATGCCAACTCTTCTCTCAGTTATTCCACAGAAGTCCAAGTGAGATTGGATACGGATAAGACTTTATAAGTGTATCCAAAGACAAGATGAGATTTTTTTTTTTGATGAAGATGTGAAGGTGTTCTTCAGGATCAGTGCTCTCTGACGTGGGCACTTTGGGTTAGTCATCTTTTGGGGGGTACAAGATGAAAATCCTTGAGAGTGGATGAAGCCTTGAACTTCATTAATCAATGGGACTGCTGGGGCATGCAGAAATGATATGACCATCTTCTTTGACAGCAGTGTTGTTGAGGAAGGTGTTCTTGGAAATGTTCTTGACATAAACAGTGATCTGGGTGGGGATCCTGAGCTTTCTTGCCTGGTCAGTGAGGAGCTGTGAGAGGACCAAGGATGTCCCCTTTGGAAAGAAGGCCCCGAGGCTTTCATTTAGTCCAATGGGATGATCACATTAGTTTTCCAAATGCTCTTAACTTCACATCAATATTTTCTGTAAGCCTCTCCAAACTCACATGCAAGACAAATATTATAAGACTTTCATTGATCTCCCTGATTTTACTTTCAATCTTCTTGTTCTAGTAATTCTGGAGTTTCAGACATTAAAAGAAAGTGGGTGGAAAATGTAGAGTGAAGCTTCAACTCACAATGAAAATGCAAATTCAGTTTAATTGAAATATTCTGTGATTTTTCTGTCTATATTAAGTGAATTTTTCTACTTAGGGGAGGGACCCTAGAAATTTCTGTGAGTAATGCCTATTTCAAAATCTTTAAACTTTCTTTCCAGTTGAAATGACATTTAAATGAAATGTTTGTTGTTTTTTTTTTCAGCTTTATTTTTCAGCTCACTTCTTTTTACTTTTGAATGGCAAGCAAAAGAGCTCTTTATTCATCTGTCATCACAGAAAGCACCACTGTAGACTCTAACATAGTAGTACAATCTACAAATCTATTCATTCCTTTTTAGCCAAACCATCTTCTGCAACGTCTACCACAGTTTCACAAACAATAATTACAAAAATATTTTACTAAGTATGAGATTATCAGTATAGAATATTTAGAAAGGTCAGTGTCTCATATATAAGGTACAGGCAAAAATAAAGCCACCAAAGAATGTCATTAATATTTACTGCAAATGTACTATAACATTCTGAGTTTACTGCACACATTTCTCCCTGTAATAGAACATGTTTCTAAAATGGATTAAATTCTGATTTGATTTTACTACTGTACATATTACAAATGCATTTAATTTAAGTGACAAAGTAAAATGTAGCATATGACATCTTAATCTGATGTATAGCAGTTTCCCCAGCAATCCCCCATGAGATATATCTTTTTTTGTAAAAATGTCAGTGTTGCCTGAGTTAGTTCAACAGGGCCATATATTCCAGCAGTATCGCACCCGAGTTCCTTGACTCAACAAAACATGAGCTAAACTGAAGGGATCTCCACAGGAGGGAGAAAAGTGAATTGAAGGGGACTAATTTGTTTTACAATACACAAAAAGCACTCTCTCATTGCAAAAAAATATATACAATGCTTTGAAGGTCCACTGCAAGACTTGCAGTAGACCTTTAAAGACTCAGGATGAGCAGTGAGAGAACTAACATGATGTAACCGTGTGTCAAAGGCACAGCACTGATTTGGAGGTCAGTGGGTATCTCACTGATGGAAAACAAATAAATGAGTAATAACATTAACTGAATGATTAGGTTATGGGATTTATTCTCTCCAGAATCCTTCAGAGGTTTCAGTGTGTTGACTTCAGCAAGGCAAAATCCTCTCAGGGCATCATGACCATTATGACCTCTTTTCTCTCAAATTTTGTTATTCCTGAATAACAATTATGGAAATTAACTTATTAGTGCAAATTGATACATGATGCTGGGCCAGCAGAACTGACTGTTCTGTATTATTTTATTTTTTTATGCCACAGCACCTGATATAGTGCAATAAACAGAGACTGACTCTATCATTAATGTAGAGGAATATTTAAGTTACAGATAGGTCAAAAATTCATCTGTGCAAGATTTACCCCAGAAACAACAGGAGATATTCTGATATTATCTGCAATTTCCTATAGCTAAAAAAAAGCAGAAAAGAAAAGACTTCTACAATACAAAGCCAAGATTTAAGAAAGCATGTTTGTTCTCTGAGCTTCAAAAATGAATTCCTCTTTGTTGAAAATTATTTGCACCATCTTAAAAGAGCAGCCTAATTTTCCCTCCTTGCAGAGGCTTGGGGAGCAGCTGGTGGTGTTGGGGAGGTGGCTGAAGGACTTGACTATAGTCTCGTTGGAATGGCGCTGAGACCTTCTGGTGCCTCTCTGTCCCACTTGCCACTTGCATCTCCCTGAGAGCTTTCTGCAGGTGCTATATCCCATTCCCTAATTGCTCCTGTGATGGAGGAAAGCCCACATGCACACGCAACCCCACTTCACAAGCACCATCCAAAAAAACACCACAAGCTCCCACTGATGGGAAAACCGTGGGAGACTCACTGTGTTTTTTTTCACCCACTCCTAGAAAAGGCAGGAGGAAATTCTGAAGGAGAATTAAGAATCCAGTGACATGGCCGGCTGCATTCACATGCAAATATTTGTCTGCAAGGCTTGAGATTAGACATACTGCCATGGGACTGAAATGACCGGTCCTGTGCCCTGAATGAGGAATCTCAAATCAGCTTTTCCACAGCACGTGTCATGCTTGCACAGAGCCCTTCTGATCTGGCCTGGATCACTCCAATTAATTTGGGAACAGCCCCGGAGGTATAAATATGTTTACATCAACTGTCTGAAAAAAAACACCACACATAATGAGGAGAAAAATACAATTCAAAATACATTTAGATGTATTTTGAATGGAAGTAAAGTTTCTCAGGAAAAAATAAAGATGGGTCTTTCAGATTCTTTCATGTTAGTACATGGAATTACAGTAGGAGAAGTAGTAAAGCAAATTTTAATGATATGCTTCATGTCACAGTTAAATCTCTGGCAAGTTTTTACAAAGGCAGCATTTTGATCTTTTTTTTTTTTTTTTTTTTTCCCCAACCCTAGAGGTTACACTAAAAAGCTTTCCTTTCTTTTCTTTTTTTTTTTTTTTAAAAAATTTTTTTTTTTTTTTCAGATTTCATAAAAACATTTAAAATTAAATCTTATCTGTGAATTATCAAAGCCTCTGTTTCAAAATGGAATGAGAGGAGAGTATAAATACACCGTGAAAGTAAAAAAATATATATATATCATTTTTTTTCTTTTTTTAAAAAGGAACTAATTAACCTTTTACTTATCAAATTTGCATATGTTATAGGGTGTCTGGGGGAAAATCCGATTGGTTGGAATTTTTCCCAGCTGCTGAAGGGAGCCTACTGACATCACTTTCGTAGGAGCTGAGAGCCTGACCAAAACCAAGAAAACCCTCCTTCTTGCAGAAGAAAGAGGGAGAGAAACTGATCACCCCCCCTTCCAGCCCCCAGCATGGTCAGCCAACACCTGCTGAGTGCTACTGGGCTGGGCTGCACGCTTCCCTGTCCCCCAAAAAAAGCTGGGGCAAGTACCTCCATAAAGCAACAGACAACAATCCCTCCTGCTTGCTTGAGGGGAGTGTGGGAAGGACAGGGAAAAAAGGGAAAGCGTCTTGTGTGGTTTGGTATTCAAACAAAGTGAAATAGTGCTCTCAGCCCTCACAGTCAGGCAGGGGGACGCAGAATTGACAGGAGGTGTTAGTATCTGTGTTGTGTAGCTCTCAACTTGGTCTGTTTTGTCACATCAAAGCCAAAAGGGATAATGAAACTGATAGCTTTTCATGGGCTAATCCTGGAGCAACTTTTGTGCAGTTTGAATCAGGATAATATCTAAAACTTTCCTTTCTGAGCCCTTTCTTTCCTTTTTATTCTCAAGTGGTGGTTTTCTGAATAATTTTAAGCTGTCAGAAAAACAAAACAAACAAACAAAAGAAACAAAGAAAAACACAAACACACATAAAAGAAAAAAAAAAAAAAAAAAAAAAACACACTATGGTTCTTCCTTTCTCAATCCTGGTAAATAGACGTAAGTCTGCTGACAAGGAATTCCAGAGATCTCAGATATCTCTTAGAGTTGCACTTCTTCTAACATCTCACAGATTTCTGGGCTCTCTTTGATCATGGCTGGAACTAAGCCAACCCCACTAATAAAAATAGCAAAGCAAACTGGAAAGTTTGCCAGGAATTCCTTATTGAGGCCATAAGTACAAGACTATTACTGTCTTTTCTTCTTCACAGAGGTTTCTTGCAGTTTCATAAAACATTCAGCCTTATCCATCAAAATATGTCCTTCACAAATCCTTATATTCCTGTTTTAAGTCCATGCCATAAACTTAGTTTTTGCTCAGGCTTTTACAGAGTTCTATTGCTCTGTGTCCTTCTTCCAGCTGCAGCATCTGAGGTCTGTCTATTTTAATTGTAGCAGCACCTCTGCAATTCACCAAAATATTTGAGAAAAGCAGCAAATGGGAAAGTACTGTCTGGGTTAAAGTTTTAGTCTTCTCCAATAACGTGAGTATTCACTTCCTCCAGGACATCAATCCAGGGCCATATGGTACCAACAGTGCTACTTTTCTCGTCTTTTCTCATCTCTGACTCTGAATTTCTTAGACTGGGTTTTATCCCATGCTTCCATTGAGCTGGTACCAAGTGAAGAGAATTGGTTTCATTTACTCAGGCTTGAAATCACCACCAATATATCACCCTTATGGCAGCAACAAAGCCAAGCTTATCTTTTCTTTCTAGACCAGCAGGTATGGGTTATTCTGGGAGGCAGAGATGGTTATCTGCTTTTCCATTAGTGCTGACACCATATAGCACAAGTGTCTGGATCACACAGTGTAGTGGTGGCACCCCTTGCCACATGGGGGTAGAGGCTGCCCTCCTGAGATGGGAAAAAAGAGTTGAGAAGTTGGAAAATGAGAGTTCTGACCTGAGGATCTGACTCCAGTTAATGGATTTAGTACTAAATGTAAATTATTGCTAATATAAGAAAGTGGAAGACAATTTTAGCTATTAATGAGATCAAGTATGAAGTAATTATTTCTTGTCAGTCTTAATGAGAGCAGAGAATGTGCCAGTGGATTTCTACTTTATGCTTTCATTGGGATGAAACCCTATGTCGGAGCGCAAAAGATAATACAGGACAAGATGGAAAAATAACCTAAAATCACTGCTTTGAGCATATCTTCCAAAGCCAAGTGTCTAATAAATTTAAGTTATGCAAATGTTTGGCATTCATTTTGCTTATACATTTTTACACATTCAACATGATCTTGATTTGAGGAGGAACAATGAAATTATAGCAAGTAATTTGTTGTTAAGCTCTGTCTGGTTTTTGTAATTAAAAAAGTGATTAAGAAAGGCTAAGTCATTAATGCTTGAACCGATACTGCTGGGGAATACACAGTAACACACAATTTATGAACTTTTGGCAGACAGAATTATTTCTTCTTTTTCAAGAAACTTTTTCTTTATGGTATTTATAGAACATGAAAAATAATAGATTGATATTATGAACTGCGAAGAGAAACCATTCTGATAAAGTCCAAAGCAATTGTAAAACAAGACCTGTTACATAGAAGATACAATTGCTGAATCTTGCAGCTCAGCTACTCTGTCTTTTGCCAGGTTCATTTTCCTAAGGATAGATGGACAAGGTTGGCAGAGAGCTAAATAAGCTATTGAAAACCCAAACCCACAGCTCTTCATATCTCAGAACAAAGTTCAAGCTCCATTCTCCATTCACAGAAACAAGAACTACTGTTTCTCTCTCTCTCTCTCTCTCTCTCTCTCTCTTTTTTTTTTTTTTTTTTTTGTTGTTGTTGTTGTTAAGTGTGTCCATTTTCCAGTAAATCTTTTTCTGGGTAAATGCAGAAGAACCAGAAGAACCAGGGGAGAACAGGGCAGGCCTGCTGATATTAACCAAAACAGAAAATACAGGACATTATTTCACCCCACGTCACAGGAACATGCAGGCTGGTATCTCACCACTCAATGCAAGAACAAGTACTTGAGATACTATTTAATACTACATGTAGTGCCCACTATCAGCTAAGTTTCTAAACCCATTGTTTTACTCTGTTAAGTGGGATGTATGTACCAGACTGTGATATGAGGGGAGGGGGGTGAACCCCCTTCCTCTTTGTGGGATGAAATCCAACATCAAAAATCTACTGTAGGAGTTTTAGTGCATAAATATTGATTCAAGAAATTATTTGCAAGCAGATGACCACCACTCTTTGAATTTTGAGTCATTTATAACTTGTAGAAAACTCTTAAATATTGTCACAAGTGCCACAAGACTCACTATTTCAGTTTTACATTTTATTGCAATGCATGAAATAAGGCCAAAAGTCTCTACTAATTTTAGTAGAGCAGGGTAAATAGGTTTTTGTTAGGTTTTACTCTAACAGCCAGAATAAAACAGGCATCTTTCTACATATAGATATATAGCTAGATATAGGTATCCATTGAATTATAGATACCTTTATCAAGCAAATATATCTTACATTATAAATTGAAAGCCAAACACCGTTGTTTTCAGAGAGCAAGGATTTTCAGATGCAATCTAGGAGGAGAGAGATTTAGGTTTGGGATTGAATTATATTGAGACCAACCTTGTCGTTCTCAATATCCACTTTCAGAGCAATTTGGTGCAGAATTTTTCATGAACTGGAGATAAAAATTATTCCCTGCTACAGTGAAATCGATTAAGATCTATCAAGCTTCAGGCAAATCACTTTCTACTTGGTAATGCCACCTAAGAACAGCCAGAGGCTTTTAAATTTATTATTACCCTTGCTGAGCAACAGCATGGCTCCTGGATTAGTCTTGTAAAAATTATGAAATGATGTCAATAGAGGTCTTATATTTTCCTGCAGAAGGATACTATAGGAGATAATGAGAGAATATCAGGAATCAAAGCCTTTACTTTAGAAAGATTTACAGCTGTGGCTTCATACCATAAGTCAACACTGAATAATTAAAAGACTTGTAATTAAAGGCTAATTTAGTATTGATTGTGTCCTAGAGCAAGGGGGCCAGTTCACTGTTCTTGCACCATCCTGTGCAAGCTTCATCAGCCAGACAGTGAAAGCCTAATTATCCCAAGTAGCCATGGGACAGCATCTCCTCCAGTCCATTCTTGAGCGCTCCACAGGTGCTTTAACAGGAGGCCTGAGCAGGCTCTCAGGAAAAATGTTTATCTTACAAAGTCTTCAGGAACACACATCCCCTCAAAGCACTCCGTGCTCCAGATACAAACATCAAGTCTGTTTCATCCGAGAAAGTGAGGGCATGGGATACCTCTTCAGTCCAGTTTTCTTCTTGCTTCTGTGCTCCCTCTCATCATGGAACCATTTTTATGGTCCAGAATTGTTCCAGTGATGGATTACTTTGGAGTGAGCACCTTTCTGAGGTATCTTTGGTTGATGCCTCCCAGCATTTTTCAGAAAAATTCAGACCCACCTCCCAGCTAAAACAATACATGAAAAAAAGGCCATGCTTATCTGCTCTTCAGTCTACGGACCCATATGCACCTACACATCCTTGCTCATTATTTAGCTAGTCTTTCTGAAAGTGGAAGACTTCAGTTCGTTAACGTAGACTGAGAAATTATTCATCATTACACTAGAGAACAGGACCACATTTTCACATGGCAAAGGAGGCTGTCAAAATTCAGGAAGTCATATTTCTTCCCATTGACACCTTCATGATCCTTCCATTAAATTTCACTGTCCCTTAAGTAGTGTATTGCCACCAATCAATTGATTCTTTTTTTCCTTCCAGGATCTCATATGCCTCTCATATATTTCATATATCATAGAAATTAGGTCATATTTAATATACTGAATCATAAACATTAGGGATGGAAAATCTCATTAAGTCACCAAATTCATTCCTTTGTCAATGCAAAAAGGTTCCCATGTAAAATAGAATTTAATTTTTAACATAACTTATGTTCAGCCCCCAAACGTTTATTTTTAGTGGATATTTCACCTAACCTAGTTAGTCCTTGCTATCACTGACTTTTATGATAATCTGAATTTCCTTCTTGAAACTTCATTCCACAAGTTTTAATTATATCTCTAAATTCCTCTTTCTATCTCTAGACAAGTAGTATTTTCAGATAATAATCATAAACCTTTCCAGTATTGTTCAAAATACAAATAGATGGAGCTAAATATGAACACAATCCTCTAACATCCATTTTTCAAGATCTCTCAATACCTTGGTCTCCCATTATGTGTTCTGGTAGTGATTATTTTTCTTCAAATTTTCAGGAATTGAAATAATCACTTTTAATTTTTTAAAAACACATTTTGCTTAATGGTATTGTTAATTAATTTTCAGCACTGATTATCATGAAAAAAAAAAAGCCTATGTTTTCTTATAAAATCTTTTTCTTTTTTTCTAGCTAAGATTTGGGAAAATAACAATTTTCAGTGTAATGTCTAGTTTATTGTTTACTTATTTAGTCAGATATACACTTTGGACTCTTTGAAATGTTAAAGTAAATTTATTTATCTATCTTATGGCCAACCTGATGATTGGTTTCTGGTCTGACATCAGATCAGAAAAACAAGTCCATCAGTGTTGTTTCTGAAGGACAAAGAAATGGAAGTTTAGCTGGGAAGTTCTTTGTGACTTTCCTTCTCCCAGTGAATATAAAGCCCAAAGAGAAACTTACTGCCAGAGTCCACTGTGGTAGATGATGTGCTAGGATTAATTCATTTTTTCTTATACTACAAAAAATGCTGAACACTGAGTGGGACTGAACATCCTTTCATTTTTCTGTCACTGAGGAAAACCTGGGGACTGTGACAGGCAATAGAGAGATATCTGATAAACCTTATCTCCTGCCACCTGCTCTCAAGACGAACCATGTCCTGACATCTTTGGTTACTCACAGAATGTAAGGCAGTGTAAGACAATAGAAAATACACATGAATGTAGATATCCTCTTTGGGTTTTACAAAGTATTTGGATCATAAAGAATGTGGTCAGAGAGGATGGCATATTTATGATTTTTTATAATATAGATCACTTTCTCTTAAGGCTTCACACCACCTTATTGGAACCTTTGGCTGCCAGCCAAAGGGCAATTTCTGACCAGTTTCACAAATTTTCCCACTTGCAGCAATGTCACCATCCTGCCTGACCTTTCAAATCAATTCATCTTGAGATACATTATTGACTAATTTCCTGAAATTCAGGTGAAATGTGCCCATTTTTAACCTTGCTCCTTCCTTACATACTGAAATTATCATATCCTCTGGTACTAACGTTGCCATTAGTAAGCAATCAAAATTCTTCACCAAAGGCTTTTCGATTTTATTTGCTCTTTCTGTGCTGATTTCCGTGATGTATTTCATCTAATCCTGGTGCTTTGTCAACTTTTTAATAGTACTGAGAGGTTTAATTGCCCTATTATCTTCTCTACTGCAGTAAGGTTTTTTACCTTAGCATTTCTATTCCCCTCAAGGAAAACATGGACTCTGGGATATTACAGGTTCTCCCTTTCTTAGGATGAAAAAATCACTCAGACTCTTAAGGATATCAACTTCATCTCCCAGCAACATTTAATCTATCATGGCCCCTATTTATCTTCCTAATAAATTTGTTTCTCAGGCAGTAAAGGTTTCATCACTTCTGTTGTTCAGATGCAGCAGTGTCCTGTTGCTTTGTGTCCTTTTCTTCACTTGTGCAACTGGGAGAGCTAAGATATCAGAGCTTAAAAGACAGTGAGTACTCCTGGTCAGGACTCCAGTCTAAGAGGGATGGCACCAAGCTCGGAGAAATGAACCCTGGACTCTGCAGCTTGTTTTTCATGCAAAGACTGAGAAAAGTGTAAAACTGCCCAGCCCAGGGGATTTAACACTGTGGTGAAGTTTCTGTGGATGGGTGACACCGGGGACCAGGGCTGAGGAGGAGCCTTGCTTCCCAAGTCCAGGTTCTTTGTGCAGATATAGAAAGCTCAGATACTGATGCCTCATTGCACTGTCGTCCAAAGCACAGGCACAAGATGGGATGACAAGGAGCAGGACAGATAGTTCAGTGCCAGTGCTCTGGATTACCTTCTTGGCTGTAGCTGGTCTGCCTCATTTTAGGTGACTAATGGCTCACCTAGCTCTTTCCCTCATGTGCCCATTACTGGAATCAGCAGCAGGGCTCCAGCTAAGGTTATCCTGTTGCCTCCTGCCTGTCTTGTGATTACCTTGTGATTACAGACCAGACACTGTGAAGAGACTGTGGACGGAGAACTGGAAAACTAACATGAGAAATTCGGAATTAAAATGTTCTACTATTGTGAAAATGGATGCTGCTTTATTCAACTGGCTTTCCCATCATGTACTCCAGATTATACACTTGTTCTGTGTGCCACTTGCAGACAGCTGTGCTGAAATGCAAATAAAGAGATGAATAACATCACAGCCTGGATATTGCCATGAAAATCATACATGAAGGAAAAAACATATTCTTGCTCAGAGCTCTGTTAACTGAAACTTTCAAGTTATTTATGTTTTTCTTCAGATACACACATATACCAGCAAAAAATAAAAACAAAAAATCTAGCACTTATAGTAAATCTACAGCACTTTGTTGTAAGCTTGAAAAAAATGTGTTGATTGATTTGCTCATCTGAGTTATTTAGAAAGAACTGAAAGCTGCAGGCTGTTAGTTTCTACTAAAGCGAGTATATTTTCCCCCTGAATAAAAACATTTAATTTAAGGGCTTTCAGTGTTTGTGCACATATTCGTGTTTCAAATGCAGGAATTAAATGTCAGCAGAGCCAGACCTTCAGCTACATTTGATGGCAACACTGAAGTCAGTACAGCCACATTGATTTATGCTACCTGAGGAACTGACCCAGAGTTGTTACTTTCCACTGGACATCACATAAGAGCTATACACAGATTTCTGAGTGAATGGAAGGGAAAATGCAGCATGGAGAGTGTCTTGAAAAGAATACTCTGCCCTGTTGCAAATATACCAGTCTTTATTAGACAGCTCCAGTGGAAATGATGTTATCAAGGGATCTAATAGCCCCTACATTCCTATAGGAGGCTGAAAAGGGTCATATCAATTCAAAGATCAGGCTTGTGTTTGAAAATTGTTCTCTTCTGCCAATTACAAGTGATGTCTGAGATTGCAGTGGTGAGAAGAATTTCCATGCCCTTGACAGTAACTTCACTGTGGGTCGCAGAAGAGCAGGTTTTTTTCTGCACATTGCCCTCCAGCTACCATATCTAGAGCTGAATAAGTTATTCAACTCCTTTCATTTTTATTTTTTTTTTTCAGAAGTTTTTCAGTGAAATGGACAACCAATACAAGATTGCAGCAACAAGAGACTATGGGTGAACCAGGGAGTTAATTCTTCTTAACTTTGAATTTTTATAGTAGATTTAAGGCTTATAGTTCAAAAATACTTTGGAATAGATGTGTTTGCATGGACTCCATAAGACCCCTGTGGTTTGTAGCTGCTGGGGATTTGGTCCAGTTTGATTTGATGAACTGCATGTTTTCCAGTAAAACACTGAGAAGATTTCACCATCTCATTTTGCAGCGGCACTAAATAATCCAAAGAACCCTGTCTGACTCTGTCTCTGCAAACAGTTTAAACCTGACTTTTATCACTTAAATCACCTCAATTAAGTGGAAGGGATATCACCTGCATGGTTGGGCTAAATCCAAATTAAAACGCTAGGATAGAAATACTGTATGTTGGTTCCTGGTGAATTGTTCTTCTGTTGACAGATAACCTTCTCTAGTAATTCAGCCTGTTTTTTGGATTAGTAAATTGTTCCACAGAATAATCCAGACTGACTGGAAGCATCTGTTTCACGTGGAAATCAGTGCACCATAGGGTGGAGAATGTTCTGAACCTGTGCTGCTTCAGAGGAGACAGAGGCTTTGGTTATTCCTCCCCCCCTCTTCCCCCCCCCTTCCCCTCTCCCACATGTACATAGTCTGCTGTGCAATCTGTTATCAGTTTTGCTTCCTGTGGTGAATAATGAATAACACAGTTCAGTACATACTTTCAAATGAAAAAATAATTCATGCTAAAATGCAAAGATTTGGGGGGTGGGGTGGGGTAGGGTGTTTACAAATACTTTTAGAGATATTCTAAAGGTATCTGAGTATGTATAAACAATATGACAAGCAAGAAGTGATTTAAAGCAAACCAGACTCAGTGGAAAATAGTCACAAACCAGCATTTCAATATTTGACCAGCTGTTGTGATCCTTACCCAGTGCCCAGAACTATTCAGCTCTGTAGCTGCAAACTGAAGACAGTGCCTTTGCCACATGGACCTGCAGCTCACACACTGACGCTGTGTCCTGTCACAGGCAGGTGAACTGGCAGTGAGGAACCAAGAAGATTAGAGCTCAAGCCACTTATATATGAAATGCATCACCTCCAGAAATTGTGCATGGGATTTCACTTGCTTTTTGGGATGCACAGTCGATGTCTAATCTACAGCTTGAAACCACACTCACAGTCATGGCATGTGAGAGCTTTAACAGGTTGACAGTGTGTGTCTCGAAAACCCAGTGAGCCCAGCTGATCAGATCAGCACCTCATCCTCAGACAGCAAGCAACAACCTGTTAGGAAACTCAAGATTCCTTATCATCCTTCATATGGATTTCTTTAAAAGCCTCAAGAACTGCTGTTAAATAAAGGGGCAACAACACCTGTGAACAGACAGAAAACACACTTACTGCTTCAGATGAGAGTGTGATGGTTAATAAGAGAGACAATGACATCTACTCAAGATTTGCCGTCTTATCAGTGATGTGTCACAATAGAAAGGGCATTGCAGATGTCAGTTGATAAGGGAGGAGTAAGTAGAAATGACATAGTATTAGAGGTAGAGAACAGAGAAATTGGCTGGGCTGTCATATTCTGATGAGATAAACCACCAGTGTTTCCTTTACTCAGACATGGATTCCACAAGTGCATTCTGGTACAGCTCCTCCTCAAACCATCCTGCATTCTTGAAGCATGGTCAAAAAGGAGGTTTGTGTTTTGGATTTTTCTGGATTTTTGGTTTTGCGAAATATCAGGAAAATGAGGAAAAATACAAAATTTAAAATTTTTGGATTAAATATTTTTGAGTGAATTTTAACTTCAAACTTTGCATTGAGTTTGATGGTCATTGAAATGCCATCATATAAATTTAGCAAAGCATTCTTCTCCATTTAGAGAGCACAATTAAATTATATATCTCCCTCTCACTCTGTGACTGGACAAAAAGGCATAACACTGCTACATAATCATCATTAAGACAGCTAATATCTGTTGAGAGGTGAACTCTTATATTATGCCAGTAACATAACTGCATATCAGCAAATCCAAAATAAAGAATGGATTGCTCTCCACGTTATGCAAATCAAAAAACTGCATGTCCTGCCTACCTGCATAGCAAGGCAAAGTCTGTACAACAGGGCCAATACAAGTTTGCATATGGAAACAAGCCAGTAGTTTGGACATTGAAAATACAAACAAAAGGAGATAGTTCTTCATGAAACATGTAGCTTAACTGAAAAACCTCTTGCCACAGGATGTCATACATGCTGAGTGTTTAAAGGAGACTGGACAGAAGATCCTAGAAGACAAATCCCTTAAGAGTTACTGGACACAGAAAAACTACCTCTGAGTCAGAAAGACTCTGAGCTGCAAGGGCTACAGGTAAGGAGGAACTACTAGGGGAAACACTAACCAGTTGTGCTCTGTTCTGTTCTTTTCTATACCTCCTGGGCTTGGTGGATCTCCAGCCTGTCTTAGAAGAGCCACTTCTATCCAACAAAGTGAGGCAACTGTGAGACAGGCTTAGACCCTGTTATCTCAATCACAGCCAAAGCAATATGTCAGATCAATTTACCAGCAAAGGATAAGGGCAAGAGAATGGGGACATCTCTTCTCCATTGTAAAAGTGGCAGAGGAGCTTCTGAAGACTAGTTTTCTAAAGGGCTTTGTTCTTAATTCCCACTTTGAAGTAAGTCTGGCAGGATTTGTCACCTGCCAGACGTGGCAATTCTGTAACCACAGCTGTCCAAAGTTCACCCAATCTTCAAAGAATATGGGAAGAAATAGTCTTGAGGACAAAATGTTTGGTTGGACTAGTTCTGCTCCTCTTCTGGTTTTCTCTGTCCAGTATTTGGTATATATTGTCCCACCGTGAAAGATGAAGACATACATGTAGAAAGCAAGGCATTTAGCAGAGTCATCTCAGGCTACCTGTTGCCTTCTCATATCCAGCATTGCTCAAATTACTGTTCTTTTTAAATGTCCCACTTATTCAGCACTGAATTATAGCTGGACAATTCTTCCTGGCTAAACTAAATAGGATAGTTGCACACAGTGCAGTCTGTCTGTCATAGGTAGTCATTACAATATTAATGACCATCTGTAAGCAAAATACATGGGCAGGGTATTATTAGTTCAAACAATTTAGCTACTATGCTTTTTATCATCATGAATTCAGTTTAAATTTAACTGCAGTTGGCTATAGCTGAAGAAGCTTTTACTTACCCTGTAATGAGCAGATTCCAGTTTTCTCACAAAATCCATTCCTTCAATAGCTACTCACAAGATGATTTTGTAGTTGCACAGGCTCTGTGCATACATTTTCTATTTCTGTGTTGTTGGTTGGGAAAACACATTATGTTCCAGAACAGGCTCTTTTTTCCCTTTCCTGAGAGTGCAATATGGTTTTTGCTTTGGTGTAAATCAGAGTTCAGTCTTTCATACTTAGGTTACATCTATTTGAATGAAAACATTTCACCATTTAATTTTTTTTCTGTTCTGAAGCCAAGGTGGTGTTTTCTTTTTAAGCTGAAAAACTGGTTACTAGAATACAGTATTCCCATTGTAGGGAGAATTAGTTGTCCACTGTACAGCTTTGTAGCCAAGGGAAGACATAAGACAGTTTTAGAGTCAGCCTCTAGGGATTCAGTACTTCAATTCATTCTGCTGTTTGTGTCTCAGAAATCCTCCAGAGTGCAATCCAATGACCATTGAAGCCAACTGGCATTGAACTGTGTCATAAATCCAAATCTCATGATCGACAAGGTTTAAAAATCCCTAGACAGGGAAAATCTGTTGATGCTTCTGGCACGGTGGCAAAAAGGGCTAACAAGAGCCACGTCTGCCTGCATGGCAGCAAAATGGTAGAAGAAAGAAGATATTTTTACGTCTGCCTCCAGCACTGGTTATGGCATCAAAGATTTAATGATAACACTGCAAAAACAGAGAGGGCACAGGTAGAACAAGGGCAAATACTTAATGACAGATGCAATGATGATGCACTACTATGTAGTGACTTCACTGCATAAGGTCAAAACTGGGTGCTTTTGCTGAGGGTAGGGTTTAGCAAAGGTATATGAGGGCTATCTGGGTTCTGTATAGAGTGTGAGACCAATTTTTGCTCATGGTTTTAAGGCCTAGAGAACTGAAATGTGTGACAGCCTTTCTACAGAGTTCACAAGCAAAAAACCTAGTTTCCCAGCTTTCTGAGAAAATGATATTCTGATTGAATCCAAGTGTGCTGGCTTGCACAGAAACAATGAGACTGATGATTTCAGTTACAAGACTTTGCCTTGGACTGAATTTGGGTAGGTTGTTAACAGTCTACTAGGATATTTGCTAGAATATCATAAGGAGTTTCAAAACAAAACCAAAAACAACAAAAAAAGGTATGCTGGACACATTCTGATTTTCTCACCATGATATAATTTAAGGACTGTTTTATTTTTATTATGATTTTTGTTTGGTTTGTTGGTTTTTGTTTTATTTTTGATCACCTTTTTTTTTTCCTTTTAATGTTGCTGTAGAGAGATTATATGATATTATATTCTTTGTGTTCCTTTTATTTCTTCCCTAAGCATCCACTCCTGTCCATTCCTGAGGACCTCATTGGGCTGGGTGGATTTTGGATTTGACTTGTGTGTGTTCCTGTGCCATCCTATTGCCAACATAGGTGGTATGGAGTTTCCAAAGCCCCCAAGAAACTGAGGATTCCCACTTTTCCTAACCACAGAAATACTTTGAAAATTTTCTTTCTGTTAATCTGAAGATTTTTATTATTCCTGTTTAGCACCAAGATAGTTAGCGCAATAGGCAAAATATTGCCTAACTAGTATATAAAATGTTCATAATTTACATTTCAAATATAAATACCTGCTTATGTTGTAGCCTTAAATAAGAAATAATTAAACCTAGACAAAATAGTTCCATGAAGATGATGGGAAAAGTATGAAGCCTCTCATTATGGAATTCCTTTATTCTCTGACCAGCTGGCTGGAATCTTTGGAAAGAGCATGAAAATTACTTCTGGTGTTTGACCAGCACTGCCACATATTAGAAACACTTAGGATAAAGTGGACCCAGAGGTAGGGCTGTTAGAAAGCTTCCAAAATAAATGTTCACTGGAATTCTGGCCAACTGCTCAGTTTGACCACGATCAAATCCCTTCTTATTTGCTGTGACTTAATGTGTATGCCACAAGTCTGTTTGCTTGGCATTATTGCTCTGGAATACTTAGTCTCTATGCAATAATGATGTTTGCCTTCACATGTGGAAACATATTAATAAGTGAAGTAAACGTTAAGCTGGTTATTATGTTAGGTGCTTACTTTGTGTTGTTTACTCTTCTTGTATCTAGAAGTCTGAGCTGCCTAATTGTGCAACAGTCAATGCTGTTCTTAGGTAATCAGCTACATACTTCAAACAATTAAAAGGAAATAGATAAAGTGCTAGGTTTGTAGAGGAAACATAAACTGGTACTTGTGCATGTGGCAATGAATAACAGTGCATTAGTAGAACTCAGGACCTTCTTTAATTGGCACTTTAGCTGGCATCTGGCTTTTAAGTAAGTCATTATCCCATTCTCCCTAATTTGAGAGCAGCTACTTTTGTACTAGGCTACTCGTGACCAGTCTCTTACACTGGAATAGGAAGGAAGGTGAGGGTGTGATGTTTGATGTTTCCTCTCTTGGTAAACACAACTGCCACGAGACCTCCAGGTCCAAAGTAAACTCTAAGATGGAGCAGGCCATCTCCTTTCAGCTCTTGGGGGATTCAGATTTGGCAGGCTGTCAGAGCAGGAAGGGATTGCAAGCTGATTGAAATAGCAATGAAACAAATGGCATTGTGCTCAACTGCAGTATCCCCACACCATTCTTTCAAAGATATGGGCTCCAAAAGTTCACCCCACTTGCTTATGCCAGACAGGTAAGGAAAGTTTTGTGGGAATACACAGCTGGGAAGTGCAAAGGGAAAATTCAGTTTGCCATTCCATTATATAATGCTATTTAAAAACCTAATTCAGAACCAAACCAAACTAAATAAATTAAATGGTAGGCCCATGCAACTGTTAATATCAGCATATTGTTCCAGAGACTGAAAGCTTCCTTATAGTAACTGGACAGAAATTGACAGTCCACTGGTCTAGTGTTAGCATTGCCCTTAAACTAATATAACTTTTTTCTAGAATTTGCATCACAATGTAACTGCCCTGTGTATTTCTAGAGACAGTGGCCTTACCCTCCTTCTCTATTCTGTTTCAGATTATTTAGCCTTGCAAAATAAACTCAACCTCTTTCAATCTCCTCTCACTACATACATTCTCCTTTGCCCTATCCATTCAGTACATTCACTCCTGAAATCCAGTCTTCAGGCTGAGTTCTCATAGGTGCCTTACACAATGGCACTCATGCTTCCTGCTTTTCTTCCTCTGTCCTTCCTCTGTCTGTATCACATTAATGACTCAAGAGTGATTTTCCCCTTTCCCTTCTCTCTCTCTCTCTCTCCCACTTTCTCTCTTTTACAATATATGGGGACTCACAATCATAAAGACAAGTTAATTTTAAGTTTTGTCAGCTGTTCTCAAAATTTCATATTTCAGTTCTTTGAGTTCCATGAGAAAAAGTTTAGACCACCCATTTTATGTCTCCAGATATCGTCACTTCTATTAACTCAGTCACTATCTTCTTAGAAACTTAATATTTCACTTAATAAAATGATAAAGTTGGAAGGGAAGGTTTATCACCTAATGCCCCTGGAAGAAGCATCTATACCTATATGATTCTTAACACTTAATTGTCCAACCCTTCACATAAACACTGTTTTGAAGATTCAGTAACATCATCAGGCAATTTATTCCCAAGTTTTTCTATCCTTACCATAAAAGTTTCCTTTGTGTCTAATACAATTTTTCCTCATCTACAATTTAAACACATTAGTTCCTGTTCCAACCATCATGGGCATGGAAAGCAGACCATATCTTATCTGTAACAGCCTGCTTAAGTGCTATTACATACCCCTCTGGGACCTTTTCATTAGCATAAATACTCCCAGTTCTTTGGCTCACGTGGAACTGGTTGTATTTTTATTTCTTTTTTATATCTTGACCTCTGTATTGCTGCCTTTTGGACCAGCATCTTTTTCAGGGTGCTGTGCTCCAGCCTAGAAAACTCACAGAATCTCTCTTTGTGCTAAGTCAAACACATGAATTACCTGATCTTCTTCCTGGCAGCACTCATGCCTGAACTACATATGACATTGCTGACTCATGTCCACCTTTTGAACTGCTATAACCCCAAAGATTATTGCTGCCAGAATACTATTATATAGAAGATATATTATATAGAAGATGCATCTTCTCCCTGATGAACTTTGTTCCATTCAACTTCCTGCTAATTTCAGAATGTTCCTTCAATAGACAAGCTCATTTTGAATTTGCAGTGAGCTTGTAGTCCCTCCTTGCTCCATATCCTCTGCAAATTTAATAAACATACTTCCTATTCCATCATCCCCGTTAATGAAAATATTGAATAAATGTGGTCTTAGGACAGGCTTCTGCAGAATGTCACTCAATACATCCTTCCATTTGGATAATGAACCTTTGATAAGTACTTGGTAAGTATAGATTTCCAATCACTTTTTCACCCCTCTTGTACCAGTTTCATCAAGATCGTATTTGCCTAGCTTGCTAATGAGAACATCATGTGAGACAGTGTCAAAAGTCTTATTAAGGTCAACTATGCCAAGTGCTTCTCCTTCTTTCACACAGCCCTTGATCTGGTCAAAGAGAGTTAGATGGATTTGACACAGTTTGCTCTTGACAAATCTATAGTGTCTGCTGCTTATCCACTTTTATCTTGCAGGGAACAGTTCATTCCAGATATTTTCTAGAAATCAGAATGAAGATGGATGGCTTAAGTCATTCACAGAATTTCAGGTTTCTTTTCCTTAATAACCTGAAATCCCTGTGCTCCACTTCCTTTTACACACTTGCCCCTGGCTGCTATTCTTTTGTGTACTCAGTGTATTTTTATTGCTTACTTTCTCTTTCATTTTATCACTTGATTGAAATGATATGGCAGAGTATCTATTTGTTTTAAAGCCCTTTATTATATTTCCTCTCTGTCATGGAAAATATTTTGATTTTTTTTAATGATTTCTGTATTGCCCTTCCAAATTGTGAATTTTTGTTTTCTAGCCTTGACTCAGAGGACACAAAAGAGAACAGGAATTGTACAACAGGGATGAGGCTTTCCAGCGTAGTATTCTGCCTCTCTTTGTGCAAGCATCCACTGTGCATGGGACCACTGTGCATGGGACCAGTTTATCTATGGAGCAGAGCATGTACCATGCACTCCATGCAAGCACAAGGACGATATCATTGGATCTTAAAGATCCTGCAAAACAACTTTGCAAGGACAAGCCAAGGGCACACCGCAGGTATGAATGCAGCAACAAAGCCCTGCCAGGCTCTCAGTGGGTCAGTTGTTGTATGCCTTGTTGAAATTTTTTCAGGTTATAAGCCACTCTGGTGAAATTCTGGCAATACTAAAATCAGTGGAAAAATACCTTTTTTTTCTTTTTTTTTTTTTTCTTTTTTTTCTTTCTTAAAACCACAATTTCAGCTTCAGGAAAGTAGTAATGTCCCCTCAATAGTAATTTGTAACATGCCCTAGACATGAAAAATTAGTGTTCCTTTATTTCTGTATTTCACTGCTTTTAGCCGTGAAGTTTCTTTGCCCTGTTGACGTTAATGCAGCTTTCTGAACTAAGAGCTTACAAAGCGTTTTTTTTTTTTTGTCAGCACTGAGGTCCTACTAGCTGGACCACTAAGACCTCCACTCTAATATTAAGCTAATCTATGTACATTTGTTATATTTTAAAGTGTTTAGACTTCCCAAAAGTGGTTTATTATACCATTTAAATACTTTTATTCATTTTTAAAGGTCAGACAAAATCAATCAAAACATCAATTTACAGTTTAAAAACTGTGTTAATGTGACACCATTATGGTAACAGAGATTGAGAGAGCACTCATTTCAGGGATAAATTAAAATAGATTTAACAAAATAAATAACTACTGTAATTGTGAAAATTAGGAACTGAACTGATGCATCAAAGAGAAGGAAAAAGGAGTTTGAGATGGGTTTGCAGTTGATTTAATTCTAAGTAGTGATGCTTGTTTTAAACCAATTGAGTACTGGCCCAGATTCATTCACTGAACAACATAATTAATTTCTGCAATGTTGTCTTGTTTTTTTCCCTCTTATAATTCCTCTAACCACTCCCAAGCAGTGCCATCCACAGTATTTTTGCATCTCTTAGCTGAAGCCTAGTTCTGTACTGAATATGCACTGTGAAAAATGACTGAACATATTGATAAACATTCTTGCCACCAACCACTTCTTCCCACTCAGTGACATGTTTGCTTGGTTTCAGACCGTTACATTACCGTTACATAATCTTGCTCACTATTGCCTGTTTAAAATTCAGATATTAAAAGACTATTACAGTCCATGATAGTGCTCTTGCACAGCTCTTCCTACAGTCAAGACAGAGCAGAGCACGTTGGAGGCAGAATGCAGTCTGTCAGCTGAACTTTCTTGCTCTTTGCAAATCCTAAGGAAACTTGGGTGAGGCAGCTCAGCAATTCAGTGACATTTCAAAAATGTAAGGTCTTGCTGCAGTTTTTTCCTGCTTCTTTCCCTGTCGACTTAAGAGGTGGACCAACCCTGTAATTGCCAAGGTGGTGACGAATTTCTATACTTTGGCCAGAATTTTGAGAGCAACTGACAAACTAAGCAAATACCTTTCAATGTGTTAGTCTTTATGCTTTCTTTCTTTTATAAACAACCAGCTAATCACAGTAGAAAAGATGTGAATGTATTTGGTGTTGTTTTTTGTTTGTTTTTTTTTTTATCACACTCTCTTCAAGGTCAGAATATTTTCTCTCTTCAAAGTAAAACAACTATATTTTGTGCATAAGTTTGAAAAAATAAAAAAAAAAAAAAAAAAGAAAAAGAAAAAGTAATTCCACCACTTTTTTTTTTCTTTTTTTTTTTCCCTAGTTATATTTCTAAATTCCAACTAGGTGAGTTTCACATGGGTTACCAAATGCATCAGTCTGGAGCCAGATTCAGATCAGCAGCTGACGTTAGCAGTCTAGTGATGTAAAGACAAGACTGAACAAACCACTTGGAATGAGATGGCCTGGTACCTCCTGTTTATTTTTGGAAGTCAAAGCAACTTCAGCCTTTTAAAGAGCTCATCAAAAATCTGGGAAAAACTACTTCTGTACTTACTGCCTTTTAGTTTTACAAGATATGTTTAGGACAAGGATCAGAAATGTTGATGTGATGTTGAGAAGCTGCTCTAAATTCTGGTTAAGATTAGCAGATTTGCCAGAAATCTCATTAACAGACCCTGCTTTTGTCAGTTTTACAACCCAATTCCAATGGCTTCAGAGCCTTGGATAAGCATCACAGTCTGAACTCGCAGATGCTTTTCTCAACAAAGCCTATATCTTTTAAGATTTGCCCATTAATCAAGACTACCTTAAATCTTTCTACTGATAATATTCAATAGCAGTCTAAGTAAAATTTAACTGCTTAGTGGTTTCAGTTGTAGAAAATATTCTGTCTACTTAAAGTGAGCATTTTTCTGCTAAAAATCCTTAAAATAACTAATAATAATAATAACATTATTAATAAAAAATACATCTTGGAACTAAATGAGTAACATAAGGTACATTTGATTTGTTGACAGCTTAGAAGACTTTGTAAGCAGCAGAGCTGCATAGCACAACCAGGACAATTTCCACAGTCTGATTTCTGCTGCATCTCAGGAGGAAGGAAAGGCTCATGAATACAGCATTGGGTAGGGCGTCAGGAGACCAGACTCTTCCTGCATGACCTTTTGATTGCTCGCTTCATCTCCCCATTCACAATTAACATGTCCACCACTGTGGATGGCAATCCTCCTTGTTCTTGCTGTCTCATCACATCTGTCACATTCTTTTTACTCCTTGGGTGAGAAATTGTCTGGTTGTGCCTTTATACACCTTCCTTTTACATCCCTCTAAGCCCCGATCAAGGCTGTTTTAAGAAATAGGTGAGACTGGTGGGTTTGAGCACAAAAGATCAAGTCCTGGCTCACACCATTGTGCATCTGGACACCATGTGCAGCAATGTGATGGCCATGCAGCAATTCTGTGGCCAGGGCAGAACAGGTCCTGGGAGGGAGGAAAACTCAGGGGGCAAGGTGAGACCATAGGGGGCACAGACCCTCTTCTTACTTTTCTCTTCCACTCTAGTTTTCATGTCTTTGCAAACAAAGCACACAGACTCTTAACCTGGGCTGCTACCTATTTTGTGTGTACTGTGAGCTGGCTCTGGCTGCTACAACTCCCAAGTATTTGTTGCTTTCAGCAGTCTGCAGCTGCCTTTGCTAAGAGAAAGCAATCAGACCCCTGATGTTATTGTAATGGGTGGGCTTTTCCCCTCTGTTTTCTGTCTTCAATTATCCTAAAATAGCTGTCTCAGTTTTGATCATCAGTTCTTCAAGGGTAAATTATACTAGTGAATGGAAAACTTTTTAAATGCCAAGTTTTAAAAATTATTGTGTCAGGTTCCAAATCTCTGGAAAAGAGGGTTTCTGAATGGAAACTGACCCTCCTCTCCACAGATAATGTTGTCACTACAGTTAATATCATGTGTCTCTGATACTGACTGTCAGCTCAGATTGATTACCCAGGATGTTCCTCCCACACCCTGATGTAAGATGTCACTGCTCATATTTATAACTGGCCTCTACAAACCTGGCAGACTGCATATGCAAAGTCTTGTCCTCATTCTCTTCATAAACGTTTCTTGAAAAAAGACAAAAAACACTGTGCTCAACATTTATTTTCCCCCCCATCATTTCTGCCATGAAAAATAAACAAACAAACAAACAAAAAAAAAAACACAAATACATAAATAAATTACTGGCATCATAAAGTAATTTGTATAGTTGAAGAATTAATTGTAGGTTTCTGGGCTTTACCTTAGCTCCACACTACCTTATTGTACAGGTATATATTTATGATCTGGGTAGATTTAATCAAAGTGATAAAAAATCAGCTGTATTCAAGTGTCAATTGCTACTTAACATCCAGGCTTACATTTTTTTTATAAAGGTTGTTTTCCTGAATGCTAGAGAGATGAAAGATTGAAAACCTTAGTTCTAGGAATTGCATTTTTTATGGTTCTTGGAGATGTCTCCCTGAGGACCCAGAACATGATACTCTGGTAAGGAAATAAAAGCCTGCCTATTTAATAAGCATGCTGCCCTTTCATATTTTAAGATATCTAAACAGTATTTGCATTTCTCTATCTGGTAAAACTTCTGACAAACATCTCAAGCCATCAGGTAAATAAGAGAAGTGAGTGTTCCCTTACTTTATGGGAAAGGTGTTTTTTGATGTTTAAAGTACCATATTCATTTAAGGAGATCATTATGGCAATGCTAGACAGACTTAATGAATGTTTTACTTTGATCCCTGAGATTTGATGTCAGGAATATCAGATCTCAAGAAAAGCAGCTGGGTTTGGATCTGTATTCATCACCTTTGTAAAAGGAATGGAGGATGAATAGCTGTGCCTTTGAAGGAGTGGAGCTGAAGAAGAAAAAGATGCATATTTTAACTAGTAAAATACGAACACATGTTAATGGAACAGATATGGCCATTCCTGTTGCCATGTCAGGCCCAGCAGATGGATTTGTATTGACTTGGATCAGGCTTCAGAACCAGCACTGACCTCAGCTCCTATACACAAACTCTGCTTCTCACAGGCTCCCCTTTCAATACAGTCTGGTTTTGTTCCCTGAAGAGGTTTAAGTACACAAGTCAGATATTTCTCCTGCTTTGGGAGGTCATTCATGCAGCCATGGTGCATGGGGATCTTTTAATACTCTGAAAAAGAAGCTAAATTGTTCAACACAAGAGATATTTCCTGTTCTTTAATTACTGTGTGGAGCTGAATGAATAGGAGTAGGGTGGACTATGAAAGGAAGCTGAACGTACCTAGCATAAGCTCTAAGCTGGTTTATTTTAAAGGAGAGTATTAAACTTACATTTTAGATATAATGCACTGTCTCACAAATAACTTCATAACTGATATTGCATCTATGACTTTACTACCTTTTGTGTCTTGTCAAAACAAATCTGTAACTTTTTATTTCCATGTATGGAAAAATATTTTTTAAACTTAAGAGCTCTTATTAAACATTAAAATAATTTATTGCATTTCACAATGAATCTGAAAATTGAAATCAGTAAATTGAAGCTTTTAGAAAATAAGTATCCTAATATCTTCTTGTGTTGATAGCTGAAACAGTCTAGCTTTACAAAAATTTCCTCACAAAAGAAAGGCAGACCTTAAATTACTGTTAGCAGTGTACAAAGAATTTCATCTCAACCTGTTTTAATGGGAAAGTCTCAAAAGCAGTCACTGAAGCTGCTAATAGCATTTAATTGTGTCAAATCGAAGAAAATATATTCCTATTGTGAGGAGGAACACTTCTGGCTCATGGCAAGAGACATAGAAAGGATTTTTTTTTTTTTGTGGAGGTTGCCCTTTTTGTCTTTGGAAACTTCTGCTACTAATTTTGTATGTCTTTCAGATGCAGGGTTTTTTGTTTGTTTTTGTTTTTTCAGTGTTCCTATTTTCAACTTCTCATTTAGGATGGGGGCAGGGGAGTGGAAAGAGAGGGTGCATTGCCAGCTCTCTGCTGGCTATGAAAACTGCTCAAGATGTTGCAGGAAGGGCTGAGCAGGGCATAGAAAAAAGAGGTGAGGGAAGATTTTGTAAAAGGGAGGGGGGAAAATAAGAGAAAAAAAAATAAGGGCGCACAGGAAAGGAAGGTGATTGCTGAAGAGTGAAATGAAATTTAAAAGAGCAGAAACCATGATATCAGAATGTCTTTGCTGCCTATGAAATGAGAAAGACATACAGTAAGAAGGAGCAATAGATGGTTTCTCCCCCACACTGAGAAAGTTTTGTTTTACATTACCACTGAAAGTAATGTTTTCAGTGATAGCTATCTGATTTCTGTGTTCTCTACCATGCCCTCCTACATCTCAAAGTAGATGTAATTACTGATTTAACTGCATGGTCGAACAGCTCAGTGGATAAAACACTGAGGCCCCTTGAACTTTCTCAGGTCCTTATCGTCAGGAACGCTCCATCAGAAATTTCTGTCAGTTCTCGAGGAAAAAAGCAGATATACGAACAAACATATGTTGATTTATTTCTCAAAGATGATTCAATCGTGATCATAGAAAAGCCTGGAAACAGTAGAGTCAGTTCTTGTAGCTGGAGGTATGTTTCCATAATAAGATATGCAATACTATTTGTACTCCATCCAGCTGGCCCATTGGAGTACAGTATTTTATGTAATTATTGCATAAATTTAAAAAGATAAAACATGTAAATGAACCTGAGTGGTAGTAATAGATGATTTTAATTACCCAGACACAGACAAGATTGCATTAAGTAGAGGAAATATATTTCTATATCTGGAATGAGAATGGTTTCTAATTCAATCTGGACATCAGCTGACAGGCAAAGAAACAAGATTGGGTTTGAGTGTAACTTGGAGAGGAGGTTGAAGAAATAATGTTAGAGGACAATTTGAGCTTCAGAATACTAGCTGGGGTCACATACACCACAGAGGAAATTAAAATGACAATCAAAGCTAAAACAGGATCAAAAGTGTGGATCCCCAAAATCAGCTTCCATATGGCAAACTAGAGTGCTGCATAATACCAATTAAATAAAGCACTAAAGAGAAAGACAATAGAAACCAAGAGGGCTAAAGTGAACTCTGAATGCTTGGTGATAACTAAACTTGATATACAGCTTGTCTTACACCTGGTTGTATTCTCATTTTTCAGAGGCTGGGCAAATAACCCCTTTTTCAAACGTAAGATGAAACTCATGTGTGCTGTCCGAAACTCATAGATCTACTGACCACCAAAGGCAGAAGTCCACAAATTCTTGTGACAATCCATAAAAACTGTCAACCCTTCACCCATTTTGTGTTTGCAGTCAGTCTTCTGCTTGGAAGAGCTCTTCAGATTCTCTCTCATTGCTTAAGGTTTACTTCAAGTGATATATTTCTTTTCCCATGCCTGCCCTTTTCTCCTTGGTTATGTTCTCTGCATATTTCAGCAGTGAAGGTGGTACAGAGCACTAATAAGATAAATTTCATGAACTACCTGTGAATACTGGACCTGGAAGGGAACATGTGGGAGGCTGAGTCCAAGCTTCTGTCATCAGACGTAAGTATGTGATAGACACTTATACACTGGTAGTTTTTACAGTATGCTTGTATTTTATGCTGTCCTATTCCCTAGGCCACCAAACCCCCCAGCACTCAGTAACAAACAGGAAATACATGGAAAGAGCTGCATAAACTGCACTGTGCCATAGAGAGAGTGGGAAAGATGCCAGAGGATATGAATGTCACTAACCAGATTAAATTCCCAGATAATCCCAAGCCCCACTCTGAAAATGAGCCTCTTCAGAAGCACCTAGTTGTCAAGCCATGCTTTGTATGACTGCAGATTTGTAAAGACCACCAACACAATTTCATTTTTTTATAGATATTTAAGTTATTATATGTTCATGTTTGATGTGATATAATATTCCAACTTTGTTTTTCTTGTTGCTTCCACAGGCTGTTTCCAGGATCTCTCAGACTGTCTTCATAGGAGAGGTGCTCCAGCCCTTTGACCATCTTTGTGGCCCTCCTCTGGACTTGTTCCATGTCCTTCTTTTGAATGGGGGCCTCAGAGCTGAATGCATCATTCCAGGTGGAGTCTCATGAGCAGAGAAGAGGGGGAAAAACACCTCTCATGACACTGTCAAAGGCACTACACAGTGCTGGCCCTAGTACTGACCCCCTGAGGAACACAACCTGTTATTGATCTCCCCCTGGACATTGAGTTGTTAACCATGACTCTGAGTGTGACCCTCCAGACAATTCCTTTTCCACTGAGTGGTCCATCCATCACATCCATGTCTCTCCAGTTTAGAGAAAAGGGTATCATGGGGGACAGTGTCAAATGCTTTGCACAAGTGCAGGTAGACAACTGGTGACAGTGGCTGTTACCTACATGCAGCTGTGTTACGTAATAATGTGGTGTTCTGGATGTTGAATATTAGCACCATTAATGCTCTGGAAAAAGACTACCTTAGCTGGTTTCCTATCTTGCTACTTGATTATCAATAAGGATCTTTGGTTCCTCACCTGCTCATTTAGAATTTCTTGATCAACCTCCAATGGGTACCTTAATTTTGAGACAGTTCAGAACAGAGGTGAAGCATGGATTTGGCTCTGGATTCTTCCAGTAATTGAAATTTGTGTACCAGGGGTTGTTTTTATTATTTTTTTCCTGTGGATAAGGCAACTAATTTGTGATATTCAGCTGTTTTTGGTTTGTTTGTTTATTTATTATTACTATTTATTTTTTCTGATGTTCACAAACTCTGATCAGGGTTTGACTTTGAGAAAAGGCAGAAGCTGAGGGAAGAGCAAGTTTTTAGTTCAATACCAAGGCCCAAAGTCTGCTTAAAAGATGGTGACCAGAAGAAGAAGGTTTGCCATGACTGCTGACATGAACATATGAAACAAAAATATCAGGGAAATTAAAGATAAACACCCTTTTTTCACTGTCCCAGGAAAGCTGAAGTAAACAGCAAGGTAATAAGGCTATCTAGCTATTAAAGAGCATGACTGGGAAGTCAGACAGTTGGACTGATAATGTTGCTGACAGTCTGAGCGATTTCTTTCCTTCAGCATTCACAAAAAGAGCTGAAGGTCACATTTCTGAGACTCGGATACATTTTCCTGAGGGGAAAGTGAAATGTTAAAAGGCTTTATGATTGTATTATAGCAGATAGGCAATTAGAAGTATTAAAAGTTGACAGACAGAAGGTTCTTATGAATTGTATCTCAGAATTCAGGATTCAACAAGAAGTGGCAATGGACATAATGAGAACTGTGTGCTGCTGAATTTTGATAGGTCACCACAGACAAGAGTAGAAGGTAGGTAGAACAGCAAAAGGTAGAAGGCAAGGTTAAGTGCAACAATGCTAAGTAAGAACTAACTGAGAGGAAGAAAGCAGAATGAGATCTGGTTTTGGCTTGGGCAGAAGCTGTAGAAATGCTGTTCAAGAATGAAGGCAGCACCAAAACACCTCTGGTGAAGCACTAACATTGATCACCTCTGGTGATCTTGGTGCTGTAATGAAAAGATCTAGGAATGGCTGTCAAAAATAAATAAATAAATAAAAGGGAGATGTGTAGCATCTCTATATCACACACATGGTATAGAGGATAATGACCAGTCCTCTAAGGCCTCATTTTGCTCTAGGGTATGATGCATGATACTTTTTTCTCTTTGATTTTCTTTCATTTTTAAATTTCATTATCACTGTGTTATGGCAGCACATAAAGACCATGCCAAGATACTAGGTTCTGTAAAAGCAACGGGGAAGTAGCACAGTGTCTTGCAGTTTACAAACTCTCTGAGGCTGGAAAGACAAAATGGTGAGGAAATGTCTCCCCAGGTGTTAAATATGTATAATGCTGAGGTACATGGAAAATAAGTGATTTTCCCATGTCACAAAGAAAGTAGTAGAAGAGCTTCAGATTGGGTAGAGGTAGGTAAAGGAGCTAATTTCAATGCTTTATTCAGCAATGGGCACCAGGCTTATCCAGAATCTCTATGCATAACTAGCACAAAAACTGTAATAAATAACATTGACAAATAAAGCTATGCAGCAATTTGTGGACAGATTTTTTTTTTCCTAATTGCATTTTTATATCTTTGTAAAATAAATTATTTTTTATTAAAAGCAAGGGGGGGAAAAAAGGTGGGGAAGAACTGCAGAAAATACTGAAGAGTGTTTTGCTTGGTTGAAGAAATACGAAAACTGTTAGCAGGAGTTAAGTAGTTAAACTGACTGCTTTAAATCAAGAGAATCTTTCATTAATTACCTGAAGAACTTACTTTGTGACCTTCTATAAGTCATCTCACCTCCTCATGTTTTCATCAACCCTAGTGAAAAACAGAAAACAAAAATCAAACAAACACAGACACAAAAAGCCATCAAAAAAACACAGAACCTTGCTGAAAAACAGGTGTCACTTCTGATCTCTCTTCTATTCAAAAGTGAACTATGGGAATAAGATAGATGACTATTGTTTAAATACCAGGAAAAAATAATGGAAACAAGATGAAATAAGGGAAATGCCTGATTTCATAACCTGCTTTGACAACAATCCAAGAGTAAATAGACTGTAGTAGGAGTACAGCATGACCATCAGGAGCTTAAACAATAGGCACACTTGTGATCATTCCTGAGCCATTTAAGTCTGTTTTATACTGCAGCTCACCTGAGCATAGATGGACCAGCAATCCCAAAAGACCTGTCCGTAAGGTGCTGTTAATCTAACTGTCTGGGTTGGATTCCAGGTTCTGGACATGACTTGTTCTGTTAAGAAGGAATTTTACCTCATTACCCTTTCAATCTTTTATGTTTCTTTGTTTGGTTGGTTGGTTGGTTTGGTTTGGTTGTTTGTTTCTATTACAATTTTAATAAACTAGGTTTTCAGAAAACAACTGCATTTGTAGTGCTTGCTGTATTGCTATAATGAGGCACTGAACTCCTCAGTAAAGCCTAGCCACTGTTTGCACTTAATTCTACTTTAGCAACAAGTCTCTATTTATTTGTTTTCTAGTTCCTTTTCAGCAAGCACTCTGTAAAGACCTAGGAAAATGTGAACACTAAAGAAAATGCCTTAGGAACCTGGTCAGGAATTTTGCATAAATTAAACAGTGAAACCAGACAAAGAACCTCTACTGTATTTTATAAAATATGAGTGAAATGGAAGGGAAAATAGAAGTAGTGAGCTTATCTCCAAAATTTATCATGTTATCTATGTTTCATCACAGCAGAAATCCTTTGTGAAAATACTGATCAAAACAGTTTGGAGACTGAATTAAGAGATTAAGTAGTCCCTGCATTAGAAAGTCTGAGAAATGGTGGGTAATACATTTCTTTCTTCCTGTGGAAAGAGCACATATATCTGAATTGGTCTGCTGGTATCCAGAATGTGCTCATATTCCTGCTGTAGATTTCAGTGAAAATATGCCCTATGCCATTCAGATGAGACTCTGAAGGATCTGTCCACATACCTGCATGCAATTACAGCAAGAGCTGTCCTCGGCTCCCATTCATGAAAGTTTTGAAATTTTTGTCTCAAATGAAAGGAAGTGTCTATTTCCAAAACTCCCAAATTCAGGTCAGTGCGAAGCCAGGGGCACAGATGTAGTTTTCTTTCCATTGACTGAGTTAGTAATCAGAGGAATTCAAACCTCCCTGTAGTAATAGGTGGATCAAGGCGAGTTTCCCTGGAAGCACAAGAGCATGGGACTGCTCTTACCTTTCCCTCTCTTCAGGTTATTTATGTGATTCTTCCTATCCTTTGTCAGCTCTTACTGTAGGAAAGTCTCTTGATTTGAGATTTGGTATGGTAAAAAAAAAATGGGGTCAAGAAGGAATCACTAGACCCATACTAAATCTTCAGTGGTAAATGTTCTTCAGACATACTCTTTGGTACAGGTTGATGTGGAGAGTTTGTTTCATTCAAATTTTTGACTTGTCCAGATTTCACTGAACTGGAAAATGTCCATTGAAACTTGATCATCACCATAACCACAGCTTGGCTGAAATTCTGAATCAGAATTCAGAAATTCAGAATCCAGTCCAGACCAGAGGATTTATAGTTTTTTGTCTACATGTAGGATTCAAGAATCGTCTTTAAGAATCAAATATACAGTTTGAAGTCCTCAGTGAATTGGACCTGAGTTTTGAAATTTAGGAAAGAATCGTCAAATACTTTTATTCTGTGTGACATTAAACAGCATTCAACAAAGCAATTGCTAAACACACAAAAGATTCATAATTGTCCTTTATAAATATATTTATATATCCTGCTTAGGATGTCTTACTTTGCATGACGTGATTGTTACTACGCATTCTGTTGCTTCCTGGACAATTGCTTTTATTTCCTAAGCAGGCTGCTGGCCAGCTGAATTTGATAAGGTGTAGAACGGTGTTGCATGTGGATTCTGGCTCAACACTTTCTTCTTCCTGCTATGTTTGCCAATAATTACACAGGCCAAAATGTCTGTCACCTTGACAACAAGGATAATCCTGTTGCAATATTGCAGGTGACAAAGAAAAAAAAAATAAATAAAAAAAAATAAAAAGCTGTTTGTTTTTCTTTGTGTCTATTTGTCAGTCTAGAAATATTAGGGAATGTCTCCTTCCTTCTGTAAGCATTCAGTACTATGTTGTTATTGTTGATATCCACAGAAAGACGTACAGGTTCAGCTCAGCCATGTTGTGTATATGACTGAAATGGAATATGAGATCTTCCACACTTCCATTGCCATAAAAGTGCCACTGAAAGGGAGGGCAACTGATTTAGATTCCAGGAAAGCTGACTGTGTCTCTCTGTATCTAGATACATGTCCAATAACCCACATACTAGGAGAACCATCCCAGCATCACTGGATATTGAGCACATTTAGAGTCATGATACCACTGTAATACTCTCATATTACTCATCACCAACATCCAGGACCAGCTTTTCAGGGTACAGCTGCAGAGCAGCTTTCAGGGTACAGCTGCAGCCTGCTCTATTCAGGCTCATACACCCAAGTCAAGGATGATGCCACAGCTGCATTTCCCAGAGTCCTGCCCTTGGAGACTGCTAGCAGGCCTGCACAGAGAACTATGTAGCCCAGAGGACTATTGTCCGCCTGCCTGGCAGGACAAATCAGTCCTATATACATGTATTTACACAATCATTTCCAAGCACAAGCTGTCTCTTCAAAGTCTCATTCAGCATTTCAGAATGGAAAGCCAAGCATTCTGGCAGCTTGATATACTAGTTTTTAAAATTCCTGTGAGTTTAATGCCCATATTTTGGATGAAAACCTTTTATATTGAATTCTTGAAAACTGATGACTGAATAGCCCTTTTCATTGCCTTTGTTATTCAGGATTCAGCTGGCAAAATGGTGCTGTGCATAATTCTGTCATCACATGGCTCCTTGTCCTACCAGCCTGTGTTCTGTGATTCTCCAAAAGCCCCAGGAGATTGCATAGACATGAGATTTAATTGCACACTCCTCCCTTGGTGAATCTGAAATGACACTTGGATGCTTCTGCTTGGCATCTGCCTACTCATGACATCTAGAAAGTCACAGCCCAGCTGGAGCAGAGCCTGGGCCTGAAGGCTGATGATATGTGCAAATTCCCATCTTGCTCATACTTCATATAGAAGCCAGTGTTGCTGGATCAGCAGAAACATCCTTATGGTCATTAAAACAGAACAAAACAAAAAGCTAAGTCTACTAATCGGTAGATCAAACCAAAGAAATATGCTGGGCACAGCATCATTTTCCATGGTGATCAGCTTGCCAATGAATCACAAAAAATTCCCAGGGAGATGCTCCAAAAACCCTACTGCAGCCTCTGCTCACCTGATAGCTCCTAGGGAGAAAAGGCATGTGCTCTAACTACATGCTTCCCCTAACACAGGTCCTCCTGCTGCTGGTCCTGCTACAAATCTCAGTAAGGCTTGCTTAAAAAATGCATATATATCAAGCAGAAGTCCTCTGAGCTTCAGACCACAGCCCATTACAGTCTGGGAGACAGGAGAAAGAGGTAAAATATGGTTTTGTTTGCCCATATCAATTGCCTTTTTATCTCATGTCTTCTAGGCACAAAGGCATTTGAAGTGAGGAGATGTCAGTTTTGTTTTGTATGTTCACAGTTTCATTGTAATAAATTATGTCTTTGACACATTTTTGCAAAGAAGGAAAGAAAAGAAAAAGCCTGCCCAAACCCTTGTAGTCTCAGGTACAGAGAGATCACATGTGTTCTGGTGATGGTTTTTGACATCCAGAGAAATAATATAATTCAGGTGTCTTAAATGAGACATCAGAAGGCAGACATCAGACACCTTATGATTCCCCGTGCTGGCCTGGGGTACATTTTAGCCCCCCGTCCTGCTCTGTCCTACCTGGGACCCAAGGTCAATGCCCTGTGAAAGTGGATGGGGAGATTTTAGCCTGCAAGAACTTAAGTTCACAGCTGAGCCACACCACAGCCTCCATCAGGGTCACACTGGTGGAGGAAGGACACTGTGGTTGAGAGAGAGTTGGAAATGCTTTTGCCCACATGAGCTTGAAATAGCCTGACACAAATTGCAAATATCTGAGAAAACTGAGCAGAAAAAGCATGAGAGGAGGGGATGGCTGGACTCCCCTGCTGGCCCCACATCTCGATCATTGTGTGGTTGCAAGAGGCTCTTGTACCAGCCGGCCCTCTTCGTGTGCTCATCTGCAACGTGTGTCTATCAGCGCTGCTCTCAGCGGGGGATTAATTAAAGTTTGTGAAGCACTTTGGATATATACTCGGATGAAATATCCTAGAGAAGCACAAGATATTTAATCCTTTGATAATATTTATTTGGCTGATGCGTGTGCTGGAAGGGAAAGGAAAACCAGAGCACATGTCTGTATAAAAACATCCTTTCTCATTAAAAAAGGCCAAGCTAAATTAAAAGGTTTGTGGAATGTGTTTCCTGTCAAACCTCAGGCCTGGGGGGAAAAGTGTTGGAGGAGGATTTGTGGCCGGAGTTTAGTTATTTGGCTGTCTGAGCACAACTGCAGGGCTTTCTGCAACTTGTGAAACCAGGGGTTAACTTATTCCTTTACCCTGTAACATTGCATACTGATAATGCCTGCATTACAGTGTCATTTAGTTCAGCTACAGCAGATACTAATTGCTTATTGAGGTAAAACTAATTTATGCTTTCTTTGTCTTAATTTTTTAAATTCATGTAGAAGCTGGTGACTTTATAATATTCTGCAAGACCCAGCTGGGATCTTTCCCAGCTCCTGGGAAGGACCTGAAGGTCCTGGTAAAATTTCTTAAGTGTTTTGTTTCGCTATCTAAAAATCTTTACTCTTTTTAAACTGATATAAAATACATAGTCGCTCCTCTCACTTTATTAATTTTAATTTGTTGTGATCCCATATTTGCTGTTTTAAGAATCCTCCCAATCTAACTTCAAGATTCAAAGCCATAAAAACAGCCTGTGGTACAAACTTCACATCTGTATCACGTTACACTTGGCAGGAGAGATAGGTGCACTCATTTACTGGAGCTCAGTGTGGGGTGAGAGTTCAGAGGTTATCATTCCTGATGGCTTACATCTTTACAGATGTTTTCCCTTTAAGAACAACAGAACCACTTGTCAATCACAGCTCAAACCTCAGAAATGGACACCTACACCTTCTTTTCATAATTAATTCCATGTTTTGCAGATAGCGTTTTTTCGAGTTTAGTAGTGAGGAACTGATTACAGTTTAACAGTTGCAAGAGATTAGTCAACATTTTAAATGCATGTGGAATATGACAAACTAAAACAATTGTGAAAAAATACAACTATAGTCAAAATATGTGAAACTTAATCTTCAACAATCTTGAGTTAATATTAAAGCCTGTATCATGTTTTTCCAGCCCTGCCACTGTGGGAATACTGAATGCACACATGTAATATGCATTGCAGTAGAATTGATAATCTAGGTGATATATTTCAGTAGAACCCAAATTTGACTGGATCAGATTTAGGTGCAGGACTCGTTAGAGCAGAGATCCTTTGTTTAGTCTTTGTTTGGTTTCTGTAGCCATTTCCAAAAATAAAAATAAAAAACAGCACCCAAGGAAGAATGAATGCCATTCAGCAGAAGGAAACTCAAAATCAAAGTGCAACAAACAGTTGTTTTGCCCAAATCTCATGGGAACCCCATGACAGAATAACAAAATTAACCCTTTTTTTTTTTTTTTTTTTTTTCTCCTGAGCAGTCCAAGTTACCCTAAGATTGTATTTCTTTGCTTGCACTGGATAACATGGATGCTTATGTTACCAATTTAAAGAAGGTCTCTTCTTTAGAGGCCCACTGATCACTTTTTTCTGCAGTAGCTTTTACCCAAAAATATGAAATTTTCTTTTACACTTTATGAACTTCTAAATGATTGAATTGCATCACTGAGAATTCTGTAGCTGTTCAGAAAATGCAGAGATAATTTCAGGTGATTCTGAGCAGATCACAAAGAAGCAAGCAATTTAAAGAGATACCACTCTTCAAGCAATCTTCAGTACCCAACTGTGTATGAATTCCCCATCATCTGTAGCACAACCCAGATCAGTGGTGTGAATTTTATATAAAGTGGATATTACTCAGCAAAGCAATTGACTTGGAAGTCATACAACACCTTTGCTAAGGGAAAATCTTAAATTGCTTCCATTAAATCACTGGACATTGTCTGATGACTCCATATTTACACATTAACTTAGCTCTCCCGTCCTTATATTTATATAGTCATCTTTTTTTAATACCATAAAGAAATGTGCTATTTGTCAGCATATGGTTTTCAAATTCTAGCTCTGATTATATATGGATAAGTTCTTTATAATAAAGAGTACCTACAGTGACCCAGACTTGAAATCTGCATTATGCATCTGGAAAGACCGAATGGGGATGGGTAACTTGTCACAGGCAATAAAAAATGTCAGTGGTGCATGTTTGTGTGTAGTCTGTGAATGCTGTTTGATGTACTTATCAGTTCCTTCCTACAATATGTTGTAGTTACCGAACAGCACAGCTTGGCTATTGATGGGTAAAAGAAGTGGAAGATAAGAGAATAAGCAGACAGTGATTTGGATTCTGCAGATGATATTTTGCAGGTTGGAAAGGACAAAGGCAATCTGCAAGCACCAGCAGCTGAAACAGCCTCAATAGAAGATAATTCTGGGCTTGGAGACAGAGAAAAAGCATATGCACAGTAAATCATGCAAATCACGTCTAAATGGTGGGACATTTGACAATAAGGCAGAAAATGATGGAGTTGGAGGTTGTTTCATTTTTTTTAACATTAATTTTGTAATAAACTTATTGTTGGACTGATAAGCTATTAACCTCTTGGGGTACAAAGGGCAGTGGTGCTGGAGCATAACTGGCATAACAGTCAATACATAGTTGTAAGAGAGAGGACTGAATAAGCTTCCTCTAGCCCCCGTATACTGACTTCCCTGAGCTCTATGAGAAAGTCACAGCTGGAGAAGAAGCAGCCAGTTGCTGGGAGGAACAGGGGACAGTTTCCAGCATTTAAGGATGAGAGATTCTTTTCCAACTTCATCATTTCCAGATAACTGCTCCTTTTGAGAATATTTAAATAATAATAATAGGAATAAATAACTATATTAATAAATAAATACACAAAAGCAGTATGCCTGTTTTATGCCTGCATTCCTCTGTAATATCCCTTGAGCACTTCCCTTTGGAGTGGATGCTGACCAGAAGAAGAAAGCCAAAGGAAGCTACCAGAAATTTCTCTGTCACTGCAGCATCTTGCAGGAGAGTGTGATACTGGGGATAAAGATAACGACCAACTGTGGCACCATGCCATGGAACTGTCAAATTATCTTGAGAGAGGATGGTAATGAGTGTGTATCACTGCTACATATGATTTGCTTTTAAGCAGGTAGGTAGGGCTGTGACTGAACACAAGCCGTTAAATTATGAACAGAAGGAGAGCTATCCAATTTTCTGCCTTGCTAAGGAAATGAATAGTTTTAATGATAGCTGAAGACTTTGAGTTTGCCCTTCCTTTTGTAATCTTCCTCAATTGATTCCTTTAAGTATAGTAAATCTAATTCTCTACTCCATACCATCAATGTTGTGCTGTTTTAATTCCACAGATGTTTTTGGAGAAGCTGGATTTCATTTTAGTGCAGTGGCAGGAAAAATGAAGTGCATTGTTCAAAAGCTCCTCTTGCAGTGAGATGAGTGAAACACACCATTTTACAGTCCTTCCACTCCATTGCAGGAGTGCCTTCTGCAAGAGGAACATAGGTTAGGGGCCCTTTCACCATCTGTGCTGCAACCACTGTTGCTTCCTCAGTTCCAGGTTGAGGTTTTGCTCAGGATTGTTATCACCAGTGCTTAGAGAAGAATATATGAAAGGTGCAAATAAAAAGAGAATGGGACCCACAGGTTGCTATGAGAGCGAAAACTACGCTCATCATCAGGAGAATCTGTCACCCGCCCCAGCTGTGTGCATATAGAACTGCAAAAAAAAATCCTAATCTTACTGATGATACAGATTATAGTCACTATAAAATCTCATCCTTAAAACAAAGTGCTGTGTTCAAATGCATGTTAAATAAGGAGGCCTGCAGTATAGATTTTAGATGAATCAGTTTTTGCAGCTACAATAATAAGAGAAAAAAATATAGTGAGTTCTGTCTGTCCTATATATACAGTTTCTGCACTGCTGAGTCATTTCACCATTTTGTTGAGATATAATTCGAATACATATATATACACACATGGACTTCTTGTGAAGACGGCTTTTTGATATAGTAAATTCACCATATGTTCTGTACCTTCAAGAGAAGAGTTAAAAAAATGTATGCATTAAGGATACTTTCAATACGTAGTGAATGTCTTCTGAATACCTTTTATCTAGTTCTGATTAAAACCATTTCACCACCAAGACAACTTGATGGATTTATGGCTTATTGACTGCCCTGTTACTATGTAACATCCTTAATTGGCTCTCTCCCTGCTTTAATGTTTGGTGTTTGATTCTGCTAAATCTTTAAAATATGTTTTTGACTACATCATCCAGTAAGTCTGTAAAATAAATGCTCTTCAAATGCTTTTTTTTTTTTTTTCATTTTTAATAAGTTCTGTTTAACAAATAAATGCAGTGGGGAGAAGGGAGAATGCATCAAATATTCATAAAGGCCAATATGATATAGTCAATAGATAGGGCATGTTAAGCTAAGAGCTTGTCTTACAAGGTATTCAAGTCTGGATTCTCAGCTGGGACAATCTATGTGGATCATGCCTTCATTTTCCTCTCTTCCTATTCTGGCAGAGGCACAGGCAGCAGAATGAGGGAGGATTCCTCCCTTTTTGTTCTATCTCTTGCTTTGTATATCAATGTATTGTTGTTTAGGAGAAGCAACTACTTTCCAAAAACTTCTGTCCTTAGCGTGGTATGGCGGAGACCACAGATATGGCCATGGCCAAGGATATGGCAGAGACTATGGATATGGACAGATATGTGTGGTATGCAACAGCCATAAAATAAGCCTCTTAAGTAGAAAGCTAACAAGTATGGATTTAGATGTTGAAAGTCCCATGAGAGTTGTGCAAGAACCTGTGTGTTCCTCTGACTGCTGTCTCTGCTAGCATCTGGTTTAAGTGGGATGCAGGAGGATTGAGTCACCCAGTATCTCGCTGCTCTCGCTGGGAGAGTTAATACAGCACATCTTGCTCCCTTTAAGACTCTCAGGGACAGCATGAACCTCAGCTGTTCACCAGGACAAAGGCGTTTGCTTCTCCAGATAGGGGCCAGGAGAATTAGCTTGTTTACACAAAAAACAGATGTCTAGAGCCCAGCTCTTCCATCAAATCATGTGGTTCAAACCTATACAATTAGCCACATATTTCTGACAGATCCTCCTGGGTAGCCCAGAGACAAAGGGAATGATCCAAGCAGGCTGTGGGTCTCCTACAGTGCTTTCAGTATTCAGGAGGTGGTGGTGGCATGACTGAGCCCTTCACGTGGCACAGACCTCGGATGGGCCAGTGGTTGTCCTCACCCCACCTGCCTGATGCCTTCACACTGATCTTGTGTGGAAACAGGGGAAAAGACAGTAGTTGTGTCTTATTTTATTGCCTGGAGACACGAGTGAAATCCTGATGGGAGGTAAAGGTGTTCCTCTCTGTGCTCTAAAGGCAATGGGCTCTGGCGAGGTATGCTAGAGGGATTTCCCTTTAGCTGCTTATTTTAATCTGTTTGAGTTAAAAGGGCCTAATCTAGGGAGACTTTCCTGTCCAAACAAACAAGAGGTTTGCTATTGCTAATATATTTGTGGTGATTTCTGGGAATCCTGTAGAAAAAAAATTAAGTCTCAGAGCAAACATTCTCTGGAGCTAGGTGTCTGCATGGCTTTGTGCCTTTTGAAAGCCTGCTTTTTCTGTAGGACGAAATGTCAGTTAAAGCCATTCCTATAACATGTCGCTAGAGGGACATGAAAACATGGAATAGATTAGCTCTTGTTGTTCTTAGTTATTGCTCTTTAATGTGGAAAAATACAACAGGGATGATTTAGGGCTTTCCCTTCTCTGACTGAATGAAAGAGCTTTAAAACATGATCTTTGCACTGCTTGATGCTTGTACAAAACAAAACAAAACAAAAACCAATAGTGCTGAAGATATTTTAGCAGTAAAGTGGTACACCAGCAAGTTTTCAAGCATGAGATACAACGAAATAATGCCTTTTACTTTTTTTTTTTTTTTTTTTTTTTTTTGAAATTAACTTCCTAATGTCAGGTATTTATTTTAATCTCGCATACACACAATCACATGTTAATTTTTATAGGGCACATAAATGGTGTTAGGCCTATTTCCAAGCCAGAGTATGAGCTCTAGCTGTGAAGCACTCAGCACCACCTCTGGGTTGTGTTTGGCAGCCGTGTGGGAAGCTGCTTTCCCATGGGCTGCCACAGAAGTGCCGGAGCACACAGCTGGGAGGCAGCAATGAAATCACTCCTCAGCAGGGCCCGGTGCTCAGGGAGCAGCTCTCCTCCACCCTCATACAGCATTAAGCCACCAAGGCCAGCGCTTCAACCCTCCCATGGTTCACACTAGGTCAGAAAAAGACCGTCCTGGTGCTGGCCAGAGCTGGGAGGTGGCAGCAGCCACAGCTGTCCCCATGGGGCCTGCTGCCTCCCAGCCAAGGCCTGCTCCGACTGCCTGCAGGATGTCTGCTGTGCCTGGTGGGACACCAAGGGGTTCCTGGGCCACCAGCCAGGGCCCAAGCTTGTTGACACACAATAAGCAAATGTGCCATAACTCCTTAAAACCCCTTTTTGTGAAATCCATCAAGATAGCACAACTGAGATACAGCAGCTCTTGGCCAGCCTGGTTCCTAGAAGGCTCAAGCTGTGTTTTGGCCCTGTCTATCTCAGAGACATGGGATTTGCAGCTGATTTGCATCAGGCCCTCTGCCTCTCTTCCAAGTCTCCATCCTGGCCTTGGCTGCCTTTAGCTGTGTGCAACTCTCCCCTCACACCACAGTTCCGCTCAAACTCCCTCTCTCGGGGCAAACAGCCATGCAATGAAGACCTTTGGTGCCCAAAGTCAATGAAAACTTTTGTCCATTTCTGCAACGTGGTCTTCCTGTAGGGACAGTGTGCTGGTGGCACCTATGTTCCAGGCCCCCCTGGCACCACATCAGGATGTAATTTTACTTACACACCATTTGTCCAAAGCAACTGCGAGGGTGCTCAATGTTGTTTTCTCTTCCAAACAACCCGTTGGGTGGCTTTTGTTTTGGATGAAGTAATTAAGGAGAGGAAGCTGAGCCCTTTCCCTTCATGCCTTTGTTTTGCCTGTGTATCAAATTGCAGGTGCAGGGGTCATTGTGCGAACGTGTCAAACACATTCGAGTGGTGGCAATAAATAGCTCCAGAAGAGGATTTGTATTACTGCTGCTTCAGTGGAAAAGCAGAGGCCAACCATTTTTTTTTCCTTTTTTTTTTTTTCTGTTTTGTTTGTATTTTATTTTATTTGTAAAGAATGTAAAGACTCAGGAGAGCGTTTAGGTTTAGTTTGTCCCTCATTAACTCTTGAAGAGTTACACATGCAGCATGATTAGTTACATGTTGTACCTGTCACTGGCTCTGCCCTTTGTTCAGCCTAACTAAAATATAGTTGTGCCTCATTTCAGTAATAGACCTGACCTAGATTAAAATGTGCAAATTCTTACAGAAAGTGCAATAATTGCAATTGATTTACTCTTCTGTGGGGAAATAATGTCTGTCTCAAACAATAACATTAGCTTTTTCTTAATTGCATTACATTAATATCATATTAATCTGCATTCGTATCCACATACAAAGCCGTGAAGCACATTTGGCTTTTTTTTTTCTTTGTACTTTTTGTTGTTGGTAGTGGATATAGTTGTTTTTTGTTTTTTTCCCTACCCTAGTGACACATACAACTCTCAAAATGTGATACCAAGTCTAGAAATCCCTTGTTAGGCCATTTCATAGAGGAAAGACAAAAGAGACAAAACATAAAACACTGACCAGAATCAAGAAAGACATATCTCACCTACTGCAGCCCATAGCTCCCATATTTATTTAGTTGTTGATCCACCCTGGCCCAATGGTGGAGATGATGCTGGATTAATGAGGTGTGGGAGCACCGGACTTTCTTATACTCACTCAGAGCATCTGCTTTCAACAAATGTCATTTACACTCATATGTGACCTCTTGGCTACCTACACTTAAGTCCACCTGTCCAGATGGCATTCTGCCTGCTCATGAATTTGGTCCAGCTACTAGGGCATGGAAGAAAACAGTCTCTGTGGCCCAGTAAATGCCATTTCATTGCAGAATGTGTGGTGCACATGGCTCTTGGGTCCTGTCCCAACACCTGACCATTTCTGCACTGAAATCAGAAATGGAGAGGAAACCCTAGAGCCAGCACTGCCAAATTTGCCATGGGTGGCAGGGTCTGGGACCACCTGATTTCCAGATGACACTAGCCCCAGACAGCTGGTTGGGGTGTCTGACAGGACACGATGACAGCTGTGATTTGGCCATACCCACAGCCCTGGCACCGAGCAAGGGAGAAGCCCTGGCACAACAGCCTATGGCACCAGCCCCATAGCAAGAGCTGCTGTGGCTTGGAGAAGTCACCACAAAGCTGAAACCAACCCCTGTCATCAGGCCAGACCCATGGATGAAATCAGTTATTTTTCTCTTTCCCGAGATTAACCTATGCAATGTGGAAGAGTCATGAGACAGTTTTCCAGCATGGCTTCCTTCAAAATAGAAATACCTCAAGAGAGTTGCTTGATTGCTTTCTTTTTGTTGCTGTTTTTGTTTGTTTGTTTGTTTGTTTGTTTGTTTGTTTTGAGGGAACAGAATTTCAGTTCAGAGGCAAAAAAATCAAAGTGCTTGATGTCAAAACATCAAAAATTTTACAGTGTAGTATTTGGCATAAAGGTTTTTGAGGGTTGGTTGGGTTTGCTTTTTTTCTTTTGCTTCATTTTCACTATGAGATGGTGTTTGAAAGGCAGGTTTTGTTTTTCAATTTTTAGGTAATTGGACACATTTGCTTGCTTGGAATGCAATCTACTGAGCTCTCCAAACTATTTAATTTTTGCAAAATATATACCTGTTCTGTTTCAAACTGGAAAAGTCAAAATCACAATATTTCACATGAGGTGGGAAGCTCATTCCTGCTTTGCTTTGGCTGCATTCAGAACATCATGGGGAAAAATTTCCAAGAAGGTTTTTTATAACCTATTGAATATGGAAACATTTCCATGTTTCCTGAAAGGCTGCAGTGTGGAAACAAATAGGGAAACAAAACATTTCCATGTTTTTTGATAACTGAAAAAACAGGTGCCAGAGATCCCAGACCCATGAATTATGAAAGGAAAATGGGGAATTAAACTACATTTCATCATATAGCAGTTAAGGAGGCAGTCAGATGAAATTGCCCAAAAAGCAGAGTTAGCACAAACATGAAGAAGCACTTTTTCACAGCCAGCACTAATTACCTTGGGGAACCTTTTGACACAGGAGGTTGTGGAGGGCAAAAAATACAAATAGGTTCAAATTGGGATCAAAAAAATTTGATGGAAGAGGTCTATTGGGGCAATTAAATACAATACTCTAGATACCGCCTCCAGCCTAGGAAGTCCGTAAACTACGGATTGCTGGAAGAATTCCTGTATTTCCCTTGCTTCCTACAGTTTTTTCCCTTTGCCTGCTGATGTTGGAAGAAGAGTATGAGTTTAGAGAAGCTTTTGTCGGACCTTGTCCTCATGTCATCAGCAGGTCAGAGAACATGGACAGCAACTGTTGTATGTTAATGCATTTGGAGAATGGAATAAAAGTCTCCAAAAGGAATAAAACAAAAGAAAAAAAAATCATTTTGGTTTGTATTTCTTTTGAAAGTGTTTATGAATTTCAGTCTTCCCCTTTTTACAGCCTCAGTAACATCTCAATAGCTGCTGGACACAGAGCAGGGATTCATTGCAAAGACCTCCCTAGGAAAGTGAAAACTGCACACCAGGAGCCGAGAGGAGAGGAGAGGAGAGGAGAGGAGACGAGGAAACAAAAATGAAAATTTAAGATGAAGAGAACAGACAGGGCCCTATCTGACAGCTTTTTAATGTTCATCTTAATATTGTGTTTGGCACCCCGTTACCATAGTGATTGGCAGTTGATTGACAGGATTACGTAATGGAGCTATCTCTGTCAAGCAAGAGGCATATTTTCAGGGAGAAAACATGACTTTGTTACTCGAGATGGGGCCAATATGCAGTATGCTCAGGTCAGAATTTTGAACAGAATTTTCTATTTAAGCAACCAGATATTAGCAACTCCTTCCCAGTGATATGCAAGTGAAAGACAAATAGCCATCAGGACCTCAAGGCTGTCTAGACATCTCATCATCCTCATGGCCATCTGACAGACCCTGAGGCAGCTGCCAGGCTGGCAGCACAGAGCGCCTATTGAGTTATCAAGGTGGCACCCTGAGGCATTGCCACTTTAAATGCAGACCTAAAAGTGTTGCTTTCAGATATGTCTCAGAAGAAAAAATTGTAAATATGAGTAGTGGTAATAAAAAACAATACAAGGAGCTGATTACTTTTCTCTTGGATATTTAAAACAGTCTGGTTTTATTAACTGGGGCACATGACCCATCCCTGTTTTCTTTGGAGGGAAGTGAAAAAAAAGAAAGTCAAAAGAAAAGTGAAGTCTTTTGCCATTTTCCCTGCATTTAGCACATAAGTAACAGGGATTTCACTTCTTGCTGTTTTGTACTTAGGGCTTACAAAATATCCCTTGACTTTTGAGAACGGGGTCTTGTTGTCCCTGATCAGATAATCCCAGGATTTGCTCACACATCAGTGAGATTCACATGGACAGTGGGGGAGCTTTGTTAGATTGGTAAAAACAAACTTAGGGACTGAGCCCATGCACAATATGGCTGCAGTGCTCCTGACCATTCCCTGTCTTACAGGAGATGCTCCCTAACCTCCTTTTGATCCTAAAGTGACTTTCAATCTGTGTTCAGCACCCAGTAGTGTAAATCAGGCCATCACGGGCATCCAGAAAGTGTTGCTGGACTTCCAACCAACTATGCTTAAGAGCAGGCAGCCAGGATCTCACTCTTACCTGGAAAAACACAGAGCAACATAATGGCCCTTCAGTCCTCTGAAGCAGGATCCCAGATGTCTGGCTGTCCCAAGAGCAGACAGTGTTACAGGGTGGTCATGCCATCCAATTGCTGTTACCGCTGGCACCGTCTCAGGTGCCATCAGACATCAACATAACTAGCCTCCTGCTCCCAGCTTCTCTCTGGAGAAGCCATTGTCCTCTGTGACCCCTAATTATACACTAGATTAATCATCAGGTTACTGCAGAGCTAGGGAAGGCTCCACTGCAGAGTACGAGTTATGGAGCCATGCAGTCCAGAGTGTAGACATGAATACGTGTACGGGTGCATCTGCTCTGGGCACAGGAGCATGGCTGAGCTCTGATAAAGATGATCTTCCTCTGTAACAGCAACGTGTATGAGCTGCAAGATGCACCCTCTGTCTCTTGGCAGCTAAAACAGTGCTTTTGGCTGTTCTTGGTACATATAGCAAGTAATCTGTGTGGCCAGTGAGGCCTTTTGTTGTGATACGTGGCAGGGAGCTCTCTGGTTTGCTTCTGGGTAAATGGGGTTTCCCAGGTTTCCTTCAATGCACCCGTCCTGCTTGTATGGGGCAGCAGCACAGGTGGGGGCAATTCACAACTCTGGGAACAGGCTAAAAGATGTAGGCAGCTTTTGGGGGCTGGAGTATGGTTGCCCCAAAGAAACACTGAACACAGCAGGGTGGGAAGGGAGGCTCATTTCCCTAGCTAAGAAATTAAGTTTCTGTAACCTATGACTGAGATTTATATTATCAGCTGGAGATGATAAATGTAACTCTTCTCAGATGACTTCAGAAAGTCCCAGAAACAGCATACAGTTTTTACATCTCCCTTTATTCAGCAGCATTTCTCTGTCCTTCAGTGAGAGCTGGGTCTGGCCCTTCACAGGACAGCTCTATAGGTCTATGTGCTCAGAGAGCTCAGAGTAGCAGTTCTCCTGGACTACATGCCAGCAAGTGTTTCTTTATAAAGATGCTTCCCTTTGGACTTCCAGCAATGACAACACCTATGTGCATACACATGGACACGCACAAAAGCCACAGAGAAGTCATCCATCTTAGAAAATGTGTTATGCCTTCTAAGCGTTTCTAAATCAAAGACTGATAAATAAAACATGGGTTCAGTGTTAAAAGGAAAAAAGAGCCCTTTTAACAGATTAAAGTGCTCACGGTGCCTGACACTGTGAAATAAGAGTGTTGAGCAGCAGGGCAGTTAAGAAAAAGGACTGGTTTTGCTGACAGGTACAAGCTGTTGTGTGTCTTGTAGCAGCCATCAGTAGAAAAAAAAAAAAAAAAAAAAAAAAAAAAAGCCCAAAATCTACTTTCCTGGCAAAACTTTCCCAGAAGGTAGCAAGCTGTAGCCATCTATAACTAAAGTTTTGCCTGTTATGCAGCTAGACATTGAGAGTCAAAGCTCATCTTTCTGCAGAAAGAGGAAGAAAAGTATTTAAGCCCACCAAATATAAATAAGCAAATAAAAGCAACATCCTTTCTAATTGTTATAATGGTTTATTCCACCAAACTGGAAGACCTGCTTTTTTTTTTTTTTTTTCTTCAGTGATTTGTTTTTTCATCAGTGTCCTGCTGCTTCTTAAAGCCCAGATATATTGGGTCCTTAAATATATTTCCAATTGCTCCTTGGCATTTGCAGCAGAAGAGATGATAAAGCCCTATGCACTTTCCTTCAAGACTGTGCATAGAGGGGCCAGGGCATCTGATGGCTGTATTTATACAGGTAGGAACATTTCTCCAAATTAAGTAGAAATGGGTGGGAAAGCACTAAATAAGTTTATTTGGCTGATTAGGAAAGCTGATCGTTAGTTCTAATTTTTCTCTCACCTTCCCTTCTGAGCCTGCTGTACCTTGGTGGAGGCGAGATTTACAGTAGAGGTCACTGAAAATCCTTCTGAATATTTTATCAGTTCTGCTTCTTATGGCTTAGTGTACAAAGACAAACCCTTATGTGTGAAGGACACAGAGCTGAGAGCAGGAGGAGGAGGAGGTATAAACCTGTGTCTGCCCTTGCTTTGCTTTCTGACCAGAACACAGAGCACATAAGCTGTGGAAGTGACAAACAGAGAGAGTTTGTGTGCCATTAGGATCACACTTAGTATGAAGTCTTGTCGCTATTAGTAAAAAAGGTCCCAGTCAATGTGAAGGAGAGCCAGATGGTTTTGCTGTCAGGCTGGTAAGGAGCAGTTTCATGACTCCAGATGGCATCCTGTAACCTTTTAGGACTAACTTGACTACTGTTCTCTTGGATTTGAAATGTTGCAGCAAGTAACAAGCCTAGATTACAGCACAAACAAGCTGGGATGCTCTTTCCCTAACCCTGCAGTACAATGTCACCATGCATTGTCCTCTGTGGAAAAGCCATATTGAGAACCATTTGAGAACTGCTTCCACACAGTTATGTAAACCATCTCCAAAATACCCAGGATAGCAAGGCACATGACAGAAAGTGGGGAGGGGGAACCTATAAAATTAAAATGCTTTATTTATTTGAGACAGCTCAGTTCTATCTTGCTCCAGGAAGTCATTATGCACTTCTATTGTGTGCTGACAATAGTCACCTGCAATCTGATAATGACTTCAATGTCTTCCTAAAATGATGGCAAAGTAACAGCCTTAAGGACCAGTTTCAAAGGAGCCCCTTTTTTAACATACTGACCTCCCTGAGAGACCATGGTGTTTATGCAGGGACTGAGTGGGACTGGAGCTCAGCAAACCAATTGTGGTATCCCCTCTGTGGGACACATACTTAAAAGATAATAGCTCTGGTGAAACACATCACCCTTTACAGACCTGCCTACAGCTCACATGCAGCCTGGGACTTTTCACTTTTTAATATTTTTGTTTGTTTATTTACTCATTTATTGTAGAATTGAAAGCCTGTGGAGTGGTAGTTGAGGTCTCTCTACTGGCTATCTGCTGTTGGGTACAGAGCATTTGCTGTTTCTTTGCCCATGTTCTTCAGCCCTGACATGCAGCGAGCACCTCATAGCCTCTGCTGACACTGACAATTAACACCAATTACAGTGGCAGTTTTGTGGGGTAAACATCTGCCCAGTGGGAGCCTGAAGGAGACCAACTCACTTCATACAGGCTAACAGACAGCCATTAGGTAATAATGATTTACTGACCTTAGCTGGACTCTAGCAGATGACCTAGATTTCATTATTTTCCCCTGCAGCCTACCAAACCTAGGACTTCTGAAAAAGTAAATCCCAACCATTAGTTAGGTTATTCCTTCCTTGTTTCAGAAAAAATAAATAATCATGCACAGAACCAGTGCAGCAGTACTCTCAGTGCTTTGGGATTGTAGACAATACTAACAAAGAACACTAAAATTATAGTAAAAGCGGTGTTCCTAAGTTGTTATGAAGACATTACGGTGGTTTTCTCTGCCCAGCTCTTAAAGCAACAACTTATTGTGTGTGGTTGCCTCTTGGTCAGTCCCAGCTCTCTAGAAGGAAAGGAGCCCGTCCGACTCAAGGTGTCAGGGCCCCCAGCCTCATGTCGCCGTGCCCCTGAGCCTGGGCTCAGGGCCCGGTTCCCGGCAGCGGAAGGGGTGCCTGGTCCCACATCACAGGCTGCCGGGCCCTCCGTGGCGGCTCCACCTCATGTCAGTGTCGCCCCCAGCCAGGTGCAGCCTGGAGGGGTTCGGGGCAGTCCCCGCAGCCATGAGGAAGCATGTGGAAATGGAGTGCGGGGCTCTAACCCCTCCTGAAGTTGGCTGGCCACTTCACGCAAGACCCTTGTGGCACAAAGGGCTTCAGGGCTCCCTGGCCTGGCCCTCCAGGGCTCCCAGAGCAGCAGTCGTATCCAAACCCCTGGGAGTAGCCTCTGAAGATGGGCTGGTTGGGGAGTTCCTGCAAGAGGAGAAAGCCCTTTTACTGTCCCATGCACCACAGACCTTTAAGATGTGTGATCTATTGGCTGAAGTGCAGCAGATCGAACAGTCAAGCTTCCAACAGGCCCCACAGCAAGCTCCAGGCGTGGCAGCCTTGGTACTGCCTGAAAATGACCCAGAAATTCTTGGCTGCAGTAGATAATGCTGGTGATGTCTCTTCAGATTACAATGAGACTGACTGATGGCAGGAATTCATCGCTGAAGTGACGGATCCACTGTCTGTGTCCCCTGCCAAGTGGGCAGAAGAATGCCTAGAGCAGTCAGAAGAAAAACTGTGGCTTGGGGAACTGGAAGACCAGTCATTGTCAGATCAATGGTATGAGGAATATCAGCCTGAGGATGATCTTAAGAAAACTGCTAGTGATTTTCTTTCTGAAGTGGCTGATCTAAAACTCAACAGTCCTGAGTTCCTAAAGTTTGTCCACCAGATCAGAGATGGGAGGGTATCGATCAAAGCTAATAAGGTGATCCACAGAGACCAAGACCAGGCAGAGCAATGGGCAGCTGAGTTTATACAGCAGCAGGGGGCATCCAATGCCTGGGTGGATCAATTTATGCAAACTGGGAACATGTCAGCTCTTGATATGGAATTTGAGCCAGCAAAGACTGCTGTGGACTTCTGTGACAAACTCAAGGCAGAATGGGAGGAGATGGGCAAGAGAGATGCAGAGGCTCACCCTCACTCACTGATTATGAAGACCTCAACTCCTCTTCATATGACAAGGGTTATCAGTTTGAAGAAGATAATCCCATGAGAGATTACCATGATGCTTTTGAAGACGGGCAGAAAGTGACCTCCCCAATGCTGTCTTGCTCTTTGAGGCTGCAGTACAACAGAAGCCAGATCATATGGAAGCCTGGCAACACCTGGGAACCACCCAAGCACAGAATGAACAGGAACTCTTGGCAATCAGTGTTCTCAGACAATGCTTGGAACTGCAACCTGGGAACCTCACAGAACTTATGGCTTTAGTGGTCAGAGGAAGCTGTGTCTGCATATTGGCAGGCACTGGAACTCCAGACAGGATTTATCTGCTCCCAATACAACTTGGGCATCGGCTGCATCAACTTAGGTGCCCACCATGAGGCTGTGGAGCACTTCTTAGAGGCTTTGCACATGCAGCAGAAGAGCTGAGCTCCACAGGGGCAGCAAGGCGCTATGTCTGACAATATCTGGAGCACTCTTCGCATGGCCCTTTCCATGCTGGGGCAGAGTAACTTGTACAGGGCAGCTGATGCCCATGATCTTCCCACACTGCTTCAGGCATTTGGCCTCCAGCAGTGACTCTGGGATGGGCTCCCCTGTGAGTGCAGGTTTGGCCCAGCCCAGCAGTTACCTTCCCTAGAAAGAAAATGTTCGCAAGGGTTCACACACATCTTTGCTCTGGTAGGGCAGACCAAAAGGCAGCTGTTTCTTGAAGGACCTCCTGCTGAAGTGTGGAACTTCCCCTACCTGTCAGTTGTGGCCTGAGAATCTCTGAGCAGTTCACACTATCATATACATGACTGACTGACACTGCTAGGCAGATGATCAAAGTGTGAAAACAGAAAGTCTTGCCAGAGCGCATCTGCAGTAGTAAACCAGCGTGGCTTTCAAACATTACAATACACATTCTGCAGAGACTACCTGCAGGACATGTCTTGAAGGCTGGTTTCTTTGGTGGGATGGGATTGCCATTTGGTGAAGTATTGAAAAATTCTGGGTTTTCAGAAGAAATCCTAGCACTCAGACTTGAGGCAATGCAATAGGAATAAAAGCCTAACTGTAATCTTCCAGAATACAGCAAAAAAAGGGTCAAGTCTTAATTTTTCACTTGATCATCTGTCATTGTTTTTCCTTTGTGCAGAAGTTCCCCATCTTGTCTGTACTGAATCTTGTTAATTATAAATATCTGTATATGATTCTGTTGGGGAAATTTGAAAAAAAAATAGAGAGAGAGAAATTAAAAAAATACAGCTTCCTCATGAGGGGGAATGGAGGGGCAGGTGCCAATCTATTCTCTCTAGTGGCAAGGGATAGGACCTGTGGGAATGGTGTCAAGCTGCGACGGGAGGTTCAGGATGGACATCAGGAAGAGGTTCTTCACCAAGAGGGTTTTTGCACACTGGAACAGGTTCCCTAGGGAAGTAGTCACAGCACCAAGCCTGTTGGAGTTCAAGATGCATTTGGACTGTGCACTTAGTCATATGGTCTGCATTTTTGGGTAGACCTATGTGGTGCCAGGAGTTGGACTCAGTGATCCTTATGTGTCCCTTCCAACTCGGGATATTCTATGATTCTATGATTCTATTTTTTTTAAACAGAGAGTTTTCTTTTTGCTAATTATCTGATTTATTAAACTTCTCTCAGTGTACAGATATGGTGAAAACACTAAGCCATTCCTAACCCTGCTGACAAATCTCCTTTCCCTAACACACCATTATTTCTTTACATTCACCATATTATTTCCCCAAGGTAACCTCCCGCAGGCTTGTGTGCCCAGCAGAGGTACGGAAAGCTGCTGAGAGGTGCTAGACATGCCTCCACCACATGCAGTGGGACGGGGTCCAGACCGCCTCCTTACACACACTGATGTTTTCGCTTTATCAGGCGCTGGTGCTTTTACGACTTCTTTCCCTGAAGCAATCACTGTTGCTTTTGGAGTCGATCTCCGAACAGATGGAGTTTCAGAGGGCAATAAAGAGGAGGGGGCCTTGCTGAGAGGGAGCGGGGAAGCTGCTCCAGCAGAAATTGGAGAGAGGTGAGGGGCTGGTGCTGGAGACAAGAGAGTGGTGTGAGGGAAAGGAAAGCAATTTCAAAGGGCTCAGACCTTGAAAGCCCAGGGGCTGATGTCGGTGAAGACAGGTTTGGACTCAAAGAGTGGAGAAATGTGACAGAAGTGTAATGAAATGACTGCAAGGCAAGCACAGAGGCTCATGAAAGAAAAGCATGAAAGTTGTTGTTCTCCTCAGACTGACCTTCAAATGTCATGTCTCATCTTCACCATCTCAGCAGCAGTCAGATCTGCTGCTGCTTTGCAGCCAAAGGGAGCCAGACTCCCCTGTGATGGCATTTATGAAAGGGCACGTGTCCAAGTGGCAGCAGGAAAGCTGGCCACCAGGGAGATGGCTGAGCACAGGGAGGATGCCAAGTGAATGAGACATGCCACACTTCTTCCAGACCCAACAGCTCTCACACTGTCTCGCACCCTCCCCATTGTCTTCTTCCCTTGTCAGCTACCTTTACCTTCACCCTTTCTTCATTTCTTCTTCCTGCAGTTAAGTCTGTTTGTCCCATCCTCTGGAAAGAACAAACATGGAGAACCATCAAACACTGGCCACTTTTGACCACAGTTTGTAACTCCATCCTGGCTGGCTCTGTGTCACAATTCATCTTGTGAATCTGCCCCTGTTACAGTGTAATATCATCTTCAGACCAGTTCCTTGAACTCAGAAAATACAAAGTTTTGTTAAAGGAACAAACTGAACTGGATCTCCTACCCTCCAACAGACTGGAGCCTAATAGAATTGACAAAGAAATATCCTAACAGGCATCCTTTGGGTTTCTCAAAATTATTATTTTTTTTTTTTTTTATTCTACCGTTAAAGTAATTCACTGAAAATTTTAAGCCTAACAGAGAAAGATTTGCTCTGCTACTGAGCCCATGCATAGCAGAACACTAAAGGGCCCAGAAAGGTAGAAAATCTTAATTCCCTCATGTTGTATCTATTCCTGAAATCTGCAGGTTTCTTTTTAAAGCTTAGTTCATACCTTACTTCATACCTATCATCATAGTCCAAGAAGAAGAGGCAGATGTGGTGGAAAAAGGTGTGAGGACTAGGAAGACAATAAGAAAGAAACTTTCCTCATGAGAGACTATTCTGAAGCCCTCTAAAACAGCACATTCATTCGTCTTTGCATTACTGTGTCTCCCAAAGCCAGTTTCTTTATATGCCTTCCCTTCCTTTCCTTTTACTACAAATAAATACTGCTGTCTGTGTCATGCTATTAATTTTTAATATCCCATTTAAAGAATAAACATATTTTTAATAAAATCTCCCAATTATTTATCCAAGAAAATTACCAAGTAAAGTGTACAGCATGTACTGATGCAAAAAGTGACTTTCTACACTGACACTTTCCAGCCTCCAACACTGGGCAGCAATTTCTGTTTTAAAAATAATGTTTCTTTTGTCAGCTGCATTCTCACTTATTGACGTTGAAATGACTTATGGCAGAAATGCATACAATGGTGACATTGTTATGTTTAACTGCCTATTTTAGCTATAAGCCATAGAGATTTGTATATTCTTATGCTAACAATATTGTTTGGCCTGCTTTTTTGTGGGTAAGCTCTTGGTTTTGGGTGACTTCCTTTACCTTCTCTCTGTAACAAACATGTTTGTTTTTAAAGCTAATCATTAAAGTCACTTAATATTTAAAGTCACAAACTAGTTTTTGCTGAATTGTAACACTGGAAGTTTGGCAATTCCTACAGCTTCTTATTTTCCTTCTGCAATGTAGCAACCCATTTTTGATAGTCTGGTCTATCCCCCTTTTTTGCATCTATTTGTTGAAATGAAGCTCAAAAAGTTATGATTTCTGTGGCAAGGCTGAAGGCCAATATCTCAGCTTCCTCAAAAAGAATTCAGATACAAAGTTAACTTTTTGATCTTGGAGCTATGATTCAAACCATTATATAATTTTCTCACCAGCAAATGCCTTTTCTCCATCACTCTTATATCAAACAGGTGGCACAAGTCCATGTCCTACCATAAAATATCCCAATATCTCCATTGCAAGTGGAAGAAAAAAGTGAGCAGCTGAAAGAAAGCAGCACTATGTTAAATCGGAGGAAAACTTGTGCCTTGAAAAGAAATTGTATGCAACTGAGGGCAAGGACCCTCAGATCATCCTCAGGATCCTTCTGACCCACCTGAGTGGTATAAAGGCACTCTGAAACAAGGTTCCCTCTTGATTTTGTTCTGATTAAAATCTGACTATATCATTTGCATTATTTTGCAAATGAATTCATTTTTGTTCTTGCCATTCAGAAAACTAATTTCTCCTGCTTGTGGATTTTCTTTTACACTGAGCAAATTGAAATTCATTCCAAGTAACCAATTTCTGAAATTAAAGAAGTCCCAGTTAAGCATTATTCCCAAATCTTCTGGAGAGGAGAAAAAAAATAATAAAAAAAAAAATCTTTGCTTTAAGAAAAATGGGTGATGCATGAAATTGAAACTAGCTTTGCAGGATGAGGTGATGAGTAAAGGTGAAGCACTCCTTTGTCTTCTGAGGGGAGCAGCAAGCAGATCAGTAAGACTGACCCTTTGGCCTCTTGAGATTACTAATAAGAATGCCCTGCTAATTATTGTATTTTTCTGCATGGAGGTGGTTTTTTTTGTTGCTTGTTTGTTTTTTGTTTTGTTTTGTGTTGGTCTGAGAATGGATTCACAATCTTCCCCAAGTCACTGGGAAGCAGCAAAGGCTTATTTGATTGATTGCACACTGGCATAAAGTTCTCAAGGTGGGGTCTAACCCCTGCTCTACTTTACACCTTGCCAAGTCACTCCTGTGTGATGTCAGCCTTTTGGGGTTTAGGAGGAAGTTATTTGCCCTAGAATACTGTTGTACTCCCACAGACATAATTAACATTATTGACTCTCCCCTCACCTTATCTTTTCAAATTCACAATTTCCTCTGAAAAGATTTATACCTAAAATGTTGAAAAACTCTATCATTTAATTTACTGTTTACCTGTGCTAGTGGTTCTAGCTGAAATTAAAGATCTCTTTGTGCTTAAACATGACTCATTCATAGTCAGAATCAATCTAAATTGGATACTTCACAGATTAATAAGGCAAGACAGACCAAATTGGTAAAGTGTGAAGGCAAGTAACTAACTCATAGTAGGCAAAATGTGAAGGAAAAACAACTTTACTGAGATTATAAAACAGGTTACTGCCAGAGACAGGATCCACTGCTCTTTAACCTCACTCTACTACTTTCCCCTTTCATGTAATCACCCACATTCTGGATGAAAAGAAACTGTTGGTTTAAATAGCTATTTTTCTGCAAATACAGTAAGAATAATGTAAAGATAGCAAATCCCACTTAAACCTGAAAATTCAGCATTCCAGACTACCATACAACAGCAACAGACTATTCAATATAAAAACTTACCTTAGAGTGCTTGGAGTGTTTGAATAAATAAGTTTTATTTATAGATCCTTTTCACTTTTATTTACTTAAAGAATAATTTTAAGTTGTATTCATACAATTCACACTGCTTCCTCCAAGAACAGAGCACTGATGCTAATTTTTCTTCCCTCTTCCCAAATCCCCATCCTCTTTCCACATCCTCTTATTTGTTGAGCTGGCAAATGACAACATTTATGTTAATTGGCCATCTGACACACCCCTGACTGGCAAACTGGCTGCCACCTCTTGGCATGGGTGAACAAAGTGCTGAGTGGTAACTGCCTCTCCATGTAGCACTGATCTGAGTTGCAGATCTCTAACCTTGTGCCAACTTTCCTAATCCTTGTAGGATGGCCTGTCCATCTGACAAATTTAGTTGAATACGACTAAATGTTACTAGGGAGCATGACTGGTGATGCGGCCATGCAGATGTCTTTCCTACAAAAGCTGTAAAAAAAAAAAAAAAAAAAAAAAAAAAAAAAGGTAAAAAGGTCTGATGGCATGTCTAAAATGTATTTTGTGGGAAGGTAAGGTCTGTACCACTTGAGGCAATGGAACAAGAGTCATTGCCAATCCAAAGGTCATCTGTCACAGGGTTGTCTTAGGCAAGTGAGCAGTGAGGGGCTTTGTAGGTAAAAGGGAGCCTTGCAGAGAAAGTGATCTAAGAAAACCAACATTCATGCAGACTGCCAAATCATCATGTAAGAGAAAACATGCGACACCAGTTTAGATTTGACATCTCACTCCTTGTGAATTTGCCTTTTACAAACACATTTCATAGCCTTTGTTCATTGAAAATTAGTTTCAGGCCTGTCAATGACATTTGCTTCATAATGTAATCTAAAAAAAAAAAGAAAAAAAAAAAAAAAAAGATTTGTGGCAGAGATGGTAGAATCTGTACTGCAAATCATCCCAACCAATTTCTCTGTAACAAGCAAGAACAAACGCCCATGATATTTCTTAGAATTGCTCCATTGTCTGCTATTGTCAGAATTACCATGCTGGGAGAGAGGCAGGGAAGGTATTCACACTATCCCCCACAGTCTGAATTAGGAGGTTAGGCACCCTGAATTCCCTTATATAGTCAGTGGAAAGAGAGATTCCTCCAAATGCTAATTCAGTGCATGGCTTCGTGGGATCAAGTTAACACATGGTTAACTTGATGTTAAAAGCTGATGTTAAAAGTTGATGTTAAAGCTGATGCTTTAGTAGCAGTGCACATCCCTTCCTCCCTGCTCCCAGCCAGGCACTGACACTACCAGCTTTCAACCTCTCACAATGTGCTACTGCAGTCAAGAGAAAACTAAACCAGGACTAAGAAGAATGGACAGTTTCCTGAGTTAACTCGGTGTCGGGAAAAGCAAGGAGCACTGGCAGAAGCGAGGCAGCCCTCCTTCTCTCAGAGACACCAAGCTCTTGTATTGCCTGGGGGTCTGCAACTTACCCACGGAGCTCGAGACCAGAATTTATCTCGGACACCTCAGTTCATAACCTAAAATTAGGTATTCTGAATACGCTCTATTGTGCCAAAAAGACATTCATTACTGTAGATACTTTTACATTGGCCGAAAATCAACTACATCAACCTATCTTCTCTACTAAAACCTCTGTTCTTCCCTTTCCTGGCAAAGACCCACAAGAGGGGAAGAGGGGTTGGTTATTAACATTATGTCTTTAGCTACCTCTTCACACAGATATATTTTCCCAGCCTCTGTGAAATCCTTTCTTCCTTTCTTTTTTCTTTTTTCCAATTGAATTATACCTTAAGTATCTTCAAGTGCAGAATTGTTGCTGGTTCCCCTTGCATCTGTTCCTAGATGGCTTTGTCTCCAACCAAAGAGAGAACCAGAGCTGTACAGGGTGTGTGTACACCTAGAGGTACTGAAAAAAATCGAAGTCTGATAGATGTGTGGTGTCCATGTATTCAGGGTTAAAATTTAGGTTAAGGAAGTATTCTACCTTCCAGTGAGATTGGCAGGTACAATTGTCTGGGGTGTTTTCTCCTTTTCTCCCTTCTCTTCAAGTACATCCATTTCGTGAGCTTATCTGTCACTGAGTAGATTTCCTGTTGGCTTGAGCAAAGGCAATAGTGAAGGTCTTGCTTGCCCTGTTCTCTTCTTATTTTTTTATTATTTTTTTTCTGTGTGTCTTGGTCTTCTGTTCATAAGAGGACACTGGGGTCTGTGTAGTGGTTTGGGCAGGCAGCATTTTTAATGAGGTAGGCAATCTGCTCAGTGATTGCAGAAACACAGCCTCAAAGACCCTATAAGTACAGGAAAGTTTTATTTTCTCGTGCACCCAAGAATTGCTAGGAGAAGTATAAAGTATGTCGAGCTCACACAGCACTTACCTGAGCTTTCGGTCACTTAATATCAACCTGTTACTCACTGCACTCCTATTTAGTGAAAGTATGGACTTTAGTGAAAATATGGACAGCTCTGTCAGGAGTGATTCTGCATCTCAGCTATGTGCAAAATCAAAAAGTCACCTATTCTACCCAGATTATGTCTTTCCTGCATTGATCCTTTGATATTTTCCTATGCAACCAGGAAGGGAGTTCAGAGCACCTTGGATGTGTGTGTATCCACAATGTCCTGCGTAGAATAATGTAGGGTGGCACTATGCACCTATGTTGAGCTCCATGAATTATTCCCCACGTCTTTCCATTAGCCTCAAGTGAGTTGAGAACAAGCCCCAAATCTCTGAAGAATTATAGCATCTCTCACAAACTACTGAATGAAAACAGGTGGCAGTGGTGACATTAAACTGAAGGCAGTTCTGGCTTACCTGGACCTAGACAAAAATGGACTTTCCGTGTGTTCAGAAGATGTTCCACAGTAAATAACAAAACACAGAGATCCTCTGCCTAACATTGAATGCTACCTCTATTTATGTCACTCAGAGGCATGACCAGCTTAGGGGTGAGAGCAGGGCAGGTAATTTCGCTCAGCTACAGTAGCTAGCTGGTGTAGTTGCACTGTTTCCAGACCTGAACTGCCTTTGCATGACTTTCATCAGCTATTCCACTCCCAGGTCAGCTTTCCAAGCCACCACCCTGACTTGCACAGCACTTGGTGTACAGGTTGGCTGAGGTGGAAAGCCCCCTGCTCCCCCATGATCCCTGTCCACAAAGCATAAGTCCAAGCTCAGCCCTGAAGTTTGAGCAAGATGTTGCGAGGTGCCTGGAAAAAGAGGATTTCTTCTCACAGAAGAGTTTAGTTTTATTTGTCAATATACTTGTGCTTCCCAAATAAAGGCATTTTATATACCATGAGATGGTTGTTTCCCCCCTCCTCTTTTCGTTTAAGGGCTAATTCATACGCAAGCTAATTTGTTCTGGCTATTATCACAATTTATTTCCGTTGCTACAGGGCAGCCAATAACTTTAATAAAGGAGGTTCCAGTTACCCAATCTTCCCAGTTAATAAACTGCATTGAAATACCCAGAATGAATTGGCTCCCACATGCTACAAATACAGAAAATTACCATGCTGCAGTGTTATCACTACCACACAGGTACAATTAAATGTGTGTTATGCATGGAACTGCACAGAACATTACCAGTAACATCAAATGCAATTAAAAAGGAACTATTGTGTTGCTCCATCTGAAAAATCAGCCTGTTTGTATGTACTTTACACTGGATTACTCACTGGATAGGGCAATATTGAACTGTTTGGTGCTTGGGATTCACAGGAGAACACTAAGTAAACAAAGTATAGCCTGCCAGGGACATGGTTAATAGTGAGGAGGTGAGGCCTTCCTCCTTGGGTGAAAGCATGAGATATTTATTTCCTGCATCACTGGAACACTATTTGTTCATTAATGCTGACCCTATTGGATATAGGCACTGTTCAGGGGGTCACAGGTTTTGTTCAGCCATGTGCACGATCCTTCTCCTATAGAAGTGACAGTTTTATACAAGTCCACTGCTCTGTTTAATAGATCATCTTCCCATCACGTTATGCTCTAGTTCTTCTCCCTTTATCTTTAAATCTTTAACTCACTACTTTCTTTTTATAACCCTGTCAGCCCAAAGACACCCCCCACCCATGTGATTGCTGCATTAAAACTGCTGGTATCTTCCTATAACTCTTTTCTTTGAAATAAAATCCTCTCTTGAAAACTATTGCTGTATTAAATAAATATGAGCTCAATATTTTGATTACTTTCATTTGGCGATTTCTTTTGCTTACAGTGCAAAACTGCAGTATGTTTGGACCAAATTCAGTGGTGACTGCAAGATGAAAATACTACTAACTCTCTGTTAGCTGCACTAATCGTTCCTATCCCAATGTGTAGAGACTTACCGAGTCAGGACAGCATTAGGGAGGGAATCTCTGAATCACAGATATCTTAAAAGATGGCAGAAAATGAGATAGATTTCTGGTGTTTGATTTTTATGTATAAAATTCACTAATAGAGGGTGTTAGAGAGAGAAAATATTTCTATGCTTTGAAGTTAATAGAATAAACACAGAAACACTGGCTGGGAGGAGACCTCCTGGGTCATTCACGCGACTGTAGGTTATCACACCTCAGCATGACACCACCCATTGCCTTAATTGCAGCAACTTGTGTGAGTGCTTCCCCTTGCAAAGCAAAGTGAGCCCTGGCCCAGATGGTGCCCATGCTTGCACTGACCTGTGAGAGGGAAGTCAGATAACCCTTCAGCTGACAAGCAGTAATTGTGTATGTCCCAGGCAACTCTGTGACCTACACACCCTGTGACTGGGTGCCTGTTATCTCAGACATCATAAAAAAAAATACATTTTGAGACTCGCATTTAAAACAAAACAAAACCTGAATACTTTAAATTTCTGTGAAACTGCTACAGTTTTTACCCTGCTCTTTGAAATAACTTGAAAATAAACACCACACCTCCTAAGAGGAAGGATGAATTGAAAGCCAAGTATGGATTTGCTACTGCCTTAAAACACTGTATTGCATGTTGGTCATGGTGCCAGGCTTTATGAAAGAGGAGCTTAAAGTCAAACTTCCCTAAGACCATGTCCTTGAACAGAATAAATCTGTCCAGCTTTGTGGAGAACATTGGAGCTACAGCAATTTACCCCGTCAGTGAAATTATTCAAAAGTCAATCCTTTTAGAAGGGTGTGTTCAAATGTTTTCTCACTTAGCACTTCTGAGGACTGCAGCTCTTGTGCCTGTGGTCTTCCTGGGGAGCATTCCTAGAGACAGTGCAGCCTTTGATGAATGAGTGATTGGTAGCTAATAGCGAATCTCCTAATGTTGGAGCTGTCAAATGAAGTTCAGACTGAGAGCTCATCATCCCATCCCCTAGATGCAGCAGTTAAGCACCTAGTAAGAAATGCCACCTGCAAGGTGGATTCTCTCTGTGCAAGCAACAGCAGGATGGGGAGGGATGTGGAAGCTGCCAGTTGCAAAGCACATGCTGACATTGCTTAAATGTCATGCTACCGTGGAGTTACGGTCATATCAAATGCATTGCATGCCATAATATGGGGTGGGAGCAATTACCACACTCATAATTGCTGCCTTCCTCTCCCCCTTGCCTTGCTCCTCAGCCCAAGCCTCATGCAGACATTATCTTGTGGGTGAAAGCTAATATAATACGAATTAAAGAAAATTGCATGATTCCCTAACAGAATCAGGGATCGGAATGCAGCTTGATTTGCATTTGCTTGTAACTGAAAACACATGGCTAGTCACAGTTTGAGAAAAATAAAAAGGATAACAGCAACCCCAGACCGTGACTGAAAGGAGTTATTCATCCCCTGCATTGTGCCGTTTAGCTTCACAGCGGAGCAGATACCTAATCTAACATACAACAGGCCATCTATAATCAAAGAGTTTGTTGCTCCGTGGCCGGCCCGGAACAATCGCTTAAGCATTTGGCATGACAGATACCCAAGGCTCATTTTGCAAGGGGAAAGGAGAACTGAAGGGAAAGCTCAGGTAGGGAAACCTTCAGGAGGCTGATTGAAATTGCAGGTGACAAGGGGATTGAAGGCAGCAGCAATTAGGTGGCCTCTGGGAAGCAGATAACTGTTGCAGATACAAAGGCTTGGCTCCGTGTGGGACATTGTGGCCATGCCCTGGCCAAGACAGCGACTCGCTCTCTTCTCTGAGGTGGCAGAGTGATTTCCAGCAGGGTTCCTGCTCCGCACCTCATTGTAATTCAGGAAAGTCCAGCGCTGAATATTTTCACCATGCTCATACAGTGGTGAGATTGTTCTGCCACGACGCAGTCAGCACAGTGCCTGAGAAAATTACTTTGTGAGACGCTGGGCTTCAAACCATTACCTTAAGTAGGATCCTTTGACTGAATTTAAAGCACAATGTGATGTGGGTGCTTGCGTCCTTCCCTATCCTTTTCTTCCTTGCTTTGTTTTCTTTTTCTTTTTCTTTTTCTTGGATTTTATTTTATAAATTCGTTCAGACTCTGGATTGTTTGTTTTTCATAGTTCTGGGCTTGTCAAATTGATGGATAACTCTAAGTAATGAATCCCAGGACTGCACTATTGAAATTATCTCAACCACCAAAATCTCTGTTTAATCTACATCAGAGTTGCTGCGCTCCTTTTGTGCCCGGATAAATCAGCTAAGCATAACAAAATACCTCCAACATTCATTTCCAAAGATCTGAAGAGCATTTGGCTTGTCTTGGTGTAGTTCTGGGGCTGGCAGCTGTCTGGCAGTGTTTCTGACAAAAAATAAAATAATAAATGAGGGGGTGGGGTGGCTAGGAGGGAGGAGGAGGAAGCTTCTTTAAATGTATTTTATTTTTATTAAAATCTGAGTTGTAGATGTTGTGTTTTTTGTTTGTTTGTTTGTTTGTTTTTTTGTTTTGTTTTTTAGTTTCCATTGGCAGTCAATCAATATTCTGACTGAAGGAATTAAAGATGCTTTTAGGAAAAAAACACACTTGTTTTCTTCTTTGGTTTTCCTCTTTTTAAGTGGATGGTATCTACCTGAGGTAGCCAAAGCTCCACATACGTGTAAAGTTCCAGTCTTGCTGAAGTAAGGCCCAAACATAAAGGGCCAGAAGAAATACCATGAAGGCAACAACAACCCTGGCACTCCATGCCTACGTGCTTGCTTGAGGTCACACTACAGTCCAGGAACAGCCCATTTCTGGAGTCACATTTGAAGCTGTGGCTGCTGAAAGGAGACAGCTGAGCCTCCCAGGGCATGTCCCCTCCTTGTCACTGAGCTGAAGTGGGGAACTCTTCTCTGTCCCTTGTGGTGGTAGGGCTTGGAGTCTGAGCTCATCCAAAGCCATGCCACTGGCTTCCAGGCACCACAGAAGGGGAAGAGGTTGGGCAGGTGGACACAAGCAGTGGGTGAGCACTGGGTCAGCAAGCACTGGGGTTCCACAGGCTCTGCTGACCCAATGGGCCATCACACAGCCCATGTGGTGTTCACACCTCCTCCATCCTTCCCTGCCTGCCCGCAAGGTGGCCAATGTGTCAGATGTGCATAAACTGGGGAGAGATTTGTAACTTAAAACAACTGACCTTTTCATCCTTCCAGGGGGCTGAATGGAAATAATAACAATGTTAAACTGGTTTCCACATGAGTAAAGTTGCCTGGATCTACATTTCTGTATTCTATTACTAACCTTAAAGACAAAAAGAATCCAAACAATGTTTCTCTGCCTTTCATTCCTTGAGACAATGGAATAACATGTATTTGTCATTCATTAAACAAATCTCTCTGTGCAGGATATAAAGGAACCACAAAAATTGACATCCCCAGATGAAGAGATTCATTAATCACAAACACAGTGTTATAATAATTTTTAAAAGAGAAAGCACCGAAGGCTTCAGAGCGTGGAGTATACATGACAGGACATACCAGCTGGGAGCATTGCAGCCTTAACAGTGATGCCTGCCCCACTCGGAACAATCTTTCCTGGTATATGTCCTGTTGGGTTTGCTCTTTGTTTCAATAAAATATTTGTTTGTTTGCGACTTGGAACAGTCCAACTGGCTGTATTACTTGGTAGGATGCTAATAAAATTTAATAGCAAACCTTAAAAAATATTTATTTAATTGTATTGTAGAAATGTTTGGTTAAAGAAAAATATTCCCCCCACAGTCTTATGGTTTCTGTTTGAAGTGCTTTTGGATTGGACTCAAGGCATTTGGGAGTTTGCCAGGGAGGGGTGTGAACAAGGAAGGAGTGGAGCTTTTATTCTAAGAGAATATATGGCAGATTCAAGGTGCAGCAGTGCCAGGACATTTGTTCTTTAAATTCAAATCAGGCACCAAAAAATAATAATAATTAAAAAAATACCATTATTTTACTTGAGAAAAAAACATGCTGGGATCATCTTGTTGTAGAAGTTAGATAAGAAATGATTTATTAATTTGTGTGGTTCAACTGCCTGCCAGTACAAGGTTGATCCCTTTACACCTGCAATACTGTACTCTATGGATTAATCTGAATAATTCCTGATTCCATTTTTTCCCCCTCGGGATATTTTTGCTGCCTTTAAGTGTCTGATAATCAGTAGAATTTGATCATTTACAGCAAAAATAATCCTGATTTTATGCTACTCTATTAAGTGTTAGCTCTAATTCAAAAAAATATTTGCTGACCCCCCCCTTTTTTTTTCCCTTTTTTTTTTTTTCTTTTTTTTTTTTCAAGAAGATATATCAAATTATCAAACTGTCAAAATGTAGGGCTGGAAGATCCTACGTGAGATTGTCTTGTTTGTTCATCTTACCCCAAAGCAGGATCAACTCACTTTTTTTTGTTCTTGTTTGTTTCACTTGTTCTTAAAAATTTCAAATGATGGAAATTTCACAATGTTTTCTGGAAATTTCTTCTGTTGCCAATCTATTTATCACCTAATGTTTACCTTACATCACCTTTCCTGCAAGTTAGGCAGTAACCCATTAACTTTTGTTCAAGCCATAGAGCACAAAGAGAACAGTTCACATCCTTAGTATGTTAGTGCCTCTTTTTGATCTGAAGCTACACAGTTCTTCTTAAAAGGGACCCATTTTCTAGACTGTTTGATATCCTTTCATTGTCCCACCTCTGTTTTAAATACAGTGCCAGGGATATCAGGTGAGAAGCACTGCTTTGGCCAGAGGTGCATGGAAGGATTGTTTCATGTGACGTTTATGTGCAACTCTCCTGTTTATACAGCCCACTATAATTGTATTTTTTTTTTTCAGTCGTGTGACAATGTTGACTCAAGTTCAGTCTGTGAACCTTGGTAACCTCCAGATCCTGTTTCACAGGACTGATGCCCAGCAGACGTTTTGCATCCGGTGTTTGTACAGTTCATTATCTCCACTTAGTAGCGTTCACTTTTCTCTGTTTTCATTGAATTACATCCAGATTTTCTCAGCTCATTTCACCCATTTGTCAAGCAGATTTAAAATTCTAATCCTGTGCCTGAAAATGATTGTGGTTCCTCATTGCTTGATATTTGCCCATTGAAGATCTGCCATCACACCTGGGGGGGGGGGTAATCTTACTAAACCATAAACCATTTAAAACATTATATGTCCAAGAACTACAAGACATCTGCCACATACCATGGAAAGCTTAGAGAAAGGTCAGCTTCAGACATGGCTCACATGGGTTCTCAAGAAGCACAATATCTCATTATTAAGATGGTTTTGGACATAGAGAGAAGAGGCAGCATAGCTTAAACCTATGGCTGTCAGCTTTTCATCAAGAATTAAGGAATTTGTGCTCCAGGAGCTACTATATCAATACAGCCTTGCTGCTGGTCATCCCACGAAGACCCAAAGTGGGAGCTGTGAGCTGTGCCCACGACCTGCCTGTAGCGCAAGAAGCACATAACAACAGTCAGGCGTAAATGTAAACATATTCTGGCATGTCATCCTTATGTATGTGGACTGGAACACATTGCTAAAGTAAATTATATATTTATAGGTTGTGTATTACATATTTGGTATATATATATGTATGCATGTATGTATTCTTGGGAGTTAGGGAAAAAAAACTTAAAAGCATTGTCCATTTAACTTAATAACTATTGATAATATGCTATCTGTAACAGCTGTAAAGGAATTTATGATACAAAGCACTCTCTCCTAACTCCAGTCAAACGCATATTGTATCTCCCTCTAGTGGCTTAATCTACATGTCTGTTCTTCAACAATACCCCTATACATTGGTATTAACTCTGCTTCCTTGTTGTGGGCAGGAACGTAGCTCGCTCATGTGGGAGATAACTCATTTCTAAGTATATATTTCTTTTGAGATATCTTCTATTTCTTTAGTTCCTGACAATGTTGAAAGTGTGTCTTTATTCTCTACTGCAACACAACCAAAGTCTGGCTTTTGTATACAGAAAAACATGATATACATAAAGAGGAAACTGGATTTCCAGTCTAAAATTATCTTGGTATTAAACTAACAGAAACAAGAAGACAGGTCAGAATTCAAGTATGTCAGTCAGCTTTATATTGTATATTTGTATTTTTCTTTAAGGATGGATGCAGCTCAGAAAACAAAATGTACTTTGTTTAGTTTACTGGGGTTTTTTGTTTGTTTGTTTGTTTTTGTTCTTGTCTAAAATCACTCCCATTTCAGTTTCTTGTTGTCGGAGTTGCAGGTAAGTCATTACCTAAATAGTCAGCTATAAAATGAGGTGGTCATGACTCTAAGTAATTTCTCCCTTCTCTTCTTCTCATTCAAATGTTCCATATGCCTCTGAGCACAACATGACCACACCAGCCAAAAGCCAACAACTTAACTACCCTCTGTGTTCATTAGACATTCAGTGCCTCTCTCCAGCCCTGTGTCCTTCCTTCAGAAGACACATAAAACCAAGGTCTTGGGCACTTGTGTTAATTAACATTCCCATAGTCCTTTTTGCAAAAGTGGAGATAATAGTCCTGGTGTGCTGGCCAACTTCCAGTGTGCAAATTACATTCGGCTTACCTCGAATTCCCCAGACAGCTGGAGGTGGCTGAGGTATTCAGATACTCTCCATCCTTCTCTGTGTCATGCACACAGAATGAGCTGGGCTGGGAGCTGAGATGCATGGGGATGCAGAAAACCTCTCATTCTGAAAAATGTACCAGCTAAAGGCAAAGTCAAAGATGAAAAAAAATACATGGAGCTTATCTACTGTTAATACGGAAAGCACATGTTTATTTACTTCCCACTGACTAGCGTCTAATGATGAATTAGAAACTTTTCCCATTTTTTATCATTTTCAGTAGACAGCTGCTCTTATAAATCACTAGCCATAAACCTGAGAGAGGAGCCTGTAACAAAGCCATAATTAACTCTTATAATTTAGGTGTCATTTTATTAGTTTCTGGGTCTATATTGACATTTTCCATGGTCCTACACAAGAAGCTTTGTTTCCTGCTCCATTGTCTCATGTAAAAGTAGCTTTTACATGAAAGTACATAAAAGTAGCATTTAGAAAACTAAATGTACGTTATATATATATATTATATATATATAAAGGTTGTTTTGTTTGTTTGTTTTAAATAAAGGTTGTAGCTGAAATACCTGCAGTTTAAATGTGTTTTTAATGTTTGTAGGAATACAAATTCTGTTTAGGAGATTTTGTTTGGGTCCCAAATCTGATGCTAAAGACATGTTGCAGAGAATGTAATTATTTCAATGTGGAAAACACTGAAGAAAAAATTTTGCCCAGTGGGCAAATTGTTTCAGTGGAGATTTTCCCAGTCTCTTTCTACTGTATAATAAATCTATTTCTACTGGGGATACAGGGGGAACCCAAAGAAACTGGATGGACTTTACAGGGTCCTTTTAGATTCTGCCGTGGCCTCTTCATGATGTGGTTGTTCCCCTACAGCCATCCAGGATACGTGCAGAAACATGCCTGAGACCTCAGCATCCAAATCCAGGCAGCTAGATTCTAAAATTCCAGTAAAACAATCCCTTTGTCTCCCATATAACCCACCCCATCCAGAGAAGACAATGTGATCACAAAATTACAGAAGAGAGATTCCTTTGATGCTGGCTTCATAAACCTCCTGTCTCTTTTGCTTGTTGCAGAGGTTCCCTAATGTTTACCTCAATGCACTCTGTTGAGGTTTAGGATGTAGCTGCAAGCTTAACACGTAGTTCCAGCAAAGGGCTGTCAAGAAACAACCTGCAGATTCACTGTCAGCATGCTGACTTTTTCCTGAGTGCAAAGGAAACAAACTGAATGCAGACCAGCATGTCAAAAAAGGATGTTGATGGGTCATAGAAATGCTCATCTAGACCATTATCATGTCTCTGCTGATGGCAATGCCAATGCTACAGGAAGAGGTAGTGAGAACAAAGTAAGCATTTTCTCTTCAAAGAGAAAAAAGTTTTCTATTCCACCTTCACTCGCCAGTCTGAAGATTACATGGTTTGCATGACACCAACCCAGCAAAGAGGGACACGATGCAACACAGTGGAAAGCAGAATGCAGGGATGCTCGTACTTCCATGAAGTCCAACACAAACATTCTGCAAGATGTCAGAGTGAATATTCCAGATTTTAACCCCTAACTATTCTGAGGCCTGAGTCTCTGTCAAAGTTATGGAGTCTTTTTGCTTCAAGGAAATAAGCTGACTCAGGTATGAACGGTTCTTATGACAAGACTAAGTGAAAACAAAGAATTCTAGATGACAGAAAAGCTATTTCCTGCTCAAAACTCCAAGACACTGCTTAATTCTTTCACTAACATGTTTTCTTACATCTTCTTCTCAGAAGCTGGTAGGACAGGATGCCTGCTAACTTCTTTTTCGTACGTTTATTAGGCCATTAATGAAGACTACTATTGCTTTGCTTGAAGTTTTAGGTCACCACCTACTTCAAACTAAAATAGAGTTGTCAATTCCTGTTATTAATGTTCCAAACAAATTAAGTGATATTTATGAGTCTTCTCCATTTATCTGTAAGATGACTTTATTTGTCCTAGGCTGTGGATCCCTGCTTGATCTTAGATTATTATGATTTGTTTGTTTTATCTGTGTCTCAGAGATTTATATTCTGAAACTCCTCCAGTGTCACTAACAAAGATTTGATAGCCCAGGTGATAAACCAGTTCTGCTTGCAAGTTTCTTATAAAACTTCATTACAAGTGAAATTAATCACTGTAGATTTTAATGCAAAGAGAAGACAGAGGCAGCTATTTGATGGACTGTGTTCAAAAAGCTGGGTAAGCTTTATATCACTCTATATGATAATAAAAAATTACGGCGTAAGACCAAGGTCATATCATAACACATGAGCAATAGCACTATGTGCTCATGATACACTGACAAAGTATGCTTGTTCAGCTTTATAACTCATACTGTAACCTTTCTCTGCTTCTTACGCACTCCTAAGACATTTGTGGTTCAGCTACCTAGCTGAAAATAGAAAATATGTTAGTAATAGATGGTTACATTTAGTTCCATTTAACTCAAGAAAAGCATGTCTTATGTGACTGTATGAATTTGGGGTTTTCAAAAGTATGGGCCTGTCCTAGATCTATGTTCAACTAAAGGGATGATGTGGTTACTTGTATATATTATCATTTATATTCTTATTTATCTGTCTTGCTCAATCCTTTGAAATCCCTTGAAAGCTCCAGAAATAAAGTAGATTCTGCAGGGAAAGGAGAACAGCATGGTTTGTTATGTTCAGAAATCCTCTGTCAATGTGAAAGAGTAATCATATTGGAAAGCTGTTCTGCTCAGTATTGGAAATGAATATATCATTTTTTTATTTTTTATTTATATTTTTTTTATGTTCAGAGCAGGAAAATATGTCTTAAATAAAATAGTTCTAGCTAGTATCTGTTGGTGCATGAAAGGCAGTAATACAGGCTTGTCTGGAATGAGCTGAAGGAGTAGTGTGTCCAACAGCGGCTCTGAGGCATCCAAAAAGCATTGTTTAGCAGTTCCCCTATTCCTGCTTGCCCATGGAGCACTCAAGACAAAAAGAGTCACTTTCACATAGTCACCCATCTACTTAATTCTACCATGCAATCCCGGCAAATGAATATTACACAGCTGAGACCTGAACAGAGGTTTCCTGGCCCAGTAAGTAGAAGCCACTGGACCATGAACATAAACAGATGTTTGCACATGTGTGTGATTCACTCAAAGTAGCTAACTGGGTTTGGAGATACGGCTTAGAAATGCAAACAGGATGAAATGATGAAATTACGGTAGGAAAGTAATTATCTCCAATTCTACCAACAGGTATTTTTTTTCTTTATAATCTTTAGGGTCTTGAGTTGTCTCATTTTGGCAATGCCAAACTGAGACTATCTTAAAAATAATGATTATTTTACTCACTAAACAACTACAAGTAGAAGATACAATATCATAAGCACAGTCAAAAAGGAGCATGCTCTCTCTTTCATCATTGTCACTAGGGACAGATTCTTAACAGCTGGAAAAGGTAAAACTGTGTTACTACATCACTTTGCAACAGCAAAGTTTGACCCCCTAGTGCTGTGGAAGTACAGTAGAAATCAGCAGTTAGAGGCAAAGTTGTGTTTAGCTGATTAGATGTAACATGGATACTGTATTTTGTCCATTCCAGTCAGTAAGATGAGAACAGATTTGAATGTCTCAGTCGTATTCCAGGAATTTGTGGTTAAAATATTCCAATTTGACCTGCACCAAAGAAAGTCTATACAGCTGCTTTGCAGAGTAATTTCATGCAGTCATGGGTGAATGTGATTTTTTTCCCTGAACATGCAAGAGGAAATGACATATTTAAGTGCTTTATGTGATTAAGTAGACAAGGTGGCCATTTTTCTGCATTTATGCAGAAGCAATAAAAACGCATGGTCACGCACCAAATTGTAGGGTCAAAAATGCAGTTGCTACTCAGGCAAGACTCCCATTGATATCTGTAGTTTTTATTGAACATGGGAAGCCAGCCTTCTTTCATGCACTTAGTCTGTTCTTAAATAGCACCATCAGGTGGTTAAGGAGAGAAGAAAAAAAGGTAATGATTCACGCAGTCATTTGAATCCCTAAAAACTGAAACTGCTCCCTTTTGCACACCCAAAGCCATGAGGATTCAACAAAGCGGCCAAGAAGGTGTTAGAACATATTATGTGGTTTCTTTTGCCTGCCCACCAACTCTAGAATAGGTTTTGCATGAATAACAGAACAAGAGGTTAGCTCATTATATTCTGTTTCATGCTGAACTTCAGGTTGAATGGATTCTATCTACTAATATTAGAAACGGGAAGTAATTATCTTTGTTTGTTTGTTTGTTTTTACATCACATCCGTTTCATAGGCTTGGTCCCCATACCAGGGAGAGCAGAACGAATGGGATGTGCTCTCAGCCAAGCGTGTTCCCCTCTGCCCTGAAGCCCCACTGTTTTCACCAACTCTTCAGCATCCAAAGAAGTCACACACCAAAGTACTGCGCAGCACTCCGAGCCTGCCGATGCTTGCACTGACTAATTTCTGACTTGAATAATAACAATGAAACATGATGGAGCTTCTTGACATTTACAAAAAGGTGCTTGTTAAAAACAGTTCCTCCCAACTTAATTAACACTAAAACCGTTTAGGTGTTCCACCAAGTACATACATAAAACAGCTGTCCTTTTCCTTGAAATGGAAGTAAACTAGAAGTGAGCCTCAATAAAACCAATGGACTATGACTTCTTCCAAGCACAACTATAATGAAATGTTACTGTTGTAATATCCAGCTAAATAAAGACTGGTGAGCTGGCTGGGCCAGCTGCAGTGGCAGATGCAGACAGGATCATGGGCTTTAAACAATGCTATCACTGAATAAACACAGACAAGGAGATAACATTTCTACACCTCCCTAGTTTCCATGAAATTAGTTCTTGTTATTCTAAATCCAAAAAGCCGATAATCTCAGTATAAAATGAATGGTGGTAATTGTTTCATAAATGGTATCATAAACTACCATTAGGCATTAGTCAGGGACATTTGGAATTATTTAGCACCCAGCATTGGAAATTACTTTACTTATTTCAGGAGACTTAGTGCTTTGGTTGTTGAGAGAGATCACCTATTGCTTTCAGGAGTGAATAGTTTATTTCCTGTATGCCACGCTTTCCTTCTTATGACAGTTAATGCATGACCTAATGGCCATATCCAAACTGGAATCCTTCCTCGTGGAGATATCCCAGTAAATAATAAATTAAGAAATGACTTAGGTTAAGCAATCCAATATAAATATGGGTTTTCTGTGTTAGATGTGGTCAAAGATAAAAAAGATAGAATGTACGTCCCATAGGATATACTGAAGTTTTAAAATTAAACACAATCCCAAAATGAGGTCAAGGTTTAACAATCTCTTTTTTCTCTCTCAAAAAAAAAAAAAAAAGGGGGGGGTGTCTTGATGTTTTGTCTATTGCATATAGTATCAGCTAACAGCATCTACATGAAAAAAAAAAAAAGCAGAATGAACAAAATATGGCAATAACATTTATGAAATCTTTTGAGAAATTAATGTGTTCTTGTGAAATGTTTATATCCTATAAGCATATTTTCCAAAGGAAAAAAAAATATATTATTTAGTGTTGCTAGTGTCTTGACAAAGCAGATGCAACAGAACATAAAAGCAAAATAAGTGTCAAAATTTACCTTATAACCCAATCTAAGTGTTAAAACATAATGGTCCAAGCTCGGAGCCTTCCAGTACCCTCTTAGTCCCACTGGTGTTCATGGACTGGGTTCAGATGTCTATTGAATCCTGATTCCATTCAGTATTTTTTGCCTTTTATCTTCCATAAAACTGACACTTTTACCCTATTAAAATTGGTGTGACAAAATCAGAATCCATGTGGCTATAGGATATAATAACTTGTTCAATAATGATGCGGAAGATATGGTAAACTTTGCCTGTGTTAAGTGATAACTTCTTACCCAAAAAGGAGTTCCACTGAAGTCAAGAGTCCATTTGGGTAATAAAGCCGTCCCATATCATAATAAAGACGGCTCAGTCCTATCCCTGTGCATTTCATTGGATACTATTTGGCCAGTGTCTGAACAGATTAAGTACTACTATTGTGGAAGATAAATCATCTCAAATGCACCATGTCATCTAAGCTCATTTTTATAGTATTTGCAGGGAAGGAGCTTTAAACACAGATAAATATTGAAGATGACACTGAAAATAACCAGTCAGTGGAAAATAAATGAAACGTGCATAGATATTGCTTTTAAAGATAAACTCAGTTGCCAGGTTTTTAAGGGTGCACTGAAAACAAACCATCAAAATGAAACTCAGTTTATTCTACAGGGACTCACATGGAGCCTGTCGAAGAGCACTGTGATGATTTGTGGGTGCCTCTGGGGCCTGCAGTCTCCTTCAGAAGCCAATGGCCAACATCCCCAAGCATAAGCAAGAACAGGATGAGGCCTAAGAAAAGCTCCCTTTGTCCCTTGTTGTTTTTCCATATTATGCATCTTCTCTCTCTTTGTTCATTTGCACCAGAGAGACTCTGGTTGTAACACCCACATTTTGTGGTGGGGGGAGGACAGAAGTACCAGAAAGTGTTAAGACCTTTGAATTTATAAAAGCAGGAGGAAGCAACAGAGAATCAGAAAAGATCCCATTGTCTAACATAACTACCCTATAGCAATCAACTTGGGACAGACAACAGGCACAGATACCTATAAATAGATTTTTTTTTCCTTTGGACCAGACACGACAGTTTATCTTTTAAGAACAAACTCAAGGGAATGTCTACTTTCCTCCCTAGCATCCTATTACTGTATTATAAAGGGGGGGGTGAGGAGTTGGAGGAAAGACTGGGAGGTTGGAGGGGGGGCGGGGGGCAGGAAGGGGAGAGTGGATTGTTTAACGTTACTTATAACAATCACCAAACAATTAAACCTCCTTCAACTAAGATGATGGATTTGTAATGAATTTGTTTAGCAAAGTAATTCATGCATAGATCCTTACCAGATATCAGTTACCTATTTCACAAGATCCAGGGCATCAATCAATCAAAAGGGCCCAGACTGTTGTTAATTTAGAGGCAAATTTTTCTACTTAAACAGACTTTCTGATAAAAGAATTTACAGACACCAAAGCACATCCTGCATTTTTAAGGTCTTTTCCTACATTCCTGCTTTAGTAACCTAGTAAGCTGCTTGATTGTATAATAAAATTATAACTCTCAAATAGCAACATTAGTTCATCACCATGGAAATGAATATATGACCTCACAAATTCTTCACTGAAGTCTGAATAGCAACTGACATTTCCTTAACCTCCACTTTCATAAAGAAATATCAGCTGTGTCAAGAACAGTGATTAAGAACCACACAAATGAAATAAACAGTTATTTCATTTCATACACTATAATTTCTTAATCCACTATTTCCAGGGAAATACGAATAGATATTGAAGAGGCTAGCCTAAATCTCAAGAGAAACAAATTGAGCTCCTGGCTCTTTCTCCCAGATTCCAACAATGTAGTTTATCTGCAGACCTTTTTTTTTCCTTAAGAAATAATTGAATTGGTTAAAAATTAAGGAAACTACTCTCTAAATATGTGTTAATCAACATTAGTGGTATTGTAGCATCTATCACAAGAACTATTGCTTTCTCTCTGTATTGCTAATTAATATTGCCTGTTTTTAGTCAAGCAGAAGTACTAATAAGCAGAATGATCATTTCTTTTCATTAGCCACTATAAGCTAAGTTCAGGCACTTTGGGACTGGTTTCATGTGTGCATTACCTGACAGGCCAGAGATCGATTTACGTCCACAGCTGTGCACATGCATATCCTCACAGCTCAGAGTGAGAGGATAATCTGCAACTGACACACATGGGTATGGCCATGTTGATATGCTGGGAAACCCTGAACAGATTTCCTAACTACAGAGAGTTTAGTAAATCACAGGTTACCCAGCTTCATCCAAATTACATCAAGGAATCATGCAGAGTTGTCAGTTTAAGAGCCAACTGCATACTGCTGTTCTATCCTTCCATTGCTGATATAATTTGAAAACATTTGCTTTCTGTCGGACCATTGCAATGTTTTTTGTTTTATTCATTTTTCAATTTTCATAATTATTGTCAGGAATTTATCTGGGTTGCAATTTTTTCTTATTTGTCTTTATACACAGATTGACTGCTTGTTCCTTCCAAGGACATTTCCCTTACTGTCAGACAATAACACAATCAAATGGGGGGGGGAGGGGGGGGGAGGCTTAGAACCTTTTGCTTCTTTGCAATTTGTGAACAGACTGAACATGGAAACAAAGCATCTTATTTATGCCTTGCTTCCCCACATTACATAAGCATTCAGACAAGCCAAACAAAGCATTTTTTAGCACTTCACACAATCATTATTGTGCTTAATGAAATTACGGAAATTTGTTAAAAGACTGCCAGTCTCTGGCTACTGTAGCTCACAACTGTAGCTGCAAGTGGTGAGTAGCCACAAACAAAGGAATTCTATGCAAAGCTTCGTATTAGGCAACTCTGCACTGGGACCAATATTCAAAAGGCACAGGAGGTGCATCTTGTAAGCGTTCAGAATCTGCAAGAAGGACCAGATATCTGTAAGTGCTAAATAGGACCATTTCCATGCCATCTGAGCAGATTTATCTTCTTACGAATATTGAACCTTTTTCACAGAATCACAGAATGGCTCAGGTTGGAAGTGACCTTTAAGATCACACAGTTCCAACCCCCTGCCATAGGCAGGAACACCACCTACTCGACCAGATTGCCCAAGGCCCTATCCAACCTGGCCTTGAGCACCTCCAGGGATGGGGCATCCACAGCCTCCCTGGGCAACCTGTGCCAGTGCCTCACCACTCTCTGAGTGAAGAATTTTCTCCTACCCTCTAAACTAAATCTCCCCTCTTTTAGTTTAAAATTATTCCCCCTTGCCCTGTCATAATCTGATTGAGAAAAAGTCACTCTCTAGCAAAAAGTTGTTTTCCAAAGTTACTTTTACTGGACATTTTCAGTGTGACTTGAACTGCTCTGAAAAAACATGTCCAGAAAAGCCATTTTGCTGAGATATAGATGTGTGTGAATACTCATTCCTATATGGTTTGTGCTAGGGTGAAAATATCACAGGAAGTCAGAGAGAAGCTAAGATGTGCCCTTTGCACTGATGGCACAGTTCTCCAATATATATGGGATGGGTAATGTATATCACAAGAATGTTGCTGTCAAGGTAAAGCCAACAGCATGTCTGGAAAGGTTCGTCTCAGTGGGCCTGAGACTGTCCTTTGCCTTACAGTGCAGGTAGATCCAGAAAAATTCCTTTTACAAAATTAAGATCTGCCAAAACATCCTTTCCAACTCTAGTTTCTTCACCTGACGCCCTCTCAGATGTGCTTGCTCAGCATATGTGGATAGCACATCAGAATACAACAGAAAGTGAATTTATTTCTGTATGATGCTCCTGAGACAATATCAGTGATCCTTCTCTTTTTTATTTATTGTACTGATGTTGTATTTCTTTATGTTGAACTTACTAGCATTTGTTCAGAGAAGTATGGAAGAACTCATCTCTCGTAAAATAGGTAAAATTATGGCTATGTTTTCCTTCTGCTGTCCCTCCCTAATGGGACTGTTGCCATTTTGAGTAATGAACCTCTGCTTTAATTCCTCTTTCTTTTCTGCAAAAACAAAAGAAGCAACTGCATTATAAATCATTCAGAAAAAATAAATAACTTTTTGTCTGTTATGCCTGATTAAGTGTTCTTTATGTTTATGCTCTTCTCGGAAAAAAATAAAATAAAACCTGGATTAACACTTGAGACAAGTTCATCATTTGTTCTGATTTGAAAAGTCATGAAAAGAAAGGGTTATTGAAGAGGTAGCCAAATACCTTTGTAGAAGGGTCAGGCTGCAGGCCTCTCCAGCTCATAATTAAGGTAAGCAGGACCACAAGCCAGTCAAAAGTCAAACAATCAAACAACAGTACTGAGACATATTTTTTCACTTCTATATGATCAATGGATATTATTGCACAGAAAATACCTACCCTAGGAAAAAAAATGCACAAAATATGGAAATCTGATTATTTTGAAGGCAAGGTATTATGGTAGTTCTTAAAATCAGCTGTGAAAAGTTGCTTGGGGAAAAAAAAAGAAGGAAGAGTAAATGTTCATAACTCATGATTCATCTATTTAAAATTCTCAGTGTTTGAAAAAGAAGGATGACAATAAAAGGCAAATGCACCTGATGTCTGCAGTAGACCAGCAGTTTCAATTTCAAGGTAGACCCGAAATCTTTACTTTCAGGCACTGAACTCTACAAAAGGGTCTTTTACACTTTAACACAATAATTTACTCCCTCAGAAGTGAATTTTGCACATCTGGATGGTATTGTCTGGCATGTTATGCTAGGGAACTGCCATCAAGGTGTTTTCTGAACTGCCTGAGAGTACCGGCCTGAGGCTTGATTGCTGCATGTTTGGGAGAGGCAAAGATGTCTCCCCTGGTGTTGCCATCACCAGCATGAGGGGTTCTCCAGTGATCCTTCCCATATTGGAAGGAGAATGGCTGAGGACCTCATGGCAATATTCCTACATCTGCTCTGTTTCGATGCTACCACACTCTGGGGTGGAAGAACAGTTTGCTGAGACAGTGGAGAAGCAGCCCACTGCAGTGCAGCTGGGGACAAATGCCAAGTGAGGTGCTCTGCAGCTTTAGCTGGCTGGAAGGAGAGCAAGGAATACCTGTATGCATTCACTGTATGTAGCTGAATAATGACAGAAACAGTTGATATCAGAGATTATCCTAGATTAGCCTAGGAGAACATAGTGACCCTTGTGCAATCTCTTCTTCCTCTCTTCTTCAGCTATCTTAATCCTCAACCTTAAACCTCAACCAACCAAAACAAAAACAAAAAAAAAAAAAAAACAGAGAAAAAAAAAGAGCACTTTCACAGCCAACTCATTACCTAAATACTGTTGCATTACTTTGAGTTTAATGCTATGTAATTGATGTGATTTGAACCCCATCCTGGATCCAACTTGCTGGACCGAGACTAAATTCTTACCATCTTACCGGGGTGGGCATTGCAAGAAGCCAGCCCAGGGTGTACCTGAGCTGAACCCATCCTGCGCACCCAGTTTCCATGATGACCAGTTTCCATGATGAAGACCAGTTTCCATGATGAACCGTGGCTGCCATTCACATGCCAAACGTGAATACAGACTACTCTTTGCCCAAACACCATTACTGGGGCATGCTGGGCTTCACAAGTCTCAATGTATTTGGGAGCTGGTTTCTCACAGCACCAGGTGAGCTATCTATGAGGCTGGATCTGGAGTGGAGGCAAATCACCTAGTCCCTCCAGAGGTAACACTTGGAGCTGCAGAGTCACAGCCAGAGAGTTGGTGTTCTTTGCTCTTAGCCTCTGTGGGCAATCTTCCACCGCCTTCTGGAATATGATTAACACTTTAATACACTAGGAGAAGGCCTTTTGATTCTTGTTATTGACTCTAAATCACAATAATACTATTCACTAATTGCTAAAAATAAATAAAAAATAGAAGACATTAATTTGCTTCTTTTAGTGAGCTATCCTTCCTGAGTTGTTTCATTGATGAGCTATACATTTGATTGGCCAGAACTGTGATAGAGCTTCAGCCAGGCTGTGATAATTCTTTAACTATCATAGCAAAATGCAGCATGTTTTTGACAGTTCCTGTCAGCTACTGAGACAGATCCCTTCCTGTTAAAGAATGCAATGATCTTTGGTAATCATGTAGTCAGATGTTCACCCACTTGTCCACAGATCAGTTTGCCTAGTATTTTTATGCTCACCTCACTGTATCTCCAGGCATGTTTGTTAAGGAGGATACACTGCTGTGCAAATGTATTATTCTATTGTCTGCAAAATGTATTAAAGATGGAAGGTTTAAACCATAGGTTAACGAATAGCTGTAAACTCGGAGTCAATTCAGGAGCTTAGAGGGAATCTCTTGGCCCCATGTTTAAGTGTATGCCTAAAGGGAAATGAAGTCAAGACCAGAAAAGCTTAAGAGTGCTGTCAAAGCCCTGGGAAAGGGCATTGCTGCTGTTTTCACTTAAAACAATTCTGTGAAGGCTGTTATTTTCCCCAAATTTCATGAGTATTATTTAGCAATTTGCTAGTGAGAGAAGAAGCTCATTTTCACTGCAGTTACCGCTCTGCTCACATTAGGTGTCTTGTAATTTTAGTCAGTCACTAAACATAAAGAGGATTCATTGGGTCTAGTACCAGGCACAAGAATCAAGGAACACTTGAAAACAGAAAACAGTATAGACTGTGTGGGAAGCGGTTTTTCCAACAGACTTAGTTTGTATGGTCAAGCCAAGTAGTAAAGAACTAAGAGTTTCAATAAATTTGAACATTTTCCCAGACCATTTTAAAACAGTGTTGTTTCAGACAATATTGTTCAGTGGTATTCCTGATCGTCTTTCTATTTGGTCGCTCAGTTTCTGAGAAAATTTGCATATCTGAGAAAATTTGCATATCTGAGTTCACTTTCACAGAGTATTTTTATAGTACCACATGAAAACAAAGTGAAAAAGATGAGGTATTAATAAAGAAATTAGAACGTGGACAAAGAAGAGGCCAAAAGAGAGACTGAGCCATTTTTGTTGAGATGGGAACTACTGTACTGATGAAAAAATGCTGAAAGAAAAATTTGGGGGCAGATCTGATTGATGTTTTCTTTGTATCTGTTGGCATAGAATTAAAACCAAGCTTATGATATTCGTTGCTGTTGGGGTGACATATAATACCAGACAGGAGATTTGTGTGGTCTGCAGAACATACTCAAATCCATCAGAAAACATGACAAAATGCATAAATACAAAGTGCAAATCCCTATGTTGAAGGATAAGTCAGATGAATTTCTACAATGATCTGGGAGCTCCTTATCAAGAAACTCCAGAAGTGGGAAAAAGATGCAATGGTAGGAAGGATCCATAAGAAGAAACCATATCACAGAGCTGTTAAAAATGGTAACTGTTGAGCACTAGAGTACTTCTCCTTGCATGAAATAGAAGCAATAAACATAGAATAGAATCAGAGAATATCCCAAGTTGGAAGGGAACCACAAGAAGCATCAAGTCCAACTTGTGAGTCTGCACAGGGCTACATAAAGCAAGAAGTCTGTGTCAGCATTCCTAAAAAATAAAATTAAAAAAAAAAAAAAAATAATAATTGTCTGAAATGCTAAAAATCTCTTAAGCTAGTTTTGTCATCAGATTAATTAAAGCAAGGTACTGCACCTAACCATTATCTCTCTTAGACATGTCTGTCATTAATAACCATGCAGGCCTTCATGTAATGCAGCTGTGAATCAAAAAATGCAAACAGGCAGGGTTCTTAAAGACTGGGCAGTGTTTTTATTTTACAAACAAATATTAAAATTTCATCTGGAATAAAATCTGTGAGTTGTGGGTAAGGGTAAATTTAATCTAGCTACCTAAGAAATAAGTAGGCTTGTTAGCTGTAAAAATATTGGAGGAGTAAATACTGGGAAAGAAAGGGATTGACTTATGGTGAAAGACAATGTTTGTGCAAGAACTATAACCATGAAACTGAAACAAGAAGCCTAAAAGAAGAAAGTAAGATTACAAACTTAGAGTTTCTCATCTATCTAGGAAAGCAGATTTTGCAACAACCATGTAGTGGGATGGGCTAACCCTCAGAATTTAACTTGAGCCATGTCTGAAAGATCAGAGGATGGACTCAGCAATCTGAATATTTTACACAGACAGCAAGAAGCATTAAGACTTCATGTTTGTAGGGAACGGAGAGGGGGTTGTGGGTAGGAATCTAATGAGAGAAGAGAGACAATCAACAATTAAGTGATCAGTCCTACAGTGCCAATATTGAATGCTTGCATGAAGACTCAGAGGAAATAAGTTTTGTAGCAGCTATGTGTGCCAATTTTGTACTAAAAAGATTCATCTGGCAATAGCAAATAACTTAGGTCTTTATTTTAAAAAGTCACCTTACAAACTATAAATTTACTGAGTAAATTATTCAGTATGGATTCTTCACGCACATCTTGTGATATGCGAGAAGAATGAATTTAACTATTTTGAAAACGTATATGTGCTCCTTTGTTAAGCAGTGAAGTTCAGAGATAATAGAATTTATTCATGAAATTTACACTTCAGTGGTGTAAGAAAATGGTACAAAATCATAAATGCAAGATCACAGAAAATGCTGAAGCAAATACTGCTCTGTAATTCAGCTGAGGACTTTGTTTACATCATAAACCATCACAAACTCAAGATACAGTTGTATCTCAGTGACATGGAGTTGCATTTGGAGGAGTCCACAAGGCCGTGTTGATATTTTCCAGGAGGCCTACTGAAAGTACTGTCCCTCGGATTACACTTAAAAGACAGGCCCATCATAGTGCAGTGAAGAAGATGGAAGACTTCTTTCTAACTCCCAGGAGTTTTGAACAGTGCCTTTAATATTATATGATAGTTGAAGCAATTTTATTGAATTTCAGAAATGGTGTTCACTTCTGTAGACAGGAATTGGTCTAATTTAATATTTGAAGAGAAAAAACATCTAACACCCCCAAGCAGACTTCCTAGATTATGAATCAAAAGGCATCTTACAGTCTGGCCTTGAGCAGAATACTGGCCAAGGGACTTCTTGTTTGACTTACCCCTTTAGAAACATATGGTTATATTTTTTTTAGTGACAAAGAGCTGAAAAATCAACCTTGCAATTTGTTACAGTGAATAATTCACTCTCATCATATCCTTTACTTCAGATGTGAATTTATCTAGTCTCCACCTGGTTCACAAGGGTATACATAATATTCCAGTAATCTCCAGTTACTCTATGCACTCACAAAGGAACTGCTTTGTCCCTTTTGCCACAGCCTCTCCTGATGTCAGATGATCGTTTATCAGGTTCATAGAGTCATTTTTAAGACTAATTCCCAGTGTTAAAGCAGAACCTACATTCTTCACTCCTGAATGTCTGGTTAGCTTGTTATCTGTATCAAAACACAGCTTTTGCAGTAATCCACTTATCCGGCTATCCAGATCACTCCCTATCAGTGATTTGTCTTCTTTGTTATTTGTCATGTCCCCGTACTACATATCATCTGCAAATTCTATCAGAAATGATTTTAAGTTTTCCTTCAGATCATCAACAATGTTCAAGAGTTTAGGAAGATGAACAGCTCTCAGCAGCCTCTCAGCAGAAATTCATGTACTTTGTAGTGATCTCATCTATAATCATATTGTGAGACATCCATTTATATCCATTTTAGGTGTGTCAGGTGGATTTTAATCATTCTTTTCACTTAGCAAATGACATGCATCCCAAGATAAATGCCTTATGAAGCCTAAGTACCGGATACACAACCAAGTAATGATGCAGCCATGTTAGGGAATGGACAATCACAGTCAGGTCATAACTACTGTAACAAGTTTGGCTGTGTTACTGAGGGACCTGTAGCTAAACTATAGTCCTTTGAATATCTGGACATTGTGATCTTTATCAAGCAAGTTTATAGAGTCACAAGTTTGTAGTCAGTTTGACAAGACTCATTTCCTTCTAACTCAGCCTTGTTATTTTAGCCTCCTTTCTTTCTAAGTTAATTGAAACCAATACTGGCCAGCCATTATTTTTCTTGGGAAGAATGTCAGGGTCATATCACCTACTCCATTTTACGTAGTAGGGCAGCATTAGTTTCCCTTCCGCCTTCTGGATCTTCTCAATCAACAATATAACAAACCCCTCAGACAGCTCTTTTCAGACTTTTGCGTACAAGATATCCATGTATTCAACTTCAATTTATGTATTTTTTCCTAATTGGCAGAAAATGTGTTCTTCCTCATTGGATAAGATTATCGGAGGATCTGGTTTCTTCCCATACCTAGAAATAAAGATGTATCCCTTCTCTCATTTCTATCTAGTAAATTACCAGTACCATTATTGGTATTTCTTTTGTTCTTTTATTCTTATTAGCCTTAATTCTGCAGGCTATGCATTTGTCATTCTCCTCCACTCAACAGTTTTATGCAGTCTCCAGTTTCTATTTTCCATTCTTTTCTAATAAGTCTGCAACATTTCCATCTACTGCAAAATAGGCTAAAAATAATACTCATTTTTTTCCCACCTAACAGATTGTTTATTGCTTTGAATTGGACAAACCCAGTGAAAAACACAAATGCCACATGAAAGCAGTAGCATTCTCAGGCCCCTTTCCAGATTACTTGCCCAGAATATGCTCCATTCCACTCTGCATTGTTTTCTCTCCGTCCCTGAGTACTGGATAAGCAGTTCTCCCACTGGGGCACGCACCCTCTGCAACATATCAAGACAGCAAAGTTAGAGGATCACTGGGAACAGAGTGAGGAATGAAGCTGAAGAAGACTCAGACAGAGTCATTTTTTATTTATCATTGCTGGTTAGGATGCCTTGTGAAAGGAACAAGGTTCTCCCAAGATGCTGTCTCAGCATCAGGAATAATTCATTGGCAGTCACAGAACTAAACTCACTTTAAATCCACATGGTGTGAAACTCAAGGAAATGTTCATGCAGATCTTTGCAGAAGCAAATCACCATGATATATATGTGAATTTCCCCAGCTGCTCATGAGGGACCATGTTTCTATGATCACCTTGGTTTATCTTTGTGCAGGTGGATGTTCCTCTTTCTTTTTCTTCCTTCAGATTTCCTCAGTAAAGAGAGAAAGTGTCTCTGGGAAGAAGAGACCTGTGGGTACAAGGGCAGCTGGAGTGCAGGTATGATGTCAGAAGTGTTTTAACACAGCTGGTGGAATGCTATAAAACAGAGCTTTTAGTGTTTGATTGGGGAGGGATTTGCATGAATTCCAGATGTTCACTGTAGGATCAATCTTTCTGTGTACACAACAAGTGTGTCCCTATGCACGTGTAAAACAAAGCCTGCCTAACCTAGGGAGTGAATAAGGGCGTGCTTTCTTTCCTGGAAGTCTGTTGTTTACTTTTCCATTTAGATCTCATGTCAGGTCATACACAGTTTTGTCAGGCTCATGAGATTAATACTGGCTTTTATGGCCACTACGATGGTGTAATACCTTGATTTCACTGAAACTGAAAAATCTGTACATAAGAAAGTGAAGTTAAAATGACAGAGACTTAAAGTAACCTGTCTGAGCCTTTAGAGATGGACACAGATGCTCATATTGCAAGACATAAACCAGCCTTTGAACTGGAGGTGAAGAAAAAATCTTCTCTCTAGGCAGGTCATGCCACAATTTTTACTAAAGTTTTCTTGTCACGTACTTTAATGCAACTGCTACTGGCCAGGGTCATAGATGGCCCTGTGAGAGTTGGATTCCTGGCTTGAAATGGTGCAGTAGTTCCTGAGTTCCTGTCAGTCACTATTAGTTTGCTTCATTATAGATAAGATTGGGATCAGGCCCTTTGTATTTCAGAGAGAGCAATGGTTCCACTCTTCCAAAGGTATCAGCATTTTCGTGTTAAAGAGCCTAATGCCCCCATGTAGACCCAACAGAACAGAAGCTATACATGAAAACTATTCTCTGTGGACTAAGCCTTTTTTTTTTTTTTTTTTTTCCACCAGCAGCATTACAGTTTAAAGCTACTTAAAATACAGAAAGGAAACTAATAAGTGAAACAGAAACTGGGAGATGGAAAGGACCAGGATTAAAGCCATGCACAAACCATCAGTTTTAACTGGAATCCTTCAGGAAACTAAAGCCAGCAGATTTGATTTGTTTGGGCTCATTGACTCTGAAGCTGGGGCATTGGGTTTGTTGCTCAATCAGCCCCCTCCCCCCAGGAATTATTGCACTTGAAATTCATTTCTTTTGGTCCTTCAGAATAAATAGTCCAGCTGGTGAAGGCTTAGTATCCAAAAGTATCTCCACTGGCTCCAGCTGTAGTCAGATTTTAAAATTGCGCTCTTGCCTAATCACATTACAGCAAATATAATCATCAAAGACTGGAAAGTGTGCCCTGTTTGGGAACTGACCATACCATTATCTATGTACAGCCACAGAGAGTGGCAAGTCTTCACATACATTTTATCCTTGATGTGGAGAAAGACACAACTTGGATAAAGGAGCATGCAGACTCCTCTGAAATTAAGCCTGCAGTGCAAACCAGAAGTCTCCAAGGTAGCAGCTGCAATGGTAGAGACAGCATTTGTGTCAAGCGGAAATCCCCAAACTGATTTTGCTGAAAGGTGGATAGCTGGTGCACAGCACCATGATGGAGCAGCTGAGCTGCTGCTGGGGCAATGGTCACAGTAGCAGGTGGGCAAATGGTGGGCTGGGTCTGTTTGCCATTCTCCTACTGACTGCCAGGTGCTGTAGGTGTGTCCTCAATTTCATCTTCCCAGAGGGGCCAGAAATCAGAAAAGCAACCTATTGAAGCAGAGAATGAGGAATTGGGATTCTTGCACATATTTATGATTCCATCATGGCTTGGGTTAACTCACACAACTAGCATGATTCAAATTGTTTACCAATTAATATCTGTAAATATCTGTTCCTCACAGAAAGGTGCTGAGATTCTATTCACCCTTTTCTATTGCTTTGCCATCGTCACAGTAAGGCATTTATTTCAGTGCAAGTATTTTCTGGGTGGCTATTGTCTGAATGAGATGCAAGCAACATTTGTTTTGTTAAACATTCACTGTCATACTATTTGAAAATCTCAGCCTGGTTTTACCAATTGGCTATTTTTTCTCTTCACACAGAAAGAACGTCCTGAATACCAAATAATCCATGAAATGTATTTAAGCACAGTATTACTGGAACAAGATTGCTGCATCATTTGTGAACTTTCCCATGGGGAAACAAAAAGGCAAAGCTGCAATAAATCTCCAGGTAAATCTTGCTCTAGTGGAGATCAGTCAGAGACATGCTTCATTCAGAGGCAACTAATTTATTTCTAAACCCAGTAGAAAATATTATTATCAGTCCCAGGATTTTGCAGAGGACGAGGAAATTACTATACTTGAATGAACGTAATTTTTTAGCACTCTAATGACAAAATAAATATTATTGCACTATTGTTCATGCTGGCTGCAAGGGAAACACTGGGTGAGTAAAAGACCCCATGGTTTCTCCATAAGGACAAAGTATTCCTTACTGTAGGAGGGTGTATGAGATTCCACATCATGACAGGGAGGAGAGTCCTATAGAGCAGAATTCATAGGGTGACATCTAGATGGTCTCTGCTATCTGTGGGTAGTTGAATAGAGGGTTTTAGAAGTGAGAGAAGGGAAAATCACTTGTACTGAATTATACCATGAAGGAGAAAGGTTTTTATTTAAAGACAATTCTTGTTGATTTTTGCTATAAGAAATGTAGTGGGTTCTGACCAAGGGACAGTTGTTTTGTAACAGGTTTAAAGTCAAAAACTCCTGAGCCAAAAAGCTGTGATCTCCAAATGAAAACAAGATAAAGGGTACTGCTGTTTTTAGGACTCTCATGAAGCTCTACCATGCTTTCTACATTCTGCAGTCACAAAAGGACAAGATTATGCTCATCCATAAGTTGGATAAGTTGTCTATAATACAGCTATCTATATCACAGCGGGTTGTCTGAGGTACCATCTAGTCAACTCTGTCAAAGAGGACAGCCACTGAATCAGCTCATCCCAAAGAAGGCACCTACTTCTCATCATACAAATCACACCTTAACTCTCCTAAATTCATTGAGCCTGTCTCATCTGACTGCAGCGAGAGCTCAGGATGACAAGCTTGGGTCAGACGTCATTATTGCAGCAACCTAGATTTCAGCAAGATGAATTGTATCTGAAATACTTGATACTGGTGATGATGGTAGGCTAGTTGCAATGAGGGAGCAGAGAATGTATCCCTTTCCTGCAGAAGTTACAAACCTGAGCTGCCAAGGATGGGTCCTGAAGCCAGACGAATTCTTCTTAATGTGTTTCACCCAAAGATAAGGTGACAGATTTTTCCGGCTACAGAAACACTGCTGGGAAGGGGAAGAACTGAAGCACCAAGAAATTTCCCAACACATGTCCAATTCAAGGAGTGTGGCAGGTGGCTATTCCTGCTGGGCAGGATCCTTCCTTTGCTTGCTGGGTGCTGATGCTTTACACACCCCAGTCCATCCATACAGACAACAAAAAAAAGACAGTGGGACCAAGGTCGTGTTTGCAGTCACCACGGTTCAGTATTCCATGTGCCTTTCTATCCTGCTAAAGCTAGTTATTGGAATGGTAGAGAATGCTTAATGCACTGTGGTGAAACAAGTTTCAGCAGCTGTTTCAACATATGCCACTTAATGCTATGGGAAAAGATATGCAAGTACTGTCTACTTTGGGAAAGCACCAAAAACAGCACATTACGAATATTTCCAATGGGGAAGGTGGTGAGGGGGAAGAAAAAGCTTAAATTAAACGAAGTTAATGTTTAAAAATGATGAATCACTGTCTAAATATGAATTTTCCTGAAAAGTTTTATATTGTCTGTGTTGCTTTCTGGGAAAATCTGGCTTTTATTTTTTATATATATATATTTTTAGGGGGTGGGAACAGCCATGGAAAAGCCCCAAATTATCATAAACATGTCCTTTCACGTTGCCATACTGTATTATTAAGTGATCATTTTGGATATCTGTTACAACCATGTATATCCAGTGGAGCTTTTCCAATGTTAAAGGCATTTCAGCAGTATATAACTACAATGAGCTCAGAAAGAATCCTGTAGCCTTTGTTATTTTCTGAAAAATGTAATTTCTATTCATTTACCTCATTCTGAATTTCAATGAAGCCTCTAGTATTATCTCTCAATTCCAGTTTTAAGTATTGATAGTAACCTGCTGTGTGACATATAAAATATCCACCCATCCTCTAGCATTATATTCATCAGTTTCCAGTAAATAGAAATGATCCTGACATAATCTTTGAAAGCATGTATTCAACAGGGCTAGAGGGCATTTTGTGGTTAATCTGTGTAACTGTCATAGATTTGGATTCAAATCCAGTTTAGATCACAAATGAAAATAAATTCTGCTTCATACCCACTCCTACAGAGTAAGACATCAGTACAGGTTAGATATATGACAGCACTTAATGAGGAAAGCCTATGATTCAGGTGATCTATAGAAATGGTAGATTTAGAAACTATCCAAAGTTAATATTAGTTCAGGGTTGGCTACTGCCTCCCACGGCTGTAACCCTGAGCACTTGGGCTGTTCCTCTGCTCATATGATTATCCTTTCATGAAAGAGGCAGCTGTGTGGGAGGACTGGATGCACAGAGCATACAGGAGCAATCCTTGACGTGGCATGTAGCTGTTAAAAATGCTTAGGGCCATATTCAGATCAGCTTTCAAGAATTGTATCTCCATTAGCATCATTTAAGTATGTATTTAAAAGTAGAAAGAATCTTCTCTTTGGATTGCCTTTCTAATCCAGTATCTTTATTTTAATCAGCATTTTGAAGAACTGTAAGTGAATCACGTCCAGAATGCAATTGCCAGTAGCGACTCTTGGAAATGTCAGTAAAGATAACTTTGAATCTGACATATTGTTAAGTTAGGATCACTCCTGTGTCAGCAAGATTGAACTTCTTTGCAAAGCATCATTAGCTCATGTCTCATACTGTAGGCAGGAGCAATGAGCATTTTATATTTTCAGGAAAAGAAAACAGTATTAATGACTAGGAACATTTGTAGCAAGAAACAGCCTACTGTGTTTATAATAAGGAATACTAACTCCTTTAGTAGCATACATGATCCTTTATAGTCTTCTGCCCTCCACAAACAAGGCCATTACTGACGACTGAAAGTGGAAATTTGGCGTGTCTCTACATCTTGGCATATCAGTTCTGAGTCCCTTCTGTTGCATGATAAGAACTATGCAGATCAAAGAGAAAAGGGGGGAAAAGTGCTATGTAACCTCTACAAAAATGCAAACAACATCATTAGGCCAGACAGTAACAGCAGTGCAGTGTGTTCATCTGTCCAAATTAGTGAAAATGAGAAGAGACACAAACAAACAAAGAAGAATCGAGAAATAAATGAAGAGAAAAACAACCTTAATGCTAACCTTTGCTGTTATCATTTTTAAATAGAGAAAATTCTTCAATGCCAAATCTGTCAGTCTGTATCCTGTAATTACTGCCAGCCACATATATTCAGGTGGATATTATCCTAAATGCATAAGCATAAACACTCTGATGCTCTTGATATTAACTGTGTCTGAAAGGAATATCAATATCTGTTGATTTATATTTACCATTCCTTGCCCAGGTACTCCCCTCTTATGTTAAGTATACTGGGGATTATATGTGAAATTGCACAGCTCAATGGACTGAAGAAGTTTGATGACAACACTTAAGTTGCCACTATTTTTCCAGGGTTCTTCCTGTGGATGATCTGTTGCCATTGACACTGCCGTGCTCTGAAAAAACAATTTCAGAAGTTCTAAACTTTGCACATTCCTTCACAGAAAGGCTAGCTTTGCAATTTTAGGAAAAATAACAAATTTACTCTTAATATTTTTACAGGAAAATAAAGTTTTTGGAAGAAAGGAAGAAAGGAAGTTTCTGTGTATGCCTGTTGTGATGCAACCAAAAACTGGAGCACAAAAGGCCTTGTTTGAGAGGCTTTCAAACTCTTCATTAACAGTTTGGGACACATCCAGATCCCAGTGAAGTCAATACAAATACTCTCAGATGAATGAGAATCCCAGTGCTCTGGGGCTGCAGGACAGATTGCCAAAATCTGCAAATCTTGATGTACGTCCCTCTAACCTGCCCCAATGACAAAGGAAAATATGACATGAATCTCCTTCAATGATATCTATAATTCCCAGCTGATGGGTGGTAACCCACTCCATATCTGCAGTTATGGGTGTGCTCAAATTGCAGAATCACAAAATCACAAAATGGTTAAGGTTGGAAGGGACTTCCATAGGTCATCTGGTCCAACCCATCTGCTCAAGCAGGGACTCTCAGAACAAGTTGTCCAGGAGCATATACAGTGGACTTTTGAAGATCTCCATGGAAGGAAACACCACAACCTCTCTGAGCATCGCATATCAGTTCTCCATTACCCGTACAGTACAGAAGTGCTTCCTGATGTTTAGATGGAACCTCTTGCATTGATTACACTTTGTGCCAATTTCCCTTTGTCCTGGCACTGGGCACCAGTGAAAACAGTATGGCACCACCTTCTTCATGTCCTTCCTTCAGGTATCCATACACATTGATATGACCCCCCTGACAATTCTCTTCTCAAGGCTGACAGGCCCAACTCTTTCAGACTTTCCTTAGAGGAGAGATGATCTTGTCCCTTAATCATCTTGGTAGCCCTATGTTGGACTCTTTCCAGTATGTGTAGATCATCCTTGTGCTGGGATCTTTGTTAGCTGCTATTTTCATCACATTCTTTTTGGGTTGCCCAGTGGTAAGGTCAAGCTACACTTTCTC